>NW_026521989.1:1880000-3168195 GCF_021234435.1 Artibeus jamaicensis
TCCATGAGCCAAGTTTTTTCCATATAAAGAATTCATCGTGTTGCTTCTTTCACAAACCAATACATTCAAAGTGCTTGAAAGACAGGAAGGTGTTTTTTAAGGCAGGAAGGTTTTGGTTGTTTTTTTTTTTTAAACCTTTCTGTTTGTTACAGGAAAATTGAGTCAACGTACGAATCCAGTTTTGAAATGATGCGTCTGAAGGGAGGTTTTATAAAACCGGCTGCAGGAGACACAGAGATAATTTGGTAAGCTTTTGCGAGTAATTCTTGACAATTTAAGACCACGTCCGGCTCTCCCAACTCGTCTGCGTAGCTTTCTGAAGTCAGACATGAATCAGACCGCTGGCAGCAAGGATGCCAATTAGCGAAACTCCGTGACATGCTTTACAGTTCTCCTTAGAAAAGAAAAGAGACATGGGAAATCAAAATTGGCCAGGCTAGCTAGCATTCATTACAGCTTGTAATCACTGGGTATACACATAACGCACGCCGGGGAGGTACCTGGTGCTTCTGCACAATAGCCCGGTCCGGACCCAAATTCTGAACTGAGCATCAAAAATGGGCATCCTCCAAACATGTTAAAGTAGTGTGGACTGTAATGATTTTAATTCCTGGGCTTTGAGTGCTTGCCTCATACAAGAGCGGCCGGGGAAAGCTGCTAGTTCCAATAGGGTTTATTCAGACTGAGCCTAATTTATAACCTGCTGATTTCTGAGTTGGTGTGAGGGTGTACAAGCTGTCCTCCAGGAGTCCTGGCACTTGCTCACATTAGTATTCTTCCCAGGACAAGCTTCTCTTTTGGGGTGTGTTTAATTAACATAATAGAAAAAACGCAGAGTTTTTTTTTCCAACCTCATATGTATATTCCTTAGTAGTCATTGGCACTCATGTTTTCCTAAATATACGATAAACATTTTTGCTGGTCAGTTCATAATTGGTATACGTGGTTAGGAAGGGGGATTATAGATAGAGTTAGAGATGCAGGATAGATTACGTTGATGATAGAAGATCAAACCATCTGTCCACACATACAGATATAGATAGAGTTAGGTATGGAGTTAGAGGTGATAGATACAATAGAAAGGTGCTAGATAAACAGATTCAATACATAGATAACAGTGTTGTCTACACACGTGTATAAAATGAGTTTCTCCGATAAATTGCTGTTCTTTTAATAGTTTCTGCAATAAAAGGCCACTGATTATGACACCAATGAGAAAGTGAATTTGTGGCTAAGAAACAACAAAATATTATTCTACGTATCACTCAAGGGACTTCCCCTTTGTAAGTGAGTTCTCCTAATTTAATAAACATCCATGACCTCTGAATCCTGCAAGTCACAAGACCCATGGCCCAATGACCTACTTAAGAAGGCTTTTATATTTAAAACCATATACTGATTTTTTTAGTCCATCCATACAATATAAATAACTGGTACAAGGAGATGTTGAATGAATCCAAAATAAACTGTTCTGTGTCTTTTTCGAACGATTACTTGCCCAAACCTGGGTATTTTCTGAGTTGTTGCGTTAGCTTTTTTATTATGATGCTGCATGTAAAAACACAACAGAACGTTTGTGGGGGAAATTTGTATTTATAGAGGTTCTACTGAGCGGCTGGCGTTGCTCGGTTGCTAGGAAATAACCCAAAACAGCATCATTAGTGTGGGGGAGGGGGGAAGAGGCAAGAAGGAAGAGAGAAGGGAAGGGGAAGGAGAAAGGGAAGAGAAGAAGAAAAGGGGAAATACAGATACCGTTCATGGAAATTATTTAAATTCTGAATCTTTTTTAAATCCCTCTGTCCCAGACCTCAGGAGAATGACGTTTTTATAGGTCCTCAGTCTTTTGAAGAGAGTTCTAAATAGAGTATAATATCATAAGCCTTCAGGTGAACTATTTTTCCTTACCTCAAATTCAGTGGAAAAACATATCATTTTAATTTGAAATTAGCTACATTTACTTATAAATGTAAATGAATGAACTCTACAATATCAGTGGGTATTATTACAGAAATTAAGAGGAAGCACTTGGAAATAGTTAAAACATATGAGGAATACATATAAATAAAATTCTCGCCTACATTTTGCTGTTTACAAGCCTGAGGGATTACTTTCAAGTAAAATGCCAAGATTTCTCTAATAGGATACACAATTTTACCCATGATGGTTTTTAACTTATGTGTTGTTTTCCAGAGAAATCCCAAACATGCACTGACTATATATTTTTAAATTGATTTTTAAGTTCTAGCCCCAAACTGCCGCTCATAAGACAAGTTGAGGATCTTACCTGGAATAAATAACATTTGCCCTTCAAATCAGATTCATGTTTTTAAACCCTGTATAGAAATGGGTGGGGTTTTTTTTTTTGGCTGTTATGGTACTTCCAACTTTTATTTTTGTATTCCCCGACAGTCCTTTTATTCTTTTCCTTGCATGCATTCTTAGAGAAATAAGGTCATATTCCTTATGATACCAGTTAACTAGTTACTCTGATTTTCTTTGGCATGTTAATTATATTTAATTATTGATTAGATTGTAGATTCATATTTTTAGCAAAGAGAGTTGATAGATGTGATTATATGCTTTCTTATTTTCATATTTTTTACTGTTGTTCCAGTACAATTATCTCCATTTTCTCCCCACCACTCCCCCCTCACCCCAGCCACACCCAAGAAATGTTTTAGTCTTACCATTATATTTGGAAAATGTTTTCTTCATAAAATGTATGTAAATACAAAAAATGTCCCTGTAGGCATTTATGCATGTATTGTATAGTAGGTATGTGAATTCCATTTTTTTACATTCCATACAGTTTGTAGATTTGATGAACAGACAAATAAGTACACCAGTGGTCTTTTTCATGGTCATTTGGACCCAGACATTTAAGATAAAATTAAGACACACAATTCAGCCATCGTGGTTGTAAGTGTGAATGTACCCACCCACAATATTTGAGGAGTCGTGCACACTTTCTGAGGTAAATGGGAACATGACCCAGGAAGTATGCCAGTCTTGTGTTCATTTGAGACTCACCACCGATCACATGGACACATTTTGTTTTTTGACTTTGAACTTGAACATGTAAGTCCTAGCACTCTTTCCCATTAGGCCTAAATGCACCATTGCTTGTATTATAGATGCATTGTTGCATTAGAATTGAAATCAAATCAATAAGGACAATGCTGTAACTTGGAAGTCAAGTTATTCAATGTATAAGCACTCCTTTTAGGAAGTATTCGGTTCTTAAGTTTTAAGCATACAAAAATCAGTTTCATGTCGAATTTTACATAATCAGCTTAGCTGTCCTTGTTATCAAAGTTATTTGGATTTTAGAACTTAAATTATAATTTGAATTTATAAGCCAAGCAGTGCTATTGGGGATTAGAATTGATAGGTAAACTATGGTTATTTGAAAATGTGGATGTCTATCTGCGTTTCAAGGGATTTTAATGAATAAGTCTACCGTCTTTTTTTACCAGAAATATGTGAATATTGGAATGTGACTTGAATATGTGCTACTAAATAAATCAAGATTATTTTCCATTGGAATTAGTATATGTGCTATCCCATGCTATGGTATTAACTTTCCTTTTTAAATTTTAATTGGAAAGTCAATCATGAATATGCTAGTGTTATTTAGAAATGAGCATCTGTATTTGATTCCCACTGAATGCAAATTAGTAAGTAGACCCTTGCTGTTTAGGACCAGCAGGGGTCTACTATATATATATTATTCGATTTATCTGGATTATAAAATTTGAATTGAAAGTTGAGGTAATAATTCATCAGTGTTATTGGTATTTACTATAACAAACATAGTAGCACTTGTCATGGTTGAAATTTCAGCCAGAAATTTTATGTAGAAATTTCAGACTGTTACCTGGAAATAAAAGGTGATGTTATGGTCGAATCCATAAATATGCCAGAGTTATTTATAATTCATGTAAATAAGCACACCAGGATTTTTCAGGTTATGGAACATAAATTGACATTTCAAATGAATGCACACCAGTGTTAATCAGAGCTTGAAATAATACAGGTCTCCAACCCGCTTGTTTTCAAATCCATTTAAATGTGAAAATTGTCTTTAGACTTGAACTAATAAGTAAACAGAATTGTTTAAATGTTGAGCTAACACATGTACCAGTGTCTTGTTTTTTTTAAACCTTGTTTGTTTAAGGAACTTCAATTAGAATTTGTACAAACAAATAGAGCACAGTCATTTTTCATTTCAGCTAATCAGTGCACTACGATGTTTTATTTAAATTAGTTATTAAGGTAACCGCTGTTATTCTGAACTTGATCTAATAAGCAAACTAATGTTATGTGAAAATTTGCATAGGTATCCTAATGTTCTCAAGAATTGAATAGGCGATGTGGAAGAATGCTGGTTTGGGGAGACATTTTTATATCAGAATTTTAATGGAAATTTGAACGGATACTTAACAGCAGTGCTGTTTGGTTTAAGGCTTTCGAAGTGAACTGATACCTTCATCCTGGGTGCTACAAGTGTTTTGAAATTTAAACGAGAATTTATGTTGATTCACTGGCCTTGAGAGGAACTTGAACCACTGAGTGCAAGGGTGCTTTCTCCCTCACAGTTCTGTGCCCTTTGAAATTGTATGTGACAATCAACCTAACAATTAGAATGCATCCTGCTTGGCACGCCAGTGGTATTTAAACATTGCTAATTTGAGTGTTGCTTATCTGTGTTTGAATTTTAATTGGGATTTGAGCTGTCAATGACGCCCGGTGGACATGGAACACACAAATGATCGATTCACGCTATGACTGTGACTTGGGTTTGGGATAATCTTCTCTTTATTGCTTCCCGAAAACCTAAGTAATTTGAGTTACCTGTGTTTCCTATATTCGTCTATCATAACAATACAATTGCCTGGCTGGTGTAGCTCAGTGGATTGAGCGCGGACCTGCGAACCAGACAATCGGGGTTCGATTCCCAGTCAGGGCACATACCGGGGTTGCAGGTGGGTTCCCTACAGGCCAGTTCCCAGCAGGGGATGCACAAAAGGCAACCATACATTGATGTTTCTCTCCCTCTCTCCTTCTCTTCCCCTCTAAAGATAAATAAATAAAATCTAAAAAAAATTTAAAAAACAACAACAATACAATTGCATCGCCATCGGTAAATATTAAGATTATAGAACAGTAAAAGCATTTATTAAAATGAAATCATGATATAGGTATATAAATATATTTTATGTTTTCTCTTCAAAGGAAAAAATAACACATTAAAAAACAACACTATGTGAAAAAAGGAAATGATCATTTAAAATGTAAAAAGAATTTAAGTTTTGACTCTTCACAAGAAGTGGTAAACAGATGCTATTAAAAAATTGAGAAGTGAATTCTGAAGCCTCTGACTTAACACCTCAGGGAACTAAAAAAGACTCCACCCGTTGATTTAACAAAGAAAATAAAATTAAACGAAGAAAACAGAAAAGGAGAAAAATAAAGGAATGAATTCAGGACAGAAGGAGATAAGCATAAAATGGACCTTAAACATAAGGAGAAACCAAGAGAGGGAAAGGATGTCAGGGGACTCTAGTGGGAGACAAAAATATATAAATAAAACCGAGAGATAAATCCTCTAACTGAAAAATAAAGTGGTGAAAACGTGTGAACATATCGTTTTGGAACATTAATATCCATGAAGTAGAAACAGTTATTAGAGAGAGATCATCGGGCTAACGTTTCGCTGTCTGGGTGAGACTCCAATCTATTCACTAATCATGAAGTGGATTGACTGAGAACATTGAGTGCAGCTGGCAAGATGTTTTTGCAAGGAAGATAGTCCGTTTTGGGGTACTACTTGAAAGAATGAATTGACCTGCCCATGGAGACAGGGATTGAATAATATAAGAATAAGAATATAGTAGCCTCCACAAAGAACATGGAACCTTAAGAGCAAAGCAAAGGAGCCGTATCCTGCAACCGAGACCAAGAACAACTAGACAGGAAGGCCAGATAAAAACAAGAATTGTGTTATCTAAGCAAAGCCTGTGTTTCAAAAGCAGCCAGTTGACTCTCCTATCAGACAACTGGCCATGAAGTCATCGGAAATAGTAACTTTTTCCGCCACCAGTTTTGGCTCATGAAATCCTGGGACAACCTCCTCTCTCTCTCAAATCCTGGTAAATAAATCGATGGGCCAGAACATCAAACAGATGGACAGATGCACTGGGGGGGGGGGACTTGAAAGTCGTTCACGCCTAAAACACAAGGGCTGTGCCTGGGACGTGCAAATGAAGGACCATCCTATCCCTTCATGCTCTGCTTTCACGAGACTGTGAAACTCCACTCCAAGCTCTGGAACCAAAGCCGATTTTCCACTACAGATCGCTGCCAATGGGGCTAAAATACACACGTTTTAGAAGATGCTCCTTGAATTCATATGCAGAATAGAAACAAGGTAACTTCCCCTTTGTGTCTAAGCTCTAAGCTCTTCCTCACGTCAAGTTTTCAGAAATTCTGCGTGGCCAAGCCAGTGAAGTGCATTGTATGACTTAAAATCCGCATGGCTGACATTTACCGAAGGGAAAACAAATAAATGAGAAAGGAAGAGTCCACGGCACCCTCTCTGAATATCAACGAAGCTTTAATTCTTCTTTTCAAGACAAACAAGAACAAATGCAACTGTAGATAAGACACAGCATTCTGCAACTCCAGTCTACTTTCTCCATCGCGACGATTCCTTGAGGAAATTAACTCCTATTTGTTTGGGAAATTGAGTTACATTATCTAATCAATCGCTGCGTAATCTAGTTTCCAGTGATGAATTAACTGGAAAATTATCCATTCTTTTTTATCCATCAGACTTTGACAATATGATAGCCTTCACGTTCCCAGACGCACTGCAATCAAATTCCTGTTAAAAATGCGCAGGACACACCTTTGTTGAGAAACACGGAAGACATTTCAAGAGATCATAATTGTTTTGTTCGGTGGCCCAGAAACGTAAACGTCGATTTTAGACGTACGAATACGATAGGTTGGCAGCACTGTTTTCATTTTTCCTGCAAAGATCTGCACTGTCTGTGGAAAAAGCGGAACAGACAGTGCTACCCAGAACATTGTCCCACGTGAGTCAGGGTTTCAGAAAGCCTTGTGGCCTCTTCAAAGCAAATCCAGTGCGCGCCAGGGCAAAGGTGACTTTGTACTGGAGGCCGAGCCACCTGGTAAACTGACAGGAATTTAAATAATCCCGAGGACAGAGCCCCAGCAGCCCACGGAAGAGGCCTGTTCCACACAGCAAACTTTTGCCAAGGCACCAAAGAGCGGAAAAGGAAATAGGACAAGGAGCCTATGAGGATATAAGCCATGTTGGGGAGACGTCCCCACCTCCTTGGGTGCTCGACGGTGCACCCAGAGTCCAGGTGCTGGTGGCGGGCATGGGACCAGGCAAGGGACACAGCAGGGAGGCATAGCCTCTTGAACAGACACCAGCAAGGACTCTGGTTCTCCCTGCCTCTTTCTTCCAGGTTGTCCCATGGCCGTGACACCTGGAAGAAGCCAGCTGGCCAGCAGGCCTGTTCTATGCTGCAGAATCAAGCATTGCACTCTGTGAAATAAGCCACATGGGGAAAGACAGACGCTGTATACTTTCCCTCACATGTGGAATTGAACAAGCAACATAAACAAACAAAATGGAAGGGGATTCGGGGATACAGAGAGCAGACTGACCTCTGTCGGAGGGGTGGGGGCTGGAGGGCAGGGCGGGAGAAGGTGAAGGAATTAAGCAAAAACAAACAAACAGAACCAAGGAACAAAAACCTAGCAGACACAGAGGACAGTGTGGGAAAGGGGTGGGGAACAAGGGAGAGGGTAAAGGGGGGTAAATGGTGATGGAAGGAGACTCGACCCGGGCAGGTGACCACACAATGCAATACAGGTATATAGATGCCATCTTATAGAACTGTGTACCTGAAACCTATGTAAGCTCACTAACCAAAGTCCCCCCAGTCCACTCAATAAAAAGAAAAGAATTCCTAGCCCTCACCACCTCTAACCGGAGTGTCTGCATGGAGGCAGCTGCCGACATTGGGTGTCAGCCCACAAAGGAAGGAACATGTACCTCCTAGCATTTAACACCATAGTGAGAGCTACAGGAAGGTGCCTACGCTCTTCGTCTGAGACGCTATTTTCTCCGAGGTGCGCAGAGGAACCAGTCGGAAATTTGATGATGTCTGCATGGAATGTAGAAACCTATTAACCTTTGAGGATCTTCTTCCTCATGCCTATTGAGTTTTTCGGGGATATTTTTTTTCATAGGCTGCAATGCACTATCTCATGTTACCTCTTCAATTGTTTTCTCTCTTTTGTTAGCTATAGTTTGTGGACATACCTACGTTTATAAACACATATGCACACACACTTTTTACCCAACCACACCTGCAGATGCATTGCCTATATGATCTTGGGTATACTGATGCATACATTATATATAATTGTAGTTAGTTATATATTTGATGCTACTATCAATTACGCCTTCTGAAAAATTAATGTAACTGGCCCTGGTTGGTGTGGCTTGGTGGATTGAGTGCCAGACTGTGAACTAAAGGGGGGCCGGTTTGATTCCCAGTCAGGGCACATGCCTGGGTTGCAGGCCAGTCCCCCAGGAAGGGTTGCATGAGAGGCAACCACACACTGATGATTCTCTCCCGCTCCTTCTCCCCCCTTTGTCCTATCTCTAAAAATAAATAAAAGAAGAAAAATAAATGGAACTGTATGTTTTTTAAAATTTATTTATTTATTTATTTTTAGAGATGAGGAAGGGAGGGAGAAAGGAAGGGAAAGAAACATCAATCTGTGGCTGCCTCTCACGCTCCCCCCCCCCACTGGGGACCTGGCCTGCAACCCAGGCATGTGCCCTGACTGGGAATCGAACTGGTGACCCTTTGCTTCACAGGCTGGCACTCAATCCACCAAGGCACACCAGGCAGGGCAAACTGTGTGTTTTTTAATTTATACATTTTAATCTTTGTTGCTGGTATAAAAATTCTTTATGGTGTAAGATTTACGTATTTTAATTAAATAAGCACTGTATTGCTAAGAGATTTGCTGAGAAATCAGGAAGCAGAGAAGCTGGCAGTAAGAGCCTAGAAAATATTTTCCCCAGACGTGGGCTGTGAAAGTTGGATGTGTTAGCTTGTCCCAGTGATCCTGGAAAATTACCGGTCGGGCTGTGGTCATTTAAATGGAGAAGTAATCAAGTTTGGGGATAAGGAGAGGGTTAGGAATTCTATCAAAGGACTCGAAAGTTGAACTTGGAAGCCTTTCAAAGCTGTTTATTGTTCCCAATAAACACAAGTTCACACTCTGAGCCAACCTTCCATGGGCTACCTGTATCTGAATGCCATGCCCTCAGGAATTGAAGATAACTCTCTCCCCCCATAAAGTTAACTCACTAAAGACTTCACTCATCAATACGTGAACTCGTTAACTTCAACAAGCAGCTCTTCGTGGATTCCGAGGATCGCCTTTTTACGATGACTTCAGGAACTTATAGTTTGGGAATGGAAATAAAAATGATGTAAGCACTTTCATTTGTCAGATCTCACATCTCTAAGCACAAACACTCATCCTCACCATTTGGAAGGCACATTTCCGCTGCCAATTTTGAAAACCACTTACGTAGACTTGTACTTCCTGTGGGAAAAAAAGACACGGACACACAACAGCAGATTGTTCTGGATCCTTCTGTGTGTAGACCCTTTGGCCGACAATCTATGCGTTCCTGAGGAAAGAATTTTTGGTTCTGATTTTTTCCTGTTTCCAATTCACCTGCAGGATCTAGGTACCTAACTATTGCATCTTTAATCCAATAGTTAGGTAGCTAGTTCAGGTCTCAGCAGCATTTTCTTTTTAAAAGCCTACAATTAGTCGACCTAGAAGCATTTCAACAGTGTGAGCCCTTTGGATAATGTGCCCTGAAGCTTTCTTTTAATAGAAAAATTGCATTTTTCTTCCCATTCTTCTTCAATGACAGGTTAGAAGACATAACCAGCAAACATTTTTTGGTAACGATATACCTGAGAATTCGACCTGGCAGAAAACTGTTTACATGAGGAAAATAGGATTTCTACCCTGGTTGGTTGGGTGTTGTCCTGCAAACGGAAAGGTTGCCGGTTTGATTCTGGGGCAAGGCGCACACCTGGGTTGCAGGTTCTTCCTCCAGTTGGGGCATGTGCCAGAGATACTTTTTATAGATGTTCCTCTCCCTTTGTTCCTCCCTCCCTTCCCCTCTGTCTAGAATCAGTAAAAAATGGAAACAAATAAACACAAAGAAAATAGGATTTCAATAACAACCCAGAAATTTGTTTTTTTCCATACTATTTTTACTGCAGTTATTACACGAAACTCCACTGCGTGTGATTTACCCATTTATTAGTTGTTTTGTTCATGATTAAAGAGTACTTTTTCCTATTTCTTCTGATTCTTTCACCACCATGGTCTCCGAGGACCATTTTCCCAGGAAAGCAGTAGAAGAAGGGAAGGCTTCTGTTTGTCTAAACCCTTCTGTTGCAAAGGCAGGAAAGAGAAGAAGACACTCTGTCGTTGACCAATAAAGTTCCATCACCTTTCCTTCTAACCTCACCTGGAAGCTTTTCCTCCAAGTCCCCAACTCTGCAGGCCCAAAGCTGGGGAGGGGACTCGTGCCTGGGGTTCTGGCCACATGTCTTATTCCCTGCACATCCTTGAGATTGCAGCTGTTCCCCGTGATATACGGGCTTTCCACCAAGGGGTCGGTCTGGCTGCTGCTGATTTAATGACACTGATGAACTTGAACTGGCGAAGAGCATTACTCCAGCTGTCTGAGGCCAACTTACGTGCCTCCCTTACTTTTATGATAAAATATCCGATTAAACCTCATAGCTGGGAGAATGGGTTTCAGCTCTTACCCTTTTCCCTGATACTGTGCTACTATATCAATCTCTCCTCCTTTGCCTGTTTATTTTATTCTTGCTATTTTGTTTTGAATGACACACTTACTAAATTTAGATGTGTCTTTTTTCATTTTTTGGGACTATTTAAAATTAATTTTAAGGGCACAAGCTACAAGACGTGGGCCGCCATAAAATATGCTGTGCAAAACAAGAAGTTTACTCTCATCTTATACTTCTTTGGATCAACATTTTCTTATTCTCTTCTAGGCAATCAGCATATTGGCATGTGATTTTAATTTTTTTTCCATCAAAAGGAAAATGCATCCAGAAAAAGAAGGGAACCACAGGTATCCTAAAACATAAGTAACAAATAGCCAGGTTTCAACACATTGGTCCCTAAATACTATGTCTGGTTACTCGTTGTACTGGGAGACCCAGAGCGCAAATGAGCCACTGTGAGTTTGGGAAAAGGGGAGCCATGTAAAATGTTCATGTTGCTATTTGATCAGTGTAAGCCCATGTTTTACCATGAGCTTCAGACACACCCCAGTCAGGGCTGAGAATCACACTAAAGGTCATGGTGTTTCGAGAATGGCAACTGTTATTTTGATTTTTTTTTATCCTCACCTGAGGACATTTTTCATTGCATTTTAGAGAGAAAAGAACTGAAGCTGGGAGGGAGGGAGAGAGAGAAACATACACGTGAGAGAGAAAGATCAATCAGCTGGTTTCCCACAGAAGCTGTGACCAGGGATTGAACCCGCAACCTGGCTATGTGCCCTGACCGGGAATCGAACATGTGACCTTTCAGTCTACAGGACAACGGTCCACCCAACTGAGCCACGCTGGCCAGGACACAGTTATTACTTTGAATAACATCTTGGAAGCACTGAAGACTCCCTCCAGCCAAAGTTGCTATGCCTATTCCAAGTCTACCCAATATTACAGAAGATAATTCAGTAGGAACTTGTTTCCACATTCTTGGATGTTTGTCCTTGGACGTCTGTTCAGCAGAACCATTTCTATAGTCTCTTTGGAGGGAATTGTGTGTGTGTGTGTGAGAGAGAGAGAGAGAGAGAGAGAGAAAGAGAGACTCCTGTATGTCAAGCCTATAATGAGATTTTCAAAATTATGTGTCCAAAAATGGGGAATGGTGGATAAGCAACCTCTGCAGAGTTTGAAATGTGAAAGCCCTAGGTCATAGGCATCCACACAACATTTCCCAATGGAAAAGGTGGAACGTAGCGGGTAGCTCGCCCCGAGTGTCTACTCTATCAGTAGCCTTTTAGCTTATAATGCGCTAATGATGATAAATAACAGGGAAAACAGTCACCACCATCGGCATATTGACCTCCAGGATATAACGCATACAGGCACGAGAGAGCGGGCATGCCCACAGAGGGAAATGGATAAATTCTAGAGCCTCGTGACACCCGAAATTCAGGGGAAGCCCCCCGCTGTTTGCTTCATCCGTCAGAGCTTACGCAGTTTTACCTGGAAAATAAAAAGCACTCGAGATAAAGGCAATTAGAGCAACTCTCGGAATGAGGGACATTAATAACATAATTAGACCCTCTGTACTAAGTTTAAGCATCTCATAGGCGTTTTCTTTCCTTTTAGAAAGTCAATTTTAGATTGCCCTTAACCTGTGTTCTATTGTGTGGAAATAATTAAGAGGATTCTTCCCCCGAAATAATCAAGTGGAGAGAGAAGGGAAGGAAGTTACCAGGGAGAAGTTCCTTAAATCAAGTGTGAAGTTAAGGCCTCATGGCCAGGGACATTTTGCCAAGAAAAGTATTGATTTGGCCAAAGAGTCTGTTTAACGTTGTTTTCTGTGACATGATAGACACATTTTTCATTTTCACCAATAACTTTACTGATTTGGGTACTTTGAATGTGTGACCCACTATTGGCTTCCAGTGATCAGAGGCCAGGGGTACTGCTGAACATCTTCCAGTGCATAAGACAGCCCCACAGCAAAGAACGATTCAGCCAAAATGTCAACAATAATAAGAAACTTTGCAAATCAGTTTTGACATGTTCAATCAGTCACAGCACCTTTTCCATTCATTGCGCAATTTTTTGTGTGTTTCGATTGTGTTCTCACTGTTCTTGAAATAATAAGATGCTGCCTATCTTCTGCCATCTTCAGCATTAAAACGGCTGCACAAAAATCCACCAATTTTGGTAAGTCTTTCTAAGAGCACGTTGATATGACAGCTGTCACAATGCACTCTAGCAAAACTGTGTCAAATGAACTCAAACACAAGTAAGTGCTACCAGAGCCATTGCAGAAAAAAATGTAGTAGACTTTTTGGCCAGCCTAACAAGATGAGTCTGGCATTTAAAAACCAGTCCATCTTTTTCTCCATAATTCTATCACTGGAATAAAGATGAAAAGCTGTATAATGAACTCAGTCCATAGAGAAAACACTGAAAAAGTTAGTGGGGAAAATGGATAAACAAATTGGAGTCTATTCTTACAATGGCCTATTACTCTCCAAAAAAAAAGAACAATCAAGTATTGATGAGTGAACAGTGAGGGTTCTCACACACATTCAGCTGAGTGAAAGACACAAACCAGTGTTTATTTACATGTTGAACTTCTATTTTGTGAAGGGCAACATGCAGAAAACAAGGCACGGGGGCACGAAAAGGAATATTTATTCCCCATCTTGGAAGAAACATAAGATGATTTTTCCATGGGTGGAAATAGTCTCCTTTCTGCTTGAGGTGGTCAGGTCATGAGATCATCAAAATGCCAAAACACCACCTTCCCAGGCTGTGCGATTCACTACGTGCAAATTTTGTTTTACATTATGAATAGACAGACACATGGACACAATTATGGGCCCCAAGGATCAAAGGAAGAAAAAGTGGAAAGGAGCCCGTTGCCCTGACCCCTTGCAGGTCTCCTGAAACATTAAGATCTCTGGCATCCATCCCCTCTTTGAGTCAGTAAAAGTCATTTCCATTTCCCTCCATCAGAAAAGCATTACATAACAATCACACCTAAAACAAATGCAAACTAAGAGGACAGCTAGATCAGGAGAGGAACTATACAAATGGAGATCTCATGGAGGGTTAGCAACAGGGGAGTAGGAGGAGGAGAAGCGGGGAGAAGGTACAGAGAATAAGTAGCATAGACAGTAGATAGAAAATAGATGGGGGGCAAGAATAGTACGGGAAATACAGAATCTGAAGAACTTGTGACATGTGGACATGAACTAAAGGGGGGAATGGTGGGGGAGGGGTGTGCAGGGTGGAGGGGAATGGAGGGGGGAAATGGGACAACTGTAATGGCATAATCAATAAAATATATGTAAAAAATAATAAATAAATAAATAATTTTTTAAAAAGAAAAAAGGAAAGCGTTCCATGGGAAAATGACATTTTCAACTCTCTGCCTTGGAATAACATTATTCTCCAAGATTTGATTTGGTTCCCTTGCTCCTTTGAGTCCTTATCTGAAAATTCTCAAAGGGTGGGATCGGTATTTGTCCCTGAAAAGGAGATTCAGGAATTGCGTGGTGGGGAGGGAGTGGGGAGAACAGGGGCCAAGGGAGGGGGAGGCCTTCACATTTACCACCTGTCAGCGCAATTTGATCATTCCAATCCCTGTCACTTGATAATGGAAATGGAAGGCCCCCTGTCTCAGACTGAGATGTCACTTCTCTTTCTGCCAGTGAACTTGATTGGCACTCACACGGGGGGCTTGCTCTGTGCAATTTAATTATGCTGCTCTGTCCGATACGGGTACTTTCACAAACTAGATGGAATGTTCCAGGACAACAAGTGAGTTGTTAGCACAAGCGTATCATGTGTCACTGGGAACCTTGTTTGGAAGCCACAAGAAGCGTCAGAGCAATTTTTTTACTCAGTTGCGATCTGCTGTTAATGGTCACAAAAATCCCCTCTTCTCGCTCAACAAAGCTGGGACATTGGAGTGATTCCACCAAGTCCAACCTTCTGGTGGTCTTTGTTCTCCATGGAAACACAATGAAGCATTTTCTGCTTCTTTGTTCTCGTAGTAATTCCCATACACAGATAATGGACAGAAAGTAGGCAGTTCTTGGGAGTGTGTAACTAGACATCGGTGTGAATGCTCAATATTCTATGTCATGTGTAGTGAACCACAATGCAATCTACAGATGATGTGTTGCAGAACTGTATACCTCACTTTAAAGTTTCAAAAACTATATAGAAACTGTGTCCACTAAACAATACAGACTCCTGAATTCTGTTTACGCAGACACTGGGATGGGTGGAATAATTTAAATCAGTTAGTCTTGAGTTCACCTGCTCTGCCTCCAAGCCCCAACCTCTAGTTGGCAGAGAAAAATAAAACTTGGCTACGTCTTTGACATGCTTTGACATCTTAGTAGTAAGATGTTACATCTTAGTAACATCTTAGTAATAACAAAGCTAGTCCATCTGTGACATTGGACTAGCTTTGTTACTACTGGATAGAATTGCTTGGAAAGAAATCCCAGGACTCTCGGCTTTCTATTTCCTGTGTCTTTTTCCAAGACGTGGAAGAGGGATTTCCTTGGCCTCAGCCAGGTGGGGAAGAGATGTGTGTGGGATGGTTGCCCAGCATCTCTGGTGGCTGGTGTTCCCCTTTATCCCGCCGAGAACTTCTTGCTGGACTGTGGTCTTCTGCAGGAATTCATGTGTCTACCTGGTGCTGTGTATTGTCTCATCATCCTTCCCTCATTCTGGCAGATGCACCTTGACCGTGGGTCCCATGATGTTGGCAAGGCCCCAGGGGGCTATATTCTATCTTCCACTCATCTGACCATGAACTTCCCCTCCGCCTCTGCTCTTGCACCCATGACCCTGGGTGGTCCTAGTGTGTGCGATTTCTGTGTACAGAAACCTAGTGGATAGACACAACCATCCCTTCAATTGTCCTGTGAAATGGGTACTTCTCCATGTTGCGTCACTTGTGGATGAAACACACACAGGAGGATAAAAATGCATGACCCTAGGCGCTCCCCCAGCTCTGTGTTGAATTTTGCTTCCTTTTCGACTTTCAGGGAGACTCGTGAGGGATACGGCCAGCAGCCACGGGACAACGGTGATCGTTGAATTGAAAGGACAAGGGTTAGAATATTTCTTAAACTCCACTGGAGCCCCACAGGATTTCGGTCACTTTAACGTCCCGTTTTTGCTTAAGAGTAACAGGTGGCGTCACTGAGGGCTGTTTGTGGCCCGTAGTTTATTCCAAATGAAACTGAAATTGAGTCCTGCCTGGGTGGCTCTTTTTCCCTTGGAGCACTGCCCCTGTATAGCAGAAGGGTGGGGGTTTGATTCCCAGTCAGGACACAGTCTTAGGTTGCAGGTCTGATCCCTAGTCAGGGCGTGTGTGGGAGGAATGGGTTGATGTTGATGTGTCTCTCTCATCTCCATCTTTCTCTCTCTCTTTCTCTTTCCCCCTTCCCAATTTCTAAAATTCATAAACATATTTTTTAATTGTAATTGATTTACCTTGGTTCCTTTTGGCAAATAATTTTGCTCCATAGTCTCACTGGCTCATTGTTTCTCTTTATGGTCTTTTAGAATATCTGTGTATTCTGCCCATACTAAAACATGTACCTAAATCGTGTTTCTCTTTAGTTTACACTTCCAGTCAAATACACACCACCTCCAGACACACACATGCCCAGTAAATGTATTTTGAAATCATTTTCACAAAATACGGGTTTTCTATTTTCTATCATCATAAACTTGTTGACGGGCCTTGCATTTTTGAGGCAGATCTCCCCTTCTCAGTGGGCAGAATACAGACGGAATATCACAGATGCTCAGAGACGTGGCTTGCCTGATATATATATATATATATATATATATATATATATATATATATAGAGAGAGAGAGAGAGAGAGAGAGAGAGAGAGAGAAATGCATATAATTTTAAAGATTTTATTTATTTATTTACTTTTAGACAGAGGAGAAGGGAAGGAGAGAGGCAGAGAAACATCCATGTGTGGTTGGCTCTTGTGCGCCCCCTACTGGAGACCAGGACCACAACCCAGGCATGTGCCCTGGCTGGGAATCGAACCGGCAACCCTCTGCTTTGCAGGCTGGCGCTCAGTCCACTGCAACACACCAGCCAGGGCTATATATTTTTTCTTTGGAGAAAATAAAAAAAGAACGTCATGAGAAGCCAGCATTCATCATAGTACATTCTTAGAACCCTGAATAGTTCTGCTATAGTTGTTTTATTTCTCTTTTCTTTTAAAATGTAATCACACTCCTGTCAACTAGGAAGAAGGAGAACCTTTCAAAAGGAGTCAGTGTGAAAAGCCATCCCTGGCCGAGAAGCAAAGACAGGGGGTGAGCAGAGCTTTGTCATTACACACGAGGCAAGCTGGGGAAACCGGGAAACCGTGGAGGTCCGAGGTCCGTCTCTGCAGAGCTGAAAATGACATCCCTCCTGGGATTCTAACGGACTGCAAACCCCTCCCCACAAGGAAACGCAGACCAGTTCAGACCCAGCAGGCTGCAAACCTCGCTAGCAGAGTGGCTCACCAAGAAGGCAAAAGGATTGTTACAAACCAGGAGGAGAGCTGCAACAGATGAACATAGCGAAGGTCATGAGGAAAGCAAGCACCTCAGAAATGATCCAGGACGGCAGATCTTGACAAATGGACAAATGTGCATGTTTCTCAAAACTCGGACAAAGGTGAGGAGTTGGAGCAGAGCAAAAACAAGCCTACCCGTAGTTCATTGCACTTGCAGAGAAGCAAAGTGTAGGGCACCAGTAGCAGAATCCTTGCAGGTATAACATTGTAAGATTGTTACACTATGTGTTGCGGTATAATACTAGTTGCCAGTAGATTGTAATAAGCTAACTTTGTATGATGCTGTCACAGTGGAAAATTCTGATAAGAAGCAAAGTTACAGAGCCCTGACCTACTGGTTCAGGCTGCAGGGGGTGGAGCAGGGTGGGGGTACTGTTGCGGGTTCGATCTCAGGACGCGGCACGTGCAAGAGTCAAGCAGTGGATGCAAGCTGTTTATGTGGTAGGTGTTTGCATCATTTACACTTAATGGGGGTCTTGGAATGGTTGCATGAAAACTTTCCTTGCTCAGGTTTCATTGTACTGCTTGTGTATACTAGAAAAGATAACATAGTACAACCCGTGTCTCTCCTTCCCGATTTTAACTATTGTTTTTATAAGTCTTCCCTTGTCCTGTTATAACCTCCACAATACATTGTTGTATCATTGCCTTTGGAAGTCTGTACCATTTAAGGATGTGGAAACCGTAAGAAAATATTTCTAACTTCTGCAGTTCTGGTTTGTGGTGACCCTTATCCCTCTGTGGGTGACATTCTCATAGGGTGTCTGGTTCCTCAGTTTGGAGAAAGTCCTTTCCGTTTTGTTCAAGTCTCATGCTGACGAAAGACTCAGCTTCTGTAAATCTGACAAAGGTCTTTCTTTCATCTCTCTTTCCTTTCTTTCACAGGCTGCATGTTTATGTCCACAGTTTACATCTCATTCTTTTTTAACGTCTTCTGTTTGTTTGGTTGAGGCGTTCTCTGGTTTTTAAAAATGTGGGAAGAGCATTACTGCTTGCTGAAGAATTATTATTTTTTTAATGTTTGGTGCTTTAACACTTTTGTCAGATCATTTCCTCCCAGGGTAGGTGTCTGATGATTACCATTTCTCATGCAAGTTGTGGTTTCCCAGGATAGCTCTGAGGCAGGTGATTTTTAGGGCATCCCAAACATTTGTGGTGCTATATTAATAATGAGGATGTCTTTATTGTTTTTAGGAAGAGAGAGAGACAAGAAAGAAAAACATGAGCACGAGAGAGAAGCACAGATCGGCTGCTTCCCAACACACCACAAGCAGGAATCAAACCCGCGTCCTAGGCATGTGCCGTGACCGGGAGTTGAACCACAGCCCCTTTGGTGTCCTGGATGACGCTCCAACCCACTGAGCCCCCTGGCCGGGGCACAGGTGTGATATTATGAGCTAACCCCTCTCCGCTCTCCTCCTACAATAAGTACTGCCCTACGGCACAGTTCGCCCCTCGGTAAAATGTCTTGCAGAACATTTCATGACCGAGCCCGTGCATTTCCGCCCCTTGTTGCAACCACGCGGCATTAGGGTCAGGAATACCAAGCCCCCTCTGTCCGTGTGTCCACCCACTCCGGCCCTTGGCAGGCCTCCGAATTCTTGCTCATCCATGGGCAATGCCTTTTCCATGGCATTGGGAGTTTATCCCTCCTTCCTAATGGGACCTGCTGACATTTCACAGAGACAGGGAGATGATACAGGCAGGTGCCGACATTGGCCACTAGCCCTTCCGATGCTGCCCGTCAAGACAAGAAATAGTAACTCGTTGGATAAGAAAGATCACAGGTCACACCAGAAAGGTTTCTCTCTGGTACTGCTGCAGCTAAACAAAGCAATGCGTACCTCTGTGGGTGGGAGGCTTACCTGCCCAGGGACTGGCCTCTCTCTTTCCCTCCCCTTTCCATCAGTGTCCCTTGGCTCATTGGTCCCCTTGCTCATTTGGTTCCCTCTTGCAGACGCTGCGCTCCCTTTCTTAACTTAGTGTACAGAGACATGATTACATTCATGCCCACCTCCTCAGGTTTTTGGGGGTCACTACTGTAACTGTCCCTGCCCTTACTGAAGCAAGGGACTAGGTTTGCATACTTGCATCTCTTAGAATAGAGATTTGGGACCCCACGATGAGTCGCTTCAGGAGTTGCCTTGACAACAGACATGCATTCATGAGTCAACACTTAGAGCAAAACTTCTCCCATCTGAACTGGTCTAGAAATAGAACGCAGTGAATAAAGAGATGGTTGAATGAGACCTTGGGCAAGGTTTGCACAAGTTGCCTGATAAAACGGCCATGTTGCACTAAAAGACAAGATCTCCAGCTGCGGATTCTTTCCACCGTGTACTGGATGTGCCCGATGGAACACATGCCCTGGGGGAATTAGCCCATATTTGGGAAGCATTGGTGGTCATATCCCAAATTCTCCAAACCATAAAGCCCCTGGTTTTCCCTCCTTTCTCAGCCACGGGTAGTTTTAGGCCATGTTTTAAGTCTGGCTGACTTCAGGAGGCTACTCCATCCAAGAGGGCTAGCAACTTCTGATAAATACACCCTTTCGAACCCTGGAAAAAGACAGGTTTATTACCACTGATGCTTCCAGAAAACACTGTCATCCACATGACTGAGTTTTTTAAACCTATGTAATTATTTCTGTGGTTCTGATGCATGCATTTTATTTCATAGTATATTACAAAAATGTCAAAGGAACAAAAACAGCAGCGGGAAAGGCTGTGTGTGATATTCAAATCACACCACAGAAAGGGCGACATTTTTCCCTCTAGAAATAATTACTCTACAAGGAAAGCCCCAAGGGACCTTGGTTTTCCCATCATAAAAGCAAAAAGATAGATTTTAGGAAAAACAGCTGGAAGGGGGCCTTCGGCACGGTAATTAACTTTCAAATGGGTTCTTTGAATTTTTTGACTCTTAAAACCCTATTTTAGATTTAATCTATTTTGTAACCAATGCTTCACAGTTTTCTTTTTTTCATCCCATACAGTAAAGCAATGTTTTTTAAAAAAATTCAGAAAGCGTAACTAACACCATGATGTGTGTTATAAATACTGACATTCAGGAAAGTGGAGAATTTGGGAGAGTGCAGTGTTGGCTCAAAAGAGATTAATGATTTTTAAGACGTGAACAAGAAGTAACTAGAAGAACTACTGTTAATTTTGTTGGGGGTGGGAAAGGCAAGAAGTAGATCTTATTCTGTGATTCAAGAGTAAGGATCCTGCAGTTAAATTTTCGCAGTCCCCCCCCCACACCCATTTCTTGCCTTTTTAAAAATCTCAGATTCATTGTCATTGTTCTTCTACATGGTTTCTGTGCCCATCCAACTAACCAGTCATGATAAAGCTGCATTGGTTATGCATTTCACACCATCAAAACCCCACATCACCGGTCTCCCAAACCCTTCATCAACAAGCACCAACACCAGCAATATCCGCCCCCCAAAACCAAAACCCAGTTAAACAAGTCCCAAACCCGGTGGGGGCAGTTCAGCACTCAAATCATCTGATTCCCCAGGCTGAGGAGAAATTGAAAGGTTGGCCGAGGGGAGGCAGAAAAACAATCAGGGTTGCCCTCTGACATCCTCTTCCCCAAAGACGGTAGGATGAGAACAATAAACAGGAGGAGGGCCAGCGGAATGACCCCATGAACTCTGGATCCAAATGGGAAGGGGGCAAAGCTTCCCACTTCTCCGTGCCTTGAGCATGGGGCTGAGTTTTTTCCATCAGTCACGTGCCCTCCGCACTTGGAAGCACAGATGCAGAGAGCGATTTTGACTTTCAGAGCCTCAGAACCAGGTCAGACTGGGACCACCAAAGTATCCGTGGCTCAGGTTGAATAGTTATCCCTGCCCATTCTCTATTAATCAGAGCTCTCATCAAGATGCCGATGGGAGTTCCCGAAATTCTTAGTGCTGCTGGTCCCCAGAGTGTCTGAAAAGATCTCGGAAAAAGGGCTTTCTTTGGGATGGCCATCCATCAGTTGCGTGGGACCTAATGACTTCTATTACTTATTTGGGCAGGAATGTTCACCCGCAGGTGTGAAAATGGAGGAACTTGGAAATTGAATTTATTCAGTGCTCACCTGAGGTGATCTATTAGCAGAGGACCTTTGAAACTCAGCTCCTTAAGAGGCTCACAAAAAAGTTGGGATCCTAGAATTGCCACTTTGAGGTCATTTCAAGTCGGAATCACAAACTAGTGGAAAAGAGTGTTTGATGTTTCTTTTTAGGTTTCTTGTGTCTTTTTTAAAAAGATTTTATTGATCTATTTTAGACAGGGGGGAAGGGAGGGAGAGGAACATCCATGTGTGGTTGCCTCTCATGTGCCCCCTACCGGGGACCTGACCTGGGTGGCAACCGAGGCATGTGCCCTGACTGGGAATCGAACCAGCAACCCTTTGGTTTGCAGGCCAACGCTCCACCCACTGAGCCACACCAGCCAGGGCTTTCACGTCTTAATAATATGGCTCACCCCAGCTCTGATAGCTTGCCATTTCCATAGTAAGTTTTCCCAAGATTCCAATGTGTGCTAATAGTCACCATGGCAAAATGAAATAAATGTTTTCTCTTTCAAATGTTGGTCATTCACACACCGAGTTCCTCAGTGAAATCTGTGATGTTGTTTTATTCCTCGGAGTGTCAAGCAAGAATTTTAAGAAACTAAACTGAAAAAATATCATAGTGTACCCCATCGGTAAAATGTACTGAACTGAATAGTTTGCAAATTTGATTTATAGTTTGTGTTATTATTTAGCCATGCATTTCATTAATGCCTGTCTTTGTTTGTGTTCGGTTGAATGTCTGTGTTATTGTCCAACCGTTGATATCAAGCACTGTTTTAGCCTTGAAATAAAATACAGAACTTTCTACCAATGGTAGCCAGTTAATTCCTTAATGATTTACACCAGAAGAACGTGCTTGGCATTGAATTAAAAACATTCATATCTATGTCTTGAGTGGGGCGGGTAGTGTTCAATTAACCGAGTGGCTTTGTTAGCCGATGAGTTACAAGTACCAGGGATAGTAGTGACGTTTCTTATGAAATGAATATTATTTGAAACATACTCTTGCGTCAAAATATCTTTGTTTTGTTTTCGTATTTTATGAGTTCATACATGTATGGTGAACTCAATATTATGAGACAAAAATATCGGAAAACCTATTTCTAGTGTAGACTTTGAACCAGTTTCATAGCCCTGAATTATTGGAGTCGAACCACTTTGCTTTCAGAGATGTCCTTCAGGATGGCCTACCAATGAGCGAACACAACTCCTGTAACTGAATGAGGGTTGTGTTACAAATAGAATTCGGGATGTGGGCTCTAAATTGTCTCGTTGGAATCGCAGTGCAGCCCCAACGCTCACACAGATCCTAACACTGTGTTTTGTCCCGCACAAGCCAATGTTCTGGTTGCCTTATGCATCATTGGCAGGCAGCGTGGGTTGTGCTGATAGATCCCTCCACACACTGATTTGGACATAAGGAGTCACAGAATATCACCAGCTACTCAAGTCAGGAACAAGTGTAGCGATTCTGTGGTGCTTTTGGCTTTATGGGGGCGAGAAACAAGCTTTGATGATGTTCCTGTGTATAGATAACCCTCAAAATTAACATCAACCATTACTTCCCATTATTATTAAAAGTGACCATGCGTGTTAATTCACGCTGGGTCATCTCAATGCACACACATGATAAATACTTTGTAAGACAGATTGCGTATTAACCTATAGAAACATCTCTCTTGTTTATGAAACATAGTTATACGTGGGTTTTGTGAACATTTTCTTTTTACTTTTAAAGATTTTATTGTTTTTATTTGTAGAGAGAGAGGAAGGGAGGGAGAAAGAGAAGGAGAGAAACATCAGTGTGTGGTTGCCTCTCGTGTGTCCCCTACTGGGGACCTGGCCCGCACTCCATGCATGTGTACTGACTGGGAATCGAACTGGCAACCCTTTGGTTCACAGCCCACACTCATTCCACTAAACCACACCAGGCAGGGCCTATGAACATTTTAATGTGCCCTGACACATCCTATCATGCACCGTGCACCAAGGATGTCGTATATACAAAGGCATTTACACAGAATCAACCCACATGTGTGCGATGTGAGGTAATCAACAAAGTCTTTTTCATACCAATCTTTAGATTGGGGTTTCTCTGTACTAAAATGGCTTGACCTTTAGTGGGTCCTTTCCCACCTTGCTTGATGAAGTAACATCCTTTATTTGATATTTTTAATGAGAAACACTTCCTGGCTTATACCCCATATTAATTGACAAACGTCACGATGTGACTGGATTTGTCTCTGCTTGGTTATGATTGATCGGAACACCGACAGTAATCTCTTGAGTTTTGGGCACATGCTCATCACAAACCTCGGGAGGAAGACATCGATTTGATGATGAATTCATAACACAGCAGGAAAAAAACAAAGGGAACGGGGAAGAGCCCAACCAAGCAAGAAATAGCAAGAAAAACAATTATCACGAAGTTTACAGGCCGTCGTTTTTACACTAGGAATCGCTTGCATTTAATCACATTGTTTACTCTCTCCCTAAACACACCGGCCGAGCCCCACCAGATTCAGAAATGCCCCAGGGACATGAGCTTGTCCTGCCATGCTGAGCTCCGTGTGATTTGTTTTGTTCCAATGACCTTCGATCCGCACTCAGGACACGCTTTAGATTTTGTTGGCTGCAGAGTCTTTAACCTAGGAAGGTGTGTACCCTGGCCAAGAGCCCCGTGCAGAAGCTGTTGCTTTTCCTGAAACTTGCTTCCAACTCTGGACTGTGCGGTTAGATTGCAGCTGTGATCTGGGTTGCCGCCTGGGTGGCTTTCCCCTCAATGGAGCCTTCACAAGTTCCCCTTGAAAACATACCCCAATGGGCACATGTGGAAACAGAGAATGTTGCAGACCCTGGCCAGCAGAGTCTGCCTGTTGTGGCTTATGACAAGAATCAATGCACAGGTGACAACAATCCGGTGTGGAAAAAGGGAACAGCACGACTACTCTCTCAAGGGGAGAGTGCCTGTGGTGCCTCCTCGGCCACTCCCTCAAGAGGGGAGCGCCCCAACCCTTGCCTAGACGGGCTTTTATTGTTTTCCTGGGGTTTTACATCAGAGAAGGATTTATTATCTATCACATAGAATATTATGGTGTACATTCTAGGTACAATCAAGGAAGTAAAAATAACATGCAGAAGGGGATGGCGATGAGCTCATTCGCTCTGTCCTTGGGAGAGCTCACACAGGCTTTGGAAGTTACCTTGAGGATAAACAATATACATTTGTTGTTTTAGACCAGGGTGAGGGAGTTTTAGCAAGAGCGAGCATAACAGTCTGTAAGTATTTTCTAGGCCTGATTCCCACAGGAAAACTCGATTTGAAGATCTGGCTCCTGCCCACCACTTTGCATCTGTAGGTTTTCCATACAGAGCTGAGTCACATTTGCCAGGCCAAGAGAAACCGGTCCCCTACAAGGGAACACTTGTAAATCTATGTTTGGGGGGCAAATCTCTGCGTCTCAATGATGTTCTGAGACAGCACTGTCTCTTCTTATGCATTGTACAATGTTTGCTTGAAGCCCAAACACTGGTTCTAAGGCTAGCTGATTCATTACTTTTTATATATATATATATTTTAAACTTTTTTATTAATTATGCCATTACATTTGTTCTATTCCCTCCTCCATTCCCCTCCACCCTGCATACACCTCCCCCACCATTTCCCCCTTTAGTTCATGAACACGTGTCTCAAATTCTTTAGATTCTGTATTTCCCCTACTATTCTTACCGTCCCCCCTATCTATTTTCTATCTACTGTCTATGCTACTTATTTTCTGTACCTTCTCCCCCCTTCTCCTCCTCCCACTCCCCTGTTGCTAACCCTCCATGTGATCTTCATTTCTATGGTTCTGCTCCTGATCTAGCTGTCCTCTTAGTTTGCTTTTGTTTTAGGTGTGGTTGTTAATAACTGTGAGTTTGTTGTCCTTTCACTGTTCATGTTTCTTTAACTTCTTTTTCTTAGATAAGTTCCTTGAACATTTCATATAATAAGGGCTTGGTGATGATGAACTCCTTTAATTTGGTCTTATCTGAGAAGCACTTTATCTGTCCTTCCATTCTAAATGAAAGCTTTGCTGGGTAGAGCAATCTTGGTTGTAGGTCTTTGGTTTTCATGACTTGGAATACCTCTTTCCAGCCCCTTCTTGCCTGTAAGGTGTCTTTTAAGAAATCAGCTGACAGTCTGATGGGAACTCCTTTGTAGGTGACTGTCCCCTCAGCTCTTGCTGCTTCTAGGATTCTCTCCTTCATTTTAATCTTGGCTAATGTAATGATGATGTGTCTTGGTGTGTACCTTCTTGGGTCCAACTTCTTTGGGACTCTCTGAGCTTCCTGGATTTCCTGGAAGTCTATTTCCTTTGCCAGATTGGGGAAGTTCTCTGTTATTATTTGTTCAAATAAGGTTTCCACTCATGACTCTTCCCCTTCTGGTACCCCTATAATTCGAATGTTGGAACATTTAAAGATGTCCTGGAGGTTCCTAAGCTTCTCCTCATTTTTCTGAATTCTTATTTCTTCATTCTTTTCTGTTTGATCATTTTTTTCTTTCTTCTGGTCCACTCCCTTGATTTGAGTCCCAATCTCCTTTCCATTACTATTGGTTTCCTTTGTATTACCATTCATTTCAATTAGTTTAGCTTCCATATGTTTCTCTAATTTGTGACTAAAATCAACCAGTTCTGTAAGGATCCTGATAACCAGTGTTTTGAACTGTGCATCTGAAAGACTGGCTATTTCTTCATTGCTTAGATCTATCGGTTCTGGGGCTCTGAGTTGTCCTAGAGCCATTTTTGGTGTATTCGTGCTGTTAAGTAAGCGGAGCGAAGCCTTAGTTGTTTACCAGGACGGAGCGACCCAGGTCGCTGGTTTGTGACGCTGTGTGTGGGGGCGTGGTCAGAGAGGGAGCAATGGCGGTCCTCTCCGCTAGCCCAGTGCATCCAGTCACACCACTCGCCCCGGGTCTGTTTATCCGATCGGAATTGTGTGAGCCTGCTGCCCCGCGCAGGCTTGCCTTCTCACTGGTTTATCCGCACACAGATGCGGGACCGACTGCAGACAACCAGCTGTGCCTCTTCCCTGTGCGCTCCCGTAGCTAGCCCGCGATCAGCGCTTTCGGCTGCTTGCGCACCACCCCTTGGGGGATTTTTTTTGCCAACCTGCTCCGCTGCTGGCTTCGCTCCTCTTACCGGTTTAGCTGAGCATTTAGTTGTCTTTGGACTCCATATTGTCGATTTTCTGTGTGGCTTGGTTGTGTTTATTGTTGTTAAAAATAGTTGTTCTTAGATTTGGTTGTGTACAGAGGCAAGGTGGTTCCACCTACGTCTCCATCTTGGCGGAAGTCTGATTCATTACATTTTAACATACAGGATTTGGATGATCCATCGCTTATAAAGCAACTCCTCATTTTCTCTTGTATTCCAGGAGGTAGGTAGTGGCATAGAAGGGGGTGATAGAAAAATTAGAAGAATTGTCTTTCCTCCCATGTGTCCAGGGGTAGTCTAAAAACTTAAACACAAACGACGGTAACATGAACTTAGTTTAAGAATTGTGTCCCCGCTGTTTCCAAAAGTCTGGTTTTAGTCATTGATTTAACTATCTGGATCTATTTATTTTGGGTGCGTTCCTTAGAAATAAAACAGCAAAACAAAAAGAATGAGACAAAGACTGGAAAACAGGAGTGGACTTAAATTTCAAATAGATCCGGTCGAACAGGCAAAAACAACAGCCCCTCTCTCTTCTCAGTTCAAGTTCAGGGCCATGTTCGTGGAGAACCATGGTTGAATCTCTCCAGGTAGACTGGGAGGGCCACAGATCCAATCTCAGCACACTTGCAAAAAAATACAGAAAAAGTAGAAAATTTAAAAACAAATGACTCAAAACTGTTATTCCCAAGTTCGCCATATCAAGATAGGGGAACATGATTGTATCAGGAAAAAAGAAAATCTCAACCATTGCCTGTCAAGGGCCCAGGGCAGATTCGTCCCCACTGGTGTTGCAAACAACACAGACACCAAACTCGCGTGTCTGTCTGATGGGGTGAAGATGGCTGACTGAGATGTCTAGCCTTTCC
The DNA here is from genome assembly GCF_021234435.1 of Artibeus jamaicensis. Lineage (NCBI taxonomy): Eukaryota > Metazoa > Chordata > Mammalia > Chiroptera > Phyllostomidae > Artibeus > Artibeus jamaicensis. The sequence goes on from NW_026521989.1 coordinate 1,907,631, forward strand.
CCACGACTTTGGGACACTCATGCCCATAAAATGAACAAAAAGGGACCAAAGGGTACACATTGAAACACTGTGCCCACCCTTGCTCACCACCATTAATTTGGGGGCTTGCCAGTTTCATGTGGATGTGGGAAGAAAGGAGACGTGTCCCAAACTGAGGAAGGAGGCATGTGGTAATAGGGACACAGCAAAAACACAAGCCCAGTGAAGCGTTTCAGTGACCAGGGGGCCAGCGGACTTCATCATGTCTTCCTGGGCTCCTGACCCTTTGGCCTCATGGGCTCGCTTTGAAATGAATGAAAGCATATTTGGCCAAGAGCGGGGTTCGCCTCTGACATCGACCTGTGGCTCCTATGGCTGGCTTCATTTTCAGAATGAGTTTTACTAGCCTGGCAGTTGCAAGGACAGATGAATGAAAACATTTTAAAACCAACCTTATGCACATAAGGTTGGTTTAAAACCATAGATGCAACACACCCTCGAAATTTTCACATCTATGTCCTGTCTAAAACATAGATGTTTGTTTTGGTGAGTTTCAAATTGGTGCTCTCTCCTCTTTGGACCAATATCCGGAAGTAGAATTCCTTCCTGCTATGGTAGCTTCATTTTGAATTTTGGAGGAACTTCCATACTGCTTTTCGCAATGAGCATACGCATTACCTCCCCACCAGCAGTGCACACAGGTTCCCTCTTCCTCCTCATCCTCACCCATGCTGGGTACTTGCTTGCTTTTCACCACAGCCATTCCAACAGGTGTGAGGTCCTTTTTCACTGTGACTTTGATTTGCATTTTCCTGACGATTAGTCACATTGAATGTCTTTGGATGTGTCTGTTGGCCATGTCTAAATCTTCCTTGAAAATAAAAATGTGTATTGAGATCTTCTGCCCATTTTTTTAAAGATTTTATTTATTTATCTTTAGAGGGGAAGGGAAGGAGAGAGGGAGAGAAACATCAATGTATGGTTGCCTTTCGTGCATCCCCTGCTGGGAACTGGCCTGCAGGGAACCTGCCTGCAACCCTGGCATGTGCCCTGACTGGGAATCGAACATATTGTCTGGTTCGCAGGCCCGCGCTCAATCCACTGAGCTACACCAGCCAGGGCTTCTGCCCATTTTTTAATTGCACTTTCTGCTGTTGGGTTTTCTGAGTTCTTTGTATATTTTGGATATTAACTTCGTATAAAACAAATGAGGTGCAAATATTTTTCTCCATTTCCTAGGATGGGTTTGATTTTTTGATGATTTCTCGGCTGTGCAGAACCCTTTTAGTTCAATGCTTATTTTTTGCTTTTGTGGTTTTTGCTTCCGGAGTTGGATCCAAAGAAATCATTTCCAATGCTGGGGGCTAGGATCTTACTACACATGTTTTCTTCTAGGGCTTTATGGCTTCAGACCTTACTTCAAGTCTTTAATGCATTTGGAGTAAATTTTTGTTCACGGTGTAAGAGAGCAGCTTCATTTTGCTTTTGCATGTGGCCGCCCAGGATTCACGACACCATTCATTGACGTGTCTGTGTTTTCTCTGTTGTATGTTATTGGTTCCTTTGTCAAAAATTAACTGACCATGTATGCATTGGTTTATAGCACCTGACACACAGAAAACACATTGCCTTTAAAATTTTTTAATTTCCACGGATTTAAAAAACCCGCAAAGCTGCACACATACTTGCATGGTACCCCACGTATCCCTTAAAAAAGGAGCATTGCTAATTTTTTTTAATGTGCGATAGAAATGCACACCCAATGTGAATCTACCTGATTTCTAAAACTTCTCTTCCACAATTTACGACAAGTCCACTTGACAAGTTTGACTTTTAAAACCAGCATGCTGGAATCCCCCTAAATGCTAATGAAATATTGGTGTGCTTTGTGGGTTGTTTTTGGGGATGCTAGTTTACATGGATGAGCTAACCCCAGACTTGTCTGACAGCAGGTTGGCCCTCAGCCTCAGGGTCCTTACACACTCACACACCGCAGCCCTGCATGAAGCCGGCTGGCTCCCACTAACCAGCTGCCTGATAGATAGAACAGCATTTACTCTCTGGAGCTCCCGTTCACATCAAAGGCTTTCTTCTCTCTCCTGCCTACACGTCTGTGTTCATTCACTCGCCCCTCGTGTGGACAGAAGTGGATCCCACAGGACTTGAACGCAAATTCAAACTCATTTCATGGAAAACGCTCTTTTCATACTAGATGCAAAGCATCCTCCCTTTTCGGCAACCAAGAGCTGGACCGAATCTCTAGAAATTACGTAGTCTTGTGTCACGGAGAAAAAAAATAGGTGGGAGTGGACAACGCCTGGTGAGACATCCCACGCTGTAGCCCCTCGTGGTCTGTCTGTCCCACGAGAATGTGCAGAGGGGCCACTGCGTGTGGGTCAGAGATTCAGACCAGGGCTGCACCAGTAAGGGGCATCTTCCACACTGGTGTATTTGGAGAGTGTTATCGCTGGCTGCGCTCCCAAGGAGCAGGTGTGCTGCATGAATAAATGAATGGGTAGCAGGTGCCTTGCTGAGAAATAAGACAGGACAATGGGAAGGGCAGGTGTTGAGAGAAGATGCTGTTGGAGAAGAGGCATTTACACACTGACATTGTGCCACACGGGGATGAAAAGGAATCCAACGGCCAAATGTTCTACAGAGAAGCCACCTCCGTGCCTTTGAGGAACTGGAAGAAGATGAAGACAATGAAGCGTGATGAGCTGCTGGTGGAGAAAATCAACGGCTCAGAAAGAGAAGTAGGCAGACTGTCTATAGATGGTGTGTCAACAAAAGTAATGGGCTTGCTGGTTACCTTTCATGCAATGGGAAGCCAGCGGTGAGTATGTGGCTTTGGGGGTGGCTAACTCTGATCCCCACTCAGGGAGAGGTGAACAGCACCCAGCCGGAACACATACAAACAAGGGACTCTACATGCGTTAAAAGGGGAGGCAGAAAGACCCCCGTACCCCTAGTCACTAGCAAAGGGGCATGAGAGAAGAAGCACGTCATCCTGGAGCACAGGGTTGAATACACAGAAAAATTAATCGGAAGACATTCTAACCAGAAGTAAATGCACAAGGCATGGGGCAGCCCAGAGTCACCCTGCCTGCCTTGGTCAAATCCGTGCTGGCGTTTGTGGTGAGATTGTTCAGTTCCTGGCTCCTCCTGTCCTGGTTCCTGGGTCCTGGACAGAGATAGCAACCCTCCTTTATCACAGGTGTTAAACAATGCACTCACGTAAATTAACGTTGGCTGTGAGTCCGTGTTCAAATGTGCAAAGTCGGTGGAAACATGACTAATGCCAACTTCAGTCAGACAAGGGATGAAATCAGCGAGGGTCCCCAATATGGAATTTTGCAAACAAACCACATAAAACATACAACCCTGCTTACTCTATGTAAAGGAGTGAAACGATGAAACTCACTATGTAAAGAAACTACCCAGCTTTGCTGAGATAAAAAAACAAACTAGGAGATAAGGTTAAGGGGTTGTAGGAAAAAAAAACAGGGGTAGAAGATGGGATCTATTGAGAATTTGGTGAATTGGTTAAAGATAGACATTGTCACTTTACAAAACCAAACATAGGCCACCAGCAAAAGGACAGTCTCCAACCTAGAAAAGACAAGAGTTAAATTCAGAATACCAAGCCAAAGAAATGCTCTTCAATGTAGCAAAATACTTAGAAAGAAAAGAAAAAACCCACAAAGGAATAACAATTAGTCTGACATCCGATTTCTGAGCAAAAACAAAAACAAAAACAGAAACCACAAGTTAGAATTCTAAATCTGGCTGAGTATCCTTCAAGGTCAAGGACAAAAGGAAGATGTGTGAAGTCAAACTGAGAGCCTTTGACTGTATCATGGAGTTGTTACAAGGTCTCAGGGAGTGTGTTAGCATGACGTTAATAACCGTGGTGAAGTCCTCAGGGTGAAGGGCACAGTGTCAGACTAAAGGTCTCAGACATGAGGGAAAACAGAGGTTAGTCAAAGTGGAAAATCACATAGCTGAATGTCAGCAAAGAATGACTTTGTTGCAGCAAATAACCACGTCTTATGGGAATGAAAGGAAAAGCAGGGAGACCTGGCTGGACAGGTGTCACAGCCCCAGCTCGCAAATCGGAAGGGGGACATCAAGACCAAACACCTTCCAAGACCCTTCTGACGTTCAGGAAAAGGAAAACAATAACGTTTATACGCAGATTTCAACTGTAGCATCTTTGCCAGAAGTCAGTGCTATGGGAGAGTCTGTGATCTGGATAGTTAATACACTGGAAAAGTAGCATAAAAAAAGTAATCCAAATGTGAAATGGAGACATCAAACAGCATGTGGGAAGGACAGACCATAGAAAATAACTCATGGAAAAGAACGGAGCCCTGGCCTGGTAGCTCAGTGACTTAGCGCAGTGTACCAGTATACCGAGGTTATGGGTTCAATCCCCAGTCAGGGCACATACAATAAGAAACTAGTGCATGCATCAATAAGGGGAATAAGAAGTTGTCATTTCTCTTTCTCCCCTCCCCTCTCCCATCCTCTCAAATCAATACATAAAATAAAATTTAAAAAAAAGAAAAATACACAAAGATATCTTTTTCTTCACCCCTGCAAACAAGGTAAGTTTTCGGCATCACTAACAAGCATCCACGCACACAATGAAGCAAAGGTCTAAGAGTCAAGAAATGGAGAAGACAAGAGTTTGGGGTGAGTTGGTTGTATGCCCATCAAGGTGGCGTTGCACAGTGTCAGGTGGTTGCCAGGGGAAGTGTCCTCGTTACTGCTGTAGGCGTGTGCACTTGAACACAACGGGCTCCATGTTTCTTTGTCTCTGTGTCTATGGTCTCCTCTGTGTTAGCAGCAAAGAGGGTGCATGATGGTGTTTAAGACCCATGGAGAATCCTTTGCCTTCATTTTCAAGGGCAGACAGAAGCACTGAGCTCTGGGAGTCAAGGCAGGTTGCAGGAGGAGCTGGGGGGTCCCCTTGAAGACGAGAATGGAGCAGAGAAACGTACTGATGATTGGACACCGGTCTGGCGAGCACATCAGCAGGGCGGGTGAAAGGAGGCAAGTGTGGTAAGAAGGATGGGGGCAGAGAACAGTTGGAGACAACATGTAAATAAGTGTGCAAAAGCTCATTAGCATGTGAGACCAAGGTGGATGGAGACACACACCTCTCTACTGGGTTCTTGCCAGTCAAATCCCAGGTTAGTGATTATATGACTACACCATTATTTTTTTTCTCCTTTCAACACATCACACTGTTTCATAGCTTGATGGGTGGTAGGTTGATGACCCAGGTATGCAAAATTCCCGGCTGGTTACTTTGCGGGCAGAGAAGACCAACGCTGGTTAAAACTAGACTTCCTCACACTGAATTGCATCCAGTGTTCTGAGTTCACTAAATGAAGTGTTTTTCACCCAATACATGGGGCACACGCCATAGCTGGCATCACTGAATTGCCGAGACCTCAAGTTCCCTTAACTTGTAGGAGATGTTAGGAGGGTCATTCTGTCCTGAGATGGGATTGGGCTCCTAGCTTGTGAGCACCCATTGACCTGGAAGAGTGTGTCCATTCCTTCGTGAGTGAAAGAAAAAAGGTGCTGTTTAAAAGCCCCTCACAGACTGAGGCCCCGGGATGTAGACACTCAGTGAAGAGCTGCAATGACACACCATGACATGCACAGACAGCATTTTTCTTCTATCAGAGGATTTCATCCCATTAGACTCTTTTACTGGTCTCTCTGAAGGTGATACACACATTTATCTCAGAGTCATCAGCCGCTGACAATGAAACCAGCCTCCAATTCAGCCCCCACTCACTGCACTTTGATGACATCATTTCACCTCTCGGAGGGCCCTTGGCGTTGACAACGATGCCTCTCTGTAGTTTTATTGGTGAAATGGAACTTGATTGTCTTGGATTAATTTCTGTGAGTGTATCACCAATTCCTAGGGGTGGACAGTAAAGGGCTTTTATTCACATGAGTTTCTTTCATGAAACCTTAGTGTTTTTCCAGCATAGTTGTCTGAAGTGATGAGTATCTCATCATAATCAGTGGATTCATGCTTTACGTCATAATTTTGAAGTCAGAAAGGGGTGAAAAACTCTGGTTTATTTTTTTAACCCTCACCAGAGCATATGTTTATCGACTTTTTTTTTGAGAGATAAAGGGGGAGAGAGAGAGACAGAGAGATGCCATCACAACAAAAGTAAGGCAATTCCTGAGTCTAAAATGCAACAATATGATCATAAAGACGATGCATGAATCCATGAATCATCTAGAGAGAGAAGAAAAACCCACACAGCAGTCAAAGCCACTAAATTTTAAGTGAGAGTGTTTGGAGCCCCATGAGATAACTGGATGGTCATGCTTTCTCAGAAATTTGTGATGAAGTACATCTTTTGACGCATTACAGACACGAGCGAGCATGAACCAAGAAAGAGGTCCTGTCAGGCAGAGTTGGCAAGTCTCTTGGAGACCAGGACCCTGGTGCAAATGTATTGCTTTCTTATTTGTGAGCATGAAGTGAGATGATTGTCCACAGGATTCATCTGCTAGCTTTCCAACACTCAGTAACAGAGAAAATACCTCTATTGTTGGTTCATGTTGCTTATGAAATAAGTATTGTCAAAAACGTCTCCTGCATTTATGCTTGATTTAAGGAATGAAACTGAATCCTCCTTGATACACTGTTTCCTTCCTTCCTTCCTTCCTTCCTTCCTTCCTTCCTTCCTTCCTTCCTTCCTTCCTTCCTTCCTCCTTTCCTTCCTTATTTTTTATTTCATTTTATTTTTCCATCACCATTTATTCCTCTATGCCCTCTATTCAAGGACTAGCATTCTCTGGAGAACATTAATTATTACAAGTACGGCATTTTTTCCCTAGCATTTACACAAGTAGAAAACTATAATGAACCTGAATATAGTCACTACGCACCTTCCAATATAAATCAGTGCGGGACAAGTCTGAATTCACCTAGAGCCCCCAGGATGGTTGGTACCAAGAGTAACACATTTCCCAGCTCATGAGTGCGGGTCATTCGTGGACATGGGATGAGAGTGACAACATCTTCTTGCCCGCATTGGACTGTTTTATTGGTTAAAGACACAGTCCATGTGATAGCAAATGATGTTGTTCTGTTACGATTTTATTCAATCTCTACCCGAGAGAGTGTCTCCTATTTCTATACACTATTGATTTTTTATGCTTCTCTCTTTATTTCCTTGCCCAATGTTTTTTCCCCGTGTTTCTTTCTTCATTAACCAGTGCTTTAAATTTTACTCACTATATTGATTTTCTCTAACATCCCATTGCAAACCACCAGTTATTTTCTTCATATTTACTTTTCACGTCTTTCCTTTGCTACCCTTGCATTTTGTAAGTCTTTCAATAGTATGCAAGTTCCGATGTCTGTGACCTGTTGAACCCTTGAATCGTTCAGAAGTGCATTTTATCATCTAACTATGGGACATGCTTTGCACTGGATTTTCATCACTTCCTAATGTACCTGCCCTATTTCTGCTTCAAATAGTTAGTGCTATTACTTTGTTGTTATGTGTCCAGTCTTACTGACTAGAACAATAAATTCATAACGGTGTTCTCTGAGAGTTCCTCAGTACCATCATCTTAATAGTCTAGATTGTGTCTACCTTTATTTTCTTGGGCTTTTCTGCTCATCAAACCATTTTGGAAAATGGCATAGTTACAAGTAACACTGATTTGGAGTTTTCTCATTTTTCTCTTTCTTTTTTTTGGGGGTGGAGGGTGTTCATCTGCATCTACTATTGTGATAGATACAAACAAGCTCAGTATTTTGGTGATTTCCAATTTTTTTGCCTTTCATTTCAAATTTCTGGGAGTTTTCTCTCTCATCTTGCTATTCTAATAGAACTCGAAACACAGAGCTGGGGAAATGGCCACACCCCCAGAGGGTGCTGGGGAAGGGCCCTCTGAGGCGCTCCGGAATGAGCCTGTCGTTTTATTATTTACCATAATAAGACTGCTCTGTCCAGAAGGCTTGCTACATAATAGTATAAATAATACAGAGAGCAACATGTCCTCAGAGAACCACTGGTTATTTTAGCCGGCTGCAGAATCCTGTGTCCCACAGTGTACTGATCCAGCCTCCTGGGTGACTGAGAGGTGGAATTATCAGGGCTAATACATCACCAATGCTCAGAGAATGTCAGCCTCAAATAAACATCGTCCTTGTTCCCAATGGTAGAAGAGGGTGCCCATTCAGACACCCATTGGCAACACCATCGACATGGTCTCAACTGTGGATACCAACTTTGCCCATGGTCTCACACACACAGGCCCTCATGAGGCACAGGAATGCAATTTCGTATCACATGGCTGCTCACGAAATGATTTGCACATGCTGGTATGTGATAACCAGCCATGTCGCTGCTGAAACGAACATGCCGCAGACCAAAACCATTGCAGAGGTTAAGTGGAAACATCTCCGGTCCTCTGGCTTTGGTAGGTGGAGTCTGCTGAAGAAGACACCCTCTCTCTGCCCTCCCAGGAGAATCTGACAGTGCAGCTGATCCCTGAGCCGCAGTGCCGTTATTTCTAGAATGGTTTTGCTCCCCAATACCCATGAAGGGCATCCATTCCCAACCCGTGAGCTGGACATGAATGCATGTATGTTGATATGTCTGATTGGCAGACACAAATTAGCCCGGTTAAAAAGCCCAGGGCATTACAGTAGATGGTGTTCAATCATCCACTATGTGTGTGTAAGAAGAAGGAGATAGGGATAGAAAGACGCAGAGGAGAAGCCATGCAGACATGGAGGCAGAGACGGGAGGGATGCGGCCACCAGCCCAGGGACGCCTGGATCTCAGACAGCTTGTCACCAGGATGGAGGGTGAATTCCCGTTAGTTTAGAAATTTCTCCATGTTTGTGAAAATTTGTTGCCTCATCATAAACAAGTTCACTCAGACACTCAGACAAGTTCCATACTTGGATATGTATGTATCTAAGTTTGTTGGATACAGATATATGTATAGACATATAGACATCTATAACAAACATATACATGTATCTACATACTTTATACATTCATATATCTTAATAGGCATGCACATTCTTTGTGTTCCCAGAAGTATTTACTTTGTTTCCTAGGACGTATCTCAGTGCTGACTTCAAAGGAGTGCACTGGATGTAGGTGTGCAGACACTGAGATACACACACAGAGTTACAATGTATCCTGTCTTATCAGAAAGGCAGTTGGAGAGGCCAGGGGCCATGGCAGCCTTTTTGTGCTCACCCTCACGTTGCTCAGCATCTCCTCGCCCATCCGATGCAGCAGAATTCCTATGTGCACAGTGCTGGTGTGGGGTCTCCAGAGTCTGTCTTAGTCACAGGCAGCATAACTTAATGAACCATGGTTCTGAGGAAGTGCCAGTCAACTTCAGGCTCCTGCTGTTCTTTCTCTCTCTTCCTTCCTCTCTCGCGCTCCTTTACAACTGTAAAAGATTTTTAAAAGGTGATGATATATTATTTATGCCATGTGCATACATTGATAGATGGCATACATATGGGTGTGTTTGTGAGCATGTGCACACACATGAATAAAATTCACATTTCCTTATCATTGATAATTTACATGGCATTGACATTAAGACCTGCAAAATTCGGCACTTCCTCAAAAGAGAAAATTAGGTCAAAACAACAGAGGAACGGTAATTCAACAACAATTAAGTAATTAAAAAAAAACAACAGAGGAAATGATGCAATAAAAGCCAATTCTCACAGAAGACCCCTGTTTTCCAATTTCCTTTCCGCCATCTGAGAATCCTGACAATCTAAAGACATCGTTTTCAGTTTTGAGACTTCTGTGCAGTAGACCTGGGGTGGAGATGTGAAAACCAGGAACTGTCTAAAGACTCGGTCTTTGACAGGTGCAGCCCACCCTCAGGTAGAGCATTTACATTTTGCTAAATTCATTGCATCGTCACATTTCATACCTGCATTCTAGTTTGAGCCTTCCACACCATGATTCCCCTGTGAATCATCCAGCCTCAAAGCGGCTTCTGTACAAATATTATTTCGTCGCTACTGCGGAAACACGTGTCTACCTATTGCTACTGGGAGCAGTCAGCAGGGGCCAGTGTTTGGGTGTAGGACACAGGACAGATGCCCAGCAGGGAGGAAAACGCTAAAACAGAGGAGATCCTAAGGACGGATGATAGGAACAGGCATAGTGCCACACAACAAAGTCCCAACGTCAGAGACAATGAACACCGCTAAAGGTACAGACCTGCAGTCCCACTGGAGGGACACGGTACTGAATGGAAGCCTCCAAATATGTCATCAGGAATCTCATGTCTGTCCCACTTATATTCCCTTCTAAGGCAGTAAATCAGTGGATCGGTTTTTCCATGTTGCCACTGCACCCCCAGTTTTATGACTGTTCCCCCACTCAGAATAAATCACGCATGTACTGTAACTGGTTTTGTACCATGACTCTTTATGATATATGCTTTCCCTTTAGGAAAATGCCCTCATTTGACCGATAACTATATGGTGGAATGTGTCGTTGGATCCAGGCAAAACAAAAATAATAAGTAAACGTGCCTAACTTTAACTACACAGAGACCCATAAATACAAATTCTTCTCCTGGAATATTACCCAGGTGGCTTCTTTGTTTTGGTTTTGTTGAGGTGATTGAAAAGTGGGCTGAACAGAGACTCAGCCTCTCAGGGGGAGCAGCCCAGTAATTTTCTCGGGACAAGTCCAAGATTTTGAAGGGCTTCATCCCAGCATGCTGTGGTCAGAGACCAGCGACGCTTCCTTGCGTACGGGCAGCTTGGTTTTACTGCATCTTGTAGACACCGTGAGGACTTCCTCCCATATGGGTTTTATTACACACTTTCACGACAGGTAGCCCATCACACAAGGTATGATTTTGTATAAGTGGTACGTGCAGGGTAATCCTGAAGTTGTGCAGAACGACAGGGAAGTGGAGAGTTTGCAACATCCTCCCAAACTGCGGACGCCCCCAGCTGGCCTCACCATTGCCCGCTGCCCCCAGGTGGACAATTCACCATCCTTCTCACCGTTGATAAGGTCAAAAACACCGTGCTCAGGGTGGACCCAGGCAGAAGTACAAAGTCCATCTACCGAAAAAAGCTCACAAAGCCACAGATTATCGCTGATGATAAAAGGATCACCCAGGACAGGGTTCTGCTTTTTGCTAAATTCTGTGCTCAGTTGGGAGCATGAGCTAAACATGCGCACTCATCACCCACACCAACCCTGTGGATGGAGTCGCACTGACACCCCATTTCATGGATGAGCACCTAGAGGCCCGGAGCACCGAGCAATCGGCATTCACCATGCATCATCTCCTCATTTCCTCGGCCAGACTGGCCGTAGAGGAAACACGAGGGTTGAAAAAAGACAAGGCAGAAGGAGCTGCTCTTGATTCACGAGGGAAAGATTCCACTCTGGTTCAATACGGTCATTCTAGAACCCCGGTGTCAAACTCGTTCTCACCGGGGGGCCACATCAGTCTCGAGTTTGCCTTCCATGGACAGAATGTAAGTTTAGGACTGTGTAAAAGTAACTACTCCTTAACTAGGGGCAAGGAGCTCAGTACTGCTGCTGCGTAGAAACACAAGGTGGAGGGCCGGATTCGTGTTTGTCGTCTATGCTCCAGAGGAATGACTTTCCTGATGAAACCGACTGGTCGTGTGTAATCACCATCATCTCTATCTTCCTCAACTGATACCAGCATTAAACCACCGCAAGGTGGCCGGCTGTGGAAGAGAAAGTCGACATTTTGAAACCCCCCTGTGTCTAAAGCATGCATGAAGTCCCAAGAGTGTGAAAATGCTCATCTGTGGGGACATATCATTTCTCCTAGTGTATCTGAGGGCACTCAATTTCATTAATCAACATCCGATTGATAACATGTTCTTCCAGTCGAGTTCTTGAAGGCTGAACCCATCTGAGCTTTTTTTATGGGCTAATTATTATTATTTTTTCATTATAGGGGTCTCAGAAGATCCAAAAAATAAAAATGAAACAAAGTCAGGGAGTCAGCCAGACCACGCTTAACTGACATGATTGTGAGACAGTCAACCTTTTGAATATCCTTGAAAAATAAACAACCGGGAACTCATAAGTGTATAGCAAGCAAAACGATGATGATCACAGAACTTCCTAATTGCCTTCTGTCCTTCTGCACGCAAGCCTGTGTTATTTTTATGCCTGTCTTCTAGGCGGTTCTCAACCCTGATAGAAATCTTCCTCCAACCCATCGCCTCTCAGTGTTCCCATCAACAAGGAAAATCTTTACCTGACAATGAAGAAGACCGCTGCACAGTAAAAATACGAATAAATAGATCATTGAGGTCTCGTTACTATACCTGCACTGAGAGGGCTCCACACCGTGGGAGACACCAGCAGGCAGGCACAGTTTTAAGGACCCATCTTTGGGTATTTCACCTCAATCTGGGGACAGTTCTGGAGCCCTTCTCCTGGGTGTTTTCCCCTCACGGTTCTCTGTTCTTTCCCCTAAAGCTACAGCGGATCTAAAGTCACTCTTCCCGTCTATGAGACACCCATTTCCAAATCACAGTCTCCCTCCCAAAGCAAAATGGACCCACCCTCAGCTGTGCAGCTTTCTCCTTTCAGAGCTATTTGCTGAAAGGGATCCGCTCTCCTCACCCTCCCGGGTGGCCCCATCCACTCTTTGACCACTGCCTTTTACTCATTTCAAACTGTAATTCACACAGAAAAATACAAAGAAGAAACAAAGCCCCCTGGACCAGCCACTAACTCACAAAGCATAACTCATGATTTGCTTCAACATGCCTTTTTCAGGGTGTTTTTTTTTTCAAAGAAAAATATAACATCAGATAACCTTCCCAGAAAAGGTTTCCAGTCTGCAAAGGTGGCCAGTCATGAGCACTCAGTACAGAGCCATCTGTATGGACTTTCCCACGCCAACTAGGCACACATGCCTCTGTAATGGTCGGGTTCAGACCAGCATCATTTTGCAAAAAGTTCCACTTTTCACTCCACTGCACAGATGTCCATGCATCTGATTCCACCGTTAACCGTCGCAAAGCACTCCCTGGTCCCAACAGCAAGCAGCGATTTGCATCGGAGATTCTTATTAAATTTGCAATATTATTTTTTCTTTAACACACACAAAGGTTCCATCCCCAACCCTCCTGTTTGCGCATGCATTGGGGGTTTTTCTGGGGAGGATAGACAAGAGACGGAATGGCTGGGCATGGAGACATCCGTCTATAATTTCACCTTGTCTCCCCAAATCTGGGGGGATGTGCTTGGGGGATGGTAATTTGGGTATTAGAACCCAAAGTCTGGACGCCCAGTGGGCTTGGTACCAGGGTGTCGTTTCTTTAAGAGCTCCTCCGCTGAGAGAGCAAGGGCAGACATGTGGGCATGCTACCTTAGGTCTCTGCACATGTGTATAAATATTTCCCTGTGGCGTGACCTCTATCCATACAGACTTGAGTGCAAAGCACTCCTATGGCCCGTGCTGATGCATTAGCACATGGACCGTTCTAGCCTCTCCAAAAGGTGATCTCACAATGCCCATTCCAACAGCGAGGGAACAGGCTGCATTCATCTGTCACCCATTTTCTAATTGATCGATTCTAATACCCAGTAAATCCTTACTTAAAGTTGTCAATAGGACCTCCCCTGGGCTTGTGTGGCTCAGATGGTTGGAGCATCCACCTGAGCTAAGAGGTTGCATGTTCAATTCCCAGCCAGGGAGCATACCTAGGTTGCAGGTTCAGTATTTGCTCAGAGTATGAACGGGAGGCAACTGATGGATGTGTGTGTGTGTGTGTGTGTGTGTGTGTGTGTGTGTGTGTGTGTGTCTCTCTCTCCTTTCTCTTGCTTTCTCAAATCAGTGAATGTATCCTTGGGTGAGGATTTAAAAATTCTTTTTTAAAAACAATGTGGTCATTAGATTCTATGACTTTTAAGCCATGTGACATATAACTTAACTAATTTTACCAGAGGCTCATGGATATGAACAAGAGTTCCTACAGCACCACATCCAGGTTAAAACTGAAGAATGTGAAATGGAACCACAGTATTTGAACACCTGCTACTTGAAAAGCCATATCAGCATCTTTGACCCAACCCAGTGGGAAACAATGTTATCAGTTAGAATAAGGTGCTCCTGGGCAATTCCCTTTGCCCTCCTATCCTATTGATATGCAAAGTGTATCCCATCCAAACAGCTCCCTGCCCCAACACTGCTGTCAATGAATCTGCCTCACACATTTGTGAGATCCTTACTCTCTTTTGTCACAGTGAACACTGCTTCCCTGGGGTCTCTTACTGCCTAAACATTTCCCCTGTTGCTTTTATGTGCACACCTCACATTCCATCACTGTCAGGTTCCATAATTTTCTGACAAGCTCAGATGGCCTTCTTTCACGTCTCAGTGCGATTTTAGGATCCTCAGGTCTTTGCAAGGCTGGGTAACTCATTCATATTCACTGCTCAGTATTACCCCTTGGTATAGATGACCACCACTTATTCTGATAAGGTAAGTAGCTTCAAGGAGTCTTCCTTTTTAATTTTTTTTAAATTTTTTCTCATATTTTCCCATCAGCATTTTTCTGCCCCTGCACCTGCTTCTACTGCCCACCACACAGGTTTTGTTTTGCAAATTACAAGACCTGAGTGAGCACACTGCCGTGGTGTTTTTGAGTCTCTGTGTTTTTATATAAAAACTTGCTCTTCTGTAAAACACGCCCACGTCTGCATGGTGAGGATCAGATCCGTTCACGGGTACGAAGACTTGTGGAAGAGCCCTCACAGTCTACAACAGATGCTGCCCCCCACCCCTGCCTCCCTGCAGCCTACTGGCCCCTCACTAAAAGTGTCCCTAGATAAGCAGTCAAAACCATCCTCGTATTCCGTGTTTCTGCCCCGGACCCCCGATGCCAGGTGACAGGTAACAAAAACAGAGGTCTCCTTCCTTCATGGAGAACTCACCATGAAGAATGGAGAGAACTTAGCCTTTGCACCTCTGCAGAGACACTACCTTCTCAAGTGCTCTCTCTCTGTTACATTTGTTCACACCCTTGGCCTTTCTTGAACAGCAACATTTATCATGTTGAGAAGGTCCAAACTGCACTACCTGGATTTTTTTTAATGTGCCTGCTGCTGGGAGAGTGAGTTAGAGACAACTGCTTCTGTGAGGGCTTTCCAAGGTCAAGTGTGTTTTCAGCCTTCCGACCGTGGGCTCTGTTGAAATCAAAGGCAGCTATGTGTACCACAGCATGGAATATACACTTCCATAAAGCCTTCTTAATTTTTCACTCTTTATTGTCAGGACAACTTTTGTTTTTACATATATAGAGAGAGATAGATAGACACAGAAATACATATATGGTCTGTCCAGAAGGTATCCAGCCATGTGCTATGAAAAAAAAAACACAGATATTTTTTGAAGAACATACAAGAGACAAGAAACATTGTACACAGGACAAGGACACCTCAGTGCCCTTCCAAGCAGGCACTGGGGGACCTCACACACTTCTCCCAATCACCATCAGCTGCCCCGTCCTATTTTCCTAAATTACATCAACAGTCTGACATCTCTTCCCTTTCAAAGGTGATTTGAGTTTTGGGAAAAGCCAGAAGTCACAGGGTGCCCAGTCTAGGCTAGAGGGGACCTGAGCCACCTGGGTGATTTCATGTTTCATCAAAAAATTCTGCATGAGACGTGATGCATGAGTGGGCACATTGTCCTGATGAAGCTGCCAGTCACCAATTTCCCTTACTGGTGGCCTTCTGAATCATCCAAATAGTTTCCGTGGAGGGAGGTTCTAGCTTAATGCAAAATTATGTGCAGATCCATTGCTCTATTCACTCAGTCATTTTGAATGTGACGGCCACACAGGACACATGCTCACTCAATGGCATCTACCACCCCCACTGACTACCACAGTGAAGTCATCATTGTTCACACATGCGCATTCTAGTCCACTCTCCTTGGCTGCCTGGTTACGTTGACGTCACGCAAACTATTCTCATTATGTTAACAATGGCTGGGCTTTTTGCAGACAGACCTCATATATATTTAATCATTACCCAGGGAAACTCTCTTCTTTCCTTCCAACCTTTCTCATCACCATTCATCCCTCCATACCCTTTTCTACCTTTATTCACCCCGCTTGCCCTAGTGATCACCACACTGTTGTCCATGTGCAGAAGTTCTTGCTCTTTTTTTCCTTTTTTGCTCAGTCCCTCAGCCCCAGGCCCCTGCCCCCACTGGCCATCACTTGTTCTCCATCTATAAGTCTGTCTGTACTTTGCTTGTTAGCTCAGTCTCTTTACTCGATTCTATAGATGTATGAAATCATACGGTATTTGTCTTTCTCTGCCTGGCTTATTTCCCTGAGCATAATGTTCTCCAGGTCCATCCATGCTATTGCGAGAGGTCAAACTTTCTTATTTTTTTTTTACACCTGAGTAGTATTCCACTGTGTAAATGTACCACTGAGGTTCCATCCCCTTGTGTGCTAAGACCTACAAACTCCTTTTAACCCGTTTGCTTGGTGCTGATCCCTCCCTATTCTTGTGCCATTCAGTCACCACCCCTCTGTGGACCAGTCACTCCCCCAGGACAGCCAAGGCCTGCCAGGGAGGTGTTTTCAGCACAACATATAAATCCCAGAAGCCCCATCAGGAGACAGAACCCCAGTCCAACCTCCAGGCACAGATACCCAGCTCTGCAACCGTGTGCCATGAGCAGAGACCCACTGTGTTCTCAGAAGCAGGCGCCTGCCTCCACATAATGAGGGACCACAAATCCACTCTCTTTATGTATTTCAGAGTTTTGCAGTTTAATCGAATCCAAAGCCTTCACCCCAAATGGTGTGTGGACCTCAGGGGAGACAAGGACTTGGCATGCAGAAAGAGCTCTGAAGCCTTCGAGGAGCCAGGAGAAGGAGCTGGACTATTGCGGGGGGCGGTTCCTGAGGGGACGGATGAGACTATAGCGACAGGAAAAGATGGTAGTACTGTGGAAACACAAACCATGAGATACACCTGTGTGTCCCAGGTGAGGCTGGAGGGAACTTTCTTTTCATAGGTGTGGGATGTGGAATGAAATAGCAGGGGTCCGAGATGCAAACTCAAGGCCATTTATATGGCTATCAGCCTATGTCTTCATCATGGCTGTCTCCCGGGTAACAGGGTTCCCAGGCCGTTCTGCATCAACCATTTGCAGAGCTGGCTGTACCCATTAAAGTATTTTTTTAAAGATTTTATTTATTTGTCTTTAGAGGGGAAGGGAAGGAGAGAGGGAGAAAAATATCAATGTATGGTTGCCTCTTGTGTGTCCCCTGCTGGGAACTGGCCCGCAACCCAGGCATGTGCCCTGACTGGGAATCGAACTGCGATCCTTTGGTTCCCAGGCCTGCGCTCAATCCACTGAGCTACACCAGCCAGGCCATTAAAGTATTTTTATACAGTAGTGCATCACGTGCCAGGCATATTGGGGAATGATGCGTCTTAAATGTGGCCAGATGGGGAAAAACCTGTATAGAACCTGGCAACTTCCAGTACCCTGTGAACAGAACAGCAGCAAAACAAAGAGCAAACTTTTATTAAAGGCCACTTTGGGGTCGTCTTTTCTCCGTCACCCCTGTGTGGGAATTCTAAGGACTGAGTAATCGCTACAAACTATGACATCCACCTGCTTACAAGTCGTAGCTCTTCCTACTTACGTCAGTAGACAAACCATAGACATGTCGGATACCAGGACAAAAATCTGTAACGTGCTGTAGAATTGTAGTCACCTACTACTTGTGGTATACTCTTTTCAAAACACTTTTATTTATTTTTTATAAAGACTTTATTTATTTATTTATTTATTTTTTATTTTATTGATTATGCCATTTCAGTTGTTCTATTCCCCCCTTCATTCCCCTCCACCCTGCACCCCCCACCCCTACCATTTCCCCCTTTAGTTTATTACCATGTGTCTCAAGTTCTTTGGATTCTATATTTCCCCTACTATTCTTGCCCTCCCCCTATGTATTTTCTACCTACAGTCTATGCTACTTATTTTCTGTAGCTTCTCCCCCCTTCTCCTCCTCCCACTTCCCTGTTGCTAACCCTCCATGAGATCTTCATTTCTATGGTTCTGCTCCTGATCTAGCTAAGAAGTAAAAAACATTTTTTTTAATGACTGGTATTCCCAATAAATGCAAGCCTACCATTGCCATGACCGAGGATGGTAAGTCAACACCAACTGAATGATTCCAGGAGGCCATAGAAGGTTGTATTTTTATATTTAATCACATTTTCCTACCCGATCTCCCTATTGTGCAAATAATTCTCCCCAAACAAAATAATCAGGGAGGGGAATGGCTTTAAGATACAGGTTAGTCGAATTGTTTCTGGGATTGCCAGTGTTGAGAAAATAAAACAAATCTTCTCAGTGGGGCTTTGAAGAGATGTTGAAAATGTCCCCCTCCATTGAGCTAGCCATCACATGAAGTAGCCTTGCGTCGGCAGTCAGAGAACTGGCTGAGATGCACGAGAAAGCAATCACTCAGTGTTTTAAAGAAAAGTATGACTTGAAGCACATTTCTTTATGTATAATTTGAAAGAATGCATTCTAAAATTCACCGCGTGTTTCCAGCTTTCATCATTTTATGTAGCAAGATAGGACACTCTCATCAATCTCAAATACCAAGCTACTTCAGAAAATGAGTTATTTACGTCCTGTGTTCGATTCCTCGGGCTCAGGAAGATAGGTATCATCTGTTTTTTCCAGGTCTCAGAATTACCGTAATTTTATCTTTAAAGAAAGGCAATCTTTGTGTCCTGAAAGAGTGGATGGATAACCAAAGCACAGGGCATTCTGCCTCATGCCTCTTTCAGAAAATGTGTAAAATGATGGAAAATCATCCTTTACTGTAAACCACGGGCTTATGCTGAAGCAGGGAACCCTCCTTTCCTTATAAATTCAGGAGCAAAGGAATATGATCAAACCCCCCATAAAGTTGTCAGGCTGTGCTTCAATCAGCACCGTCGTTATCAGAAAGTCAGTGGTAAAAATAAAACCAAGATGCTACAAATGCTCAGGAATCACTATATTGGGCAGGACCATGTGAACAAAGTTATATAAGGTGTGTTACTATGTGTGGCAGGCCCCTGGAAAGGCTATTCAAAACACCCTTCCCTCCCAAGCTCCTTTTCTCTGCAGAGGAGATGGTACCCAACACCCAGCCCTCTCTGGCCCATGCAGCTCTGTCTCCCAGGGGCATTTACGCAGGTGCAGTCGGAAGTACTGGAGAGGGAGCCTCAGACGAGCTTCCCTTTTACCTGAAAGTCCTCCCTCTCTGCACACTCAGGACTATCAGACAAGCATGTGTGAGCGTGAGTGTTGTGTGTGCCAACCCATGTGTTTCTATGAAGACTGGTAGGTAGATGGATAGACAGACATCAATACAGAGAGATGATGGATGAGCAGAGGGATGGAAGGAAGGAAGGGGATATGAAAAAATAGATAAATTGTATCTATACTCATATGTATATGACACAGGATACTCTGATAATGGATGGATGGAAGGACACATGAAAGAAGAGAAATATAAATGACATTTGTAAAAGTAGATGACAGATCGATAGGTACATAATCGAAAGGATATGTAAATGATATAAAAAGTAGATGGTCCGTACTGAGAGACTAAGATAGAAAAGATGTATGTTTTCCCTTCATATATATATATGTGTGTGTATTCATACATATAAAACTATATATATAACTATATACATACGTACATAGAATGTCTGTTGTCTCTCTGATATATATATATATATATATATATATCTGAAAATGTAGACAGATATACATGTGCATATCTGTATTCTGCAAACGCTTTAGTTCTTATTGTTCCTTTTTCATGTGAGTCAGAAACCATAAGTATTTGAAATAGGTTTAGATGCCACGTCATTCCTTTCTGTGAAGTTCTAGCGTTGAATGTCCACCATCCCTGTAGCCAAAGCTTTGTGTTTCCAAATCACGGCTAGTCTCACAGTTTTGGATCTGGCCACAGGCAGAGAGCCGGGGGCTTTCCACAGGTGATTCTGCAGGTGAACACACCTGCTGGTTCCCTGTGAGGTGCATTGTAGGTGACAGAAAATCCCCGAAACCCTGAGGCTCTGCCAGCAACTGCAAAGAGCAAGGGATAAAACAGGGGTCCCCTGAAGACCCCTAAAAACAGAGTCTTGGGATAATCTCTTGGCTCCTACATTGTTTGCAGACTTTGTTTTTCAACATCAAAGAATTCTCATCTGCTTTTAAATCTATTTTTGTGGGAGTACTCTCCTAAAAATTTTGCTTTGGGGGCTGTTCCCTGTTATGACGTCTTGTGCTTGTCCACTCACCTTCTTTGTCCACAGATTGAAGCCAGTCCAAGCCATACTGCCACAGCAGTGTGTCCCTGCCACCTGGGCTGCTCACGTCCCAGGGCAGGGGTGAAAGGGGACCCCACTGCAGGGAGGTTGGCCCTACATCCCAACACTTCTTCCACAGTGCAAACATTTAGGGCATTCTTCTCAAAAGTGCTTTGTGTGTGTGTTGCGGGGGAATATCGTGGTTATTCAGGATCAGGAGAAGCTATACTTAAACTTGCACGAGATAAGAAATTGATCTACTTGTGGGGAATGGGCCATCTCAGAAACAGTATTTCTATTCTGCAGTCATTGTTGTGATTCACCCTTTTCTTCTCATTTTGAATTCACCTCTCTCCATGGAAGGTGTATGGTGTGATATCCCTACTGATGAAGTAGCTCACTTGTCTCTTCTCTTCTTGACTTCAAGAATTTGTGAAAATCCCACTGATTCTAACAATTAATATTGTAAGATTTATTCTTCGCAAGTCCTTTCTTTCTTCCCTTTTAGACTAAGACTTTGTCAGTGTACATATGAACGAGACATCTAAACCTCTGGTTCACTTTCTAGGTTCTAGACTTTTCCAAGTGGTTTTTTTCATCCTCAAGGAAAAAAATCTCTGCATTCTTATATAATCCTAGCCATTGAATTTCCGTTGCCAATTTTTAAGAACAAATTTGAATTACAACCTCTGTCGGAAGTGATTCCCAGCATAGCTGCAATATTTCCTAGTTCAAGTGTTTTTAGAGGTCATAAGGATCTTTTCTGTCTTCTCATTATTTGTATTTCTTCGAGAGCATTCCCAGGATTTATAGGTGCGTAGGTGTTGTCCAGAAATTGTAACTGGATATGTCAAATGAGGAGAATTATTTTCCTCCTTCTTTCATTTCGTTGGCCTCAGTGGGTCTTGGGTCTTCCTTTTCATCCTGAAAACTCCTCTTGGAAACAGCTGTGTGCCCTTATTGGTGCTCTGAAAAATTATCAGCTCTGTACAGGAAGGGAATTTGCTGCCCACACTTTACTCCTTCAATATGAGGTCTTTCCCTGACCACAGTGGCTCAGTGGGTTGGGGTCCCACAAAGCAATAGGTTGCAAGTTCATTCCTGGTCAGAGCACAGGCTTGTGGTATGGGTTCGGTCCCTGGTTGCAGTGTGTGTAAGAAGCAACCGATAGATGTACCTCTTTCACATCGATGTCTCTGTGCCTCTCTTTCTCCCTCCTGTCTCCTCTCTCTAGAAGTAAATAAATAAAATGTTTAAAACAAATACGAGGTCTTCAAAAGGGAGGCATCTATTCTAAGTATGTCTCCCCAGCATGGCTGGTCTGCCTACTGATTTCGAGCCCATGATGTAGGCAAGACAATGTGAGGAGTGTGAAATCAGTCTGTCTTCACCCAGAAACCAGCCCCCATTCCTGCCGATACCACATCTCATCACTGTGGCAGAGCAAAGCAATTCCGTTTCACACATTCCTGGTCCCACCGTCATTTTACCACCATCGGACATACTTCTCTCCATCTCCATTCATCATCTAAAGTCCGTGTTGTGTAGATACTAAACTTCTTGATAGAGATCCAAAGGGGAATTCGTAATTCGTGTCCATTTACAAGAAATACTGACTGTTTTATCTAGTCTATGGTTAGTAATTTTATCTCTTTAGTCATTGAGGAAAATGCAACCCCGTGACTTAATGTATAAGGTTTATAATTCTGCAAAGTGACACCTAATGAGAGGTGGAGAATGACCCAATGATTCCCCGTTGGGCTAATTAGGGGCCAATGTTCCAGGGATGTCTCCCCTGTCGGTCTGTTATACTGTTCAAATTTTCTGGGAGATTGCAAACAAGCACATGCCTTAAATCATTTAACCATCTGACATGGGGAGACAAATGGCTGTTGTAACTGCAGAAACAAACTAGAATCACCCAAATTATGTGACGAAAAAGTGATTTACAAAGACATGCAAACATAAATTTAATTTTTATGTTTATATATGTTTGCTATGCTTCTTACACAGTGCAAAAGGAAGGTGTTCTGTCTCGCACCCCCCAAAATTTAATTTCAGCCGGTGGCATGCATTTGGGGCTTATCACAGTCATGCGGGTGATGAAATATGTACAGTCAGTTAATTCTGTAATTCAGTGCTGGGTTTTTGAAATATCTTCTCTCCATTCCAGTGCCTTTCTCATTGGTATCACTTTTGATTTCTTTAATTAAATGACATGGTTTACTCTAGGTGAGCAGTGAGTCATAAGAATTAAGGTTTGTTGGCAGAAACCTGAGAGAGAGCAGTAACGGTACCGCCGTGTGCAGAAAGGCAATGAGGGAGGGTTTAGAGAGACAAAGGGAAGAAGGTTTTCTTGACTTTGTAAATTTTCCCTTGCCTTCCACGTAAAGCTGTTACAGAGGGCAATTTATTAACCTTCATGTGTTTTTTGGGTTTTTTTGGCTAATAAAATGAAGGGGCAGTATTAAATATCTTGAACATACTCATTAACATACAACTGTGGGGTTATTTTCATTGGGAAAGATACAGGGTTCAGGACCCAATCACACTCACGCAGGAATACACAAATAACTTCTATTGAATTATTCAGTTCAGTTCAAAACCATTTGGTGAAGTCCAAAGCCTGAACCTCAAACAGCCCTAACCCTTATAGCATAACCAGATCACTCATGGACTCACTGACTCACTCTATCTACCTACCTACCTATTCCTTTATTCATCCATCCATCCATTAATTCTATGTAACAATCAAACAGCATGTATTAACACTTCAAGAGTTAAGAGTTTAAAAATAAACAAAAGGAGCAACTTATAGTGTATTTTTCATTTAAAAAAATCTGGTGAATACAGTGTAGCTGGAGACCAATCAGCAGCCTTCCTAGGTAACTGCATCTTTAACAAGTCAAATACAGGGTTCTTTGAAGTAAAATGGGTAAACGTTTGGCTTGAAAATGGACGCTTTTGCAAAATGCATGCCTGAATTCACTAATGATAAAATAACAACCATGCATGCATTTCAACGGAACATATATGAAAAATCAAAGGGACTTCAGGTGCAGGGGAACCTGAGAAATGATTTACTCTGGAGCAGGTACTCAGGTTGACAATTACATTTCACAACCGTCCGAGCCTCACATTGGGGCAGATTTCCTGTTGAAGGGTCTGGCCCAGGAATCTGTCAAACCCGGGATCCCTCAAAAACAGTGTGGCCGACTGGTGTATTCCCTGCTCAGTCTCATAGATGTAAAATTAATGATATGCACTCAAACACATTTCCTGCATACAATGCAGTATACCCCACGATCAAATGGGGTTCATGTTCGGAAAACATACTCACCCCATCATGTTGGAATATTGGTTAAAAGACAGTTTACCCACATTAATAAATCATTATGTCAATTGATTATGTTACAGTAGATGACAAGAAAAAGTTAATAAAATTGTACAAACGTTCAAGAAGAGACTTTCAGAAAACTGGAAGTCTGAGCTTTCTTAGCAAGAGAGAAGACAGTAGGAGACCAGCAAGAAGTCATGTCATTGCAATAGTTAGGAGAAATCCTCTGATGTCTCTATCACCACTTCTTGTCTGCATTGTGCTGTTTTGAGCAGGCCAGGAACAAGGGTGTTATGAATGGCACAAGAGGAAAACGATCCTGTCGTGGCTATGTCCTCAACGTGGAAATACGCTCAGGCAACCCGCACGGATGGGCAGATAGGTGGTCAAATCAGTGTGACCACTTCCCAGGGATGCCAGATATCATGCCAACGATAAAAGTCCACTTGCACCCTGGCTGGTGGAGCTCAGTGGATGGAGCACAGCCCTGCAAACCAAAAAATTGCTGGTTCGATTCCCAGTCAGGGCACATGTCTGGGTTGTGGGTACGTGAGGGGCAACCACACATCAATGTTTCTCTCCTTCTCTTTCTCTTTCCCTTCCCCTCTCTCTAATAAATAAGTAAATAAAATCTTTAAAAAAATAAAAATAAACATCAACTTCCTCTTCCCTCATCAGTAATGAGTATTTAGAAAACATGGATGAGCATATAATGTATAGCGGCAACAACGAAATGTAATTTCCTTTGCACAATGTGCAAAAGACTCAATCCATAGTCTACGTACGGTCCTACCACCCTGAACATGCCCAATCTCATCTGGTCTCGGAACACTCCATGAATAAAGATGCCAATTCTCTACTAACTTAGGTTTAAAGTCGGGAATTTTAGTTAAAAAGAGAAACTAAGTGGCGCTCATCTAACTTGCCCCCTCTCCTGACTCAGAAGCCCTTTATGTGTGTGCAGTCCCTGCCACTGGTCAGGGTCCTGAGGCCAGAGTCCTAACACCCCACTGCGTCCGAGCTGAAATGCTGAAAGATTCCAATGTGGGACTTGTGTTTTGTGGGTGCAGTTCGATGGGAAAATGAGGCCTTGGGTGGTCAAGACCCCACGTGGGTTGGGCACAGCTCCTTGCTGCCACTACAAGGCAGACTTACAAGGCTCACAGGTCATTGTGAGCATTGGCTGAGTTCACAAGCTGCAGGACTTTGATGATACTCCTTCTTGGTGCAGAGTAGGTGCTGCATCCAAGCTTCCTGCTGTAGCAGGGGAATGAAGAGCCCCATTGTGTCTTATGTCCCTTCTGCTCACGTTACCTCTGTGTCTCAGGCAACCACTGATGATGCAAAAACATGACGGAGAAGGAAACAGAGAGCAACCCAATATTCCTTTTCTTTTCCTCCTCCCTGGCTCATCAGAAAGCTGAAGGTAGACAGTATGGGTATAGTACATGGAAAAGGGAAAGGATTTACAGGAACTAATATAAAGGACACATGGACAACAACTAAGGGGGGTGGAAATGGGAGGGAGGTGGGGAGCAATGGGGGGTGGGCGGGGATGGGAGTAAAAGGCAGAAAACTGTACTTGAACAACAATGAAAGGAAAAAAAAGAATGTTCTTGTAAGAATGGAATATTTTGGCCATGGCCAACCATGGATCACTGGGTTGTAACGTCATCCCATAGACCAAAAGGTCACAGGTTTGATTCCTGGTCCAGACACATGTCTAGGTTGCAGGTTCGATCCCCCCTCAGGGAGCATATGGGAGGCAACCGATCGATGTTTCTCTCCCCCTCTGTCTCTCTCTCTCTCTCCATTCCTGCCTCTCTAAAGATCAATAAGCATGTCCTCAAGTGAGGATTAAAGGCAAAAAATGGCCCTGGCTGGTGTAGCTCAGTGGATTGAGCACGGGCCTCTGAAGCAAAGGGTCGCAGTTCGATTCCCAGTGAGGACACATGCCTGGGTTGCAGGCCAGGTCCCCAATGGGGGACACCCGAGAGGCAACCACACACTGATATTTCTCTACCACTCTTTCTCCTTCCCTTCCCCTCTCTCTAAAAAAAAAATAAATAAAGTATAAAAAAAGAAAAGAAAAAAGAATGGACTATTTACCTAGGCGCATGCTACAAAATGTAGGTTACACCATTCCCGTGTTTCTGGATGAAGGTAAATACTTCGATTTCGTAATTTAAAGCTGGCATTTTAGCCCTGGCAGAGCAACTGAGGGGGTTGGAGCACCATCCTTCACACCAAAAGGTTGTGGGTTTGATCCCCAGTCGGAGTGTGTATAGAAGCAACTTATAGATGTTTCTCTCCCCCTCTGACTGTCTGTCTCCCTCTCGCTCAAATCAAAAAATACACCCTTGGGTGAGGATTTAAGAAAAACTAGGCTTGCACTCTATAAAGATACAATGGTAGAAATCATGCCAATGATTGGGTGTGTTAAGCTATTTTTAATTAGAACATCATAGAACAAAATTTTAAAAATCACGGCAAGTTGCTAGGTAGTAGAAGAATGAAAAAAGCTTCATAGTTTGGTTGTAGTAACATTACTAAGACGATTACAACATTTTTCTTGGGAAGAGTGAAATGACTTATATAACAGCTCTGTGAGCATAACGGTAGCCAAGGAGTCAACTCTTCATGGAGCATGAATGGCGGCCACAGACAATGCATAAATGAATGGATGTGATGATGTCCCAATAAAACTTTATTTACGAAAACAGATGGTAGGCAGGATTTGGTCCACGAACCACACACAGTTAGCCCTTAGGTGTTCTAAGAGAAACAATGTGCCATCAAGAGTTCTCATCAGTTCAGAGGACACAAAGGAAACCTCTCCTAAAACCTCAGCATGTGATGTAGATGTTTCTCAGAGCCTCACAGTTAGGAAGCATTTGCATGATGTTTGATGCTAGTGATAGAGACCATACTCGTGACAATACATTCACAGTTGGGGAGTTACAGGTGCAGAGTTTGATGCAAGAAGCTCCAATCTGCATCGTTTAGTCAACCTGAACACTCTTCCGGCAAGGCAGGGGGGAAACAGTAACACTGTAATGATGCCCCCCCTTCTAATTCTATGGGTCAGAGTGTCCAAGAGCTGATACCTTTAAAATAGACCCGGGAAACCCACCCGTACATACAGCAGCGGCTTGCATGTTTCATGCCTTCTGGCAACAGAATCTGACCATGTTCTCACCTTTTTGTCACTTTGGTTCAAGAGAAATATTGCAGTGGTGTATGAACACCTCATGCAGAAGGCAGGGTTCAGGTCATAAATCTCAATGCCAAGTGCAATGCTTCCCTCTCGCTACAAGCAAGAGCAAAACATAGGGATGTAAGAAACTCCATCCACACAGGGCACCTACAATTTTTTTCTCGTTTAGGCATTCAGGACCGATAAAAGTGCCGAGGCAGGAATTATGTTTGGGCTCCCCGTGGGATTACGGTACCTTTCTTCTGACCACACCAGCTAATTACTCCTTTCCTAAAGGATTCGGTTCCCCTGGGAAGTTTCTGGTTTGTCCAAAAACTTCTCTACAATCCCTTGCATTTTCCCCTCTAAGTAGTATATACATCATCTCTCCTAAGAGATGTCGGTTGGAGCAAATCACTGAGAAATAAGCTCAGATGGTTATGTGGTAGGGAGAGATCCAGAAATTGGATCCAGAAATTTCTTGGTGATCCAGAAATTGGAAAACCTATAGCAGGATAAAAACCCGAGCCCTGCTAGGAAGTCAGGAAAAACCCTGAGATTGCCAAAGGGTCCCCCACGCCAGCTCTAATATGCCATGTGCTGGGTGGATGAGGTATCTATGGTACCATTTTTTCTTTTCCAAATCCTCTGGCATTTATTTTTTAGTGCAAGTACTTGTGACATTAGGAAGTAAACTGACATAGAAATCTGTATTTTTTTAAAAGTTTAGTTAATATCACTGTGCAATTCTAAAGTGCAAATTTAAAATGTAAAGATACACCCATCAAATACATGCCGAGGCCACCATATTGAAATTATATTACTGCGTGCGTACAAAACCGTGTTGAGTAACATGAGGTGTGGGGCGACCTCCATTCTCTTTTCATGTTTATATTTCCCTCTGCATACTTCAACATGTGAGACCACAAAGCCCTACTGAGCTTTTCTAGTTCCAATCAAAGGTACAGTGTCCTGACCAATGATAACAGTGGTATCTACGCAGCCTTCTCTTTTGGGGGGAAGTTTCAAAGCCAGCAGCTCCACAGAACCATTTTTATCTATCTGAGGCCTCAAAAAGGAGAGACACTCGATTTTCAAGCTACTAAGGGATATAGAAATCTTGCATTTGGTCCCCCAGATGCCTTCTTTCATAGAGTATTTACTCGGCTGCTGTGAAAATGGTTCGTTTAGGTCTTGTGTGTCCTGGAAGCCAAGGGCAACAGAGAAGAAGTTTAATACATACACCGCGTTTGATGTTTGTGTTCTAGAAAATGGTTAAAAGGTGTCCGCTGCTACCATGTTTAGTGTTTCTAAAAATAGTATTTATAAAAAATATTCAATGTTTTTAAATTATAAAATTTTAAAGCCCTAAGACCCTTACTCAGGATTCTAAAAATATCCAATGTGCTTTTGTTCTCATTCAGCCAAAGTATCAAAACCATTCAAATCCCTCCATCTGTAGAGGTGTTTTGCTTTACGAAATTCTAATGGGACCTCCTAATATCCAATCTTATATTGTCCCCCCCCCAAAAAATATGTATGTATATGTGTGTGTGGCTAAACAATACCTTGTGAATGTTTTTGAACTTTGCATTAGATGTACATTAGTGTGGGCATCTTTTTGCAAGTGATTTTACTCTCCATTTGGTTACGCATAAATTGAGCCAATTCTTGGAAATTTGCAGTGAGTCATCTTTCTGTGCGGGTCCTGGAATCTATTTCCTCGCTTTTCCTG
Source organism: Artibeus jamaicensis (assembly GCF_021234435.1). Lineage (NCBI taxonomy): Eukaryota > Metazoa > Chordata > Mammalia > Chiroptera > Phyllostomidae > Artibeus > Artibeus jamaicensis. The sequence continues at coordinate 1,936,298 of NW_026521989.1, forward strand.
CACGCTTTGAATCGTTTCCGGTTTCCATCATTTACAACAATGGGGCAAGGGGCACAGGGCATTGTCAATGCCTTTTTTCTATATGCACAGAAGCATTTCTTTTACTACTCTTTTTAAATATGAAGTTCTGTTTTCCTCTGCAAAACGCTGTTTTCCTAATTTATAAATTGGAACCTAAGGTATAGTAATGAAATGTTTAAATCACACAGCAAGGGAGTGGGAAAATGAAGAGCAAACTCAGACCGCCTGCCCCCCCAAAAACCAAACCTGTAATTAAATTATGTTGCTTTTTCCCTGAAAGGTATTCCCTAGTCACACATGAGAATGGAGCCTGTCTATTATACTAGAAAAGATGAAATTGCTCCTCAAAATCTGTGTACTAATGTCCCTTGGCTTCTATTCCCAATCAATGCCTACAGTACATATTTAAAAGTTTGCTAAGCTTATGGTTATGAAATCACATTTTGTGTGGGCTTAATTTTTCATTTCTTTACTTACTAGTAGTTTGCAATCTAATTGCATATGTTTGTTGATGTTTCAAATTTTGCTTACTGGGAATAAATGATGCCTCTTTCATTTTTTCTTTATTATTGTGTTGGTTTGAGGACCAAGAGGCAGGTGTTCCTCACATCCAACTTAATTTCATGTTCTTTAATTAAATTAAGAGATAGAATCCAAAGGCAATCTGACAATGATACATACCTACTTTTATTTTTTAATTAAATGTTGGTATTCCAGGAGGCACTCAGCTTTAGTCACCAAAGGAATAGTAACGGTTAGTCAAAACGTAGGAACAGGCGTGGAAAAATCTCATTTTGCTTTGTCAAACGCTGACACAGGATACATCGTCCCTGCTTTTAAATTTAATTTCCTTCCTAGTTGTCAGGACAGAACAGTTTTTTATGCTTGAAAAGTTTTCTGCTGGAATATGTCATTTGTGAAAGCACAAAACTTGTTATAAAGTAGGTTGCTGACTGTTATCCTGAATATTCACATTTCAGGAGGAGAAGCCCTGAAACTGTGAAAGATCACATTTTACTTACCAACTGCACAACTTGAATGACACAAATGGAAATCATGTATATAGTTCCAAAACCCTGCTACTTCCTTTAAAACATTGCATTTGCTTAGTTTACCCTGTAACTATCAATGCTATCTACAAATATTTATCCACAAATATGTAACGAAAATACGTAGGTTAAGAAAGAAAAAGCATCATTTTTGTCACACACTCTTAAAGAATGGTTTTGCAACCATTTCCTATATACCTTTTTTAATCTTCTTAATTCTCAGTTGAATTTGATGTTGGGGTGAGTGTGTGTGTGTGTGTGTGTGTTGTATTGCCGCACAGAAAATCAACACTATTTTTAAATTATCGGGTTGGCCAAAAAGTCCATATAGTTTCATCCATCAAATAAAAACCACCTTTTTTTTCTTTTCATCAACAACTTTACTGACTTGCATATTTTAAGCATGTTGGTTGTCTCCCACCTGGTAGAACATTCATTGGTCTCAATTACTGAGATTTTTTTTTGCAATTATTGTTTCAAATTCCACCTGGCAATCACTAAAGCATTTGAGGCTCTTCATGTAATTCTCAATTCCTGTGTTCCTATGTGATGTTTTCACTGCTGATTACAAAAATGCTATGACTTTGTAAGTTCTTTGCATTAAAATGTTACCTCTTTAAGATCGCTTATATTCCGCCCTTTGTGTCCGGTGTTTGAAAATCATGAGTGAGAAAGCAGGAACACAGATCGGCTGTGTTTTTATTTGTGAAGTGTGTGTGAAAGAAGGCACCAGAAGGCTACATCTGTGAGATTCTTGCTGTAATCCAAATGAGCTGATGTGGCTTCTGAACACACTAATCTCAGTTAAACTAAAATAAACAAACAAAACCAGAGAAAACTGGTAGTGTCGCCAGCCTCAGCAGAATTGTTACTGTTTAAAACTCTTGAGACGAAGTGTTAAAACTCTTCAAATAAACAATTAAAAAACATACCTACATGCTGTTTATTATGGAAAGCAGGTGAATGCTAGACAGAGCCTGTCAGGCAGAGGGCTGATGCAGCCAGGTAATTCTGGCACCAGGAGGATGGTCGGCATGAGCAGAAACGATGTCCTTCCGTCGCTAGATAGATTTGTCCTACCTTCCTGATTTTCAGGGGGTATTTAATAAAGGTCCGTTTCATTGCCTGCCTGTGTCGGATATGTGTGTACACACTCACACACACCTTTCTTTCTTATGTCACAAGCACAAGCTGATGTGGGAAGGTCGATGCTGAGTTTCTGTCTTAATCATTTCCTAATTCCTCTGTGTCTCTGTGTGTGTGTGCCTTTGCCTGTGACTGTCCTTATGCGTTTGAAATTGCACCCGGTTCTAATGTGGTTCCTTTTGATGAAATGAACGTGACAACCTCCTGCCATCTGGTCAGAGTCATCGGCTTCTTTTATGCAGTTAAATTAGAAACTCGCGTGGCTGTCCCAAGACGGGGACACGGAGTCCAGCTTTGTAAATGGCACGGCCAAGGGGCCTCCAGCACCATGTTCCCTTTGTCACCTGCTTCCCTGGCCTTTGGAAAATGGATGCCTGTCTTCTGGGAACCATTTTCTGCCCTGTATGAAACAGCTCTCGTGTGCCTCCTCCATTTCAAGATAATTACATGAGACGTGCTTCTGCCAGTTGTGTGAGCCATGTTGCACCAAAGGTCCTCAGGAAAGGGTTATGCAATCGCTTCCCAAAGCCCTGGTCAAGGCTGAATGAGTCAGCCCGGTGCCCCGAAACATCTGCAGCATAGCTAACAGAAGCAGAATCCCAGGCTTGTCCCTGCCAATGCACACAAGGGCTCAGAGCATCAGTGCCTGCATCCATTGCACCTGCAAAGCACGTCCTGCGTCCCGACACCCAAACCAGGTAAAAGAAACTCTGTGCTGTGCCAAGTCAGGGGGAATCCGAATGCCTTAGCAGAAACCTCACCGTCCGCTAGCCTCAAGGACATGAGTAACAATGTGCAGAAATAATCCCAGCTCCCCAAATCCTCTAGTCCATGAAAAGACCGTTGGAGGAAAAAAAAACTTAACCACAAACAATATTTTCAGGAGTAGGGAAAAGAACCTAACCTAGCAATAATTCTTAGAGCCCATATTCCAGAAAAAAAGCAAGTGAATTTTACTAAAAATAATTAAGCTCTGCCAGGTCTGAAATCGGTTGTATTCATCACCTGTCCCATATTCCCTGGCCACCTGGATGACCAAGATCTCATAATCTTGGGGTTAGCCCAGTGCAGGCTAACAGCTGCTGGGAAAGCCGGAAGCCCCCTATGTGCAGACAGCTGTCATGATCTGGCCTGTCTCACCCTTCCCTGGAGACCCCTCCTCTGTAATTCCAAATGACATCTTGTCCCCCAACTTCAAGTCTCCATGGGACTTCAAACATGTTCTCTCCATTACCATTGGGAAAATGGCATACCACTCACTCCAGAGTGCCCGTGAACTCTATTTCCATGGCACGTCAACTCAGAGCAGCAGAAACAGGATGTGCATCGCAGAATGAAGTGTCAGTTCTAGGTGACCCAAAGTAACAAAAGTGTCCCTCCATTGATGGGCGGGAACAATTGCTCTCCTTGTTTTCCGCTGAGTGGAAGCATAATTATATTTAAGCCTTGTGCCTGCCTTGGGCGTCACAACCTTGGGAAGTCACAGGAGTGAGTCATAGGGCATCTTCCAGTGCAGAAGCATCCAAGCTGTTCTTCACACGCATCTGATGGGTAGGACACATTTGCCCCGGATTCTAAACTTCAACTCATGAACACCTGACATGTGCCATATGTCACCCAGATCTCGTTGTCTGTTCCTTTAGGGTGCACTGCAGCTAGAACCTGATGGAATTGTAGCTCGTAGGCAGATAAAGATGCTTTCTCTCTGTAGCCCCTTCCCATGTGTAGCCCAGCACAATTCCTCCTAACAGGGCTGGTAACGAAATAATAGAATTCACTGGTGCAAAGACATCTGGGTAAGATGGTTGGTATCACATACATTGATGGGTCATCTATTTATGGAGTATTCACTGAGCATCTCTGTCTGTTAATTACTCTGTTAGTGTGTGGGGGGAAATATATATATATATTTTTTCTCCATAAGATACACTCCATAAGAACAAGCTACCACCTTGCAGCCTGTCTTGGATGAGACACTTCTCCCACCCTCATTTTTACAGACCGTCCAACTCTCATAACCCACACTCAACCGGTATTTAGAGTTCTTCACAGATGGAAAGGGACTTGTACCCAGGGAATATCTGTGCCACGAAGAAAGACTACGCGTTTGCAAGATGAAAGTTCAATCCCTCAACTCGTGCAAGCCCAGGAAAATAAACCCATAAACTGACCTCCCACGGCCCAACCCCTTGTTTACAAAAACCTCAATCCGCTGAGCTGGGAAGATAAAGGAATGTAGGAAGCTCTCAGCCCCATTTCTTGCTTTGGCCCCTTCCTAGTCATCTGGCTCTCAATGAATTATTGAAATGACTATTTAAATTATTCAAGTGCATAGTCAAATATCTATCGGAAATACTAAAACATGTGCGGAGGCAGATTGTAAATGGCCATGGGTATAAGACAGCCAGCAGATTGGACCTCTGAGAAAACTTGTGTCTGTTAATATTTAAAAGACCATGAAACAGGAAGGGGCAGTCCTTTCACTGGAGAATGAGGATATTACCTCAGGGAAGGACTTGACCGGCACTAGCTAGGCTAGGGCTAGGGTGACAGGTGTGAGGCGTGTTTGAGGGCATGAAATTGAAAGGGGATCCGGGCGCTCAGTCATCAGGATAAATATTTTAAGGCAGCATTTGCAAACAGCATAGTCATTGCATGAGATCCGCGGTGAGCGAAATACCAACATTGGAAATAAAGAGTGGATTTCTCAGGGCTTGGGTTAAGGTGAAGAAACGAGAGCAGACCTGCAAGAGCATGCATGGTATACCTCCCCAGTCTTGCCTTATTTCCACCACTGCATTTTATCATACGGTGGGGAGTGGGAAGCATGGGAAACTGATCCGTACATAAGCCAGAAATACCCTCACGCCTGCTGAATCAAGTCCCAGGCCCTACCTAAGTCAGTGAGATCCCAAGGTATACTCAGTATTCTCCGAGCTGCAAGTGAGCTGGGGGTATGGGTTTAATTGCTTCTCCCCAAAAGGTGTGTTGAACTCTGAAAATCTATGAATGTGAGCTTTATGGGAAATAGAATCTTTGCAGATATTATCTGCATGATTCAGATGACATAATTACAGGGGAGCCCTTATCCCATAAGATTACTGTGTGTGTGTGTGTGTGTGTGTGTGTGTGTGTGTGTGTGTGAGAGAGAGAGAGAGAGAGAGAGAGAGAGATCCATGTAAGAGAAAAGCATCCATACTTTACCTTTTATAGGCACCCTTACTCGGAATCGAACCGGAAACCTTTTTGGTATACCAGAGGATGGTCCAACCAATTGAGCCACCAGCCAAGACTACCTTGGCTTTTCTAAAAGCTTAATTTCCTTCCTATCTCTTTGCTAAAATCTTCATCCAAACACATAGGCAAGGCATAGACTTCTGCCTCATCTTTGTACAGACACCAAACGTTAAATGTGACATTGCTAGGCAAGTGGCTTTACCTTCTTCTGTTGTACTGCAATAGGAAGTATTTTTGTTTTCTTTCTGTATAATTTCCTTAACATGTGTTTTAGGTTAACTTCCTCATTAAGCAATTTGTTTTTAGGTCAGTGGCCACAGGTTTGGGGAAACTCTGGCGAGTTAAGTAATGTTAAATAGAATAGACCGCTCGCAAGAAATGGTGCGGGTGCAATTATAATCAGAACATGACTAGGGAAATGCTAATGAGGCATTTTCGTTTTAAAAGCGTGACCTTTCAAGCGTCTAATCCAGAGGCACTCGTTCGCAGAGCTTGTAAGGGGATTCTTTTTTTAGCTAACCTTCAACACAAAAATATATCCTGTTCGTGTCTGCATGCCTATTTTTAAGTCTCTTTCGGTGTCGAACACCTTCTGTGGGTGTTGGATGTGAAGCCCGCTAAATTTTGATAGACACAGCCTTGGAGGGATACCTATAGGAAACAGACATTCTCTGTCAGAGTTCAGCATCCCTAGGGACAGATTTTTTTCGTAATTGCAGCAAAATATGTATCACCCAAATTTCACATTTTAACCAGCCTAATGGACATAGTTCAGCTGCAGGAAGTACATTCTCATTGTTGCCCAACCATCCCCCCATTATCTCTAGAAATTCCTCATCTTCCCGAAATGAAGCACTCTCTTCATTAAACGTTAACTCCCCACCCCTTCCCCAGCCCTCTGCACCCACCATCTACTTTCTGTATTTGACTCCACTATGAGACATCCTTTCTCTTTCTGTGTCTGGCTTATTTCATTGAGCACCATGGTCTCAACCTTCATTCATGTAGTAGCGTGTGTCAGGATCTTTTTAAAGTTTCACACTGGATAATATTCCGTTGACTGTACACACCATCTTCTGTTTATCCAGGTAGCTAGCAGTCCATCACCTTAACCACTCAGCAACCTCATCCTCATCCAGGTATCTGATGATGGGCACGTCAGAGCTTGTTTTCACCTTTTGGTACCGGAAATCTTGCTGCAGTGAATATTTGGGTACAAACACCTGGTTAGCCCCCACGTTCCCTGGTTTGGGGAATATAATTAAAGTGAATTGCTGTATTCTGTGGTGACTGCTATTAATTTTTTCGGGGCATGCCAAAAGGTAGCTCATGCTGCCTCTGGTGATGTTCCCGGATTAATATGCTCTAGAACCCACCAGTCTATCTTTCTGGTGGTCCAGGGGATGCGGTGAGCTCTCCGCAAACTCCACGTTTCAAACCCATCATTTTTTTTCCTATCAGCCTTCTTGGCTTCCAGCTTTAGCACCTGTGTGTAGTAACTGGGAATAGGAGCGTGCAGTTGAGTTTGACCTTGGACCATCCCATGGGGATCCAACCATGTGTATGAGCCTCCTAGCATGACTCAGGTAATGACAGACATCTTTGGTGTCTCCAGGGATCTGCTCAGGAAATGCATTTGAAAAAGTCATCACACTCTATTTTCAGGAGACGTGGGTACAAGAAGTGCTAGGCAGTACCGAGGTTGTAAAGATATTGCCTCACAGGGGAAGAAACAGACTTCAGAGGAAGAAATAGCAGGGGTCTCGTGGGATCTGTTTACAGAGATACTGAGAAAGAATTCTGTTCTAAAGAGGAACACAGGTGTAGGACAATAAACAAAAAAGGAAAGGAAAGGAAGGAAGGGAGGAAGGAAGGAAGGAAGGAAGGAAGGAAGGAAGGAAGGAAGGAAGGAAGGAAGGGAGGGAGGGAAGGAGGGAGGGAGAGAGAGAGGAAGAAAGGAAGGAAGGAAGGAAGAAGGAAGGAAGGAAGGAAGGAAGGAAGGAAGGAAGGAAGGAAGGAAGGAAGGAAGGAAGGAAGGAAGAGTGGAGGTTTTGCCCTGGCTGGATCACTTTGTTCATTGGAGCATTATCCTGTACAGCAAAAGGTTGCAGGTTCAAACCCCAGTCAGGGCACATACCCAAGTTGCGGGTTCGATCCCTAGGCGCGGTGCATACAGGAGGCAACCAATTGATGTTTCTCCCTCTTTTTCTCTCTTTCCCTCTCCCCCTTTTCCTCTTCGCTCTAAAATCGCATCCTCTGGTGAGGGTTAAAACACAAGGCAGACGTTTTCATTACACAGATGGATTTAGCGACTGTGTTGAGCATCCACTTCATTTGGACACTGAGGATGTAACATGATAAACTTCATGTTGACAAAGCTGCGCTAGAGGGTCACCCAGGAAGCAATGGGGACAGGGAGTCTCCCCAGACAGCATGAAAGAACGCTTCTCACACAGAGGCAACACGCTGTTCAACTGTGAAGAACAACAGACTGGAAGACCCTCCTCGTAGAAGGAGAGAGGTATGCAGAGGTGTGAACGCAGGAAATGCCTTCTGGGAAAAGCCAGAGGAGTCCAGTCACTGAGGGAGGGGGCCTGAGGCCAGCACACAGCTCTAGGTGACCTGGGGGTCATCCTGAGAAACCAGGGCAGACCAGGACCTGTGCCCATCAGGAAGACCACTCTCTCTGTCCTAAGGGGAGTGAATGGATGAACAGAGGCCCGCAGAGGAGGCTGGCAAGATCAGAAAGGAAGAGACAGCCACAGTAGGAGAGACGGACCAGGACATGCGAGTTCTCGTTGGCAGAAATCATCACGTTCGGAGGGAGGGCCAGGCCTCGGAAATGTTGAGACCAGAACACACTGTTGAGCCCGGACCCACTCGGCAATGGGCAGAGAAATCTGTGACCAATACCAGAAACAAGTGTGCAATTGATTTCCCTACTTTATAAATTCTCTCTCGATGATATGCTAATTGATTTTACAGAGAAAGAAAGGGAGACAGAGAGAGAGAGAAAGAGAGACAAAGAGACTGGCACACTGATCTATTGATCAGAAACTGGTCTATTCTCCCCCATACCTGCCCCAACAAGTGATGGAACCCACATCTAAAGGAATACTATCACATCACGAATACAAAGAAAGAGTGTGTTGCACCATCTATGGGCATTCTGAATTCACCCATAGACATTTGGGGTAGACCCAATTCAGTGCATCGAGATGGATAAACCAAATGGTTTTCCTTTCAGACATCACTAAGCATTGTGATACATTTGCGCCCTGACCAGCAAATTCTCAACCATCTGATGTACAGGGCGGCGCTCAAATGAACTGAGCTACCCGGCTGAGGCAACATAAAAAACTCTTGATGAGGTATTCTGGTGGGTACTCAAAAAGCACTTAATGTTTATAACAACTAATTAGCTTCTCTTCTCCAAGTTCACGGTTCCCAAGGGGAAATGCTGTAGGCGGATGACCCAAACGTCATTTTTCCATCTTCATGCCCTCCACTCTGGCAATCAGTTATTTTACGTTGTCCATGAATATTGTGGAAAACACGGGATTTCAAAAACTTTGCTTGAAAATAAATATCTCATAAACCATGCCAACTCCCTTTAAATCACCCGTTCACGTGTTTCAAGGTTGAAAGAAGTCCCAGGTGAGTTCCTTTGGCAGCCAGTGCTCTGTGTAAATGGAATCTATCACCCGTGCAGGCATTTGTTTTCCAAACCGTTTACCAGCAGATTTCACAAACACCGGAAGAGCTGAACTCCATGAAGGGTTTACTTCAATATTTAGCTACAGTCTTTTGCTATTATAGCATTGAGATATGATTGTCTGGCGGTGTGTCAGCTAGATTGCAGAAATAGCTGACTGAAGTCAGGAACGACATCTAAACACGATTAACAAAGGGCGTTAGGAAAATGACAACGGCTTTACTTTAAAAACACGATAATTATCTGAGGGAATACTATGACCATGGTGAATATGGAGAAAAAGATGCTGCAGTATCTAGAGGGACTATGAATTAATCCAGATAAATTTAAATTTAACATAACGTGAACAATAATCGTTCTTTATTTCTATGCTGTATTCATTCTGTAAGAATCAGTGGTGTGTGAAACATAGATATTTCAGTTCAAAAATGGTATGCTCTGTTTTTTAATGCTTTATTTTAAATCAGGCTAGGATTATTTATCAGAAATCATCGGTGAGACAGAGCATGGGTTCATTAGCCTTCCAGCATTGCCAGAACCAATACCCCAGACTGAGCTGTGTGAACAACAGACATTTATTTCTTCCAGGGCTGGAGGCTGGAAAATCCAAGGTCAAGGGGGGTGCAGGACTGGTTCCTCCTCAAGCCTCTTTCCTGGATGTGTGGATATCCATCTTCTCCCTGTGTCCCCACATGGTCATCCCTCTGTTGTCCCCACCTCCTCTTCTTCTAACGACACTGGTTCTATTGGACCAGGCTCCACCTTAGTGACCTCATTGCACCCTAACCCCTTTTTAAAGATCCATCTCCAAATACGCCCACATGTGGAGACCCTGGGCTTAGGACTTCAACATAGGAGTTTTGGGTAGATCCAGTTCAGTTCACGAAAATGGGTCAACCCTAAGGTTTCCATTGCAGAAGTCAGGAAGGGTTTTCTGAGATGTCGAGAATTATGGCAAAATATTGATGCCTTCTCTCCAAATTTAAAAATTGCATCTTAGTGTTTATGTAAAAATACATGAGGTAGGGAGGCATTAATGGATGACCTCTTGATGCTTGTCTAAGGCATTTACTGCAAATTCAGAAAAGGTAATTGTGTGGCCATTGCATCAGAAGTGATGTTCCTTTCAAACTGAGCATATCAAAAGAGCCCAGAATGAGCTTGCTGGTTAATTATGCCAGCAAATATGTTATTGGATATATATGGCCTTAGAAGATTTAGATAAGTAGGATAATAGATGGTTGGTTACCTAAAATTATGAATTGTGAGAGAGCTTATTGGTTGAAAGCTACAGGCTTCATCTTTTGATTTTTAGTGGTTCTCACTGGAATTGTTTTGCCACTTAAGATGTAGTTGGGCATGTTTTTGTTGCCATAACTCGGGGAGAGGGTGTCCCTGACATGTCGTGCAAGGGCCAGAGATGCTTCTCCATATCCCCCAATTCACAGGGTAGCCCCAACAACAAGGTTGCCACTGGCCTCCAAAAGCCAAGTGCCAAGGTTGAGAAATGCTGCACAAATTGTTCAACGATTTCTGCTCATTGGACATGTTGACTAGTCCACTGGAAATCCTTCCTCTTTATTTTCTCTATGTACTGTTTTGCCAATTCTCACCCAGTTCAAACATGCCAACTAGGATGCTGCAAAAATCCCTGTCCCCCAACACGGGACAAGAGAGGACTGTCTTCTGCTACTACTCCATTATGTCATGACTGCCCCTGCTCATTGGTTGGATCTTTCTCCGTGGCCCTGTTCCCAGGGACGGGTCCCGCTGCTTCCCGGATGCACAGCCCTTAGGAGCATTCTCAAGTGGCACAATGACGTCCTGTCTTGTCCTACCCTTTTCCGCAGAACCTGAACGGATTTAAATGTCAGTTGGCACAGTTACTGTAATAGGTGGATTGTGTTTCCAAATTGCTCTTGCTATTCTATTTTAAATAATGTCTAAAGGGAGAGGAGTTTAAATGTGTCCTATAAAAGCACGTAATAAGGAGTTCCTGTTCCCTCCGGTGTCATTATTGCGGTGACTTATGGCCAGGGCTCCAATCTAATGAATAGCAAATGCTGTGACTAAGCCTTTGTCTCAATTAGAGACTGGGGCACAAACCCACTTGTAAAATATTAGGATTTTGGGAATGACTTTGTAACTCTTGACTGGTTTTCGAAAACTTATTTCTCGGAGTTATGCTGCTCAATGAAACCTGCAGTTAAACGGATGAAATCACAGCATAGAAAAGAGATTCTTTGGAGAAGCCATTTAGGCCTTTCTTTTCTTCTTTTTGTTTTTTATAATTAAAAAAAATTTAATTGCAGTAGACATACAATATCATGTTAGTTTCAGGTGGCCAGCGGAGTGATGAGACATGTATATAAGTTACAAGGTGGTCACCCTAGTGAGTCTAGTACCCACCTGCCATTTCATGGCCAAGGAAGCTGATGACAAAGTACATGCAGTATTTTTTTTTTAGAGACAGAGAAGGACAGGGAGAGAAACATCGATGTGAATCGATTGGTTGCCTGTTGTAGGTGTCCCAACCTTCAACTTAAGTTTGAGCCCTGAATGGGAATCCAACCAGCGACCTTTGACTTTGCAGGACGATGCTCAAACCCACTGAGCCACACCAGTCAGGGCTAGGTTCAGTGTTTTTACAAAAGAGAGCCCCAGAGAAATTGTGAAGGCTGGAAGATGGTCAATAGCAAGCAAGGACATCTGAAAACAGGGGCGGATTATGGGATTTTTGAATTAGCTTAGAGGACAGTGTAGCGATTAGAGAGAGAGTCATTGTGCATTAGATGCCTCAGACAGCTCATCAAAAGCTCGATGATGGGACTGGCAAAAGGTTGTCTGTTGCCCCAGGGGCTTACACGTGTATTCTTGTAGTATCTGTCCCCTTCGTCCTCTGTCTCATGCTGTGTACCTGGGAGAGTGCCCTCAACAAGCAGGGTTGGGGCACCCCATGGCCCTTGAGTGCCACATACTTATGGCATTTGTATTCATCATGAGAAGAACTCAGGGTCTGTCCCTGAGCCACATCTGTGGAAAGTGGTGGCTTATGAGCACATCATTCTCCAGAAAGGTTAATGCATCATTTATATTCCAGAAAATACGACTAATCTGAATGACTGCTGGGGCTCCTGAAGACCCCCTCTTTGGGCGAGGGATTGTTTTTTGCTGGCACATGTCATGAATCTGTCCAAATGCTGGACAGAAAAAGGGCGGTTAGCTTTTTCTGTCGCAGATAAGGCATGGAATATAGAACAGTGCACAGCCCAGATGTAGATGGAGCTCTTCCTTTTCCCAAAGGCATGCACATGCATGGAGTTCTTCATTCATGCTGTTATTACTGTCTGCAGTCTCATGGGTGTTGACGGGGCTCAGCTCATGAGTACAGGTGTCCTCTCCTGGGAACTGGGAAAGAACAATCACTAACAAGGAAACCACAATGCCTCAGGGTGCAATGCCTTCCTGGTCTGGGCCAGGCGTTTTACTATCCTGATGATTCTACTGAGGTGACAGCAATGCATCCTGGGGGAAAAAAATAACACTTCAGATTTCCAACACGTGAGCACAGGAAGACAGAGTACTCTCAAGCCAGCTGTTTGAGAAGTCTCTTCTATATACATGGACTTGACTTCTTCCCCACTGGGTCCTCTGATCTGCTTGCCTCTACAACCGCTTATTTTCAACCAAAAATGACAAAAATGCAAGGTGATTTTGGTGCAATTAGAATCCAGAAGTTTCAGTGTCATAATTCATCGTATGCAGAGATGAATGTCTAATGTCAAATCTTTGACTCTTTGGGCTTCAAGACAATTTTGTGAGAGTGTATTGATTGATACCTCAAGAGCAAAATGGTTCTGAGGCCATTTTATATATGCTCACGGCTAATTATTTATAGAGTCTATCTATATTTGCACATTGGCCAACTGGCTGTTTATTTGTAACCCCCAAATGACGCTTACTCTGTTTTCATCAGTCTGGCGCGTGCTTGAGAGGTGGTAGTAATTTATAGAATGAGCTAGTACCTCTGGCCAAGTATTTGAATGTCCAAATGAATTCCATATAAATAAAAATTCATGTTATAAGGCCAGTCCATAGATATCTAACTGTTTATTGATTAAAGTACTCAAGGTACCCTGAAAGCATATAAGCTACTAAGCAAAATAGCAGTGCTTTCTCTTTACCCAATCAGCAAAGCTACATCCTGTAGAGTTTGTTTACGGTGAGTCAAACTAGCTTAGAGATTCCCATTGCATTCTGTTCCTTAAAAGACGAAAGAGCAGATCTGTGGTGTTGCTCTAGCTGTTTTTGAAGCAACCAGAACATCGTCATGTCTTAGAAAAATTAGAGTCGAGCATTATACAAAATGCAGCGTTCAATGCACTGTGTTTTATTCCCATCAATACTCTGGGTGAATGGCAGACAAGACCTCTTGGAGAAGGCACACTTCACCGCCAAACTTTTGTGAAATTTCTGAACCTGGTGTGTGCTTTGGGGTTGGGTATCAACCCGGGGGCGAGGGCGTTGAGGTGTAAACATACACAATGGCTTCTCTCTGCAGATCAACCTCCTAGTCTGCATCAGCCTCAGGGATTTCATGGTTTTTCTAGCTAACAGCAAAAAGATGGTACCCTAGCCTCCATCAACACACAATAGGCACCATCAAGAGAAAAATCAGTCATTGCCCCCTTTCCAAGGCTTGGCCAAAGTCATTTAGTTTAGCAGACGTCTCCTGGGTTCTCAGCAGCCGTTAGTGATGGGGTCTGGAAAGACAACAGGTAGAAGAGAAGGATGCATGCCCTGCACCCCATTTTCTCAGAAAGACAGAGGATGATGGAGAGCAGAAGGTGTCAAAGCCTCCCGCCCGTTGGCCTTGAAGGCACGGGCATCTTCTCTCATCCTCTTAACCCCTTGCCTGCATCCCTGGCTACAATACAGGGTGTGGTGCTTGTTTCTTCATCTTTTGCTTTTAAACACTCCCCATTCGCATGACCTCTCCCCTTAGAGAGAAGGTATTTCTATTTGATAATAACTTTAGTTTCAACCAGTTGGAAATATTCTTGTTGAGAAGAATGAACACATACGTTTTCTTCTTCTCTCCATCTCTCTTTCCTTCTTGTCCTTCCTTCCTTCCTTCTTTTGTGTTCTCACTCCTGTTCCATGAAATTGCTATTAGAAAGTGGCTGTCCCCCGAGGGACTACATTTCCCAACATGCTTTGCTTCTATGGTCATGTGACTGCTTTTCACCAATGACTGAACTATAGCTGATGATGAGAATGTGAAAACACATCCAGTTTCCTATCTCTGAAAATCACACTTCTTAGACAGTTCATTGAACTTCTCTAGAAAAGATCTCAGTGCAATTTTTGGACATCCGAGAAAGCCATCATATTTTTTGAATCAAAGGAGGATGAAATAAACAGTATCATTTTTTTATCTTATGAAGTAATGATTATTAAAGGGCTAGATAGGCTTTCTTTGGACAGAATCTACCCCAACAGCAATAACTATTCTGAAAGCAGTCCCATTTTATTAATACGGTTATACGATGTATTTGGTACTTAATCTCTATTTTATCAAGGAGAAATATAGTTACTAATACTGCACAGAGTCTTAATAGACTTATTGAGCCAAATAATTAGACAACATTAAAAAATTTAGACAGTTTTTATCCACCAATGACATTTGCCTGCCTTATCTTCTTCCGCATCAGATCTTTTCAGGAACAATAAATTTGCCTGAATTACTTTGTAGAGTAACTGAGAACCCCTTTTTTAGTCCAATAGAATTCTAACCAGTAAATTCATTTCCATCTAGTTTTGATGAATTTTCTGTCTTGCTTGTATTTTTCAACTCATTTAAAAAGCAGGACAGCATGTAATTTCATATTTCTTTAACACCTTGATTTCTTTGAAAGAAAAAGAAGTTGGAAAGTCATTTGTCTTTATTCAGAAGTTAAACTATTCCTAGAGCCATCGTGTATTTTCGCTTTACCCTAATAAAATTCTCATATTTGATAAATAACTCAAGTCATTAATGATCTCTCTAGCTGACATATCTTGAATCTGATAGTCGCTCATGATTTGTGGCATTACAAAAATGACAGATAACTCTGATGGGATATTAGAATGCCAGATATGAAATCAGGTGACTTTTTCGGTGTGGTAGAAATTTCTGAATTCCGCTTTGACTTCTGATCTTGCCTGGCTTTCCACATCGTTATGTGTATGGGTCAGGGTGTCTGCAGGTAGACAGGCCTTCTAACTATCTTCACGAACAAATCTGAACCTCTTCATATTATTGAAGTCATCTTTTTATAAATTACCATGTCTGAGGGCACACATAATACAGACATATATTGAATAATTGGAATTAGGCAAAGTAGCACACGTGTTACTTCTAATCATCACAGTGGCTGTGGGAAGGAAACACTGTCCTTTCCTGTGATAAGTCATGAAGACTCAGGGAAGTAAACAATTGAGCTGGTCATATCTGAATCACATGAAGTACAGACACAATTTGAATCTAGGCCATGACCCTCATGAGTCAACTATGTGCCCATAACTCTGCAGACACCTGTTGGTTTTCTAGAGCTCCTTAGAAGTAGGCACAGTATACCAGCTTGTCCACCGATTGTTCCATGAACTCTCCAGAGACCCAACTCAAAGCTGCACTTTTGTTGCATCTGAAAAGCACGTGGCTACGAGCTGGCTATTTTCTGATCCCTTCTGTTGTTGAAAACAAACTACATGCTTTGGGTTACAAAGCAGATGGTTTCACGTGCCCGTCACCCCTGTTAGATCATCATAACTAAGGACAGGGCACATCACCAGATACTCCCTTTGCATTTCGTCTTGCCCAGAGTTAACTTATAAAAGATGGAAGGATGAAGAGAGAACTCTCCCATGCAGAAAAAATAGAGATGGTTTAGACGATACTCTGCCCTCACGCTAGCAAAGCTCAGTGCCTTGATCCTAAGTATGGTTTTTGCACGGCAACTTCTTCTTAAAGACAACTTTGTGGACAGGAGGAAGGGGACACCCTGCGTCCGCCTGGGATTGGAGGGGATCCTCCACGGTGATGCCTCATGGATGGTTGTAGTCCTCACATCAGGACAAGCTGCCTCCGTCATCTTCCTCCCCAAATCTGTCACTCCCTTCTCATGTGGAAAGACGTCATACAAAACCCAATGGAGGGACATGCAACAGATACATGACTGCTGCTCCTCAAGACAGCCAAGGTCATGAAAAACAAGGAAACAGAGAAACAGCCATGGGGGTGTCTAAATTTGTGGGGGAAGGAGCGACTCCCAGAACTTGACTTTGGAGGGAAATCAATGCAGTTCTTGTCTATGAAAGGTCTGTACCAAGCCAAGCACAACATACGTATGTGGGACTTTCAAATGCTATGGCATGTGTCTAGAGATACGTCTAAATCTTCAGAGATTTATCACTCTATACAGTTCCTCTAACATTCCTACCTTATCCTAAATAAGATATAATGTTGCGTAGACTGTCTTTCAAACACTAATTGCCCACAGAGGACCACAGTCTTGTGAAGCAATATAAAATACTTCTCTATACTTTTGCATATTCTTTAGAGCTTCCTTGGGCCATTCGGTTCTCTTTTCACTTCACAAGACTCCGGTTTATCCTCTCAGGTAGAAGAGGTCCTTAAAACACAGAGTTAAAGGTGATCTGATGACGCAACTTATCAACATCTTTTTGTGCAGGAGGAGGGCCACATATCACTGTCACACGTTTCCATTCTGATAAACTTCTTGTTTCTAAGTTTTGATGCAGTTTAAGGTCAGCCCATTGCAGCACAGCTAATTCAGGGGGACCATGAAACACCTTAATCTCTACCGGTAACCCCTACTATGAGTGTCTTGACCAAATCTCCATGTCTTGGGTTCCCTCCTGAGAGCGTCCAGCAATGTCAGCTTCCCCTTGTCTGTTCTCGGCCCTCGTATTTAAACCCTGTTTGATATTCCTTTTCCAAGTTCAATCCTCTTTTTGCTAGAACTGAAAGAAGTTACTCGAAACTCTCTGATATCAGGCCATATTTCACTCATCCCAGCTTTATTATATCCATCAAAACAGGGCAATTATCTGGATGAAATCGTAAATTCCAAAGAGGATCAAATAAACTCTGTGTCTTCAACAGCCCACTAGCGTAGAACAGACCTTTAAAATAAAAACGTAGTGTGCATTTGCATTTTAAAAGCCTAGGCATTTGTACCTTCTCCCAATAGTACCAGGGTCAGGACAGACCCCCAACATGGAACAATGGACTCATCCCCAGTGATCTGCCTGCTGTTTGTTACCCTATGTTCCCCACCTGGACATCCAGCTCATATTCAAAGGAGGACAGAATCCTCATTCTGTTCTCTACCAAATGAGGCTGTTACACGCACGTTCTTGGGACTGGGACAGCTTGTCTTTGGTTTTCTTGGAAATCTGCTCCAAAGAGAAGGAGGTGATTTTGAAGCTTTCTGGTGATTGTCAAAGGGACTTCAACCGGGTGAGGTGGCCTTGTAGCAGAAAAGCAGTCACCTTGCTCTCTGGATGGTGTGTTCCATGTCTTGACACTGGGTGCCAGGTGACAGCCACATATGCCACCTGAGGTTGATAGCCACCCATGTGTTCTGATCCACAGCCTCAGCCTGGGTGACAGTGAACTCATGGTGTGCTCAGACAAAACAAGAAGTTCCACAAGGCCAGTAGAAACTCTCTAAAATGTTTCTGCCAATGTTGTCCAACTAGTTGGTCCCAGAAGTCTATTCAGACTGTGTGCAGTTGTAGTAACTATACTTCTCCTTTATCAAACAGAGATTAAGGATCAAATACATCATAACTCGTATTTGGGTAGGGCTTTGTAAACAAAAGAAAGCTCAGGCGCCTTAGAGAAAATAATTGATTTCTATAACTGTATAAAAAAACTAATTTAACATTTTCTCTATGTCAATAGGATCCAAATTAATCTCAAAAGCAAATATGAAACCCTAATTTGGGTTATGATTTCTTTCCAAGAGCAAGATAGCAAATATTTTAGAATTTGCAGACCATCTGTTTCCTGTAACAACCAAAAGAAGTGTTATAGTTTGAAAAGACTCAGAAATTACATGTAAATGAATGGGAGGAGAAGGGGCCATGTTACTACACCATGTGGGGCCCCACGTGGAAATAACCTGGGTTGCTCAGGAG
The DNA here is from genome assembly GCF_021234435.1 of Artibeus jamaicensis. NCBI lineage: Eukaryota > Metazoa > Chordata > Mammalia > Chiroptera > Phyllostomidae > Artibeus > Artibeus jamaicensis. Next base: position 1,954,673 of record NW_026521989.1, read on the forward strand.
GCAGAGGCAGAGAGAAATAGGTGGGCAAGAGCCTGGATTGTAGATGTCCATGCGAAGGGTGAGATGAGGCAGGTGGACAGATAGATTAGTTTAAATAATTCCCATGGGCTCTGGCGCCCAAGATTGTCCTGTGGTCTTTGGCCCTTGGCCCTGGGGTGGTCACAGCAAGTGCACAGTGGCCCCAGGTGTGAGAAGCAAATAAAGGAGGTGCTTAGAGTCCAGGGTCCACCCACCCTTTTAAAGCTTTCTCCTTGAAAACCAATTTGCCCAATGGACTGGCATTTCTATCTTCATAAAGATAATGGTTTGGGGCGACCACATTTTACATAACAGAGTGTTATATGGATGTTAGAATTAAATTGCACATTCCCCAAAGCAGTAAATAACTATTTTAATGGATTGAATAATCTATTCAATAGATTGAGTTTTTACATCATGCTAATTACTATTGTGCCATTGAATTAATGGATAGAAAAAACTATTGCACTTGTAGCTTTAAAAACGAAATTAGGTGGCCACGTACATATTTCACCACCCAACTGCCTAGTAATGGTAATAGCCCTGTTAATTCTTTTTCCTTTTACTCTTCACTTGTATTCGATCAGGGAACAGAGAAAGATGGTTAAACTCTGACCGCCTTGCCGAAGCAGTAGAGTGGCATCTGCAAGGAAAGGGGTTGGACCCTATCTGGTTTCTCGTTTTTCATAATTGCTGTTGAGAAGAGTTGGCTTTTATTTAAAAAGTTTTTCATTTTAATCCTCAGCTGAGGACATTTTTCATTGCATTTTAGAGACAGAGGAAAGGAAAGAGAGAGACATTGATGTGAGAGATAAATATCGATTGGTTGCTTCCTGATCAATTGGTTGCCTCCTGGGAGGACCAGGGATTAAGCCTGCAACCTAGCTGTGTGCCCAGACTGGACCAGGAATCGGACCCACAACCTTTAGGTTACTGGGTGATGCTCCAACCAACTGAGCCACATGGCCAGGGAAAGAGCTGACTCTTCCTCTCTAAAGAGAAACAACATGGTCAAGTGATCAGATGCATTGGCCAACTGGTGCATGGTGCAGAATACACAGTTATTTAGGGGGACCATAGTACCTCAAGATGCAGTCAAAGTATCACTTTAAACATTTATTTATGCAGCGATGTCATGCGAATTCCCCACGCTAGAAAACATTTGCTAAAAGGGAGAACAACGGTCGTATCAAAGACTTAGAGTTACAAAACTTCATGGTTGATGGTAGCCGGGCAAAGCTGCCTTCAGCAGAGATTTCCTGCATCCCACAGATGTGGATGTGGGCAGCGGATGCAGAGCGGAATTGTCACCGTGAGTGTGGGGCCGGTCTTCTGATCTCAGAGCTAAATGACACCTGTGAAGACTCCACATTTTAGAGGTGGGCTCAGTGAGGCGTGTAGGTCTTTGCAAGCCTATTAACACTGAGAGTGACTAAAACCAAATGATAAGAAAAGGAAACAATAAATTATTTGACATCAGAGCTCTCTGTCTGTGTGGCCTGACGTTCACTCCACTGAGATACTAAAATACATACCATTGTGTGAATTCTTACACATATTTAAAGTGTGAAATATTTAGCCCTGGCTGGTGTAGCTCAGTGGATTGAGCACGGGCCTGTGAAACAAAGGGTCACTGGTTCGATTCCCAGTCAGGGCACAAGCCTGGGTTGTGGGCCAGGTCCCCAGTAGGGGGCGCATGAGAGGCAACCGCACATGGATATTTCTCTCCCACTCTTTCTCCTTCCCTTCCCCTCTCTCTAAAAATAAATAAATAAATAAAATTAAAAATTAAGTGTGAAATATTTATATATAAAAAATAATGCATGGATGCTTAAGTCATACCTTCTGATGTCATTATGTTTTGGATCAGTCTGTGGCATTAAAATTTCCTGGAATATTACTATTATTTATCCATTGCATTATATATATTAGGAGCATCTTCTTCTTAATGAAAGATCAACAGACTGTGACCCTATTTTCAGTACATAAGGTTTCATGAGAACACACGACTCATTCATTTACACACGGTTTCTGAGTGTTTTCAAACGATAACAATTGAGTTTGGTTGCCACACAAAACATATGGCCCAGACAATTCTGAAATATTTACTATCTTTCCCTTCAAAGAAAAAATATCTTAAGCCTAACGAGGGCATCCTATTTGGTTTTGAGGGCAGTTTGGGACTTACTGACATGAAGAAATTTTTTAATTAGTTTTTTATATAGTTATATACATCATCTCCTTTCTTTATGTCTTCTGTGATTTCATTTGATGATGAAGGTCTTCCCAAATGTGATTACCTACCTGTTATTGATAATGATATTCCAATAGACTTTATTCATGTGATAACATAAATATTCAGCATGGCTGTAGCTTTTCTTTTAAGGGTGTTCCTGTACTAAGATTTTTATATATACATAATTCATCAACCCTACTTTATGTATATTCATATTTCATTCTAAGTACACATACATGAAGTCATTACTGCATATTATATTACCAATCCTGATACAGAGTAGAAAGAAAAATTGACTAGCTGAATAAAGATTAGAGGGAACATTTAAAACTGCCATTAGTTGCAAAAAAAATGATCAGTTGCATAAGGAAAAATATGCATATACATGTACATGACTCAGATAATAGAGAACCAGAAAGATTACTAGATAAGACATTAACTTAAAGTCTGTTAGTGTTTTTTGACTCTGCCGTAATGAAATTCTATGTATAATGCAGAGAATATGTATTACCATGTCCCTTTAAAAGTATTAAAACTCTGGGAATTAATTTATATCTAGGAGCCTACAGGTGAACAAAGGAAAAAGAAACTAATAATGATGACTCTCTGGGTCTGGGAAATTAATAGAAATTTTATATTATATTAATAGAAATTTTCTTTCTAATGGAATCATACTTTCAAAGAAATTTCTATCTAAATTCCCATAGGTTCTATAGAAACCCTAGTAACATACCCTGAAGTTTATATAGATAACAGAAAATACAAAACGGTTAAGTAAGCACTACACATGTAGAATGAATAGAGCTAAATGTTCAATAATTATTTTACAGAGTCATATACTATATTTATATACATGTACATATTTATGTACATATATATTCATTAAGATATATGTGTATATATACCCATACATGTGAAATATAAATATAATCCATTTTACCCTTAAAATAACTAAGCCTTTTACTCTCCTTTCCAAAACTATATTACAGTTACAGAGTCATTCATGTGCTTTCAAGGACTCTGCATCAGGCTCCTCCAGGTTGTCATGGAAATAGCGAAGTGTAATTAATTACAACTCTCTGAAGCAGGGTGGCTGCCTCCTGCCTCCTGCCTCCTGCCTCCTTGCTTGCTAAGGCAACCTGTCTCCCCACTGGAAGCACCATCCCATAGCCTTGTGGGAGAGTAGTGTGCGTGCTGGCTCCATCCCCGGGTGGGGGACCAGCAGAGGTGACATTGATGTTCTGGTGGGCACAGTGGGGTCAGGGACTGTCTGTTACCAAGTATTTAAATGTTCGCCGAATTGTCCCCAGCAGCTTGATGGGAACGGCTTTATGCATGGAGGATCCAGGAATGGTTGCTATTGTTTGAGAGACAAATAACAACAAGTGAACTCAACACAGAGAGAGAGAGAGACTCAGAGACATAGAGAGACTGAGGGACAAACAGACACATGGACAGAGAGGCAGACAGACAGACACGGAAGGAGGCAAGGAGAGAGACTCAGACACAGACCCTCTCCAAGCTGAAGAGTATAAATTCACCAGATTCACGCATGGCTCCATCCAGCAGCTCCTCAAATGCTCCTTATAGTCCTTGTTTCACAACATCCCCGAACATTCTCCTCATGTTGACTCGGCTTAATTTAGGCAGGCTCTTCTCTGGTGGCTGTGTGACTGCCTGTAGCCTTGTGTCCTCAAACTCAGCCACAGGGGTACAAAGCCACCCTTGATGTCCTCAAGTTCCCCAAATGTCCAGGAATTTGCTGGGATGGGCCAAGGCCCGTCCGATGCTCAATTCTGTATCGAGTCTAGAAGATGTACGTTCTTTGGTCAAAGGCAAGCTCTCCCGTGAGACACCACTAGGTCTCATTGTGGGTGGTCTCCAGTTAAAACTCAAATCTCTGTCGGAAGACAGATGTGGCATGGATGCTTGTTAGGCAGCAACACCCAATGACCTGTGTAGATGAGACTGTGGGATTGGACAGCATTGACTGTTGACATGGTCTTTCCTTCCGTATCACGTGTGTGATCTGTCCCCGCCCTGGGGAACATCTGGAAGGCAATGTGAGGCTGCTTTCTTACTGAGCATCAGAGGAGGTTCTGCCAGACTCAAGTCTGAAGGCACCTGCCACAGGCTTTCTGCATGTCCTCGACTACCTGTTACCTTCTAGCTCTCTGTAATAATTCAGGTACAAAACACAGTTTCCACAATACTAGTTCTCTTCGTCTGTTTGGGCTGCTCTCACACTAAACCACACATGACAGAGGCTTATAATTTAGGTCTCACAGTCCAGGAAGCTGGAAGTTCAGGGTCAAGGAAACGACAAATTGAGTGTGGGTTGAGGGTCCACTTCCTTGTTCATGGACGGCCGACTTCCCTCGGTATGACCTCACATGATGGGAAAGGCAAGGGGGCTTTGGGGGCTTCTCTTATAATCACATTCATGATGGCTACGCCCCCATGGCCGGATCACCTCCGAGAACCCACTCCCTTGTACCATCCCTTTGGGAATTAGGGTCAAACACACATTTTGGAAGGACACATACACTCAGTCTATAGTGCTATTTTTTTTGGCAAACTCTATATTAATTTGACTAATGAACAGTAAATGTACCTATCTAATTTATCATTCCTTTATGATGAACATTCAACCAAATTCCATTTCGATAAAATGGCTAATAAAACAGCCATTGGTTCTAGTAGTTATACCATTAAATATCTAATCTATTGGGAAGTGCTCTAGAGTTTTAAAATAAGAAGGATTAGCAAATCTTTGGTCACCGTATGTCAGACATCACAGGTTTTTCTTACATGAAAAACAAAATTATGAAAAAGTATGATAATCCATCATTGCGGAATATAAGTGTGGGCCCTATTATATTTTCTTCCATAGCACATAGTGTAGTTTTCTCCCCCTGCCTATGGTTTGTTTTGTTTGTCCATTATTCTCTGTACCTGCATCCCCTTGAATGGGAGGTCCCCCAGGACTAGCCCTGTGTGACATTTTCATTCACTGTTGTACCCCTGTTTCTGTCAAGGGCGCAGGGCTGGAAAAGAAACCTAATGAAAAGTGCTTTAGCCCAGAGTCATTGTATTTCCAACAAAACTTCAAGGTATTCACGACTAGGTCAATGCACAAAAAGTGGTTCAGTTTCACTGACTCCTACACGTTTGCTCAAAATTCAGGTCAAAAGAGAAGGAAGGTACAAAAAAAAAAAAAAAAACCCTCACAAAGGTGACTGACTAGGATGAGTCATAAACAACTTCTGAGTGAACAGGCAATTGATAAAGAAAATGGTTTGATGGACAATTAGTGACTTTCAGCAAATTGACTTTGCAACGAGCTATTTCCATATTTTTCTGAAATTACATTTTGTATGTTTTTAGGTAAGAAAGGCTTCATTTTTAATGTGTAAATTTGCAACGTTTGATAATGCCGAGCTGTTGTTTATCACACCCTCAGACGTGAAAACCGCAGGTACAATTTGCCTTCTGGGTTTGACAACTGGGATACTTTGGGAATCAAAATGCCTTCAATTCTGGCAACACGTGAGTGAATTATGAAACATTTCCTAAAAAAATCCAGTGAGAAGTAAAAATAATTAACATAAGCTTCGTTACTCTAGCACAATTGAACATGAACCCTAATGTTTCCAGGGAAAGAGGTTATGCTATTTTACAAGGAGAATTCAACGTTTCATTACTCAAATGCTTCTATTAACTATCATCCTATTTGAACTACTTTTCTTGTCATCTTATAACCACTCATCGTATAAGCAATGGATTGCCTGTGATCCAATATATTCATGTCACAAATGCAACTGTTTTTATAAACTGTAGATTTTTGGGTGAAGACACTAAAAAAACTGGTTCCTTGATAATAAGACCCTGTCAGTTGGTGCTTTATTCATTTAGCACACCTATGTGACTTTGATGTATTTGTGATTGGGGGCGGGGGGAAACCTCAATGACATTGGAGCCTGCTGAACGCTTTCTACGCACAGTGTGGTGGAGCGTTTTGAAGTATTTGTTCAGAAGTCATTTTTCTCCTTCATATCACGGACGTTGGTGAATTTTCCTTCCAGACACAGAGGCAGGTATGGAATGAGTAAGGTACCTTATGTCGCAGCCACTAAGGCTGTTCTTAACGAGTTCATTACTAAAAGCAAAGTCTTTATAAAAATATAGAAATATAGAAGAGGAGTTTAAAGGGATCAAGCAATTAACAAAAAATGATTGCCAAAAAAATTAAATGATTTGCCAAAATTAAATGATTGCCAAGCCCTATGAACATTAAATACCATAATTTGTTAAATGAAAAACCAAACTTTTTATGTAAAAAGACCTGTAAACCCCTTAAAATATTCCAATGGCAAAAGAACAGGGAAGTAAATGGTGAATATATGTGGGAGAGAACTGTTTTCCTTTTTCATTTTTTGCCCTTTTCTTTTACTACTTATAACAGGCCAATTTGACATTCCTCTTTACATTTAATTAATAAATATGACTTTTTATGATGAGGGACCACTTGGCCATCATTGGACGCAACACTGTCACTTTGGATAAGGAAGAAATAAATCAGACAGCATGACCATGGAGGCCAAAGCCATTTATAAAACAATCAGACATGCTACCAGTGAGGACAGAAGTGGGCAAGAAGGAGCAAAATGCGCTTGAACCACACCTCCAACAGTATTTAGGCGTGACACTGCGTGACGAGAGCCCTGTGATTGTATTCCTGCATCCTCTTGGTTTTGCAAATGAACTAATGGAAGCAACACGAGAAGAGGATGACACCTGAAGGTGTTTGGACACCCTGGCCGGGCAGGTGAATGCTCTGCACCGAGTTGGGAAGGACCATAATAGTCGGGCTGCAGGCAAAGCCCACAGGGGCAGAGCCTGGTTTGGAAGCAGGAGGGGATGACCAAAGTTGCTTATTATGCATTATATGTACCATTCAGTTATTTATGATAAATAACAATAACACTATATGACACATGATTATACTTAATATATGCTATATAGTATATTATAATGTGTAGTATATAAGCATGTAATATATAATAGTGTAAGCATATACCATCACTATAATTGTTATAAATATTAATAAACATAATATAATGCATATAATACATCTTACACACTGTTGCAGTATATGCAATACATATATATGCATACTCTTCAGTCTTTCTTCCCAAATACTGTCTCACTCTTTATTAGTTTTACAAAGCAAAACCTATTAATACTTGTTTACTCATGGTGATTTGGGTTAACACAATTTTTCGTTAAGTGAACAACACAAAATTTATGTTTCTCACTTTTTCTTGTCACAATAAAGTATTTTTTAACATGTGGGCCAGGAATTGAATTGAATCTCCTTCTGAAAGTGAAATACCTGTGATAAAGACAGAGGGGTCAATAGACTAACCCTAAATCTGAAGCTCTGGTACTCATGTTTAATAACAGTGATGGTGTTACGGAACAGACCCGGAGCTGTGTGTGTGTGAAGAATACACTATTACCCAAAGGACCCCCCTTTTTCCAGGGGTCTCCCCCCATGTACTAGGTTCACCTTGCCTGCTGCCAGGGGAAAGACCTCTCTCAATGCCAGAGATTGATGAAAAAAAAAAGGAATTATTTATTTAAAAGCTATACAGAGTTAGAGTAATGACTTAATGTCTTTGTTAAAATACTAAAGTCCTTTAGAGTACCCACAGACACACACAGTCTTTCTCACCTCTGCCCCAGTACGAGGTACTGTATCTCAGGAAAAGAAGCAGAAATCCATGATTCAGGCTCCCAGCACCATCAGCTGTGTCGCCTCCATGATGTCCAGTTAATCCAAAGCCATGAGGCACCTTCTCATGGACCCCTAGCAAGAGTTCTTTCACCCCTTTTCTTCCAGGCAAAGTCTCTCCTGCTTCCTAAGCCACATGGCAAAAGGGAGCACCCCAAAGCCATGTGGTCCTGACTCTCAACAAAGCCACAGGGTCCCCACTCTGCCAAAGCCATGTGGTTCTCCCCTGCATGGCTGCCGCACCTGGGTTTTAAATCCCAGTGCCAGTCTTCCTCTGCAGCCCCACTTCCGACTCCTCCCACAGTGAGTTACACCTGCCAGCATTCCCGTATTCTTCCAGCTTTTCTGGGCTGCCATCATAAGTCTGGGCAGGTGTGGCCCCATGGCATGAGCCAATCTTCTCCAAGCACTCATGCAGGTGCTGTAACCAGGGGGAGTTACCTCCCAATTACATCTTGGGTGGAAGTCACTTCCATCCCCCAGACTCAAAGCCTGGCCACAGCTGTGTAACATATCCATGAAACCAGTTAAAGGTCATAGATATGTTAAATGACCATGCCAGAGGTTAGCTGCAAAGCTGATGCTATACAACAGTCCCCAGTGGCCCTGTTCCATGTGTCCTTTTCCCCCGCTCAGACTGGTGGGGGTGAGGGGACCCTATATATATTTTTTCTAATATTTCCTGGACATCTTCAGTTCTGGACCGCATCCCAAATCCCTCTTTGGGTGCCCCCCTCCTGGCTGCACCCTGTTACAATGGGGGACTCGAGAGTCAGAAAATTTTATTTCTAGGTAATCGTGAATGAGCTTAGGAATGAATGCATGTAAAAAGCTGTTGTTTAAGGAACTGAAAGTGTGACCTACCGTGACTCCCAGAGACCACCAGCAATCAACCTTGGTGCTCCAGAAGAGACCACAAGCCAGCAAGGTGGCACCCTAGCCATTGTTCTCCAGGGAGAGACAGCCACCACCCAGAACACAGATAAAGAAAATCGCCCAGGACACAGGACCCAGATAAAAACTATCACCGGTCAGGGGATGAACGGACGCTAGGGAAATTGCCAGACTGAAGCTTTGATGTGATTAACCTCTTTCCTGAGCACCAAATCCCTTCCCTACCCTTTTTCCTCCTTATAAAAAAGGCCAGCTTGAAAGGAAACCTGACAGTCTGTTAAGGTACAAACCCACCTCTTCTCCGACCACTGACATCTGAATAAAGTGCCTACAGACTTTTGTTCAACCCATGTCTCTGCTTATTACTTCTGGTGCTGACAGGCAGCATAAACTCCGGCTTTTCCAGTTTCAAAAAGGAGCTCATTTAATCTCCCCAAAGAAAGTAATCAGTGTACATCTCCACACAGGTAAAGAAAATGTCTATGAAATAGGTGTCTTTAGCCACGATGCTACTAGCAAGCAAATTCTTTTAACCCATCAAACACGTGATACCATACATTAATTTAAACCTAAAGCTTATTGGGGAATTAGCTGCTTTTCATGGGTCCCAGAAGTGTTTTATCTAATGTGGCTGATGTTGATGTACACCTGAATTTTCAGTAAAAAAAAGACAACTTGGACCTTTGCGAGGGCAGAGATCTCATTCAAAATGTTAATGTCCTGAGGATTAGAAAAATAACATCTAAGTTCAAAGCTCAAACATGAATAAACAGGGAAAGTGATAACAATGACAGAAATGCCCCCAAATGCCCAGTGAAATAAGGGACAACCACTTTAACAAGTCAGTTCCGCAGGTTATAACGGGACATCTGACATCTGACCACCCCCAGGAAGTTCTGACATCTCCGGGGGCTGGCACAGTGTTTCCAGTGTGGTGGTGTATTTCCAGGGGTGGGGATTATCGTATTTATGGAAAGATCGAGTTCTATGCAAATCCTGTGTAATCCCTTTGTCCACATGCCATTCTCCACTAAACAAGGATCTCATCTTTTGGCAGGAAAATGTGGAACTCTGTGTTCTTTGGGGAAAAAAATGGATTTGGGAGGCCTTCCTGACGGGCCCTACTAACTCACACACCTCACCTGACACAGGTCGATCTGTTCTTTAACTGACCCTGTCTATTGTCTTTTTGCTTCTATGATAACAAACCTTTGGAGTGTCGGGTAACTTCCTTTTCTTCCCAAGCACCTGGGGCACAAGCCAAGACCACAAAGGCTTCTGTTGTTATTTTCATACTGGTAATTGTTCACTGTTAACTGTCCTGCACCTACCTGCCTGCCTAAAAAAAGTGTGGGTCTATGTTTCACCTGTTATCCACTTTCCCAGGTCCCCCGGCTTTGCCTTCTCCTGCCTCCGTAATCCATCACCCACGATTCCCCTTAACACCTCCTCTTGGCACTGCAATGTATAAAATAAGGTGCAAAACTCCCATTTTCCAGAGCATTTCTCAATTTGTTGAGATTTTGCTTCTCAGCATCACTTGTCAGTTTGGCTCCAAGAAGCTCACCAAAGAATGTGTACAGGTTGGAACATTTCTTATGCTGACAAAAAAAGAACAAGAAAAAGAATCATCGTCATCACCTGTAAGTTCAGAAATTCAGTGCACTCCCACAAGGACGAAAAACACATTTCTTCTAAAGCATTTTTTGTTAGTTTTTGGTGTGTATTGGTTTATGTATGATTCCCTTCCTAATGAAGTAGCAGCAATTTCAGGATGGGAATTTCCAGAAGGTGACCCTACTGAACAGTGGTGTGTTAACTGTATCATTTTCCTCTTCTAGGAAAAACGTCTAGCACAGTGAAATACGCTTCTGCAAATTAACAGAGGTTGAAGCGGAAAGAAATAATGCATACTTTGCATATGTGCATATGATCTGCATGCCAATGAGCTAAGGTTTCAACACAGACGGGCTTCTCTGACTTAAAATTAATTCGAGTGAAAGACTTTGGCCTGATAGCTTTCTGGCTTGCACACCAACCGATGTCAGACCTCCCCGGGCCCACAGTTGCCTCTCAGGGAGAGTTCCGGGCAGCCAACATCCATTGGTCCCTTTTGTAAGCAGGCTCGGAGACAGAATACCCTGACAATTTAGAGTATTCTCTTTTTGGAAAGGATGTTCTCTTGGAAAAGGTTTATCCCAAGACAGGGCCATTTTCCTGTGTTTGAAGAACCTGTCAATACTAGAGATGCTACTCGAGAGTGAACTGGTATGGGTTTGCAGGAGGAAAAATTTCAGGTCCTTTATTTCCCTTTCAGATTCCATGTAGGGTGTTAATGTAGGGTCTTATCCACCCTGCAGCGGCAGGAAAGATAGGAGCCAGTTCATGACTTTTGATAATGTTCTGAAATGAAACACAAAACCTGAAGATCACTTCCTTTTTTCCCCTGCCCCCCAGGTCTGAGATTGAATGCGGAAGAGGGAGAGAAGGCCAGAGCCAGAGGCAGAGATAAAGAACTGGACTGAAAGCTGTTAATGGTCCCTTTGTCCCTGGGGAGCGCAGGGAAAATTGAACTCCCACAGGGCAGAGGGATGGGGGCGGGGGACCGCTGGGAGCTCACGTGGGAGCCACGGTGCAATGCACACTTCTGTGTTCTGTCACTTCATGGGCCAATTATTCTCACGGGAGACTTTGCGAATTGCAGTAGATAAAGGGCCTTTGTCACGGCGAAATGAACGGCCACTGTGCTCAGGAAAAGGACACCAAACTGTGTAGACTCTTCCTTGTTTCTCAACAGAACGAGGGCTGGAAGTTTGCAATAGCGAAGTGCATAAATCTCCAAAGAAGAACGAGGTGTCCCTGGAGCCCCCTCAAACTGGGCCCACTTTCTACCCAAAAAATCTTTTAAGAGCAAACACAGAGATGACGTGCATTAGGCTGTGTGTTTCCAAGCCACGCACATACATATAGTCTACATATTATGCATATATACTCTACAAAATACATATAGTCTGCATATATATACATATATATACGTAAAGCTCTCAAAAGTTTTATAAAGACTCGCCTCTTTTCCAGAATGAATATCATATAAAATTCACAGTAAACATTCATTGTAAATGGTGGTTCTCATTGCATTTGGCTTCATTTAAGTGATCTTAAATACATAAAAATGACTTCACTTTATTGTAAAAATTGTCTTAATTTTGTGTAGGAAAAAACATGTATTTTTCATTTATTTTGTCATCACCTGAAGACGCCCTTCATAGCTTTTAGAGAGAGAGGAAGGGAGAAAGAGAGGGAGACAACAATATGAGAGAGAAACATGGATTGGTTGCCTTCCACATACAGCCCAACCAGGGATCGAACCTGCAGCCAAGGTGTGTGCCCTGACCGGGAGTAGAACCCACAACCTTTCCCTTCCAAAGCAACATCCAACCTACTGAGCCACACTGGCCGGGGCTAGAAAGACATTTTTGATATTAAAATAAGTATTATAATCTCATAGCAAAAACAAAGGAGGCTTATATTTGTTTTCTTAAACATGAAGACCGTGCAGAAACGGTTCTTAGGTAAAACAAATTAGAAGGCTTCTGTACTTTATTATGATTCTCTTAACAACTCCAGAGAAAAGAGACAGTTTAAATAATGATTTAAATAAGGATTTGTACTCGTTCCTCGTTTGTTTCTTATAAAAATGGCTGAATGTGCCCGCTTTATGGCATGGCATGAATTTCATGAAGAGCTGATTCATTGGAAGTTAAGAAATCTGTATTTGCAGTGTATAAAGTGCACCCACGTTTTTGGCCCAAATTTTCCTGGAAAAAAAACTGTTCTCATTTTTTAATTCCATTTTTAATCTATTTATATTTAGAAACAAAACCAATGATCATATTCCAGGGTATTATTTTGACTACAGGTATCGTTGTTGCTTTGTACAGTTATACTTTTAATGCATAAGTGTAAATAAAAGAATTTAAAAAACCATTTATATAGACACAGAATTAGTACTACCCATGTATCATGCACACTGTTATTTTTCCCTCAAAGATCTGGGGAAAAAAAGTGTGTGTATACAAAGCGAAATACAGTAACACTTGTCAAGTAAAACATGTCTTTCTATACCGCTGGTCCCCATCCTCATGGGTGTTCTGCAGGTGTCTCCATGTCCCTGCTTTCTCTCCGTCTCCTCCACCCTTGGGGGCTAAGGATGAGACCAGACACTGCTCTGGTACCCTCTTGCTCTCCCTTCTGTCTCTTAAGAGACACGTTCAACAGAGGTCTCAAGACTGTCACCCCACGGATGTCCTTCTCTTCTTCTATAACTCTCTCAGCTTCAAGCTCCTTGCCTGTCCGGAGTACACATGGCAAAGGCTTTCACACCTTTATAAAAGTCTCAACTTCCCCTTCTTGCCTATGATCCCCTATATCTTGCCCTCTCATCCCTCTGCTTTTTAAAATAAATGTAGTTGAATTTAAATGTTTTTACGTGAGCCTTACCACATGGCCCTCTCTCTGTCCCACGCAGATTCTTCCCCAACTCTTGAAATGGGCGCACGCCACTCTTGAAAACTCAGGTGTGGTCTGACCTCATGGAGAAGTTCTCACCTGTACACGTTGCTATTTACATATCCGATCAGGGGTTACTGTGTGTCTCCAGTTGCTTGTAAACTTCAAATCAACTACGTCGAAAAGCACCAGGGTAAATGATGTGCCAGATAGAAAGCACCGCCATTCACCTCTGTAGGAAGAGTATTAAGATTCAGAGTTAAAATGGGCAATTTACAGTTATATTTATGTTTTGTTCTTCTAGCTGATTTCATGATTGCCTGATCATAGTTCTGTACACAAAAATATAGGATGTTAGAGGGCGCTCCGTGTGTTTTCTTCATTATAGTTATAATTATGTCTCTGAGGATGTTCTATACATCAGGTATGTATTATTTTCTTAATGAAAGAGTGTTGGAATAAATGAGATTTTATGGATAACAGTACAGTTGTAAGATACTGAATTAGACTTACAGAATAAGACACCTTTTAGTACTTACCTGATTCCACTATTAAACACAATGGATCAGTCATTTCATGTTCGTATGTATTTGTGTATATATCATATATAAAGAGATGTATACATTATGTACATAAGGATGTTGATCAGATATATATATATACACACATTTATACAGCATAGATATATAGATATGTATTGGTGGATGAGCGAGGGTTTAAACTAATGGAAGGTTTGATACATATGTACATATATACATATAATTATAAGGAATTGATTTATTTAGCTGGGGTGGCTAACAACACAGCTGGTCTCAAGTTCATAGACATTTACAACAAGAGGAAAGCTCCATCGCAGGCAGCCTGCAGCTAACGAGCCTGGATCGAATGGTTATCCAGTTGTCCACAACACTCTCTTTTCATTTCTGATGGGTCGGTGACTTTCTCAGAAGAAAAAGTAGGAAAAAACAGGCGATCGGGACCATAAACCACATCTGCCATCTGTTTATAAACTTTGTTTTGTTTTGGTTTTTGGTCTACCTTTTCATGAACTGTATTCACCAACAAATCAGAGCGTCCAAATGCTCGAGACAAAAGAACGACTCTGAAATCACGGTGAGCAGTTTGGTCCGAAGGAATCCGTGGGTGCCTTGCCATGTGTGCCCCGGAATAGAGGGAGGAACACTACGCTGCTTGAACACCGTGCTGTGGGTCAAGGGCCCCCTGGAAGAGTGAACCTAGAGTCACAAAATACCCAAATGCACGCCTAAACTTGACTATTTTAGGCAGCATCCTCTGGTTCCAGCTCCAACACCTACAGACTCTGAAACCCATAGCAAAGAGAGACCCTGTATCTCATTCCTACTTTTTTCCAATTTGTATTCCATTTTACTTTTCGTTCTGCTCATTCAATTTCTCTTTTCATTGTCTTGATTCCACTTGAAGCCTTTTATCTGTGTCAGGGTGAGACAAAAAGAACCCAGGGAGAGCAGATAGAACTGAAGAGGCTTGGAAAGCACATGGTCATTTGTCTTCGCTTTCCTGGAACGTGAATAGCAAGCGGATGTCCCCAAAGCAGGATGCGGCAGTGGGAGGTCTTTGGCCATGGAAATCCGGACAGGAAGATTGGACACACGCCCTGTCTCTGAGAATTCCGTTTTCTGATTCCATGTGACTCTAACCTACCTGTTTTTCTCCATGCATAGCATGAAGGGTAGACATTCTACAGACTGTATCAATTGATTAGATTCACCAGTGCTGATGAGTGATTAAAACAGCCCTATGAGAACATTACTGAACAGAGCAACCATTTTCTCTCACACGTGGCCATATTTTTCGACAAGATCCAAATGCTTTATTTACGCAAGTAAATGTCTGAACATTGGGACCCAGAGAACCACGAATTTGCTTCTGGACAACCTACATGGGAAACTCAATGTTTGTAACTAATGGCTTGTCGGTGGTTCTGTTATTTAGTTATATTTCTTAATAGCCAAAGAAAAAGGGTTGACCTTAAGGAACGTTAATGAATGTTGGTTTTATCTTGTGGTGGCATGAACTTCTGCTGGCTGCCAGCGTTAAGTCACAAAAATGTGCCAGTGACCCACACAGGCTTCCCGTGGGGAACCACTCAGCCATCTCCTAAAAACTGCTTCACGCACGATTTGAGAGGCGGGTTGCTAGAATGTAAAATTGGTGGTTAGCTTGTTCGCTGTCATCCGCAATCACTTTCAAGTGCCAATGAGCACTTGTCAACAGAAGGGTTTACCTGTGAAAGGCTGAAGGTTCCATCAGCCTCTGATTCAGCCTATAGTGTGCGGAGACAGGCAGATGTCTGCAGTAACACGTTACTGTAGACGGTGTACCTGAAATAATAGACATCTGTTCCTTCCCGTCCTGGAGGCTGGAGGCTGAGACCCAGGAGTGGGCAGGGCTGGCTCCCCCTGAGACCTCTCTCCTGGGCATGTGGGTGGCCGTCGTCCCCCTGGGTCCTCACACGGGTGTCCCTCTGGGTGTGTCTGTGTCCCCATCTCCTCTTCTGACAAGGACCCCAGTCCTGTGGGATCAGGGCCACCTTAGTGACCTCATTTCACCTTCATCACCTCCTTAAAGGCTTTTCTCCGAATTCAGAAATGGCCTAGGGGTTAGGACTCCAAAATCTGAAATTTGGTGGGTGGGGGTAGAGGGTACCGTTCAGCCCATACTACCAGCCGATGACTGAAAAAATCTTAGTGAATATCCTGATTTTGTCAATCTACCAGAAAAAGGGGATCCAGTTCCTACTTTAACAAGCCGTCCTTTGTCACTAAAGCGCAAGACATGAGCACAGAATTTAGGCAAGATTTCAAGGTGGAGCTATAAGAGAAAAACTATTTTTTTGAATTTCCTGACAGTTCTTTCCTATCTGATACACAAGCTGGAGTCAAAGTAGGTTTTCAGTGGTGAGTTCATGAAACACAGGGTGTATTCTTATGTTCTTATTTATTAATTAGTGTATCCTTTTCCACTCAACTGTAAAGCTCCATACATATATATGTAATATATATGTGTATGTATTCTCACATACACATATACTCTTAGGAATCTACATAAAACTCATGTAGATTCTAAGCTGAAATAGTAAGTGCCTTTTGTCTTGTTAATGAGCTACCCAGGTATCTGAAATTGGTATTCACCCCTACAGAAACATTGTGCCAGAGGCTGATGTCCTCCGTTACGCCCTCCTGAGAACGTGTACAAGCATTTCAAGTTTAATGACATTTGATAGGAAGACTCTGACCACATGTCGTTGAAATGCAATGGTGAAGAATGAAAATCCAGCCAGCCGAGCCTCTTTGGGCTTCACTCCTGGACTTAAACTCCAAGCTGAGAAAATCTGATAGATGAAAGGAATGTTTCTCCAAATGTTTTCAGGGGTTCCTCAGTGTCACGCCCTGCAAAAATTCGTGTCTGGGAATTAGAAAGGCCTGAGAAACACAGGTTCCGGCTGTGACTACTGGCGGACCTCCTTTCTGACGTGCACGCTTGGAGCTTGGTTGCCCAAAAGCACCCTGACTCATGGAGGATGGGCTGTGGCGTGGGTGGTTCCCATGTTTATCCCATGCGTGTTTATCCCATGCTCCCCTTCATGTACCTGCTGGGAGAAGGCTCTGTGGAGCCCATCTGGAAACTCTTGCATGGCTTCTGTTGGTGTGTTTCTTGGTATCTGCTCACCCCATGCTGCCTTGCACCTTGAGGTCACACAAGGACACACATGTGCAAAAATGAAAACACTGTGCAGAGGAAGCCACCGCAGGGA
The DNA here is from genome assembly GCF_021234435.1 of Artibeus jamaicensis. NCBI lineage: Eukaryota > Metazoa > Chordata > Mammalia > Chiroptera > Phyllostomidae > Artibeus > Artibeus jamaicensis. The sequence goes on from NW_026521989.1 coordinate 1,971,923, forward strand.
AAGTGGCCAAGACATGCATGTCTTTGGAAAGCTGTCATGGAAGTGTTTGCACTTGCTTGTGCCTTCCACGGTGGTCCCTGGAGCATGTCCAGAAAGGTTTTCCCCACGTGGGCACATGGCTGCTTGCCCTGTGGCTCTGCTTGGAAGTCTGATTCCTGCTCTCTCCACCCATGTAGAGTGGCGTGTCAATCACAGCACAGGCAGACACTGTCTACCATACTCCCAAGCACGAACAGTTCACTGAGAGCTGTGGAAACTACTCAATGTCTCATAATTACCCAAGAGTAGAATCGATCATTTAAACCAATTATTGCCACATGACAGTAAGAAAAAAATAAAATATGTGTCCCATGAATTATCTCATTTGTACTGATCAGGAAGAGGAGCTGGAATAAGTGTAGCTAATTGAGGTACTGGAAATTACTAGCATTATACTTGCTTTGTGAGGATAAATTTAGATTTTTATTGAAGGCAACTGCGTATGCAGATTTCTTCCAATTAACCTGAACTCCTATTCCTGAAATTAGTCTAATCAAAGAAAACTCATCTTGGTATATAGCAAACATAAATGCCTTATCTTCTAATTTAAACCATAATCATCTCTGCACTTTTGCATACTGACATAAAGTTAATCAAACCGAGCAACCTCTAAGAATTTACGTTCCTATAAATATTAAATATTAACAGTGTATGCTTGATGTTTCTTTCATTTCTTAGAAATAAGTTTCATAAATATCTACTTCTTGGTGTGCAGTTGTGAGTAGCTAGCTATTTTCCTTTCATTATGAATGCCTTCCAATTCACATGCACCATATTTGACATATTTTGTATGCCCGACACAACTGCTTATTCATGAAAGAAAGTGGGTCCAATATGTTACAGAATGAAAAATGAAAGCACATCCACACAACACATAACCACACTTTCCAGCCACATTTCTAAATGTGCTTTTATCTTAGGTCTAGAATGGTCATGGAATACCCAAGTCAGAATCAATCATTTTGATCTATATCTTGAGAACTAAATGTAACATTTGAGGAGTTGGACTGGAGAAAATCAGTCATTTTCACTGTTAGAAAGGTGTGATTAAAGTCTTCTAATGAATTTATGGTGCAGCATTCTTTAAATGGCATTTGAACCATACCATTAAATTGGAAAAGGGCTTAGCTCTTTGCTTCAAAGTTTGTTCTCATCCATCTGAGCATGCTCAGAGAGGAACTTCCTTGCGCTTCTCGGTCAATGAGAAAAAAATAGTGTCAGAATCTCACCAACTATCTAATTTGGCTCTGCTGAGATAAGTTGGTTTTCATGAATCTCATTAAGCCACAAGGAATAAATCCAGGTGCTCACAGATATGAGCTACATGCTGTTTTAGGGGAACACCCTCTCAAGATTTCTAAAAGACAGGACATTTTCTGAAATTGTCCAGTCCACATTTAACACGTGTGTATAACAAGACTGGAGAATCTCTCGGCTTTGCAAAGGGTGGATTCCGCTGTCTGGGCCCCTAAATTTTGGTGGGTTCGACGTCAGGCTGAGTCAGAATACTGCTGCCACTGTGTTTTAGTCTTCATGTGATTTATTGAAATTAAGATTATTGAAGAAAGGCCCCTTTATAACTTTATATATTTCGTGGCTTATAACTTTACTATCTGTTCCACACTTGTATTGATGAATTTAGCATCTACCCACTCCTTCATTGATGACTTTCAATAGACACTCACGTTTCAGTTTTCCCACTTTCAGATTGATCATGGGTGTCAATGTCATGGAAACTGCCTTTCAAGTTCAAGTGTTTCTTAAATATGACCTTCAGCGCTCTGCTTTCTTATAGAAAAGCATCACTGGAAAATTTCCTTCCATCACTTCCCTCCATCTGCGTCTAAATTGTGTGCGTTTTGATATGAGTAAAAGTGAAATCATTCAACCTATATCTCCACAAACCTTCGTTTACATATTCTGTGATATAGATATAGATATAGATGATATAGATATAGATATAGATATAGATATAGATATAGATATAGATATAGATATACATAGATAGATATACATATATATATATACACACACATATATATTAATCTATATCTTCAGCGATGTAATAAACAACCAAACTGTAGTAGATAGTTGAGAATGTTAGACTACGGGAAGACTTGTTTCTATTGTTTACAATGGCTCGTTTTACGTTTATGTCAAAAACAGCACAATGAATAAGAAAGAAACCAAGCCCAGTTGACTTTGGAGACTCAATGGTACTGGGAAAAAAGTACAATAAGGATTAAATTAAAAAATGTCATATTAGTGTTATGGTCGTTATCCACAGTATCTATATGGTATAGTGTGTGGTAGTGTTATCCATACAAAATATAATTTGTGTTCTAGTGGTCGATAAATAAGTCATGTTCTAGAAACATTTGCTAAATGTTATCTAGTTCCTTTAAATCAAGAATTCAAAGTAGGGCCCTGACTGGTGTAGCTCAGTGGATTGAGCATGGGCCTGTGAAGCAAAAGGTCGCCGGTTCAATTCCCAGTCAGGGCACATGCCTGGGTTGCAGGCCAGGTCCCCAGCTGGGGGCGTGTGAGAGGCAACCACATATTAATGTTTCTCTCCCTCTCTTTCTCCTTCCCTTCCCCTCTCTCTAAAAATAAATAAATTAATTTAAAAAAAGAATTCAAAGTAGGGAATGACAACTTGATATGAATGAGTAATATTGGTAGGAGTTTATATCACAATATTATGGTTTTTATTCCAGGAAATAAGAAAAACATGTGTGTTTAAGAGTGTGATTTTTTTTCATGAAGTAGAACACATGTGCAACAATATTTACTAATATGCACCATGATGGAAAAATAAAAGCAATTTAAAATTTTAGGTGATATATATAGTTAGAGGTCCCTGACATTTCTTAACTGTGGCAAGTGATTCATAATTGTATTCATAACTATGACATTATTTTAAGTAATTTTTAGAATTGTTGATGTGTGATTTAATTATCCATGCTTGGCAAACTGTAGCTTGTTGAGTAATAATTTTATGTTTGCCTTTCATATCTGACATCTGTGGCAATTTCTACAGTTTTTTTTCTACTTAGTTACTTTGTTTGCCTAGACCCTTATGAAGTACAGTTAATGAAGGCATACAATAATCTATGTGACTCTGATATTTTCTCCCTCCCTCCATTTCTCTTGTAGGACTTCTTGAAACCCAATTCAATTAAGTTTTGCTAAAAGCACTTTTCAAAACATGTCCATATCTAAAAAGCACAAAAGCAAAGGATTTATTTATCAAGCTTCATTCCTCACCAGTATTTAGGCTTTTTAAATGGAATTGTTTCCAGAATCACCATGGGTTTCCATTGCTTCAGTATGACCAATACAGTTTCACCACCATGAAAAAAAAAAAAGATACCAGGACAGTTTGATGCTTCATTGCTCTGAGGGGTAAAACTTTCATTTACAAATGCAACCCCTTCTTCCCATTCTGCCTACACAATTATAACAGTATCACAGTAATTGCCTTTGGGAGACATTTAGACAAGTAAACACAAACAGAAATAAGCAGTAGGATTGCCTTTGCGTCTTCTGTTACATTAGCCACTGACAGCATCTCCTCACTTTTGGTCCTGCTAACCTGTCTCCTCCTCATTATGTCCAGGACACTATTCCTGCACACATTTCTTCCCTCCCCTCCCCTCCCTCCCCTCCCCTCCCTCCCCTCCCCTCCCTCCCCCCCTCCCCTCCCCCCCCCCCCCCCCCCCCCCCCCCCCCCCCCCCCTCCCCTCCCCCCCTCCCCCCCCCCCCCCCCCCCCTCCCTCCCTCCCCTCCCCTCCCCTCCCTTCCTTCTCTTCTCTTCTCTTCTCTTCTCTTCTCTTCTCTTCCCTTCTCTTCTCTTCCCTTCCCTTCCCTTCTCTTCTCTTCTCTTCTCTTCTCTTCTCTTCTCTTTCCCAATCCTGACCTGAGGATGTTTCCATTGATTTTCCCAGTGGGAGGAAAGAAAGAGAGAGAGAAAAAAAACACTGATGTGGGAGAAAAACATCAATCAGTTGTCTCCCCTAAGTGCCAGGCTGGGGATCGAACCCACAACCTAAGTATGTGTCCTGAGTGGGATTGAACCCACGACATTTTTGGTGAATGGGGCCATGCTCCAACCAACGGAGCCTGGACACATCTCTTTGTTCACAAAGTGGCTGTTATTCTCTGACATCATCTTGGTGAAAAATTGAGGAATGGACTTTGAGAGCAGGTTGGACATTGGACCAGGTTCTGTCTGTGGCTGAGTTATTAGATTTTCCTCACTCACAACACAGTTTTACACACTTTGGGGATGGCCTGAGACAACTCCTAGGGTCACCGCATGCCAGGAGGATGTGAGATGCTTGGCAGAAGTGTTTTGCCTCATCTCCAATAACCTGACCCATTTATGTCCCTTTATCTAAAACTCCAAGGCCACCTTATTTTTAAGGGAATCCAGAACTTGATATTATTAGCAATTGCATATGAGTTGGGACACGCAGTTACATATCTTAACTGCCTCCTGATGGTATTCAACTTATTGTTTTTTCTTGAGATTCCAGGAGTTGTCAGGCTATTTAAAACAGCAGAAGTGTATGCAAGAACTACTACTCATTTACATGAAGACCACAGCCTCCTTGAACAGAGCGTGTGCCCCCGTAGAGGGTTGGGTTGACATGAGTTTTCTGAATGAGTGGGAGAGTAAAAAGAAAGAAAGTCCTTGGTGGATGGCTAAGTGATGCTTGTAAGGAAAAAAAAAAACCTTAGATACTAAATCTTCTTGTCTTCATGAGGACACAAACTTATGAAAAAGGACCTATACATCTTACATCATTCTTTTTGACAGACATATATATACGTGCAGCACACATTTTCTGTATCTTCCTGGGTACAACTGTCTATTGACATGTACTCCATGTAACAGACAGCAACAGCACATATATACAACATGTACAATCCAGTGTTCATATGTGTATATACACATACATTTTACATGTATGCACACACATATGTAGTTCTTTTAATTTTCTTCAATGTACTCACCACATACAGAAATGGAGTTACTCTAATTTTTTCCAACATCTTACTTACTGTATTTTGCTGTGAGAACAGGCACGTTTTTGCCCAAGTTTTTGAGGGAAAAGTAAGGATGCATGTTGTACATGGTAGTGCCTGAAATAACTCGTACCTGTTCTTGTGATTTGCCATTATTTGTTACACAAAATTTCTTGTACCATAAAATGTTCAAAAACAAATGCTAACATTCCTTTATATTAGAAAAAATATCTAAATGTAAATAGGTAAAAAAATTGAATTAAATAATTAAAGCAAAAGATTTTTCTCCAGAAAACTTGGGCCCAAAACGTGGATGTATATTATCCATGGCAAAATATGGGTAAATGGGCCAAAAAAGGGAGACTATTTACACAGAAGAGTATAACTCAACTGTTTGAGGACAGAATGCCCCAAAGTCATGCAAAAGTAAGTTTTCTAATATCACGCTCATTTTCCCTCAAGAGTATAGGTTTATTAAGGCCACACATTTTCTTGTAAATAGGTAAAACCCAGCTAAAAAGTTAAGACAAATATTGACTTCCTAGATATGTGCAGTTTGTAATGGACTTCTTTGTATGGACTTTCTTTCTCTCATCGACTCCTCAACTGATTATAGAATAAAAGTGAAGTGAAAAGAAAATCTGACGTTAAATTCAAAAGACAATTTCGATGTTTCGCAGTCAAAATGGATGAGACGCAGCACTCACTCAGTGTGACGAGAAGGCAAGAGAGCAAAAGAGGACCCCAAAAACCCATTTTTATGATTTAGTGCAGATGTTTTTCAACAAGTTTGTTCTTCTTTATTTTCAACCTCTAAAATAATTATATTATGGAGTGACTTCAATTAGGATATATCGAAAATTAGAGTCCAGGGAAAGAAAACAAGCATGTTGATATTTTAACATGACATGAGGTATTGAGTTTCCTTTTATTTGGGAGTTGGTTTTCTCTTTACTAGGACCCTGGAAATAGATGGTTCACCCTACAGATAATAAATTACAAAGGGAAAAGAAAAAGAGCTTGTCGGTTTCTTTTATACTTCTTACAAAAAGCTGCTCAAAGGATTATACAATTGGGGCCTTTTTATTAATTTAATTGTTGAATTGCTTTCTCTCTGGGCAACGAAGGCACTAAATTGCGGAGCATGACCAAATGGACTTGGACAGACTCTCATTTGCTCTTGAACTAGACAAGCAGTTAAGGGTTGCGGGGGGGAATTGAGTCTGGAAGGAAACCTTTGCTAGCTGACAGTGGAACATGTTTAAATGGGATATTGTGCAATTAAGCATCTTTGATTGGTGGGAGTAGGGAGCTAATGGGTGTGGAAGCTTGACCTCAAAAGCAGATCAGTTAGCCTCATCCCAGAAAATATTTATTCAGTGCAAGCCTTGAATTTCCTGAGGCATGTCAACACTAGTCTTCCACAAATTAGTGGTAAAAGCACAAAGTGTTCACGGTTTATAGAGGAGTGAAAATGCTTGCGCTGATGCTTTTAGAGATAATTACAGAATTATGTATTTGTACTCAGTTTCCCAAGGGCATAGTTTGTAACCTTAAGACATCATTTGTGCTAAGTGTTGCACCCAGATCCAAGGTCATTCTCTTACAATCTCAGATGAGATCATTCATCCCAAGACTACTTTTTGAGATTGGATCCTGCTGAGATTCTCTAAACAGTAATACTAGGGACATTCGATGACCATGCTGGTCTAGAGTTGCACCTGAACTCTCTGCCTTTCTCACAGACCACTGGCAGGTGCCCTCGCCTTTGAAATCCCAAAGTCACTCTTTTCAGGGGAAGGGCACATATGTCCTTCCTCAGCTTGTCCTGCTTGGAGTCCCCTGGGGAACTGAAAATTTCCATTGTTTGGGATGTTATACTAACATCCCAAAACCTTTTACCCACTATGCATCCTAAAGTGCCTTATACTATAAAGTTTTACCAAGTGTACATCACAGAGTGACCTTGTTCTGCAAGATTCCTAGTATCCAGTTCTTGTTCCACCTCCAATAAACACAGATTTAGTGCATGTCACATGCCAACCACGGCCTAAAACTCAAAACCAAGAACATCAGGCTCACTTCAGATCATGATCCAGGAGGGTTATCTTCAAGTAAAAGGGACAGAACAGAAGCTGACCAGGAGCTGCAACTGTCGCCTGATTCTAGGTTCCAGGATGAAAAAAGGAGCAAGGTGGGACAATGGAGTGTTCTGTGGGCTGTGTTTCTGAAGGACACACTCTTTCTACCCACTTGGGTTTTGAGAAAAGCCGTGACAACAGTCGGGAGGACACATGAGATGTGTATCTGAGGGATCGCATGGGGGGAGAAGAGAATGGAACACACAGGAGCGTTTTGTAAGGTCAGAACGCTTGTCCCTCTCAAAACTCCTAAACCTACATTACTTTAATAAGTCATTTCTATTTATAGGGATTTTAGAGTCATTGCTACATATGCCAAAGGGCTCATTTTGAAGTATTTAAGAAAAAGAATTTCATTGTCTACTAGTTTTTTTCTTGACCAAGGACCTCACTGAACAACAGGAAAATCACGCACAGCCCTTTCCACGGTGAAGCTGATGGAAACCCTCCCGCCCAACTCACCCCTGGGATGCCTCTATTCTACCCTCCACAAACTTGACATCTATGTGGCCCCAAGCCTACTGAAGATACATTTCTCTACATAGCTCCATTTAAAGCGGACATTTGTGTGTGTGTTTTAGTTAAGCACCTAGGCACTTTTGCTCTTAAATCAGTTTATTTGGTCACTCAGAGATGCAGCAACACTACATAAGCCCTGCACGGTGACTGGCAAGGGGACAGAGAGTGAGTTACGAGATGGGACAGATGACGCTGGGCAGGAACAAGGGGTGAATTCTTCCTTCTGTGGATTAACTCCCATGAAGAAGATGTGTCTGGTTCTCAGGACAGAGTCTGTGGGAGGGCAAGGCAGGACCGAAGGTTAGTTGAGTTCCCCTGGACTGGGGTGTCAAGGGTCGGACGAGATGATAGTGAACCCTGTGGACACATCCCAGCTGGCACCGGATCCTCCCCTTCTCTGTGATATGGGAGCACACCTTTAGAACTTCTCCCAGACGTACATGTGGTGGGAACCTTCCCACTCAGGAGTTCCATGGTCTCAAGATGTATGTTCAGGGGGAAATCTTTCTAAAAGAGATTTGTAGGGTCTCCCTTTTGTCCTCTGATTCTTACAGTTTCTCTGCCTTCCCAACATTACGTTCATCCTAGAAGCCAACACTCTGGGTTATGTTTTTCAATAGGGAAGTAAAACCCCACATATCAACCTGGACCCATGTAATGTCTGAAGCTATGTCATTTTAGGAAGATTTTTAAAGTCCTACTTTAGACACACCAGCTGCCAAAGCAGCACCACATGTCCAGCAGTGGGGCTGGAAAATCTCCCGGGTGGATTAGTAAAAGGAGACTTTGTAGCATGGAGCCCAATCCCCCACAGAGGATGGGTGTACACAGGCTAATCATGGAGTCAAAACTGAGTGAGAGACTCATGCTTGTCTGTCTTCAGTAACGTCTCCTGGGAGTTCCTGCCTCTCCCTCAACACCAACTTTTCCACACGAAGCTCCCAGGTCAATGCTTTGTCAACACAACTCACTCAGCACTAATCCATCTGCCCAATGTGCCATTTCGTGGGGTTCAGAAGAAACAAAATCTGCAGTGCAACAGGAAAAAGTCACCCAGTGGCAGAAGTTCCTGGCTGGAGTGAGACACAGTTACGTAAGTGCTTAGCACACATGAAGTCAAAGGTGTACGTATTAAAGTACCCGAGAGAACGGCGTGAACAACAGCTCATTTCTACTCACCACCTGTGAGAATCTTAGTCTCCATGTTCATCGGTTCTATGGGCAGATGTCTGGGGAGAAGAGTAAAAGAACAGAAAATAAAGGGGCAGCCAGTCAGCACCATTCCACAGAATTACCAAGGATTGTTTATTTATTTCACTAAAATAACCTATTTTTGAAAAGACGATTTAAAGAAGAAGAAACAAGATAAACCATTAGATAAATCAACATGTTTCCCAAGAGAGTTTTTCCATACTAGTTAAATGAGATGTTCAGAAGAAAATGTAGTCACATTACCTAAATCAATTAAGTCCACGATATTTGCTTCTGGAATAGTCAGTTGCAGAGTTATCTCCTTGAACTTTGCAAAACCTTTCTCTTCCCCTTGGTCTCCTCTGCCTGAAAATCATACCGCACAAGAAGCAGACAGTGGCTCAGTAGAAATGCTAAGAATTTCTGAATCCACGAATGAGAAGAATAAGTGGAAATGAGGCCTTTATGAGGTAAAATGTAAAAGTTCCAGAGGTCCTGTGTAGCTCCTTACACTGTCAGCTGCCTCTTCAGGCCCAGAAGCACAATCCAACCCAGGTGGGTGAGGTCACTACTCCTGCTCCTGCACCAGCTGGGGACTCCAGAGACCACCAGAAGTGCCAGAAACTTGGGGCCCCTTCATCTGACACCCCCACTTGCTTCCTAGACGCTCTCTCTGACGTGTCTGCCTCATTCTGACCAGAACACACTGGGAACATGGTGTGAGCTTCCAGAACACCAGCCCCATCCTCATGGTCATGCAAGGCAATGAGGTCTCCTGCTGGACCACGGTTCTCCCCATAATTTATACAGATCGAAGCCCAGTAGCAACATGGTGAATGCACATGTCTCGGTGCCCCTATGGCATTTCTGAGTGGCTGAGATTTTTCAACCTTCATGAGACTGATGCATCGGAAGTGGTAACCACAATGAAGGTTTATGAACCAAACTCCCTGTCCACACCTTAGAATGTATTTGAAAACCTCTTTTAAAATGGGGGCATCGGGGTCCATTTGCATGGAGCCAGGGCTTAAAATATGTTGACCTGTTAAGAAATTCCTTCTGATAAAAGCTCAATTTTTAAAAAATTTTAAGAAGTGGGCTTTCTTTCCAAGTGCCTGAAGATCTGAGAGCTACCCCTCCACAGGTCTTGTTTTCATCCTCTGTATAGACTAGGTTCCTCATCCCTTCGCTTGGCGATGATAAAGTCCTCCTATCAGTAATGAACAGTGCCAGGGCGAATGGCTTTTGTGCGTATAAATACCAACAATAGGAAGGTTAAATGACAATGACAAAGGCGGTGATACGTACCCAGTATGGAAGTTAGTGGTTGGATGGTGTCATTCTCATCTGTGTTGGTGGCGTACACCACCAGGGATGCATCTGAGACATAAACAGGTTGATACACATTTTTCCCTGCATCTACGTGTGATAGAGAAGACACAGACGGAGGGTTAGAGACAGTTGCCTTAATTTACCATAAGTTATTTTAGCAAAGCTTTTGTAACATATTGGTTCCAATATTTCCTATATTGACCTCTAACTCCAATGACACATTTAAAGTTAAAATTGAGTGTCACATGTTAAAAAAAAGTAGGAAAGGACATTTTTAATGCCAGCTTTTACACAATATAATATTTTACATTTTCTCATCTTCCTAAAATGTTTTGTGAAGCCCTTGTTCTACTGAAGCCAAGAATTCCTTAAACAACATGAGGCTGTGGTTACATGCATATTATCAAATAGAAGATTAAAAACTCCTTGTATTTCTCCTATCCCAGAGAAAGGATGGATTTTTTCCTTGGCATGGAAACTAATGTATCATTGGTAAAATGGTGCAATTGTGGGTGTATGCCAACTGTCATTGGGCCTTGGACAATTAAGAATGTTCGTTAGGACAATTAAAAATAATTTAAGAGAAAGATATCCTAAATGAACCTGCCCATTGCTCACAACAAACACTTTGGTCATGGAGAAGAGTTCTTGGTGTTCCAAATCATATGTCCTGTTTGAATTTTTACTAAATCAAACTTCTGTTGTAAGCATGAAGGTGTTTTAAGATTATCAAAAGTATATTCATTTAATGCAAAATGATATTCATATATAAAGTGCTGAATAGCCTATTGGACTTGACTTCCTTGGGTCATTTAGAATTATCATGAGACATTCACACTTGTTGAGAGGCTTACCAAGCAAACACTTTCAGAATGTGATCTGATTCACCTACTGAGGAGCAGTCTAAATCGGAAGGGATCTTCACCGCAATCTCAAGTAAACCTTTTTGCAGGATGAAATTAAACTACGAGATAACTGAAGGACTCCTGATTATTACAGATCTTGCATTCAGACTTTGGCAGGTATTAGAACAAATAGAGAGCAACGTTTCCATCCTAAACCACTTGTAGCAATAAGGCAGCAGTACTTACAGTCAATGGGGAAATAATTGCCTTGTGCCCTTCCTCCCAGAGATAGAGAAGGGCTGGCAATTCTTCATTAATGCTTGAAAAGAGAACATCCTCAAGTTAGGTTATGGAGAATAATAAAAGATCCCTTTCTGCATTGCATTTTTGCCATATCCCCCTCACACGTTCCTGGGTCAGATGCCCTTCAGGGTCTACGGTCAATATGACACCAAAGAGAGAAGGAATATGTCATCCAAATTAAATGACCGTGAAGTGATAAGGACATCATTGTTTACACTTGGAATCAGAGAGTACTTGCAAAGGGACAGCATCTACCACCCAGGACACAGTTACCACCAAAGAGATTCCACTTGTACCTTCAGAAATTATACCTGCAGAAATAAACTTGGTTGAGTTTAGTTGGATTTATGCTTTTTAAATTTGGGCTTAACTCTTTGTCAGAAAAAATTACCCCTCTTTAATTCAGTTCGAATTCCTTCCCAATTCCTAACAGCACAGTAGCTCTCTTTCAGTATCCTCTAGCTGTTACTCTTAACTTCCATTTGTCAGGGTGGTTGCAATTGTAGAAATATTTCCTGAAAATCTGTTTCTTCCTATTGTTGCCCCTTGACAAATTCCTCTTTATTTTTGCAGGGAAAGTTTTTTTTAATTTTAAGTTGACCGTTGTCCCCAATGCATTAATGTATGGGTATGAAGAACTGTAATGCATAAAAAAATGTAATTTCCACCAATAATGTGAATATTTCATCTTATAGGGGACAGGTCTCTCATCACAACTTGGTGTTTTGGATACCCCGCATTTCTTGGATTTTAATTATTTCTTCTGTTCATTTATTTAGAATTCTTCCTGGTACCCTTAAATTTGGGTGTATCAATAATTATTCTCTCTGGCAATGTGTGACTATAAGCGTTACTAATTTAGCAATACAATTTCAGTGTGCATGGTGCTTTTGAGCGAGAGAGAGGAAACAGTGAGACAGAGGAGAGAGAAAGAGAGAGAGAGAGATGTGTAATTCCTTTTTTTTTATACTGGTTTTGAAGGCATCTCCATTGACCCACACCATCAAATTGAAATGAAGAATTACATTTGAAAATCAAATCTTTGTTTGTTTGATACGAGTTCATGGAAAATCACAACATGAAAGTAGAATTGATGTCTTCTTTATGTTTTAGAAGGTGTCCACATCTCGTTAGGGACACTTTAAACTGATACTTAGATGCACAAGTTCTTCAGACTAAGCACAGTTCTTTCTGTGACCATCTGCGTGCACAATTCCATCCACACACTTAATGCATAGGTAGGTCCCTGGCCCTGCTCCCTATCTCCCAACACGGAGCTCTACATTGGTGGTCACCGCTGCCTAGGGACATAGTTCTTGCTACTTCTTTCTCTGAAATTCCCATTCCACCTGCAAGGTCATCCTAAACCGGTCACGTCCTTCCCATCACGTCCTCTCCATCATTTTGCAGACTCTTAGGACTGTCTTCATTTCCCATTTTTGGGTGGTCATTTTCACAGTGTCTACACCATTACTGCAGAGTTTCACACAAAATGTTGTTACTCAGATACCCCTCAGTTCTATTGACTCTTTTTGACCATGGAAGGTTAAAAGGAGACCTTCTTTATGGTCTTCTTTTCTTTTTCTTAACAACATGCCAGCCATTTTCTGAACAAGCTTTCCATACATAACCCTCAAAGCCATGAAGGCATTACAGTGAACTCAGTAATTCATTAGAGATTGAAATAGGTGCTTCAGGGTTGAGATCATTTGGGACCCACCTGCTAACGCTGCTCTGGACCACATTTCCCCTTATGGAAACCATCCATTCCAATTTCTGCATGAACCATTCAGGCTCACGTCAGACACCGCAGGGTCTGAGAGCTTCATAGCCCTGTGGTTGCTTGTGTTCCTCTTTCTTTAATGAGATGATTCCTGGTGGCACCCCTGTGGCTGCTTATGTCTAAGGAAAGGCTGCAGGACCATTTCTAGAGGATTATTCCAGACCCCAGTGGACAACTACAAAGCCCCTGGCAAGTGCCCACCTCAGGACCACTCTGGGGCCCTATGCAGACACTTTCCTGACAATAAAGAAGTCAGACCCTCTTTCAGGGTTGGCATTTACACAAGCTTTTGTCCATTGTTATTGTCACTTACCTGACAGCGAAATCTGCAGAGAAGCTCGCAAAATCTAAGTCGAGATTAAAGTACAGACCCTGGCTGGCTAGTGGATTAGCAAGCCTCACCAGAGGACCGTTCAACCCCGGCACATTGCCGCAGCCCTGCAAGTTCCCAAGGGGACCTACAACAACAGAGTTTCTCTCCCTCTCTCCTTCCCCCTCTAAAGATAAATAAATAAATAAATAAATAAATAAATAAATAAATAAATATTTTTTAAAAAGCTACAGAAAAAGACCCTGAATACGCCATCTTCCATTCTCTTCACTGGGTGACTGGAGGCCACATAAAAGGTCTTCTCCTGAAAGCTAAAAGCAACGTCCGGTCAGAAATCGTAGTCAAACTTGTAAAATAGTTTCTCTGACTTGGTCCATCAAGAGTTTCTCACGTCTTGTTTATCATCACAAAACCATCTCTCTTTACCAAAGAAGATGGAATTTACAAAATAACGTCGCCACCACCCAGTGCAGGAGACAAACGGGAAATGGAGATATTTTAGAAGTAGATGGACCGCTATTATTCAGTGCAAGAGTTGCGCTCAACAGTTCTTCAGTGGAAGCAGCTTCTGTTTTACAAACACGATTGAAATCTATAACAGGCCACTTTGTGGGCTCCTACCAACAGTGTAGGGACAGTATCAGCAGAGGAAGTATATACAAACAGCTGATTAACAGAGCAATTCTGCATGGGAAGTAGGCGGCTAGGCTTATGTTCCTGGAAACTGGATACACAAAAAATGACTCCAGAAAAAAGACACAGGGATACACACACAGACGGATGAGTTTTTCTCAGGTACCTTTGAGTAGTCCATTGCACAAAAAAGTTCAGTGCCAGCCAGACCGAGTACAAGAGTTAGCAGCAGGACCTTCATCTTTTGATTCTTGTGGGTTCTTCTGTCAGAGATGTTCGGATGGGGCTACCTGTTGGAGAGACTCGGAACCTTGGCCTCTTATACCATCTGCCTGTGGTGGGGCATGTGACGAATCTGCCTACTGTGGTCAGAACACACACTTTGGCAACATCAAAAATAAACATCGTGGAACACTGCAATGCATCCTGAAAGTCTTCCCAAACTCGAACACGTTTTCCTCTTGCTGCTACAAATTTGTTTGTTCTTGGGCCTCCAGGGCTTCCTGGGAGTAGCCTGGGGGTCTTGGATAGCGAGCTCCTGCTTGGATAGCCACCATTCTGGGGCAGAAAAAACCCATCTCCGACCTTTCATTGGATTAGCTTCAAAGAAATCACCTTCTGACTCCAACACATCTCCTCATTGTCCTCTGGAGAAAGATAGAAAGTTCTATGTCATGTGGTTTGAGGGTCATGAGCTCACAGAAGTGAATGCCCAGATTCAAGATGGGGGCAACATCTGGTCCTTGCTTGTACCCAGCACTCCATCATGCCGGCCCTTTGGAGACAAGGACTAGAGAGTCCTCATATGTGTTTCCCTTGACAAGACTACGGATGTTGCATGAAAAGCTGGTAGAAGAGGGCTTCCTTAGCAAGGGAAGGCACACCTGAATCAGGTTATTATCTCTGGGTCCATTAAACACCATGAACTTCATCACAGTTAAGTGAATGTGTTCATCACCTTCACAACATCATTCAGTGTGCATAAATTTTGTGTTTCTTTAGTTTCTGGACTCTCCACAATCCACTAAATTTCACACATAAAAACAAACATGATACCACCTCCCCAGGGCTGTTTTGACATCTCTTTGTAAACCAGTTCCAACTGCCCGAAACCTCCATACCACTAATAACTGACTACCTGGGATTTGTGCACACAGGAATGTGTCGTTTTTCCACCCGCTGAGAAGCATTGTTTTTGGTGCCAATTATAGGTACAATCATGTCCCCACTAGACATGTGCGTCCTAGACAGGTTCTAGTACATACATGATGACTTGGATTGTAGTCTTTGCTGTGTCCTTCCCAGAGGATTGTTTAGTTAGTTCCGCGTCCATCCAGCCAAATCACACACCTCAATAATCACAGTCATTATCGATTCTTACCATCAGTGTTGTTCTTTAGCCTCAACCTTCCTGTTGCTGGGTCTCAGTGGAGGTGGTCAGAGCTCAGGCACCGAAGGGACAAAGCTCAGGTCACCTGATGACAGAGCAGCTCCCGGGCTCCTCACCTTTCTCTCTGGCACTTTTTCTCCGGAATCCCATTCCCTCTGGGAGGTACCCTGACATAGGGACAGCCTGGGGCTCTGAAATCTCACTTGTCTTCTGTAACAACCTTGCGGCTGAAGAGGAACTGAGCTATGCATTCCATAGTAACAGAGGTGCTAGTCAGCAGAAATAGAGAGAAATTTATAATTGTCAAAAAATCCAAGTACCTTCAGCTGTGACGGTTGAGCGTGTGTGTGGCTGAACACTTCCTTTCGGGTGCCTGACAATGCAAAGGGGCCAATGCATTTGTTTGATGAGATGCCTACTGCATATTGGAACCTACGCCAGTCTTCGCCTTCCTCTATTTCTCTTGACTCATCCTAACCCAACATCATCTCTTTTTCAGAAAGTCTAATCGACTACAACACCATAACGTAAAGTAGAATAGAACTGAGATGAAACACAATAAAATGATGATTTATTAAGAGCATAATTTTACCCCTGGCTGGTGTAGCTCAGTGGATTGAGTGCGGGCCTGTGAACCACACAATCGTGGTTCGATTCCCAGCCAGGGCACATGCTTGGGTTGCAGGCCAGTTCCCATCAGGGGATGCACCAGAGGCAACCATACATTGATATTTCTCTCCCTCTCTTCTTCCCTTCCCCTCTAAAAATAAATAAATTAAAAATTTAAAAAAATAGAATAGTGGGATTACAAAAATTCTTTTAAAAAAAAGAGCATAATTTTAGTCAGAAAGATCGCGTGACTTTAAGTGTAGGATTATAATCCCTCCACGAATTGTACTGATTCATTCAATAGCTTCTGTGTATGACTCGTACACTTTGGTATTCCTCGCACTGATTTGTTACACTCAGAACAGTGGGCTCTGTCCTTTTTTTAATTCCAGGTAAACAAGTGTGTCAATATTCCTTGAGTAAACTTGCTGACAAGCCATTTGACAAAAAAAAACGTTTATTATCTTTGATAATTTATAAACCTAGTCCACATTCTGGCTAAGATGCCACATAATAAACACACAAGAACAACATTATTCACAAAAGCTATATTATATATAAGAACATCATATGTACATAAGTCCACACATACACCTTTCAGTTAATCTCATAATGAAAAATGAGAGCTTTTACTCCCTTTTCTGTGTTGCATTCCAGGTAACAAAATTGTACTATTTATTTCATTCATTTATAGATTTGTGTATCTGTTTTTATTATGCAGACTGTTACTGATGTGTGCCTTCTCCCCATGGACATGCCCTTACCCGTCCCCAACCCCCTTCCCCTGTGGTCCTCACCACACTGTTGTCTGTGTCCATGGCTCAGTCACACATATTCTCTTGCCACTCCCTACTCCTTCCCTCACTCGTTTTCCTCTTCTGTCCTCTTTTCGGACAGTTGTCAGTCTGTCCACGTGACCGTGCCTCTATTTCTATGTTGTCCATCAGTTTATTTTTATCATTACCTTCCACATATGAGTGAGGCCATATGGTATTTGTTTTTCGCTGACTGGGTTAGTTCGCTGAACGCAGTACTCTCCAGGTCCATTCATGCTGTCGCAAAAGTTAAGCGCTCCTTTTTTTATAGCTGAGTAGTATGGCGTTGTGTAAATGTACCATGGCTTTTTTGGTCCACTCATCTGCTGATGAGCAACTGGGCTGTTTCCAAGACCTTGATTATTGCAAACAACAACACTACAATGAACACAGAGAGGCAGAGATTCTTTCTGATAATTTTTTTCAGGTGTTTAAATATATTTCCAGAACTGGACTTGCCACAACAAAAGGCACTTCTATTTTTTTAATGAGTAAGGAAGGTCCATCCTGTTTCCACAATGGCCACCCCAGTCTGCTGACCAGAAATTTTTGTCATGAAATAGGCAGAGGGGTCAAAAGTCAGTGCCTGCAAACAAGACTCCTTTAGCCAGTGAAGCTATCATTTCACATGGGAATGAGAAAGGAAGAGGTTCCCAGGAAAGAGAAAGCTAAAGATTTTGTCACCACCATATTAGCATTACAAGAAATGTTAAATGGCCTGTTTAAGAGGGAGGAGGAGGAAGAGGAAGGGAGGAGGAAGAGAAGGAAGAAGAGAAGAAAAAGAACAGCAACAACAACTACACAGAGAAGAAGGAGGAGCAACAGGTCGAAAAGAATTAGATAGCAACAAATACCTACCTATCAACAGTCACTTTAAATGTGAGTGGTTTATATGCTCCGATGAAAAGAACTAGGGTAGCTGAATGGATAAGAAAACAAAACTCATATATATGTTGCGGCCGAAAGGTAACTCTGAAAATGAAAAATGCACATAGACTAGAAGGAAACAAGTGGAAAGATATGTCTTGCAAGTGGAAATGAAAAAAGACCTGGGGTAGCAATACCTGCATCGGAAAAAATAAGAGTTTAAAACCAAGGCTATAGCAAGAGGCAAAGAAGGTCAGTACTTAATGATAAAGGGATTCAAGTAACATGTAACCCTCATAAACATGCAGGTGCCTGACGTCGGAGCACTGAGCTGGGTCAATCCAATCGTGATGGACAAAAAAAGAGGGAGCAGGTAGGAAAGGACATTAATTTAATGGGTTCATGAGATGATCCAGGTTGAGGAATTATCTAAAGACAGATCCCCGGGGGTTCTGACAGGTAAGAGGTTATCCAGAGGAATGTCTGCCTTTTCTGGTGGCATTTCGTCCATGGATGTAGCTTATTGTGAAAATCATCGTACCATCAGCACGGTGAGAATCTCTGAGAGACAGGGAATGTATCTGAGATGCTGACAGCATCCGCGGCAGGGACAGGAGATCCATGGATTGTGTTGCCACTTCATTTTGCCCAACAGATGTTTTCCTTGGTCATGCAACAGCTTCTTAGTTTGATGTCCTCACATATGTTTCATTTTCCTGTTCTTGTTTTTTTGTGTTTGTTTTTTTTGCCCAAGGACACAGGGACAGGTCTGGGGAGCACTGTGCAAACTGACACAACCCAATCGCAGAAGAACAAGTCCCTTGTGGCTGCAGTTCTTTGTGGAATGTAATGAACAAAAAGTAGAAAAAATGGACACAGAAAACAGACCGAAGTTGTGAGAGGGGATGGGTTAGGGCGTCGGGTGACGAGGCTGAAGGGATGAAACAAGTGAAAAAATCAGAGACACAGACAACGGCGTGGTGATCACTGGGGGGAAGGGAGTGGGGGAGATAGAAGGGATAAAGGGGAGGAAATAGCAATGAAAGGAAACTTTCCTTGGAAGGCTGAACACACATAACTACAATATACAGATGATATATCATACAGTTGTATTGTTGAAACATATAAAATTCTATTAACGAATGTCACCCCCATGAATTCAATGAAACTTAAAAAGAAAACCCCAAAACTCATTTCTGTACACGGAATGCCTGTTAGATTAGGGTGAAGCTGGGTGGTGAGGATTGTAATGAAGGTCAGCGAAAACAGGGTGGGGCTGCTCACCCCAGAGGCCGGGGCAGGTCCCCTCATCCGGATACGTCATCGCTAAGCCCAGGGCTTGCTCAGCCTGACATTTGTCTCCAAATTCTCTTCCCAAGTCCAATTCCAGCCCGGGTTTGGAAATAGTCAGAATCTGCCCAGGGGTTTTGCTTTCTATCTTAGAAATAGAATTGGGCAGAATACTAAGACCTACACAAACTAATAGTTCTACTAAATGGATCAACATATATCCTGGATAAACAACATCCACTGCTTTTTAAAGTTCTTTATATGAAAGGATGAGACATACAGGATTGAGGAGACAAAATACTGACTATAAAGTTGAAAATATTTTACGCCGTGCTCACATTGCTTATTTTTTCCAATACAAAATGTCCTGCAGATAAATAGCAATTACTCATTATGTGCTTCCTTCTCATTGTAGGTTATGTTTACTGCTCTCAGTCAGCACCTCCCTGAAGATATAAATACACATGGAAAATAACATAATAAATATACAGGGAAAACAAGAAATGGAAACTGGGACCCTGGTATTTTCAAGCGTCTTATCACAATGGCACTAAAAACATGAAAACACCACGTTTTTCTATTCTGTGTTTTCAACGAAATGAAACGGCACATTTCTGTGGGTACCAATCAAGTAATGGCACCAGGTTTGGTAGCCAAGTCTAAATAAGGGTCTGTTTTCAATTAAAGTGTTTGATGACTTCACTGGTTCAATATAAATAACAGCTCTGATAATAAAGATATTATCTAGTGGTTTCTGAAATTTTAGAATAATGAAAAGCAGAGAGTGAAGATAGAACGAAAGAGGAATATGTCAGGTATACTTTAAATATCTGTTACCCAGTTGAAGTTACTGTGTCTGACCTGTTTTCTGCTTGTTCCTTGGGTCCGTTGTAAGAATAATGAGCAAGGACTATCCATGAGGAATCATTTTCTACAACTGGAAGTAGATACTCATATATTTTTGAGATTTTTTATGTTCATATAATAGCTCAGGTGCAAAGAAAAAAGTATCAGCAAAGAGATAGTATTCTATGTAAAATAAGATAAACTTGCATAGAATTATGCAGGACCGAAAGCCTCTTAGTATGACTTCATTCAATTAATTATGATATTAACTGGAAGGCAGATGTGCGTGTTTATGTTTACATTTGTACAGTACTCTTATAAATAATCTTCTTTATGTGAAAAACTTTATTCTTATATGTTCATTATACTGCATAATTGCCACAATGGGAACAAAGCTTATATGAGGTTAAATATCATATACAATTTTTTGTCAAACTGTCTATAAGCAAGGCTTATGGAATGGCATTGACATTCACAGTTATTTACTTTGATAAAAACAAATATGTATAGAACCTACTGTTCTGGACCGAATAAATATTTACAAGAAACACCAGTGTGTACCATTCATACATAGAAACTATTTCATTTAAATAATACACTTGATGGAGGATTCAGAATCTTACACTTAATGTCATGCAATTATTTCTAACTAAAATGATGCTTTTTAAGAAAGCATTATTTTATTGCATTTCCTCTCAGTTCTATTGTACTTTACATTGTGGCATTTTAGTCAAGTAGAGTTTCTGAAAGGGAGAGATGGTAAGACTGGGCTTCTGTCAAAAGCAGTGTAGAAAGGGGAAGAGAGAGGCATAGGTTCCGATGGACGTTAGTTGTTTATCACAACACTGCATCAGCTACTTTAGTGTGATCAGCCACACGAAAGAAAGTGTTTGGCCACACACGCACACACACAGTCCTAGGTGAACAGGGTTTTTTTTTTTACAAGTATAAATTCCTCTGTGCCTTCGTCCTCATTTCCTGTTTATCTGTGAGGCTGTTACAGACTCCCCAGGACACCTGAGATTTAACAGCCCTGGGCTGTGTTTCTGTTGTGGGGGGGGGGGGGGGTTTCCCAGAGACCCCTGCTGGGCTCAGCCTCACCTTCTGGTTTTACTAATCCTGACAACCACCCAGGAGACTTGCCAGCCCCACTGCCTGACCCATGGTGCTTCTGCAGCTGTTTTTTTTTAAGTAGGGTTTTTTAAATCTTCCTAAAGTGACATAGCTTCAGACATTACACGGGTCCAGGAGAACATGTACCGTATTTTTAGAACCGTAAGACACACCTAGGTTTTTGAGGAGAGAAATAGGAAAAACAATTTTTGAAGCAAGCAATGTGATAAAATATTTAATAACCTGTGACCCTGTTCCACCCATGAGCCCTCACACAGTGAGCCAGGTAAGCTACATTCAGACTATAAGACGTACCCCATTTTCCAACCAAATTGGGGGGTGCATCTTATAGTCCAAAGAATGTGCTACTTTTTTTTCTATTGAAAACCGTAACCCAGAATGTTTGCTTTTCAGGATGAACATAATATTTGGAAGCCACAGAAACTGTAGGGATTAGTGGATAGAACTGCAGCTCAACTGGAGACCCAGCAAATGTCTTTTAGAAAGACTACCCCCCTAAACATACATCTTGAGATCATGAAACTCCTAAGTGTGAAGATCTCACCACATGCACATCCTAGGGAAATTGCAAAAGCATCCTCCCAAATCACGGAGATGGGACGACCGAGTACCAACTGGCTTTTGTCCATGCGATTCACTATCACCCCAGTCAAGGAGTCACTGTCAACTTAAGCAACCTTTGAGTGTGGCCCTGCTTTATCCTCTCGCAGACTCTGTCCTGAAAACCAGGCATGTCCTCTCCGTGGGACCTAGTCAACAGTAGGAAGAACTCACCCCTCCTTCCTGCCCAGCATCATCTGTCCGTCCTCATAGCTCACTCCCTTCCCCTGCGCCCGCCACCACCAGGACCTCTGTGGTGATTACTGGATTTCTAAGTGCTCAGATAAACCGACGTAAGAGCAACAGTGTCCATGTGTCTCTGTGCCGCAAGTTGCTCAACTTAAAAAACACACAAATATTCTTTTTATAGAGAGCTGCCTAAGAAAACATGTCATGGATAATAGGAGGGCCACATAAAGGTCATTTTGGGGGAGGGTTGAGTGGAGGAAACTTAGATGTGAGATGGGGAGGTTTCAACCAGATTCACCAGGGAAAAGGCTGTGGGTATTTTTATTGCCATTGGTCAGGCTGCCAGGCAAGAGAAAGGTCTCTAGGCAGCACCTTACTGACTCGCCACCGGAAGCAACATGTGTGTGTCTTAGTGACGTTGGTCCCTAAATAGTCTGAGATACTGTGAGCTGCAGTGGTGGGGAAGTCTGTAACAGTTCAGCACCATCACCCATGACCTTGAGTGGTATTACTCACATGCACCATGGTCTGGGTCCTAACCAGAGATGGGGCATCAGCTGAGACTTCTCATCCACCCAGGGGGGCATGGATCCACATTGTTCTTGGAGGAACAACACCATCGAGGATTTAATTATGCACATGAAAGAAAAAAAAACACAATTCACAAGCCAAAAAGATGGTACGCCATTCATTGATGTTTCAAAAGGCAGCCGACTTTCTAATGAATGGTCAATCAAAGGCATCAACATGGGTGAGAACTCCAATGACCTTCCCATGATACACAGGGTCTTTAATCTAACAGAGCCAGCTCTCTGGACCCAACACTACTCCTGTGGTTGGGCCAACATTTAGAGAGCTGGTCCTGGGAGAACAGAACTAAACCCAAGTTCTGTTGAACAGAACAAACAAGGTTCTAGCCACTGAGACAGGCATAGAGCCTCGATGGGCTCCCATTAGCAAATGCCATAGACTTGGATGATGAATGGTATCCTGGCTTTAGCTGGAAGTAACAAAACTGTCACAGACTATGTGCAGATTCTCCCTCTTGCATAAAGGACAGTATGCATGTACAATCCAATCTGGCCATGACAGTGAGCCTGCAATTTGCGGACAGGCAGGTGATGTGCCTGTACCTAAAAAAAAAAATGGAGCGTGAGGAATGTGAATCTCACCTCAGTTCCTCACAGAATGTTGAAGGAAAAGCCATGGCATGAAGTGCTGGATTATATACCTGAAACCACTATAGTATTGCATGGCAATAATGCAATAATTTAAACAAGTACTCAATAATTAAAACAACTGAAAATATTAAATGTCTGTCTATGTATCTATAGGTACATTCTATATCTATCTGTATCTATATATCTATAGATACAACAACACCAGTCACATTAGATTAAGAACCATTTGAATGACATTAGTATAATCCTATGACCTTTTCAAAGGACCCATCTCCAAACACGGTCACATCTCTCGGTACTGGGGACAGACTGTCAGGACCGAAGTGGCCAAACCAACTACCTACCGATATCGGCAATAAATGCCAAGTCCGGGTAGAGGCCAGTGATTCGAAAATGAAGGAGAAGCCAACCACAGGCACCTCCACTGTGAAATTCATACTCGGTGGGAGAGATCGAATATCAGGAAAGCCGGTGTGGACCAGAGGAGTTACAGTGCTGCTAACAAAATGAACTAGAAGTCTGTGACACAGCTCTGTTGAGGGAAGTCAGGGGACAACACAGGAGATGCTCAGCAAAAGGGTGCAGAATCTCAGTGGGAGTGTCTGAAGGGAGCCCCAAAGGAAGAGGCGGAGTGATCTGCTCCCTGCCCTTGTAGATGAGTCTAATGAGCGCAGAGTCAAAAATTGAAAAAAACACCTTGAGAGGGGCCCATGGTAACTTCAAGAAATAAGAAAAATGCCTAGAAAATGTGGTAAGTGTTGAGAAAAGACAAATACCTCATTTCCAGCACTGTGGGGTGACTGAGCCTTACGGAGAGTTAGGAACTCCGAAAGCATGATGGGAAGGCTTGTTTGTTTGCCATACTTCATCTTTTCTTGTACTTTTTCCATCACTGTTTATCCCTGTTGTACCCTTTTCCACGTCCATCCAACCCCACCGTCCTGCAATCACCAGGTTGGTCTCCATTTGAAGTAGGGGTATCAAACTCTAGTTTCTATTTTGAAACTATTCTCTGGCACCTGCTGGGGAAGTGGCATGATTCCCACAGTAAGAGTGGGGACAATCAGAATGTGGTAAACTCAAGTAAGGTACGACAGAGACTTGCTTGGCTGGTCAATCAAGTGATGCTAGAGTCATGTAGTAAAATAATAATTTTTAAAGAACCCTTGGAGAAAGAACTTTTTGGGAAGGGTCAGGGGATAACCAAGGCTTCTGGTGTGGAAAGTAGTTTTGAGCGGATGATGTCATGTAATGTCATGGTTGTGCATGCCAACAAACTTGATGTTACTTCATAATGCATCAGAATGTCTCAAGTTCAACCTGGTTGCCTTATCTACTGATCAAATATCATACCATTGAATGCCCATCAATTATTATCTGAAGGCACTGTTCTCAGAAATAGTACCATAGTCTATGCCCCTTTCCTAACCTAGACAAAAAGTAATAAAGACCTATGTATCTATAGATTTGTTCCCAAAGCCAGAAGAAATGATAATTCTGTAATGTGACCAAATTGTTAGCCAATGCTACAATCATAATGCAATACAGCAGAGTGTATCTATTGGATTAAAATGTTTGTGCCATAGTATAAGCTTAAACTTACACTATGTTATGTATAAAATATATCCAAAATATATCTCAAAAAACACCAGTTATTTTTTGAGATAAAAAAGAGACTGTATAATCTTTTGAGATGCATACAAAAAGACGATGATATGCAAATTGGAGAGGGGAGCCAAAATGAGAATTGGATCAGCACCACTGTAACCACGGGGTTGCGTTTACATTCACCATGTTCTGTGCCTCACTTTGCTGTTATAAACGGGCTTTTTCTTTATTTTATAACAGACTGCCCTCAACACGCTTACTTCTCACAACATTGTCGATAGATACATCGGTAAACACTTGATACTGCTTTAAACTACTTTTTAATTTTTTTATTAAAATATTTTATTTATTTATTTTTAGAGAGAGGGTAAAGGAAGCAGAAAGAGTGGGAGAGAAACATCTGTGTGTGGTTGCCTCTCACGCGCCCCCTACTGGGGACCTGGCCTGCAACCCAGACATGTACCCTGACTGGGAGTCGAACCGGCAACCCTTTGCTTCACAGGCCCATGCTCAACCCACTGAGCCACACTAGCCAGGGCTAAACCACTTTTTAAAAAGAAACAGAAGCATTGGTTGGGAATGTCCATGTGAGTCGGTTTGTTCATTCATTTACTCATTGATGTATTTAGGAACTATTTATTGAGGACCAGCTGTTTCTTACTCAGTCCCTATTACAATTAAAAACAATAATAATACCTTAATCATTGCATCATGACTAAAGACCACAAAGCACGTTTTATGTTCTTAACTTCAGCAGCGTCTTATTTAATCCATAAAATGGGGAGTTCTTAAGGTTAAGACATGTTTGCTGTTGCCTATTACAGTGTTTAGTACTCTGTAAATATGAAGACATGTGTAATGAACTGAGCGATTTCTATAATGCTCAGTAACCTTGGGATTGTATATAATTATTTCCTTCCTTTTATACTTGGTTAAACTACCTCATCCTCACATGACCTATACCTGGAAGATTTTACTTAAAATCGTATTTAAAGAAACTTGTGCATGTAAACAACCTTTACTGTGTATTGGGTTCTCATTATCATTTTTATTGAATGAATTTTAGCAAATTTCCATACAAAATTTCATTTTTTTCAACATGCGTTTCCCTTAAAAACGTTTCTAATGAATAAAGACAGGAAATGGGTGTTTTTCTAAGTGTACCAGCAGGGATTGGATCTAGGTAATAAAGACTAATTTCTTCAACTCCTTCTCAGAATGATGAGCTGGGCTTGATGTTACAATCGTACCTGAAAAGGGGGATGCCATGTTAAAGTCTTTCACGTAAAGGAGACTCATTCTGAAGCAGCCCACGGAGTCTTTCTGCCACCTGTGTGCTCAATCCAAGCCCTTGAGCAAGTCCTTTTTCTTCTCAACACCTTGTTTGCCTGGGGAATCAGACAATCTCAGGAGCTGCTTCCAGCACAAGGCAGCTGTGCATCTTACAAAAGGGGGATAAACCCAAGAGACCCAGAGAGAGAGAGAGAATTTATTTCAGGAACCAAAAGCAGCTGAGCATGAAAACAATGTCACCATGTTCAGGTGTGATTACCTGCACAGGACAGGCTGGGTCAGGTGTTGGCCCCGGTACAGAAATTTGCAAGGTCCTGCTATCACACTCCAGCAGGTTACCGGGAAGTAGTCCTGTGAGAAATTGTTCACCCCCTCTGATGGCCGCATCACCTCTCAACACAGGGGGCTACCTTTGTTTCCCTTGACCCTCTTTGCAACTCAGTGCGTAGAATGACAATATAGTGTAACCCGCCATCCATGGGTTGAACGCCTGTGAAATAAGGAATGTTACAGTGAAGGAGATGTCATGAATCTTTTTTATGCCAAATTGGGGCAGTTGTGGATTTTTAAATAGAAAACTTTCTTATGGCTCCAGCCAGGTGGCTTGGTTGGTTGGAGCATCATTCTGTGCACCAAAAAGTTGGGGGTTTTATCCCCACTCAGGGTGTGTATGAGAGGCAAGCGATGGATGGTTCTGACCATCACACTCCCTTCCTCTCTCTCTCTAAAATCAATAAATGTACCCGTGGGTGGGGATTAAGCAATAGATAAATAAAAATCTGCCCTATGTGAAACAATCTCCAATTCTTATCTCTAGTATGAACATGTCTGTGTAGCACACACACATTTCTTATAAGCCTGTTGTTCATCTGTGTGTCAACTTGTAACGCTCTCTATAGTTGAGTGATTGGTTACTTAGCTCACAGCTACCCATGATCACCTAATCCATCCTGAGCAGTCAGCCTTGTGGTGTTTAATTCCGCATCCATATGGCTATTGATTCACCTCGTAAAGTAGATGAAGAGATAATAAGTGACATTACTCCAAACCCGTGACTCAGCCCTTCAAATGCATTGCAACCTATTGGCAGAGAATTAAATATGCAGAATGATAAATGCATGTTCCTGCATTAGGTGATCACTCCAAACCTTTAAACCAAGGTTATGTTTTCTACGTGAGACGTGTTGGCTTTTCCTAGGTCCACCTGCTGCTAGATTTGACTTCAAATATCATTTGTCCATCCGCACATTGCAATGAGTTAACACAGAGGTTAAAGACCTGGTCTGAGTTTTGAACAAACACTGGTCACTTCCCCATTTTCCAATCTGTCTCGCCATTTATAAAGGCTGGCTGCTAAGTTCAAAGTCATCCCAGCATCTTCCTGCATGAATAATGCTCTGTGCCTGCTCAGGGGTTTTGAGTATGCCCGAGTGCCCAGGTAGTTTAACCTACAGTGCACTTTCTGAATCTGTAAACTAGTCTGTATTTAAACTTCACACTGTTTGTGTTGGATGGCTTTTCTCTATCAGGCAAAACAGGGTTTTAGTTCCCTTTATCCCAGAGTAAGGCAGGAGAGCAGGCAGAACTAGGCAATTTCCTCTCTCTGAACTTTCATTCATATCCAGGGTGGGAAGGGTTTGTGAGCCTACAAAGAAGGGTATCGACCTGAGTTTCTTGATTGTCCTCTCCTTAACCACATGCTCCAAGCAACTGGGATCAATTCAGCGAATACACTTTAAATAAGAATACACAATACGTTGTAGGATGCTCGGATGACCCTGGACTAGCTAAAATCCCAAGTTCTAGTCTTCTCTCGTCTACATTTCTCTTTCACCTGCCTACTAGCTACTGAACAGCGTTGGTCTCCAACTGGCTGGATCTTTCTCAGGAAAGCCATGCTGAGTCCAACCCTTTTCTTCTCATGCCTACGGCATTTTATAAATGTATCACTCTGTAGACCTCCCTTTCTGCATAACCCACTAGAACTGTGGTTCTCAGACTTTACGTGGGTTTCAATGCTCTAGAAGTCACGTGGAAGCCCAGACTCCTGCACACCTCCAGTGCCGAAGGTCCATAGATAGGTCTATACATTCTAATGCATAATCTGCTGAACTGAGCACTCCGCCTGAATGAACACAACGTCATCATGCAGTAAGGGCTTGGCTCAAGCATTTAATTATTTTTTATCCCTAGGGATAACAAACTGGGGAAAATGAAACGCATGTTAGCTTATCCAGTCACACAAAGAGGACAACTTGGTAAACAGATCGATGTCTTAAACAGATCAGCCGAGTAGGGTGTAGCTTTATTTGTCCCTGTTTTTTGTTTTCATTCATGGTTTCCACATGTGGGCTGAGGGGAGCATTTACAATAAATCTGGGAAGATGACAGAAATAAAAAGAGAAAAAATCATATATGCTAAAACATGCAGTGTGTCTTTCTTCCATCACATCTGTTGTGGAGAAGGCTTCCAAGCTATTTAAAAAAAAAGAACGAGATGGAAAGGTTATGACTGATAGAACCGCTGTGATTCTGGAGGGCAAAGAAAGGCATTTCTGCATATCTTTAAGGCATTCTTTCTGAAATACCATTTTCTTAACCTTTTTCGGAAGGTAAGCATTTTGACATAACATGTATATTGAGTTGGGGCATGACATTAAAATAGTCCGGTGGTTCACTCAATTAGAAGGCTTCAAAGACTATAAAAATACTGGATTTATTTCCATATCGTATTTGTGATTGCCTTGACTTTCTGATATTGTCTCATTTATATTAACTTTTCTCCACTAAGTGTAGAAACAGTTCCTCAAAGCTGGTGTCTGGGGATTTAAATATTGAAAAATAATTTAATTCTCTTATAGCCTGAGTTGTTGCATTAAATAAACAGAGATCAGAAAAAATAATGACTGAGTCTGTGTGGTTTAGCATTTGACTAGGTTCCCACTTTCTGAGCGGTTTAGCTAGAGGCAAAAAAATAGACACATTAGCCACAAAAATATCTCATATGTGTGCCTTGGGGGATGTCAAATCTGAGAGTGTGTTTTCTATACATATAACACAAACACCCACACATATTCATGTGAGCATACTGTCTCCTGAGTTATCTATGATAACTGCTTGTGCTCATTTGACTTATTAAATCAAAAGGAAAAAAAAGGTTTTGGCCAGCAGAATGTTTGCACCAAATCCCCCAAGATAAGCAGATGTGTGTGCTTGGTGTGTATGTTTAACCCATTCCATTAAACTGGTTTTATACTCGGCCATCAGTGAT
Organism: Artibeus jamaicensis; assembly: GCF_021234435.1. Classification (NCBI taxonomy): domain Eukaryota; kingdom Metazoa; phylum Chordata; class Mammalia; order Chiroptera; family Phyllostomidae; genus Artibeus; species Artibeus jamaicensis. Next base: position 2,001,164 of record NW_026521989.1, read on the forward strand.
CTGCCAAACACTGGAGATGAGATAATCATGGAAATCCTCAGACCTGGCTCTGTTTGTCTGCTAGGGTGGACATAGCAAATACCCCAGGCTGGCCAGCTCAAACAACAGACATTTCTTCCTCTCTGTCCTGCAGGCTGGAGTCTGACACCCAAGGAGTGGGCAGGGCTGACTCCTCCTGAGGCCTCTCTCCTGGGCGTGTGGACAGCCAAATTCCCCCTGCGTCCTCACACCCTCTGGGTGTGTCTGTGTCCTATGGGATTGGGGCCACCCTAGTGACCTCAGTTTACCTTAGTCACCTCTTTGAGGCCCATATACAAATACAGCCTCATTCCGAGGCCCCGTAGGTTAGGATTTCAGCATATGAATTTGGGGGGCACAATTCAGTCCTAATACTGGCCATGCGTATAGGGAGGTGAGCTAATAGGGACCTATCAGTACAAGGCAGAGATTTCTGTCAAACTGGTTAGCCGCACGACTGCTTAAAATCTGCGACATCAATTGTGTTCTGTGAATGCTCCTCATTTTAATCACCTTCAGGACATAAAGTTTAACCACCGTCTTCACTTAGTTTTTATGATTTGGGCAATAATTGATCCTGTATCCCATCTGTTTGCTTCCATATTTTCCCTCACAGCTTGCCCACCTCCAGCAGGTACTCCCTAAGCAATATAACTGGAATATAAATTCTTGCTTCCATGTATAAAAAGCCCACCCCATCCACCTGCCTTTTAATCCACCCCTCTCCTCCAGAATTCCCAGTTTTCAACCTCAGATGGTTTAATGGTAGCTTGGGTTAGATCCATGTACGTAACTGGAGTTTCCATTTTCCATTCAATTCTGCAAGACCCCTCTTGCAAAGTGTACAGTAAAAGAGAAAACATGAGATATGATTTCTATTTCCAAGTGTAACACAAGTTCAGCAAAATCAAGCTAGGTCTAAGAGGAGGAAGAAGAGAGAAAGAGGAGGAGACAGAGAGAGAAGAATCACCTCTCCATGCTTCTGAAATGGACAGGTGTGAAAACAACAATGCTCTCTTCATTCAGTCTTTCCAGAAGACAAGCATGCCAAGGTGTAGTTACAACTTAGTACTCTACGATTTGATGCAACATTTACTAAATTCAGTGCTTTGCACCGTGAAAATGTAATGATGTCAGAGAGAAAGTTCCAGCAGAAAAAGTCATTCCCACTCATTCAGATGGAATTTGTTAGCTGGTCTTACAGGCATGAACACACACACACTTTTCATAAAAGTTTTCTTTCTCTGGCTGGAAGTATTCCAAAACCATGTCTTGAAAAAGGTTCACCTCCCAGCGTGGGAGAGTAAATTGAGTAGCTCGTTGGAAGGACTACTTTCAGATTTGGTTAGATGACAATGTTGTCAACGCATGTAATTCCACAAATTATCACACAATGGAAAGAAAGTGATCCCATCTATACTGAATTAGAAAGCTGAATGTTCTTTTTCAATAACACAGGGAAATTGATCTGTCTCCTGATAGATTTAACTGGCTTGCATGTAAAATGATGTCACATGAAATAAAACTGGCTGAAAGGGTTTTATTTACTGTGTTTACAACACAGAAAGATAATTAAAATATATATAATTTAAAAATATATATATATATACTGATTGTGAAGCGCTCAGCAGTCTGTCACTCTCAATTTCATTGTAAAAGTGAAAGAGGATTGTGGGTATTACAAAGGTAACAAACGATTTTACAATAGTTAACTTGAAAGAACTCCATGCCCAATTGAAGGGTGTTACATAAACATGGAAAGTCATAAAATAACCTTTATGTTTCAAGGAAAGAGATTGACCATTTTCAATAACACTAAAAGCGCGCATACCCAAGGTCAAGCAGCATTGCTCCTAAAAATTTACCAAGATATACCAAAATATGTCCATACTATATTTGTACAGAAATGAGTAATAGGAGTGCATGATTAGGAAAAAAATCCATGTTTCATCCATACAAAGAGGAATGAAAGCATGGTGATATATGCATGCAATGGCCTACTACTCAAAACCAAAAATATATCAACTATTGATACAATAACATTGATGCATCTTTAAAGAAAAAGTGCTAAAGAAAGCCAGGTACAACAAAAACTACACTACTTTTCCCATTTCTATGAACTCTGAGAAAAAGCAATAGACTTGAGGTGGTAAAAGTCAGAATGCTCCGTGTATCTGGGTTGGAGGTTTGACTGGACTGGGAATCTCATGAAGAAGCCGGGTGAGCGGTTGTTCTGTGTCTGGATAGAGCTCTAAGTCCACAGGTGTGTGGCTGTGCAGACCCACACACAGGTGTGCTCCATGTTGTGTGCTCCAGCTAGGGGTGTACATTTTACCTAAAAAAAAAAAAACACAAAAAAGAGTCACAAACAAATATGAGTAGCACAAAGCAATGGGATGTATAACTTGACCTGGTGCTTATCTTTAAAGATAGGTAGATCAATAGATAATAGATTGATAGATACATAGATACATAGATGACAGGTCAATAGAAAGGTAGATAGATACAAGATGCATTTTTGTTAATGTTCACTTGCGATCACTGAACAGGTTTTCCATTTTCCTAATGTTTCACAATTTTAATGTCTCCATGGGCAAAAAAATAATGCACCGCCAGAATTAGGTGTTAGCAAATGATAAAACATAATTCTTCAGTAAAAGCAAGGAAATAGAAAAAAAAAACCTTGCAAAAATTACCTAGAAGCCCAGAGACCAGCATGCTACCAGAATTTTGGGGTGGCAATTGTCGGTTTAAGGGGCTCTTCAGACAATGTGTGTTGATGAGTTCATGAGTATGTTTTTATACAACTATTTGCCACTTAATATTTATTTCACTGGAGGGAACGGTTTTTCTGTTCTCATCACCACAATGATTTCTATTTAATTGTTCATTGTGGTGTAAGGAAGATTTGTGTTTCTTTGTTCAGCACAGATATGCAGTGCAGATATGGATTTGTAAACCGGAACCCCATTATGCATTGAGACTTAAATGCATTTTTCAACTACTTTGTCCGTGAACAGGAAAGAATCATTATGACCATGAGTTCCCTTTCCATCTCCTTATCTCTCAGACATTCTTTAGACACTTAATGACCGAAACAATGTTGACAATAAAATTAATTCAAATCCTCTTTTCTAGAAGACAAACTGGTAATAAAGGCACAGCACCCAACTTCCAAAGCACTTGAATCATGTCTTCATCAACATGATAATTAATCATTTAGCTAATCTTATTATAAGAAGTGACCACGAAAGAAGAACAAATCACTCAAAAACGTATTACTGGGATGGGCTTATAAATTTACTTTCTTTTCTCCTTGTGGATATCAGAACCCTTTCGGGAAATGTAACCAATTTGAAATCTTTGTGCCGAGATCTTTTCTTATTTGTTTTGTTGTTTAGGTTCCTGTTAAAAGTGAGATCATATGGCACTTGTCCCTCATCGCTTGGTTTATTTCACTTTGCATAATGCTCTACAGTTCCATTCATGCTGTTATGGAAGGTAGGAGCTCCTTCTTTCTTCCTGCTGTGTAGAATTCCATTGCATAAATGTACTATAGTTTTTCGATCCACTCATTTACTGATGGGCACTTAGGTTGCTTCCAGCACTTGCCTACTATAAATGGTGTTGTTATGAACATCGGGGTGCATAGGTTCTTTTGGATTGGTGTTTCAGGGTTCTTAGGATATAATCCCAGCAGGGGAATTGCCTGGTCAAAAGGCAGTTCAGTCTTTTCTGAGGAAATTCCGCACTGTTTTCCACAGTGGCTGCCCCAGTCTGCATTCCCACCGACAGTGCACTAGGGTTCTCTTTTCTCCACATTCTCTCCAGCACTTGTTTGTTGGTTTGTTTATGATGGCCATTCTCACTGGTGAGATCCTTTCTTTAGGAACAATAAAGAAGGTTGATCTTAGATTGATACTAAATATTACAACGATCGTCACAATAGTCACTGGACTCTTAAAAAAAACAGTACCCTAGGCAGCTATGGTGCCAGTATCCTTCAAGGCAGGTGAATATTTCTAGGTTGGCCACTAATGTCATGACAAACGGGGATCCTTCTGCTTTCTGACTTTCTGTGTTTTCCTCAGACACATGATGTCCTTTTACCGCACAAAACTCCTATGCCACTTTTTGTCCCTGCTTCCCTTTGATGGGCTTGTCTTGGTCTCACAAATTAGTGATGCCATATGTCACTCTATTTTATGTAACATACTAGAGATTTAAAATGCATTTTTCTGGAGGAAAAAAGAAAGACATTATATTTCTACATGTAATGACCTGATAAAAAAAAGTTATTTGACCTGATAACTTTTATCAATGACCTGATAAAAAACGTTATTTAAATAAAATCCAGCACCAGGTGTGGGCAATAGCCAATTCCACAATACCTGCCCATAAGCCTCACGGTGAGACAAACGAATGGAACATTGTGCCAATCTCCTTAATTCTTACAGATATTCCATACCTGAAAAACGACACCCAACCAAACTGAGTCCAACCCAACAACAACAAAAAAACTGACTCAGGCCGGCATAAGCAGTGTAGAGAAAGTTCAATTTGAACCTTAAATCTGGAAGTAATGAGATTAGCTTGGTGGCAAAGAAAATTTATATGCACAGTATGATTTTAATGAAAACTTTATTATTCATTTCCTCTGTGAGCCATTTAATTTTTCCAGAGAGGAGTTTGTCCTATACTTTTATGTGAAATTTTTGCCTGATTTATACACATCACTGTGGATTATATATACTTACTTTTATTTTTATTTCATGCACTCCATTCACATCTTTGACTACATCAGTCTAAAGCTGTATTTTCTCGACTAAAAGTTAAACGGTCCCTATGGAAACGAAGCTATTCTCTATTTAATAATCATGCATGTATGGTTCCATTTTCCATATATTTATGTTCTTAAAAATAGGTTTTATCACACTGGGCACATGCATGTGTGTGCACATGTGTTAACATGCCTGTACACGGGAATGAAATGAGATGATGGATGTCAGAAATATTTTTAAAGATTTTATTTATTTCTTTTGAGAGAAAGGAGAAGGATGGGAGAGAGGGAGAGAAACATCGATGTGCAAAAGATACAAAGATTGGTTTCCTCTCACAAGCCCCCTACTTGGGACCTGGCCCACCACCCAGGCATGTGCTCTGACTGGGAATCGAACTGGCAACCCTTTGGTTTGCAGGCTAGCACTCAGTCCGTTGAGCCAGACCATCCAGGGCCATGTCAGAATATTCTGAACCCTATAAATGCATAGATCAGTGCTCATGTTCATGGACAAAGACTATGAAGCTCACACAGGTCAAGTCACTGTCCTGTGAGAGTGTTGCCTAATTTCTCTCTCTCTGTAACTGCAAGAGAGTCGTTGACTTTGCGTTTGTACAACATGCCCACATGTGCTTGAGAGAGCCCTTCCCATCTGCTGACAGCAGTAAATTATGACAATAATTATACATGAAAGTGGTGACTAAAAGGTATCGTGTGAAGCGAGCCATTGTATCTCCTGGGTGACCCTCAGTACCCATCCTCTGGAGATATGACACCCCCAGACTCCATGGCTTCCATAAATTGCTGTCGATGCTTCACAGCCATTGTTAAAAACACCCAAATAGCACATATTGAATGTATTAATAATGGTTTGATAAAGTGGAATAGGAACATAAAACAACCATTTGCTTTCCGCAATGGAAATCAGCGCTACGAGGCTCTGGAGAGCCACTGTTAATCAGTTTAAAACGTCTAATCATTATAAACTTTTGAACCCCTAATTTTCAGTGAGCAATAAGACGCATCCGCCAGGGCAACAGAATTAATTTCAAAATACAGCATCTCAGCCTATAATGGTTGCATACAATACTCCATTTAATATCAATTGGCATTCAAAGGGAAAGGTTTTAAAACACCATTTTATTACCATGGTACTGTATAACTCTAAAATAGTCCATAATTCTGGCAGAGTACCTAATTTATGTTTAATCTCATTTAAACCATTCCACTGAATAAATTCAACTCTGAAGGAGCTATTGAAATTATGTCTCGGAAAGATAAACGGAATTGGACAGCTTGGGCGGAGAGCAGCCGTCCCACCCTCGGCCACCTGCTTTGAGTGTGGTCACGTCTGCAATCGATAGGAACTCAATTACTACAAATAATGGAAATCGTCATTCTTTATTCCGGGAGTGTCCTGGGTTTGCAGGATGTATTAGGCCTTATTAACTAGAAAGGAGATTATAGTATTGTAGGTGAAGGTGTTATTATTTCAGAATCAAGAATGCTCAGGTCTGCAGAGGAATATTTATGGAGGAGGAAGGAGAGGTGGTACTGAGGATGAACTGAGGACATAGTGTACCTGCCAGAGGGCAGTATCACGGGGGGATGATGCTGAGGAAGGAGCCGTGCTGCCCTGGATGGTGTGGCTCAGTGGTTTGGAGTGACGTCTATGCACCGAAAGGTCATGGGTGCAATTTCCATTCAGGACACATGTCTAGGTTGTGTGTGCAATCCTCAGTCACAACGTGTATGGGAGGCAACCGATTCATTTTCTCTGTTGCATCAATGTTTCTCTCTCTTTCTCTGTCTAAAATTAATGAATGTATCCTCACACAAGGATAAAAGAAAAAGAAAAAGAGGAGATGTTTATTCACTAGTGGGTAGTAGACTTATAGGAGAATCACTTTGTAGCTTATATACATGTCTAAACCACTTGAGACTAATGTACTATTGCATGTCAATCATAATAAAAAGAACTACAATTGAATAAACACCAAAGGGAAAAGAAGCATAGGAACACCACAGTGGATTCATAGCCAAGTGTCCTAGGTCCCCTCCCTCAACTGGGGCTTTCCTCCAGGACATGAGCATGGAAGTTCCTCTCTTTGAACTTCAGTCTACAGCAGGTGCTCGAATAATGCAGTTTGGTTCAATGTCGTCTCTGGCTGTATAATGACGTAATAAAGAACAACATCACCGCCTGCCAGGAGTCCTATCTGAATAGCATGTGCATGTTCCCTTTCAGGGCTTTCTCTGTGGCCTCAGTGTCTGCCCACATCCCACAGGTGAACTCGGGGCATCCGCCATCATCCATGTGAGTGTGTGTGTGTGTGTGCATGTGTGTGTGAGCACCCAACTAAGTCTGCAACAGAGAGCACCAACGAGAAATAAACATCTGAACTAATTACATCCTTGTCTGCATTCTGTTGGGAAACCCTATTTTATGGGTGGCTGAGAGGTTCCTGAGACCTGTGAGCTATGCCTGGTGATCGAGCTGGTACATACATCTCTCTGAAAGGTTACACCCTGGGCTGCTAAACTCTGCGTGCTCATGGGCATGGCCCCAGGGCAAACTGCTCTGTAATACATGCATCCGGGGCATCCTCAGCCATTTATTAACTATCTAATCCAGAACCTCAACCTTCACATAGGACCAGGGTAATATTTGCAGTAGCACACTGGTAAATGAATGCAAGAATCCATTATGAAAAATGCTCCTAGTGGTTCTGAATTTCCATACAGGTGGATGTTTTCCACGCCACAAATAATTCAGTGAAGAAACTCAAGAGCCCTTTTGCGGGCCCAAGAATTTGCATCTTTAACACATTTCACAGGATGCTGGGGTTTGTTGTGCAGGAAGCATACTTGCAGAAGCCCTGGGTGAGTAAATGAGTTTTGAATCATTTTTTAAATCCTCAATTGAAGATATCTTGATTGATTTGAGAGACAGAGAGTGAGCAGAACATCATTGTAAGACAGTTGCCTCCCATAGGTACCCAGTGTGGGAATGGTACCTGCAACCTAGGTGTGTGCCCTGACCCAGAATTGGACCCACAATCCTTTGCTGTACAGGAGGATGCTCCAGCCAACTCAGCCACCCAGCCAGGGCAATCCCAAACCACTTTTTAAAGTAAAAATAATGACATTTCATCCAGCACATGTACAAATGTATTTCAAGACTATTAGGTATAACTTGCAGACTAAACTGAGTTATTTCTTAATGAGAATTAAACAAAAACAACATCTTCGCACATTGATTTTTTTTCCACCTCAGGAAGCATAATTAGTAGACACAGCAAATGCATTAAATAATATCCAGCGAGTAAGCCTGCTGCAAAGAAATGGCAGTATTAATGTATGTTGTGGCTTATTTAAAGGAAATTGCTGAAAAACACAGTCGATGACGCTTGATCCTTACAATATCAAGCAGCAGTAATACCTCACGCGAACCTAATTAGGACACAGGCGTTGTTGAGCATCTGGTACAAGTGGGAGGTTTTGAAAAGCAAATCCGAACACCAGCGACCCAAGCGCATGGGTCAGTAAATAAACACTGACACCTGTGTGGCCTGACCGCCAGGGGCGCTGTTTTACCTGCAGAGCCAAGGTGGGTGCCAAGGACGGTGTCGCTTTCCTGGCTGGCCTGCCTGCCGGGATGGGGTTGTCTAAGATGCTCCCTGAACCAGGCCACGGGGGACACCTCCCTTCCTGAAAACAAATCCACAGCATCATTAACCCCGCTATCGGGTCCACTCCAACGACAAAGCTCATTCTTGCATCCTATTGTTGCAGACGCAGGAAAACCCACGCTTTTCTGAAATGCAGAATGGACGCCGCCCAGGAGCTCTTCCGACTTTCAAAGATCATCTTCTGTTGAATTTTAACGTTTCGCTTCGGGTCACAACGCTGGCCTCTGCATGCGCCCGCCAGCCACCTGTGCTCTGCTCTGTCGCCTACAGAAATGTCCCTCACTGTGGAGGGACTTCACTGCCACCAATAAATATTACTTTTTTAAAAGGTTTTATTTATTTATCTTTAGAGGGGAAGGGAAGGAGAGAGGGAGAGAAATGTTACTATATGGTTGCCTCTCGTGCGCCCCCTGCTGGGAACTGGCCTGCAACCCAGGCATGTGCCATGACTGGGAATCGAACTGGTGACCCATTGATTCGCAGGCCCACGCTCAGTCCACTGAGCTACACCAGCCAGGGCAAAAATTACTTTCTGAAGAGTTGCTATGGAACCATCCAATTTTAATTCTTTAATGACAGGCTCATGTGGATGCAGTTATTTATTCACAATGCAACACACACACACCTATAGACACTTGAGAAATGCAACCAAGTTGTGGCAGAACCTACATGTTGCTTCCTGGCACTCTGTCCTCTACAAATGAAACCAAAAAAAAAAGGTAACTTCAGGAGAGTTCTATAAGAAGGCCTGTGTAACCCCGATAAATAAGTGCCACCTCCTACGGTTCACAAGCTGTTTGCCCCTGTGTAGGTACAGACCTGAGTCAATGGGCGCAGGTCCCGCCAAAACGTGGTCCACAGCACACACAGGCAGCTGTGATGGCCAAGGTCCCTCGAGTCGTTTCGTTAAAGTTATGGTCCCCCCTCTGCTGTTGCAGGTTTGGTTTCCTAGTCAAACGTGACGATGTCTTTTGGGTTCTTATACCCCTGCCCTTCCGCTCAGGGGGCTCTGCTTCTTTGCTCAAAGTCTACATTTCAGGGCGTCTTCTTCGGTGTAAATTCCCATTTTCCCTTAGCAACTGGGCCATGGGTCTAAAACCTGTAAAACTCTGGCTCTTCCCTCCATCCCCTCCTCTTTCTTGTTTCACCCCCAAAATGGGCCCTCCTACTTCTGCTTCAGACATAGTTCATTTGGCGGGGGACGGCCACTCCTGCCTCAGTGTGAGGTCTGTGTTCATGCAGGGTCTGTGTGGGGACACGAATACTCCTCATTTCCCGGGTGCTTAGCTCTTGACTGTAACTGATATTTTCTCAGTGGGAAGGTTAGCAACCTATTCTTTCACCGTGCATGTGTTCACCAAGCCTGGGTTCTGACAGCCACCAAGTTAGAAACGATAATCACAAAAAGGAACCCAACAAGTTCCCTTTATTCCCGGAGGTCATATTTTACTGGAGAAAGTCGGAAAACAATCAGACAAGCTCTGTTGGGAACTGCCCTGCCTGGTTTCAGGAATTGTAACTGCCCCCCATGGCTAAGTGAGTGACCTCCAGAATGTGAGCCACTAAGGAGACAAAGCTTGTCTCTGGCAGCAAGTGCTGCTTCTGCTTCTTCCCCTGTCCCCAAAGCTTGGTCAATGTCCATGGCGGGTACAACCCCTCAGAGGGGGCAACCTAGGCCAGACACAGTCCCTTGGGAGGCCATCATGGAAGGACTCAAGGGGCTACAACAAAGAGGAAGCGATGGACCCTCATCCCCCTGGCTATTGTGACATAGCCCGAGTCCCCATTTCTGTCTGGGAGAAGCTCTTCCTGGCTCTAATCCACTTAAGCCTAAAAACCTATGATGGGGAAGGCGGTGCAGCCCTGTGCTGGAAAGGGCGGGTATCTGGGGTAAATCAGGCATAAGAAAGAATATGTAAAATCCTGTGAAACCTGCTTTGTTTAGAATGCTCTCGTTTAAATGATAAGGGTCCAAGCAAGAACTTGGTTCCTCAAAGTTATGGCTCGTTAGCCATCTGACCCTGACAGAGAATAAGGCCTCGTATTTCTTTGAATGCTAGCTATTGTTTGATCCTTACCTGTATTCCTGTGCAAATGAACCCAATAAAAGGCCCTTGAGCAGGGGGCTCTTGGCACTTCCCCTTTGAGAGATCGGCCACCTCTCCTCCCCAAGCAGATCATATCTTGGTAGTGTTTCCTTTCATCTGTGGCTCATGGGGGGACTTGTAAAGAAAGTTGCCCCCACAAAGGACATTTCGTGAAAGCATTGTCCTCTTTCTGAAATTATCATCTTGCATTTTAGACATACTTCCTGACCTGTTCTAGTCTTCACTGAAAGACTTTTTCACCAGATGAGCACGTGATAGTTCAATGTCCCTGAAGCTACATTTCCTTTCTGTTCATCACAATTGCTGACACCATTTTACATTTCTTACTGCACAAATTTCCAGGGATGCGTTCAGGGTCCCGCAAACTGTCATTAAATGAAAACAGAAAAAAACTGTCATTAAAGTAAAACAGAAAAAATTTTAGATGGGTACTTTGTAACTGAGACTGTGTTTGAAAACCTAAATTAATTTTCTGTCAATATCGAATCCATCCAATTGGATATATCCTGAAATGTTAGTAAGCCTGTTACTATGAATAATGCTGCTTATTCTTTGGCATCAGAAATTAAATCAAGCTTTCACTGGGAAGGCCTTGCACTGTGTCCTGGGAAGATGTTGAAATGCGTGAAAATAATGCATCTCATGTGGATGTTGAGGATGAGAAATTTTAATATCTATTTAAATTTCCTTGTTCGAAAATTAAAAGGACAAATCACTTGAATGGTGTGCTCTTAGAAACCTTCTCGGGAGCAAACAAAAATAAATCAGAATCCCATTAGGCTTCATAGCGTAGAATAAAGAAAAGCAAACCGACCAAGTCACAGTTATAGGGCTTTTAAAATCCTAGCAAAGAAGAACCACGTTTAAAGTAGTAATCTCAGACGAGAACCAAGGACACGCAATTATGGGTGCGAGGCTGTGTAATAGCTAACGTTTCCTCTTATATGCTGTGGAGGGAGAGGGGTTAGGACGTAGTTCCTGTCCAAATATATACTAATGATAACACCCAGTAGTTTAAGAGGCAGTGCACACAGCCTGATTATTGCTGCAAGTATTCCAACTCCTTATTCTCCACACAAAGCCTGGGATATTCAGATTTTTCTCGTTCCCTTTCTTAGCTGGATTAAAGCTAAAAAGGCCTTCACTTGTCAGCACTTCAACCAGAGGCTGACATGGTGAGGGTCTTGCTTTTCTGTGCAAATCACATTTTCCTTCTTCACCTATTAAAAAAATGTTCTCTAATTTAGAATGATGAACTCATGTCTTTTTTCTCTGCATTCATTGATTGCTCTGAGAATCAAAACACTCAGCCTGTTAATAAAAACATTTTTTATCGGAGAGGAGAAATAAACAAGGGACCTACACATTTTTTTAATAAAACAACTTATTCAAGAGAGAAAACTAAACAAAGAACATTTTCCAGAAAAAGTTCTTTTTAAGAAACCACTTGTTCTTGGAAAGAGGTTTCTAGGAAAATTAGACAACTGGAGCTTATGCTGGAAAGGGAAGAATTGGCATTAATTTCAAGTGTTGTCAGTGGGAAAATATCTAATATAATTTTAGATGATTTGTAGAACATGTATTTTCATTTCAGCAAGGATACAGCTGCATTCATCACAAACAGAAACAAAAATTCCTGGGCTCGACTGGAAGTTCACAAAAGCCATTTTTGTGTGGGCACCCTTTAAAAATAGAGGTCAAGCTAACTTAGTAAAAGAATGTCTTAGGCTTGTAGACAGGGTCATCAGTGGAATTTTTTAATTTTTATTTATTTAATTTTAGAGCGGGGGAGGTGAATGAGAGAGAGAGCGAGAGAGATTTGTTGTTCCACTTATCAATGCATCATTAACTGATTTTTGTATGTACCTTGACTGGGAATCGAACCAGCAACCTTGGCCTATCAGGATGGCGCTCTAACCTACTGAGCTACCCAGCCAGGGCTGTCCTTGGGATTTTATCCAGGCAAAAATTGAACACTGGAGCAAGACATCTGTTTACAGAACCAGGACTGTCTTTATGTACTAGTTATATGTCTAAAATATATCTACTATCACAATGTATCTCTACATTTTTCTCACTGTCTTGCTGGACCTGGTTAGCTTCCTGTCTCCTTCCCCTAACTCTTTACCCATCCCGTTTCCATGAGTTACAATTTCTCTCACCTGAGCCTTGCGTTTGTTGGATGTTTCAACATCAGTCCTGTACTTGCTAAGTATCAGAGAAGTGGCTGTACCGATTATGACAAATTAGGTGCGGAGTAAAGGTTGGAGTTCAGTTGGGTCCACATCCAGGTTTCTTGAAGTGCAGGTAACATCCTGGGTTTAAAATCTTTGGTCACTTGTAAGGTGGAGATATTAGGACCTACATGAAAAGGTATTGCTCAGCCCTGGCTGGGTAGCTCAGGTAGAGTATCGACCCAATGCACCAAGGTCGTGGGTTCGATCCCTGATCAGGGCACATACAAGAATCATCAATGCATCAGTAAGTGGAACAACAAATCCATGTTTCTCTCTGTCTCTCCAGCTTCCTCTCTCTCTCTAAAAATTAATAAATTCAAAAAGAGACTGGTGTCCATAAGATGAAATGGAAATGAAGCATGCAGTTCAATCCACATTTTATTATCATCAGCCGACACCCACACATGGCAGATTTTGTTACTCTTACACAATAGGTAACAACAAAAGTGAACAAGGGCACAAGTCAGTAAATAATCTGAAAGCAGACACACGCGTACACATTGGAACATAAAAAGCTTCTCATTTTAAACCAAGAGTCCCTCCCCTTCCCATCCCTTTTCAAATGGACACAACTCTGAGTTTGGGGAGAATTCCTCCTTGACCTGGACAGGTGTGGTAAGCCAGACTCCACCTGAACTGCTTATAAAGGATGCCGTCTGGTCCATGAATGTGGATGCTGTCCCTAAAACACCCTCTGTGGTCAGGGGGTCTTTCTCGGAGTGCTGTTTCCCGCCCCCACTTCTCCATTTCCAGCCTGTGTGCTTCCCAGGGCTGGGCCTGTGTTCCCAACAGAAATGTCCACCAGGAAGCCAATGGCACTGAGTCCAGAATGTCACCCCTCACCAGAAATGTCATATCTGATGGCCTCAGAGCAGGCTCCACTGTGGACGATTTTCTGACCTGTGATGTGAACTTGTTCCTCAAAAGCCTTTCTCTCCCTCCGAGGGAATATCAGGAAATTCATTGCCATCCTCGATTTTTACGAGACATACTTAATGCAATAATGATAATTGACCGGGGCATGTCAAGCACATGACAAATATTGAGTAACTATTACTGTTGAGAGTACCAGTTTACAAATGACCTTGGGCATATAAGGGAAAAACAAAAACAAAAACGAGATGCATCATTTTGACTTAAAACTCAGCATGAGGGGAAACTCATACAATAGGCTTGTGTGGGGACCCCCCAAGCCACACACAGATCCGATTCAAGGAATGTAACCCCAAAAAATGTATTCAGGAAGCATGGCCTGTTTTATACATTACACATATAATTTTAGATCATGGGGCAGAAACCCAACAACCAAAGGTCAAGTGTGGACATCAATGAGCAATTATTTTTAAGTAAGACTTTTCTATTAAAATGCCGCCCTGTTGAACACATCATTGGGATTATAACTGTGATTATAATCATATTTTTCACACTCACCTTTTTGGGCAATGCATCACCAGGGAGTAGCTCGCATCTTTACACACATGCACACACATGCACACACCATGTGCCTGGGGATATCATTATGGATATAGGTGCCCCGGTTTACCCTAATGCCCAGTTCCACTTTCTAGACTTCTACTACCCATGGTCGACCACACTCTGAAACTGGTCAATGGAAAACTCCAGAAAGAAATGGATTCATGAGCATGACATGGGGTGCCTTCCTGACCAGCAGGACAGAATGTCTGGCTGTCCCTGTCAGTCCCTGCCAGATGGGAACCATCTATTTGCCCACAACATCCATCCTGCACCACCCTATATGCTCCATGCCTGGTATCATGAGTCATCCCTTGTGTTTAGCAAGGAAAGAAAGTTACACGCAACACGTTTCTCTCGATTCACTGAAACCGCTATTTCCTCTGAAACATTTGAGACAGTGAGAGGGCTTTCTGCAAAGCAGAGGATATTTGGAGACAAAAAGCTCTTACAGAATCATACGGTAATTTCCCCCCAGGCACTTACACTTCTACATGCCTTAATTATGTTTCAGATTATTTACATAATACAGCAAAGGCATACTATTTTGTACATGATTATGAGTCTATCTAACGAAGTTGAAGGTTATCGTGGGACAGGGGGTGGGGACTAGATGCCATTTCATCGCTGATCCACAGAGCGGCTTTCAGCTTTCTGTCTGGTCCTTATTCAGAACGTGAAAGCTGTGAGGAACATGTGAGCATCATGTCACAGTGACAGCTTTGATGGGGGGGAAGTAGGCAGCCCATGGCTCACAGCCCACAGCCCACAGCCCACAGTCCACAGCCCACAGCCCACAGCCTGACTCAGGAGACCAAAGCCCAAGGGAATTTCAGAGCATGGCTGTAATAGCAAACACACCCTTGAAGGAGAGACATCCAGGCACTAAAAGAGTTGGCTGTGTCAATGGGAACCAATCAGTGGGGACCCGTGTGTTGACAGGAAACCAATCAGCTGGGACCCATGTGTAGACAGGAAAGAGGAAGTGTGGGTGCACTCGAGGAGATGGCTGTGCTAATCAGCTTCCTCATCACCATTTCACAATATGTGCGCACACCAAATCACCATGGTGCACTTCTTAAACAGAGGCAGCTTTTATTTTTCAATCATACATGGACCACGCTGGGAGGAAAAAAGGAAAAAAAAAACTAGATCTTTTTCATATGTTGTCTTTTGCTGTCAAATTTTAAATGTTACCCCAGAATCTCTTGCACTATTGAATGAAAATCACGGGGTCTGCCTTTCCTACATATTTTTGTAGAACAAAGCCCGAGATGTGGCGATCACAGAATCCAGACACCAGAAATGCCCCTAATAGCTGTGAGTGGTCCTTGATGCTCAGCGGTGCCCTCAGTAATTGTTCCAACTGTGCTCAGGGGCAATGTCATTGGAGTTTCTTCTCCACGCAGGACACAGCTTGTCTCCTCAACGTTACTGCTAGGATTGTCTTGAACTTGGACCTGAAAAACCTTCTCCAAGGATCCCCTTACACATTGAATTCATTCTGTTTCATGTCTGTATAACCCCTGGTCGTCATATCAGTGTGAAGACCACCCATTCAATGTTACGCTTTCAGATATTACAGACGCTGCTTTTGCTTCCAATACATTTACGTTTTGTCTTTAGCAAAGCTTTTCACAGTCCAGGCAACACAAATGGATTTTTCCATATTGTCTGTTTTCTTCATTGGGTGTGATTTGCCCTCACTCTACCCCCAAACTCCCTAACACCCCTCTTCCTCAGTCTATGGGAGGGACATCGTAGATGTAATTATTAATATATGCAGTAAAAATAAGATCTATTACATATGTTTTGACCAGTCAATAGTGAACATCAGTGGAATTCAATTTATATTATATATTTAAATGTATCTGTTTAAATAATTTCTGTATCATCGAATATATCTTTATATACACATATATTATATACATATTTACATTAACATTACATCACATTACAATACATTTTGTACATACTTACCTATGCATCTATAAAATTGATGTATATTTATATATACATCGAAATCATATGTAATATGCATTTATACAATTTTATAAGTACATGTAATGTAAATACACTTCTATATACATTTGTCCACACTTCATAAATATGTGTGTTATGTAAATATGTAAAGTAATGCATAATGGAAAATGATCAAATGAGGCACAAGGTAAAACACCCTGATTTGATTTTTTTTTTACATTTCCTCAGTTACTTTTCCCCGCCTTTTCGGATTCAAAGAACAAGACCCCAGGTGCTAAGGAAAGGTCAGGTGATCTACATAACAACCCACCTCTGTCTGCCACTTGTGGATGAGAGAGCACTTTCTTCTATAAATAGCAAAACTAACAGGGTTGTCCCTTGAAATTTCAGCTGCCTGGTAAGAGAGAGCTGCCTTTTCACAGTTTTATCCTCATTCTAATCCCATCAAAAATGTGGTAAATGTCCCAGAAAAATGCATCTTTTCATGTATATTTTTGGTTAACTGTGATAAAAGTAAACACACATTTTGAAGAAAAAAATCTAAAAAAGGGAGTGCATGTACAACACACTAAAAGGGATAATTCTTTTCAAATTCCCATGGAGTATTTTGCCTTGAAAAAACAGTCATAAGCACTTCACACCAGCCAAATGTCATGCTTACTTAATATGGTGAATTTTTAAATGAAGTTAATTTGTTAATGATAGTTGCGGATGTTTTGCTGGAAAGCCAGTGAGGATGGCCACTTGGAGCCTTTCCCACAGAGGAAATCACTGCAGCAGGCTGACACCAAGTCTCCCCCTTCTTAAAAAAGTTCATGATCCGTGTGTCCTCATGGGAATCCTTTAGACCCCAATCTTGTTAGGGCTGCATTTCATTGTCACAAAGTGGAAACAAAACGTAGGGGCAAATAAACTTCCTTTGAAAAACACGTTATGGATTTGGCAACCTCAAATAGTAAATTCTCAAGGCAGACAACCTCAGACCTGGAGGAGTGTGTAAGGAAGCACAAAATTCACTCATAACACACAACATAGAGTTCAGCCAGGGCAAATGCTGGAATTATTTCTCTTCAACACTTTTCTATGAACTTTTACTTGGACAAATGCAATGGAAGGTAACACCGTAGAGTTCCCTCTTCTACCTGATTGCCACTTGTCTACCTGAGTCTGATCTACCTACCCACCTACCTACCTACCTACCTACCTACTATCCTGTCCATTTATCACCTATCCATCAACCCAACATCTATGGATCTATCATCGATCTATCTGTCTATCAACCTATCTATCTATCTCTCATACCTCTATCTAATATTTACCTATCTATCTATCTATCCATCTAATGGGTCTAATTCTAGGTGGACTAGCTTAAGTACAACTTTCTGTTTGAAACTTGTGTTAATTCTGACGACATAGTATCAGAAAGCAATTATTATTCTGGTAACCAATGTGTCCCTGGATTTTGGGCTGTCATCTGCTTGCAAATGCACATCTTGATTCATCCTTTTCTTAATTCTTGATCCTTTCCACTTGCATTTTAATAAGGAGAACCTAAATTTCTAAAATCCCCTCTAAATGGCACTTCCAAATGAAATCTTCTTTAATGCAAACTACACCCCTTATATACTTCCTGTTGTCAATGGTATCCTCAAGTTCCTAGTAAATCATGAGTAACCTTTAAAAAATTATACTCGTTAAAGTTTTTCTACAGTCCGCTCAAAAACTTCTTTGTAGTGTCTTCCAAATGTATCTTTTATTTTTATATCTACTGAATTTTAGACATTCAGAATTGATCCTCTGTTCTACCAAAACACTGTTCTTCTATCTCAGGTATTTCTGCATGCTAACGTTATTTTTATATTCCCCAAATACAATTTTTATCACATCATAGTTCCTTGATCAAAATTACTCAATTTCTTCTATCTGAAAACAAAATGTACCCTCCTGTAAATCAACCCTATTTGTACATTAATTTTCTGCAACTGAGTAGGCATCGAATTTGTAATACGAGGTGTTTTATTAGTGGGTGCAGCTCTGTGAATGCCATGCCTTGCACACAGGGGGTCATTGCCCTTGTGTGGGTATTTACCATTTCAGTCCTCATATTGCCAAGCCAGGACAGGGTGGCTCTTGCCCGCATCCGGAGGCTCCTGGATATTAAGACACTTCACCTCCACTGCTCTGATAGAGAAAAGTCATCCTCAGCTAAAGAAAGAGGAGTCTCCAGACTGCTGATTTGGGAGCAGTGTATTCTGATTCATTTGTCACAAGAAACACGATGACAAATTACATAAGAGGACTTACTTTCTTTCACAGGCCTTTGACCCTGATATCCGAGACCTGTTGTGGACCGCTCTGCCTGGTTTTAGGAATTGTAACTCTACCCCCTGTGGCTAAGGACCTCTGGAATGCAAGCTGCAGGAGACAAAGCTTGTCTCTGGTAGCAAAGGCTGCCTCAGTTTCCTCCCTGTCCCCAAAGCATGGTCGGATGGGTAAGACCCCTCAGAAGAGGGGCAACCTAGGCCAGACAGGACCACATGGGAGGCCATCGTGGAAGGACTTGGGGGGGGGAGCTGGGACAAAGAGGGAGCAATGGACTCTCTCCCCCCGGCTTTGACATAGCCCGAGTCCCCATGTCCCCTGGGAGAAGCACCTCCTGGCTCTAATCCCCTAAAACCTGAATACCTGTGGGGAGAGGTGCAACTCCTGGCCTTGCTAGAGCCTGTCCTGGGGAAAAATCTGGCATCACAAACAATTCCTGATAAACCTGTGAAATCTGCTCTGCTAAGAGTGCTTTCATTCATATGTTAAGGGTTCGAGCAGGAAACCCTAAAACTCTCTTCCGGACAGACTCTGACTCATACTAAGCCCTCAGATTTCTTTGTAACGTTATCTACTGTTTGATCCTTGCCACCCTGTATTCCCTGCGTATTACAACCCAATAAAAGCCCCTGGAGGAGAGAGCTCAACGCCTTTTTCCCCTGAGAAACTGGCCACTGCTCAAGGCCTTTTTCCTCTGGGAAAATGGCCACCTCTCCTCCCCAAGCAGATTACATCGTGTCTCTGTCCTGTTTACTCTTATCTGTGGCACACGGGGAGACTTTTGAGGAAAGTCGCCCCCACAGAGACCGAAGGTGGTGGGTCCCAGGCACCTTCTGGGTTGCTCTTCAGCCTCCTCCTGGGATTGGACTTTCTCTCAGGACTGTTCTGATGAAAACACAGAAGGATTTTCTTTTCTCTCCTTTCTTTTTCTAAAAATGAATAATAAAAGGAGAGCATTTTTTGGCAAGTCTATCACAATTATCAACACCCCTGCATGGAGGATGTTACCGTTGAAAATGTTCCAGATAAATAAACCAAATTTTCATGGCGAGTGGGTGTACAGAAAGTCGTGGCTTGAGTTCCCCCTAGTAAAGCAAAGATTGAAAGGTGAGAGCAGCAGATTTATCTGTGGGAGCAGCAGGACTGCTTCTGAAAGAGAAAGTAGACTTCTCTATGAACAGGGAACTATCACGACAGCAAAGTAGCAGGTTTCCCCCTCCTGTCTAGACAGGCTCTGGATGACACTGTGCGACACACAGTGGGTGTCACCATGCCAGGTGGCCCTCTTGACTTTTTCTGAGTCCATTTACGTCACCCTGACCTGGCTCTGATGAGTCTCACGGTGTGGCTGCCTGTCACAAGGAACGCTGACATGGTGTTTTGGCACATGCTCAGCACAGACCTCCAGAACTTCACAGGGGACAGATAGAAAATTGAAGGACAGATTGAAGGTCCAGGAACTATCCTGCTGCACAGAGAGAAGTCACTGAAGCCACATATGAGGCTTACTATCTCCCTGTGACTTTGTAAAAAATGGTAACCATAGAAATAGAATGAGACAGCACCACGACTCACAGTGGGAAAGTCAAATACGATTCATACCTAAGTGCAAATTCAGATACATACTCCCGTGTGCTGATCTACTCAATATTTTATTCCTCAACATACTTTAGCTCAATGGACTCTTCTTAAGCTATTTCTTCCTTCTTTTAACTCTATGGATTTTAATGCTGTACGAATCCAAGGCCCGTGACACTCTCATATGAAGTATTACAGGATAATTATACCTCTTCTCCAATGCAGCTAATACCTCTGAACCTCCAAATGTACTTATCACACGCTCTCTTTTTCAGGTGACTGTTTGCTCTCATTTTTGGTTTCCACAAAAGTTGAAGTCCAGACACAAGCAGAATTACTGCTTTGCAGTTCACATTTATTGGTGTATGTGCATTCGTTAGTCCTTTGCTAGCCCTCTTTATTGTATGGCTTTTCCATGTCTACCCATAATTATTATCAGGAATCCTTTTTAGTAGTTCCGTCCTTGTGCATGTCTGCTAGTGAGAAATTCCACCAGCTTTTGTATGAAAGCATGCTTGCCTCACATTCATCTTTGGAAAAACATTTTTGCTGAGTAGCAAAAACCTAATGTTCTGCACTTTAAAAATGCGATGATTTTACTGGCTCTCCCTCTTATGTTTATTTTGACATCAGCAGGAGACTCAAGACCCAACTATTATCTACACCAGAATCTCTGGTTGTGTACCAGGAGAATAGCCTAAAAGTGTTTTTTTTAATATTTTATTTATTTATTTTTAGAAAGAGGGGAATGGAGGGAGAGAAGTATCAATGTGTGGGTGCCTCTCACATGCCCCCTACTGGGGATCTGGGCCACAACCCAGGCATGTGCCCTGACTGGGGAATGAAACCTGCAACCCTTTGTTTGGTAGGCCAGTGCTCAATCCACCAGCCAGGGCTAAAAGTGTTTTTAATAGCATTGAAGAATGGTAGAAAGCCCAAAAGAACCCTAGTGCGCACCAGGAGAACAATGCATATAAAGACCATTTTACTCACACGGTGGAGCATTAATTACACAGCATTGAAAAGAAATCATCATAACTACCTGTGTACTTTCAAACATGAATAATCGTGTTTATTGATTAGAAAAATTCTTCCTGCAAATATAGAGCATGATTCTACTTTAATGAATTCAAACTCTATGCCCGTAATACACATATCTGTATATGTCACGCACAAACACATATGTATACATAAGTACACATGTATATGTGCACATATATGTGTATGTATACCCATGATTGTATACACTCATGTATACACTTGTACAAATGCAATTCTAAAACCTGAAACAATGCAGTCTAGATGAAGAATTTTGTTCAGTGATGTTTGGCTTTAGACATGTCTTGCTTTTGAAGATCTGACTTGCAGAAGCCAGAGATCCAAATGATTTCAGAAAACTGGGAAGATAACTAACTGAAATGAGTTCAGAGATTGCCACGAAGCAGTTAGTAGTGATTAACTGGCAGGAAGGAATGTGAGAACGTCATTTGGATGGTAAAACATCCAATAACTCAGCATAAAAAAAGTTACCTTTTTTTTTTAAATGAGAGCATATCTGTTTATTTTTTTTCTGGCTTAGGAAATCTCTCTGATCAAAGTGACTCCCACTGATGGCATGTCTAAATAACGTTGTCAAAACCACTGTCATATTAGACAGTTAAATTTGTTTCACCAATCAGTTTATGCAAGTTCCCCACCACTCAGTCTCGGCTTCATAAATCACATGTCCCTCTTCTGAGGTTTGCCACAAAATGACTAAACACAACTTTAAGATGGTAGACATAGCTCACTGTCTTTTGTCTATGCTGTGAATTATGCCTCTTCCAAAATTAAGGAGATATTAAGGAAACATATACGATATCTTTTACAAAAGACCACCAAGTTAAAAAGCTATGTCATGATGTTGAGAATAATCCCAAAATGCAGGTATTTAAAACAAAAACGAAAACAGGCCCTGGCTGGTGTGGCTCATTGGATTGAGTGCTGGCCTGTGAACCAAAGGGTCGCCAGTTTGATTCCCAGTCAGGGCACATGCCTGAGTTGCAGGCCACATAGACTCCCCAAATAGGGGGCGCACGAGAGGCAACCACACATTGATGTTTCTCTCCCTTTCTTTCTCCTTCCCTTCCTCTACTCAAAAAAATAAATAAATAAATAAAATATTATTGAAAAACAGCATAGAAATTAGTTTGAAAACATAGTAGCTAGGCATGCATGTGGAAGCTATATAATTAGATGCATAAAAATGTGGGATTATTCTCATTTCTTATTAGGTACCAAGTTGTTTTTGTGGATTGAAAACTATTTTCCTCCAACTTTTTACATTTAATCTTCCTCTATCCTTATTTTTTAAAAACTTTATTTATTTATCTTTAGAGGTTAAGGGAAGGAGAGAAGGAGAGAAAGAGAAAAACATCAATGTATGGTTGCCTCTTGTATGTCCCCCGCTGGGAACTGACCCACAACCCAGGCGTGTGCCCTGACTGGAAATCGAACTGTGATTGGTTCACAGGCCCGCACTCAATCCACTGAGCTACACCAGCCAGGGCCCTCTACCCTTATTTTTAAATCAGTATAATACATAGCTTCTAATAAACATCTACTATTTTCTCATGGTACAAATGGACAGAGAGTTGTATTATGCTAAATATGCATGTTTATCTTGTCGAGACACTTGTATTTCAAAATAGAGTATAACATTTACTTTGACATTTATCCCTGATGCAAATTACAGACTAATCTCACTGGGTATTTGAGGTGATCCCATAATTATGGTTCATAAAAGCTGTTTAAGGAAGTCTTTGGGTTTGTAGTGACACATTAAATTTATGGAGGAGTAACATATACTGTCATTATAACTAACTTCTTCCCTCTTACTGGTGTAAAAGAAAGTTCACTAAGAAAAGTACTGCATTATTTCTGGCCAAAATGGAGGCATAGGTAGACACACTGCCTCCTTGCACAACCAAAAGAAGAACAACAGCAAATTTAAAAACAAAAACAACCAGAACAGACAGAAAAATCTAACTGAATGAAAGTCTGACAACCAAGCACTTAGAGAAGAAATATTCGCACAGACCGGTACAAGAGGCAGAACAGGCAGCCGGACAGAGAGGAGTTGCGGCAAAGTGGCAGCTGGAGCACTGGGGTGGGCAAAGCGGTGGCTCGTGGACCAGGCAAGGTGGCAGCTGGTGGACCAGGTGGTACCACATTTGCATGCGGATAAACTGGGAGGAACAGTGGGGAGCGAGACAGACCTCACAACCCAGGGCTCCAGGGTGGGGAAGTAAAGCCTCAAAACGTCTGACTGCAAAAATCTGTGGGGGTTGAGGCAGCATCAGGGGAAGCTCCCAGCCTCACAGGAGAGTTTGTTGGAAAGACCCAATAAAGGGGAACTTCCCCAATCTGGCGAATGAAATAGACTTCCAGGAAGTCCAGGAAGCTCAGAGAGTCTCTCACATGCCCCAAAGAAGTTGGACCCAAGGAAGCACATACCAAGGCACATCATCATTACATTACCCAAGATTAAAGAGAAGGAGAGAATCTTAAAAGCAGCAAGAGAAAAGGAGACAGTTACCTACAAAGGAGTTCCCATAAGACTATCAGCTGATTTCTCAAAAGAAACCTTACAGGCAAGAAGGGGCTGGGAAGAAGCACTCAAAGCCATAAAAGGCAAGGATCTACATCCAAGATTGCTCTATCCAGCAAAGCTTTCATTTAGAATGGAAGGACAGATAAAGTGCTTCTCAGAAAAGGTCAAGCTAAAGGAGTTCATCATCACCCAACCCTTATTATATGAAATGTCAAAGGGACTTATTTAAGAAAAATAGATGATGAAAAATATGAACAGTAGAATGACAGCAAACTCACAACTATCAACAACTGAACCTAAAAACAAAAACAAAAACCAACAAAGCAAACAACTAGAACAGAAACAGAATCACAGAAATGGAGATCATGTGGAGGGTTATCAGTGGGGGAGAAAGGGGAAAAAGGTACAGGGAATAAGAAGCATAAATGATAGGTAGAAAATATACAGGGGGAGGTTAGGAATAGTATAGGAAATGGAGAAGCCAAGGAACTTATTTGTACCACTCATGGCATGAGCTAGAGTCGGAGCAGGGGATGCGCGTTGGAGGGGTGTGCAGGGTTTCAGAAGGGAATAAAGGAGAGAAGAAAATGGGAAAACTGTAATAGCATAATCAACATAATATATTAAAGTTAAAAAAGAAAACTCCTCTATTAAATAATTATACTGCTGGTGTTATATTTTTTAAACATGCAGGCAAAGACACTATTTTAGTATTTCAGACAGAAGTATCCATATGGACATTTTAAGTGCTCATTGCAACTGAAATGTTTTAGCTATTTATGGCAAGAAGTGCAGACACAAAATTATGTTCTTAGAAACACACCTTTCTTTAGGTTTTGACAAGTGAGTGGGATTAACTATTATGGGTCACCGAAAAGATCATGTAAATACAAAAATGATTGGTGAGGAAAGCAAAATGGTGTTAGGCGTTTTTTATGTTTTATGAACCTCCTATTTTTAATAAGTTGATTATTCTTCCCTTTACATGACCCACCATATGCACAAGGGTTTATTACAACGCTCAGTGGATTCAAGCTGCAACCCACTATGTACCAGTTGTTAAAATGCAAGTCCACATTTTTATTCAACATTCTAACACATTTCCACTAGTTCATGGGGATTCCAGTCAGAAATGCTATGTACTTTTAACTTAACTTTTCTGTCTGCATAGACTAAGTCCCTCTGCCAGGTATGTTTGGTACACACCAAAAATGGTGATGGTTAGTATGCAGGCTGACCCTCGGGAATACAAATTATTTCTGAATTTGCCTTGAATCAGGGTCCTCAGCACATCTGGGGCTCCAAAAAATAAAAGTGAGTTGCAATGGGATCAGTATTTTTGAAAGACTTTATTAAGAAAAGACAAAATCGGTCTATCACTAGACACAAAGTTTCATGGTCTTAGGTAAAACAATGCAGAGTAATTCTGTTCGTGTTGTGGACATAAGAACTATAAGAACTTGGGGAGGTGTAGCACCTTCATGGACATCTGGCACTTTCCATATTATGGTTGCTAAGGAACAGTCATGTCCTGGCTGTATGAATTATCTTAAGATGATAGGATAAGTAAACCTTTGTTTTCCAGGGCAGTTCTGAACTCCAGTGACCAACTGGAGATTTTTGCCATTGAGTGCGGTGGGAATAGACCATGTGTTTATTTGACCAGACCATGTAGAGCTGGGATATCTGTTAACATGCCAACCTGGGTCTGTATGGGAGGGTATTTCTGAGTGACAGGAACTGTTAAAGTTGTAGATTGAGTAAAGCAGGGGGTCCCCCTTAATGTGGATGGGCATGACCCAATCCACTGAGGACCGGAATAGATATAAAAGGCCAGGGAGGAAGAACACATTCTCTCTTTCTACCAGTCTCTGAGCAGACCATCAACATTCTCCTGCCTTTGATCTTGAACTTGGACTGGAAATATACCATCCGGTCACCTGGGTCTCCAGCTTGCCAGCTGCAGATTTTGATTCTTCTTAGCTTCTCTAATCACAAAAGTCAATCCTAGGATGGACAGAAGGATGGATGGATGGATGGATGGATGGATGGATGGATGGATGGATGGATGGATGGATGAATAGGTGGATGCATGAGTAGATTATTGGGAGAATGGATCAATTGATGGAAGCATGGATAGATGGATGATGGATGGATAGGTAAGGTAGATGGATGATGGTGATGGATAGAAAGATAGCTCTCCTATTACTTCTCTTCCTCTGGAGAACCTTGACTCATATGATTAATACACAAGAAAACTTTAGGATCAAGTTATCTTAAACTGAAAAAAAAATCACATATAATTACTTAACGTTTTCAAAATTGTTTGGTCAATTAGAGTTGACACAAAGATTATTTTCCTTTTCCCCCCTCTGATATTTAGTGGGCAAAGCCCAGGTTTTTGATAAGATACAAGACAGTTCTATTCAAGTAATTATTCCTTTTCCTTCACTACATTCAACTATCTCCTCACACATAAATGTGGGTAAAAAAAAACACTGCTTAAAATATCTGAGACTGGGGATTAAATTCATTTTCCATATGAATACAAATAATGTTTTGCATGGTTCTAACAGACTCTGAATTTTCAAAGAAGAAATTTCACTGCATACACACAGGAAATTGTAGTCTATTTTGTTTTAAAGTTCCTTTGTAGGGAGACCTTACTCTTTAGACTAAATTATAGCAAATTCTATCCAGGTTACAAGTAAATTGTATTTGAAGTAACAGCCCTTCCTGTATTGAGAAGACTCTAAGAGAGCTGTTGTTGAGGTATAAGCATCCGAAACTAATTTGAATCCTGGAACCTGTCTGAAAGCATCTTCTGCATTTTAACACAATCATCTTTGGCAGGTGAAGGTGAACTTGGATGGAGATTCTCTGTCGCTCACTTTATTTTTCCTCAGCATGGAGAAACATGCAGCGAGATTTCCTGGACCGAAAAGAAGAACTCGGGGAAAACATAGAAGGTTGATGATAATGAGATTTAAAAAATATTCTCAGTTTATTTTTTGTCTCTATGCTCTGTTACCTTCAAACAGTAAATTTTCCTTTTCCATCACCTGTATTCAGTTTGACTGTTTGGGAAATTGAAATAGCATAAACACTTGGTAAGCACTGGCAAATTATACTGTTCCATCCTACAGAAAAGGAGAACCATGTAACTGAGGATTCTTAAATCTCCCCCTGTTGATTCCTTATTTCAGGATTCACTGGCTTGAATAAGAAGCCCAATCAGACAGGCACTCAGCACATGGAAGGAACTTGACCCAATAGATGAATATACTATGTTCTTCCCTGCCATTTCAGAAAGGCTATTATCTGAAGAGATGGCCTTAAAGGAACCTGTGATTTATAAGTTGCTACAAATAGATCTTTGAAAAATAGAGAGAGAGAGAGAAAATGAAGTGCCCTTATGAAACCGTTGGTCCGACCAGACCTGGTAAGGGTCAGCACCGTGGCAGATCCTTGATCAACAGACATGCCCAGCTGAAGCAAACTGCTAAGACACGACAAAAATGATGCTGAACCTGGCATTGCTATAAAACAGCTGCAGGGGCTGCCTGCAGAAGGTGAACAGGTGGAAAGCAGGTAACAGCCCTACAGGAGGAGAGTTTGGTCAGGGAAGATGAAAGGACTTGGGAGCAACTGCCACCCCGAGAGGCATAACCTTGGATTCTCTCCATCCCTGTGCCTCTTCATCTCGTTAATGCGAGGGAACGGCACAGAGGTCGTTTGCACGCAGACGGCCAACACGCTGTCGCTCTTGGCTCTACCACAGCTGAGTGCCTGTCTGACTCCCATTTCTGATAACTCTGCACACAGCCACCTGCTCCAAGACGCCTTGGAGAACTCTCTTGGCCAGTAGGACATCACCCAGCTCTGTGGGGTTAAATCTGTGCACTTTTCTGAGAACTGGGGCCAGTCTCTGAGGGCAGCAGAGGGCTTTACAAGAACTCAAAACAACAGAAAACAAAACAAAACAAACTAACAGCACATCTGGACAGAGAAAAGTGTGAACAATGCCTGTCAGTGAAGCACACAGCAGACATAGGGATGATGGGGAAGAGCTCTGATACCAAAGGTGGAAATTGTGGAGGGTGAGGTGGGGGTGGAAGAAAACATCGTCTGCCTCGCTGAAGTCTTTGATTTATCTGTTACAGAACGAACCCATGGAGGGGGAACAAGATACTATTATCAAATGGATCCCTCCCCCCTCTCCCGGAGCCCCCTGTACTAGGTCTCTGCCTTGTCTGCCACCAGGAATTATGGCTTTCCATGCCTCAGATGGGAGAAAAGGAAAGGAATTATCTATCCAAAAGCTATACAAATTTAGGAGCAATGGCTTAATGTTTTCACCGAGATCCCAAAGTCCTTTAGAATACTTACAAATGCACCTAGTCCTTCCTTCCTCCTCTGCCCGGTCCGGGGTACCGCGTCTCAGGGAAAGAAATAGAAGTCTGTGGCTCAGGTAGCCCCTTGGCTCTTCCCAGTAATCTGTGCTCAGAGGGCAACCCTCCCATGGTTCCCAGCACTGTCACCTGCGTCGCCAGGATCTCCAGTCCCACATGGCACCTTCTCATGGCCCACCACCAAGAGTCCTTTCACCCCCTTTCCCCCAGCAAGGTCTCTCCTGCTTCCTAAGCCACATGGCAAGCACCCCAAAGCCGTGTGGCTCTCCCCTTACTCCAAAGCTGTGTGGTCCCAACCTTCTCTTAGCTCTCACGCAGGAGCTGTAACCAGGGTCAGCTGCCTCCCAGTTCTATCCTGGGTGGAAGTCACTTCCATCTGGCCACGGCTCTTGAACATATCAACAAAGCCCATTAGAAGTTGTAGACATGATAAGTGACCATGTTTGAGGTTATCTGCCAAACTGTGGCTGTGCAAAACAACTCTTCATGGCCCTGCGCCCTGTGTCCCTGCCCCAGCTCAGACTCGTGGGGGTGAGGACATCCCATATACATTTTTATTATTTCCTGGACGCCCTGAGTTCTGGATACCCCATTACAAATCCCTATTTGGGGGACCCTCTGGCTGCACCCTGTTGCACATTCACAACCTCGGTGTGACTCCAGAACATTCTCATGCTCTGAATAAGAGAGTCCATACCCATCACCCCTTGTGGCCTTATCAGTTCTCCCCCTCACCCCGATGAATCGTTACCTTTCTGGCACCCCAAATTCACCTGTGGTGGACATTTCACATGGATGAAATCATGCACTCTATGGCCTTTTGCTCCCTTGCCAGAATAATTTGCAGGTTATCTGTGTTGTACTGTGTATCCAAGCTCCAGGTGGCAACACAGTTTTGACATGAACCCAGACAGAGACCAAAAACTGTGGGTGTCCAACCATCCCAAAAGGAACCAAGTTCAGGATGCCCCAAGCCGGAGTGTGTATTGGCACCTCCTTGCCGGGCCTTCCAGTGAGACCCCACTCGGCCACCCACCTTGTTATTCATCCCCACAGTCCATTCAAGTTTGGCATCAGTATCCTGCTTGAGATTTACTGAAGGCATAAGATTAAGTCTCAACGAACGGAATTGTGCCACGTGGTTCCTCCCAGCTTCCGGTGGAAATCTCTCTTACTTCATAAGTGAGCAGCGTCAAGTGTGGCCAGCTCACCAGGTACTGATGTACACACCCAATACACAGGCTCCGTCTTCCGTGGAATCAGCGTGTTAATGAGCACTCCCTCCTTGGAGAGCTGAGGATGTGTTTTCCTCACATAGGGAGACAGTGGACAGATGCCCCTCCCCTCCCAGGAACATCGCAGGGCCAAAAAGTCATCCTTGCCCGTGTTCAGGGAACACCTTGGGGGCCCCCGTTTAATTAGCTTCGGAAACCCCTTCAATCAGGTTCACAGGGGTTGCGTTTCATTTACTTTGTAAGGAAAACAAGGCCGTTTTTAATGCAAAAACTGTGCATCTCAGGAATTTGACAGCCGGCAAACAGCAGCTCTTCCTCTAATAGTTTCGGACCGAGGACACTGGTCACGCCGTTCGTTCCAGCGAACACACCCCCTCTGCGTGGCCCACGGGGCACAACATTTTCCTGAATGTGGCACTAATTGTTCTAATCAGCACAAGCCCTTGCGTAGGGATAATTGGGGAGGAGGCATGCGATTTCAAAATACCACACTCAGACACAATGTCCTTGATTTGTGGCAGTTGCGTGAAGACATAAACACGTTGGTCAATAAACACCCAGGGGACATTGGCGCCTTGTTCCCTTAGAATACAGTGTTGGTCATTATTTAATTGAAAGCGTAGAAACATCTCTGAGATGATTTTATCCAATTATCATTTCAGAATGAGTACGTTGATCCAAATGGAAAATATGTCCAAAATGGAATTTTTGGTTTAGATTTTGCTAGTGCTTTTTGTTCTTGTTCAGATTGAGATCGTTCATTCCCATCAACAATATTTGGGCGAATGGGCAAAAGTGGACGGGGAACAGCTAAGAGGGTGTAATATTTTTCCACTGAAGCTGTTGGAACAGGAATATTAGGACAGTGAGAGAAGTTGTATTTGCAAATCTGTGCCCTGCAGTCCAGGATTAAGGGTTACACAGAGCAACAGAGCTGGTACAATTTTTGTTTTTGTCAGATTCTGGAGATAAACTTAATATGGAAACATTTGTACTTAGTATTATACAATCAGTCCTTCCCTCTTTTCAGGGAAATTTTATCATGAAATTGACACATCCAACAAGCACACAAAACACAAACATAGACCTCAACAGGCTATGAGTCAAGGGAATGAACGCCTTCTAACTTCCGCCAGAGGCAACAATGATGGTGGACCACACTGCTGACCTGCATGTTGATCCCTCACAAACACCGGCTATTCCCTTTCCTCCTACAACAACCCTGCTGAGTGGCCTGGCCTGTAGACCTACTGTGTGCATCCTTAGCATCATCCAGACTGAGGCTCTGGGTGATAGACCTGTATTGGATACATTACATACAGCTCTTGGTGTGTGCCATTCCTCATTTCCATGAAATAGACACCCAGGCATAGGAATTCTGGTTCATACCTACGTCGGATAATGCCAGATGCCTTTTCAAACCTGGGCACCAGTATACTTTTCCCCATAATCCTGAGTCAGTGTATGTCCCCCATTTCCCAGATGGTCCTTGATATTGTCAAACTCTTTTTTGCCCCTCCCAATGGAAGAACTCAACAATTCATGAATCTGAAAGACTCTTGTATAATCAATTAGATACCCAGCATAATTCTTGTACTTTCTAACAGAGGAGTCAATAGCTTCTCCCATTTTTTTGTTTTCCCTTCACTGACTTCCGTTTAGATTTTCCTACCTGCATGAAAAATAGTGTTGGCTTGCACTGAGTGATGTGCTAAACTCAGTGGCTCCATAGCAACCCACTGCCTAAGATCTTGACATACCATCAATATCACCCAATGGCAGCAATAACATGCTTTAGACACTTTGCCTGCTCTCTATGGCTTATTCCATAATTGATGGAATATTTCAGAATCAGTGGAATTTAAATATACCCTGATGTTGGCATGCCTAATAATTCATGCCAGCACTGAAGCAAAAGAAGGATTTTCCCCCGCTCTGGGATGCCTCGTGCAGTTGGAATGTGGTGTTTAGTGATGGTGAAAAATAACCCAGGGGGTATGAATTTCAGCGCCACATGCTCATGTAAGATGTCGGCACACGTAATAATAACACAGCCCATGACCTTCGGTGAGGTCATGGTGGTTAAAGCATACACACCGTGTTGGTCAAATTTTCCCCAAGACCTCATCCATTGTCAGTTTCTAAGACCCCAGGTTGCGTTAAAACCTTGTCCACTGTGTCACCAAGTAAAAATAAATGGCAATTTATAAAAACAAATTGCTGGCGGTGTAAACCATTGAAACGCAAACAAAGGCTACATCTGTTTAGAGAGTTCATCTCTTTGACATGGTTACAAACATGTTGTGTTTCTGGAAGGCGTTTGCTCGCAGGACACAACCAATTCCTTGGCTGGGTGTAATTAAAAGATATGTTAGTGAGTTTATCAATACAGGTTTGGACAGGCTCATTTGAGGTGATGGATGACTTGCTATTATATTGTAGTATTCCTTTTAGCAAATGTGTCAAGATTACCCAAGTCCGTCTGTCTTGTATACTTCTCCAACTACAAACAACATGGTGACTTACTCTGTTTCATTTCTCGGTATCATGAAGCTTATTCCACAACAGGGGATTTGTCCAATCTTATCTTCCCAAGAAGCGAAGGCAGGATATTGCTCTTTGTTCAGTCTAGTTTCTCATTATTACAACAAGATTCCATAAGATTTTAGGAAATGTAAGAAATAAAGTTAAGTGTGGCATAGTTTTCTCTCTCTCTCTCTCTTTTTTTTTAGGATTTCATGTTTATGTCAATTTACAATTGCTCCTCTATCGATTTTATTTAATATTCTTAAAATATCCATTTTTCATTCCGGTCTCAAATTCTTTTTCCAGCTGTTTCTCACAAAATTAGTGCACTTGGTAACACATGCATTGGTCTCAAGAAGCATCAGTGAAGCTCAGCACTGTTGATGTTTTGGACCAGGTTTCTCTGATGTGAGGGGTTGACCTGACAATTCTAACCATGCACAGTATTGGAAAGAAGCCTAGAGAGACAAAAAAGGCAACTGTGCTTGCTACCTGGATGGGAAGAAGACACCCTGAGAGTTGAAAAATTCACTGAATAAGCAATGTATGAAGAAAGTATTACAAGAACGTACTGGGAAGTGAAAGGTGGTAGAGAGGGGGATGCTAATGTTAATAGTGCTGATGATAATGGTTGATAATGATGGTAATATTGGAGACGGTGCTGATGGTGCTGATGGTGCTGATGGTGGTGATGATGAAGATGATGGTGACCATGGTGATCATGATGATGACAGTGATGGTGATGGTGATGATGGTGAAACTGTAATGTTGTTTTTCATTCAAGTGCACTGAATATTCCTAAATATTAGTTTATCAACACAAGCCAACCGAGCTGCGAGTTTCCCCAATCTATAAAATAATTTTTTAAACAGTGAAAATTCTCTGATTAACACATAAGGCGAGTATTACTGCACTAGCTGTTCAATGGGTATAATGTTTCGATAACATGCTTTCAGGGATGGACGGTCTTATACCTGTTGTCAACGTGATGAGGTATACCTAAACATTTATTAAGAAGATAGGTCTTATATTAACTCTTCCTACTACCACACCACACTCACAGATAGACACAACACAACTTTTGGAGATGTTGGATATGTTTATTGCCTTTACAGAATGATGGTGTCTTGGCGTACCTCCAAACTCATCAAATTATTAGTAGGAAATGAGTGCGCATTTATTTTTTTTTGTAAATCAGTTATGCCTCCATAGCATTGTGAATAGAAAGAAAAATGTTAAATACACATATATGCCTATCCATTCAATGGATACCTATTTACATTAGCGTAGGTCTTCCAATTCACCCAAATTCATTTCTGTCATGATTCTAGAAAAAAGCAAAGTGCAACTTTGTTTTTCACCAAGGAGGCATGACTATAGCGTGGTTCCACACAGGGCGGTAGAGATATGAAAATATTCCAGACAAAGCACTAGAACTTATTCTTGCTTTATTTCATTCCCTGCTCATACTTCAACTCATCACATGGTGAATTTAAATTATGCAAGCTTGAGTGAACTTGTTTCCACTCTTCTTTCAGAGAGTTCTTCATTTACATCACACTACAACTTTCTATGTCTGGATCCTGGAATTTTATGGGACATTCCGGAAGCTCCGATTTGCATGTGTACCTGTCTTTTTAAGGGTTTTCCAGGATGACAGGTAGGGTCTGGGCCCATCCAGATTGAAATCCAGTGCCAGGGTTTCCAATAAACCCTGCCAGGGCTGGCCATGTTGTTGAAAAACAAGAATACTGGAATGGAAGATCTTCACGTCCAGGTCATGTCCCACTTTTTTGGGTGCACTCCCTCCTTTTTTTCACGCCAAAGCCTTTTTACAGTGAATCAGTTCTGTTCTGACAAGCGCACGCTGCAACTGTGTAAAAACAAGAACAGGTTGCCAAGCAAAGTAAATATTTAAGGAACAAGTAATTAGATTCCACTTTGCTTTTCTCCATTTGTATTTAAGCACCTCCATCTAATACAAGACCTTTTCCATTAATATTTTAGTATCCACACGGCATTTGTCATTTCAGTTTTCTGCCTCATTATACTTTATTGACCATCATTTGAAAATTGATTTTGACTGTGCTACTGATAGAGATGTTATATATGTACACACAATTTTTAAACGTACTTGGAATTTAAAATCGTAGAGTCATAAGTCTGGATGTGATTATTTTATTCCTGTCAAGTCTCTATACATACACAGAATTAGACTTACAACTGCTTTAAAACCATGGTTAATAAAACTCAGATAAATATAGCCAAGCTCTTGGAGACTAAACATAAAGCCTTACTGCTAATTGTGGAGAAAAAGAAATACATCTAAAGTAAGAAAAATAACTTAATTTCTCTATTTTTCAAAATTAGAACATATCACACACTGTATGTGAAACTTGGATTCCATACCTCAGATTTTGACATGTTTTCAAACAGTGTTCCCTGCACTTATGCAAAATATAACACCTGCACCCTTGTTACTTGTACTGTCTAAATGAAAAGTAGCCAGTGTGTCTCCTGGTTTTTGAGTCTGTTCGGTCCGACAGCAGGTAGACCATCTATGGTGTCAGGTAGCAGGGTGGGGAGACCTCAAGTCTCCCTTGGTTTCTGGGATGTTCTCTGCAGCATGGAGGCCTTGAAGCACCTGCTATCAACATTCCTAGGTTTGCAAATGGACTCTGGGTTCTCACTGC
Source organism: Artibeus jamaicensis (assembly GCF_021234435.1). NCBI lineage: Eukaryota > Metazoa > Chordata > Mammalia > Chiroptera > Phyllostomidae > Artibeus > Artibeus jamaicensis. Next base: position 2,035,813 of record NW_026521989.1, read on the forward strand.
TTGGAGGAATAGGAAACCATCTCTGTGCTTCATTATTTCATTCTTGGTCTTTGCTTTGGGGTCATTAAGCAGATTCTAAAATTTTATGATGCACTGGCAGGTACTTTTTACCCGTGAAGCATCCCAAGAGGCAACACTGTGCCCAAGAGGAAACAAGAGATGTTAGTTGGGTCACTGAAGAATATTGAGGAGTATCTGCATCCCCAAGTGAACCAAAGCATGTCAATTTAGACTGTGATCTCCTTGAGAAGGATATATATTCCATTTAGCAATTGGTGTTCTGAGCATTAAACACTTCCACCATTTTCCTTTTTCAGAGAAGTAACCAAGAAAAACACTTTCTCAGAGAAAGGCAATGGCGAAGCTTATGACGATTTCTCACCTGCGAAAGTCACAATGAATGTCCAAAGACTGATAGTCTTGTTAAGTGTCAGGCAAACGGGTTTGGGGAATTCCTGTAACAGTAGAAGAAGCAATCCCAGCATGCCCTACAAATGGACTTCCTCCTCACACAGGAAATGCATAAACATCAACCATGGAGAATCCCTCGTAAGAACTTGTTTGATCTCTCTGTGAAGGCCACATTGCTTGGAATGACCAGAGTATCTCCAAAAACGACCAGGAGTTGAGAACATGTTGGAATGGTTTTGTTTGGCTGGTTTGTTGTGTCGGTTGGGTTCAGTCTCCTGTGATTCACTAATAATATTGCTAGTTGCAATAGCAACTAGCTTAATAGTATGAGGCAGAGGTGACCTTTATTGCACAGAGAAGGAAAATCTGCCTTGTCGGACGGCAGGTGGGTACCAAAGTATTTCCCGAGTGCTGCATCGTACAGACTTAGTTAGGTATCCTTATGCCTTGGTGTGCAATAAAACAGAAATAAGTTCCTGTTAAATTCCTTATTTTAGTGGTACGGAAATTATTACAGTGATAATTAAACAACATACAGCAGGAAAGTGGGTGAACTATAGCTACACAGTATGACATTGGTGGGTCTTAAAAACTTAATAATACATAGGGCCCTAGGTGGATAGCTCGGGTTAGAGGTTGCGGGTTCTATTCCCGGTCAGGGCACATACAAGAATCAAGCAATGTGCATCAGTAAGTGAAACAACAAAATGATGTTTCTTTCTCTTCTTCTCTCTCTAACAGCAATAAATAAAAAAATTTAAAAACCTTAGTGTATATGTTTAAAAAGCCCCAGAAGTCTCTCTTATTCATGACACCATTGTTTTAAACATTCAATGTGAACATACCAAACAACATTAATAACAGCTTAGAGAGCATCGTAACTTGATAAAGTTAAACTTATGAATAAATAAATACTCAAAATATCAGTTACTTGTATTGGAGAGGTGGCCAGATGGACAGGGGAAATAACCTGTGGATTAATCCAAGTTATTGGTAATATTGTCATGTTTATTTTGGCTTATTTATCCATAGATAACAATTATGTTATTGAAAATGAATGACCAAATCAATGAATGGATGTATGGATGGTGGGTAGATAGATGGATGGGTGGATGGATGGATAGGTGGAGGGAGGGAGGGATGGATAGATGGATGGATGGATGGATGGAAGACAGATAGGTGGGTGGATGGATGGATGGGCGGAGGGAGGGAGGGATGGATGGATGGATGGATGGATGGTAGACGAATAGGTGGGTGGATGGCTGAATCAGAAAAAAACAGATCAGTGACACCAGTGAACAATGATTATTCCACCTTCTTGTGCTTGAGTTACTGAAAGACAAACAAACAAATTGTCAGGGTAGATTTTATGTTCATCAGCATGACGTTTCCTTGACGTGTTCCCATATCCAGAGGGAATGGTGTCCTGCTCATAATGCCTACAACATGTGGGCCCACAGAAAAAATGACTGCTCCTATTGAGGTTTATTCTGTGAAGTGCAGCAGGGCGTGGAATGCAGAGGCTGTGTTTTGCCCCGGCCTGAAAGAGGCAGCTCACAGAGAATTTAGAATCACCAGTCCTCACCAATGCCTCTGACCTGTTGATTTTGCGATGGTCTCTGAATCTAATTGTCTTAACCCGCCATGTTCCGCTGCCAAATTTAAACTGTAAGTAGCATGGCTTTTCTGAAAGGAAAGCAAAAGTGGGAAGATGAGGAAAAAATAGGCAACTTGCTCTCAGTCTCATTTGTGGCCCTGAATAGGATCTTGTCAGGGATGGAGCTCTCTGCATGGAAATGAACTTCGGTGGATCAGGCAGGAGAACCTGACTGTGGGCTTCCTTTTCCCCAGACCCTGGACTCCAGGGGACATGGTATCATGCCTACACTCTGTACCTCCCGTGAATGAGTCAGAACGTCCACCTTCGTGGCTGGGGCAGCAGTTCTCATGTGCCATTCCTCTCTCTGCTTGTCAGACCATGGTCTTCTTTGAACTGTTCTATCTTCACCCACGTGGAGATGGGTTGTTGTTGTTTTTTTCAATTCTTGCTGATTGATGTTCAAATACAGTTGCCTCCATTTGATCTCACCTGTAAGTAGAACCTAATCCACAAACCTAACAAGCCAACAAAATAGAACCAGAGGCATCGAAATGAACAGTGACCAGAGGCATCAAAATTAACAACAAACTGCCAGTAACCAGACAGAAAGGGAGAGAAAAATACCATCAAAAGAAGGGAAAAGGTCGCAAAGGAACATGTATAAAGGACCCATGGACAAAGTCAAAAAGGGGGTAAGAAAGGGGTGATGGGAGAATGGAAACACCGTGATATTTGAACATAAGCAGAAACAATCACTCCATCTATTTATTCATTCACTTTTTATGGCCAGGAAAATCAGAAACAAGTCCGTGCCTCTGAATTGCCCTCAGGGCGACGTACCGAGTGCTGTCACTTCAGCCCCCTGTGGAACTGTCACCGGTCATGTGGCTTTCAGCGTAGACATGATGTGCTGCTGAAGAGCCAGTTTTTAGCATTCCCACAAATCTGTGAGTGGCTTGAGGTCACTTGGGTAGCTTCAGACAGGCAGCAAAGGGGTTATTTCCATCAAATAACAGGCTCTGTTACAACTCAGTCTCTTCCATTCCCCTCAAGGCGATGGCTAAATATTTACCTGCGTACTGCTGCCTGGAAGTCAAATATTTGATTTACTAACTGGGTGTTAAAAGCCAAGTCAACCAGGTCCTATGTGTGCTCCTGTAACTAGTTTTCTCCTCGGCTGTGTATGGATCAGGATTTATTTTTAGCACTGGCAAGGCCAATGGAACAGAAATGCTTCCTTTCTTCCCATGCTGCCATTTGGATAATGAGAAGGGTAGATGTTTGTTCTTCAGACACAATGACTTGGTGTGGTACCTCTCTCCCTCTTCCCACCAAGTAGGAATATAACCCCTAGAAATTATGCAAAAGGCCAGCAAAGGAGACGTGTAAGGGCAGGAGACAGAAGGGACATGGTGGATGATCTCAGAAGTGCTGGGAAAACAGAGCAACAACTTCTTACACGGTCAACGATACGTGCCCAGGGCAGGCACCTTCCTCCTCTGTTGCTCCCTCCACACAAAGACGCCGAGTCCAAGTCCCCCCAAACCAATTTGTAGGTTTTGCTACAATTCCACACCCCAGCAAGCCTTTTTTTGTAGACACGAATACGCTTCTTCTAAAATGCATAGGTCAAGGCAAAGGCCCTCCCACAGCAGAACCCATGTGGGAGAAGATTACAGTCAGTAGCATCGTGCTCTTTTATACCAAGTCACGCTGTAGCTGCACAGTAACCAAGACCATGTGGTGTTAAAGCAAGCACACGTTTTGCTCAGGGGAGCACAATTATGAAGCTAGAAACAGACCCTTGCAATCCACACTTGAACAGATTTCTGACCAAGTTGCAAAAGCCAGTGAACAGAGACAGGGTCATTTTTCAAAAGTGGCCCCTGAGCTGTTGGACTTTCTTCATTCAACAGCAAACAAGCAGAGGCAAGGGACAAACAGAACCGTCCACCACAAGCCTTGCATCAATATGAACTCCAAGTTGATCGCTGACTGAAGTGTAAAGGGTGATCTTGGAGGGAAACCCAGGAAAACCCTTTGGGGACCGAGGGTGAGGGAGGCGTGAGGTTTGAGCTGGAAAGTAACACGCTCAAAAGTCCTGATCCGTTCAGGGAAATCTAGACCATGTGACTTCGTGAAAATTAAACTTTCACGATTTGAAAGCCCATCTGAAGACCGTGGAAAAGCCAACCATGACTCATTCTGGGAGGAAATATCCGCACCCTCCACAGGCCATCGAGGACTAGTCATTGAAATGCCCAGACAACGGTGCAGACCCAAGAATAAACAAAGAAGACCCAGCATAGAGAGAAGCACAGAGGATGCTTATTTAGGGCAGAGAAACTCCCCTGTGCCATCCTCTCATGGTCCAGATGTGCCATCATCACCCGACTGCAAACCCACAGAACAGCCAACAGCGAGAGGGGCCCCAGACGGCCGTCATGGACTTCTGCTAACAATACAGCCTCTAACCTGCTTCATTAGTTGTAACGAAGGCACCACACCACACAAGATACCACAGGAAAGGTGCCATGTGTTTCGTGTCCCTTCAAAACGGCTTCCACCCCTTCCTGTAATCGGCTTTTTTCTTCCCACAAACGTAGGGAGCGCGCCATTATTCCGGGTACTCGTGTAGGTAATTGCTCAGTAATTTCAATGTTTTCATGACTGTGGCTGATGTACCTACCACAGCAGTAACATTCTGTATAGTATATACACATGTGGATACAAATAGCTTCTGTATTGTGCACACATTATACTTTATATGGACTATAGAACATAATAAAACAATATTAGAACACTGTGTGTCATATGATATATAATACATATTATAAAACACAGTGCATGAAAATTATATTCTATATTATGATACATGCATGTATTGTCCATATGTATGTGGACAAAGGGATCTATATAATCTTCTCTTATATTTATAGATATGCACATACACACAATAACTGCATCTTCTTAATTGGGGTTTGGACCCAAATTAAGAGGAACATTTTTGCTGCATTACTATGCAGCAGCATTTTCAGATACATCAATTACTTTTCAGAATTCCTGAACCACAAGCATAAATCAGAGCAAGGCCATTTAGCTATCAACATCTTTAAAACCCTGCAAATACCCTTTGAGATTAGTTAAGGCTGCATCCTGTCCCTGGGTTTCATCGGGCATGCTTGCCTTCCAGCCGCTGACACGGGTCCTGATTTCCCCGGAGGCTCCCGACGCTCGGCCAGCTTTCAGATGCAGGTCGCTCTACTCCCCTGGAATGAGAATGAAGACGTTTATTTTCCGCCAAGAATTCAGGAGTGCTTGAGAGAGCAGAGTGTGCTTTCCCGAGACTCTCCAACAAAATATCTCTAACCAGCACGTGGACAGGTTCACAGAAAATTCTTTGCTCCCTGATGTTCTAGGACATGCTGCAAATTTTCCACAGGGTTGGTCAGGTATATCTATCATCACCTCAATGTTGAAGGGGTGTTGACAACCATGCCCATAATTCTGTGTCTTTTAAAGCAAATACGATAAGTCTTCTGATTGGTAGTGAGGAAGAAGCAAAACTCGCCATAACATACCTTGATGTAGGCAGCCCATCAAAATGTATAGAAAGAGTGAAATAGATGTAAAATGTATTTCCCCAAATGTCTATGCTCCGTGACGGTAATAACAGCAGCATCGTGGGCCCTGGCCAGACTTCCCAGGCCACTACGACCCTGTTCTAGACTCAGGTCTGGAGTTCCTCTGACATGTCACTTTGTGTGAGTCTTTGACCTTGGTGGGAGGGTCACAATTTCTGATGCTCTTCATTTTTTCCTCTCCCTGTGCTGGAGTCCTATAGGCTTCAGGGCTAGAACGTGAGAGGCTACGGACACTCAGTAGCAACCGGGCTTTGTAGGATCGTAGATTTCCAGCATTTGGTGCGGTAGAGTTTTAGGGGGTTCCTGCTTCGAGACATTGATTCTCTAAGAGGCTTCATTTACTGGGCCTGGGATTGGGATCAGGTGGATGGGGGTACCACTTGGATGCCTTGGTAACCAGGTGCCAATGGATCGGAAATAGGGTTGGAAGGATGATTATTTCTGGGGGGTAGCATCACCTGCCAGGATACCGTGGGCACATCAGGAAATATGTGTGGTTTTCCCGAGTTGGGTGGGGGGAAGGAATACTGCCACCAGTGAGTGGACCCTAAACATCCCACAATGCATGGACTTTCTTCTTTTCCCCAAAATGTCAGTGGTGCCAAAATGGACCAGTGCTGGACTAAGAGCTTAGAAACAAGATGTCCATAAACTCGACATTTCTGTGCATGAAGTTGATGGACCCGGCTATGAATAAGGATGAGGTGTCAGTCAGGAAGGTGGGCCTGTGTGAGGAGCCCCGGGGCGTTGGGGACACCCGTGATCCAAGGGCGGGGCCTTGGGGTTTGCTATGCAGCTCACGCTGTGATAAGTAGGCCCCACAATTACATTATTGCATGTCTGTGACCTCCACTCACTGGTTTGCACTCCCTGAAGATGCTGATGTTCTCACTGCGTCCATTCCTAGGTCCGGCCTGGAGAGCCTCACGGAGCTGCTTGGAAGGGCCCTAGAGAAACAGACTGGAAGAGAAATGGGGAACATACCTGAGAGCATTCTACATCTGCATGGAAAAAGCACAGTATCCTAGAAGTGAATTGAAATAAAGATACAGCCTCCCCTCAGCCCCTTCTGCTCTGGGGAGCACCACACTGTAATCTGTGTCTACCACTTTTTTGGTTGGTTGTTGATTTTTGTCTTATATCCTGCATAGGAGTGAAATCACGCAGTTCCCGCTCTTTGGTATCAGACTTATTTTACTCAGGAAGATAATCACGAGATTCATCCACGTTGTTGCAAAGGGCAGTATTCCATTCTTTTTCACAGCTGAGTAGTATTCCATGGTATATATGGACCACATCTCCTTTATCCAATCATCCACCTAAGGATGCTAAGGGTTTTCCATGTCTTGACTATTGTGAATAATGTTGCAATGAATGTAGAGAGACATATATATTTATGAATCGGGGTTTCTGATTTTTCTGGGTAGATATCCCAGAGAGGTGTTGGCGAGGTATAGGGTAGCTGTATTCGCCACTTTTTTTTATGGAAATTCCACAGTTTTCCACAGTGGCTGCACCAACTTACATTCCCACCAGCACTGCCTGAGGGCTCCCCCTTCTCCACCTCCTCTCCAACACTAGTCATTTCAAAATTCCTGTGAGTTCTGACCAGGTGACGCCGAGCACAGCACAATGCATTGTGCTGCATTCTGTTGTCCTGGCAACAGTGCAGAGTTGAGACAATGAGGTAGGTGGTAGAAGACAGGACATGGGGACAGAGAGATACAAGGTCCTGCTGTCTCCACCGGAACCAGTACAGGTGGCTGTGTCTAGAGCACAGAATGTCACCCTGACGAGGGGCACTTGGCTGGGACATGAGATGTGCCAGGAGCCTGGGGTTCTGCCATAGTGGGGGTCCTTAGGCCCCCAGAACATCCCTCAGATGTTGGCTCTCAGCCATGCCAATCAGGAGTGCAGAGTTTGTGAGTAATCTTTGATCCCCCAAGCCCACCTGACTCTAGTGGGTGAGGCACTGGCTCCCATGCGGAAGGTGGAAGATGAAGCCAAAATCTTTAACATTTTAACAATTTGCAGTCTAAAGGGGATCGTCATGGTCAATCTATGAGTATGATTTGGCCCATAGCCAGTGTTTTTCTTTATGAAGCTTCTCATTGATTCAAATCGATAGTTGTGAATGAAGATAGGTAGGTCTTGATGAAACTGACATCGTGGTACTTTTGTTACTAAATCAAAAATATTGTTCCAAATAAAAATAGTAATCTAGTGAAGGACTCCTTTAAGCAAAGAGTGGGACAGTCACCAAATTGTTTCTGTGGATTAAAATAGTCTAGAAAAAGCCCTGGCTTGGGTGGCTCAGTGGATTGAACACAGGACTACGAACCAAAGCATTGCTGGTTCGATTCCCAGTCAGGACACATGCCTGGGTTGCAGGCCAGGTCCCCAGTAGGGGGTGTGCTAGAAGCAACCACACATTGATGCTTCACTCCCTCTCTTTCTCCCTCCCTTCCCCATTTCTCTAAAATAATTAAACAAAATCTTTGAAAAAAACAATAATCTAAAAAATGTTTCCCTTGAAAGTGTGGGGTTCTCTCTGTCAAGTAAAAGAATGTTTGCTTAAGCTATTTGAATGCAATGTTTTTTGACTTTACAAATATTTGTCTGTATAGATATTCCTTATATCTACATCTTTATATCCTTGTATCTTATTAAGAGCTCTTCTTTTTTCTTATTTTACTTGGGCACTGCAATTGATTAAGTAGTAAATGTCACTAACACTTAGCACCTAATACAATCCATACATGTTGACCTAGGGAGATGTCTCCCACCACACACCCCATCATCAGCAGGTGCCTTGTTATCGGACTTTCACCCTAGAATTGCAAGACATAAATTTCTGCTCTTCCTAAGCCAGCCACTCTGTGGTATTGTATTATAGCAGTTCCCATGTACTAAGACAAGCCAATAGAGAACTACAGAGAATAAAATAGAAGCACGTGAGAGCAATCTTTATTTGCGAACACAGAATTACTGAGCTATAAAAGAGGAAGGTGAGATTCTGTTTCTAATATGTCTCGAAAACCCCTTTTTCTTGAAAAGTCATTATGAGTTCAGGAAAAGACAGCATAATACACAGACATGAATCAGTGGGAAAAGAAAGCTGATGTGCAGTTTTTCTAGGAAAACATGACTCAGTGCATATGAAGCATATTTTGAAGGAGTCTAAGATCATAGAAAAGGTTGACTTACTTATGTTGTTATTACAAAGCAGGGAAGGGGGTCTGTGTGTAGACACGCATTCAGAAATAAATGCTTCAATGCAGTAGGGAGGAAAATATATACACAAATCTACTTAGGACCCACAATGGAGAAGATTCCTTTGCTCTGATTTTCAGGAAGGTCACCATCAAGGCACCGAATGTGAGAAGGTCATTATTAGCAGAGTTATGATTGGATTCCTTAAAGGACTTAGCTGATTTTAATTCTACACCTGGAAGACATATTTTCAGATACTTAGACAAGAGGACATCATTCAAGGACCCCTGTCTGTCTGCTTTTTGTTGGATTGTTTGGATTCTGAGGAGGGCAGAAATGTCTTTGTACACTATTCTATGTGGCCTTCCAAGCTATAGACCAGGTGAGCTGTTAAAGTACAGTACCCTCGGTCTCACTCAAAACAAATAGCTTGTTGATGCCATAATGTTTTGACACTAATTATTCTTCAGTGGCGTAATGAAGAATTTATTAATATCAGGGGATAATTAGTCCTGTTATTAAAAAGGAAATGTGTGCGCTGGTACTCCATCAGCTATAATTAACAACAGATTCATGGTCTTTAGTAATTGTCCTTCTACTCACTTTCTGCAATGACACAGAATTTTAGAATATTCAGAGACAACAGTGCTGCTGCTGTAGCCACCAGAAAACCCTTTGCTGCGGGCGAAATTGCAAGTTCAATAGAAAGAATATCGGCAGTTTGTAATTATGGAGGGGAAAGTGATGATTTCTCCTTCACTCTGGCTTGTCGATATGAATGTCACAAATCAAAGTGTGGGCTTACCTGTAATTTTCAGTTTTGCCGGCGTCTGATTTGGGGGCTGGGCAGCTAGAATAAACGCTCCTAGGGAAAGTTTTCAAGTAAAATGTCGTGGATCTTTGTAGGTCCTTGTCTGCCTACTGCGAGGGAGCAAGATTTCTTTCTCTGCAGTTATTGGGCCCTTCTTTTTATAAATCTTCAGTCAAGGATATGTTTAATGATTAGAGAGAGAGAGACTGACATGAGGGAGAAACATTTGATGGATTACATCCCATATGTACCCTGACCAGGAATTGAACCTGCAACCTTGTGGTGTATAGAGGACAACCCCTTCCAAGTGAATCACCCGGCCAGGGCCCTTGTACATTTTTAACATGGTCAACGGCAGACCCAGCAGGGACGTCTTGTGGGTTCTGTTTGCTTTTAAAATATTATGTTTTACTGTAGTACAGCTGACATTCAATATTAAATGAGTGTCCGACACACCCGATTGTTACCTGACATTCGTATGCCTTACGCCATGATTACCACAAGAAGTCTCGTCACTGTTTGAGTCACGTTGCATACAAAGTCACTATCATAGTCTCTCTGTCCTTGAGACTGCGTAGGACACTCGGCCATGTGTGTATTTTATCACTGGCAGGTTTCAGCTCATTGCCCTTCTCCCCTTTTCGACCAGCCCCCAACTCCCCCCTCCCCCCGGCAAACATCAATCTCTTCTTTGTACCTAGGAATGCGTCTCTGCTGTGCTTTGCTTGTTCCTTTATTTCTGTGTTGGTGTTATTTTCACATCCCACCTACGAGTGAAATCACACGGTCTGTACTTTTCTGTGTCTAACTCATTTCACTCAGCATAACACCTCGCCCTCATTTATATTGTTGCAAAGGGTGAGATGTAGTCTTTCCTAGGATGAAAATCGCATTGCGTACGCCCGGACCACATTTTCTCTGTCTACCTGCCTGGCGATGGGTGCTTGGCCTGCCTCCTTATTTCCTTATTGGAAATGCTGCTGCAATGAACATAATTGGTGTTTCTACTTCCTTCTGGTACACAACGAGAGGTGCAGTTGTGGACTTGTATGGCAGTCCTATGTTTATTTTATTTTATTCATTTATTTGTTTGTTTGTTTTTTGCGGAATCCCCATACTGCTTCCTATAGTAGGTACACCAATGTACAACCACAGTACGGGGGAATGGGGGGGTGTTCTTCTTCACATCCTGTCCAGCACATGTTGTCTGTTGATGGATGGACATTCGGACAGGCGCAAGGGGGCATCTCACGCTGGTTTTCATTTGCATTTCGCTCCTGATGAGTGATGCCCCCCATCATTTCATGTCTATCGGCCATCTGTGCGTCCTCTTTGGGGGAGTGTCCATTCGAGGCCTCTGCCCATTTTTTAACAGGATTTTTAAAAATCTTGGCTTGTAGGGATTCTTTATATATTTTGGATATTAACCTCTTTTTGCATAGATGACTTGCAAAGATCTTCTCCCATTAAGTGGGTTGTCCTTTTTCTCTTCTAGTTGATTTCCTTCTCTGTTTAAAAGCTTTGTAGTTTGATGTCATCCTCTTTGTTTTTTTTTTTAAGTTTCTCTTGCCTGAGAAGGGATATCCAAAAATAAACTATTGCTAAGAAATATTTCATTTCTCCCCTATGAGCAAATTATACAACCCAAAGGCATACATGTAGAGAAAATTTTATAACTCATATGAAGCTGTGAGTGCAACATGGTAACAAGAGCAAACATCGCTGTTAATCCTCTCTAACCATGATGAAAGGAAAAGCAAATGGAAAGCGTTCCAACTTACAGAAGAATACACATGCATATTTGCACAAAACGTTACTTCTGTAAAGAAAAAGCATTCAGTAACACAGGACGGGAAGGGTAGGCATTTCAGGAGAAAAGTACTACATCATTCATTACCGTGAGGATAAAGTTCCGCATACAGCAGCCCTAAGGAGCTTAGAGAGTGATTTGATTAAGTGGAATATTTGACGAATGGTACATACTGATGAAGTCCAGAGAGTGGAAAATGTCCTCGGAGTTAAAATAGGGGATCATTTTCTCCTGCTTTATCTGGGGTAGACACCAGGAAGCCCACTCAGAGGATGGGCCCCAATTCCCAAGTCTACCGAGCGCCAAGTGGCCATGTCAAGAGCAGGAGTGTCCACAATGGACCCTGCGCTCTTCCTGGGACCCACAGCTCTGCAGTGAGCAGCACTGTGGTGTCCACCCGGGCATCCAATGTCCACCTTCACATCCTGACTCACACGCACCGGAGGGGCAAACTTCGGCCTGATTTTAGACAAGGACAAATGGGAAGGGGTCTAATGGGGCACCTACATGTGCAGCGGGAGAGGGGACACCCCTGGGAGTCATTCTTATTGTTACAGAACAAAGGTCCAAGGGGGGGGCAATATTTGGCCCACCCAGGGATGCCAAAAACTGTTACAGAACAACAGCCCCCCGCCAAGGACAGTATACTAATACTGTCTGGACCACCTACTGGGCTCATCTGTCCGCCGCCAGAGGAAAGATGTCTCTTAATGCCAGAGATTTGTGAAAAGGAAAGGAAAGGTTTATTTAAAGCTATATACAGACTTAAAATAGTGACCCAATGTCCCCATTAATATATCAAAGTCCTTTAAGATAACCACAGATGCCCACAGAGCTTCCTTCCCCATTGCCCTATTTTGGGGTACTGTATGTCAGGAAAAGAAGCACATGTCTGTGTTCCAGGCCGCTGGCACCATCAGCTGTGTCGCCATCCACGCAGGATCTCTAATTGTTCCAAAGCCATGTGGCACCTTCTCATGGCCTCCTGGCAAAGAATTCTTTGTACCCTTCTTCCAGGCAGAGTCTCTCTCCTGCTTCCCAGGCCACTCGGCCAAAGAGAGCACCCCAAAGCCTTGTGGGCCTCTTCTACCAGAGCTTCAGGGGTCTGCACTCTGGCCAAAACCACATGGTTCTTTCCTCCACCAGAGCTGCGGAGAGGGTAGGGTTGCCACTCTAGCAAAGCTGAGTGGCGATTCTCTGCTAACGCCACATGGTGGTTCCCCCTGCTCCCAGGGATGGGGGTCCCCACTCTGGCAAAGCTGAATGGCACTCCTCCAGTGGCTGCCGTGTCTGGGTTTTTAATCCCCACGCCAGTCCTCCTCTGCAGCCCCATTGCCGACTCCTCCTCTGATTGGTACGCTTGCCAGGACTCCTGTATCCTTCTAGCTTTACTGGGATGCCACTGTGAGTCCCATGTCCTAGAGCCAATCTTCTCCAAGCTCTCACACAGGTGCTGTAACTCCAGGCACCTGCCCCCAGTTACCTCTTGGGTGGAAGTCACTTCCATCCCCCTGGCTCAGGGCATGGCCACAGCTATTTAACATACCTATGCAGCCAGTTAAAGGTTATAGATACGTTAAATGACCATGCCAGAGGTTAGCTGCAAAGCTGTTGCTATGCAAAACAGCTCTCAATGGCCCTGTTTCTATTTGTCCCTTCCCCCTGGGGGGCGGGGGTGAGGACATCTTACATGTCTCTCCAATATTCCTATACACTTTGAATTCTGGACACCATTCCAAATCTTTTTTGGGGGAGCCCCCTTTGGCTGCACCCTGTATCAGCTGCACCCTGTTACACCATCCCTTCAAAATTTACAGTGTTCCCGGGGTGTTAGCTAGGTGTATCTCTGCCCATGAGAATAAATCGCAATGTCCTAAAATGTGACGAGGACAAACAAATGCAAAAATAGGGAGACCTTGGTCTATTTTGTATCCAATTTGAAATCAAATAATTTTCCTTGAAGGTCTATACCTCCAGGTAACAGTTTTAAGACTATAGACAGAAAGAAGGTGCATCAACATGTAGAAAGCATTGGAACAGCAAGTAGAAATTTGGGGCTTTTTAATTTAGACAATTGATATGAAGCACGAGATTAGTTCTTATTGTCCACATATGTATCATCTGATGCATTTCTTTAATTGGTTAATATTATTCCTAAGGTGCACAAGACCCCTGGGGAGGGAGCTGAGAATACTTTTTAACTATAGAAAATTGAAATAAATGGAGAAGCATGAATATATGCAGATAAAGGAACTCAACAGAGTTAAAATGACAGCGCGTCTTCAACCAAATTCAGAATTATCTCAAAGGAAACATTCATCATTCTTGTACAAACTGACAAGCTATTCCAAAATTTTATCACAAAACGTTCAGGTACAGTCATACCCAAGGAATATTTCAAATTCAAAAATAAATAGATAAAAAATGGAATTTCTCTGCTCAAAATAAAATTAGGAATATGAATAGTGTGCTGTTCTCAGAATTCATCTCTCTTTTTTAAGGTTTTATGTATTTGTATTTAGAAAAAGGGAAAGGGAGGGAGAAAGAGAGGGAGAGAAACATCAGTATGTGGTTGCCTCTCATGCACCCCCTACTGGGGACCTGGCTCACAACCCAGGCATGTGCCCTGACTGGGAATTGAACCAGTGACCCTTTGGTTCACAGGCTCAGAGGTCAATCCAGTGAGCCACACCAGCCAGGACAGAATCCATCTCACTGAGCCCTTCGGGTGGGTGGCGTAGGCTTCTTGCCAGACACGAGCTTAAGTTCACTCCAAGCTGGTCAAATCCATCCTTGAGTTCACTGCACAGTGCTTCGTGGGCCACCCTAAAGGGTCTCCACCACAAATAGCTGCTTCCTAGTCATTTCCTATAACTAAAAATGAAAAAAATAACTGCACACCCTGGAAATCCAACCTAAGTGGACTTAAATCAGCACATTTTTCAAATGCTCCTGTAGAATATGAAATGCATTCCGTGGTGTTTTTTCATAGGTTATTTTGCCCTGAGGGTGAAGAGTGGATTGATTTTTATTTGGTAAATAATTTATGTCATGTGTCATTTTTTACAAACAGAAAGGCATCAAAAATCCTGCTTTTGCAAATATTGTCAAAACCCTACGCACAAATAACTACTTATGGAATATAACTCACCGTGAGGAGAAGCTCTGTAGAGTGATCGCCGATTCACATCCGTGGCTGAGAAAATGTCAATAATACTAAATAATTTTTAGAAAAGTAAGTATAGGAATCATCTGTGGGCTGACCAGAAATTTAACTCTAGAGGTTTATGAACAAAATATGTATCCTGTGTGCAAAGAATCTATGAGCAGGGGCAAGATTGATAGACTTCAGTGTGTGACTGAAAGTCAGATGTCACATAATATTTAGGAAGATAAAGCAACCGCATCGGAAATGGGGACTGAGGCTGTTCCATGTGGGGAGGGGGTAATGCAGAGTCCCTACAGGTGACAATGACCATGTGACTCGAACATTATCTAGCAACTGGTTCTTGGCACATCCTAGACAGTCAACTCAGTGTTTACAAGTACGGTCCCCAAAGCTGCCACAGACGTCATGACTTGAGCTAACATCAAAATGCCAAATGTACAATTCAGTGGGTTTCTTTCTTTCTTTTTTATTATAGAGCCAGAGAGAAAGGGAGACAAATATTGATTTGCTCTTCTACTCATTGATGCATTCATCGGTTGATTTCTTGTCTGTGCCCTGACTGGGGATCGAACCTGCCACCTTGAGTATGGGGCTGTCACTCTACCCACTGAGCAACTCAGCCAGGGCCTGACCACAGTTTTAAGGACACTATCTTCAGATACCTGCAGCTTTTCTCTGTAGGGAGCCGTGAAGCCATTGAAAGGAAGGCAACCTAATACAAAGGGTGCACCAAGCAGAGTTAGTGCAGCGGAAAAAGCATAGACCCTGTGGTCTGACTGCTACTGTTTATGAGCCCACGTTGGAGAAACCCAGATGTGAGCTGGCTTCCTCACTTGAAAGCATTCACTGTCAATGTTAGCCCTGGGAGTGGAAATTAAACAATGCCTTGTATGGCCACTCCTGGCCCCCCTCCCAGTTCTGTCTCCTGGGGGTCTTCCCTCAGAGACGCTGCGCAAATGTGACTTTGAGCCCCTCGGTGCGCAGAAACCAATGACATGCATGAGTTGCCATGAAAACAGCGCTGCTGCTGGTGATGGAGCTGGGTGCCCGGAAAAACTGCAGCGCCAAGCTAATGCCTGGAACAGTGTGGAAGGCAGGTGGGGGCTGGAGAACCCTAACCGTTGGCGGTGGTCATTGCAGCCGTGGGTAATGGATTTTAAATGGAGCCTGTTGGGCGGCCCTGTGTGTTTCTGTGAGC
This sequence comes from Artibeus jamaicensis, assembly GCF_021234435.1. Lineage (NCBI taxonomy): Eukaryota > Metazoa > Chordata > Mammalia > Chiroptera > Phyllostomidae > Artibeus > Artibeus jamaicensis. Next base: position 2,051,669 of record NW_026521989.1, read on the forward strand.
TGGGCCATGGCTACCTCATTTCATAATGCACTGGTTTTGGGATATGTCTCGAATGCTCAGGCCGAGATAACTGGAGATCTGTTTGAAGAATTGAAGGCAGGGTAAAACTGAGATACCCAGCCCCTGTAGGAATGTGCCTGTGTGCACGTGCCACTCTCCAAACCACAGAGAAGTGAGAACCACAGAAGCCAAGGTGATGGCTTAGCTACAAATGCCCTCTTTGCAGAATGCTCTTGAAAATCCGGTTGGTAAAATGAGTTCAGTGACTTCAGGGCATTTGTAAGGGCTTCGGTGGACCTGCGGCTTCACTCTTCGCCCTGTGTTTGGGGGGCATCTGCACTGTTTCACGGTGGCCAACCAACAGCAAAGGCTCTTCGGCTGGAGGGGCGCTTAGTAGGCATAGCAATGTCAAGTTCATGTCTATAACTGCCACCTGGGACAGCCCACAGGGCTCATGGTAGGAAGGGGCTGCTAGACCATCACAGAAGTTAATGACAATGCACCCACTATTATTCCAAAAGAGACGGCATCATCTGAGCAGGACAAGGGGCTTCCCTTGTCCTGGGGGTCCCCTTAGAGACCTCTCTTCTCCACCATGGTCTTCAGAAGCCGTCACCATATCTGTGTCCCTTGTCCCTTCTCGGTACAGGTTTGATTGTGCACCCCAAAATTCGTAGGCTGGAGCCCTGGTTCCAGTGGCTCAGAATGCGGCAGCTCACAGCAGGTCAAATCAGGTGAGCGAAGATGATGTTGATGAAGAGTAAAGAGGAAGCTCATTGCTGATGAGTGGTATTGACGTGAAAAGGGGAGATTTTTCCAAGACACCTGAGACGTGCAGCCGATAAGCCCAGCAACCTTTAGAAGGAGTGTGGCCATGATATCTTAGCTTCCTCTCAGACTCCCATCCTCTGCAGCCTGAAGGGAATAAATCCCTGCACTTCAAACCACTTGGTCGGCAGGGCTTCCTTATAGTAGCCCACAGCAAACACATTCAGCTCTTTCTTGGTGCATTGGGTAGAATTTACACGGACGAGGTCAAGCATGAGAGGATTTTCCTGTGAAAGAGTAGAAACCTAAAATAATCTGCAGCGTTCAATTTCAAAGGCTTACCCAGACTGGAACAAAATCCAACCCACCAAGGGGGCTTCCAAACAGCATTCACAGTGGATGACTCTGTCCACGGAGGGACAGAGACGGATTTTCCTGCACTCAAGTCACTTCTGAAACCTCTGGGATGTCCTGCATCATTAGGTAGTCACCTGGCCTACATCTGACGTCCAGTGGATCCTGGGAGATTGGGCAGGCTCAGCCTGGCGCTCATCCTGCACTTGGGGAAACTCATACTCTGAGCAGAAAGTTTTGGTTGGGAAATGAGAAGGGGAACAGAGCTGCATAGAAGTGCGTGAAATTTCAGCCACGATGGACATTATTTCGGGATGAGTACCTCTTTTGAACTCAGAAATAAATGCTGAGAAATGTTTGCCCCAGCCACGGGGAAATGCACCATGAACAGCAGAGGCAGGACCACATTTCTCTCGTACAGCTGGTTCTGCAGTGAACAAAGTCATTTTGAAGAAAGGCATATGTTTAAAACACCATTATGGTGATGATGAAGAATTTCAGGCAGGGGTCTTATTTACATCATCCAGCCTGTGGACAAAAATCTTTTCTATAGCCTGTGCTGATACATATTAATGTTATTATGGTGATCAGTATGCATGTTTTTATATCAGGCATATTGACTACATAGCATTTGTCCGTCATTCTGTCTTGGCGCATTTTGGGTACTAGTATACATTTCTTGTTTCGGTGCCTTTTATGATCATTCAATCCAATTTGGATAAGAACCCCAGTGGGTCGGGATTGAATGGAGTCACCCACACACACTACACACTCACATGCACACACACAAAAACGGGGAATTCTTCATTTTTGCTTTTCCATCCACAGTTACTTCTTCATGTATTAGATGCTATTAACAACTCTTCATAAAGCGTACTGTTTTCTTGCTATAAATCTTTAGCGTTTTTCTAATTTCACTTTATTTTTTAAGATTTTTATTTATTTACTTGATTGTTTATTTATTTTTAGAGAGAGGGGAAGAAAGAAAGAGAGGGAGAGAAACATCCATGGGCGGTTGCCTCTCACTCGCCCCCTACTGGGGACCTGGCTCAAATCCCAGGCATGTGCCCTGACTGAGAGTTGAACCTGTGACCCTTTGGTTGGCAGGTGTGCACAATCTCCTGAGCCACACCAGGCAGGGCTGATTTCACTTTAATTGCAGAACTAGAAAGGCATTATTTTTAAAGATGATTATTCGCACTTAACTACTTTTTCTGATTCTCCTATCAGTACTAATATTTACTATTTCTATGGAGTGACTTAGGATATTCCATGTGTATGACAATATCACCTTTTCATTGACCACATTTGCACCATTGACTTGTTCTCATTTTTCTGTCTTTGCTAAAATCTCAAAACTTGTGCTGAATGACCATGGCAACCCCTTGTACTTTCTAGGTCTCATTAAAACCAGTTTTTCTGCTTCTCCCTGAGAGCATTTGCCATTCATGTGGGAACAGTGACTCCACTTTTTTGCTCATGCTCATTTTGTCTATATTCTTGTTTTTCTGTCTTTGCCGGTACATGCTGTACTGAAACTATACAGGCACAGTTTGCTCATAGCAATGGCATTAATTGCCTTGAACACCCAGTCATGAGATTTTTGATACTTTTTTTTAAGGAGTCTACCTAAGGAAAATGGAGGTGGGAACACGGTGGGAACAGTGTGATGTATGAATTAATGACTTGACCCTTCACTGTGTATGTCATCACTGCTGTTTTAAGGCATGCCCGCAGTGGCTTGTGTGGGGCTTTATTTACTTATTTTTTGGCAGTTTGCTGGTTAAACAGAGGTCGGAGGCCCCAATTCATGTTCTTTTGTGGAATCGAATGCACCCTGGGAATGAGGTTTGTTTGTGCCACAGGCTAATAGGGGTCAAACTCGGTCACTCTTTCGTTGACACAATTTGGACCTGTGATTGGTTTCTTTACTGGCTGCTGTAAACCACAACGCAGTCAGCTTGGATTATTCAGTTCAGGAGAGGGTTGTGTCCCAGGGACCTGAATAATTAAAATCACCAAAGGGTTTCCTTTGAGATGTGATCAACCGCAATCAAGAGTCCCATGAATTTTCAGTTAGTATTTTTCACTGATTGACTCTCTTGGGAAAAGATGTTCTAGACTTCAGTTCGCAGATCAAGAAATGAACTATGTGTTTCTAAAGGAAAAACAGAAATCCCACTTTTCATCTTGGATCCTCTAAAAGCAAGTATGTACGTGTTTTTGCCATGACTCTTATGGTATATTTTCCCATAGTGAAATGATGAACTAATACTACTACTAGTAATATTTATGTGAAAGGAGTTAGAAAAAGTTCAAAATGTTTCACATCTTTCTTAGTTTTTATTGGCACTATTTTCTGTGCCTTTTTTATTTCTTAGTTCAGAAATAGAGAGGAAGGGGGAGAGAGAGGAAAGAGAAGGAGAGAAACATCAATTGATTGTTCCACTTACTTACGCATCACTGGCTAATTCTTGTATGTGCCCTGACTGGGGATTGAACCCACAACCTTGACATATCAGGATGACACTCTCACCCATAGAGGTACCCACCCATTGCTCTGCATTTTTTTAAGGCGGAGCTTGTCAAATGTTCCCAGCACAAGTTTCCCACCAACCACCATAGTCAAAGTTAGGTGGACAATGTCCCAAACTGTCCTCAGAACCCTTGCTTCTGTTTGACAAGTATCAAGCTACGTCCCTTGCATGCATCTTTTTATCACTAACCTCATGTGACATCTGAGGAAATTGGGGGTTTAGTGTTAGAGGAACTGGGCAAAGTTCAATCATGTACTCTGCCTCCAAAATACTTGATTTCTCAACAACTGCTCAAGGCTTTCTCCCAAGATTTTGAATCCTCCCAAATCCACCAGGTCGTTGGACCAAAACTTGGTCTTATTTTCTTAATATATGTGAAGTGGTGAGTGATTCATTATTTCTGGAATCCCAACTGTTGATTAAAACAACCTCAGTTATATGTGTGAGATGAAGGTGGGATTTGTCTACTCCTGTGTATCTCGGTGACAAATTTTCCAGGCAACAGTAAAATGATAGCTTTGTGGCTTTCTGCAAGCATAACAATATGCTCAAATAGTCCTCAGATTTTAGTAAAGAAAGAAAAAACAGGCAATGCAATAATATCCTTCGACGTGTTTTATGTTGGGGTTAGACCATAAAGTGGAAGGAGCCGTAATTAACTGCATGTGTGTTTTGACAACATACGGTGTTATAAAAGTGGTTTCCCAGAAAATACAGTATCTCACCGGTTATGTAAGCTCCTCTGAGCAATGAGAGTGGAATGGGCATGGCAGAATTATTTACTGTTCAATGTAACACAGCGGCTGTCCAGGTGGCTCCCATGAATGACTGGATGAAGCTCAAGAACCTCTCTTTCATCAACATGCAAGATTCCAGGATACAGGGCCTAGGAGAAGGTTCCCATTTCCATCTCTTTTTCTCAGATTGAAGGTGTGTTTTCTCCCGGCAACTGTGACAATCTCTTCACGAGGAAGAATGAAGAGATAATGATTTGAGGACCTTCACAGAGCATACCAGTGACTTTAAAGGTTATCTTAGATGAGGTACGAGATGCGTACCTGTCTTAAAGTAATTCTACCCAAGAATAGGATGATGAGTTAAGAAAAGAAAGTCCAAGCGCTCGCTTTCAGCACAGTTAGTAACAGATCAAAACCCATTCTTGACAAGATTCTTTCATTTACCATCAAAATAAGACATAAAGAAGGAAACAGTGATTGATTTACAGTGATAATAGTTGGACACCAGGACCAACTATGAAAGAAATTATAAAATAACTTGTTCAGAAAAGCTCCCAAGCAAATAATTTTTTATTAGTTTGTGTTGGTTTGAATAATTTCATAGCCAGTGACTTAGAATCTCACAGGTGAATTTTGCAGGTCATGTCAAATCTCTGGTGTTATCGTTAAAAATGTTCTTAAACGCATGCAATTGGTAGTCACACAATTTAGTCAGGATAGAAATAAATATCTGTATCTATTTATATTATAATTCAGAGGGTTTTCTCTACTTTCTATTTATTAAGATTTGTAAAATACTTAAAAATAGTTTTTGAAATTATATGTATGATCCTTTCAGATATTCTATGTGGAATTATCTAGGAATTATATTTTAAAAATCTTTAGCAGTTAGTCCAGCCCCTAATGATATCATCCATTTTATTAGGGATGTTTATTATAATCTCTACACTCATCTCATTCAAACTTGTAGGAAAGGAAAAATAATTTCTTCTGTAGCTTTCCAAGCCTTGGCTGAAAGCCTTGTAATAAAAAACTAAGAATCCCTGTCAGGTGTGGCTCAATTGGTTGGGCATCAACCTACAAAGCAAAAGTTTGCTGGTTCTACCCCACATCAGGGCACATGCCTAGGTTGCAAATTCAGTGCCTGGTCAGGGCACATACAAAGTTCACCCTCTCAAAGTTTCTCTCTCACATGGATGTTTCTTTCTGTCTCTGTCTATTCCAGCTTTTTCCTCTCTTGAAAATCAGTAAGTAGGCCCTCAGGTGAAGTTAAAAAAATGAACAAGAGAAAAATAAATAGAATTTAATTAACATGTATGCATTCTGTATCCATGGGAGAGAGCCAGCAAAAGTGAGTAACTCCGAGAGGTGGCTTAGAACTCTGGCTTGTACCGCATCTACAGTCAAGAACCATAATCTCGTGGGGAACTCTCAGGGCAAAGAAAAGCAAGTTTTGTCTCCTAAGGGTGGCAAAGTGTAGGAAGGTAGACAAATAGTAGACAAAGTCGAGTTAGGAACCTTTATGTAGATGTTCTTGGTGCCTGCTCCAGGCATACAGGGTCCAACGTTGTCTCCTAGAATTAACTTTTGTACTTCCTGGTAGAGAGGAGAAGGAAACTTTTGCAAATTGATGTCCTGCTTTTGTGCCAGTAGGTGGGTCTGGAGGAACTTTTCTAGCATCTGCTTCTTCTCCATTGCCTTCAGCTCAGAACTACCCTTGAACCAAAGTGGCGTGTTTGGGAATGACGTATCTGCTACCCTTCACTATCAGAAGAATCAGTTCTCCAGGTTTTGTCTGCTTTGGAAATTGGCAGTCATTTGACGAAGGATGACATTTTACCTTTTGCTTACAAGAGTGTATATATCTCCTTCAAATGTGTGTGGTTTCCAGGATATTACCTAAAGATAAGGAGGAGTGAAATTGTACCTATGCAAGCACACTTGTGTTTAAACAGCCAATAAACTATTCCAGACATCACAGCTGAAATTCTAAGTTGGGGCGGGGGGAGAAGATGAGCATGTTGCTATAAACAAGAGCAGACACTGGAACGCTGAAATGCAAATTTGGATCACTGGCAATATATATAGTTAGTCTATTAAGATTTCAAAATTAGGCCTAGCTGGTGTGGCTCAGGGGATTCAGCAATGGACTGTGAACCAAAGGCTCACTGGTTCAATTCCCAGTCCGGGCACATGCCTGGGTTGTGGGCCAGGTCCCCAGTAGGGGGCACACAAGAGGCAACCATACATTGATGTTTCTCTCCCTCTCTCTTTCCTTCCCTTCCCTTCCCCTCTTTCTCAAAACAAATAAAGAAAATCTTTTTAAAGATCTACCAAAAAAGATTTCAAAATTAATGCTCCATAGGTAAGTGAGTAATGTGTCCACCCCTTTAATTTTCATACCATTAAGGTTTGGATGGGTTCTAATAAATGTGCCTGTATAGAAACATTAAATATCTGTATTCATTAGTCCCATTGAAATGTGGTTGAAGAACTCCTAACTCCATATCTAACATTTTGAGTGATTCCAGGGGTGTAGACGTAGGGAAATACATGACTTAGGGGTATGAGCAGATGTCTCTTCCTTTATGTAGCACTGAGGCCACCCCCTCCTGCCTGATGCTGGGTCTGCAGGTGACATAGTCCGAACCCTGCTTGATGGTCTCAGGACAGAATGGAAAGGCAGCTTTCTCTCTGAGTGTATAACATTTGACCACGGTCACTAGTCAAAGTTGTCAAGCTTTGGCAACTCTTTCCTTTTGAATCTACATTTTCTTCTAAAAAAAAAAAACAAATAAATAAACATCATTTCCGGAAACCAATGGACCAATTTGTGGAAGAGTCTAAATGATGGCGCTGCACAGATGTGTTTGTTTTCTGCTCACGGAATCTTCCGCTGGATGGTGGTGAGCAATTCATTCTGTACCATGACCTGATCAATGCCCTCACACTCTGGTTAAATTAAATAGAAGAAACATTCAGCCTCAATTCAGTTTACTAGTTTTAACATTTATTTTTCAAATGCGGCTGCCATTCCATATTGCTCTGTATCAGCTTCAGCTATACATCAGAGTGCTAAGACATCTACATGATTTACGAAGTAATTCCCCAATGAGTCCATCCGTACCCACCTGACACCATCTGTACTCATTACAGTATCATTGGGAATATCCCCTATGCCATGAAAATAGCTATTTACAGCTATTTTCACTGAGCCACACCAGCTAGGCCTAATTTTGAAATCTTAATAGACTAACTATATATATTGCCAGTGATCCAAATTTGCATTTCAGCGTTCCAGTGTCTGCTCTTGTTTATAGCAACATGCTCATCTTCTCCCCCCCCCCCCCAACTTAGAATTTCAGCTGTGATGTCTGGAATAGTTTATTGGCTGTTTAAACACAAGTGTGTTTGCATAGGTACAATTTCACTCCTCCTTATCTTTAGGTAATATCCTGGAAACCACACACATTTGAAGGAGATATATACACTCTTGTAAGCTATTTTCTAGCTATTTACAGCTATTTTCTAACTACCAATTTGCACTTCTTAACGCCTTCACCTTTGTGCTGCAGGTTGATCTGTGTCGCCAAACGGCTATCACCAAGCCCTACCCCCTGGAACCTAACAATTTGGTGTCATTTGGAAATACACAGGCAGGTGGGCTCAAGCGAGTTTGTACTGCATCAGAGCGAGCCCTCATCCAGGGCCCAATGTCCATATCAGAAAAGGGAAATTTGCACACAGACACGCAGGAGGAGGATGTGCTGCGTAAAACCAGAGGCAGATATTTGGCCGATGCATCAACAAGCCAAGAAACAAATGCCATAGAAATGCCAGGGAATCACCAGTCCTGAGAGGCATGGAGTGTTTCCTCCTTCATGTTTCCCTAGAGGCACCAATCCTGCCAATGTCTTCAATTCAGCCTGCTGGGCTCCAGAACTAGGAAAGAGTACATGTGTGTGGCGTTCAGCCCTCTGTCACGGAACTCTGTGACAGCAGCTGTCCTGAGCAACCAGTGACCGAACACCTCATGGGATGGAAGCTTCTCATCTCACCCAAGGGCTTGTCATTGGGGGGATGTGCCTGCCACGGTAGACTCTCTCTGTCTATGCCCACCCCCAACCCCACCGCCAAGTGTGAAGAAGGGACCACAGCGCTTCACGTCAGAACTGACGTCAGGAATGTCTTTGCATCGCACCTGCAGATTATGTGGCCAGCGAGCAGATGCTGGTTTTCAACAGAAATAAGGCTGACGTTTCTCAATGGGCGAGGAGGGTAACGGAGACCATTCTGGACCCGGTGTGGAGTTACAGGAGAAATGTCCCTCCACCTCCTGGAACCCCAGCATTTGAAGCTTGGGGACCTTCCCCTTTTGGACTCACACTTATCTATTCCAGAAGAATCGAAGGCACAAGTGAATGAACACCTCTCTTCCTACCTTTTCCAAGATGAGCAAGCAAAGGCGTTGGTTCATGCCTGATTTTCATGGTGTGAAAAAGGGGGAGCAAATGAGAATGACAACTGGGCACTTACAGAAAAGTCATGGGGATGTAGGAATATAGTCAATAATATTCTGGTATTACATAGTCAATAATATGATTTCCAGTGCATACTACATTTAATCAGGGGGCATCTCTTTGTAAGGGATACAGGGCCCAGCAGAAATAATGCCTGCTTGAGTGTGGTCGGTAGGGTGATAACATGGGTGTCGTGATTTATAGTTTTCATTTAAACATTTCACTTAAAATGTTACTGAGTGTGCTTGAGGGTGGTATTATTATGTTACAGAATGACACGCTTACGATTTTGTGATAAAACATTTTGTAATAAAAAGGGGTATTATTTGTGCCAGACCCTGGATAAGTCTTTGATAAGTATGCTGTACACCTGGAACTGATATCAAATCATTTTAACATCAACAATAATGGAAAGGTAAAAGAGAAAAAAAGGAGAATAAGCACCCATCATTTTTAACATTTTTTTAAGATTTTCCATTATAGTTGATATACAATGTTACATTGGTTCCAGGTGTCCACAAACATTCATATTTTAAACTTATAGGCAAATCTAAAAATTTATAGAAGCCCAAGCCTGTTGGTTTAATTGAAAGTTTGGGGAGGGAAGGGCAAGTTCAGAGTTTTTCTTGGATCCCGGAAGGGTGTATACTTCTCACTGCTAAGGTGAAGGGTGAAATAGGACACGCTGGGATTTGGAGGTTGATGAATATGTTTACGTTTTTATCTTACAGAAAAACACTGTGTTATATTTCTTCCTAATAGAATCTGAATAGCGCAGGCACCAGGAAGAGGTGAGCCACATATCATCAGGTTGTTTTAATGAACTGCAGAGGATGTCAAAGAACAGCAGTAAATTCCCCGAAAATTGGGCATTGCCAGAAGAAATTCGGCACCTCCTTCGAGATAATTGCAGAAGAAATTACCCCCCACCGTGAGTTAATAGCACATCCTCACGGAAAGATGAAGCAACCATAATTTCCACTCGCCAACAAGGGGTCTCTCACCAGCGCCTGATTTACCGACCTGCTCACGCCTGTCTGATTTGCATGTTGCAGGAGCTGGGTGCTCTTTCCCAATTCCGCACAAGGTCATGGCAACGGCTCTTCCAACTCTCCGCTTTGCTCTTCGGATGGTTGGCTCTTCGATGTCTCTTAGTGAGAGGTTGTGAGGTGTCCCATATGTTACCCCCTTAGGTTCATCAGACAGGAGATAACGTTGGGAAATAGCGCCTCACTATCTATCACGTTATAAGTCTCTTCTTACTGCATACAGTGGGTATTCAGCATAAATTCTCTGCCCTGGCCAGTAGTTCAGCTGGTTAGAGCATCATCCTGATAGAGCATGAAAGTCTGGTCAGGGCATGTACAAGAGACCACCAATGATGCATCCTTAGTGGAACAGCAAACTGATGTCTCTCTCTCTCTCTCAAATCAATCAATAATTAAATATATGTATATTTAAATTTATATATAAATATATATTTATATATATATAAATTCTCTAAATCCCATAAGAAGATCACAACGAGTTGTTTTAATTATTGCTGCAGAAATAAGAAGTTATTCAAATTCTTGTCTAAACTCAATCAATGTAAGTATTATTTAAGAATCTCTTGGCAGCTACAGTCATGTTGTCTCCCGTATTGTCAAGTATTATTTGTTTTATTGAAAAAAAAACAAATAAAATTGGAGTTAAATGCATATTTGTTCCAAATGGAACTTTCTCAGCAGGCTGTTAATTATTCTTATTTGTTGCTAGGTAAAACAGGTTAATTGCTTCTTCTTAATTAACATGGTGGCTATTTTGCGATTATGAATGGAGATTATTGGATCAGTGACATCTTTTTGTCTATGGATCGAATAATTTGAGTGTTGGTTGATTGTATCTAGAATGATTCGTAAGAAACTGGCAAATGCGATGTCTAGACAGAATACATTAAAATGGCCTCAATATCAACCAGAAACCCTGAGATTAAAAATAATCTGACAGTAACCAGAGGGGAGGTTGGAGTGGATAATGGGGGGAGGGGATTTCAGGAACAACTATAAAGGACACATGGACAAAACCAGGTAAGGGGGTGGAATTAGGGGAGGGACATGGCAATGGCTGGGGTAGGGTGAAATGGTGGGGGGGTGTAGATGCAGACAACTGTACTTGAACCACAATAAAACAAATAAAAAAATAAAAATAAATAGAATAAAAGGGCCTCGATATCACTGGGGTCAACCACTATTTGTTTAGAGTAGTCAGAATGAACACGGGCAAAATGAAGTTCACACACGCTTTTCCTCATTCATCGGTCTCCTGATGAGTCAGCATTTCCATCTAAAATAATGTGGAACATTGGGAAGATTGTCACAACACACAGCTGTATTTATCCCAGTCAGTTTCACAAAGAGGCTGAGCATTTCATACAGCCCAAGAGAATCGCACTTATTACCATTTACGCCTCTTCTAGTGCCTCAGTATTCCCCTGGTGTATGCTGGGGGCACTGACTCTTGACCAGTGATGCTCTTTCCCACCCTCGAACAGAATTTGCTCAGGCCCATTGTGAACTGTGAGTGAAATGATGTTCTCTGTGCGGTGGGAGGGTGGTGAAGAAACCTTGTGAAATTTCTCCAGGAAGAGAATCACAAGGAGTCGACAAGTCATCTCAGCTGATGAGGAAGGGTGATTCCCTCGGTGAAAGGATGCTAACCCATTGACAGAGCAGTGGACATTGTGGACAGAGACCAGGGAGCCCATGACAGTCTTATGGCTGAAGCCCTTTTCCTTCCATACACCCTTTTCACCGTTAAAATAAGTATTAAAATTATATTTCACGACCCCCTTGATTTAAAGATAAATTGAGCTATTCCATGGGCTATTCCAGGATCCTGACATGAGGCCATTCTTGGGATTTCAATAACAGGTGGGTCATTTTATTACCTGACACAACGACCCTTGGAAGGGATAGAAAAGACCCTTTAAAGCAGGGGCAGAAGAGTGTACGGAAAGAATAGAACCAGTATTTACCCTATCTTACCAATTATGCCTGTGCAATGTAGGAATGGCCCCATAAAAATTCCCGCGGGCTCATGAAGACGTGAGAGATACACAGAAATGGCAGGGAAATGCAATACAAGGCTTGGGATAAAATATATTTTTAGATTACCTATTATGTGTGTTGTATTTCTTATATGTTTAAGTGTTTCCCCGTGGCACTGGGTATAATAGAAATCTCTTGCTGTTCCCTTGTTCAGACCATGCATGCAGAGTGTTTATTCTAGCTGGGGTGGAGAACTTTGAAAATAGTGCTAAGAGAAAGAGGCATTCCTGACCTGTAAGAAGACCCAGACGTATTCAACTTGACGAGGATGATTTAGGAAAGTGGAATTGGCCTGAACAGAAATATAGAGGCAGTTTTCGCAGAGATAAATCCCAGAGAGGTTGGGGGAAGACCTATTTGCCATGAAACTAAAATCTCTCCCTGGTGTCCATGGTATGATTTGTTTCTAAAAAGGGAAGGAATTAAAAACAAAAACAAACAAACAAAGAATGCTTTCAGACGGTCAGTTCCAAAAGAATAAACCTCAGCTCATTTTTGCAGGAGTGACTGTTATTATGATAAATATCGGTAAACAATTCAAGTGTTTTACATTGTAGAGTAGGGACTTCCAATTTCAAACATATGGAAATAAAGGACACTGGATTTTACCATTAGTCACAAGGAAAACAAATTCGATAAGAAAAGATTGTACAGGTAGATAGTTACATAGATATCCTTATTTTGACAAGTAAGTGCCTCAAGTCTGGAAACATACTGGATGGAGAAGATGGGAACCAAATTTGGATAAACATGAGAGAAAAATGCATACCCCACCATTCCAAGTTCATGGGGAGCAAGTCTAAATTGTTGCTAATAAGGACAATGTAAGCCATAGAAAATAATTTTAATATTATATATTTTTAAAGATTTTATTTATTTTTAGACAGAGGGGAAGGGAGAGAGAAATAGAGGGAGAGAAACATTTGTGTGAGATTGCCTCTTATGCACCACTTACTGAGGACCTGGCCAGCAGCCCAGGCACGTGCCCTGACTGGTAATTGAACCAGCAACCCTTGGGTTTGCAGGCCGGTGCTCCATCCACTGAGCTACACCAGCCAGGGCCCGATATCCTCTTTGGACTAGAGAAATAATTAGGCCTTTGAAGAGAAAATCAGTTGCTGGAATACCTGCGAAAATAATTACAGCTGCACAGCGGCCAATTTGGGAGGAAACAGAGACAAAAGAGGTCTGCGTTGACACATGCGTTCATTAAATTCTGAATAAATGTCAAACCGCTCTGTGAAAAGCAAACACTTCACGCATTCCGAGGAAAACACCGAGGGCCATCTTCATTATACGTTCCAGACAACAATGCCTTCTCCCAAATGCTCCAGCCCCTTCTACAAAAGAATACCTTGGGAAATATCACTACATAAAAAACCCACATGTTTTGTAACACTAAAGCATTGTCATTATTTGGGAAAAAATGTACGTACAAACTCTGGAACTGAGCTCCTGGGTTTTCTTCATCTCTCACCGAAGGCCTTAGAGATACCCTCATTCATGCCAGCAAATAGATAAATTCATGCCGTGATGTGTTCTAAGAAAATGCTTTACACAATCTTCCTTGAATAGGTTCATTTATATGCTTCTCTCTCGCCTTGTTGGACCTGCTTAAAAACTCGTCCCTTGATGGGACTACACTCACTGCTTGGATTGTTTAATAGAACAAGTCGTGAACCACGAGCGTGGAAATGTAGCCCCATTGTTTTCAAATAACTCTGGTGACGGACACAGGGCACCATCTTTGTTGAGGGTGGTTTGACTCATCCGCCCCTTTTCAGGGGCTCTCTGCAAATCTCTCCGGTGAAATTCAGTTTGTCTAGGCTTCAGGGCGTGCCCAAAAGAGACACAAAAAAGCAATAAAGCAACCTGTAGAGGCGGTTGCATGTTCCAGAGAAGCGCTGAGACCTAGCCAAGTCCCCAAATTTGGGGGACTCGTACACGGGCAAATAAAATGCTTTGGAAAGGAAGATGGGCTTTGGACTACTGTGAATGAAATGGGTCCATTTGGTGGAAATACGTATGCGTGGCACATCCACGGAAAGTGTTGAGAAAAAATAGTTTTGTGGCTGTTTCCACACGCTTTTATGCACCTAAACACCTGCAGCAAAACACAGACATTTTTCTTATTCGCTTGTGTGTCCCTGTCCGCAACCGTTGCCAGTTCAATTGGCTGAAGTGGCACCACTTAAAATTACGTTTATACTGCTCTTCCTTAGGAAATGGAGCAGAGGTTAGCATAATTAGTTAGGTCCTGAACCAGTCACATATATATTCTTCCAGGGGACACACATAAATATATTTCAGGCAGGGGTAATTTTGAAAAGCGGTAACCTGTGCTGAAGTGGCCACCTAAACTAAAACGGTTTGTGTTAACCGCTTGACTTGAATGCCTAACATATACCTAGATACTCTTTTCAACAGCACGGACAGGATGAAAGAGAGGAAAACCCTTCATGGGTAGCATCTTTTTTATCTTTTAGAAAATTCCCGCTGGTGTTTATTTGCTACTGAAGTTTCATAATTAAGACCAACCCAGCAAAAGACACTTCTTACTCAAGTGAAAACATCCTTTTTCAGGACACACGGTGAGATTTATTCACAGTCAGATGAGATTTATTCAGAAGCAAGGAAACCATTAATACTGCGTACCGTGAGCTTTATAGAAAACCCTACAGAGCCATAACAACAGGGTAATGTCACTATCAAATAGGCATCTATAAAAAGAAATGAAGCAAATTAAAGACAAAAGGGTGCGATTTCCAGTGTGACCCCCTGAGGACCCTTCCACATGAATGCAGACCTGTTTGAAGAGGTCAAGGCCATGACAAATTGAGGTTCAAAGGTGGGGAAACCTTCAGGAACACCCACCCTGTGCTTTTGTTTCTTCTGCTTCTGGGGAGGAAAAGGACTGTCCACAGAAATATTGTCAAGCATCAAGAATGCTTCCTGTCAACAGCGAAAGAAAGAACAGTGAAAATAGAGCAAGCAGAAAAGATCTCATGCTTTGGGACATTTCGGGTGATGTCTGAGGAGAGAATACAGACCTCACTCACCTCATCAACCCTCACTCAGACGCTCAGAGCATCTTGTCAATCAGCGTCTCAGGAACGCACCATAGATTTCTCCGAGCAAATAAAGGCAACCAGCTATAAACACACGTGTTCACAGGTTTCTTCATGCAACGCATATCCTACCCATCCACAGACTAGTCTTATGACCCTCTTGTCTTCACGCCCAGCAAGCCCAAAACACTTTGTTGTTTTTTTTTTCATGGCAAACATGCACTTCTCCTGCGTGGGGAATGAATCAAGCAAGCATCCAATTTCATATTTAAAAACGCAGCGAATTACCTGGTGCGTATTGTTCATCAATGGCGGGTCTCAGGGGCATGAATTCCTGGCAGTGGGATTTCTGGGTCAGTGGTTATCTGTGTGTATTTACAAAACCTGCTTTGTGGGAATTCAACCGTAGGTGATGGGGGATTGATTGCATTGGGAACCTATGAAACGTCTGCTAACAGGAGCGTGATTCCAAAGTGTAGATGTCTACCAAACTGATTTGAGGGGGAAATGACCTTAGTGTACATTTGTGATTTTTCTCTTTACTCATTATTGTGGGTACTTTATAGGAATAATAAGAATAATTTACATTTCAGGTTTGGTCAGCTCCATGCTAACTTCCACTGAACCCACTTTAGACGATGTTTCAGAACTTTTATCCACGCATTTCCACACCTGACGGAGACACTTACATATCTGGAAATTAGCCCCTTGTAGTGTGATTTGCACACTCTTTCCCAGCCCATTGGTTGCCTTGCAAATGTAGCTTGTGCAATAAAGGCGATTACAAAAGAACTTTGATCAAGTTGACGGACTCTTCATGGCTATTGGTTTTCAAATTCTCACGAAAGGCTTTTCCACACTAGGGTTCAACAATGAGGCATAAAAAACACACACACATACACAGTTCTCTTTTGAAAACTATTGAACCACTAGCTGGGAGGAGCCTATTAGTGCAATTAGTATACGCTATGCATCTGACTGTTAAATGGGTATAAACGTATGTGTACAATAAACGTTTAACGAGCCACATTTATCATTTAAACATGTATGAAGGAAGTGGCAGCAGAAAGTGAGGTTTAACATTTCATTTAGTTGAAAGCCGTTATTTCTGGTGTCTGAATGGGCTCAGCTTTGATTCACGGGGGTGGACACGCTCAAAGGGAAATGAACAGAAAAGCATAATGAGTATTTTTAAACTAGGTTTCCCTTACCTTCTCAACACATTGTTGAATACATACTCACCTATTCTATTGCTATGTCACATATAATACACTATTAACCAATGGGGGAAAATGATAACTTTAAATGGATACAATACAAGTTACAGATAGGAGTTGGAAAATGCTTATATAACATAGAGATCGGTCCTCCAGTAATACCCAGGTAAAGTGGAAAGAAATGGAATACCCATAAAAATATATATTTGTTACTGCCTAAAAATAAAGCAGGCTAGAAATTCGTAAATCGAACCCTTTTCACAGTTGCAAACACTAGGTTTGCATTTTTGTTAAAGACTGAGGTGAACTCCAGTTGAAACATGTTTATAATTGTGAAAACTGACCACCTATTTCATGATTTAGGGCACTAGAAAAGGCACATTCATTTTTTAAAATCTAAGTGTTAAGTGACTGATAGCTTTCTGGATAACCTGGATGATCACAAATATCCTAAATCTTCATACGGGGATGTTTCATGGTTTTCCTCCAGCCCCGGAAAACATTCTGGCTTAGATATATGTGTATCAATACATATTTCATAAAGTACAACTGAGCATTTATTTTTTCCATTTCCTTGGACTTGAAATAGAACAAAAATACAACGGGCAGCATTTTCACCACAGTGGTATTTCTCAGCACGGTATAAATTATTTTGTGATTACAATAGAATGCCCTTCCAAACCCAGTAAGACAGGTCTTTCTCTTACTGTTTACCTGGCTGCATCTTTATGAGAAAAATGAGATCTTTTGATTGAAAGGAATGATGACTTGTATCCCATAAAGAACCAAGCTGAAAATCACTGAAATTATTGACTATTTTTTCGGGGACAAATAAAAAGTACACAATACATATATTGTCGTGCTGTGGAATTTCTATCCTTGTAAGAATTTTATCGAATATCATCCTCTGTTCTCTCTGAACCATGCAGGAATAAAATAAATATAATTTTACAATCATAACTGCTTATATGTTAGCAATAAACTTAATTACGTACTGGATCATCTGTTAAGGTTTTTAAATGAAATTTTGCATATGTTAGTTATTTAGAGCTTATGTAGTTGAAAGGATTGGCAAAATGTTTTGTTTCTCTTTTTTAAATGAGCAATCTCCATCCTGGCTGGTGCGGCTCAGTGGATTGAGTGCCAGCCTGTGAACCAAAGGGTCACCAGTTCAGTTCCCAGTCAGGGCACGTACCTGGGTTGTGGGCCAGGTCCCCAGTAGGGGGTGTTTGAGAGGCAACTACACACTGATGTTTCTCTTCCTCTCTTTCTCCCTGCCTTCCCCTCTCTCTAAAATGAAATAAAATCTTTTTTTAAATTTTTAATTAAAAAATAAATAAGCAATTTTCCTTTCATACAAAGTAATTTTTATATGAACCAAGTATATACCATCTAAATACCTACTTTGCTAAACTTTGGTTCAAAGGGCATTTGCCTAATGTTGGTTTTATAAAGCAGAACAAAAAAAGCATTGTTCAATATGCAAGCAAGAACGTGCAAGAAGAATCCACCACAGACACCAAAAGGGTCCTATTGAACTGGAAGTCCAGGGACCCCAAGTTTGTCCTGCTTGTGTGCAGGTGGAATGGACAGGAAAAAGGTTACTGTGTTGGGTGGTGTGGGGGTCCCTGTAAGGTGTCTGTCCACTGGGCTAGGCTATAGCACCCAGTTATCCAACAGAAAAGGCACCTAGGTGTCATGTGATGCTATTTCACACCTGTAGTTAAGGTCTTCCATCTGCTCACTTGAAGTCAAGCCAGTTATTTTCATGTGAGTTGGACTCATCCAGTCTGTGGAGAAGGCTTAAGAAGTGGACAACTACTGTGTCCCCGAGAAAGATGAGGTTCTGGCCCAGTGGTAGGTTCAACCAGCTTGCAGCCCTGCCCTACAGACTTTAGACTTCCTAGATTCTAGGAAGGGCATCAGCATTTGCTGAAATTTCAGAGATAGATGGATGATAGATAAATGATAGATAGGTAAATACCAAAATAGATCTATAGATCCATACATGACAGATCAATACATGAAAGATAGATTTATAGATGACATATAGATAGAGAGACAGTTACATAGGTCCATATTGATAGAAAAATACATGCATGGATTTATGACAGGTAGATAGACAGATGACAGGTAGATAGATCCATAGATGATAGATAGATGTATAGGTGATGATGCATTATTAGATGATAGATAGAAAGATAGACAGTTGCATAAATCTACATTGGTAGGTAGATAAAGAGATAGATGTATGGATACCGTATGGGACAAGTAGGTACATAGTTGACAGATCCCCATGTGATTGATTGATGGATCTATAGATGATAGATGCATGGATAGACAGATACACAGATAGATAGATACATGATATAGGAGACCATTGTGCATGGCGTGGGCCAAGCTCCCAGTGAAAAGTAAGGTCCGATGCACAGAACCCACGCCCACAGATAGGTTCTCCCGTGGGGAATCAGGCCCACATTGTACCTAGGCTGCTTTGAGACTTGCTTTTGCTAAAACTCCCTCACCCTGAATTGAGGCAGAAAGTGCTTACTGTAACTTCCTAAAATCCATACTAAACCTTCCAAGGATGAGTGTAAACAGTTCAACCACTTTTCTTTTTTCATTTGCAAGTATCCTTCTTCTCTGGTGTGATTAGAGGCATCAGCTCCTTTGTTGTCTGTAAAAGGTAACCACCTGAAGCGAACCTGTGCATAGTTAGTGAGGACCTTTATGTAATGTGTCCAGAAACCCAATAAAGGCCGGTGACAGCAAGGGCCATAGGTTTTTTCCTCCTGAGAGAAAAGACACACTGTCCCTTTTCCTCCACAGGACTCAGTTGTCCCTGTGAGTTTCTCGTGCCTCATCCACCATGTGGCAGACCCGTCCGCACTCACATGACAGACAGATCTACACATGATAGTCAGATAGACAGAAAGATGAGATAGAGGAAGAAGAGAGAGAGCCACACAAAAAGGCTGCCCGAGGGATGCTGGAGTCCTGTGTTTAAGGAAACGGGAAGGTCTTTTGTGCCCATTCTACCCTGAGTGCCCTGTGCATTCCTTCCTCCGTTTAGGTTTCAGACACAGGAGAGCCCAACCTCATCTCTATTGGTGCTTCCTGGTTCCTTACTGGTTCTGCCTGGAAAATACCTGACTCAGTTCCCTGCGTTGGAACGTCGAGAACATGCTGTCACAAGCTTCCTTCTGTTCACATCCATGAGTCTGTGGTTACCTTGGTTTCATGATACATCTCTTCCCCAAAGTTCCAAGAACATAGTGAGGATGTGAAGGTCTTCCTGTATATTTTAGGTGCCCATGAAGGAAATATACCCAGACGCAGGTAGCACTTGGACAAGTAGTGGCTTTATTACAGCGCCTATCTTCTCCGTTGTTTTAAAATTTGTCAATGCTGAGTAATGCCACCACCTCCAGGGGACTGTGGTTTTCCACTGGCCGTCAATGCAAACAAAAGTTGAGAAGGTATGTGAAAAATGCTGAGAAAACTTTGATAATGGCTCAGCCGCAGAACACTGGGGAAGACTCAGAGAACAGTGTCAGGAGACGTTAGCTGATGGACGCGTATTCATTTATGCAACAAGAAACAATACTTCTGTGAAGAGCATTCTGAGTCCCACAGAAGATTTCCTGGGCTCATTTGAACAAAGGCGCCATGCAACCGAATTTCAAGTACTCCAGGCACAAAACGAACAGAGAAGCACTCTGATTTCAAACGCCCCCCCGCCCCCAACCCCGGGTCCAATGTATCTCTAATCAAGACCCATTATTCAGCTCTCCATTTGAATGACAATTCGCACACTCTGACTATCCTTCTTCAAGAGCCCTTGTGCCTGATTTATCAGTACAGAGAAATGGATTGCTCTACCGCGATTGTCAGTGCCTGAATTGTAACGCAAAAGAACAAAGACTAGGATGCTGAGGACTTCCAAAGTCTTGGCACACCCAACCTCCGTATGAGTCCTCTTTTCTCTTACCTCTTTTCTCTTGGTCTCATTGAATTTCATGATGTCCACGTACAATAATACATCTCTGATATGTGAACCTGCACAGCTTCTGGGAGCACTCCCACATTACAATAACAATATCAGCTGTGATCGTCATTGTTGTTAATCTACCACCTACTTAACACCCATTCTCACGCAGTTAGGGGTGAAGAAGATCTCGCTGTTTTGCACATCTCACAAGCCCTCTCCTATGGTGTGGGTACCACAGGTCGAAGGGCCACCGTTTTGTGTAGCAGCGAGATCTCGCTGTCCTACTCACACAAAACTCTTGCTTCCAGGCGCGCGTGGGTTACACAGTAGACGCCCCTGCCTGAAATCCAGACATGAACCGTTGACGTACCGCGGGTTGCCTGAAATTTTGCATCAGTATTTCAGAGCCCCCAGACATGTGTGGCTTTTCCAAGAGAGTGGCCACTCATTTCTGTTAGGCTGACTCTTCTCTAGTGACATGAGCCAAAATCCTAATGAAAATGCTGGACTTTGAGAGCGTAGCACACGAAACACATCTTCAGTTGACTGTTACAATTAACCTAAGTGTGGAGGAGACGCAAGTCTTCGCACCAGTTTTTCACAGGGTTGAACACAGGTAAACACAGGTAATGCTGAGCTTGGAATGTGTTTCCTCTTGTGCACGCAAAACCCTCTTCCTCAAACGTTTCATCTCAGGGGCTCTGGAGCTCAGACACACGTGAGCCATCGGCTTTTCAACGATCAGAACCACGGCTGGCAAGGAGCTGGACGCTAATGGGGTTGCACTAACGGGCAAAGTCCAGTCGCTGAGATTCCTGGGAAGGCAGTCGACACTTGCACAGTCCCTTGCCCAACGAAGAGAAAAATCTGTACAGAAAATGGGAATGTGCCCAAGGACACCACAATCAGTGTATGGCTACTTCTAGAGCAAGTGTGTCAAAGTCAATGAAACTACATACTCAGTTTCTCACCTAAAATACTTCCTGTTCAGGACTCAGCGGATACGTGTGGGTAGTGACCACTGTACTAGACAGAGCACACACGGAGCCCTTTCGAAACCACAGAACATTCAAGGGCACATCGTTGGTCTCCCACAGATTATTTCCGGTCACTTATTGAGCTCCCAACACATTTCACACACACACACACACACACACACACAGAACATCCCTAGCTAGGTGTGTGGTGGCGGAGATATCAGAGGTCCGAGCAGGTGCAAGGATCTGCAATCCTGGCAAACAAATATTACCAACAATGTACAAGGGAATCATTCTCATTGCAGAAGCAGAGACTCTGCACGCAGTGAGTTTCAGCTGTGATGAACCTAAAGAAACATTCATTCCAGTTTGCCATGCAGCAGAACCGTCCATGCTGTGAATGGAACAGAAGACTTTGGATGCAAAGAAACCATGTTTCTAATTCAGTGCCTGGGAATCACTAAGACCATCTGCTTTACTGGAATTTTATCATTCAAATATTTTTTTTACTAAAACATAAGGAAGGGCATGATATTACAGTTTTGAAAGTCGTACACATGGCCTTGGCTGGTGTAGCGGAGTTGGCTGGAGCATCCTCCCGTAAACTGAAGGGTTGCAGGTTCAATTCCCAGTCACGGCACATGCCCTGGTTGCAGATTCGATGCCCCAACAGGGTACCTAACAACAGGTGTGTCCCAGGGGAGGATTAAAAAAATTCTACTTGTGGATGTTTATAGCAGCTTCATTCGTAACGGCCAAAGCTTGTAAGCAACCAAGACATCTTTCGGGAGGTGAGTGATTAAAAAGACAGTGGAATAGGAAGATCTGAACGGCGTGCATACCATGTGATTCTAAGTCTAGGCCATCCTGGAGATGACAAACCCAGGGGGACAGCAAGATGATCCGTGGCTGCCATAGGAAGAGGGGACAGAGTTAGTGGTGAACAGGCGGACCACAGAGGGCGTTTGGGGCAGTGTAACTACTCTGTGCGATCCTGTCATGGTGGGCACACGTCATCATGCGTGTGCCCAGACCCACAGAGTGGACGACACCAAGCAAGAGGGACCTCTGATGTCAGCTGTGGACTGCGGGGGATGATGCCTCACCCACAGTGCGGGCTCATCAGTTGCAAAGACGTCCCTATCACCTGGTGAGGGGAGCTGGTCGTGGGGGAGCCTGTGAACAGAATGGCTCATTGAGGTCTTTATTCCTAGAATGCTCCGTTTCAAAAGTCCAGTCCACGATTTACCGCAGGTCCCTGACACACCAGAAAGCTTGGTCACACCTAAGTGCCCCTGCTGTATGGCCCTGGGAGACCCAGATCCTATGAAAACTTTTCTCCGTCAAAAAAAAAAACAAAAAAAAAAAACGAAACACAACTTTTCCACCTGCCAGGCGCTCACCATGTCTAGTCGCACATCACCAGTTCTAACCTGCCTTCAAGGCCCAAGGCTCCAATTTAAGTTTAGTTTCAAAGGCTGGGCTGTGCTATTTTGGTCTGTCACACACAGGTACCTCCGACGGGCCAGCCTGCTTCCTGGGGGGTGGCCTAGATCCACTGCAGCTGAGAAGCTTCCGGACATTGTCAATCAGTTCCCTGTGCTCCAAGCCCTGGGCCGGCCCCCAGCATCAGGCCGGGTGGGAGAGGCTGCCTCCTCCTCCTTGCAGCCCGCCTTAAATTGTTCACACAACCTTCAGCTGGCAGCGGCTCGTTTGGGGGGCCATCTGGCTGTCACAACTTCTCTGTCACATGCTTCCCGTGACGATGTATTGCCAGAACAGCTGGCGGGAGAACATTGCTGAGGCCTCCAGCTGCCAACCCTTCCCCCTCTGCACCCCATTCAGCTGGGCCCAAAGGTCTGTGTGCAGAGGTTGCGTTGGGGAGGGGGAAACCGTGAGAGAGCTCACTGCTACGCGCGGCAGGGACCCCACTCTCCGGGTCTCCGACGCAGTCAGGGGGTCGTCTTGGTGGTTTCTGTCCATCTGTGCTGTGCAGTGCGGAGAGTCAAGCTGGACTCCAGCCGGGAGACACACACCCCAGGGGCCCGTTGGAGACGGCTGTGTATTGAGTTTTGATTCCCTTGCCGCTCTGTTTGTGTCCCCTTCCTGTGATGAGTCCTCATGCCAGCGTGTTAAATCACCTGTCCAAGATTCAGGCAGAATCAGCCAGTGTTGCGGGGTCTCCAGACGGGGCTCAGGCCGGCCTGGAACGTGTGGGTTGTTGGCTTTGTGCAGGGACAGTCTCGCAGCCGAAGTCCAGGGGAATTTGAGAGTATTTTAATGAAGGCTGGGGACCGTGGGACAAAGGGCAGACTCAGGATCCAGGAAGCAGCAGCAGAGAGCCTGGGCGCGGTGCTTGGGCTCCCGGAAAAAAGTTGTAGGAAAGGTGTGAGCCAAGGCGGGGCTGTGGTTAGGTTGCTGGGCAGCCACAGGAAAGGGGGGGCTTGGGGACAGCATCAGAGGGTCAGCCTGGGTTCAGCTGGCACTGCCCACTTGCGCACGGGCTGCAAGTCTCCTTGGGGACCCGTAGAGTTTAGATGGAAGGAAAAGGTTCATGCCCAGGAGGGGGCATGGGAGTGCTCTAGACTGAGCCCACACCAGGTCTGCGTCCTGAGGTTTCCTAATCTCTCTCTCTCTCTCATTTTTGCAGGTAAGAATCTCAGGGCAGGGTTTCGGCATAATACCCACCCGCCTTCCAGGTGCACTTTTAATGTGCTGATGTATCAAAATGAGCACATAGAGGAGTCTGGGATCGTGCTCTGCTTAGCTCCAATGCGTTACTGTTGTCTTGGGTCTGTCTGGCTTTCATGGGGTTTTTGTCCCTTGGTCCCCTGACCTCAGGCATCGTCGCATTCATGGCATCTCGGTCCTCTGTCTCCCAGACCAGGGACATTCAATTCAAGCTGTGTATCCTGTGGTCACGGAGGCAAAATATACATCGCTGCTTCTCCAGTGGGCCTGGTTACCGGAGGTAAGTTCTTGCAATTCACCAGCTGGCTGGAAGTTGCTCCAACTGGTTGGCCCTGTTTGATTTTCTGCTCTCTGTTTTCCTAGGCCCCTGGTCCCAGAATTTCCCCAGCTTTTTAGCATCCTTCCGCAGGGCAGGTGTGTCTGGCCTACCCCCACCTGCCCTGGACTCTTATTTCCTTCTGCACTACATTTCCTTTCTCCTTAGCTGATGCGGAGCTTGGAAGGGACCCATCCATCCACTATGTATCTCTTGACATTGAAAAGGAGCCTGTGCCCCTGCAGATTGAATTTTCAGGCGGCCCTCAGAACTCGTGACCCCCTAATGCGGGACTGAGAATGTAAATTCTCCAGGAAGAGGTCAAAACCATGGTGCACCAGCTCTGGCCCAGCCTCGGACGTTGGGTCATCACTCACAAGCAAACCATCTCCTGCCAAGGCCAAGGCCGATGCTTCTCTGTTCCGCGTTGTGAAAAATTGCTCTCTTGGATTCTAATTTCAGCATCCCGTTCTCCGTTTTCGGCTTAAGATGCTGCTCAGTCTAAAGTGACATCGCATGAATTCCTAAACGGTAGGGAGCCCATTACTCAAACTCCCTCCGAAGGTACCTCTTGGTTTGCAACCTCCTTAAGTAGAGGAATCCTGGGTGTGACCCTGCAGGAAATGGCCCCTTCCCCCAGAGCAAGAGGATTCGGTTTGCAGAGCGATTTACTACAGACTGTGAGCAAGTACTGAAAGTACCTCACCTTCTGCAGGCCGGTGAGCCTCCTGAGAAGGCGGCCATCTCCTCCACGCCAGGCAGCCCTGACACCTTTAGCAAATGCACAGTCTGTGGCTCTCTAGCAGATGCGAGATGACAGGGGCAGGATCCTGAAAGCTTGCCTTCCAACATGTGCTACAGGCATCTACATTTATGCATAAATCGATTTGCATAAACATACTTATGCATAAATATATATGCATGCTGATCTGACACCATTCATATGTAATGGGTAGAAGTGGGTTTATAAAATTTGAAAAACAGATGAGTGGATAAAGCAGCTAGGGGGCATTTATACAATAGAACAGCCCCCGGCTGCAAAGAAGAAGAAAATGTAATGTATTGCAATAGGAGGGATGGACCCTGAGAGCATTCTGCTCAGAAAAATAAGGCGCTCAGAGAAAGACAAACACCATGTGATTTCACTTATATCTGGAATCTAATGAACAAACTGAATTAACAATGAAAACAGACAAACTCATGGAGAGAGAAAGAGAGCAGGCTAACCGATCTGGGTAGGTTGGGGGCTGAGGAAAAACGGGGAAATAACGAAAAAAAAAAAACAAACCCCAACTAATATGCATGGACCACACTGTGGTGGGAGGGGGCGGGGGCGCAAGACAGGGTACAGGGGGGAAAAGTGGTGACAAAAAAAATAAAATAACATAACATGAAATAGAATAGGAATGAAAATACGGGCTCTATTCATCACCAAAGACTAAAAAAATAAAAATTACATTAATACAGTACTTTTTTTTAAAAGAAGTCTTTAGAGCTATTACCCATAAGACTCAGCCGAAGCAAACGCCCCCTCGCGCGCAGGAGGAGGGGAGACGAGTGTGTTGCTGCCTGGAGACCCGGGGACTCTTGGTCACCACGCGCGCAGCCCCTGCAGGATTTGGAAGCGTGGGCAGGGGCGCACCTGCCCCCGCCACACACTAGCCCGCCGGTAATTTCAGGAGATGTCTCCGGTTACCAACCCAGCCTTTCACTGCGCTGCAGAAAAGACCTCGGCAACGGCCTCCTTTTCTCGCCCTCCCCCACCCCCAGCGTTATTTTTAGCTGCTGCTGGTATTGATCGAGGTATTAGTCATTTCAGCCGCCGCTGCGCTGCAGAGGCCTGGCCGAAGGAGCCCCGTGAGCCCAAGGCCGGCCGTGATCCCTCCTTTTTTCTGTTCTGGGATGTCAGCCAAGGGCTTGGTGGGCTGGACGGGGGCCTCTCCATCCTGACTACGGGGGGCGGGGTAGGGGGGGACCTGGAAACCAGTGGGGCGGGGCAGACCCACGGAGAGTCAGCGGTGTTCCTAGCAGCGAGGGCGCTGCAGGAGGCTCAGCTGCCCCCGGCTTCCTTAATTCTTCATTCCTCTCCCAGCTGGGTCTGCAGACAGCTCTGGCTGCAGGACGGGCTTCCCGGCCAGGCAGCTCCTCTCCAAAAGCCAGCCAGACTCTGCAGCTGCACCACCCAAATATTGACCTTTACACAGGCCTCTTTGCTTTGCTTTGCTTGGTGCCTAGCAGCGGGGGAAACTTTTTGCCTAATTATGTTGCCTTTTCTTAGGCAGAAGCCTTAACGTGATACAAAGCATTCCACAACCTCTTCGTGCCCATCTGGATGGGCTTTGTTCCTGCTCAGACTTTTTAACTCCTTGAATGCTGGGCAGGTTTTCAAGCACCGTAGGCAATGAGAGATAAGAAGTTAATTAGCACTGACTCAAGTCAAAAACATGTTTGGCACTTGACCACATAAAGCCCTATAAGCAGAAAGACTCACAGCCTCTTGCAATAGTTTGGTAATTTTTTTTCTAACTGGAGTCATATGTATTTAGCTCAATATTAGCTGTTAGTAAATTTCAAAGGGAAGAGTCAAATAAGAAAACTAGCCATTAAAAAAAATGTCTCTTAGGGGTCCCGGACAGGTAGCTGAGTTTGTTGGTTAGAGTATCGCCCCATTGTGATACAGAGTGCAGCCAGGGGGGCCCCCAAAAAAGATTTGGAAAGGTGTCCAGAATTCAAAGTGTATAGAAATATTGGAGAGACATATAAGATGTCCTCACCGCTCCCCCCCAGGGGGAAGGGATGAATGGAGCCAGGCCATTGAGAGCTATTTTGCATAGCAATAGTTTTGGAGCTAACCTCTGGAGGAATGGTTATTTAAGATATCTATAACCTTTAACTGGTTTCATAGATATGTTAAATAGCAGTGGCCAAGTTTGGGGGCCAGGGAGAAGGAACTAGCAGAGACTCAGAATGTAACTAAAGGCTGCTCTCCTGAGTGAGTGGACTGGGACTCAGGAGGCTGTAACTAGGGTCGGCACTCCTGAGTGAGAAGGAACTAGCAGGGACTGAGGATGGAACTAGGAGGACTCAAGATGGTAACTAGGAGCTGGACTCCTGAAGGAGAAGTTTGTGGCAGGGACTCAAGATGGGAACTAAGGGCTGCTCTCCGGAGTGAGAAGGGCTTGGACTCAGAATGTAACTAGGGTCTGGGCTCCGGAGTGAGAAGGCCTGTGTGGGAGCTTGGAAAAGACTGGCTCCAAGAAATGAAGGGCCCCCGTTTGGCCAGGTGAAGAAGACAGCCACATGCTTTTGGTGGAGTGCGGACTCCTGCAGCTTTGGTAGAAGAGGCCCACGCGGCTTTGGGGTGCCCCCTTTGGCCGCGTGGCCTGAAAAAGCAACAGAGACTTTGACTGGAACTGGGTACAAAGGACTCTTGCCAGTGGACCATGAGAGGGTACCATAGTACTTTGGATTAACTCGAGATCCCTGCACGGTGACACAGCTGACGGTGCCAGCGGCCTGCAACACAGACGTGTGCTCTTTTCCTGATTTACGGTACCCGGAGTTGGGACAGTGGGAGAAGGGAGCGCTGTGTGGGTGTAGGTGTACACCCTAAAGGACTTTGATATTTTAGTAGAGGCATTAGGCTTGAATAGCATTAAATAAACATTTTGTTTCCTTTTCACAAATCTCTGGCATTAAGAGATGTCTTTCCAATTGGCGGCGGACAGAAGGGCCCAGTAGATTTTAGTATTTTGTTTTCGGGAGGGGCCCCTGTTGTATAGCAGTTTTGGGCATCCCTAAGTGGGCCAAATATTGTATTGCCCCTCCCTCCACCTCCTCCACCTGTTGTTCGGTAACAATTGTGCCAAGGTTGTGGGGTTCGATCCCTGCTCAGGGCAAATACCTAGGTTGCAGGTTCGACCCACGGTCCTGGCACTTAGAAATGGTTAAGAATGCATAGAGAGTGCCCTCATACGCTCAGAACTTTACCCAAAAGAACCTTTCAGTATCTCGTTGCATATTTGCACTGTGAATGACTTAGGGGATTATTTTTTTAGCTCGCCAGTTCCCTCTTCACCTCATTGACTGACCTCGTGACCAGCAGAATATTTGTCCAGTTCCTTTGGATGGGTTTCAAAGTCTTTGGTAAAATGCTTGTTTGGGGTTGCTGATTTTATTCCTGAACTCGCGCAGCTGCATTTCTGAGTTTTGTGGCATCTCGCTGAGTTTTTTAACAGAACTAAAATCTTGAATTGTCGGTCGTTTTTGTCAGGTTTCCAGATCTTGAGGTTTGCTTTGTGGAGAGAGACAGAGAGAGACATACATGTGAGGTTATCAACTTATGGCCTCCTGGATGAGGATCAAAAAACACAACTCAGGTACGTGCCCCAACCGGGATCCCACAGTCCTCTGGGGCATGGGGGGGGGGGGATGCTCCAACCAGCTGAGCTCCCTGGCCAGGGCGGGGACATTTTTTATAACCTTGATTCCTAACCATAGGCATTCACTTTGTACGTGACTAATATGACTACCTTGATGAAAATATGAATATGATTAATTATCAACATTTGTGTAAACTCAAACTAATAAAACACACCTCAGCAGGCTTTCACTGATAAAAATGTGAAGGGTTTTTTTTTTTCAAAGAGGGAGCACCCAGCACTGCCAATTTAATGGAAATTTCTCTTATTTTTCTATGCATGCTTTAAAGCCCTTAAGTATTACATGGAAATTCACTTTGTCATCTTAAATTATTTCCACTTGATTTTTTAAGCCTTAAATCTTCCGTTTCTTTAGATTAACCGTAAGATTTATGTTGGGATTTAATGATGGCTGCTAAAAACTTAATCATTAATAGCGTTAAGGGAACCTCAGGGCCCTGGTTCCTCTTAATGAACGCAGACAACTCCATGCAAAGTAGCGATGTTAGAAAAATATCTCTGTCCCATTAATAAATCCACCCACCACAGCGCCATCTGGACTCGACTCCAGAAACCGTCTCCCACCAAAATTTCCGTCATGGCCCCCACCTGGAAAATGTCATGAAGTTTTCCCTTATAGGGCTGAACAGATGTCGGGTCTCTGGCCTCCTGCATCGCTTGACGGCTCAATAAATCCAAAGTTACAAAACTTACAATTTGCACACTGCCCCTCACAAACACATGTTGCTTTCTCATGGTGTGTGGGGGTTTTTTGGTCTTGCTTTTTTCTTTAACCCTCTGAGGTTTGAGCTGGGGAATTGGACCCTCGGATAGAATCAGGCTTTTTGGTGTGAGTCAGACAGAGGTCAGAGAAATGCAGACTTGAGCTGAGTTCTGATTTTCATCCACCCAAATGTCTCATTAGTGAGCTCAACTCTGCCTGCGTATGAGAATCATTGGTGGGGATTTGACCACTCCACCCCTAAAGTAAAGGAAGCCTCTACTCCACCCTTGGAGATTTTTTTTTAGCTAATTTCTCTGGGCTGGGGTGTTCTGAGTCCTTACCTGTGATGATAATAGTTCAGATTTTGTGCTGCTGTTTTAGAAGCACTATGACTCCTCCCACCTGTCACCTATGTTGAGTGGGGGTGGCCAATCAATGCACAGCTAAGAAGATACAAGATACAAGAAACACTGTACATAGAAAAATGATGCCTCCTGGGGACCTTTAGTTTGGGGGAAAACCAGAGGTCACAGGGCACCACATCTGGGCTGTAGGGGACTGACTCACCTGACTGATGTTTTGCCAAAAAACTTTGCACGAGATATGATGCCTGAGCAGATACATTACTGTCATGATGAAGCTGCCATCACCAGTTGCTCACAGCTGTGGCCTCTGAGTCAACTCAATAGTTTCCACGGAGGAAGGTTCAAACTTCACGCAAAATTGGATACAGATTCACTGCTCTACTGGCTCGGTGATGTCGAATGTGACAGCCCCACAGGACACATGCTCGCTCAATGGTGTCTACCGCCCCCACTGACTAGCACAGCGAAGTCGTCCTTGTTCACGCATGTGCATTCCAGTCCACTCTCCTTGGCTGTCAGGTTCCATCCATGTCACGCAAACCGTTGTTGCTGCATTAACAATGCCTGGGTTTTTTTCCGGACAGACCTCCTAGATCAAGGAGGAATAAAGTGCGGAGTATTCCAAAGACACTGGACTAGAAAGTAGGAGAAGGAATCTACCCTCCTCCCTTGGCTGTGCCTGACTCCATGCTCCTGCATGTAATTTTTCAGTTAGTTACACTTGGGTCTCAAGGGAGGGTTCGAGACATGCAAAACATCTCCTGTCTCGTCGTTGAGAGGAATAGATACTGCCCTCCTTGCATCCTGTGATCCAGCGTGAAGAGCAGGTGTTCCAAGGTGAAGGCCGTGAGTTACAGACCCCAAGGGCATCCAGCAGAGAGGCACCTACTTATCTGTGTCCATGGTAACATTTCATTTAAACAAACAAGGAAAAAACTAATTTGCAAACAAAGTGAAAAAAACAGCTCTTATCTCTAGCTCGTTCCTGCCAAATCTCATTTAATCAAATATTTAATGAAAGAAATTGTTTCCTTCCAAAAATATTTCAGCTGCTTTGTGCAAGAGGATGAGACAAAAAAAACCCAGTCTCCTTAGGGACTTTTAATTAATGGTGGCCAATAACTGTTAATATCAGAAAAAGAAAGAGATGTGTGTCATTTTCTACCCCCTGACGGAGAAGGTCTTCCTGAATCAGTTGGACTAATCTGATCAAGCTGTCGGCTGCTAATTTCCAAGAAAATAAAAGGCCTCAGGATCTTTTAAGGGAATCAGAAAACATGCCACCAGACTGTGAAGTAAAACTTAAGGAGGGGAAGACCTTGTTGGGTGAACAAATAAACTGTGGAAAAGAAAAGGAAATACAAAGTGGAAGCTTTAATTTTAACAGAAAAGAGAGAGGACAGCTGATTGCAGTGCCTGTGAGATCACTGGATACTGTTCCCAACAAACTATTATCATCATCATTTATGAGATGGTTCAGGAACTTAGACATTCTTTGGTCTTAAGTGTGATGTGCCATATTGTACATTTTGTTTCTAAGCTCTGGGATACCAGAGACAGTTCCAAAAGATTTACCTATGAGTAACAAACGCTATTTTTTATCACATCTGGTGCTGGCTTTGAAATAATAAAAAGGGAGAGACAAGAAATGCATAGGAGGTGCTAATGGTGAATTAAGTGAAGCCATGAGTTGGAAAGTAATGAAGTTTAGTGATTGGTGCATGAGAATTAAGTTCATAAATCTTGACTTTTTCGTTTTTTGCACCTATATTAACATGTAAATTTTATATACATATATTAAAATTAAATAAATTACATACAGTTATATATACAGATGCATGTAATTATATATAATATGCACATATTATGTATTATTTATGTTATATAATTACATTTTATGTTAAGTTATCTATAAATTTCACATAGAATTCTAT
The DNA here is from genome assembly GCF_021234435.1 of Artibeus jamaicensis. Taxonomy (NCBI): domain Eukaryota; kingdom Metazoa; phylum Chordata; class Mammalia; order Chiroptera; family Phyllostomidae; genus Artibeus; species Artibeus jamaicensis. Next base: position 2,083,378 of record NW_026521989.1, read on the forward strand.
ACTCACATATAATGACATGTAAAATTATGCACAATAGAGACATATTCTACCTTTCAGAAGGTACTATATATACACATAATAACATATAAAATTTATACACAGTTGTATAAAACATTATATATAACGTATAACCACAAAATTGTAATTCAAATGTATGTCATTTCAAACAAAATGCTTTCCTCCACACAGAGAGGTTGTTCTGCAGAAGCCTTGAAACCTTGCACTTCAAAGGGAGGAAGTTGAATATATGAATTGCATCCCTTTATACCAAGAAAAAACACACTCATGTGACAACCGGTGTCTGGTATCGGGAGGGGACATTCTGACGCCAGCAGAGATACAAGGAAGCTCAGGTCCAGAGACACTGAGACCCTGGAAAGGTGGGTCCACAGTGCCAGGGAAGCCCGGGCAGAGTGCTGGTCGCCCCAGGAGCTGGGGGGAAAGGCCCAGGTTCGACTCCAGCCATGAGCCTGCAGGAAGCACCAAACCTTCCAAGGACACCTTGATTTGGCCCTTCTGGTCTCCAGAATGGGTGGCCTTGGCTAGTGGGACCTGTCTCCTCTGTACAGCATGACGGGAAAGATGTAAGATAAACAAATGCCGTCATGAAATACGGACAAGACTTGGTACCTTTGGGGCCTTGATTCCATAACCCAAGAGAAAATGCCTACCAGCCTACCTGACGATGAGCGTATTAGATAAACCCGTTGCCCCGACAAGAACATTCCATTCAGTGACTAGACATCTGGAAACCTTCACGAACACATATATATCAGAAGTGCATGTGAATGTTCTTTTCAAAGAGGTGCTTTTGGACAATTTCTTTAACCACGGTAGAGCTAATTGCGGGACAAGTACACCAATGAAGAAAAAGTCCGTCTCTCAAGCCAACACAGCAAAGGACAAGTGACGTGGTGCTGTGGTAGCGTCGTGACAATGCTGGAAAGTCCCTTCCCTTACTCTCTGACTTGCCACCTGCACCCCCCCCCCGATGTATGTACCCAGAGCGAGCAGAGGAGGAAGTTGTGAGGTCCCCCTGTAATTGTACGTTGATTTGGAACCAGCCTTGTTGTGACCACAGGGATCTGATTTACCCTGTATCCATTCAGCTTTCGCTGGCGAAGGACCGGCTCCCTTTGTGGCTGTCAGGAACTCTGAGGGGAAGAAAAGTTATTAGCCACGCTCCTGTGGATACATGAGCCTCGTCTAAATTATAGGTCTTTAAACTTGTTTTTCCTAATTCACACAAATTACATCCACCTCGATGGCATCGAGAAGCACGATGCTGTTGTCACTAAGACACAGTTGTATTTATCGCAAACGTCCTTATATTCATTACATGCATACTCAAATATTCATATATACACACGTCACATACATACAAGTATTGCTTTGTTTATGTATAATTCATGCATCTAATTTTGCAAAATATCTGCTTGAATATATGTACAAGTACGAGCATATATTAATGTCGGTGTATGTGTTTATTAGTTAGAATGTCATGTACATGTTCATCTATGCTCATGTATTTTCTACTATGTATATGCATGTATAGTATACACACATATGTAATATATTATAGAGTGTATATAGTACAGGTGCAGGACTTGAACTCCAAGGAGCATTTACCATTTCTACAAAAGGCTGTAACTGTTCAACCCTTTCCGCGATCCCAGGGTTGCCACACAGCTAATAAACTATTTACGGATTCACCTATTCAGAGAGTATCCGGTAAGATTCGAATAGATGTCAAATCAGAAACTAATGTCACAGAAAAACCAATCACTTATATAGATAAATGGGAAAAGCTGAACCATTAATAAATAAGTAAATAAATGCCCCCAAAGGGACAGCCAAAATTTTAAGTGCCTGACGTGCATACCACACACAGGTCTGGTTTCCTTTCAACCCACGGGCCGCTTTCAGGAGTGAAGGAAAGTACCAGTGACATTGAAAACTCGGGCCCCTGTAAGAAATAATCTCTCGTTGCTTGTGTCTGAGCGAGGGAGTTCACCGCGATTATTCTACACGTTCCCCCGAGAGGAAGGGTAAAAATCAACAAATGTCAACATTACCTATGACAAGACTCCCTCTCTGTGGGGACGTGATTTAATGACACAGGAGAAAGACTCAGCAGTTCTTTGACAAAAAACAAAACAAAACAAGAATACCAGAATACCAGTCCTGTTCATCTCTCTTGCAGGCTGTGGCCTATTTATAACACTCGGAACCAAAGGATGAACTTGTTTTTCTTCTTCTGCAACCTCCAGGGAAGAGAACCTCATAAAGCTGTCAAAGAATCAAGGATTTGGGTGTTGGGGGGAGTTAAAAGGTCCTATTGAGCCACAGCTTGGCATTCTAAAATGTTTCTCTTACCAATTCCAACGTGCATGGGCAGAATGGGGTGGCTACGATGGTCAACGTTTTATCTGGCTGTGTTCCTACTTGTGGTTTAGTGCAGGGGCAAAAATCGCAACACACTTACCTTGAAGCTGCATCAACCCCGAAGGACTGACCCAAACCAATCACCTATTTGGCAACACAGTTCCAAAACACTACAATAGGAAAGCTTTTTTTACTTAGTTTTGTTTCGTTTTGTTTTGTTTTTCCACGGATGTAGATTGCATCCTTTCTCCCCATGTAGAATATAATGAAATTCCCTTTCAGTCAAAATATGTCACGATCACGCTGTTTGTGAGTCTCTGGGCAACAGGGTGTTGATGGAACACATGAAGTGGGAGGCATTCAAATATTTGTCCTGATCCGGAGGAAAGACACAACCCCCTTTCTATGCTGCTGAAATGAAGGGGCAGAGGTTTACTTTGCAAAAACGATTCACAGCCATGCATAAACTTCAATAACCAGGGTGCACCCCGGAAATTAAAAACTTCATGCTTTGTCAACATAATCGGTTTGCCATTGGGCAACCTGGCCACAGGCTGTTAGTTTCCAAATAACGGGAAAGTTATTTTTATACACAATAGTGAGTCACAAAGCACCGAGGTAACTGTGCTGGCTTATATGTGGTCAGGGATAAAATATTTTAAGTCGAAAGTTTTCTTTTTACATTTTTATGTGGCATGAAAATGCTTGCAAAAGTCCTAATACAAGACTTTACAAGGACACCATTTATAAGCATTGCTGTCTGTATGGCATATCCTTTCCAAAACTGTCGGGAAAAATAAATGCGTTATAGGTAGACCTCTTATCCATTCTGGGTTGGATACACTAAGACTATCTATAAAGCCCATCCTGGAAACATGTCATGAAAAGGATGCTTTTGTTGCCATTAGGAACCACATTCACTGAGAATGTGAATAACATAGTACAGTTGCGTTAAGAAACTACCATTTTCATGGGTCAAGAAAGCTAATTCCCTGTGGTTTAACTGGGTGGTTAATACTCAAATAGATTCTGAAATTTGTTGGACTGAATGACAAACACTCTCTTCTGAGTAGCAGCGAACTTGTGAGTGGCAGTATCAAACAGTAATCAGTGTTACGGAGCATTTTCAGATTCTGTTATGCATTGCCAGGGACTCCCGAGGGGTATTTTAGTACCTCCGAATTTCCCTGCGATGTCATGAAATGAAAAATAAACCAGTGGGACCACCCCAAGGTCAAAAAGCTTACGCTGAGAAAGAGGAAAACCCACAAAAATGAAAAGCCAGCTACAGAACGGGAGAACAGATTTCCCAATCCTATGTCTGAGAAGACGTTAATATCCAAAAATATATCAGGAATTTATACAACTTAATAGCAAACAAACAATCCCATAAAGAATGGGCCAAGGACCTGAATAGACACTCCTCCAAAGAGGACATACAGATGCCCAACAGGTAGCTGAAAATTTGTTCAACTTCACTTACTATCAGAGATGCAAAGGAAAAACCACCATGAGATACCACCTCACACCTGTCAGAATGGTCATCATTGACTAATCAACCAACAACAGGTACTGGTGAGGATGTGGACAAAAGGGGACCCTGGTGCATTGTTGGTGGGAACGCAGACTGGGGCAGCCCCTGTGCAAAACAATGTGGAGTTTTCTTTAAAAACTAAAAAGCCGACTCCCTTTTGACCCAACCATTTTGCTTCTGGGTGTACATTCCTAAAAATACACGAAGTCAGTGTCTGCAGGAGATGTCTGCCTTCCCACATACTCTGCAGCATGACTCACAGCAGCCAGGGTGTGAACCTGACCTAAATATCCCCAAACACGTGAGTGGAGAAAGAACATAGGGTATAGAAGTAGCACAAAATCTTTTTCCACTTTCCAAAGCAGTGGCAATGCTGCCGATCTCAGCATCACAAGTGGATATGCAGGGCATGATGCAACATGAAATAAGGCAGCCTCAGAAAGAGAAATCCTGTAGGATCTCACTTCTGTATGGAATCTGCAATCATCAGACTCACAGGAGCAGAGAGTAATAGAAGGGTGGTGTGTCAGGGGCTGGGGCAGCTGGGACTTTGGATGGCACTATGGAAGGGCACAACCTTTCAGTGATGCACCATGAGTAAATTCTGGAGATCCACTATATAGAAAAAAAAAAAGAACACAGAAATAAGCTGGAGTGTATTCTCTCCGATATTTATGATCTCCGAGGTTTTAAATAGGGTTCCTCCTAGCTCCAACTAACACTGCAGTATAAAAAAAAATGTTAAAGGTGAGAACACAAACTTGCTTTGTTGGAAAAAAGGCAAGGATTTCTTCCTATATCATGCGGTTCTGTTTTTAATGTCACTCTGGTCGAATTCCAAGCCACAGGCGTTTCCTGTAGAGCGTGGCAGATGGTTTTATGTAAAGTGTCATGCAGTAGGTTTTATAATTCAATCCGCTGAACCACCAGGGCCTTGGGGCAGGGGAGCAGACATCATTGGACACATTAGGCAAAGTCTAAAGGTGCTGCCCCCCCAAGACTTGCGTGCAGTTGTTGGGACAGGAGAAGGACTGGCCAGTCATCGCTGGTTCTGAATGTCCCTTAAGAGGCGCCCCTGTGTGTCTTGTTGGTCTCTCATTTCTGCTGTGTCCAGGAGCTCGGCAATTTGCAATCAAAGCATTTCTCCCGGCTACAGCAGCCAAGTCTTGGCTGAACATGTCTAACTGCTTCCCAAGTTTTAAAATGTTTCCATAGTTGAAGTTTTCATCTCAACTGGTATTTGCACATCTGGGGCAACCACAGAATTTCAAGTGACCACCTCTTTCTTAGACGCTCCTTCCATTGGGAGTATTTCATGTAGAGAAGATGAATTTCCTAAGCAGTCTTTTTTGTCTTTTCTCTGTTCTGATAGCCTTCTTTTTCTCCCTCATCCTCCCAGCACCCACTTTATATTTTCCAGGTGTTCACAAACCCCGTTCCTTGGAATAACTGGATTGCGTGTCTTTCACTGGCTGCCTTTCCAACAATAGTCCAGTTCTTCCTTATTGAGATCATCTTAGTCTTTCAGGGCTTAACCGTTAGACACTTATGTATCGCTGTTCTGCAGCCTGGAAGTCCAAGGTCATGATGTCTGTAGGCTTGGGGATGGGAGAGACTCCTCTTCTGGTTTATACCAGCCACCTTCTCCTGGTAGCCTCAGGTGATTCCGAGTGAGGAGACAAGCTCTCTCGAGTCTCATTCTGTACGGACACTAATCCTATCCCAGGGTCCCCCCCTCATGGCCTAACCCCCCAACGCCACTCCACTGGGGGTTAGTGCTGCTACATATGAATTTGAGGGACACAGTTCTGCCCAGCAGGAGACAATAAGCCTTTATAACCCTTTACCATGGTTGTCTTCTTAAAAATTATTATTCTGAGCGCTTTATGATTTTCTGAGGTTCCACATCAGCTGGACCTTTGCATTGGATCTCTGTACAGGTCACTGCAAACCTACCTGTGTCTTTCTGTCCTCACCTGCTTCATCGGGAAGCACTGTGTTCTTCTTGTACGCAGTGTCGAAACTCTGCATCCGCTGAAAGATGTTCATCCTCACTCTTACGTGGTGAGATTCAGCATCTGAAAACCATAGTTCATTTTAAGGTACTTGCACAGGGGAGAGGGAGGTAACGCTTTACCCAAAACTGACAGTCAGCCAAAACAACCTCGGTCTTCTTTTTAACATCTCATGTTCCTACATCTCACGGTTAGAGAAGGTCTTCTCCCTGCTGTGTCCGCGTGTCTGTGTGTGGAGTGTGTACAACTTTCAAATCGTGGCCATTGTGGCCATGATGGCTACACTCTCCAGCAGATGTTAATATTTTCAAAATTCTGTCTGTTTTGACAGATGACCACAACCCTGGCACTGACTCCCATTCACGAAGATTTAAATATTGGGGCGATAACGACCACCCTATCTCCCCATAATCATGTCCGCCTCATCTTCGTTATTTTACTGTGTCTCGTTTTTCAAGGGATTGCCACAAGCATTTGAAGAAAATTTATACATCTTTCTCACAATATATCAGGTGTAAAATATCTACTTCTTCTCTGAGTGGGGGAAGGAGGTGTATTTCAGCTTGTTCTTCAGATCTCTCTCTATTACTTCTATTTTCTATTGGTGTTTTTATTACCCTATTTTGCATATATGTAACAAGTAAATTGTGATCCGGTAATTTTTTTTCACATCGGTGATGTGGGAAAGATAGATTAATATTCATTCACTTGGCTGGCTGGTCTTTGGTTCTGTTATTACTGCTATTAATTATTACTTTGTTTTTCACATAGGATTCTTTTTCTTCCCCAAGGTCTCCTGTGTTTGATGGTATCTTTCTCTTACGTTTTCAGTCAAAAGGCCATGGTTCAGGGTAAGAAATGCTTGAATCTCTATCACTAAACTCAGGCACCATGACCCACAATCTTTGAGGTCACTAGATATCAATAAAATATTGTGCCTTCGAAACTCTTTCTCAAATGATTACAAATTATGTTTATATTCCACTAATTTGGAGGGGCTCAATCCAATTATATATTTTGGTTCATGATATTTTGAATTTTAGTTCTTTATTTCATGTAGCTTGGGATTTAGAAGTCTGACGTCGAGGTCTAACTCGATGTCAGGTTTTCCTGCCCGGTTGTCTGTTGTGACCAATAGGAGTTTCATTTTTATAAAAGCAATATTTTTCTTTCAGACTTTGAGGTGTGTGTATGTGGGTTCAAGACTGTTCTCCATTTACTGTGGTATTTTCCATTCCTTTCAGACAGCAAGCACTGGATCTATGAGATTTTATTTCAAACAGGCTATAATTTATTTAATTTGTGTGTATCATCCGAAATTCCTTGGCAAATATAATTTTACATTGTGTTAAAATTACATTTCTTCCTTTCCTTTCCTTCCTTCTTCTCCCTTTTCTTATGATTGTATAAAGAATCATTTTGAATCTCAGGTAAAAAGGAATGAAAGTTACTCCTTGTAAAAAAATGATGGCTAAATTGAAAAAGAAAGAAGTTTTGGTACCTGATGCAGGCTTTATTTTGATAACACACACACACATATGCATCTAATAGAATGAGAATAAGGTAGAATCTCATAAGGCGAAGTGAAAGGTAATCAAGAACCATTGCAGAGGACTTTCTGTCTCTCAGGAAACGGAGATTTTCTCGAGGACTTGGAGGAGAGAGAGGTCTGTCAGAAGCACCTTCTTCTCAAGAACATGGCTGTGGCTGATGGTGGGACTTTCGAGTCCTTGTCATCTCGTCCCTGGTCTGTGACACATTGTCCTAGGAGGCAAAGCCTTCAACAGAGAGCAACTCCAGGCACTGGGTGGGCAGGACCCACCTTCATCCAGATACCACTCACCCTACATAGCACTTTGAGTCCCTCTGGCCCCACCCCGATTTCCACCAGAGCTGAAAAACAAACTAGGTATTTGTGGCCAAGATGGCATATTCGGAAGGCAGAGAGGTGGCTGTCTTGCACAGTCGGAGAGATTACAACTGCTGTCGAAAGACCTCGCCTCTTCCATGCCTGAGAGATTTCACGGAAGGAAGCATCCTGAGAAGAGAACATAAAGACTAATGGTAGGAAATAGGAGGGTGAGGATCACTAATTGTGTTTACTGGGCAAACACATGGCTGGGCCTCTACCAAGCCTGTTCTTCATCTTGGGATTGGATTCTCCAGGTCCTGCCATCAGCATCTTGGGAAACAACTGCAGGCTCAAAACGATGCTGGTTCTGCTGTTTCCACATTTTCCAGAATGACACAAACCTTGGAGGACTCTTTCAATCAATCCTATTCATCCTGCGTCTCAATTTTACATTTTGAATGATTTTAGGGGGGAAGAAAGAGGTGAAAATTACAACTGTATTCCTACCAATGCAACAATAAAACTTTCAAGAAAACATATATATATCTATAGATAAATTGCTTCTCTACATACATATAGCTGATAAGATTTCATCCTGGATTTTAGTGAAATATTAGGACTCAGAAGAGGAGTCATTTACTATCATTTGGCAAAGGTTATTAGACACCATCAAACACATTTTCTACTTTCTGTAATACATATTCAGTCTTATGGTGTGTTTAGAGGATTCATGGGCTGTGAATTTGGCTCAACATATGCAGTTGACAATAATGTTTCATAAAGCTGTCGAAAATTTTTAATATATATATTTTAATTCCCGAGAGAGAGAGAGAGAGAGAGAGAGAAAGAAACTTTGATACAAGAGAAACATCAATTGGTCGCCTCCTGTACTACCCTAACTGGGAATCAAACCTGCAACCTTTCCATTTCAGACAATTGAGAATTTTTAAATATCAAAAGTTTCACAGCCAAATCAGAATGCGAATTAAAAATTTGAGCCTGTAACAAAGTCAGTATTGTAGAATTAAAACTCGAGATTTTTACACATTAAATTCACATCCATTTTATACATTAAAATACAATATTAGTTTTAAAAATGTAAATAAATGTCCACCCATACAGACATACTCCCATCCAGCCATCACTTCACCCACTATCCATCCATCCTTTTATACTTCCATCCATCATCATTCATCATCATCTATCCATCCATCTGTCCTTCCACATCCATCTATCCATCCATCCATCCAGTCACCCATCCATTGACTGCTACACACATAAACCATTTGTTCATCCATCCATCCATCCACCCATCCATCCCTCCATTCACACCCCTCTATCTCATCTATACACTTTCCTATATTCTTCCATTCCTTTTTACAAAAGTTGACCCCAAAGGTCACCCTTAATAAAATCTGCAAGTAAAATCCCACCCCAGAGTCTGCAACCCAGATAAACTAACGAGCACCTCATCCCAGATAACAACGCTGCTGTCAGCCCTGTGCTAAAAGAAACATCCACCTATTCCTTCACTCATTTATTTCTCAGGCATTACTGAGCACTTGGTTCTCCTCATCCTAGAGCTGGGGCTTGTGAAGCAACTGCCATTCTTTGCAGTCAAATATCGCAGAAGACGGAAGACAGCAAGGAAAACAATCAACTCTTCTGATGTGATTTAACAGGAGTTTGGTTGGAAATGACCTTACAGAAGCAACAAGAAAGATGGGATGTAGTGTTTTACCTGGACTCACAGGTGAATTCTTGATGCTTGAAGTTTCACGTTTGTTCAGGGGGCTTGGATGGCTACACTCGATTACTTAGATTATTGCTTTTCCTTTTAATAAAAGAAGAGAATTAGAAATAAGACAAGGAAGAGAGGAAGATAAGAGAGAAGCAGGTGGAAGAGAAGGAGAAAAAAAACTGGTGACATGCAGGACAACGTGAAAGATAAAAGTAAAAATCCTCCAAAACATTTAATTCAACTCCTATTCTATTTGTAACCAATTCAATGGCTTTTAAATTAATTTCCATGTCTCCCTGCCCGTGTACCTCACACAAAGGCTATTCGACTCATAACTAATCACTGCATGAATAACACACAAAATGTAAAGTACTTCAACCCTCTGACATGGGGACCATCTAAAATTCTGCAGTACTATTGCATCATTTATTAGTTTAAAAGTAGATTCCCTTTTCTAAAATTGATTTTGCATGTTCTCTTGTAATTATTTATTTTTACAATGTGTATTTTAATACATAGATGAGTGGCGTGGACTGTGGTAAAATTAGATATTTGGCACAAGAGTGTGTTTTGCCCAAATTTAATGCTACCTATATATTCTTTCTGCAATGCATCAGGAGAGAATGACTAGGATGCCACCCACGTCAAATGCCAGCAACCTACATGACACTCGAAATGGTCCCAAATGCTACACGCTGGTGCGTGGGTCTCTAAGCCCCCTCCCACAATTTGCAAGCACACCGCACATTAAAAAATTAAAAGTTTCTAGAGCATCCCCTCCTGCTGTTCTTCATGTCTTATTCATGATATTCATGCTGATGGTGCTCCGAAATCATAGCACTTAAAAAGACCCAGGGGCTCCCTCGCTTCTCCCCACAATCACTTTTTTTGTCTCTTTCTTCAATTTTAAATTGGATGCAAACTCATGGAGAGCAAGCACAAGCCCCACTGGGCTGGGAATTCGGTTCAGAGAGATCATCTCTATATTCATCCTGTATTTCATTGATGTGAAAGGGGGCCCATGGCCATGCTCATCTCAGACACATTCCCAGCACTTGTCTCCTTGGGGGCTAAGATTTTCAGAGTTATAACACTTATTCCTTGAATATATTTTGGGGGTGAATGGAGGAAAGGGAGCGATTTCTGTTAAGAGAAAAATAATTGCCAGCTTAAAAAAACAACAATGTTATAGAAAATGTGTAATCCAAGCGTTAGTTAAGAAATCTCAAAGTGCGACCATAAATTCATCCAAAATTTAGTAAGTATTTTGCATGCACATGTATTCCCACTTTGCCCCTCTGTCCCATTATCTATTGTTCTTTCAATTAAGTTTCCTTTAAAAATGAGGTGTTCTGGCCCTTTTTGAAATTTTGCTGTTGCCAAGAGAAGCCCAGAAATTAGTGAGTAAATGAAAATGTTCTCTCTCCTGTTCATGCTTGTGAAAGATACAACCCTAAATGTCCACATATATGTGTGAGTACATATAAATCTGCATAATGTAAATACACACATATTTAAATGACATTTTAAAATCATACATATACATGCTTCTGGAAGTTAGTTATTACCCCTTATTTTAATTTAAAAGTCAATGTCGACCTCTGTGTTTCCAATTATGTGGGAATGTTCCAGTTTGGACTAATAATCTTTTCTGTGGCAGGATGAGAAGCTTGGCTCATTTTTATGTACGAATGAATTCTGTATCCTTTTGTGAAAAATGGACATCGTTGACTTAGTGATGAGTTTTGAAGAAAGCAGAACTTGTTAGTTGTGTATATAACTCAAAGGTTTTGGAGAAACCACAGTACAGGGTTTAAGGAAACAGTTCCCCAAACTAGTTCTAGTTTAAGCTGACACATATCAAGATAGGTAGGAATCCAAAGGAGACAATAAGAAGCATTGGAGGTGGTCTTAGTTGAAGATTTGTCAAAAATATTTTCTCATTTAGGAATTTTCCAACTTTCCATGTCATGGAGCAAAGTGGCTAATAGTAAGTTTCTGGGCAAAATGGTCTCAGTCTAAGTGATTTATTTGACTCTTCTGGAGCATAAAACTCAGCCACAGAAGATACGTACATGAACTGATGTGGCTGTGTCTCAATAAAACTTTATTCACAAAAGCAGTTGGTGAGCACAGGGGTCAGACTTTCCCAACCTCTGTTCTAGATTGTTCTGATCATCACATAGCAGCTGACAGGAGCTGAGATGCCAGACCTGGGAGCTGTCTCATCAAGACGGAATCACCTGAAGGCTATGTGTTTCTGGAAAATGCTTGCAGAGAAATGTAAGGTTAGAGACCAGTAAGTAAATTTACAGTCAGATCCAGGAACCACTGGAATATTCTATGTATTAAAAATTGCGATGACTCCCCTAGTGTACAGCGTCTTTCTCAGAATAATTGATTGCTTAAACGAGTGAGCCCTCTCTTTATCAAATCACCTCTTTATTGATCAACTCTTAATTCCCAAGTTCTCTGGGGCAAACCTACCATTTTGTGTGACACCCAAACTTTGCCCCAATTCGGTCAGACACAACATCAAAAGATGAGGCATAAAGCGGTTCATCTCAGACCTTCAACAGCTCTGAATGTTGGGCCTTCAGCTCCCCCTTGATAAATATTCACCACACTCTCCAGTTGGTGGGGGATCACCCTCTACTTGCTCCGTCATCACTTTACCTTGAGCATCTTTTTTCTTGAGAACTTCCTTATCTTGCTGTGTATACGTACGCTTCTATGTGTAATGTGCAACCACATTATGGGTCCAAGCTTTCAGGAAAAATACATTTTGTCTTCATTTTTATTTATTTATATTAGATAGGTGTATCTTGCGTGATCGTGGAATTTTAGAATTTACTTTTGACCATTATGGTACAAGGAATTTCATGTGACTGATAACTACAAAACTCAAGAACAGATACAAGACCTTTCAGGTGCTACCCAGGCATAATGCGCACCCTTATTTTTCCCTCAAAAATTTGGGCAAAAAAGTGCATGTTATACATGGCAAAATATGGTACGTGTGTACAGGCAGAGTAAACATTTGTTCCAAATAAAATGTCCTCGCTTTTTTTTTTTTTTTGAGATTTGTCCCCAGATTCAAGGAGGAAGCTTGTCTTCTTCCTTTAAGGGGAAAAAATCAGAAAACATTACATGTATTCGAATCTCTGCTTTCTAAACATACGTCCAGTTTACTACTTTGTTTCAAATCAGCACAACAGAAAACCTCTTTTCTTTGAGGACTTTTCTTGAATCCTCATAACTGGATCCAGTAGGAAAAACCCTTTGTGAACACTTACAAAGTGAAAAAATGTTCACGTTTTGTCCTCTCGAAATTCCTTGAAGGAAATATTTACATGTTTAATAAATACTAAAGCCTAGAGCAGCTGATGTAGCCACTCTAGAGCTTGACCTGGCCCTCCAAGTGCGTTTGTGAATAAAGTTTTATCGGAACATAGACCTGCCCCTTTGTTTCCACATTATCTATGGCTTTCTGTTAAAAAAGAAAGCAAAATGTGTACTTTCTGTGAAGTCACACTTTATCCATATGTGTGCCTTGCATCCGAAACACCTAAAAAAATGGGTCCCAGTGAATCACACACATGTGAAGTCACTCTTCTCATCCCTGAAACTCTTCAACAAAAACTCCATATACTTGCAACTATAACTACAAACTCATGCTTTTAAAGCACACATTAATTATCATCTGTATCAAACATAGGTTTAAAGAATCCCTAATTTTTAAAGGCAGACCTTGATTCAACTTACAGTCTTACTCACAAATCACAACAGTACAGTAACAATTTTTATGACTGAACACAGATAAAAAACACAACTTCAAAGAGCAGGATTGGACGTACTCTTGATGTAGGTGCCATGTTCTTAAAAATAACAGAACATGACAGACTTTAGAGACTCACCCGCAGTTAGATTTTGGGCGTGGACGACATTGTGTTCACCTAGTTCACTCTCTGCTTGTGTTTCCTGTCATTTCGAAACAGTCAGATATATTTGGATGCCCCTCTGTGGTTCCTGCTGGGAAGCTAATTGCTGCTTCTACCCTAAACAAGCATCATTCAAGACAGGATCTCTTTGAAGATACCTTGAAAATCCCCTGTGAGAGGCGTATTTGTATGTTCTGCTCAGCGGCAGACAGGAGTCCTTGAAACAGCTGTGTGCTTTTTTCCTCCCCATTTTTTTCCATTCATTCAACTTTTGAGAATTTCAGTGTATAGTCTGAATGGGGTGTTACGTAGGACACCCATAATTCAGAAAAAGAAGAAGCTATAGATTCCCCTCCAGTACTCTCGAAATACAGTGCTAGCGGCTAAACAAAAATGCATGCTCTATAAGATTTAGACGAGCAGAAACTAGAAACCAGAGACACTCACCTGGCAGCAGACGACCACGCACAGCAATTGCTCTCACATTAGGAAGAACTCGTGCCAGGTGGCGGTGCATTTTCCAAACTTGACAGGTAGACTAATTGTGTCAGAAGATCTAATTTCTGACACCTAATAACTGTAGATGGCTTTCTACTTCTTCTGTACCTATGTCTCCACCCTTTGCAAGTGGGCTGAGCTGGTGGTTTGCCCTTGGTAAGGCAATGTCAATAGACACATGCTATATACAAAGATTGGAAAGACACACGCGTGCTCCTCCTTGTCTGGAGATGCTACGCTGCATGCTCACGTGCGGGGAGACGAGGCTGAGGTCACTGCAGACCAAGCCACCTGCCTGACATCCTCACACCAGGGAAGAAGCCAGGTCAAGACCTGCTCACTCAACATCGCTGGAATGAGCAAAACTATAGTTTTGTTCCAAATGTCAGCAGTGGGGTTTATGGCAGGAGCATGTGTGTGTTTAATTAACTTTTTAACAATCTTGGCCCATAAACATCGAATGCATTTTCTGTGCATATACCTTATGAACAAAGCATTCTTGCCTCACTTTGCAAATGCGTATTTACTGTAATTTCAATCATCACTACAGTCCACCACATTAGTAAGAATATCTTCCTAATTTTATGGGAAAATGCCACGCAGCCCAATGCCCCTAAATTGCCAAGGTTCACACAGATGTAGTAAAGACAGTGCCATGACATTGACCTGGCAGCAAACTCCAAAGCCGTTCACAATAACCTTCACCTGTGCTCTCATGAAGAATGTGATTTACAATTTCACATTTTTTTTGTGATAGTGTTTCACTGGACTAGTTTTATCCCGTCTGATGGTCTATAAACTATTCATTGTAGAGGGAAGCATTATTTCATATGGACAAAGGAGCAACAGGGTTGAAAACAATATTTCTGCAGAAAATAATTACCTTTGTGAAAGTAAAGGATGGATTCAAATAAAGTTGAAAGGGACATTTTTCATTTATTCAACGCTACGCCCTTGCAGCAGCCAACTTGGAGGTCAGGTGTTGCATGGATGCATATTAAAGTAAAAAAGTATAATTAGAGTAAAAAAATCTATGGCATAAAACCTCAAAATCTGGTTTCAGTTTCTCTTTTCGCGAGTGTGTTTTGGGCCATGAAATACATCAGTGAAATATGTCTGGACAACACCTGAGAGTGTGTGCAGTATTATAAGTGGTTTACAACGAGAAAAAAATTGAGAATGAAGTTCTATGCTACAATTACCTATTATTGGTGGTTTTTTTATGTTCAGGTCTCTAAAATTTAAGAGATTTAAACATACGCTATCACTTAATCCTGTACATTTTCCTTAAAGTTCTATAAAGCTTGGATAGCTATAATCTACTCTTTTTCTTCAACCCTTGCTGTTTAATTTGTTCAGAATTTTAGGTCTGGAGGTGAGGGCTCTTAAAGACACACTTAGTTATTTAAAATGCCCAAATGCAGTTATGGAAGTGGGCAACTCTCTCATGTATTCACCAGACTGCAGCCTCAGGGAGAACAACTGACCAGTAGAAAATGGGGTTTACAACCAGAGCTCTGTTTTAGGGCTGATTCGCAGTCCCCTGTGCCTTGTGATGATTCCTCTGTGAACCCATGAGTCTGGCCAGATAAGCAATGTTAACAAATGAGAGAATTAGGAGAGCGTCAGCTTATGTCAGACAATACACTCAACGGAGCGTGCTTGTCCCTATGACGGAAGACCAGTGCAGGTGGCCGATACGATATATTTTCAGTAAACTTACTGTATGTGGACAAAAAAAGAACAGAAGAAGAACGTCAGAAAAGAAGGGAAAATGTGTAACTATGAAAGGAAGAATGGCACGAAATGGTTAATTCAAGGCAAAAGCTCTGCCAGAAGACCGTGCGCAGTAGACAAAATTACCCAGCATGAATTCATCAACAATCGCAATTTATAGCGAGGCTCTGGCACGACATCCCCACGCTGCACTCAGCTGAGAGGCACGGCCGTTGCAAAGACTGGGGAGTGATTCAAGGCCATTGTCAGACAATTGGGAGTCTGATGAGGTGCGTGAGTGAAAATGAGAATACTGACAAGGCACGCTAATGGGTAATCATCTACTTTGTACGCGGGAATTCGTGTTTTTAAGCAGTCAAGGTGCCCATGGAGTCCTGTACAATAACAGGCAGTTGACATTGGATATAGACAACCTTGGAAGGCAACTGTGAATTGATCCACAGCCCTCCAGAACATTGAAAATTGGGCAGTAGTGCAAGGCACGGCTTTCCTCGCTTGTTTTGCTTTTCATGGGATTAATAATGTGCCCTTCACTTATTTTGGGTTTCCCCACTCCCAGAGATGAATGAAAATGCGTGTTTTCAAATGTTTCACTGACTTCATAATTGCCAGTTTTATTCAATTCAAGCCATTTATTGAGCTACTCGAGATGAGCAGAGAGGGATGCGGGTATGAATGTGGTGTCTGGGAATCGGCAGAAATAACCCCCTGTGCACAGATTCCAAATGTGGCACATTGGGCAAGCAGGGAAATAACATGAGCATTTATTGTTTACAAATGCAGGGAAATTTATTGTTTATAACAGCAGGGAAATAAATGAGCATTTACTGTTTATAAATGCTCATTGTGTTTGTTTTGATGGGAATAGCAATGGTTGAGAACCTAGTGTCTTGAGAGAGCTTGATGGAATAGGTTGTGTCTACAGCAGAAAATAGTCTTTTTAAGTTACAGAGCGTGGATTTCAACAATATCACAAACCATCACTGCCCTGGCCTCGTGGCTCAGTGGGTTGGAACATCGCCCTGAGCACCAAATGGTTGCGGGTTCCATTCCGGGGGAGGGCACATAACTCGGTTGAGGGTTCGAGTCACACTCTTTGGAGAGGCAAAACATAAATGCTTCTCTCCCATCCATGTCTCTCTCTCCTTCTCCCTTTCGATAAAATGAATAAATGTATCCTAGAGTGAAGATTTTAAAATATATATATTGAAGAAATTGAGGACTTGAAAAACTCTGGTCTCATTCATTACCTGCACACAAGTGTGAGGAAAACATTAGCCATAGAGAAAATTACCAGTGTAACAAGAATCGAGGAGACAGACCTGTGTTGCCATCACAATTTCAGGGACGCTATTTTTAACAGAATCCGGGAGATTATCAAGGAAGAACAAGTCAAAACAAAGACACAGCGGTGAAGAAAGTTTACTGCCGAGAACTATTTATGATCAAATTGTACTCAAGCACTCATCAAAATGATATTCTCTTCCTCTGGGTGATAACATACGGAGCACAGTGAAAATGACAGAGCCCTAAAGCACTTAAAAATGATATCTTTCTTCCAACCAGAGGTTACTAAACCTGATTGCTCCTAAGCTTTATTTTTTCGTTTTGAACAGTACCTGGATATGGTTTCAAATACTTGGATTGACCCTTGGTGTTTTCAATATATTCCTTAAAGCTATGAAAGTCAGCATTAGACAAATTAAAATACAAAAATAACATTACGCCTTTCTTAAATATGTTCTGTGTGGAAACTGGAACAAGTGATATGTCGTTTTCCAATGTCTTTTCCCACATTGCGGCAGTCTTTTCATTCATGATAGCCTTTGTTTAAGGAAGTTCTTATTTTTAATCTAATTCTATGTGTCATGATTTGCCTGTTCTCAAGATTTATTTTTTAGGAAAGAACAAAGAATGTCCATAGTTTTGACTAGTTAGGACTTCACTTCTGCTTAATTGTAAGAGTCACAGTTGAGAACAATGTGAAATATTTTACAACAGAGTGTGTATTTAATCAGTTAGGATTGGATTGTTCTTATCCAATCGTTATAATAAAAAATATTTTACGGACATAGAAAAATATATACTATGGCAGTGCAAAGTATATAATACTGGGATTACATATTATATGTTATATTCATTATAATGGACATGGATTATGCTCATAAAACACACAGGGATGGGCAAAAGTAGGCTTCCAGTTGCCATACAAATAAATAACACAATCACTAAGCAACAACACAAGAATGAGCTTTTGCATGCTCACAACTGTAAATCTACTTTTGCCCACCCTTGTATGGGAGGAAAATAAATAGTATCTATTTTTACTTGGATCATTTTCTGCAGTGAGCATACATCACTTCTGCTTATTCAAAATATACTAGAGATTAAATTAAGGAAAATAAATGTTAGAGGTTTGTAACGTATTTCCCACCAGGTCCCAAGTGGGTATCTCTACTTTCTTTAAAGGACTCCAAAGTTATTTACGACTTCTGTCTTCAGAGTCGCTTTATGGACTTTCCTAATCAACTCTCAGATAATAAGGGGTTTACAAGGTGTAATTCAATGCAAGACTGAACCAAGACTCACCTCTCTTAGGCACAACTATGTGGACATGAAAAAAATACAGCATAGCTGTCTTCAAAGTAACAAAGCAACAGAGCACATCACACTTTGTTAGAAATATTACAGAAAAGTATAGAAAGGGAGAAAATCCTTTACCACCTGCTATAAAGTGCCATATGCTGTATCTTCAGAAAAATAACCATAAAAATTTAATTACAGTCAACAATAAATCCAAGTCTACAAAGTTAGTAAGAAGTTTCACGCTGTAATGTCTTACACTGAAGCTACTTCCTTACTTAAGAAGCACCCCACGTCTATAGGACTCTATGTGGATTCCAAAAAATTAGCCCGATATTTTAAAGCTGTGATACCTTCACTAGGGAAATGGTATAAAAAGTGAACTAAACAACAATGACATATATTTATCTATGTGCTCACTAGGACAGTCTCCTTGGTGATGGAATATCTAAATTTCACCAAGGGTATCATGGATATATTTTTGCATATTATTTAGGTTATTACACAGAAAGTGTGATTTTCCAATCACTGTGCAGACGCATGTTGGGAGCCTTGTAAAACGAAAGATCTTTGACCCTCGGATATTGCAGAGCTGCCAGAGATTCTTGCTGTGAGGCCCTCAGATAGTCCAAGAAAAGAGCATCTGAGTTAGTCACTGAGAAGACACGTGTATGGATGACCACTCGTGGGGCAGAAGTTCATAAGGAGTACCCAGACTTACATTACTTATTAGTCTGAGGAAGGCAACCTAGTGACAAATGAAGAATAATAGTAAGAGGACACAAGTGATCTTTAGAAGGCAGTCTTTTTTCTCCATTGAAATCACCGTGAGATCAAGTTCCAATGCCTACACGGTTTTTGTGGTCAACGGGATGCTGACCATTCACTCGCTATGGGGTTGTAAGGATGTATTGCTTTCTGCTGCTCTATTGTCCTATCAGAATCAATCAGCATATCTTTCCAGCCCTCTGACTTACGTTAGGAGCTGGACAATATTCTGTGCTCTGCGTGGCAAACACAATAACATCGTTTTTTCTAATTAATTATTGGCACTCCAATCCAGTGAGCACAGGGTGTCAGGAGTAATTTACAGGTCATATCCTCCATTTTCCTCCGGCTTTAGAGAAGGCTTATTTATTACCATCAATATTGCTAATTCTGTTTACACACTTGTTGTATTGGCAGAGCTAATCTTTATTTCCCTTAAGCATTTTTTTGTTTGGCCAGTAGTTTTACTTTGAAAACTCAATTGCTCATCAGGGAAATTAGAAAGCTCAAATTTAGATATAAAATAGGCGAGTTGCTGCCATTGTGAATTTTCTCAAAGTTTCACGAAACTTAGTGTTTTTTAGAGATAAATGGAACAACGAAAGTTGAGAACAAACATTTGACTATATTGAAGTAAACAAAAATTATAAATAACATACCATGGTTTTGGAATAAAAATCTTTTATAAAACTGTGGGTATTTTATTATGCTAGCTCACACACCTCAATTTTTACAGTTCATTTTTAAAATGATGAAGGCATTGAATAGTTTTAGTAGACTCAAGAATGCATTGCTCATCCTGAGTGTGGCTAACTTTATTTAAATGTTTATTATAAAGATATCAAGCCTCCTGAAATGTATCTCTGGATTCAACAAAAACACAATCAAACCTGGAGCCAGGTTTCTGTGGAGATCGATGATGAGGAGGAACTGTCATGGACATGACAAGTATGAGGAATTGGTAAGACAATCTCAATAGAAAATATGGAGAACTTGCACCAGGGGTGATTGCCACAAGTATTCAGCAGTGTCTTGTGGACACACCAGTCAATGCACGATAGTGGAGTTCCAAGGGAAAGGCACAGATGTGCAATGTCACTCAACAGAAAGCAAATATAGCATCACAGAAAGACAGAATCTCTCTATATAAACAACATAACCTAATATTGATTCTCTCCGACCATGCGCCAAAGTCAACTTATGCGAGAACTCACTCTGAAACTGGTTTTTAAAAGTAATTTTATTTTATTTTAAAAAATATTTTATTTATTTATTTTTAGAGAAAGGGGAAGGGAACGAGAAAGAGTGGGAGAGAAACATCCATATGTGGTTGCCTCTCATGCACCCCCTAGTGGGGACCTGGCCTGCAACCCAGGTGTGTGCCCTGACTGGGAATTGAACCCGTGACCCTTTGCTTCACAGGCCAGCGCTCAATCCACTGAGCTACACCAGCCAGGGCGCTTTAAAACTGTTTTTCGAACGTTTTCCCTTTGTACCCACAAGTACCTTTCCATCTTTACTCCCAATAAAAAAAAGCAGAAAACTGGGGTGGAAGGGCAGAAGCCATTCATCCTCACAAAACAAGGTGTTTTTTATAGGTACCCCGAAATATTTTAAGCAAGTGGGTTTTACCTATATTATGTTCTTTAAACTAGTAGCATTCGCCTGACTTTATCCTTGTGGGGATTGGAGGAAGGGGGTCCGCGGTGAATGCCTGCGGCACTGTGCTTTGTAAGAAACCTACCTTTGGTCTTTATTCCAGTTTCTTGTATAGAGAGCCTAAGTCCCTTGGAACGTCCAGTGAGGTGGACATTCAGTGTCCAGTGTCCGGTGAGGACACAGCCAAGAAGATGTCCTGCATCATGTTAATGGAGTGATTTTCGGAATGCGCCCGAGGATGGGGCTGGTGGCCCAGGGATCCAACCTGTGCTTTGAGGTTTGAAAAGTTCAATCCCCGCCCCCATGCCCTTGGGGGTGGAAGGGCCAGACCTTGAACTAGTTCCCCATAGGCCATGATCTTATCAATCATGACTATGTCGGAAAGCCCCCATAAAACCCCAAATGTTGGGGTTCAGGAAGCGTCCAGGTGGATGAACAGGTGAACATTTGAGCAGAACGGGGACTTTAAGAAGACAAGGAAGTTTTGAGCTTTTTTCCCCAAAGGCATCACTTCCATCTGCTAGCTCCTGAGTTATCTCTTTTTATGGTGATCAGGCGACCTCATCAGTAACAGATTTCTCCATGTTCTGTCTGCCACTGTGAGGGGTGGGCAGGAACCTCCCATCCAGAGCTGCCAGTCAGTGTCAGAACAGAAGTGAGCAGCATGGTGTGTTGGGCCACTTCCCCCTGACAACACCTTGGAATTAACCTCACTCACATAGCAAAAAGACACTCAGCATAAATCCTTCAAAATGCGAAATTGTATTTTTCCTTTTTCTTTCCTATCCGTATCAGTCTTACCCTTCTGGCCAGAGTGTTCCAATGCTACTTTTATTTGTTTTGCAACTTAGCTGGTCTCTCCAAAGGTTACTTGGAAGGAGATGAGGAATTAGGTTTTTTTTTAAAAAAAACCTGTGTCTAATGATTATGCAAAGCCTGCCTTCAGAGGCCCATTCATCAACGGTTCTTGGAGCTGAAAGTCTCAGTTTGTCTAATAGTTAGTTGTGGCAAAATTGCATTGTATTCTGGCAGCAGTTTGAAAGTTAATAAAACGCCACAGAGGTTTGAGATTGAAATGGAAAACGAATAAACAGGAACGAACCAGGGGGTGGCTGTGAGCTCAGATGCCATTTTGAGCACTTACACAATTTATTAGAGATTCAATAACTCATTAAGGAGAAATATGTTGTCATGCACTAAGGTGTGGAATGAAAGGAACTGCTAAAGTTCTGCATCATGTTTTTTCATAATCTTACCGAGAAGCTTTGATTAGCTTTGTGTCTCTATAGATTACAAATATGTTACCATGTTTATCCAGTTAACATGTTTTATACAAATAGCTGTATTTTTCTCTGAAGTCTTCTATATGAGAATTCTTCACAGCTTCTAAAGTAAATGTCTCTGATACTATATTTATGGATACGGTTATTATACCTTCGTCCAAAGCCATAGAATGGACAACATGAAGCATGAACTGTAATTCATGTCGTGGGCATTGGGTGATCTTTGATGGTTCGACATAGGTTTATCACTTTTAACTAATCTACCACTTTGTGGGGGATGTGGATACTGGGAAAGCCTTTGCATATGTAGCTTGGGGATAAATTTGTTTACATTCCCTTGGTTTTGCTATAAACCTAAAGCTGCTCTAAAAATAAAGTCTCTTAAGAAAAGAAGTAGAAATGGAGAAGAAAGACTTGTCTTTCCTCCGAGTGACACGTGCAGAGGGAAATGCATGGCCATCCCTGCCTGGAGCTTTCATTTTTGTGTCCCATGAAGTATCCTGAACACAAAATCTGGCCTGATCAACAGGTCATGGTTTCATTACTCTTCTAGGGTGCACACACCCAAAGATCCAGATGAGAATCCTCCCGCCTCAACTGAAACCCCTTCTCCAATTAACTCTCCCCCAGCCTGAGGAAGCTGGTCCTGCCCCTGTGTCTCCAGAAGAGGCTCTTTCTTGAGGGCACCATGGGTGGGATGCCCTTTTCTTGGCCCCAGAAGCAGGCATTGATCAAAGGTACCACCTATCAAGTGTTTTAACGCTGTTCTTCTAAAGAACATGGACTTTCCTGCAAAGGTGTCCCCGTAGCTGAGATTAATGCAACTTTGATCCCATCACAAAAGGTACGCTCCTTCCCTTGAGCTCTCTCTCAGACAGTGGGGGCTGTTCCCTTTCATTGAGCATCATTGCTGGGCGTCATTCAAGTGTAAATAGAATGCTCCCCTCTTGGATTCTTCTCTCCTGCATGAAGGAGAAGCGGATGACAAACCAGAACCTTGCCCCATGAAGGACACATAGAAGTTTGGCACCAGGTTAAGCTTGGGTAACAATGCAGGTTCCCATCTCATTTGTGAAATTAAATGTTAGACGCATGTACCTTTCACAGTGACTCGACGTGGGCTCTGGGGTGAGAAGTAGCCTTTGTAGTTGAACCGACATTTCCAGCGGTCGCTTACCAATTCAGCATGCCACGAGCCATTCAGAGAGGCAAAAATTGATGTTCACGATGGCAATGACCCTGGATTTTATGACATCTGATATCCAGGAGAGTCCTAAAGTGTTTAACAACTCCGCAACCACAAATGAATATGAGCATCCTCTGCCGTCCAAGGGAGATGTCTCCACTGTTTAACAGAGCACAGCAACATCACTCAAAAATCTAGGGAAAACACAGCAAAAGCAGTCAAATGCAAAAACGACCAAGACAGGCAGGAGGTCGAGTTATGCAACCTGGAAATGGCTCGGGATGTCAGGAGTGACATTTTCCCCCACGTCTGGAGGAATCTGATGGAAATAGACATACTGCCCTGCAGCAAGGAGACTTGGAAATGAAGAGAGAATGTAAACATAGGAAGCCACCTGGTGTGCTGGGGAAGGTGCTGTTCCCAGCTGTAAGTAGATGTGATGCATCAACCTACCTCACCATATTCTGGGCCCCTGGGAATGAATCCTGCAGAAAGAAGCCAGCTGAATGGGGTTAGAAAACAGACCAGTTACCAGTAAACATTTCGCACATCAGCATCCCAGTTACTGAACCACTGTTATTCTCAGGGAGATGGAATTAGGTGATCTAAGCTGGATCTATTAAGAGAGTTTGTATCATGGAACCACCTCTCCATGCACAGAGGAAAAATAAATCAATTTGATTGCCATATAACTTTGTGTATGGATAGAGGACATGCTAGTTTTAAGTTCCTTTCCTCTATTAATATTCTAGTTTGGGTGAGAGGTATCCATTGTAAATGACTATTTGGTTACTCTAGCATAATTTATCAGCCATACACATTGCTTATTTTGGATTTCCTGTCTCCGTTTGAAGGCTCTAAGCTCTATGTATTTTACAAAGGAAGGTTTCTGAATCGGCATAATTGAGGACTGACTCTGGTAAAAGAATCAATCAATCCTCAAGAAATGTCCAACAGGAGCTCTCGTGGCTATCTTTGTTTATAACTATCCTTACGACTATCTCTATCTTGGTGTCTGTACTGATAAACAGATTTTTTTACCCCTTGAAATTTGTTTGGTTCAATATATAGAACAAGGGAAAGTGTATGAGGAAACTTTTACGCACTTGTTTACGCAGCCAAAAATCCTGTATCACATGCCTAATAAGCATCACTGAAAGGCAGGAATGCAGAGTCAAGTTTTCATGCTGGGCAGGTGGCTCAGTTGGTTGGAGCGCCATCCTGTACATGGAAAGGTTGTGGGTTCAATCCCCGGTCAGAGCATCTCCTGGGGGCAACTGATGGATGTTTCTCTCATCTACGTATCTATCTATCTATCTATCTATCTATCTATCTATCTATCTATCTATCTATCTATCTATCTACCTACTGATCTCTACATCTATTTCTATCTGTCTCTCCCTTCCTCCTTCTCTAAAATCTTCAGGTAAGAATTTAAAATATGTACATATAAAAGAATGAAGTTCTTTTGCCAAAGTGGAGGTTGTCACTTAGCAAAATGCTGTACTCGAACCATGTTGAGTCTGGACAATCTTTTGATTCTTTGTACTTTTTGATGTAAGAATTGTATTCAACATTATTTAAACCCACAGACATTGAGAAAATAAGTAATTTTCCAGGTAATTCAGTTGGGGGTAGGGATATAATTCATCAGTGAATGTCAGTGAGTACTTTCTAGTGAAGATATCTATATACATGGACATATATATAATAGTTACATAAAATGTAAATACATATATATATATATATATATATATATATATATATATATTTGAGACTGCCAGTGATGTAGTATAGACAATCGCCTCACATGATGTGAGGCATTAATGTGTGATTTCTTGCCTGAATCACCACAGCCTTTCACACTAGCAGCCAGATTCTCAGCTATTCCAAAGAGCATTGGTTTGACTTGCTCTTCCCCACATTAATCCCATGCCATAGACTTTTGTACACAAGCCTGTCGAGCTAGTCCACCTCTGCTTATTTAAATGCTCTTCTTTCTCACTTAACGTGGCTTAGTGTCCCTGCAGGGGGAAAAAATGGCCTGCGTGTGGATAGGTCTGTCTCTGGGCTCTCCGTGCAAACACTATACATGTACTGATTTTCCAACTTTAAATTTTTGAATTAAAATTTTAAACTCCGTAAAATTATGTAAATTCCTCTCACTTTGTTGTTCTAAATTTTGTTATCCCCCCAAATGGGTAAGTATCCATAATGTTAAAAATTTATTGACTTACAACTCAACACATTTTAAACATTATTTATATGATTATTATATACAGGGTCTGGCACAAATAATGCCCCTGTTTTATTACAAAATCTTTTATTACAGAATCATAACTACGTGATTCTGTTATGTAACAACATCACACTCAAACACACCATAGGAACTTTTAGGTGAAATGTTCAAATGAAAACTATAAATTATTATCCCCGTAGTATTTACCCTACCATCCACACTCAAGCAGACCTTCTGCTGGATTCAGTACATTTTTAAACATTATTTATGGGTTTATTTTATATATTATACATTGCAATTACATCTCAATAAATATTAATGTTACTTATATTGATGCATTATATGTATATACATTACATGTATATATTATTTGCATTAATGTGTATGTTTATCTCTTCATGTCTATGTATAACACTTGTTTAAGCACTTGGCTCACTTTTTCTGGTAACTTATCTTCAGTTATATCAATCAGGGTCCAGTCAGGACACCTAGAAGCCCACTCTGTGTTTCCAGGGGGTGGGGGGGTGATGCACGAAACTGTTTGTAGACGTCACCAAGCCCTGAAGGCACAGCACAGGGTCCCTGGGTGTCAGGGACAATGTGCAAAGGGAGAGACTCCCATCACAAGGACTAGAACAAACCATGAGGATGGACTCTGGCAGAACTCAGAAGACACGCTGTTGCTGGCTCTGCTGAAATATCGCTGTGAGTGACAAGGTGAGGTGGGAATCTGCCGGAAACAATGGCTGCCCCGGGGCAGCAGAAAGAAAGAGGATGCTCTTTGCTTGTCTTCCCAGCCTTCAGAGTCCCTTTAGTGCCTCCTCCCCACTTACATAGACAGGGAAAGTGCCAGTTCAAGTCCTAGTCTGGACCAGCAGGAGAATGGAAGGATGGTAGCTAAGCTTCCGGTAGACCAGTTGGCCATCTTCTTGGTGTCCATCTTCCAGTCAAGTCTTCTGATTCTGTTTCACCTGAACAATTGGGAAACCACACCACTTGAAGGAGACTGTCTTTTGAGGTTGTCATGCACCATTGCTGCAGATGCAATAGGAGAGGAGGTTAAGAAGATCATGGTAAAGACAACCAACACCCTGCGATGAGTAGTTTTATTTCAGAACTCTTGGTGCGAAAGAAACACATCTTAGACAGAGGTGTCGTTTTCTGTAAAAACACCCAGAGTAGTTCCATAGAGCCATGGTCACAGCTGAACTGTTTCTGCCCCATTCTTTGCTTATTTCCCCCATTAATCTCTTGCTTCTCAGGGCAGAAAAACAAATGTTAGCAAATCCATAATAAGGCGAGGCTTGTTTTTCGAGACCCTTCATTAATATCGAGCCACAGCAAAGGCATGCAAAACAAATCACCAAAAACAACATTTTCCATCAGCTTTATTATTTTGGAGGGATGTGAGTGCTGCTACAGCTCTTTGTAAGTCATAATGTTAAAGATAGGACAGCCCTGGCTGGTGTGGCTCAGTGGATTGAGTGCTTCCCTGCAAACCAAAAGGTCACCAGTTCAATTCCCAGTCACGGCACACGCCTGGGTTGCTGACCAGGTCCCCAAAGCAGGGTGCGGGAAAGGCAACCACACAGTGATGTTTCTCTCCCTCTCTTTCTCCCTCCTTTCTCCTCGCTCTAAAAATAAATAAATAATATCTATTTCTTACAAGGTAGGAAAACAGCATAAAGCATCTTTGAAAGATGAGCTAAATACCTTCCATTCACAGGAGAAATCTACTTTGAAATGAGATGGTGGATTTTTAAAATCTCTCTTCTGCCGGAGTGGTTTGTATTTGATTCGTGCTAATGACATCCTGACCCCCATCTGGGATGACGGACACCTTGGATGATGCGTGTTTTCTCCCCAAATTGAACTCTGATAGATGCTTTTCATAGTCTAATTTGGAATTCAGGGAACATTAGGTTTGTTTTGCTCTGAAATCTGGCTTCTGAGAAAGGTAGTCATGGAGAAATGAATTGCTAAAGCCCCTGGCAAAAGAGACAGAAGTGCCTGTCAACAACTGTGCCCCTTAAAATGCAAAAATCCATCACTTATTGATCTGAGGAATTAAATTTAGTTTGCACACATTTCATAGAAATATGAAGACTTTGAGCCATCTGCGAGTTATTTTCTCGCCGGCAAGTTCTACCAGTCCTTTCAACAGACAGTGCCTCAGCCCTTGCTACCAAAACAGAGAACATTTTCATTTCTAATTAAGCTACTTATAAATGGGGAAAGGTAGAAGTATAATTATGATAAATTGTGCAGTTTCAGGCATCTAGTACTGGTATCACCGGCTTCTTATTAATCACTTCTCTCCTTTAAACACTGCCTTTTTTACATTGGATTCTTACGGAAGTCTTGCCTCTCACTTCAGAAAAAAAAAAAGTGTGAAGATTTATATAGAAAGGTAAGGATTTCTGTTTTGAATATTAGTGGGGAAACCAAATGTGGTCAGTCTGAGTTAAATGTCCCCAAATAAAAAAATATCTCAGAAGTGTCTGCTTAAAAATTAGTTTCTATATAACTTGGGACTTTTCACAATCGAAAGTCAACATTTCCATAAAATGGAAGTCCAAATATTTATGAACATTTGTCTAAAGAATAAGAAGCTATTTGATAAATGTATGGTTTGCATGTAGAGCAGAGAAGTCCCCTCTTAAATTGCACATAAAAATATCATCCTACATGGAGATTGTTTTCCCATAACTGCAGACTAAGTTTTTGTGGCCAAGAACTAACAGTCCATAATACTGGCGTTGGCATAGTCTTGTCTACAGGGACCAAACATGGTTGAGACCAATGTGTCTCTCAGATAAACATGGTAAAAATAGAAGTTTCCTGAAGGTGGGCTGGGGTAGAAAACGGGATGTTCTCTATTTGATTTGTGACTGGCCAGGTTCTTTTTGCAACCAAGGAATATTCCAAATATTGTGTGTTAGGTGTAAATCATTATTAATAATACTGATCCAGCAACAGGTGAGGAATCCACTCTACTGGGAATGTCCCTTGGATTTTACTGAATTTGTAAACATGAATAAGCCCAGCTTCCTGATTTCATGACAGCCCATGTATAATGTTGTGTTCATGCCCTGTGTAACCAAGGGGGCCTGACTTCTGCAGAAACGTTTTGTAGAAATAAAAATTACAGGTAACAGAGGGGAAAATGCCAATCATGTCTACTTATCAGCAGAGAAGGAGATCAGAATGAACAGAACCAAACTGAGGGATACATCATTCATTTCCAACCAGTTTGAGATTTAGAAGGTATACCCTTGGCTGCATTGAGGCTGTGCCTCTAGCCATCCATGTTTGATATGAGGAGGACATAGCCAAAAGAGATGGTCCATATGGTGAATGAGCAAGTCGAGTGCCCATTATTCACAGGGTGAACATGAAGCAGCAGAACTCAGTGATTTCTGGGTCTACCACTGCCTATTCACTCCCCAGTCCCTCACGTCACTGGGGATATGGGAACAGGTGGAATAACGAATGACAAATCATGGTCATGCAGCAAAGACTCTTCCAGCACTGCAACTTTCTGGCGAAGGACCCATTCATTTCTATGGTGTTCATCTGTCCATCTGAGCTCATTTTCTGATAAAAGGAGACCCAGGGCCTTCTGTAACACAGAAGAGTACAAAATAGGAATGTCATAATCCGAATAGAGAAGCTGTATCAAGGTTCCCCGCACAGCCAGAAGACCAGAAGCTGAACGTGGAGAAAAACGTTAAGTTCCCAACTGTTCACCATTCTCTCTCTACATTCCACTCCACCTGTGCCTCGCCCACTTTTTTTTTTGATGCTCCCAAGTATTATTTAGCTCTGGGGTTTTATTATTTAGCTCCTTATAGGTTTCACTCTGAGACCTGCTTTCCTCACTACCACATTCTATATCAGATCCTTAATTTCACTAAGCCATAATACGTATCATTATAATTACCACATCTATTCACATCATCCTTGTAGAAATGTTGGCACTTGGTCATCTTTTTATCGGTGATGTCCTATTTTTATTAGGGTTGATGTTTTCATAAACTTCTATTGAATTGTAACTGGGACCCACCGTCTAATATTCTCTGTATCCTCCTGGTCAGGATGAAATTGCTAAACACCAGCCTGTTACATCTCCAGTATTTGTTTAGAGCAGAAATTGTAGCAGAGGGGTCTTCACATATTTTTGGCATTGATCACATTATTAGATGTTCACACAATGCGACCTAACAAAGCACCTTTTATAGGAGAACGAAAAAAAGATGCATGTGTAATCCATTCCTCCTAAGAAATAAAATAACAACAACAATCCGTGAAAGCACTGACATATGAAAGGCACAGAAAAATACAAAACATGTTACAATGAATAAAATAAAAGGTAGAACATTCCATTTCCCTCTTCTTTTTAAACAGCTATATTCGAAAGCAAACATAACACATATGGTTGTTTGCAGTGACCAATTAAAGGGTGAAATGAAGAAGCCTGCCTGCTTCCCAAGGTCAAAAGGATGCTTAGTATAATTTCCTCTCATGCTTACCTGGGAGCCACTCCAGGGAACTCTGGAGATATTGGAAGTAGAAACTAGCCACTGTTGCCTCTGAAACACGCAGGGCCCGAATAAATAAATAAATCCCTGTCAACGCCACATGAATTGAGACAGATCACAACAATTTCTACCATGAAGAATGGTGATTGCTATGAAATGAAATGCCGTCGAGGAGACATTTGCCACATGACACGATAAATCTGAATTTAAACAGCTTCATTATACTTAGTAAAGAGCCAGGGATTCACTTCGCCTAATTAGATAGACTTTACATAGTAAAATAATTATGGCTTCATTGATGGATTGAGCGCGTCACATTTTTTGATTTTTCCCTCTAATTTACTTTTTTTGTTTGTTTGTTTGAGTTGTTCTGTTAGTGAAAGTGCCTGCTGTTTATTTAAGCTGGCAGGAAGGATACGTCACCAGTCACTGTCAGAATCTTCGAGTGCAGGCAAAATAAGACATTTAAATAGATTGGAATCCCTCACGCTCTGTAGAAAACACCACAGGATGGAACTTTAAACATCAGCCCAATGCTGATGCAAAGATAGAAGACTTGGACCCCCACAAAGATGAACCATCCTCAGAAATGAGACATAGCAGACTGTCAAAGCCTTGTCTGTGTGTGCTGATTTCGGACAGCAATATGGGATTTTTGAGAACTTGCCTTCGTTTGTTGAATGATCACATGATGGTGCACTTATCAAAATAAGACGCTAACTTTGGTGTGATGGCGTTAACTAAGACTTGACATAATTCAAATTCCACCATCAATTTAAATCAGTGTCTTCTTCTTCTTCTTCATCTCCCCCCACCCCCACCCCACTGTTTGGGCTAGACACACTCAGGAGTCCAGAATGCATTACAAGTACTTCCTATTTTCTGCTGTCCCTGACGTTGTTTGTTCTTCCTGCCAAGTTGTTAGAAAACCGCGTAGCCTTCAGCAAGTCAGCAGAGGGGTACAGTTGCGCCCCAGGAGGACCAGTGCCATTATCTTTCGACTCTCATCTGAATTTGGCTGCCATTCCATCTTCCATGAGAGATTTATTGAGGTGGAACGAGTTGTTAGGCATACAGATAAGATGGTGGGGTTCAAGAGCAAAGGAGAAGTCTTCAGCCCATCACCCCCAATCCCCACCTCCCACATGGGGGATGCGGACGTCCTGTGGTTCACACCTCCCACCCCAAGGGGGAGCTGCCGACATAATAAGTACGAACGTCGTGGGCATGCACCATGTGCTCAGGCAATGCAAAGCTCTTGTAAAACTTGGCCTTGGTTCACCTGCAAATTGAAGAGGATTCACCCTCCAGGGCAGCCTCTGCTCAGAAGGAGGCAGGAATAGGTAAGCAGAGTCCCCACGCACTTCGTGAAGGCCATTAAATGAAGCAGCTACAAATGGCCCCTGGCTGTCAATGCATGGAACTCCCTTGGGGTCTGGGGAAGGCCACATACTGCGTTTAAACTATTCACTCTTCTTCCTCTAGGTCATTTAAACCAGGTCTACGCCCAGCTTGCTCGGGCATCAACACCGAAATAGTACATGGAAGAGGTCATTGTATTTTGTTCTGGCTATAATTGGCATTATGGATGACTAATGGCTTTAAGTATCTTTTTTTTTAAATTTTAAATGAATTTTTATTGGTGACAGAAATAGTGTGGGAAAATAGTTTTTGTTTTATTCCTTTATCTCGTTTCTTTTCCTTTTGTGGAATTGATTAGGGTGACATTGTTTGATCACATTATATAGGTGTCAAATGTACAATTTGCAGGGGACTGGTTTGTCTTGGCTTGGCAAATATGAGTCAGCTCTGTATGGAAAACCTACAGATGCAAAGTGGTGGGCAGGAGCCAGATCTTCAAATCGAGTTTTCCTGTGGGAATCAGGCCTAGAAAATGCTTGCAGATTGTTATGACTTGCTCTTGCTAAAACTCCATCACCCTGGTCTAAAACAACAAATGTATATTGTTTATCCTCAAGGTAACTTCCAAAGCCTGTGTGAGCTCTTCCAAGGACAGAGCTAGTGAGTTCATTGCCATCCCCTTCTGCATGTTATTTTTACTTCCTTGATTGTACCTAGAATGTAGACGATAATATTCTATGTGATAGATAATAAATCTTTCCATGATGTAGGACCCCAGGAAAACAATAAAAGCCTGTCTAGGCAAGGGTCGGGGCGCTCCCCTCTTGAGGGAGTGGCCGAGGCACCATAGGCACTCTCCCCTTGAGAGAGTAGTCGTGCCTGTTCCCTTTTTCCACACAGGGGTGTTGTCGCCTGTGAATGATTCTCATCTTCAACCACAACAGGGAGACTCTGCTGGACAGGGTCTGTAGCAACAATTCTATATACTACATCATCTGGATATTGTACTGTGTGTTCACCCCCCAAGTCTAGTCTCCTTCCAACACCATTTATCTCCTTCTACCCTCCCCCACCCCTTCCCTCTGGTCATCCCCACACTGTCTATGAGGTTTCTTTTGGCTTCTTTGGCTTTTTACCCTTTTCACCCAGCCCCCCAATTCCCTTCCCCTTTGACACCAGTCAGCCTACTGTTTGTCTCTAATACAGACATGACTCTGTCTGTATTATTTCTTAGTTTATTTTGTTCATCAAATAGTCAGCTGTATCTACAGTCTCAAACAGGATATCAAAAATATGGGTTTCACAGGTATATGTAACATTTTAACTGCAGTATAGTCGCTTATTTACATTTTTTAAAACAAAACATTGCTCTCTGGAATCTTTCCAAGGACTGTTTTTATCTTTTGCCTCACAAAAATCATCATCATCTTAAAATTTGAACTCCCCAACATGTTTGTAATTGTCCTAAATCTGAATATATCCATAACAATTTCAGCAACTTATATAATTTTAAAACTTGTAAATATTTTAGAGACACTAATGGAATTATACATTTTTTACAAACATTCACGTGGATGCATAAAGATACCATTTATATTTTTGAACATGTGTTGAGTCTTGTATTATGGAGAGTATATCCTCCAACACACCCTTGTTTTATGATGGACATTTTGGTTCTTCTCTGCATTTGGGAATGGACCTCTTTAGCAGGTAATTCTTGCATGAATCCCAGACATGCTGTCGTTCACACGCAGAGAAGGCTTGGCACTATCGTGCACGACTCCGTGGAGTAATAAGGATGATCACGGCACACACAGGACCACAGCTGGTAGTGATGATAGCATGAAACCCGCCTGCTATTACAAGTGAGGCGATAAAGACACAGAGGAATCTAACCCTTTCTGCTTAGGTAGAAATGCAATGTCCCGTTTGCGAATGCACCCAGGTTAGAGCAGGTCGGAGCTAATGCTTTCTGTGGCATTGGAGTCTCCCCTTAGAGCATTTCACCATAAACATTTCTCCTGTTTCATCCCCTTTCCTGAACTGATCATATATGTCTCCTGACAGTGCACTTGGTTGCTTACAAAGACGTGCACAAATAATAACTCCTTAACAAAGGGAAGGATTTAACAGAGAAGACAAAGGAATTCTACATTTTCAAAGGAAGACCTGTGCTGCCGGATGGTTTCCAGCAGTGTCCACACCCCAAAGAGGGTGCTCGGTCTCATCACAGGGGTCATTTCTTTGTCCCTGCATGTCTCATGCTTGGGTTCTGTCCCCTTCAAAGTCCAGGACATGTGATTTGAATGACACATTATCAACATATATTGCATAAAGGCTGCTGCTTGGTTGCGTCCCTGGACATAAAAGATGATCTATGTTTTCTGTTTGTTTCCTACATGATGAACAAATTATTTCACTAACCCTGGCCAATAGGTGGGCAGCCCTTCAAGGGTTTGTTTGTTTGCTGGCTAGGAAGCTGGTGGCATTATTTTGTGTAAATACAAGATTGTTTTATAGTCAGTGTCTTCCATTTTGGCTTTATATGCATAAGACATTTCTGGGTCACGATAAGTGCCCCATATAATTGTGGCTTCCTTTCACCCACAGATGTCCCAGTATGAAAAGGAATCGTGGGGTTCATCTATTGATACTTCCAAAAAAGACCTCTCTTCTTTGTGTTGCTGTGAATTATGGGAAGGATGGCCTGTGTTCCAAAGGATGGAGAGTTAGGACCGCTTTTGGGGAAACTCACTGTAACCTTGAACTTCAAAAAAATGCCCTAACAACCACTGGAAACAGATTACAAATTATACCTTTTTACCAGAATCACCTACTGAGCAACACACACTCACTCTACTGTAGTCTTATCTTCCTTGTAGGATATAATTTTGAGATTAATTCAGCTGTTTTAATGGCTTCTATCTTAGCCAGGAGTGAGTCCATTTAAAGTATGAGCTGAGGTTTTTTTTTTTTTTAAATCTCCACAGAGTTGCAAGAACACGGCAGTTTATGATGGCGTGTTCCCAAAAGAGGGGTTGTGCATCTGGAATTTAGAATAAACTCTTTAAAAGCAATCGTTCTATCTTGGAAGTAAGCAGGTGTGTAATGCTGCTGTAATGACTCTGTTAGAGAGGAGGGGAATGGTAAAAACTGGAGTTTACTCTTAAATTCATCATCTCCTAAGTTCCTAGGAAAATGTCATGTAAACCCAGTGGACCTTTGAGTTTCCTACGCCTAACAAAAATCAACTTAAAAAAAATTTTTGTGACCATGTTCCAAAAAGATGAGTAGTTTGCTAGAATGTTTTAGAGTAATTTGGGAAATTGAGAATTGTAACCTTGACTTTGGAGAGAAAAATGTAGTTAATGAGGTGGATTTGATGAAACGATTCTAAATCCTTGTGAAAAATCATAGCTTAAAAAGAAGAGTCCTTTATTAACATCATGGATGTTTCTCTTTGGAGTTCTGAGGCTGTAAATGAGGACATGTTTTCTGGCCATTTCCTGGGCTTTTGGATTTTAGATCAAATCCAGCTATCAGTTCAAGCATCGTTTAACAAATACATATTTGCTACCTACCATGGTCTTGGGAACTCACAGGGTACAGGGGAAAAGATAGAACACAAAACAAGAACCATTTTGGCTTTATATGCATAAGAAATATGCACAAGAAATTTATTGTTAATCAAAGTCTAGTGGTGTGTGCACACACACACACACACACAGACAACCACCACATCCTGGTCCCCTTGTTTACTCAGGGTGTCACACAGAACGGAGAGAGTCCCCATCATATTTGCATGATGACAAGTACTACTGCTTTCCTGCCAAGATGCCTCAGGTCACAAAGTGTGACAGAGTGTGGTGCTAAATCCCAACCCTGGAGGTGGTTCTGATGTTGAATGGCAGACGGTGGAGAAGCGTAATCTCTCCCTGCAACCGCGTGCAACATAGAAACCCACGTAATTTGTTTACCATTGATTTCAAAATTCAGATATCCAAGCTCAGTCCTCGGAAGGATTGACTCAGAGTCCATTGTCATATTTATAGTCACATTTCCTTTTTGTCTTCTGTGCATCTTACATCTTTCTCTGCATTCCGTCATTTGCTTCAAATGATAATGTTCGTATCCCAGCAATGAAGGGGAAAAATATGTAATCGGATATAGAACATATAATTAAATCTTCGTGATAAAGACAGAATATTGTTGCTGACACATCTTGGGTGGAAATCTGTCTAATGAGTAGATAAAAATTTCGCTAGTCACTCCATTTATTAGCTCCATGAAATCCTGACATCCCGAGACTCAATTTCCTCATCTAAAAATTGGATTAACCCAAGTAACAGGATCATTGATGGGTAGTGAGAAGTGAACTGGGATGAATGCTTAAGAAGCTTAGTTTTATCAGTCTGTGAACAACAACAAAAAAACAATATTTGACTTTGATTAGAACCCTATTCCTGAGAGATATAAATCTAGTATAAGGAAGATTTAGCTAAAGCCGTCAACATGATTTAGTTATAACTTATCCGATAATGATTCCTTCCATAATATTATGTGTGGCCCAACTGTCATTACCCATTTTGAATTTTTCTTTTAGCTTAGGAAACACATCATTATGTTTAATTGTACATAGTAGCTCTTGATTTTTGCAAAGCTGTCAAAATGTCCTAATGTTTGGAATATCAGTATACATGCAGATAACTAAAAAAATGGTAATAATGCAATGAAATTAGTAGTCATTTAATAATTTAATCTATTGTTAAATAATTTAATAATAAACACATTCTATAGCCCTCCCTGGGTGGCTCAGTGGGTCGGAGCGTCCTCCCATGCACCAAAAGTTTCTGGGTTCGATCCCCAGTCAGGGCACCTGCCTAGGTTGAGGGTTTGGTCCCTGGTCAGTGCACGTAGGCGAGACAACCCAATCAATGTTTCTCTCTCTCTCTTTCCTTACGTTTCACTGTAACCTCAATAATATAACATCCTTGGGTAAGGATTATTTTAAACAACCATTATGTAAACTATAAAGAGAAATTATAGGTTTCATTTGACTTGACATCAAAATTGAACCCTTGGTTTTGGAACAGCTTAACTTGTTGAGTATCTGAAACACTCACAGATGATCCTGTGGTTTTAACCATACGGGACCCAACGGGGATAACAGCCTGTAATTCTAAGGCTGTTATGGAACACAGGGTCTGCACTCCTTGTTGGGCAGACAGCGGGCATGATTTTACTGCCGGGATACAGACTGCAGAACTGAGCAGTCAGTCTGGGAGAGACCCCAGCAGCCCCCAGACTCAGAGCCTGGCGCCCGGTGATGGGGCTTTATGGTGCTGGCCAAACAGTTCTTGAGAATGAGAACTGGTACCCATAGTTGTGAGCTGCTATGTCATTAAGCAGCTGGGCTGCTTTCTATGATGATAGTTCCATTCTCCATCGCCTTTGGAGTAAACTTATTAAGAAAAGGAAATAAAGAAGCCAACACACTATGAGAGTCTTGGCACTGTAGGAAAGGGTGTTCAAGGAAGAAGCAGAAATGCCGCCATTCTCTTCATGTGGTCTACATGTCTAAGCTGATCAGGAATACAGATGCGTTAAGATTTAAAAAAAAAATTTTTTTAGCTGAAGACCAGCGTGTTTCATTTTGTTCAAGAATGAAGACGTAATAAGAACAATCCAATGAGAAAAGGGAATTTACGCATGCGATCAGCAATGATCTTTCTCACACAATGACATCATGTCTCTGCAGTGTTAATCAAAGACTAAGAAAAAATGGTAAACGTAGAGAACTTTCTGAATGAAAATGACTTAGCCAATTGGCTATGTGCAACCTCAAAGACTGTGGATAGTGAGTAATGTTAATCTCAGTGTCCCACTTCTGAGGTTGTACAAGAATCTGATTCTTATGTGCTGAAATCAGAGAATGGTAGAACACAGAGGGACCAAGTGGGTGGGCTGAACTAGTACTTGCTGACTTGTTTTTAACCCTCCTCTACCTGCATGCCCTGATCACCTATCCATCAATCATCTGTCATCTATCTATCTATCTATCTATCTATCTATCTATCTATCTATCATCTATCTATCTATCTATCTATCTATCTATCTATCTATCATTTATTCCTCTGATATCTATTACTCTGTCATCTGTTTGCATTCAAACTTTTCAGTCAGTTTCCAACCTTTCCTATATATATAGATTCTAGATAAAGTACTCATCTTTCTGTTTAACATGTTATTTTTTAGTGGCTTCCATGCAGAACTCTTAACCCATTTGGAGCCAATTTTCATACATGGTGTGAGGTAGGGAATCTATTTTTTTTTCTGCTCTCCCAAAACAATCTATTAAGAAGTCGTCTTTCATTGCTGATGTTTTTACTTTATTGACTCGCTCTTCATAGGTGGGTGGGTCCATTCTTGGGCTTGCTCTTCCGTGGACACAGACAATAGTGTGGCACTATTTTACATATAGCAGATCACTGTGACGTGATGTGATGTGATGTGATGTGATGGCTGGTGCCCTCACCAAGCCCCTTCCACCCCGGGCTGGTTAAACATTAGACACTTTCTCACCCGAATCCAGAATGCAGATGGTTGAGTACCATCTTTCCACAGGGTCATAAACAGTCCTTTCATTAAAGTCTCTTCTGTGCACCTGTTCAGGGGCTGTGCTTCCAACTAGGATCCCAGGGGTCTAACCCCACCCCTGGATGTGTCCATCACTGTAATCTTTTCTATGCTGGGAAAACACCTTTTGGGCTCCATACATTAATCCCATGGCTGACCCCCTTCTTGGCTTGAGCCTTGGCTTGAAGAATGGATTTTTCTCAACATCATTCCTGGCTCTTGTTTTGTTTCCTTTCTGCATTTGGCAATTTCATCACACACAAGGCTGTCAAGTTATCACGGTGATGAGCTGACTTTTCCGAACCTAATCCTGAAAGCGATTCCATGTTGAGGGTGTTGCCCCTTTGTGTCATAGGGTGTACCTCATGACAAATGTCCATCCACCTGTCTAGCTCAGTTCTTCCTACCTTTTTTCCTTTTGTTACTATCAAACCTTGTTCCCTCTTCAGTTCCATCAAAAAAAAAAAAACATTGAATAGCAGAATATAAAAATCCACATCCATTTGGCTGTCTCTTCATGCTTTTTATTTTCACACATCAGCCGTGATCGGTAACAAGCTAACTGCAGCTGTCAGTTGAAGAAAAATAAAGCCCCTCAGGCCGCCTCCATGCAGAGTATTTCCTGCTTCGGCGGAAAGATGGGAAAGATGTCATCTGGGTGGAAGATAACAAATCAATTGAAAGCTGCAACTTAATCATAGCGTCTTAGAAAACAGCACGGTTTTGTTTGGATTTGCAAGCAGATGGTTGCAAAGTCTGAGACCAGGTCATTAGCTGTGGCCTCAGCAATGAGAGAGGATATGTGGTCAGGTCCTAACCCACCCTTTGCAGGTGACCTATGCTAACTGATGTACGCATCATTCTTTCCGCCCTAATTTGATGCTGAGTCACAACCTATATAGTTGACACTTCTTGTTCAAAAGGGAATGCAACAGCCTCATTTATTTTTGGAAGGAAGGAGGTTCAGGTAGATTTTTAGGGAAGAAAGAGTCTGGA
This sequence comes from Artibeus jamaicensis, assembly GCF_021234435.1. Taxonomy (NCBI): domain Eukaryota; kingdom Metazoa; phylum Chordata; class Mammalia; order Chiroptera; family Phyllostomidae; genus Artibeus; species Artibeus jamaicensis. Next base: position 2,122,334 of record NW_026521989.1, read on the forward strand.
ATAAAATGTCTTCCTGGCCCCGGCTGGTATAGCTCAGTGGATTGAGTGTGGGCCTGAGAACCAAAGGATTGAGGTTCAATTCCCAGTCAGGGCACATGCCTGGGTTGCAGGCCAGTTCCCATCGGGTGACACATGAAAGGCAACCATACATTGATACTTCTCTCCCTCTTTCTTTCCCTTCCCCTCTAAAGATAAATGAATAAAATCTTTTTTAAAATGTCTTTCTGTACACTTTAGATATAATGTTTCTCTGAATGCCTTCAGTAGGTCACTGAAAATCATTATGCTATGTTTAATCAGATTCCATGAATATTTTTTTAAAATTCTGGGTTTGGGAAAAAATTTTCCCCATGCATCAACAAAACTATGATGCATTTTCCCTCTCTGGTGAGGCTCGGTGGGTTGAAGCATCATCCTGTACACCAAAAGGCTGGGGGGTTGAGTCCCCATCAAGGCATATACCTACATTTTGGGTTTGATCCCCAGTTGGGGTATGGGCCAGAAAGAAGTACTTCATGTCTCTGTTTCACATTGATGTTCCTCTCCTTCTCTTTCTCCCTCCCTCCCCCTTTCTGTAAAATCAATAAGCCTGTCCTCAGGTGAGATAAAAAATATTGCAATGCATTTGGTCAGAGCATCGGGAGTATTTATTTGACAGTATTATTCATATCAATTGCATTTTGATATGAACCTCCCACTGGGAGACTAGCTTTACACTTGTTCATATGGAAAAAACATAGTATTTAATAATCAATAACACAAGAATAGCCTCTGTGTTTTGTGCACTGAGAACTGTAATCCTATTTTTCCCTGCCCTGTATCATTCTACTACATACATCACTGAAAATATGTTAAAAGCCCACTGAATTTCCTGGTGACCCTTCTGAGCCATGTGGTGTCATGTGATCTTACAACCCCTGAAATCATTTGTTGAGAAGAAGAATCAGCAAACTTTCTTTTTAAAGGTTTATTTATCTTTAGAGGGGAGGGGAAGGAGAAAGAGAGGGAAACATCAGTGTATGGTGGCCTCTTGTGCGTCCCCTACTGGGAACTGGCCTGCAACCCAGGCATGCGCCCTGACTGGGAATCGAACCACGATCCTTTGGTTTGCAGGCCTGTGCTCAATGCAGTGAGCTATGCCAGCCAGGGCAGAATCAGCAAAGTTTTTAGAACAAGACACTGCAGGCTTTTCCTAACTTGTCCTAATTACCCAACAGTGCCTGGTGGCAAAGTAAAGCCGGAACATAGGCAGTATTTCAACGGATGGGTGTGTCTGTCTACCTATCCTGTTTTTTATCACAGACACTGAGACTTGAGTTTCATAGGTTTTTGTATGCCCTAAAATGATATATATAGTTATTTTGTTCTCAACCATTTAAACAGGTAAAAGGAATATTAGCTTCTGTCATGCTCAGAAAGATCCAGTGGGCTAGATTTGGCTTGAGGACCTCTTGTGTTGTGAATGAATGCCTTTGGAACTCCATCGTTGATTGAATCCCCTATTTTCCTCTTGGCCTCCTAGAGAAAAAAAGAGAGAGAAAGAAAAACAGAAGTTAGGGTAGATTTGCTGTGCTTTAATTTCATTTCCCCCCGAGCTGCCTTCATTCACGCCGTCCACAGAACACGCAAATCCATAACCTGGCATTCTCCAGTGAGAGCCCTCATTAATATTTCCAAAGACGTGCTTTTCCTGCAACGGAAGGGCTGTTCTATAGAGACTAGAGATGAAAAATGACTTTTATAAGACTCCATTTGGGACATGCTGGACTGTCTGCTGAGGAGTTGATGTAAATTATCTTATAAAAATCTCCTATGAGGACGAAGGATGCAGGGTCAGCTGGGGGAATGGAAATAGCAGTCATGCCCATCTTCTGAAGTCAGTGAGAGCTAGGGAGCTGCAGAGACACCCACTCAGTGAAGTACCAAGTTCATGCTCTACAAACGGTAGAGAAACATTGCTAAATGTGTCTCCTTATTATGGAGGTTTTGCTTTGAGTAAGAAAGGAGTGTGAGAGAGAGAGAGAGAGGGAGAGAAAGAGCTGCTTTGTCCCCTGGGATTATATCAGTTTGGGTTTAGGATGGACCAGGTGGTTTTCCAAAAGAACCAATCAACTTCGAGAGCTTTCTGGAGCTTCCAGTAGGAAGCTAACAAGCTCCACTTGTTAGTTAGACAGATAGGCTTCTGTGGTCCAGTGCGCCTCCCTGTACCCCCAACACTCTGATGATATCAGGGTGGGAAAAGGAGGCGTGTTCACTCCCTTGGCAGAAAAACGCTATGATTTTCAGGGCTGTGCAGCTGTAGCTACCTGCCGAAGGAGGTGGGCTTGTGTTCTCTATTCTGTCAAACTCAGTGTCCAATTCCCTTTATATCTAGTTAACTACCCAGAAATTCCCATCTGCTTAACTACCAATGGCAGCAAAGCTATGAAAATGCATTTATGTTGGCCCTGGCTGGTGTAGCTCAGTGGATTGAGCACGGGCCTATGAAGCAGACAATCGTGGTTCGATTCCCAGTCAGGGCCCACGCCTGGGTTGCAGGCTGGTTCCCTGCAGGCCAGTTTCCAGCAGGGGACGCACAAAAGGCAACCATACATTGATGTTTCTCTCCCTCTCTCCTTTCCTTCCCCTCTAAAGATAAATAAATTAATTAATTTTAAAAAAAAGAAAATGCATTTATGTTTTTAAAATTAGCTCCTATTTTAATATCCAGACTGCTAAGTCATGCTGAGGTGTTCCAAGAGACCAATAAGGAAAAAAATAGTTGGGATAAACAATCATATGACCTGTGTTTATTCTGGGGGCAGAAGAAAAATGAATAATGAATATTTTTCACAAAAAAGAGGGAAAAGGAAGTTCCTCTGGCCCACAAGAAACAGGAAACGCAAATCAGAAGCTGGTTGATGAAAAGGAGAGGAAAAAAAGATCTGAAAGAGGCTGAAATCAGAGCGTTTCCTTCCGGCACCACAGGTGATAGTAAACATTATCGTTAATGAGTGAGTTATTTTGAACGTGGAACCTCATTTCTTACACCAGAATAAACTGTGAACAAGGGTGTAAAATGATTGCAAATGTTGGAAAATACCTCAAAGGGATAAGTAAGCCCATGTGTTCATTGAAATCACCCGACCATTCATAAAGCAGCTCTGTGCACCATAAGGAGGAAATTCCTCCCCTTTCATTGCACCAGAAATGCCGTGAAAAACGAAATGTGCATTACTGAAGCTAATAACTTTTACCTCTGAGCAGACACATTAACTCTCATATCCATTTGCTCATATTAATTTTTTCACATTTTGGAGTTGGATATACAGAGTCCCACGAATTTGCAAAAATGGTAGACAAAGGTCATGCACACCCTTCACCCTCTTTCCCGTGGTGGATGCGGGTATGTAAAGATAACACAATGTCAAATCGCCATTGGTACATGGATGTCTATAGTTCTATACCATTTCCCATATATGCGGATTTGGGGGACCAACATCACCTGTCTCTACCATCTTTAACTGTGTCAGTCACAAATTTGTGCCCCTTCCCTCAACCTTTGTCCCTTAGAGGACTGATACACCTTGACTTCTGTGAGCCTGGCATTTTCTTCACTCAGCAGGGGACTAAAAACATACACCTTTCCTGTCACCTTCTAACTTCTTCTGTCTGGGCTAATGATCAAGTGCTCTGAGACAGGCTGACAGGAGAAAAATCACATTTTAATATATGCACGTGAGAATTCACACAGGTATGAAAACCCCGAAGACCAGGAGGCAACCTGGGGTGCATAAGACATTTTGCACAAAGCAGGTAAGGGAGGAAGGGAGTCTCAGGTTCCAGGAGGGAGAATGGGTGGTTTACAGGTACTTGACAAAGAGCAGAAAGCACCGGGCAGGTATCTTCTTGCTTTGATGGGACACAAAGGTGATATAGCTCCCTCGGCTCCCCCCTGGAGTTCACGTTCACCATCATCTGTTCAAATTGGGTGAGCCCCCTAAAATCCCCTTCCTGAGGCGGGTCTTTCCATTTGCATCTCTGGAGCATGAAAAGGGGAGGGTCGAAGGTTCTTCCTGAGACTTCTCCCTTAATAACCCACTTCAAATCAACATCCCAAAGGCAAAACTTTCACTTCTCTCTTATGTATGTGGAGGATTATTTTCATCATTCAAGGCCATCGCTGACCACATGAAATCGGTGATTCCATTTTCTACCCAAACGTAACCTCTTTCAGTTCAAGGGGTTCCTTTTTCCCCCCATAACTTTCTCACATAAATCTCTATTACACCCCTTTTTAGCATTAAGCCCAGGAATATATATTTAAGGCAGTACATCACCCTCTAAGGCTAAATTTGGGTGCATCCCACCAGCTTTACAAATTCACATCTAATTATCTTTAAATGCAAAGCGTTTCCTAATTGTCTGTGTTCATCTCTTTTGTCCCAGGCGTGAGTTTATTGTGCTTTCCTTAATTTACTGACATCGGGGGATTTTCTAATTCTGGTTTTGCTCAATAATTTCTGCTAATTGCACTCCAACGAGAATAAAATTCTCAGTTTTGTCAATCTACGGGATATGTTGACATTTGCTTAATGTCACCCAAAGTATGTCCAGGGTTAGACTATTGTCCCCGGTGCCTTGAAGAGAATATTCAATATCAAGTCACAGGCTATGTGGCCCTGTGGATGTCAATTAGGTGCCAGGAACTTGCAAATAATCTTTATCATCCTAATTATTTCCTCCCTACTCTTTCCGACCCAGTGAGAGATAAAATAGTCTAGTGTCGGGAATGTGTCTACTTGTTTTTCACGATATGTCCAGGTTCTGTTTAAATAGCTTGAAGTTATCTTAGCCACCCACAGATTTATAATTTTACATCTTCTTGTTAAGTTATGAAATACCTGTGTCTAGCTTTGATAACGACTGGTACCTTGTCTTTTATTCCGTGGGATTCTGGGATTGCTACCCAGGGTTTATTGCAATTCGTGTTTGCCTGATATTTCCCCATACCTATAATTTTCATCTTTACCTATTTGGGTATTTAGCATTTGTCTCGAGGAAGCGGCATATATTCGGATTTCACTAGCATGTATTACGAGTGCTATTTTTAATTGCATAATGTAGGTGGTTGGAATTCATTATAATTAGAGCATATTTACATTTTGTGTCGAACTTACATATGGTTATGCATTTCTTCCTTTCTTACCTATAATTGTTTACCTTCTAACTCTGCATATAGTACTTGCTCTGGGGAATACAAATGAACCAACACCTTTTGAAGTCTAGTGTGTTTACCGTAGCAGTCTATAGGAAATGCAGCGAACTTCTCAGGGAATTTTATTATCATTTACCTTCTCTCATGTTTTTTCCTCCTCTGTTCACTTTCTTCTTTGCATTGGACTTTAATTTACTCCCCACGGCTGACATGCACCAACATGCACACACACGCAGAATCCTTGGAAACAGCAGCGATACCCTCGGTGAGGCAAAGAATAAAAGGAGAAGCGTTCATGTTGGATCGGAATATCTCAGTAGCATGCTCATAATTCACCTTTGTTCTCTCCCTGTCCTGGTGGCATTTCCCCCCGAGGCCATCGAGAGCTGCCCCAGAATCCTCCGGCCCCCAAAGATGGATTTCTCCAAGGCGGTTCCCTCTGAGGCAGCGACAGGTGCCTGAGTAGTTAGCTCCATCAGGTGACGCAGAAGCTTCCTTCTGCAGGTGGATTCTTGGTGAATGAATTATGAGTGAGCATCACCAGTCTTCCCATAACATCGTAATTAGGATGCCTGGGGCAAACTTCTCAGGTGATGACGTCACAAACCTCAAGGTATCAGTGCCGACGACACCCAGAGACTCCTTCGCATCTTACAAAAGCAAACTGGTCTTTGGATTCTGTTGAAGAACCATGTATCACCTTGTATTCATGGTTCACCTTGAACCATGTATTCAAGCTTCAAGCTAAGATGCTGTGTGGGTTCCCTCACCAGTGCTGTGTCTCTTTGGAGATAAATGGACAAAGATGTTATGAATGTTCCTTGGAGCGAAGGAATTATGTTCTGCAGGGTGCAGATTCCAGTTCACTCAACAGCACTGACCTAAGATGTCCGTGAAGAAACTCACTGCACAGATTCAGAACCAAAACCAGCAGCTACAACCCCCCCTCCACCCCTTGTGCATTTTCAATTTTTCTTCTGGAGCAGCCACTTGAACTTCCGATATACTCTTGTCACTGATGCTCATTTTCATGTATTTTATGATGGCTTCACCTTGTCATAACTTTTTGTAGTATCCTGGCATGCCTCTATAAATATTATTTTGCCAATAACATCCTACAAGGCTTTTCCCATTGCGACCTTTCCTTCAAAATGTGTGCTCTGTCAATAAATGAAGAGACAGAGGTTTGGACGCATGTACAGAATATTCCCCCACATTTCTTGGCATTTAAGAGAAACGTGTTAGAACCACGATATTGGTACCCTGAAAATGCAAACCCACACTCACCCATGAAGGACTTCCCTTGTCTTTGGTTGGTTTCCTTCTGGCCGGTTTTGTCACAGTGACTCCTCACCTCTGAAAAACACCACGTTTTCCTTAATTTCTCTAACATGCAGTCAGAATGGATTGAATATGGGTCCCTGAAAAGTTACATCCAATCCCACAACCCCATGCAACCTGCGAATGTGACCTTCCCTGGAAAAAGGTCTTTGCTGGTGTGGTAAAGTCAATAAGAGGACACAGTAGATTAGAATGGGCCCCCTGTGCAAAGACAGTGTCCTCAGAAGGGACAGAAGAGGAAATGCAGACCCAGAGGAGAAGCCACACGGAGATGGAGGCAGAGATGGGAGGGACGCGGCCACCAGCCCAGGGAGCTGGAAGAGGCTAGAAGGACCCTTCCTGGAGCCTGTGTAGGGAGCACAGCCCTGGGACCCCTGGATCTCAGAGGTTTGGTCTCCAGGACAAAGACAGGATGAATCCTGTTGTTTGAAGTCCCTGCATTTGTCACATTTCCTCATGCTGGCCCAAGGAAACCCACCCACTGCCCATATCATGCATTTCCTTATGGGTATTGTACTAAATGCTTGTGTTGGGTCAGGATGGTGACACCCCAACAGAACAAATAAAGTGAACCCCGAGAGCATTAGCAATGCCTGTGCTACTGACTCCATCACTCATCTCTGCAGGGAGAGGGCCTCCCAGGCTGGCGCTCCCTCTGGACCGTTGGGTTGACCACCAATTTGGCCCCGTGCACTCCCTGTTCATAATCCCTGCTCACCATCTCCTCTCTACAAACAAAACCACATTCAGGCATTGGGCACAACATCATGGAAACCTGTGGTTTCATTGTTTCCTCGGGGCCAGTTGCTCAGAGCTCTCGGAACACAGCGCTGCCTCTTCAGTTATTTTGTGAAACAGAAGATCCTTTGAAGAAGCAGTAAGCGCTTCTGGATGTGAAAGGAAATCCATTCTTTTCTGCAAACTTTCCAAGAATGCATGTGTTAGGAAAGGGTGTTTTTTTTTTTCTGTGCTCCCAAATTCTAGAGGAACAGATACCTTACCCACCTCCCCACCCCCAACAAAAAATCCATAAAAAATTCTGGTTGGCTGAACATCCTTTTTTGTAATATATACAGTACTGTATTTGGTTGGTACACAACACATTCTTTATTCACGGAGATATCTCACAGCTTAGAAGACATTGTGTGTCTTCTGTTTTGCACACCCGTGTTTCCTGTGAAGATTCGTGAGCCCCCAAACAATCTCTGCCTTCATGGATTAGCTCCTTCCTCCTCCCGCACTGGCCTTCATTATTTTCAAGCGACTTGCTTCCTAACCACTCTCTGTCAACTCGCCGGAGATGTCCAGTTCATTTACAACCTCGATGTGAGAGTCTCGGTCAATTACCACACTGAGCTACATGCTCTCTCGGGGCGGGACACACCAACTGTACTCTGCACTAATACATCTCAGCCGTCATTAAATGGCAGTTAATCGAATGGTCATGGGCCTGGAGGGGTTTCAGAAACAAATCCTCACTAGTGCCATTAAATGTCCTTTTTTTGTGGGGTAAACGGAGATACACAGACACGGGGATTGTATTCGAGACCAGGAATCTGCACAGTATGGGAACTGGTGTTTTAACAGATTCCTTAGAGGAGACATTACGGGGGAGAAAAGAGATTAAACACCCACTTGCAAAGAAAACTAAGCCATCCACGTTGGGGATTTGACCACTGGCTTGCTCCCCACCTGTGACAGCGGCCAAAGCAGGAAAGGTTTTATGATCTACCCCCCATGCTTAAAAACATGGTTTTGCATAAGATGAAGCTGCAATATGCCCCAAGCATGGTGTTGGTTTCAAAGATCATCATGGGATGTTTTTCTTTACCTGTGGCTTCCCATTGGCCACATTGCTCAGGCCAGGTGTTGGTATGGGAGTGGGGCTGGTGCCCACCTGTGTTGATGATACCCAAGGGGCTTAGTGCCTCTCACCAAGGTAAGCCCGCCCACCCACAGTGGAAGGTATCTGATTCCATTTCCTCTTGCGTGAAACACATGCCTTTTTTGTAACTCTTCCAAGATAAGAAACAAAGCCACTTTGTCGCCTTTTAGATTTTTGTGCATCCTCCCATTCTTGTGAAATCTCCCAATTCTGTTTGTCTCTATAGATGCTCATACCCATGTGGCGCTTATAAGCCTGTGCGTTATTTTCCTGAAGTTGTAAATCCAGGCCTCTCAACTTCCACCCTATTGGCATCGGAAGCTGGCTGATTCTTGTCTGAGGAAACTGGGATGTTCCTGTGCATCTTTGAGGAGTTGAGCAGCGTCTCTGGTCTCTATGCAGTAGATACCAGTAGCACCACAGCGTGGCAACCAAGTCTGTCTCCAGACATTGCCAAATGTCCCCAGAGATGGGGAGAGCAAAACTGTGAGGCACCGTAGTGTGGGACAATTGATGGTGACCTTGTCACCTGCCCATTAGATACAGGTAACATGATGGTGAGGACAATATGTTATTTGTCTCTACATATTTCCAAGTCGAGCACACACCCCTGTCTGTAGGAAGTCCTGAATCAACATTTATGACATTAAAATGCCTGTATCCAGTCATCTAAAATTCCTTGAAGTAGCAGAAAAGTTTTCCATGTCATTACTATCGCATTTCGAGAGACGAGGGTGTCTAGAGGCAAGAATATTCTGCAGGTTCAACCGTGGGCACGAGACTCACTTGGACTCCCCATAAATCTTAATTATGATAATATGCAAAGGCCAAAGACAACCTGTGAATCTCAGAGGGAGATAACAGCATTCACGTTGACTCCATAACTCAAGGTGGGAGCGCACGAGAGACCAATTATTACCATCGAGATTTATTTTCACACATAAAAGGTCCATCTCGGCCTCTTTTTCCAGCTCAGGGTGTAGGAGCAGAGAGACCAATTATTACTGTGGAGATTAATTTTCACATTGAAAAGGGTCCATTTCCTCCTTTTTTTTCCCCTTGCTTGCACGTTGAACAGCACATTTTCATCCCCAAAATTGACTCTCTCTCTCTCTGTCCCTGTCTCTGTCTCTGCCCCTCTGTTTCCGAGAAACTAAGGCACTGGCTGAAGGATGCAAAGCCCCCTCTCCCAGACCACATGTGTCTCTTCCCTTTGCCACAGGTCTCCTCTGAGGAAGCGTGCACACACGCACTGCACCAGCACTTGCTATTTCTGCGTCTGTCCCTACCTAGTTAACTCAGGAGGAGGAGGAAGCAAGCTATCCCCATGATGGCCTATGCAAGCCTGTCAGTGAAGAATTTGCATCGTCTGAAAACAAGTCACGAAGCCCAGCTTGAAGGGACAAGGGAGCCTCGTGACCTGTCTCGGGGTTGGCTTTGCATTTTAGCGGCATAGGGGTGTGGTTCTGCGGAAACTCATGAAATGCAGAGGCAGCGAGGGGTCAGTTGGGGCAAGCCTCACTATACTTAAGGCGCTGGGATAGTCCCGACCCCAGATACAGGATGAGCTACTTTTGAGGATGACCAGCATCCCTGGGGAATAACGAGCAAAGCTGTAGGAACACAGGACCCACGCCAGTGAGTTTCCTTTGCTCCTGGCCCATGTACATGTTCAATTCTAAGTAAAATATGAAAGGAGTGGATATGTTTCCAGAAGGGAGTCATGCAGCCATGTCTGCTTATGGCCCATCTCCTGGGCTGATGCAGAGATGCTTTATGGTCTTGTGGGAGCCAGAGGCCACACAGGATGATGGGAAGGGCTAACGAGGGTCTGGTTGGGGAGGAATGAGGTGCATTGTGGAAGCAGAGCTGATGGCTGGCACATTAGCTGCACAAGGTTAGGGGGACACGGCCTCCCTTCCCCGGGGGCTTCAGCAGCTGGGTGGTGCATTTACAGAAATGATAAAACCTGCCCTTTTCCAGGACAACAACGCAAGGTTCTCTTTGGAGCATGTGACATTTGACTGGCCCATAGATAGGGAAATTGAGGTGGCTAGGATAAGAAACCTCTACAGGGTTTCATGGAAGGTGTGGTCCTTTGTGTATGTGTGTGTGTGTTGGGTGTTTAAACCTTAAGAGGCAACTCTGAGGGTTGACACTAAGCACAGCCTATTCTGCTCTCACTCAAAGGGCTCCTGTTGGAATCTCACTCGTAAAACTGTGAAAAGACCACACTGCTGATAAATAAGTCTCCTGTGGAAGAAAAGGGAGCATGAGCCCAACCAAAATACGTATCCAGAAATAGAAGACAGTATACAGTTGGTGTATTTACACAGAGAAACTGTATGTTTTTTTTTAAGGAAAAACAGAATTTGTTCTGCAATAATATGTATTCGTGCCCAAAAATAGGCTCATTGCAAAAACACGGGGAACCGTGGGCTTGGAATGTTTTCTGCATTGCTCAGGATTTTTCTAGAGAAAGTGAAGCAACCGAGAGATTTATTTTAAGGAATCGCCCCACTCCATGGTGGGTGTTGGCGAGCCTGAAATTTTAGGGCAGGCCAGCAGGCTGGGAATCAGGAGTGGTTTCTACAACCTGAATTCAAGATGGTTTCTACAGCATCATCTTGAAGCAGAATTCCTTTTCTCCAAGAGTCCTCCGAGTTGGCAATGGAGACCTCCAACCAGCCCAATGAGGCTCATCTCCATTACCCCAGGGAACAGTTTGTAAAGTGTACGTTTGTCTCATCACCATTCTGTACACCCGAGACAAACACAAAATGACATTCGACATTGACTGTAATGAAAAAAACCTTTGAAAACGAGCCATCTGTCTTCTTTCAAGTCAACCGATTGTAGATATCTATCTACGTATTTATCTGTCTACACGCACAGAGAGACAGGACAGAAACACATACGTACACACTCACACAGACACCGTGGACAGAGAATCTTTGGGAGAGAATATGAGAAACTAACGTAAGAAGTTGGGCCGGCAGCCCCTTAGAAAGCACAGGATTGAGGAACATCATTAATGATGGGAGTGTGGCAACCTAAGTTTTACCTGTTTAAGAAATTTTAGAGGTAGCTGTGTGCTTTTAAGTGCCCTTTCTAATTGGATGTGTACTTGTGCTAGAGGACAAAGAAATTAGAAAGAAGGCTGAAGATTAGGAAGAACCAGTCACTTTCTTCAGCACTGCCTAACGAAAAAAGAGGTGAGTTTTCCAAGACCGTGCCACAATGAGATGGAGTTGTACAAGAGGGAAATAAAACATCACGACTCTACAAAAGACCTAGGTGAGCTCCTGGCTTTAATTCAAGTATTCACCAGAAGAATGGTTTGGCCACAAATGCATGCAGCTGCTAAGAACCAAATTTTGTTATTAAACCACCCAGAAAGAAAAATAATCCCATTTAAGAAGAAAAAAAAAATCACATCCTGATCTTCAGGGGGCCTTATTTTATTGTGGCTTATCCTTTGAAAATAATATATGGCTTTGAAAGGAGCCTTTGAAGAAAGCAAACCCAGAAATGAGTTGAATTATTCATTTTTATGAAACATAATATGGTTGGTTTATAGGACTTCATCGTCCTTGGCAGAAATACATCAGGGTAGTTACATTTAAAAAATATTTGGACAGAAAAAAGATTGCGCTATTAAGCAACTTGGGAAAGAGCTTTTCACACAATTATTATTGATGTGACAGAGAGGCAACATAATGTTTTAAATGGGCTGTTTGCTACAGTGAAAGAAAATAGAACACAACGAGTAAAATTGCAATATTGGAAATCACTTTGCACTTCATTTTGCAAATCACTGGCTTTGTCAATTGCAGCCAGAGTTTAGCATAATCCAATCCCACCAAATGGGTGAAAATGAGCTGTATTCCGTTCCGAGTGCTATTGTTAAAGGGGCAGTGTCGAAGGTAAGCATACAAAGATCTTAGGTGGGACCTGTTATTGCAATGTTGAGGTTGCCTGTGTTGGAGATACCCAGGCAACACCAACCTTGGAAGAGTGATGCTGTGTCAGATTTTTCACTGTGCTATCGTATTAAAACAAAATGTATTGGCCATTGTGTGATGATTAGCTCACCACACTCCAATACAACAAAGAAAGCCAATGTGCCATGGAAGAAAAGTTCTCTGCCTTCAGATCCAAGTTGTTTCTCATATGGCCAAAAAAGAAAACCCCATCCGGTTCCCCCCCAAACTACAGTTGGGTTGACAGCTGGATGGGCTGATGGATCGGAGACTAAACTGACCAGCAGGTAAATTCTCGGTGCTTGATTGAGAGGAATTCCCATCCTTGCTTAAAGATGTTTGGTACTTAGACAACTGGGGTCCCCCAGACTTATGGCTCCTCCTGCACCCCTAACTTGAATGGAAGCAACCAGTGGGGGGAACTTGGAAAGGAAGACAGCACAGTGGTGTAACTTTTGGGTTGAATAATACAGCCTGAGTTATTTATGTTGCCCTGTCTAGCTTCATGCAAACTCTAGTGATGTCACTATGATACTCAAAAATACAACTTTGAAGGCATTTCATTACTAATTATACGATCTTCCTGAAATTTCCCTTACAATATGCCTTTGAGGTTGTTTGAAGCTGAAGGTATCCCCTTGAAGGTTTGCTCGATGCAAAAAAAAAAAACCCAAAAATGTAGCATTCATGATTTTCCACAAGTACTTATCTATATATGCAAAGATGAGCCTTCAGGTTTTTCATTATTAATATAACTTCAAGAAGTTCGTGTGTTATTACAGATTGATGGTGGAATGCTTGAAAAATCATCAAACTGAATTGAGACAACCCATTTTGATCCTGAGTTCTGAAGGCTTGGGCTGATTCATAGCTGTCTTTGATCCTTAGTTTTTCTGTACAGAAACTAGATGAGAAGTGAAATAAAATGATGTCACAAATATATATATGTATATAGATAGATAGATAGATAGATAGATAGATAGATAGATAGATAGATATTTTAAAAGCTTGCTCATGATCAGCTTGGGGTCTTCACATCTTCCCACCTGAGATAAGAGCATTTTATTCTTTTATTTCCACAGAAAGTAAAGCCAATGAAATGATTCTGTCTCTACTAAGTTTCTGTTTAAGTGAAGAGAGGAAGAAATAGAAAGTCCTATTGGAAAACTAATTTAGAACTAAATTAATAAGGCTTTAAGTTTTACCAGAAACTCAGAAAAAATTATTTTATAGATATTCATGCTGAATATTTCCTTTGAAGTAAAAAGAGGTGTGGACTTTTATCTACCAGTTTTTATTGATTTTTTAAAATTACTTTTTACAGAGATTTTATTTATTTTTAGACAGAGGGGAAAGGAAGGAAAAAGAGGGAGAGAAACATCCATGTGTGGTTGCCTCTCGTGCGCCCCCTACTGGGGGCCTGGCCCGCAACCCAGGCGTGTGCCCTGACTGGGAATTGAACTGGCGACCCCTTGCTTCACAGGCTCGTGCTCAATCCACTGAGCTACACCAGCCAGGGCTTTTTTATTTTTATTTTTTATAACGTGCCTTTGCTTCGAGAGAACTCTTCTACTCCCAAGAACAAACTTGAAAATGGCTCTATGGTTTGCATTTTGAATTAATGTTTCTTGTCACAGATGTGAGACAACTTCAAGTTAACAGACCTGCCTATTTAATGGCCAAATCCAATGCATTGCAAGCATGAAATATTCACAAATATGTGTCGATCAGAAATATGTGCCAATGCTTTAAATTTATTGACCATTAAAAATAGAAAACAATAGTATTCCACATCAACACACACTGTAGCACTTACCACGTCCTCAGAATGAATATGATCCTACATCAATTGCTTTCAAATAGGAATAAAATTACTTTACTCACCTTTGAACATTTTACAACATTTTTTCTGTAGCTCTGTAAGCAAATACTAGCTCTTTCTGTGGTTTAGTGAGTGCATCAGGATTCTTGTTTTCATGATATAATATCAGGTCCATTTATAATTATTTTGCATTTTTCTTCATAAACTTTATTTGCTCATAGAATTTTAAAGAATTAGAGATGAATCTCCAAAAGGTTTTTTTCCCCTAAACGCAGGCAATGATTAAGCACCACATACTGATAGTTTATAAAATTATATGCTGTCTCTAAAATGGTATTGAGCATGTATTTATCTATTTGGGGGGACAGATATTTAATGGGGCACCAAAGCTTGCTTTTATGAAAGTGATAGTCTTAACAAAGCAGTTTCGAAAGATTGGTACTTGAGAACATGAAAATACTCAATTTTTCCTTGATACTATAAGTTATAGGAGATGAAGGAGTTATAAAAAAGGGGGTTGTGCACCTCATTTTTCAATAGGTTGATGAGGAAGATGCTGTTATGTTGGATAAAGGCCCGTGGTGCACCATAATAATCGTATCTGTTTGTCCCTAAAACGACACTTCTTCTCAATCCAATAAACTTGGTCAGCAGCATCTCAAAGCCCTCTAGGTATATACTAGCACAAATCACCTATTGGGTTTCTTGTCTTGAATTCAAAGTGTAGAAAATATTGAATAGCCCATTCGATGCCAAAGAGATGTATTCCACTGCTCTCTGGATCTGCCGGGGGCATGCAGACGGATGAATTTGCACCAGCCCGAAGATGAATACAGTTACAAAGAGCTGGGGAAATAGTTGGCCAACCAATAAAGTCATCTCCCTAAAAATAGCATGAGCTTTCAACCCCAAGATGCAACACGGGATTTATGGGTCTTTCAGGTGAGTGGGAATTCTGTCTACCACCTTCCAAGCTTTCATGATACCTTGTTAAGAATGCACCAGCCATGAACACGCAAGGAGGTCCAGATGCTGAAAAGGCATCGGACCACATTTCTTCCTGCGGGTTTTGTGTGTGAGATGTGCCCCCATCTCGGGCAGCCCGTGGGTGATACACCAGGTTCAAAAGGAACCAAATGTGCATGAATCTAAGACACTGATGGGACATCTCTGTCCATCAAATGCCTGACGTCAGTTCTTGGACCCCAGGGAGGCATGTTATTTGAGGGACGCATTTACCAGATTTCTCTGTCCTTGACCCTCTTCTGTCCCTGTTGCCTGTGACAATTTCTTCTCAAAATGTTGGAACGGGTCCCCGGGTGTCCTGGTAAATAACCCACTCATGGTGTTGCACCTATTTCTCCTCATTCAGTGCATTCTCCCGTCCTTTCTGACACATGTCCTCACACTGTGCTCTTCTCAACATCCATGTGGCTTTTCCACAAGGTGACACGTCACCACGTCCCTGAGAGCATCACAAAGTCAAAGAGTCTGTCGCGATAACACGGGCTTTCTGGAAGGACCTGAACCCAAGGCACTTCCTACCTAGTTTACAGATGATCACACAAAATCACAGGGAGAAATTATCTTAAATTAGAATGCGTAGCTGAGACCAAACATCAAAAGGGGAAATGTATATCCCAACACTCAGTCTCAACTGTATTATGTCCTAGGGAACTGAAGCACGGTAGTGTGTCTCTTTCCAAATTTTTACATAGCATTAGCAGTAACCTTAAGAAATGCTAAGTATCTTTTCACAGTACAAATTGCATGTGGTCTCAATAACACTAATAGTTCCAAAATAAACTTGGAAAATGTACAAACATGTTTATAAAGAGGCATGCATATTTACCGCATTGTTGTAAAATGTCCAAACTGTCTTAAGTTAAATAAAAATTCAAATTCTGTACTCTGCTTCTAATTAAACTGGAATTTGGTATTTCAAGATGTCCTGAGTGTTTATTCCATACTTGCAGAGTATAAGATTTTTCTTCTGTTTAGGAGAATAAGAAATGGAATAAAAGGGACATTATCCTTGAACATATAACAAAAAAAAAAAAACTGTGTTCATCCCTGATGAATTGATTCATAGTTTATGCACAATTCCCTTGGGTTTTATTTCCCAAGGACTTTTATCGGAAGTAAGTAAATACCCTCTGTTGAAAGTTTGATTTTTAAATGTTGGAGAACCCACAACACATGCTTGATAAAATCCACTTCAGAGAAGAACATGATAAAATGAGGTTATGTCGCAAAAACCTTCAAATTAGATGTCATCGCAAGCTGGCTTCCTTATTACAAGTTCACACCCTCTTTCACCATGGACACTAAGGAAGGAAGGAGACGCCCTGCCAAATTTTCTACCATATTTTGCCATATATAATGCGCCATTTTTTGCCCAAATTTTTGAGGGGAAAAATAAGGATGGGCATTATACATGGCTTGTGCCCGAAATACCTTGTATTTGTTCTTGTGTTTTGTAATTATTGGTTACATAAAATCTCCTGGACCATAATAGGTTCAAAAATAAATGCTAAACTTCCTTTATCATAGGAAAAAAACAAGCATCTAGATATAGATCAATAAAAAATGGACTTCAGAAATTAAAACAACAGATCTTTTTTTCCTCTGAAAGTCTGGGCTGAAATCGTGGGTGTGCATGCTACACAGGGGCACGTTATAAATGACAAAGTACGGTGATAACTCTGTTAGCTTTTCGGGGAGCCCCTTCAGGCTTTTGCTCAGCCACTTGTCCCTTGCTCACTTTTCAGGATGGACACAGAGCATGTGAGGTTTTCTCCAGTCCAGGTACACTTAGTTAGAGACTGGGGCTGGGGGCGGGGGACTCCCCGCTTTCAGCGTATAGTAAAAATATGGCAGCTGAACCCAAGGAAGTTGGACCACAGATGGCAGGTCCCTCATTGATGAAGCCACCGAAACACAGCTCCGTTCCTTTAAGAAAACACCCCATCTGATCCACGAGCATCCCACCGGTGGCTTGGATGGGGAGCACCAGGCAGCTCCTCACTGCTTTCCCCCCAGTATTTCAATGCTGCATGGACACCTGCCTGGGTGAGGTGCATAGCTTTCTATACATGGCAACATAGCCCCAAGAAGATCAAGACAGTTTTGCACTGTGTAAGCCTAGTATTGAAGAATAACATCAACAGCTGACATGGATAGGTTTGCCGATATTCAGGATCTTCGTAGAAACCATTGCATGCCAAGTGTTGAAATTTCCTACAGCCTCCGTGTTGGATTATTCCTAACAGACTGGATTAGCGGCATATTCTTATGAGACTTCCAGCTCTGTGTTCCCCCCAATGGTGGCCAAGATCGTCCAGCGTCACAATGTGGTGACGGTTCCAAGGTTCGTACAGACTTTTCCCATGAAGAGAGTCCCCACCCCCACAGGCACTGTTCTGAGCGCTGTTGTGGAGACGATTTTCCTGTATTTGGGACGGGCCCCAAAAGATCAGACTAGGCCCAGCCCTTTGGATGTGACCAACGGCTTTAGTTTCCATACCTAATGACACTGTTATGAAAGCAGCACAGTGGATGGAAATCAGATGGAATCCAAGTCCCAGGTACCTCTCATGTGTAAAAGAACTCATAACAATTCCCAGGAAAAAAATACTGAAAAGGTGTTCTCATTTTTCAACATAAAAATCGACTTTATTTGCAACCCCCAAGGGCTGCCCTTCCAACCGTCGTGGTTTTAAATAAAAGGATTCATATTCATCCTTTTACAAAGCTCCTCAGCTTTCTCCCAATTTTATTCATGTTATTTTTCTTGCTCTCAATTCTCAAGACATTTACTTCCGTATTTTGTAAAAGCCATGACCCCCAACTGTTCTACGATATTTGTAATCTATTTCCATGAGAACGCAAACACTTGGAAAATGAGATGGTTTTGGCATTAAGAAAGGCAGTTGGTCCCCATCCGGGGTCCCTCTCTTGTTCAGCCTATTTCCGCTGCTCCGCCAAATTCTTACCCAGCCCCTACCTGTGTACCTCCACAAACAAGGGGTTCCACACCTGGAAGAAAAGATACTAGAATTAATAACCTCTTATGGAAATGTGAGTAAAAGCATAGAACTGTGTAAATAAAAGGTATATTCATATGCACGTAAGATAAGAAAAACCTGTCACACCCTCTCCTCCGCTAAATGACAGAAGTGATATTGGAAAACCTGGTTAACATCTACAACCTTTTTCCCCCCCACACACACAGATTTAATCCAATTATATTTGTCCACTTAAGGCCATTCCCCACCGCTCTTGCCTTGAAATGTTGGCGACACACAAACTGTGGGAATGTCAGGTGTTCAGCAGATTGTCACGACACGTGGATTCTTCCATCCCGGGCGTTAAATGACCCCTGCTTGAAAAATAAAGACGACCAGGAAGCAGACAGACTAAATGAGCAGAAATCCCTTTAGAACTCACGCTTCCTCCTGTAAATTTCTGTGACATTTCCAATCCACCATGTGAATTTTCTTCTCAAATAAGCAGAAATATTTTCAAGCCTTTTTTTTTCTTCCTAATTGGGCTTTTCCCCCCTCTCCTTTCAAGGGGGGATGGGGGCTATTTTTGACACTCCAGGCCAGTGCTGATTAGAGACAGTGCAGAAAGAGATGCTCATTGCCATTATTTGTCTGTCTTATAAAATGTAACAGGTATAGGTGTCCAGATAAAGTGTGTTTACCTTTGTTCGGCTCTGCTGATAATTCCCTGTGTAAACTCCACACCGTGGAATTCTGTTTCCCATCATATATGTATGATGTATATAATACATATTCTATCTCTCTATGCATACAGATATACACGTCATACACATACATGTTCTCTATCATATACATATACTATACATGTACATCGCCTGCAGGGCTCTCAGAGTGTCCTCTGTGCAGGCATTATGTGTTAGGGGAGCGGGCGAGTGTGTAGCCCGGACTGGGGCACCAGGTATCAGGAGACCTCACTGGCTTGGGTTCAAATCACAGAGCAGTGGTCCCTCCTCCTTCAACCTCACTAATCTGGACTCAACTGCAGGGAGGAAACAAGGCAAAAAAAAAAAACAAAACCCAGAAGTGGAAAAGTATCTCTTGTGCACGTGGCAAACCTCGGGTGGCATATAAATCGTGAACCACCAGCTGCTCATTCATCTTCCCATTTCCACACCGTTGGCAGGGAAGGTGCCCAGTGAAACCAGGAGCCCAGGAGGCAGTGGTTCTAAACCCTAGGTAAGTGCCGTCTGGGGAATGTTCTGTTTAAATCCAACACCGATGCTTGTCTGTCCCTTGTAACGGTGGATATCTCAATAATTACACCGCTTTCTTCCACAAGAACAGGAGCTAATGGTTTGTAGAACACCAGCAAGGTGTTAGCATTTTGTTGTTGTTGTAGATTTTATCCTTCACTTATTTGGGGAGCAAGTTTCTCTCCTCAGTTTTCAGTCACCTTATTAGAATTAGTCCACTTGGATGGAAATTGTCATGGAGACCCATTTCAAGTAAAATGAACATGGAAACAGAACACATTATATCATTTCAGCTGTTCAGGAAAGGAAAAAAATAATTGCAGCGTTCTGTGCTTTCATTACAAAACAAAACAAAAAAAAAGGTCTCAATAAATTGCCTCAGGGTCTGCTTAAAAGCCAGAAAAATAAGAGCAAATTAAATCCAAAATAATGAGAGGAAAGAAATACTAAAGATAAAAGTGACAGCCAGTGACAGACAACACAGTTAAACAATGGAAAAAAACCCAGCTTCATCAAAAATGGATCCTTTCAAAAGTTGCATGCATTATTCAAACAGATAGATTTCTAACCATTCTGATCGAGAGACAAAGAAAACACACAAACAGATAAATTTAGGTGCATCGCTAATGGTTTTATAAATATTAATGTAATAATGAGTGAATATTAAGAACAACTTAATACCAACACATGTGACAAACTTAATGGAAAGACAAAAATTACCAGAATTTACACACACACACAGACAAGCCTATCTAGCCTTCTATATAGTTAACAAATATAATTCACAATAAAAATATTGCTAAACATCACTTACAGGACACACTTAAAAACAATAAAAACTCTGCCATAATTAATACCAAATGCTTGCAAAGTCATCTAGGACAGAGAAGAGGAGAAACCACATCATTCTCAGAATAAAAAAGCCATTGCAATGGAAACAAGCTACAGATAAGCAGCTCTACTTTATGCAAAAACGTTTCACAAAATACTAGTAAATAGAATCCAGTCATGTACAGTGGTCTGGTGGAAGTAAGGCCTGCTTGAGTGTGGTTGGTAGAAAAATAATAAGGGCGTCATAATTTAGAGTTTAATCTGAGCATTTCACCTCAAATGTCTGTATGGTGTGCTGGAGTGTGATATTGTTCTGTTACAGAATGACATGCTTAGGATTCTGTGATAAAAGATTTTGTAATAAAAAGGGGGCGTTATGTGTGCCGGACCCCTGTATAAAATGGGTCAAAAACTCTCGGCCAAGTTGAATGTAGTCACAGGAATATGAACTTGGTTTAGCACTCATCAGCCCATTAGCACAGATCAACAGATCTGAAATCCATGAGAATAATTTCAAAGAAGAAATGAAACAGAAAAAAAGCAATTGGCTACATTAAAATATGAGCTAAAAATATAACTTTTCTGGAAGAAATTCTGAGGGAAATTGTTTGTGACAATTGGTCAGTAAAACATCTCTGGGGTTGGGGACACAAAAATGATCTGCAAAGGAAAACAAACCATTACATTTTATTCATATTTAAAATCCTCATTTTTAAAAGCATGCAGTTAAGGATTTGATTAGTTAATTAAACACGTTATGGGGAAGGATTTACAAAATAAGTAACAAGGTTTTTTTTTTTTCCCACCAGCATAGTCAAATTATTCTTACAAGTGAACAGTAAAATGAGAAAAGGCGTTTAAATGATTCCGATGGTCAAACAATTGAAGCAGACATTTTCATCTAAAAAATAGGCAAACGAGCAATAAACCCATGAAGTATCATCAATGGCATGCATGAGTCATGAGAAAAGCAAAGAAAAACGAGTTACCCTGTGTACATACTGAAGAGGCTAAAATTGCAAATACTGAGGATACCAAGTGTCAGTCATGTAGAACTTGAATTCATACATGGTGTGTGGAAAGGTATTAGCAAGTCACTGTGGAAATTATTGGACTTTTTTTTCACTACATGAAATTCAATGTACAGTTAACACAGGATTCATCAAGGCCGTTCTAAGTATTCATCCAAGAGAATTCAACACATATTTCTACTCAATGACCAACACACGGTTGTCCCTGACATTTTAACTCATACTGTATCCTAAGAATCCCAAAACACCCACTCAGAAAAATTTATGCACCCATTGTTCATTGCAGCATTATTTACAGTAGCCAGGGTCTGAACACAGCCCAGGTGTCTCTCAGTAGATGAATGGATAAAAAAACAGGGACATTTACACAGTGGAATACTACGCAGCCATAAAAAAGGGAGAGAATCTTAGCTTTTGTGACAGTGTGGCTGGACCTGGAGAGCATTATGAAATAAGCCGGTTGGGGAAAGACAAGTTCTGTATGATTTCCCTCATATGTCAAATCTAATGAGCAAACTGATGAAGAGACTAGAGACAGAGGCATGGACATATGGACAGACTGACAGCTGTCAGAGGGGAGGGGAGGGAGAGTGGAGTCAAGACAGGGATGAGATTAGCCAAAGAACAGGCATGTTTGACCCATGGACACCAGGAAGTGAGCAGGGGCTGGGCACAGGGGACAAAGGAGAGGAAATGGGGACATCCCTAACAGTGTCAACAATAAAAACCAAGTTAAAAAAAAAAGTAAAAGAAACACAAAACAACCGTCATATCCACCAGCCCGGTCAATCTATGTCTGTGTGCCCAGGAGATGGACAAGTGCTCACCAATGAAAAAAGAGCAGACCTCCAAGATTCCCAACAAGAGCGTGTCTCAAAAAAACTCCACTCCCAGTGCAGAAGCTGGGCAGAGAAGAATTATTGTATTTCTATGCAGCTCTCAAAAAAAAAAACAACAACAAGCAACCAGAAGATAACGCCAATGGCTCCCACGGACTACAAGGGCATTAGCAAATCCTGTGAGGATGTGTTTTGGGGCCTGGAAAAAGACAATTATCATGTGTGTGATGATTTTGGCAGGCATATTTCACCCACATTTCTCATTTTGTAGTGTCAATTTTAAGTGTGCATTTCACAGCACATAATAAAGACGCTTAATTTAAAATATATATAAAAGAAAGCACAGATCCAGGTAGTCTGTAAATGTTCCCACTGGGGAGGACCCCTTTGTTGGCACATCCCAATTGCCTCTGTGACAGGCAGGGAGATGTTATGAAAATCTCCCCGAGACCCTGCATGCCAGCTGTTCTGGGTGGGACTGAGTGAATTCCCGTGGAGAGAAGGAAAACAAAATTAGGAGAAAGCCAGGTGTCTGTCGAAAGGTAAATTTACCAGGTGGCTCTCGCAAAGATAAATGTATTTCCAAAATGAGACTGAGGAAAAAAATCATCTCCTGGTTATTCTGTCTTTACCCCAGTTTTGCCCACTCTCTCTGGCCTAAGCTAAAAATGGCAATTTTAAAATATGCATGAGGCATGTCCAGCAGGAAGCTAGCCACGTAAAACGAAAAATAGAGACATTTATTGAAGAAGGCACAAGATACAAGAAATTGTACATAGGATAATGATGCCTCAGTGCCCTTCAAAATAGTCACCTTGGGACCACACACAGTTCTCCCAATCGCTATCAGCTGCCCTGTTGTATTTTCCTGAATCTCATCGATGGTCTGAAATCTCTTCCCTTTCAAAGGTGATTTTAGTTTTGGGAAAAGTCAGAAGTCACAAGGCACCGAATCTGGGCTGTAGGGGAGGGGCTGAGTCACCTGGGTGATTGGATGTTTCACCGAAAAACTCTGCACAAGATGTGATGCGTGACTGGGCACACTGTCCTGGTGAAGCTGCCAATCACCAGTTGCCCATAGCTGCAGCCTTCTGAATCATCCAGATAGTTTCCATGGAGAAATGTTCAAGCTGAACACAAAATCTGATGCAGATTCTTTGCTCTAGTTGCTCATTTTTCAATGTGATGGGCACACAGTGCACATGCTCATTCAATGGCGTCTACCACCCCCACTGACGAGTACAGTGAAGTCGTCCTTGTTCACGCCTGTGCATCCCAGTCCACTCTCCTTGGCTGCCTGGTTATATTGATGCCGTGCAAACCGTTCTCATTATATTAAGGAAGGCTGGACTTTTTCCAGACAGACCTTGTATTCAGAAATCTCAACCCAATTATTGGTCTCTAAATTTCAGTATAAAGAGGAGACAAGAAAAAATTACATTCACTTAGCCCACCATCTATAGAGAAAAGCGCTCTTTAAATTGGACTCAATGGCTTTTAAAGATGAAACATTGTATAAACAAAGAATTAGAGGATAACTCCACAAATATAAAGGGGGTTGGCACTCTAGGAAATTGGCTCAGTGGTAATTCGATCAACAAGATGAGAAATAGACCCATAAAACCATTAGCGGTCATAATTTTTTTCAATTCTTTCCAGATAGAAATAGCATAAAGAAAGCTAATCATTGAAATGTGGTATGAAAACCGAGGGTTCGTGGCCGACATCCAAACTCCAATTCTAGCCTACCTCTTCATTTCTATTATTGAACAATACAAGTGAAAACAGCCGATTCGGTACCTAAATGTAATCACGGTCATGTTAATAGCAGTAGATTTCAAGTCTTTTAAAAATTGAAGATGAGATGTGGTATTTATCCTTCCTCAATCTTTTGAGAGTAAAAAAATGGGTGTGCACTGAAATTGAGGAGTCTACTCCACACTCAGAGTGTGAAATTTGACCAAAAGGGGTGGCCAGGGACAACCTGACGCTGCCAAGATGCTCCCCGAACATCCCATTCATTTTGAGAACCTACTGCTCATTGTAGACATCAATGCTTTGGGAGTTGCTTGAAAGTTTGTGGACACAAAGGAGTGATGATGAACCCTAGACCTCAGCAAAGACCTAAGGCATTTCTCCCTCCCTTTTATCGTTAACAAAAAGCTCCAACCTCCTTCCAAGGAAGAGAGCATAAAAGGATAAAGGAGGCAGCAGAGAACACAGAGATTGCAAAAGGAAAGCACATTGCACGGGCGTGTTCCCATTTTCCAAGAAAAGGCAAGGGCAGGGAAGAAGCGGAAGGAGTCTTGTCAACAGCAGTGATGCTGGCAATAGAAGACCCTCTGACTCCTGCTGACCATCAGAGAGGAAAGGACCTCGAAGACCGAAATCGCCGCTATGAAGGCAGCAAGAATACCAGTGCACCATCCACGCTCAAATACCGGTTCCTGGACACAAGTCTCCCCCCGACCTCCCAAGTCCTGAGAAAGAGGTAAGGACTTAGGACGAACTGACTATTTGCTTACAAGGAACTTCTTATCAGCCAAGCGTACGTTGGGAAGTGAGAACAGAGTCTAGGAATCCAATGTAGGACCCCCGAGTCAGGGTCTGGTGTGTAGCTCTGTATTTTCCCATGAAAGCAGGGTTTTTAGCTGAGCACCAGGGTGCAGAGAGGGAAAACCAGGTCCCCTCGCCTGCTTTTCTGGAGCTGAGGCCTTGGCTACCTTTTGCATTTACATGGAAGGTCAAAATCTGTGGGACGGAAGGGAAAAGACTTCTAACAGAAATGGCAGCCTTAGTATGTTTTTCCTTCATCTGTGCTTGTCCTCTCTGCTGTAGGATCTAAATCAGAGGTAATCTCCTGTCGTTCTGGGTGTGTGTGAGCATGTTTTTGTCACAAGCAACCTTGAGGTTTATTCATTTTGGGGAGAACATGCCCTCCTCGTCCTAAGTCAGGAGTTCTCCAAAATCACACACACACACACACACACACACACACACACACACACACACACACACAACTCATGCTTCAAAGCAAGCAGTCGCTCACAAAATTAGGTCATTTCCTCTACCCACACTGTCTAAACTAGGCCCTGTCTGGCTTTTTAAAGACAAAGTTGGCCAACCCATTACTTGGTGGACAGGAGACATTTATAAGAAAGGAAAATAACTTCAAATAACTTACACCATTTCTTCCTCTTTGCGTGTCTCTGGCAAAGCCCACAAGAAGGTGCATAATAAGCTAAGCACTCCATAAAATAAAATCAGAAAGTTGGCACATTCATTAAAGGCCTTCTGTGGCAACAGGAAACTCCTGCTAGTTTGACTGGGTTCTTGCAAACCGATATTAAAAGTGAACATGTTAGCGCTTGCCTATCTGTCACAAAAGTTTCAAGCAAAATTAAAGTTTCACTAGACAGAAGTGGTGTGTAGCTTTTGTGAACAAAGGACATTATTCATTTTTTGATATCCACAGACTTAACCAGGAAAGGACTTTTTAGATACATTCAGTCTATTTTTAAGTCCAGCAACTATGCCTCACTGCTGAGAAAATTAATCTCGTGGGCAATACATTCACTTAAAATATTTTGTTGAATGTTAGAAAAAACTGGAGACATTTTAGGGATCCGATCCTGTTTCATTGTAGCAGAATGCTATCAAAACACAGCTGAACAGGTGAACTGAGAAGAAGATTCAGTAAATACACTCGATAGGTCAACATCACAAAAAAAAAGTAAAGAACCATGGAGTCTTAGGAACCCTGTAGCACAGTTTCAATCTAAGGTTAAAAAAGCAAATGCAAAGGTTTTCAAGAATGTGCAGCCCCTGAAACTCTCATACTGTGAGTGCATCATGGTAGGTCAAGTTTGGAAAACAGCTTGTCATCAAGTTCAATACGCTTCTCTCACATCCCGGCAATTCCGCAGCTTCACGGTCCCTCCAGACACACGTGACCTGCCTGTGACTTGTCATAGCGATTCACACAAACTAGCCAGACAGCAGGAAAGGACCGACACCCTTCCATCCTGTGGGAATCCCACGAACCCTCGGTGACGTAGCCACGGAAAGAAATACTCAACGCTAACAAGAAAAATAAACATTGATAGGCACCACAGCGGGGATGACTTGCAAAACATTAGGCTGCGTGAAAGAAGCAAGCCAATAAGACAGCCTGATATTTGAAGTTTGGTCCAAGTCTGTGCATCAGGACGCCCATTTCTACACTATTCTGGAATAGCCTGAACGACAGGCACTATAACAATCAACAGTCATCACAGGCTCGGTGAGGGGGCTGTTTGCAAAAGGACAGAGTGGAAATATTTGGCGTAGTGGAAGTATCGTTTTTGTATGTTTCATAAATGCTTTGTTAACATTTATTATTTATTTTTTATTGTTGTTCAAGTACAGTTTTCTGTCTTTTACTCCCATCCCAGCCCACCCCCCCAGTGCTCCCCACCTCCCTCCCATTTCCACCCCCCCTTAGTTGTTGTCCATGTGTCCTTTATACTAGTGTCTGTAAATCCTTCCTTTTTTCCCCTGAAATGCCCTCCCCTGTTTCATCAATGCTTGATTTCATGGAAGACATTGGCTTTCTAACTCAAAATATTGACGGCCTGTTTTTGCCAAGCATTTACATACATAACCTGGTTCACCCCCTTCCCCCACTAACACTCACACTTTTTTGCTTTTCACACAAAGTTTCCAGTGTCTGGGGGATTTAAATTCCTGTCTGATTGACAGAGGCAGTTGTGGCGGTGACGAGCACAAGAGAACACGCCTTGGGCCAGCCTCGCCAGATGGGAAAAATAAATACAGTCACTCGAAATTCTCATTTTCAGCCACACTTTGGTTATTTAAAGAACATTCTTTGCTCAGTTACATTTCAAAGCAACTGTAATCAAGGCTGTGTGTGGGGAATGAAATGTAATGAACCCATGTGTGGGGGTTCATTACATGAAAGTCTGGGACTTTCGGGAGCATGTTTTCCTCGGGGAGTTGGGTTGGGCACAATTGTTGTGCCTGCTCATTTCCATGTCAATGACAGAGAATAGCGTCATCAATACAGCAAGGTCTGGGGGAATCGCTTCGATAAGCAGAAAGAGTTCATAGGCACGGTTTGAGTATAGCCTCTGTGCTGGGTTCTCTATGGAAACAGAATATCTAACATATCTATCATCTATGTATCTTCTGTCATGTTAGCTACCTACCCATCTATCATCTATCTACCTATCATTTACGTATAATTGCCTCACATAATTGTGAGGACTGGCATAGTCGGAATCTGCAGGGTCCACCAGACCTCAGGAAGTGTTAATATTTCATGTGAACTCTGAAGTCTTTCCAGAGGCAGAGTTTACTCCTCATGAAGGGAGCTGAGTTCTTTTTTTCTCTTAAGTCCTTCAACTGATTGGATGTGGCCCACCCACAGGATGCAGGGCAATCTGCTTTACTCAAAGTCTCCTGCTGAAATCCTTCAGGCCATCTAAAAGATACCTTCTCAGAAGCAACAAAACTCATCTTAGCTCGAATTATCCAGGACATGTGGGGACACATAGATATAACCCTGATAACCACTCTGGTCATCCAAATGGTTTCGACAAATTCTGTGGTTGTTTTTATGCCTTTTTTTTTTACATGGTTGACACTTTCTTTATCGTTACATATGATAACTTTTCTGACTTGTAGTACTTCCTCTTCTATTCAAAAACTCTTCTAATTATCAAATAACAAAATGCTCATTTCCTCAAAATACGGAACTACGTAGCCAGGAAATCCACTGGTCTGGGTCACTATGCAGACCAAGCTCACTTAGGTAGGCCACTTTACAAGCATTGTTTTATTAACTATAAAAAATATCGTTACTAAGATAAGGCGGGACGCTGCATAGAAAACAAGCCAGTTTGCAGCGGTGGGCAGCTTCTTCAAATTCTACTACATGTTTACAGAAATTCAAAACAAATATTTACTAAACCTTTGCCATATTGTGGTGTCAAGTTTTCTAGTCATATTAACATTGATTTCTTGCCTTTTTCCCCCCACACACATTGTCTGTACAGAGTACAGAAATGAAAAAATGCTGTAAATTAAATAATGTAGCAAACATATCATTTAAGTCTCTGCACTGAAGTGACTATGATATAAATAAGGGGATTTAACATGCCTCCCAGCATAACGTGTTTTAGTGATGTCTGATAAACACGGTTTTGGGTTTCTTTTTTTCCAGCTTGGCTGACACCTTTGCCTCCCAAACAGAGTTGGGTGTATTGAGCAGTGTTTGCAGGCTTCACCTGCCAGGAGATTCCAGAAATACAGAAATTCTATCGTTGTACGTTCTTGTGCTTCATTCTTTCCACCCTGCCCAGGAGAGAGAAATGCACCCTGGATTCCTCAGGAATTACCCTCATTGGCACTTGCCCAGAAATCAGTCTCCAGTTTTAAGAAGTCTGTCTGTTTTTTGTTTGGCATCCCACACCCTGATATTGTTCGCTCTTAATTTTGTACCAAGAGGTTAGGACATTGCTACAAATGTCTGTGTTGTCCTAAATTATTTGTGACTTGCTTTGGGGTCCAGCCTTCTCTCAGGGCTCTGTTTGGGTTCGGAGAACTGCAAAGTGTATTTCCAGTGTGAACGCTTCTTTTTGTTTGCCTCTATTCATTCTCTTGGCCAAAGTGAAAGATTTGAATCATTACCAGTCCACCCAGCACGAATCTTTATTTGCATCAAGAACTCCACAGTGTAGGCATGTGCCGTAATCAAATTAAGATTACGAAATTGTATGGGCTTTTTAAAGAAAAAAATATCTTTTCAAATGCATTTGCTTCCTGCCGTTTCAAAGGGGTTGGTATGAAATAACAGAAATGCATTCCCCTTGCCACTCTGAAGTCAGGGCTCTGAATGCGGAGTGTTTCCTGAGATGCTGCAGAATCTCCTCTTTGCTTTTCTGGCTCCTGGTGGCCACAGGCAAAGCTCGGCCTGTCTCTTAGTCACACCCGTGCCTGGCTCTGTCTTCATGGAACACTCAGCGTGGGGCCACCTCAGCATCCGGGTTTCCCCTTTTCATAACCACATCTGTGATATTGAACAACAGTTCAATTCAATTGATCTCATCTCAACTTGATCAGGCAAAGATCTTATTTCTACATGAGGTCCCACGCACAGTCCTGGAGGCCGGGATTTCCGCCGCTGTTTGAGGAGAACACACTCTATCTAACAATGAATCATAAGTCAACATTCCCCGGTCGCTACATCTCAGTGACTTGGAAGAGTGTCGAGGCAGGTAAAGTGAAACTGTAGCTACAATAGTCGCCCAGGGGATGGAACCAAACCACGGCACTGAAACCCATCCATGACCCGGGGTGGCCGTGTTCTCCGAGGTTGGCATCGTGGAGACTCTGGAAGGCTGACTTGCATAGCCTACCCTTTGCACAGAGTTGTGGAATTGTTTTAAAACATCTCTAAAAACTGTTGCTCTAGATCCCTTTGGTCTCCATGTTTTTTGGACAGATGTCATTTCAGGGGAAAGGATCTACTGGGTTAATCCATCAGTATGGAGGAGGAGAGCTTTTTGATGACTTCAGAAACTCTATTCCCATTACTTACCAGCCTTACAGATGGCTTGAGTGTGGCTCCATCTGCAAGAAGACCTGGCTTGACAGCAGTGGTCCTGCCCGTGTTTTGGACAGAGCCATCATTTGCAGGCCATGCCCTGCGTACTATAGGAACTAGAGCAAATTCCTCCCTAGTCCTCGGTACAAGTCACCCAGAGTCGAGACCACAGAAAGTGGCCCATGGCCCTGGCTTCTCAAACTTGGTGATAGGCACGACCTTAGACAGCTCCTCCAGACGGGCCACAGGGATTGCAGCTGTTCGCCGGTACTCAAAATGCCAGAATTCATACGGGTCACAGCTACTCCTGAGAGGCCCCCTCCGTGTCTTACATTCTGCTGGGTGCCCTCCGATATATTCTATTTCCTTTGGCCTTCAGAGTAGCCGTGACATTGAAAGCAAACTTCCACTGGGGAGAGAAAGGCAGCTCTTGAAGGAGTCGTACTTTTGGGGGGAGCCAGACGTCTATGTGTGTGTTTCCCAACAGAGAATGTGGCTGAGTTTCCCTCTGGGCTTGGTTGTGACATCCAGCTGAAAAGTACCAGCCCACACCGAGCCTGTTTCCAGACTTTTCTTGTACTAGTAGAACAACGTGAGATAAGAATGGATGTTTTCAGGAGCTTCAGGGACAGTGACTGGGGTGGGACCCCACGTGGTCATCGAGTGGCCTCGTCCACTTCCAGGTAGCTGCTGGGACGGCTTGGAGAGCACAGGTCTTCAGATGAGGGCATGCTGCCTCTCTGTCTCACTCTAGGCTTCACGATGCAGTCCAGCAAACACGCACATAACATTTTCTGTATGTATTGATGTTGTGAACATATGTTGCTCAGAATGTTTTGATGAGGTAATGCTTAATTCATTTTCCTAAACGAGAGGATGGATTAGTCATTAAACTCGTAACTCTACAACATGCACAAGTGGCCCCTTTAAGGACTAAGAAGGATAGACATGATTAAATGTAAGTAATTAATTTGGTACCAGAATTAAGAGGACCGGCGGATGAGCTTGGCCTCCTTGGGAATGGGCCAGTGAACCAAAGGGTCACTGGTTCGATTCTCAGTCAGGGCACATGCCAGGGTTGCTGGCTATGTCCCCAGAAGGGGGCGCACGAGAGGCAATCACACATTAATGTTTCTCTCCCTCTCTTCCTCTCCCCCTCTCTCTAAAAATAAGTAAATACAAATCTTTAAGAAAATAAATCCTTTAAAAATAACATTTAAAAGTTGCTATGTTATTTATTCATTGTAGTAGGTATTTTCCTTCTGTTCATCATATGAAGTAACTTCATATCTTATCATTCAGGCGCCATGAAACTGAGATGGCTTAATAAATATAGTTATTTCTTTTCTTCGAAATGGCATCATCTTTACCTAAACTGACATTGGTCCTTTCACTTTGAATAACTTCATTAAAAACAGTCATTGCAGTTAATTTGTATCTATATTACGTTAACCACTGTCATGCTTTCTTCATATTTCTCTAATGAGGTGTGTCTATTATGTTGTCTAAAATTGGTCTGCTCTGTGTCATTAAAAATGTACACCCTGGTTATAAATTGTTTCAGTGAATGAGCTCTGTAGAGCCAAATAGGTAACTTGGGTCCTCGGGAGATTAATTAGCATGTAATAATATAGTTGATCTGGCTGAATCACTGGTCATCATTTACAGAATATCCATTGGAAATTAAATGTAAGCATGTTTTAATCATTACATGTCTGAAACTTTCTAATAACGCTCAACGTGCTTTGTCATTCTGGTATAAATGGCATTGCCTATTAAACTCTGAGTTAATAATCTGTGGTGGTCGAAATTCTTATCCTGAAGAGAAACCTAAAGCAGAATACCTGCCCCACCAAGGATTCTGGGACATAAACATAAGAACCATTAGCAGAATTATTTACAGTCAACAAGACCTGGAAGCAGCCAGGTGCCCATCAGTAGACGAGTGGATGAAAAGGCTCCATTTACACGGTGCAATAGTTCTCACCTGTAAGACAGGAAGGAGCTCTTACCTTCGGTGACAGCATGGACGGGCCTGGAGAACATCACGCCACGTGAAATAAGACAGGGAGTGAATCGCAGATGGTGTACGCTCTTACATGTGGAATGCAGCAGACCAGACAAAATGATGTACAAAATAGAAACAGGGGCACGGACACATGGACGGACAGACAGCTGTCAGAGGGGAGGGGACTGGGGGAAAGAAGGGGAAGGGCTCAGTCAAAGAACACACATGGCTGACCCATGGACACGGGCAGTGGTGTGGTATGGACTCGGGGGAGCAGGGAGGAGGTGAGAAATGGGGAGGAAAGTGGGGACATCTGCAATAGTATCAATAACACCAATAAAGGTAAAGAAAGAAAACTATTATACACCATCATTTAGGTAAATGGAGAAAAGTAAAATGTTGTCTCTCATAAATGGCAGGCTGGCCAGCGATTACATTCTGGAATTACTCTTGTTAGAGTCGTAGACAGTTCATTGAATTTTAGTCTTCTTTCCCCCTTACCTAATCTTGGAGAACTGAGTTGCATTTTACCGTGCGATTGACAACTGTACTTTTTTTCCTACTTTTTCTCTCTCTGAACCCCCACACCCGCCTCGTCTCTGCTGGACTAAATCGCTCTGTGTAGCTGACTTAAACGTTCTCATAACTCAGTGCTATTCGTAAGACATACACCAGCCTTAACAAGGCATTAAAATGCTTGTTCTTTATATAAGAACAAGGGAGTAACTCCACTGTGAAACAGGTGTTTTTTGTCAAAATATTCGCAGGAGGACAGTAAACACTTAGGAAACTTCCCTCTCCAACTATTTCATTTTTATTTTTACTTTTCCACTGTGACAGAATACATACCAGACACCATTTTCCTCCTTAACCATTTTCAGTGTGTGGCTAAATACAGGGCCGGTGAATGCATGCATAATATTCTGCAGCTTGTCCTCCAGAACTTGTTTCCATTTGTGAACCAGGAACTGCCTGTGTTGAACGTGAAGCCCTCCCTCTGCCCTCCCAGGTCTGCCCTCATCTCTGTGTGGCCACGTCCTTTGTGAGCTTTGGAAAGAATTCTCCCTGATTTCCCATCAATCATGCGTGCCCTCCAGACATCTCCCGCGGCCCAATCTCGCAATCACCGGTCTTTGCCTCTGGCCAGTTCACCGTGCTTGCTCCAGCATGACCTCTCTGCAGCTTTCCTGGGCTGAATAGTGTTCGTGTCCATCCAGAATATCAGAACAAGACCTTAGGCGTAGACACAGTCTTTGAAAATGGGGTGACATGAAGGATCTGAGAGGAGGGTGTCCTGGGTCATGACGGTCCCATGTCCAATGACATTGCCCTTATAGGAGACAGAGGAGGACACTCAGACCCAGAGGAGAAGCCCAAAGAGAGGGAGGTAGAGATGGGAGGGACGTGGGCACCAGCCCAAGGATGCCTGGAACCCCCAGGAGCTGGAAGACGCAGAAAGTCCCCTCCCTGGAGGCTGTAGGGGGAGGGCAGACCTGGGACACCTGGGTGACCTCAGACGTCTGGTCGCCAGGACAGAGAGCGTGAATTCCTGGTATTTCAAGCTTCTCAGTTTAGGGGACTTCATTACTGGCAGCCCTAGAACACCAGTGTTGGAGCTAACTTGTCAGTTTCTACGTTCATCCTCGGTTTCTTTCTTGATCTCCACACAACGTTATTCTGACCTTCCCTCCAGTCATTACCACCACCTCACATTGCCATGTCTAAAACAGAAATCATTTCCCCCAAGCGGCCCCTTCCACACAGGTGGTCCATTTTAGTAAAGTCCCTTGGCAAACTCTGGAGTCCACCCTGACACCTTGGCAGCGTCTTTGCCCTGGTTGTGTGCCCATATATCTCTTTGGGCACCAAATCCGTGGATTTTGCTCTATAATTTCACTAACGTATGTCCTCCTCTACCTTATTTTCCTTTACCATG
Source organism: Artibeus jamaicensis (assembly GCF_021234435.1). NCBI lineage: Eukaryota > Metazoa > Chordata > Mammalia > Chiroptera > Phyllostomidae > Artibeus > Artibeus jamaicensis. The sequence goes on from NW_026521989.1 coordinate 2,156,073, forward strand.
GCATTCAATCTAGACGTCGTCAATCCTTGCACAAAGCCATCATGTAAAAAGTGTCAATGGGGATTCTTCAGTGAACTGTGTGCCCACTGGAGAGAGTGTCCACTTCTCTGACCTCTCTCTGATCCTTCGGTGTCCACAATTGCATTCAGCATCCTTGCTGTATCTACTCAGAGTTTGGCACGCTGCTCACTTCTTCCAAGTCCTTCAGGAGAACAAGTGAGACTTATGCCTTCTTGTCCTGGGGTGCCTGGCTTAGTGCTGGAGAGGAATACAGAGTAAATTGTTGGGGAATGAGAGAGTCAAGACAGAGACGAATTCCACGTCTCAAACGCAGCCCCAGGAGAAACAAACTGTGATTACACGTCTCTGCTTTGCAGGGGCCAGAGGGCTACCCCTTCAAAAGTCAAAGTCAGAGGAGACCTCAAAGGCATAGGGTGCGGCAGCCAGATGCAGACACCAGGATGACTAGGGTTTTGTGCGCAGATTTGGAAGAAGCCTCTTCTAACATAGAGAGTGGGTATTCCGACATCCATTCAAAGCTGCATTCTATAACCTTTGAAGACACTCCGTTCTTGTGGTTAACCTTGGCCCATGCCTTTCTTCCCCTGAAGGTGCATCTGCCCAGAAAGGCACTGCAATACCCATCCAGAGTCAATGCACAACCCGGAGATTTTCTTGCCAATGTGACTGTCGGAACCCTCCAGCATCAATGGGGAAAAATACCTCCTGCCTGGCATGAAGAAGCCACCATGAAGGGTAGGTCAGGAGGGGTGGCCCTTTGCAGGAGTGGTGGTTATGATCCTTCCACAAAAGATTTGGAGAAAGCGGGGAGGGTCTTAGAGAGAATTCCTCCTCGTCACGGAGCCAGCTGCCACGCAGCCAGACAGCCATCTGCAAGAGGGTGCGAGAGAGGCACTTGTCTTGTTTAAATACAACAAAACACGCATGAAAGAGAAATCTGTTCTATCTACCAAACCGCTGACCCCCCACCTGACATCTACCTTATTAAAAGTATTGGACTGATGTGATGTGCATTTTGTGTAAGCCCAGCGTCTCCAACTCTTCACTATTGTCATCATCAAGATGCGTGAGCTCTTCATATCCTATTTTCAGAAAGACACTGGGTGCCAGAAATAACCCTGATGGCAAATCGCAGCTCATGAATGATTCATGGCACCTGCTTTGTGTTCCAGCCGCAGTCCCAAGAACAGAAGCAGCATTGCTCCCATGGAGAATACTTCAGGACCCCTCTGACGGAAGAGACATTGTACCTGATAGCACAACGTCACCTAACAAGACAGATGGGGACAACTTAGAGACTGGAGACGGTCTTCCAAAAAGCAAGCCATGTATTCATTATGCTAAGTTGATAAATGAGCCAAAAAGAGACAGCAAGCTTTGTGTTCTTCCCTCAAAATATCTCAAAAGAGAGCAAACTGTATTATAGATGATGTCACATGAAGGGTTGATATAACCCTGCAATAACATTACCTTGAGTCTGACCCGGAAAATCCTGGAAGGCGTGGGGTGCCATTTTGGAAAGCGTGTAACTGTGAACACTAGTGTGAATAGGTTGTGCAGGGAAACAAGCTTGCTTTCAAAGCCCACCTGGGTCCACCTCTCTTGGTATGACCTTCCACACTGCCATCCCTTGCTTCCTCATCTGTGACACTGGAGAAATAGTCCGAGCTAGCCACACTGATCCAAGATGGAACTGAGCCTCTGACTCTGTACCTGGGAAAGAGTCGGCAAATGGTGGCCATTTCTCTTCTTCCTGTCTGCTGAGTAACATGTAGACGCAAGTAAAACATCATTAAACTGTAGCGTCACCAGGGGATGCTGTATACATGACGAGGCTCTAGAATTTTTATTCTGCGGTGCACAAATGTATCTTAACCACTACAGGTGAGGCTGGTCAGGAGGGGGAACTGCCCTTTCCCAAGCCATTTGTTAGAATATTTTGTGCACAGGCAGCTGATACAGGTCTGAGTTGATCTACACACCTGGGCCATGAGTAAGAACATCTATATTCCTTTCCTATTTAGCCGCTCATCAGAAAGCCAACTGAGGGTAGAAATTCTGATCACGTTGTTTCCATGAGTCTCACTCTCCTTTTGGTTTCTTAGGTAAAGTTCTTTGTACCTTTTGGCTGATTTTATCTCAGAGGTCTTTGATGTCTCCTGCTTTCCTCACTTCTTGCTCAGTTTCTCTTCCTAATTCCCATTGACAGCTCAAATGTATGCCCTACCACGTTCTCAACCTCCCCCCACTTTCTCCTCATACAGCATTTATTTAATGGATTAAAGTCACCGTTACTCAACCTGGCCCCACAGGACATACTTCAGGGTCAGCCTCTTCTTGTTTCCTCAGATTGAGAAGGGAGATCCTGGTTATTCCTGGAGTCCATCTGGTTTTACTTCCCCATTCATACAATGAGTGTGCTCATTTGTCCATTCCATTGGCTTAGCCTCAAATGTCATTAATCTGTAGAGCAAATGTCCCCCAAACAGGGCTTATTAAAAGATTCACTCTCTCACAGGTATGGAGGACAGAAGTCTCAAAGCAAGGCAGGGCTAGGGCTGTGCACTCTCCAGGGAGGGTCCTTCCCACCTCTTCCAGCTCCTGGGGTCCCACGTGTCCCTGGGCTGGTAGCCACATCCCTCCTGTCTCTGTCTCTGCTTCATGTGGCTTCTCCTATGTGCCTGTGTCTCCTCTTCTGTGTCTTGTAAGGACCCTGTCATTGGACACAGGGCCGCCCTGACCCAGGACGACCTCCTCTCCCATCCTTCTCTTACTCCCACCTGCAAAGACCCTATTTCCACATGAGATCCTATTCCCAGGTACTCTGGATTAGTGCACGAACCTATCTCTTTGAGGGACACAACTCAACTCATAACAAATGGCTAAAATGCTCCTATTAGCTCTGTTCTCTTCAATGTCCACCCCATCACTCAATGTGTGTCCAAGAATGCATCTTTAATTTAAGAACAAAAGCTCGTGCTATTAGTTATCTTTAGCCAGTCCCCATGGCTTGTCACAACTTACTCTTGATTTAGATGGTTCTTGGACACTGAGTCCTAGCCTGCCTTGAGTCTGGCACTACTCACTTGTTCCACAATGACACCCACTTCGCATGGCTTGCCGAATCAGCTTGCCCTTGCCCCTGAACTCCAGTGTCCACTCCACCCCTCTTCCACGATGCTCCTCCTAAAAATCTCATGATTCCTACTTTTCCTAAGAAGCTCTTGATTGAAGTCATCTCCCTGATGATGGCCCCTCCTTCTACAGAGGTATCGATAACACCTCGTTCCTTCCCACATACCAAGCATGAGGACAGATGCCTTTCAAACAATCTCTGGCTTAATCCTGATAGTTCTTACAGCAGAATTCTGGGCATGTCGAAGACCAAGGAAGCACGTCTCAGAGAGACTCCCATTCTCAAGCTGATGTGGCTAAAATCGCTGAGGCCGTCCTTTCAACCTGGTTCTGATGTGGCTAGTCACTTCATCAACTGAAGCCTCCTCTGAGTTTGTGGCTACAAGGGTCCTTCAATGCCAATTTCCAGCTCTCCAAGCTGGAAATTAAAAAAATGAAACTAAGATAGGAATACAACCTCTCTCCTCCACCTGTTTGCCCATTCTGAGAATAAAGGACATTATCCATGTCCAGGCTCCAGTGACTTTTTAGGCACGTGTATCAAATTGGGACACGTAGAGTCATCTATGCACTAAGGTCCAATTGCATGGACAAGAACCAGAACCAAGATGTGGACAGTCCTACTGTGTCTGCAAAGAAAGAACCGGTTCTGACCTTTGCTTTTCACACGGTACATTCGTGTTAAATGGGGGTGTCAGATAGACCAAAGAAAATCTAATGAAACTGAAGATGACGAAGACAGGACAGCTCAGATGCTGAGGAAGGAGCTGGGCTCAAGTCACTCAAAGCATGTCAACACTGGGGACACTTGGTGGTTAAATGTACACTTGTTAGAATTGTCTTCCTCTTAGACAAGTTCTGAAAATGTTGAATTGACAGATATAGAAACAGGTGCATAGATATAAATGTAGACAGATAGATGGAGAAAGAGATGAATAGCTAGAAATATGGACAGGCAGAGGTGTAGAGAGATAAATAGAGATATCGATGTATATATGCAGATACAAATACATAGATATAGATATAGATATAGACAGATAGACATAAATATAGATGGATATAGTGAGAGAAAGACAATTTAGGAATCATGTTTTTTTTCCCAGGTGATTATTTCTTTATCACTTAAAAATTCAAATTTCAAGGAGTTCTTTGGCATACACTGGTTTGTTTTTATATTTTGAGGGGTTTTTTTGTGGATATTCTATTTTATATGATCATTGAAAACATTCAAATTTCAAAGAGCTTTTTGGCATATGCTAGTTTGTTTTTAATATTTTGAGATATTTTTGTAGATGTTCTACGTGGAGTGAAGTATCCACCATCCTGCAAATAACAGAACTAACTCATTAATTAATCTGCCTTAATATTAAATTTTGTTATAGAGAACCCGAAATGATGTTTGTGAAACTTTTGAAAAGACAATGATGTGAAAGAATGTAAAAAAGGTATAATTACATAGGCAGAGATAATTACCAGTGACATTTTATCTGTATTTATATTCTGCACATACATCATATATGCTAAAATTATGATACATGCCTAGAACATATTTGAATAATCTATTTTCTCATGTTAAATTCTTGCAGTCCTGGGACACTAACTTTTTTATTACATGACTAATGTAATTTTTACCTATTGATTTCAGAGAGAGAAACATTGGTTTGTTGTTCCACTTATTGATACATTGATATGTTGATTCTTGTATCTGCCCTGACCAGGGATTGAACACACAACCTTGGTGTATCGGGACAAGGTAGCTCTAAGCAACTGAGCTACCTGGCCAGGGCAACTAATATTATTAACATGCAATTTGTGTTATATGAATAACCTTTTTCTAGGTATTTTACATTGTTATTAACAAGTGATATTTTCATACAAATTTATTTGTGTGAGACATCAGAGTGGGTACCAGGCTAAATTCAGCTATATTATTTGAGTAAACAGTTTTACTTGAGTGCGTGATGGAAGATTTGTGGTTCATTAGAGTTCTTTCTTCATTAAGATTTTCAGAGCCTTCGCCCAACACCATCTGGCTTGGCATTTGGACTGAAGGCAATCTCTTCGTCACGGGATTCATTTCACCAGAGGTCAATGGCTTATAAATTTTATACTTATCTCTGAATCTATTTCACGCAGACTTTCCATAATCCCCACTTTAACCGAGCCCTGGGAAAGGCCTGATTCATAAATGTCACCAACATTGACATTGATGACAAATTTGCAAGCCAATCTGTGTCTCCCGACCGTATGAACATTGTGCACCTGCTACCATCACTCGGAAACCATGTGTGTGCGTATTAACTTCTCATTGACTGGGCATGTTTACTCACGTGCAATGGTAGGAATTATTTATCACTCCAATCCCGTATTGTTTAGTGAGGACGTTTCCTAAATACCTGGTTGGAAAGGATGTCCTTGCTCCGTGACTGCCGTCTCGGAGTTCTTGAATCTGCAGACAGCGCTTCTCCAAAACACCGTTTCTCGAGCACAGAGAGAAGCAGATGCTCCTCCGTTGCCATGGATTCTTCACTCCGGCTCAACAACACGGCCAATGACCTTCCAGAGCTGTCTAGTCTCGTGAAGATGCTGAGCACCGGTGAAAGCAACGTCCTTCCTGCCTTTCACCTACAAGACAGGAGGGCGCTTTTCTGCATTGATCAGAGACCAGAGAATAAAATAAAATCTAAAGACATTCGCTTGTCTTAACAGGCCCCTGTTGGCCTTCATGCTTGAGTGCTGATTCGTATTTCACCACCGCCAATGTCAGGCTCGGAATAATTCCTTATTCCATATGGAGGAATATTAAGAAACACAACTCTGTGCATCGCTGGTCCTTCCAAATGACAAACATCAAATTTGTCTTCTTCACAGTCATTTCAGAAGTATGTATGGGGTGTCAGCCTGTGCTAGCCCCATGCTCTAGGGGCCTGGATTTGTCCAAAAACGAAAAAAAAACACACGCAAAATGTCCAGGAGATTTTATTTTTTCTTATCCCATTTTCTTGTGGGGTGTCTCCTCTTTCCTTTCTATTTACCTTCCTTTGCTAGGGTACTCTGACCAAATGTCATGTCTTTAAACAGTATTTGCATACGGATTTCTCCCCTGTAGAATCATCTCCAAGTTGTAAGCACTGCTGTCTTGTTGAAGTCTCCACTGAGTGGCCCAGTAGATGCTCTAAACTCAACCTGTGAAAAGCCAGACTTGCTCATCTTCCATATGCTGTTTCCATGCTTCCTTGTTATTTCAGGGGCTCAGCCAAAGTCACTGGGGGGCTTTGCTCGTTTATCTTTATCTCCCACACACTCCAGTATGTCATTCCCACCTTAAAGCCACATTCAAGACGGGCCCTGTCTTGATTTCTTCAGGTAGAATCCACCCTCCGCTCCTCCTTGTTTAATCCAACAACCTAACTGGTCTTTCTCTCTTCAAGCTTCCTCCTTTTAGGCTCAGCCCACTGGCCAGGGTTACTCTGGAGAACACAAGCTATCTACGTTCCTCCTCTCTCAGAGGTGGCAATGCCTAACTCTCCCTTCAGACTCTAGTTCAAGTCCTCTGACATCAATTTAGTGCCTTTGGTCTGCAGGTCCCTTTCAACCAGTCAGTCCCCTCCAGCCAGCCTGACCTCCACGCTGTTGATTGAAGAGCCTGGAGAATTTGGGCACCCAGCGCCCTCACTTTGTCTCACTGAGGCTTTTCTTTGAAGCATTGCCCCTCTGAAGAGAGCCATGCTCAGCTGTTCTTATTTGTTCGAAAGCCCTGCTCAGGCACTGCATGTTCCGATTTACAAGGCATTACCGCCCCCCAACCCTGACATTTCCAATCCCTCGATCCTTGCTTTATTATTTTTTAAAATATTTTATTTATTTATGTTTTAGGAGAGGGGAAAGGAGGGAGACAGAGAAGGATGGAAACGTCACTGTGTGGTTGCCCCTCATGTGCCCCCAACTGGGGACCTGACCCACAACCCTGGCATGTGCCCTGACTGGGAATCGAACTGGTAACCCTTTGGTTCACAGGCCCACGCTCAATCCACTGAGCTGTACCAGCCAGGGCCCTTGCTCTATCTTTATTCACCCATGAATCACATTAGCTTTCAAAACACCAGATAACAAATAAAGAAATAAAACGATAGCTAATTCATTAAACTCTGTGTTGTCTAACTAGAAAAAATTCCCATAAAACTAAGGTACTTTGCCCTTTTCTCTCTCTGATGTATTCCTAACTGCTGGAAAAATGCCTGGCATATAGACATTGTTCTGTAAATGTTGCTGATTAATGAAAAAATTAATGGAAAAGCTTTTAATTTAGAAAAAAGGATCCCTATAGATATAAACTCAACAGTGTTGAGGGAAATCATGTGATTATATCAGTTGATGAAGTAACAGAATTTGATAAAGCCCAGCATTAACTGCTAATTTAAAAAAGTCTGCAAAAACTAGGAAAAGAGTAATATTTATCCAAGTTCTTAAGGAATATCTACAGACAGCCTATGGCTAAGATCATACTTTATGAGAAACTGGATGCTTTCCTGGTAAGATCAAGTTGTCCTCTCTCACCACTCCCATATAACACTCTACTAGAGGTCCTAGTTTGTGCAATAAGGCAAGAAAAGGAAATAAAAGTGTTTCAGATTGCAAAGGAAGAATAAAATAGCCTTTCTTTTTCACTGATAACATAATTGTCTACAAACAAAATCCCAAAGAATCAGCAAGAAAAAGTTCTAAAACTAATAAATGATTGCATTAAATTCTCATGTGAAACATTACTATAAAGAGCAAATTTTATTTTCTAAATACTAGCGACTGGAATTTGAAATTAAAACCAAAACATTGTCTTATTAGCAGTATAAAAAGGCAATTGAGTATTGCAGGGGACCAGTGAGAAACCTACTTTGTTGATTTAATTGACTGTTTATTAAGGCTCTGTGTATAAAAGCAAAATTTTTAGAAAATCTCACTGTCCTTTCATAGGGAGAATACTCGATAAATAATTGTATACACATGATTGTTTATAATATGCCACACATATAGTCATGATATAGCATGGATGAGTTATTCCTTACCTCAGCTTCAAAAAGAATATGCAAGGCTAGTTAAATGCGGTTTGCACGTAAAACTAAAATTAGAAAAAAATAATAAGAAGGCATAGTGAAGGAATTGAGACAATTACCAGAGCAATGTTCCCCAGAACAAAGAGATTCAGTAAGAAATATTACAGTATCAGTTGCAGGTACAGTGGGTTAGAATTGCCCCATTATTATAAAATTTTCTGTGATTTAGGGAGTATAAGGAAGAGGGCTAAATCCTACCGAATCATCAGGATTTCCAAAATCATATCTCTTCTTACTTCCACATTATTTCTGTGAGATAATTAGCATGTGCACCTTTCTTACAGCCAGGGGAAGGGAAGCTGAGAGTTAGTGTTGAGCAGGAGAACAATGCACTGAAGATCGAGTGAAATTGAACTTGATCAGTGGACTCTGAAAGGCCATGCTCTTTGGCACTCGAAAATCCTCATTCTATATTCATAAAGCCAGGGAAATGTATCCCAATGAGAGGTATTATATAGAAATAAAATATTATGCTCAGCATTATTTCCGAAGATATCATTATAAGATCCATTTCCACATTATGGCGCTTTTTCTGCTTTCCAGTAAATGACCCGTAATAACACTGATTTGTGGAACTTGTTATAAAACCTTCTAATAAAAATCCCCATATACATATTCAGCTCATTCCAACAAGAATTCATGAGGTTGTTTTACCTACGTAAGCAAATTTCGCAGTAAAGTTTCATCCCAAAGGGATTTGGAGAGTTCAGGATGCCCCTTGTGGGACTGAGATGAGAGACATAAATCTAAAAAATAAAAAAATAAAAGGAGTGTAGAAGACATGAGATGATGCCAACTGGACTCAAGAAAGGATGATATTGGAGACTTGTGAAAAGCTGGGGAATTACAAAGAAAAATAATACTAACAACACAAAGTGTCCCTCTCTTGACCTAGGGTCTACCATGGGGAATCTATGAAAAATAAGTATATATAGTCATACTCCATAGAAGGAGACCATGACCCCACCTTAAACTTTAAATCTACGGAAGTGGGGTTGAATGATCTCATAAACCTCTTGGTATCAGATTCTACCTATGTTTTAGATCTTTTATACCAGCTAGGTGAAAATAAACACCTTATTTTAATTTTTACTGTAGATCCTATCATCTCTGTATCTCCCACAAATAGCATCTTCATCATTTAAAGAAAATTTCCCCTCTATTTTCTTCCTTCCTTCCTTTGCTCCTTCCTACCCTGTCTCCCTTCCTTTCTGCTATTCTCTCTTCCTCCTCTTTGTGGTTCACGAAGGCTCAGATGTTTTACCTACAAAATTCAACACAAAATAACATTTTTCAAAACATTAGGAGAATGCAGTCCCTCAGGAGAGAGGTGCCCGTAAAAACAATCAGATCACCTTTCATTTGCAGAGTAGACTGAAACACAGAGAGAGGGTCAAGCAGAGAGGGCTGCCCGGAAGAGGTGGCCTGCGAACTGGGATCCAAAGCCAATTTAGCCTCCACCCATGAGGGCTGAGAGAATCTCATGTGCTGAGGAATAACGTGCATTTGGAGGAATTTAAGCCATTACATTGGGAGGGGGATGTTGACAGCAGGATCTTGGAAGAGAAAAGGGAGAAGAAGCTGATGACCAGGGTGTGGGGGGCTCACCGACTATGTCATAGACAATAGGATCAGACGGGTCCCGGAGGTGAAGGAGAGGGGTACCTGGATTGTTTCAAAACAATGTGAAACGGTCATTTCAGGGGTGAAGATCATGTCTTGAAAGCCACTGAAAGTGGGTGGGGTGTCCTATCAACAGCTTTGCGGAGAGCAGCCCTCGGAGGCGAAAGTTGAGATGCACGAAACCTTTTGTCCTCCAGGAGGAAAAATGGCCCCACATCAGAGAGATGCAAACTAAAACCACCGTGAGATACTGCCTCACACCTGCCAGAATGGCCACCATCAATAAATCAACAAACGAGTACTGGTGAGGATGTGGAGAAAAGGGGACCCTAGTGCACTGTTGGTGGGAATGCAGACTGGGGCAGCCCCTGCGCAAAACAGTGTAGAGGTTCTTCAAAAACAAAAAATGGGACTTGCCTTATGACCTAGTAATCCCAATTCTGGGCATTTACACAAAGAAACCCACACCCCAAAGAATATATTCACCCCCATGTTCATTGCCAGTTTATGGAACATTGACACACAATCACCCATATTATGGAAGCAGCCCAAGTGCCCATCAGTAGACGCGTGGATAAAAAAGCCATGATTCATTTATGCAACAGATTATGACTTGGCTATAAAACAACAAAAAAAAAGAATGGAATCTTACTGTTTGTGACAGCGTGGATCGACCTGGAGGGTATAATGCTCCATAAAATAAGTCAGGCAGAGAAAGACAGATACCATATGATTTCAGTTACATGTGGAAACACTCAGATTAGTGTTTTATGCCCTTTGGATGGATGCTCACAAATGGAATTACTGGGTCGTATGACAGCTTTGGTTTTTGTTTTCTTTTGTTTTTAGGAATCTCCATACTGGTTTTCATCATGGCTGTACCACCCAGGGGCAGGATGCTAACTCAGACGCATGTCAGAATCCGAGCTGATGTGTATCACGCTAGTCATGACTGTATCTGGACCTATTTGTTTTCTCCCCGTGTTCTCTTTCAGAGATGCTGTTCCTTCTGGGACTCCCAAAGCTTCCGTCTGCCCACCTGTGTTGTACTCACCCACTTAACATCTACAGGGGTTGACGCAACACCTCTCCACCTTGGTGTTTTTAATGCGTCTGTCTGTGCCCCTCCTACTCAAAGTGCATTTCTTTCTCACCTGCCACACCCTGCCACACCCTTCTTCTTACCTCCCTTCTCTTGTGTGTCCTTTCCCTTATCACTTGTAACCCACCAAACATACATTTTTTTTATTGTGTGTTATTCACGCCTCGCCTTTTCTGCACAAAGAAAATGCTTCGGAGGAAGACCCCTGTTCCAGCCACGTCTTGTGCTCCCAGGTTCCCCAGGGGAATCTGAAAACCCCTCATGGAGCAAGAGCGAGAAATAGACCCCAAGGACCAACCGTAACTCTTACGGGGATGGATGCTTCTGGAAGCCCAAGGCTCCACCTGTGGAACATGCGGAAGAGATGATTCAGAATCCATCACACTTCTTTGCAAATGCACTCAATACGGACCTGATTCTTCACACAAGAGCTCCGTCGGTGGTAGCCGGAACCTCAAGAATTTAGGGCAATAACGAGCCAACAGCCATCCAAAGGGCATTCTGGGTGTGGCTTATGCACGAGACGCCCAATCAAATGCCTGCTGTTCGTGACGTCATCCCATCTATGGTGTCATTCTCCTTATGACGTCAGGAGCTGGTCTAGTATCACAGCTTGAGTCTTACCTGGCTCAAACCTGATCACTCTTATGGCCACAGAACTTGCCCCATTAAGTCTGTTTTGGGTGCACGGTGAGTTTGCAATCACGTGAGTTTCCAGATAATTCTTCCTGGCAATTTTGTATCAAACGTGTTTCATGGGAGTCTAATGAGAAAGGGGATTATCATGGTGTTGAGCAGTAGCTACAAGAAAAACGGAAACAAAAAACGGACCCCTGGTTGGTGGCTCAGCTGGTCGAAGCTTCGTCCGAACTGCTAAATGTCAAGCCGTTGGTACGGCAAAGAGTCGCGATGGACAAATGCTGTATTCTTAGAATCCCGTTATATTTTCCGCTTTTTCTTTGCAGTGTAGCTGGTACAAAACACGCACCAGTGTGGAATGGGTGGTGATGAAGAGTCAGGTTTACTGACTGCACAGATGGGCAGTGCCTTTGGGGCATTATTATTTTTTTAATTACAGCGATCTGTCTCCTTTTTTTCCAAGTTTGAGTACCTCCCGTACCCCACCCTAGGCACATGCAAATGCCTTTCAGTTGTTATTTACTCCTGAATTTGAATCCTTCCGGGGCCTAAACTGCTCCTTTCAGTCGCGACTGACAAATTTTAAACTCTCCTTAAACCCCTTTTACATAAGCCTGAGCTTCTTTATGGGAAAACCAAATCCCATAATGCTTATTACGGAGAGGATTGCATTTGCTTTTGAGTTTCCTTCAACCACCCACAGTTAAAGGAAGTTTAAAATTAGCATCGCAGTGAATGAAAAACCTGGGGAAAATAGTTCTGGAATTAGACTGTCAAGGAAGATTTCCTGGCTGTAATTATATTTCCAGTGTTGAGAAATATATAAGCACAGTCGAAACTCAGTTTGCTGTTTAGGGAATTGAGTTTTGATAGCAGAAGAGTAGCTGTTTTTCTCACAAGCTGAAACAAACAAACAGAAAAAAAACCCCAGAAAAGTTCATATGAAAGAGGAAGACTCAGTATGTAAATACGGAGGATGTAAATAAAGTCTCAAATCGAAAGTGGGTGTTTCTCACTCACTTACGAATGACAGCTTATACAACACACACCTCCCCAAACCCATCCAAGTTCACCAGCTACCACCCTGGGGACATGAGGAGTTTTCCGTTTGAATCTCAAATTCTTCCTTCAGCCTCAGCCACCGGTGGCTTTTCTGGGGTCCTTGGCAGGTGGAAAACGTTTGAGACAATTATGTAAAACCTTTCCAGTGATGTGTCGTCCTCAATAGACTGTTACCATGTTTCAACAGAGATGTAACAATCCATCTCTCTGCAGAAGTGGAGACATGAGATGGAGTGGAGACAACTTGGGAGACTTTTAAATTTAGGATCATATCATATTTTAAGATTGATAGGGTCCCCTGAAGCGTGTTTTGAGGGTTCAGTCTGCTCAGTGATGGCAGACAGAATATCAACTCAAAATTAAAAGTGACATCGGTTGAGTTTTAATTCTCTTCAACTAACACTATTCGTTTATCAAGAATACTGAAACTCTTAAACATCTCTGTGTTTTCCTACAGATATGTCCGATTCATTATCCTTTCTAAAAATCTCATCAAAGGTATTAGGGTAACATCGTTTCATAAGATTCCATAAAGTTCAAGTGTACAATTCCAAAAGACATGCTCTGTGTATTGTAGTGTGTTTGCATTATTGTGTTTGAATAAAGAAAAACTCAAAGTCTGTGCTGGGAGTAGCTGTCCAAACTGAGCCAGTTTGGAAACAGAGCTATTATGTGAGTGTGTAAGTGATTTTGGAAAAGTCGATGCTGCTGTTTTGCTTCCGTCCACCACTTTGGGATTTCTCTCCTTCTCATGTTGTTCCCTCAGAGTGACATAATTGTGCTGGGAAATGACACGTGTGTGGGACCCTCACGTGGGCATGGACTTTTGAGCTGGTCTGCCCTGGGTTTGTGTCACTGTTCACGCAACCTCGGGTGGAAGACAGAGGACTCACCTGGTCCATCTGTTCTACGAGTTAGTTTTCTCTCATCTATGCTGCAAAGTATCATGGTTTCTAGCTCCGGAAGGATCTGTGAGAACAGTGTTGGACATGGCTTTACCCGAACTCTGCCTTCTACCTGTCATAACTGGTGCATGTTCTCTTTATTTCTGACAAACATGATTTTGAATGATGGTTGCTATAGTTTATATACAATGGACAACTTGGTCGTTTAATGGTGCAGTTCTGGGACTTTGGATAAAAAGTCACCAAACGGACAACACAGCAGGTATGTAAAGCAGTTCTCTAAACCCCTAATCATCTGTTCCTGTGGTCAACCCTTCACCCACCCTCAGCCCTGGGGCCCACCAGTCTGTTCTCTGTCCCTGTAGTACTTTTCCAGAATTTCCCATAAAAGAATTCTTCAGTACGCACCCTATTGACACCAACTCCTTTTACTTAGTTGAACCCATCTTAATGGCTCTCAGATTGTTGTAGCTATCAGCAACCCGTTCCTTTTTCACAGCTGCATAGTATTCCACTTTATCATTGTGATTCCGTTTTCTTACTAGTCATCCATGGAAGAAGATATGGCTTTTTTTTCTTCCATTTCTTTATTATTATGAATAAAGCTGTGATAAAGGATCTTTATTCACAGGTTTTCAAATAAACTTAAGAGTTTTATTTCTCTTGCATAAACTCCTAAAGGGGTTTTATTCATAGGGTGAATAATTCAAGGGGTGACTTCTGGTTCCTCTGGTAGTTAAATTTTATAAGAAGCCACCAAAATAATTAATTTAAAAAAATAAATAAAATACAAAACAAATTTAAAAATAATAAAATAAAATTGATTATTTTTTTTATTTTAAAGCCACTAAAATGTTTGCCAGACTGGCTCTATCTTGCACCTTCCCACCAGCGATATAAGCATTCCCTGCAAGGCTTCCTACTCCCAACTGTCAGTACTTGACGGCTTTGAAAAATATTTATCGCACTGTTGACATTCTCATCTGCGTGTAGCAGCATCTCTGTCTGGGTATGGCTTTAATTTGCATTTCCCTTACAAGGAACAATGTGGCACATATTTTCAATGGTTCATTTTCTCTGCATGGTTTGTGGTCAAGGGTTCGTTCACATCATGGCCTCCTTCTTATTAGATTGTTTATGGTGGAGATCGGGGTGCATGTTTCTCTGCTTGTGTTTGAGTTTTAGAAATAGAGTTTTAGTTGGGGGGTCATTTTGGACTCACAGAAAGATGTCCTCAGCAATGTGGAGTCCTTGCCTGTCCTTCTCTGCCTGCACCTGCCACTCTTAAAATCTGACACCACCCTGGAAAAGTGGTCAAAAGTCAGAAACTGGTGTGGGTCCATCTTGACTTACTAAACCCCAGACATTTTGCGGATTTCACCGGCTGTTCTGTGAATCCTCTCTCCACCCCCAGGCATTCCAGGACCCTTCCTGGGACATTTGCCCGATGGAATATTACTCGGCCATAAAACAAGACAGAAATCTTACCCTCCGCCAATCTTGCCTCGAAGGATCTGGAGAGCATTACGCTGAGTGAAATTAGTCAGACAGAAGAAAGACAAGTGCCATATGACTTCAATCTTATGTGGAATCTAATGAACAAAATAAGCTGACAAAGAAAATGGATTCAGACTCATGGATACACAGAATGGACTGGCCACTGTCAGAAGGGTGAGTGGGGGTGGGGTGAGAAGGATGAAGGGATTTAGTAAAACAAACAAAAAACCCTCCTGGACACAGGGGACAGTGTGGGAATGACCCGAGAGGAAGGGGGTGGGGGAGGTTAAAAAGGGTAAAGAGTGAAGGAGACTGGACTTGAGGAGGTGAACACACAGTACAATCAACATCCAGAGGATATATTACAGAATCGCACCCCTGAATCCTAGACAATTTCATGAACCAGCGTCAGCCCAATAAACTCAACAAATAAATGGCATTGAATTATCAGGTCTCCACCGTCTCTTACAGGGGTCATTTCCCAACTTCCCTTGTCCTTGACAGGTTTCTTTTTCACCCACGCGGAGAAGCAGGGAAAGGCGCCCTCACCTGCAAGTCACTGCCAATTCAGCGCTGAGGAGGGGAAGGAACTCTGAGATGGCACCAAGAGTTGCATGTTCTGTCTGTGTAGGGCCGTGGGCATTGGCAGGGCTCAGTACACCCCGATGAATGAATGAATGAATGAGTGACTGAGTGAGGAAATGAGTGAGTGGGTGAATGAGTGAGTGAATGAATGAATGGATGAATGAATGAATGGGTGAATGAGTGAGTGAATGAGTGAGTGAGTGAGTGAGTGAGTGAATGAGTGAGTGAATGAGTGAGTGAGTGAATGAATGAATGAGTGAATGAATGCGTGAGGGAATGAGTGAGTGAGTGATCTGATTCCTGTACCACTGTGGACAGAAGAAACACAGGGTCGTCTGTCACCACTTGTCCCTCTGTGAAAACGTCACGCATGCTCCCTCAAAGATCCGATGACATTTCTGGCTCCTCCTTGGCCGCCCTGCTGTTCCCCCGAGAACACGGCCTGACCTCTGGCCGGTGAAAGCCCACTCCTGCGGCCCCATTGTATCTTGGTGCGGTTCCACGTTTTCATGGGCGGGAGCGCAGAATGCGGTCCAAGGCGCTGAAGGGTGTATTAACGTAATGAGGCCGAATGCAATTGTTTCCACTGCATTCCACTCCCAGCCTGAAGTCATTGGTTTCCTCCCGGTCGCATGCTGGGGAGCGTTTCTTCCCAGGACTGTTCCTCGTTCTCTCTGCCCTCTGCATCCGCTGGCAGCAGCAGCATCCTCTTCTCGACCCCCCCAAAGCAAACATCGGTGTGCAAGGAATGCACCCACATGTCGTTTTCATTGCACAGGGACACAGAACGAACGCAGGGGCAATACCCCTTAACGAAGTGGGGACCAAACCAGCGAACAGAGTGTGCTATCAGCAGCTCACCTAGGAACGCTAATTATGCATAGTTATCTCTCTCCAGGCCTCAGCAGCCACAAGGGTGGTTAAAACAAACCTAAGCCCTTGAGGGGGGAGGGGCACAGAAGCTGGGCCATGAACTTGCTTCAGGTCTCCGCAGTCAAATCGTCATCGCCACCTGCTGGTCCATGTCGGCAACTGCACGCACGGTGCACGTGCCCCGGGGGACGTTTTGCAAACGTTCCTAGAATAGCAGCAAAGCTGTTCTTCGTCGCTATGCTTTGCCCCCTCCGCGCACAGGGTTTTTAAGTAAAATCTCCTGCTCCGAGCACGCGTTCCAAATAGTTATCGTTCATGCACAAAGTATCATCGGTGACGGTGCGACCTCCGGGCCGGGGCACCTTCGTGCACATTAGAACCGCCCCTCCCCCCCGCCAGGAGCAGCTTTAAAATATCACATTTCCAAGCCTGCCTTCCAGAGCAGTGATACATTAAGCCTCTGAGGGTGACGGGAAGGGCTCCGCAGGTTCAAACCTTCTCCAGTGGGTGCAACGTGCGGCTCAGCTCAGAGCCACCAGGGAGCCTGAATGATTGATTGCATGTTACGAGGATGGATACATAGTCGGAGGGCCCTGGGCTCGGATACTGTTTAAAGCGGCTGTGGAACCGTGGATGACTCAGAAGCTAAGCAATATTTTCTAGTACCACTGCCCTGAATTACAGTTGCTTGATGTGAGACAATCCTCGCTCACCGGTCTCAGGTTTCCCTTTGTTTCAGAGGCTTTGTTCTCCTAAGATGTAACAACTCAAAAGTCTGCCAATGTCTCTCTCCAGGAGGGTAACCACGCACACCAAATCCTGCCACGGATAAAAGCAGGTCTCAGTGAGCACCTTAGCAGGTGAATTTCAAAGTGCCTACTTCACGGGCAATAATCCTATGTTAGATATGAAGCAAAGGCAGTCTATGAAGAATGCTCAGCGTCGGAGAGAATTCTCTAGTGAACCACACACACGAAGCAACTTTATTTTAAACCGTTACAAAGAGCTGGTTCCTCCGTCCTGGAAAGCTTCGTGACTTCCTTGCTGAACCAAGTTCACAGCTAACACGAGGATTAAAAATTGCCTGACCTAGTTCCTAAAATAAGACAATAAAGGGAGAAAAAATTTCAAATACCCAACGGCTACTGCATGCCAGTGCAGGAGTTTATACAAGTCGCCTGTCAAACAGTCTTGGGTGGGTATAAAACACAAAATGGGAGATCTGAGGGTTCTCAGGCTGAGTCCCTTGTGAGCTGTGTGGTGGGCAGTTCTCTCTCCCTGCCGGCTGACCCGGAGAACAGCTGCAGGTGCCTACCCACCATTTTTTGTGTGTGATGAGAATTTTTAAAAATCCATTTGAGAGAGAGAGAGAGAAGAAAGGGGACAGAAAGAGATGGAGACCAGGAGAGAGAGAGGGATTTATTGTTCCACTGATTGATGCATTCATTTGTTGATTGTTGTATATTTGCTCTCACTGGAGATGGAACCCACAACCTGGGCATATCGAACCAAATGAGCTACCCAGCCAGGGTATCTTGCAACAGTTTTGCAAGCTATGCTCTTGCTGTGTACACCCTGGCAAGACATATTTCCAAAACAAGGAGCTTAGTTTCAATAACTATCGTATAGCATATTTTAAATGTCTCCACTTTCCCCCAGATATTGGCGGGGGAAAAAGAAGGAGTGAGAATATTCTTAGCCTTAGGGAAGTTTTTAGGAGAAAAGGATGATTTTTCCCATTTGCCTTCAATTATCTGAGTTGTCCAACTATTACCCCCCAAATACCCGACATTTCTTAGTTTCCCACCCCCCAAGGTCTCCCAAATCTCAACCTCTTGATTCATGTGGATCAGGGGCATTTTCAGAAGTCTATCTTTCCACGTATTGACTATAATGGAAATTGGTTCACCAGGCTCTGTCTCTCTTTTAAATTTAATTTAATGGTACTTAATTTAATTTGATTTAATTTTTTTTTTGCATTTGTAGAAATCTGGATATTTGCAAAAGGTCTTCCAGACCCCTCCAACAACTTGATTTCCCACAACCTTTCACTTAACAGGTGTTGTATAAATGTTGGAGGAATGAAAGACGGGGAGGAAGCCGTGAGTAGAGGAACTGCCAGCTATCACTGATGCAAAATGGAACAGATTTCATGAAAATCCCTATGCTCTCGTATCTGGGTGCATAGCGATGATTCTAACGTGGTTTTGACCGATTTCAGACTTATCCTGATGGGTGGGAGAGGCACTTAGAGGAATCCTGCCCAGGAGGAACTTAAACATTTTTTTAAAAGTTGGTTCTGCCATACTTAATCTTGGGTGTAATGTTTATAGTTTCCATAAAGGGTTTGACATCAAAGTTTTAGCCCATTTCAGCAGGTGGGGGGAGAATTTCCTTCCCCATGTAGAGCTCTTTCCAGGAAGATTTTACTTCTCTTGAACAACCTGACCTGTAGGACTCACAATTAAGGGACTTTGGGGAAACTATAAAACTCCCGTCCTTGATTTACAGCTTCTCACGCACAGTGGGATTACTGAACTCAGCCCAGTGACCCACAGTGGGGCAGACAGAAATCATTTCCATTAACATCTGCGCTGTTAGAAGAGAAGGAAAACCAATAAGCCAACACCCATTTTAGGCAGCAGTCCAATCCGATCTTCGGTTCATGGAAAAAAAAAAAACCAGACTCAAACCACACCCCACGTGGGTATTGGAATACCAGGAAGACCCCTCAGTGACTGAAGCTTCTTAGTGCTTCTAATTTTTTCATTGCAGTTATTTCAGAGTGCAGAAGGTAGGAGATGTTGCAAACAAGAACAGTTGCAGAAGACAGTAATACACGTGGAAGGTTTTTCCCCTACTCCATCAGTGCTGGGCTGGCTGTGCAGTTAAAATGTACTTTTTAATCCATGTCCCGCTGAGAAAATACACACAATATAAAGCATCCCTTTATGTCTGCAGAGATTTCCTTATTCTGGACACTTCATGTAAATGGCATCCACA
Organism: Artibeus jamaicensis; assembly: GCF_021234435.1. NCBI lineage: Eukaryota > Metazoa > Chordata > Mammalia > Chiroptera > Phyllostomidae > Artibeus > Artibeus jamaicensis. Next base: position 2,175,629 of record NW_026521989.1, read on the forward strand.
AGAAAGGGCCCTTCTGTCTGGCTTCTTTCACTCACTCCAGCATTTCCAGGGGCTCTCCCAGCACTTGACACAAGTAGGAAAGCCATGTTCACAAAATACATACAAACAATGGAAGGAAAACACGCCCTGGCTGGGTAGCTCAGTTGGCTGGAGCATCGCCCTACTTTGCCAAGGTTATGGGTTCGATCCCCAGTCAGGGCACAGGCAAGAAGCCCCCGGTGCATGCAGAAATAAGTGGAATGACAACAGATCTCTCTCTCTCTCTCTCTCTCTCTCTCTCTCAATCAATCAATAGATACAAATTTAAAACAAGCATGAAGAATGGAAGAAAGAAAAGAAAAAAGAGAAGAAAGAAAAGAAAAAGAAGAAAAGGAAAGGAAAGAAAAGAGAAAAGAAAAGAAAAGAAAAGAAAAGTAAAGAAAGAAAAGAAAAGAAAAGAAAAGAAAAGAAAAGAAAAGAAAAGAAAAGAAAAGAAAAGAAAAGAAAAGAAAAGAAAAGAGTGGGCAAGAATATGAGCCATTCGAACCCTCACACATTAGTGATGGGAATTCAACATTGTGAGCCACCACAGAAAGGAGTTGGGCGGCTTCTCAGAGAGATAAACATGGAATTAGCATTTGACCCCCGGCAGCTTCTTCACTTTATTCTACTTGTTCTTCCCTGGGAGCGCTTTCTGACAAATACCTGCACCGTGAACCTGTGCTTCTGGGTCGGCTTCCAGAGACTTTGAACAAAGACCCCTGCCAAAGCAGCTGCTGAATTATGCAGAAAAATTACACCGCCAGTTGTCAGGGGTCCCTGAAGTGGAGAACTCTGCCTACGCTCACCATTTCCAAGATAAAAAACAAATGATGGGCCTTTGGAAGATCAGCTTTGCACGGATGCCTGAAAAGCGTGTTGTATTACGTCACCTTCTAACAAAGGAAACCTCACCAAACATGGGGCTTCCAGTTTCATTGCCATGGTTAAAGCCCCCTTTTCCTGTTTGCTTTTTTGGTAAACAAACAAACAAACAAACAAACAAAAATGCTGCTAATACCTACTTTGCATTCTTCCTGGCATGAGTGAGAATTTTTCACAGTATATGCCTGCTTGGTGCAATTTTCTTTCAATTGAGGTATAATTGATATATAGCGTTGTATTAATTTCAGCTGTACACAAAACTAGTATATATATTATATATATTATATAAATATATATATATATACTAATACATTTATACTAATATATTAGTATATATATTTATATATGCCTCCCGCAATAAGTATGATTAACATCCATTGCCACACTTTTCCCTTGGAAAGAGAAGTTAAAACCTCTAGTCTATTATCAACGTTAAAATATAGAATAAAATATCATTAATTGGAGTCACCTCACTGTACGTTTTCTGCTCTGGGTGCATTTTGTAAGTGGACACTTTTCTCTCCTACCACCTCAGGCAACTGCCAATCTCTTCTTTGTCTACCCGAGCTCAGTCTTCTGTTTTGCTTTTGCTCTGTTTTGCCCTTTGGATTTCTCCTCGGAGTGAGATTATACAGGATGGGTTTTTCTCTGACTGAGCTCCCTTAGCCTTATATCCACCACATCTGTCCATGTGCTTTCAGATGGTAAGAGTTCATTATTTCCTATGTTCGAGGGATATTGCGCTGTGTATATTTACCACGTATTCTTTATGCATTTCTCCACCAGTGGACTGCTGTGTTATTCCCCTGTTGTGAATAGTCCTTCAGTGAACATGGGCGTGCCTATATTTCTTCAAGTTAGGGTCTTCATTTTCTTCGGATCAACACACAAAGGTAGAATTGCTGGTCCCTTGATAGCTCTCGTGTTAATTATTTGAGGAGGCTCCATACTGGTTTTTACAAGATCTGTGTCAAGTTCATTGAAGGCTCTTCTGACACCCCCTTGTGATACCAAATGACTATTAAAAGTGACAGTGACCGTGTGAAATGTGCAGAACAGGAATAAAGTATCATACAGTGTGGGATGCCAAATCTTTACATGATTTCTCCCCGTACATAGAAAGCAAAAAAAAAAGACTAGAAGACATCACTTGCAAATCTTACAATGTATCACTCCAGCATGATAGTTTCATGGATGCTTCATATCTTCTTTTAAATTTGGCTTCGATAGACGCTCACACTAAGAATACCAGAGGGTGGATTTCGACCTCAGCTCCTTATTGTTGAGGGAGGCCATTGATCTCTGTACAAGCTCACCTAATAAGAGTGTTGTTATTAGTTCCCACCTTCCATGGGTCACTCATACATGTCACCTTGATAAATATTCAGGGAGTTGTTCAGAGCGGCTGTTACCTGAGCAAGTAAACGGACAGAGAAAGAGCCAGCATTAAAAGTGTCGTGAAGTGCTACTTCAGAGAAATTTCAGTAAGTAGTGGAGTTTTTGTTTTAACACAGAGCAAAGAAGAAAACTGTGAAATAAAAACTAACTTAAACTATGTAAAGAAGTTTAATGAGAACATACTCTTAAATATTCTAAGTGAACTCTCTTAATATAACATGTAGGCATAAAAGGAATACTGTATATGCTGAAACAGTCCATTAAAAAGGAGAGAACACCCCCAAAAATGGGTTTTAAAAAGCATACTGCCTTCGATTAATCTCCTTGAGATGAATCTGCCCCCTCCCTTTTTTTGGACTACTTTCCTCATTTCAAAAGTTTACCAGCACATCTTTTAAACTCAAAGTGCCAATTTATGGCAAACGTGAGTAAATAGGAATAATACAAGCCATGATTAAATTAGAGCTGCAAAGGAACAAACAGGTTGAAAGAGATGCACCGTGCCTTTGAGATGTTCTGGGACTCGTCGGGAATGTTCGAATCCTGAAGCTCACGAGGAAAATCATTAACAAAACCACTAATTGCAGCTGGGCCGCTGGAGGTCACATTCTCAGTACTCAGCATTCTTCAAAGCAGAAGTCTGCCAGCTAGTTTAAGCAGAAATGGATTTATAAATGAGTGGCCGTTCGTTAGCAGAATTTGTGAGTGCTTTGGGGACTGGTGTGGGTTTACGAAAACCAGGAGTGAGCCGGGCAGGAGGCGCACCCAGCTGGACCATGAGGTGATCCTTATCAAAACCCGGAGCAACAGACTCAAGCCAGAACTGGACACCCCTCCCCACAGCAATATAAACTATCTACTTTCAAATACATCATCATCTAAGTCACCTCCACACCCCAGGTGACCAGAAGAACCAAAGTCCAGCTACTCTTATCTTCCGACGTCACACTGGCCCACCCTTCTGGAAAGACTGGCCCTAGCTAGGACCCTAAGTGAAGTCAAGATGCTTTGACCTCCTGGCAGACAGGTTTCTGTCACAGGACTGGGATTTTGTCGAAAGATGTAGCATTTCCTGAAGCGAGGCCCCAAGCAAGGCACACTCCAGTGGACGTCAGTGGAAATGGAGAACCCCCAAAAAACAGAACAAAGGTAACATCCGAGGAAGCGTTTAAATATTAATAAGAACGTGCACTTATTTGCATGAAGCTACATGAGACAATGTGTCATCTGTTAATAGAGTTCAAATGCTCATGCATGCTGGTTGCAGGTTCATTGCCAAGTAAAAGTGAAGGGACTATATAGAGCCCTGTGGATTTCCGTTAATACAGCTATGAGGGTGCACGCCATCATCTTTTCCGGTAGGAGTTGCCCATCAAGATTCCAATTCTGCTTCCTTTAAAATGAGACGATCCATTGCATTCACAGGAGAAATCAATAAAGGCATCTTCCACACTTTGAAAAAGTGAAGGAGTCACCAAAGGAGCAGAACAAACTGTGTTTTTAAAAACTGGGCCATGACTGGCAAGAATGGTCAGATTTAAGGAAAAACAGTCGTTGTTTTGAGTGCTAAGAATGAGGATACTGGGCAATAAATGCTACCTCCCTATAACATCGAGTTCAAATACACGTATCGGAAATTGAAGCCAAAATATCCATTAATTCGTTTACTCATTCAATGCAACAAATACACAGTAACCAGCAGCTCATTGCATTTAATGGCAGTAAGAATAGATATATCAGGATGAACACTGAGCATTGGTGATGAAATAATTGCAAAGTGGGACACTTGTTCAGCGGACAGAATTTTAAAGGCTCTCCGAGTTTATTTTGCTTTTATGTCCCACGGAAGGACAACCTTCATGCATCAGCCAGGCAGTCAAATGAAATGAGCTGATCTGCCATCACACGACATGAAACACCATGTTTAATAAGGATGGTGTTTAATAGCCAAAGACTCCCTGGAGGTGGCGATGATTCGTGAGGTGACACCAGTGCCCATGTTCGTTGACCGGCTCCCAAAGGAAGGTCAGGAGAGTGGGTGTTCATTTCAGGTGTTGTATCAAACTTCTGTTGAACTTGGAAGACTAGTGATCCCAAGGTGAGGGATGCAAAGGTGTAGAGGTGACCCAGAGCTTCCGATGGCCATCCATGAAGTGGCCACTGGTAGGAATAAGGACAGTCAACCATGAGTTAAAATCTCCAAGAGATTGGCCCTGGCTGGTGTGGCTCAGTGGGTTGAGTGCTGGGCTATGAACCAAAGGGTCGCTGGTTCAATTCCCAGTCAGGGCACATGCCTGGGTTGCGGGCCAGGTCCCCAGTAGGAGGCGCACGAGAGGCAACCACACATGGATGTTTCCCTCTCTTCCCCTCTCCTTTCCCATTTCTCTATAAATAAATAAATAAGTAAAATCTAAAAAAAAAAATCCTCAAGAGATTGAAGACCTCTGAGATCTTGATGATTTGAACAGGGGTGATGCTGACATGTGTTCTGTTCATAGATTATTGCACGAAGGATTGATTACGATTGGGAGACGAGGCTGTTGATAGGTGATCAGTGTAAGGATGGCTGTGAGCAGTCTCAGCTGTTTGCTTGGGGTTCAAAATTGGGCGCTTTGAGGTGGATAGGAGGGAATATTCGGGTACCAGCTTGGTGAACCACGAGGACACATTTCTGTTTGTGGCTGGGTAGGGTGAGGGTTGAAAGAGGAAAATAACACGTGTTGTGAGCTGTGGGGGCAGATCCACAGAAATGCAACATTTGCTGCAGGATGGAGCCTGGCGGGGAGGGGCAGTGGTACCCCTAGGAATCGGCAGCCACTGACATTGATTGGCATGCATTCGTCAGAATAGGTCACAAAACAAGATTCTATGTGCCTTTATATCAGGCATGCGTCATCTGTGGGCCATATGTTTGAATTCTGGGATTGCCATAAAAAAAATAAAATCTGCACTTGGTGTCTTCTTCACATGTTGCATGCCCTGTCGAAATACAAGCTTTCCATCTCTAGCAAGCAAGATCATTTTACGCACGGAGAGATCTTTGGAGATTTTATTTAAGAGTTTAAACATTGTGACGGGTGAGTAAAAGTCAGATGTTAGTACTTGGCAATAGAGGTATAAATAGAGGACCTGGGATTTATTAATATACACACATATCCAACAGTGGTTATAAATAAATCCACATATATACACAGATACACACACATCTATAAAAATATACGGTGCACACATTTCAGAAACAATGCAGAGTGTAAGGGCATCTCCATCGTAATATGTAGCGGCTGACATCATTCAGGGCAACTTTAAAAACAAAATATATGATCATATGTTTCAGGTTTGACTTTGAATAGGATCATAGAATAATTTGAAGTTAGGAGCGACAATGTATTCAGAATCTCAGAATTCTCAGACACATAAAAGATAAAGAGATAAAAGAGATCAATAGATATTCTGCACAGGCAACTAAATAAACATTGATAAGTTTAAAGACAAAAAAACTAATTAGAAATGGCAAGTGCACATACATTCAAGAGAGAGGTTGTCTGAATTCTCCCCACCTGTTGGAAATGACCATGATATAATATAATATGTTGTAAAAAGCGAGTTAGAATTCAGTGTGTACACAGTAGCTGCTGTTTGACTATATGGCGCTTTTCTATAGATTTAAAAAATGTATTTACGTAGTAATGTCTGGCTCCTTTGATGACTACTTCATTAATTTAAATCGAATTCCCCGATATTAAGGTGAAACCAAATTCAAAGTTAAAACCATACATCTGTTCTACAACGTAGCAAAATGTTTTTTTCTGAACTATCAGAGTAGATCACTTTGCTTTTTCTCTAATAGCCATTCAGCCTGATAGCATCATTAAATCGATGTTACTCTTAAAATATATGTCATGCAAAAGTCGATTTATAGCCCAACATATAAATCTTAATAGAGGAATAGGAGGTATCCTAAAATGCATCTTGGCATATACTTTAAATACATCTTAGCTTCTTTTCTAAGTCCTGAATAATAGATTTAAAAACCAAAAAATATATATATAGTAAAGTGTTTAAGTTTTAGAATCTACATTCTGCACACCCTTGAATTCATTCAACAAGTTTGCATTTTCTTTACTGGGATGTAGTCTCTACAGCAAACTCTGACACAAAGCCCAATTCTTGGGTGAGGGAATAGATCAAATTAACCTGGTCCCCCACCCAACACCCATAGGTCAGATTAAAAACAAAACTAATTTAGAAATGACGAGTCCAAATACACAAGTATTCCACAGCCCAAACAGAAAGAGGTCTTCAGTGCGAGAAGTTTAAAGGAGTAGTTATATTTCCTAAACGCTTATTTATCTCTTGCCCCATTTTATTGAAAAAAAAAAAACAACACAAAGGTCCACCCTTGAAGCTGGTGGTTTCATGAATATTCTTCCACAACAAGCCACTGGGGACTCCTTAAATTGGGCATTCTATAAATAGTGCTTGGAGTCACCCATTCAAACTCTATACCTACTCACCCTGTTCATTGTTTATATTGATTGGTCTTGGTTTCCCAAGAAAAATGTGCTCTCCGCAAAAACCACATACCAATCTTTCCTGGACCAGAGAAGACCCCGTGAGGTTTAATGTGTCTCATCAGGATGATAAACAGAATACAACTGGCCTTACAATAGTGAAAACAATGGGTAGAGGTACTTTGGGGTTTTTTTATTTTAATTAATTTTATTTAGTTATTTTTCAACTACAGTTTTTTGTCTATTTCTCCCATCCCAGCCCCCCCCACCCCGTGCTCCCCACCTCCCTCCCATTTCCACCCCCCCCCTTAGTTCTCGACCCTGTGTCCTTCCTATTTGTTCCTCCAAATCCCTCCCCTTTTTTCCCCTTAAATTCCTTCCCCTCTCCCCTCTGGTCGCTGTCCCCTTGTTCTCTATTTCAGTGTCTTTGTTTTTATTCTGCTTGCTTGTTTGTTTTGTTCTTTAGCTTCCTGTTAAAGGTGAGATCATTTGGTAGTGCAATAAGACATCCCATTGACCTACAGGAGATGGCAAAGGTCAACACGCTGCAATTATTGTCCTTGGAAATGGAATGACTTGTCTCCATATCCTGGCCACTTCTGGAAACAGTCTTGGGCAGAATCAACAACTACTTAACAACACACTGGCATTGTTCTTCAGTGCACCTAATTCGGTCATCACATACCATTAAACAGCCCCCCAGGGAAATGGCACTCGATGCTGATGTGATATCAGGAAACAAACCATGGGTCACATCAGCGGAGAAGGAAATTTCACCCTTCTCGACAGCATGGATCGGCCTGGAGAGCACTGTGCTAAGAGACATCACCCAGGCAGAGAAAGTCAAATACCATATGACCTGACTCGTATGAGGAATCTAATGAATAGACTGAGCTAACAAGCAAAATAGAGACAGACCCATAGACAGACATCAGGCTACCAGCTAGTGGGGGAGATTAAGATGGATCAAAAAGGAAAAAGGACTCATGGACACAGACAACAGTGTGGCAATCAGGGTGGGGGGGGGCGTGAGGTGGAGGCACAAGAGGATAGAACAGGAATAAAACGTGATGGAAAAATACGTCTCCTTGGCTTGTCCAGTCAGTTGCCTGAACCTTCTGTGAAATCACTCTTCATGCGGTGAACATCGGGGAAGGGGTGAGGCTCCTGGTGAGGTGCAAAACCGGAGGATTCGAGAAAACCCATTTTGCAGCCGGGGTACATCTGTGCTCTTTCATTGTTTGTGGACTAGATGTGAACCTTACCACCGAGCTCTACAAGGTGCTTATCCACCCAAGTTAGCTCTTTTGTTTTTTCTAAACGGAAAGACAGACTCAACACCTGGGGAATCTGCCTCATGTCACTTGGCTAGTTGATGAACCCAAAGGAATTTCCCGACGCAGGAGGCTGGTAAATAGACCAGCACGTGTGATATAACCCTTACACTCAGCCAAGGCATTAAATATGTCCTTTTCACGCCTTTCTCTATATCGCTAGCAAACAATTTTATCCTCTCAGACACCACAATTGGTATTTATTTATAGCGTCGCCTCTTGAAAGATACACTGTGGTTCCATCGAAAAGATAAAAATGGCTATTAAAAGGAAATGCTATTTTACAGGGAAATTTTATTCCACACTCCAGCTCTGTTGATCTCCACGTGAAGGTCTAGGTGCTTATGTTGCATAACGCACGGCGTTTTGCTGACGGCTCTCCAAGTTTATGGGCAAAAACCGTGATTTCTGCAGGGAATCAGGGGTAGACCTGCTTTTCTCCGAATTCCCATCGGCTGCCACAATTTCCTCCACGTAATCTGATCGAAGCTGTACAGGCAAGACGTGAATCTTTGATATAATTTCCTTAGAGCTACATTGTGTAGAGACATTTTAATAAACTACACACTGTTTAATTACTTTACATTGCTCTATTGCTTTTCGCGAATAAGACTTAAAGGAGCATGCAGATTTCATCAAAAGGGAATCAAAGCTTGAATTGCTTCCATTAGATAAAGGTAAGTAAGCCTTTCTGTATATTCTTGCGTATTTTAAGAAGTCATTCCTCAACATCTTTCCACCTACCCCTCATTGTACACGTTGACCAAAAATTCGGACAGTAGCCTTTCAGCTTAACGGGTCGTGGTGTGTTAATGGACCAGTGACTATTGAAGGGGCAAATGCATAAATTAATAGCGCTGACAGTGTATGGGGAACTGCCTGTTTGTGTGCTCAACCAGCTCATTCTCAAAAAGTAGAGGAAAAAAAGGGAGAGAAAGGCAATGTATCGTGATGGGTTGAGGAATCCCAGAAGAATGGGAAGCACAGCCACAACAGAAGGTCAGCTCTCATGTTCGACACAGAATCAGTCTCCCTCTAGGACGTGGGGTGGGAATCAGCCTCCGAACTGCGGTTCGCTCACAGCTGAAACCGAGACACCAGTGACGAGGATCAAAACTCAAGGTCCAGAAACGTCAAGTAATGGGTAGAGCGGATCTTTTTTTTTTCCTGCCTCTCGTAAGTTTTCGAGACAATGTCTTTTTTTTAAAATATTTTATTTATTTATCTTTAGAGGGGAAGGGAAGGAGAGAGGGAGAGAAACATCAGTGTATGGTTGCCTTTTGTGCGTCCCCTGCTGGGAACTGGCCTGCAGGGAACTGGTTTGCAACCCAGGCATGTGCCCTGACTGGGAATCGAACCGCGATTGTCTGGTTCGCAGGCCCGCGCTCAATCCACTGAGCTACACCAGCCAGGAGACAATGTCTTTTTGTTAAAGGGACTTATCTAAGAAATAGAAGTTAAAGAAACATGAACAGTGAAAGGACAGCAAACTCACAGTTATTAACAACCACACCTAAAACAAAAGCAAACTAAAAGGACAACTAGATCAGGAGTGGAAACATAGAAATGAAGATCTCAAGGAGGGTTAGCAACAGGGGAGTGGGAGGAGGAGAAGGGAGGAGAAGGTACAGAAAATAAGTAGCATAGACAGTAGATAGAAAATAGATGGGGGGGCAAGAATAGCATGGGAAATACAGAATCTAAAGAACTTGAGACACATGGACATAAACTAAAGGGGGGTAATGGTGGGGACGGGGGGTAGGGTGGAGGGGAATGAAGGGGGGAATAGAACAACCGTAACAGCATAATCAATAAAAAATAAATTTAAAAAAAGACAATGTCTCTTTGATCAAATGACAGCTTATTGTGTGTCTGTGAACATTTGTCTGCAGCATTGAGAACCCCAGGAATTATGAAAAGTAAAAAAAATAAATAAATAACGATAATTGAAGGACACACTACCTTACTCTTTCCCCTAAATTCAATAGGTTTCCATTGAATATATATTGGCGATTCTATGAACGCCTTTAAAAATTGCTATGGTCTTCATTAACAAATGAACCTTGTCCCAGGTACCTTTTAAATAATTTCATTTTGGGATAATTGGTGTAAGGTGTTTCCAATTATACTCTTTGAGAGAAGGGGATACATTTCAATTTAAAGAAACATTAAAAGACTCCCAGCCTTGCCAAGACATGATGTTCCTGTCATTAATCAAACCTCATTTTCTGCTCGGAATCACTCATTTATTTTGCTCCGATCCTAACACCTATTTGATCACAAATAGAAAAGGCTGTACAACACGACATGCCTACGGGGCATTTAATTTTCAATTGTGGGCATTTCACCATTTTTTGAGTATTAGATTGCCAATCTCCCCCTTCTTCCTGTTCTTCAAGCTTTGATATATGTAGCTGCATGGATGAGAGACTGGGAATCTTACACGAGATGCCAACACTTTGAGGGTGTTAACGTCCACTTTTAAAGCAGAAATCACCAGAAACCTTCTTCTACCCTCAAAACGTGTCCCAAGCAGACGGCCACCTCCAGCGACTTATCTACAAATCACTACTGTCAGAAACAGGTGATGTTGGGGATATTCATAGATGGCATCCGATGCTTTCTCACATTCTGAAGCCCCTTGAGATGAGTCCCCATTATTTCGTCCTCAATTATTATTATTTTCTTGACAGGAAAGACTTGATGCAAAGAGACCTATGTTGATTTTTTTCACCCGTGTCCATCTATCCGCTGTTGGCAACCACCAAAATGTTCTCTGTGTCTATGAGTTTTTTGTTTTGTGTTGTTTGTTTACTTATGTTGTTCATTAGATCCCACATATCAGTGAAATTGTAGGGTGTTTATCTTCCACTGTCTGACTTACTCCACTGAGCATAATACCCTCTCAATCCATCCGTCCCATTGCAAGTTGTAAGGTTTCATTTTTATGGCTGATATTCCATTGTATGTATATATATATATATATATATATATATATATATATATATATATACACACACTACAGTTCTTTATTCACTTCTCTGTTCCTGGGCTCTTTGGTTCTTTCCACATCTTGGCTATTGTTTTTTTGTAAGATGTTATTTATTTATTTTTAGAGAGAGAGGAAGGGAGGGAGAAAGAGAGGGAGAGAAAGATCAATGTGTGGTTGCTTCTCGTACATCCCCTACTGGGGACCTGTCTTGCAACCCAGTCATGTGCCCTGACTGGGAATCGAACCAGTGACTCTTTGGTTCGCAGGCCAGCACTCAATCCATTGAGCCACACCAGCCGGGGCTGTATTACTGATTCTTTTCAATGACCACCTATTACCTGCTTTGTTTTGACATACTCCTGGTTCACATTTTCTATTTCTTGAAACCACTGTAGTTTAAAACATTTGTGTTCCATCCTCAGCACATTTTTTTAAGTGATGTACTGGCTTTGTTCATGTAGAGAAGTTAGGGGACGATCCCATTACCCAGTGACTTTCTGAAGCCTTCATTGGCCAGAGGGGTGTCTAAGGGCCAGATATACCATTAGGAAGATTAAATATCCTCACCGTTTTCCATAAACATCGTCCACGCCAAAGCCATTGTGCGGAAACCACACAACTCATATTCTTGGCCCCTTCGCCATTTAGAAATCTGCAGTGCATATTACTTTGAAACACCAGCAACTTCGGAAAAACACTCGCCAACAAATAAAGTGCGGCTTCAGAATGATTAAATGAGAAACCTTTGGAAAAAACTTATCTTTCTTTCATTTCCAAAGATCTAGTTCTGGGAGGCCTTTTACAGCCGTATAAACACGGGCCAGGCATTTTTCCTTGTTTCTCGAAACCAGCTTTTTCACGGACACGCAGAGGATGAAAAATAATAAAAGACCAGCTGTGGTACTATTCACCCACAATAAATGCACGCCGCGTGCGAGAGAGGGGGTCAGGCTGGGAACAGGGAGCTGTTGTTCACGTCAGTTTTGTCCACGGGGGACATTTGTCTCCTCCCGACGTCCAACCATTCATTCTTGGTGCTCTCGACAGAATGTACGAGAGGCTCTATCGGGAATGCGCGATATGAGATTAGTTCTGGGGAAAGCGATACCCTCTTCTGTACAATCTTTGGCACAGCATCCATGTGCAAAACTGTGACACGGGCAGGGTTTGCTGAATCCATATAGCTGCCTTTGTGCTTCTCTATCCCTGGTTCTTGCAGGGTGCTGTCTCTTCAGGTGTTATTTATCAGCTACCGCAGACAAAGCAATAAGCATCTACAGTCCAGCACACCCAGGCAGAACCAAGATGAAAATTAATTTATTCCATATGGTCCCCGCTCACCCACCTGCCCCTGACATGAGACAGCACCCTGAACGTTCTGTGTGGGGCATTCTTCCCTCACTTAAATGAAGGATTGTTTTGTTGCTGGGTCCTTCCATGGGGGGATATTGTTTGATGTTCTTTGCCTCTCACCAAAAAAGCATAAGGTCGTCTGTCATTGGGTCAGACGCGTGATTTTTTAGTCTTGCATTTTTGCTGTATTCTCACAGGGTTGTGTTTGTCCAGTTGCTCATCCTGGGCTCTGTGGATGTTCCCGTTTTGGAGTTCAGCATAAAAAGGCTTCCCCAAAGAGGGTTTGTCAGTTCCCTTCTGCTGCCCACCCCCTGAAAATGCATGAGAATTGCTTCGGTTTTCCATCCACAGCTACCCTTGATGACCGCAGATTCATTTGTACCTGCCTAACTTGGGGCGCTAGAATACCAACATGGGGCACATACCCCCTCTTCTCGTACGTGGTGACGATGATGTGCTTCCCATTTTAAGCTGATATTTGCTCTATCCCATTTCTATGTTCTTTTAACCCCTTCAGGAAGTTCCAGTTGATGCCCGATTGCAGAGGGTTTCAAGATGTGAGCACCAGGTAGCATTACACTGCTTTTCCTCATTTCATCCAGGTGGTTAGATAGTTGCCATGCACAGCTCAACTCCGTGATAAGTTGTATTTCCGGAATTTCTCAGGATGAACCTCTGCAATGCAGGGACTCAGCCCACTAGGACAGGAAATACTCTTGCTTTTTGTATATCGTTCAGTAAGGTTAGTGAATAACATCTCCAGATGTGTGAAACAAAATTTATACATTTCATTGTTGGGTGGGTTTGGGTTTTTTTTCATTTTTGTTTTGTTCTGTTTTTTTTTACTATCACTTTTATTTTTTTAATTTTATTTAGTTATTTTTCAAGTACAGTTTTTTGTCTCTTTCTCCCATCCCAGCCTCCCCCGCCCCGTCTCCCCAGCTCCCTCCCACTTCATCCCCCCTAGTCCTCATCCCTGTGTCTTTCACACTTGCTCCTCAAAACCCCTCCCCATTTTCCCCCTTAAATTCCCTTCCCTCTCCCCTCTGGTCGCTGTCCCCTTGTTCTCTATTTCAGTGTCTTTGTTTTTATTCTGCTTGCTTGTTTGTTTTGTCGTTTAGCTTCCTGTTAAAGGTGAGATCATATGGTATTTGTCTTTCAACCCCTGGCCTATTTCACTCAGCATCATGCTCTCTAGTTCCATCCATGTTGTTGCAAAGGGTAGGAGCTCCTCCTTTCTCTCTGCTGCATAGAATTCCATTGTGTATGTGTACCACAATTTTTGATCCATTCATTTACTGATGGGCACCTAGGTTGATGCCAACTCTTGGCTATTGTAAATTGTGCTGCTATGACCATTGTGGTGCATAGGTTCTTTGAAATTGATGTTTTAGGATTCTTAGGATATAATCCTAGCAGTGGAATTGCTGGGTCAAAAGGCAGGTCAATTTTTATTTTTCTGAGAAAATTCCATAGTGTTTTCCATAATGGTCGTACCAGTCTGCAATCCCACCAACAGTGTTGTTCTGTTTTTCACAGTCTCTTTGTCAGGTTGGAGTGTTGAACTTGTACCAGTCTCGAAGCGGGAGTCGAGGCCAGGTTGTTTTCGTTGCTTTTGTGTATATATACAATTTTTTCACAAAACGGGGATGACCTATTCTGGGTCATCCCCTGTGAGTCAGCTGGACCTGTTCTAATAAGATGCTTAACCTCAGCATTATGGCCTTGAATGCATTAAGATTGTCCATCTTTCCACTTCTTACTAAGCCGGCCTTGAACTGACCCCTTCAACTTCGCCCCATGTGTCAAAGTCGTGGACGGTATGATCACATTCTCTGCTCATTACACATCTACTTTATTTGGACTTAAGATGATATTCTCTTCTCTTTCTGTATCTATTCGATTCATGGCTTGGACCCTCTCCTGCATTTAAAGTGCTGCGTTTTTGAAGTGTTTTCAGCTTTATGGCAAAATAATTGACATGGCTCATTCATTATTCCTTTGTGTTGTTTTTTCTCCTGATCTCTTAGAATCTGCAGGGTTGCATAATTTTGTAATACTTTTTCGAAGAACGACTCTTGTGGGTGTTGAATTTCTGTTTTAAAAACATTTACAGTACTTTAAAGATTTTAAATTTATTTATCTTTAGAGGGGAAGGGAAGGAGAGAGGGAGAGAAACATCAATGTATGGTTGCTTCTCGTGCGTCCCCTGCTGGGAACTGGCCTGCAGCCCAGGCATGTGCCCTGACTGGGAATCGAACCACAGTTGTTTGGTTCACGGGCCTGCGCTCAATCCACTCAGCTACACACAGCTAGGGCTGTGTTGAATTTAATTGTACTTTTTAAACGTAAACTGTCTGTTTCTTCTCTTATTTATATTTACCCTACCTCTACATCCCTGGGATTGATGTTGTTGTTCTTAAGATTGTATGTGACCAAGTAGATCAGCAATTTGAGATGGTTTCTTTCCACATTTAAATTTTTTAGAGGGCTCTCATTCCCTCCAGGGCCGAATTGCACTTCGTCATAGGTTGCATATTCACTCTTGTCTAATTCTAACAATAGAACTAGAATCCCACTAAAGAATTCTAACTTTAGAATCCCAGTGATGTCATCCTCGTAATCTCTGAGACATTTAACATCTGCAGGTTGCCATGGTCTATTAAACGCGCAGGGATTCATTATCTACCTTCTTGGCATTAACCTATCCATTAAAGTCAACTGTGTCAATAAACTAGGAATTAAGAGGTAAAAAGAAAGTGTGGTCTCCATGAAACTCAATCTTTGCTACTTGTGGAAGGTTTCTATGATCTATACACGACCCGTTATTGCAACCGTGTGAATGGTTAACAAAACGAGTGTATTGTAAATGATCTCTCTGAGCCCTAGCCCAGTTGGCCCAGTAGTTTGGAGTGTTATCATCTACGCCAAAGGTTGTGGGTTCGAACCCCAAT
Organism: Artibeus jamaicensis; assembly: GCF_021234435.1. Lineage (NCBI taxonomy): Eukaryota > Metazoa > Chordata > Mammalia > Chiroptera > Phyllostomidae > Artibeus > Artibeus jamaicensis. Next base: position 2,191,074 of record NW_026521989.1, read on the forward strand.
CAGAGCACGTTTCGGAGGCAACTGATAGATGTTTTTCTCTCACATCAATGTCCCCCCCCATCAATAAGCATATTTTGGGGTGAGGGTTTTAAAAAAATGAGAAAACAAAATGGTCTGCCCCACACACACTGTTTTGGATACCTTTGCTCACACTTCAGCCTCGTTGTAAAAAACCACATGCTTTCGGAAGCTGCAGGTATTCCTGGTTTCTTAGGACACACGGCAAGTGTGAGGGGGTCCGAGGCAGAAAAGAAGCATGTGTTGGCCAGGGCACGGTGAAGGTCTGGAATCAACGGCTCCCGTAGTCCCGATTCATCCCCAAATGGGCAGCTCCGAACTGCAGTTTAAGTGCCGCAGGGAACCACCCCCACGGCCTCCTTTACCTCTCCCCAGCTCACTATTCCTGCTCCCTGATTGAACCCAGAGGACAGCCTGCCTCCAGCTCTGAGTGAGGAAAGGGGAACGATCTGGTCACAGTGGGAGGGAACAAAAGCCTTTATCAGCCCTCTCCTTGCCTTGGTCCAGCCTCCACAGACCCGCAGGGCTGCCGACTCAGTCCTCAGACTGTCCATCCCTCAGGGGCTGCCCACATCCTTCTGCCCTCTTGTCCTCATTCCACCTTCCTCTGGCATTGACCTTCAGGAAGCAGCCAGGGGCTTCAAGAGACCACAGGTCATCTGGAGCGCCCAAGGGCTCTCTGAACATATGCTTCTCTTCTGTGGCTTTGTGCCCCTCATATGCAGGGACCAGATATTTCTCTCCCTGGGGTGCCTCCTACCCCCCGTTCAAAGTCCCCTGAGCAGGTGGCCCACAGAGTCCCCTTCTCCACGCAGTTGCTGAGTGGCTCACTCTGCAGCATCTCCATACATTCTGAGGCTAGGTATGAACCACACTGGGAATCTTCTCATACCCCATATGCTCTTGTAGGGCGTAGGGACAATGACAACCTACCATCAGGTTCTGCACTCAAGGGCTTTGGGGTCTGTCTGCCAGGAGAGTGAAAAGACCTCTGAAGGATGAAGCAAAGCAAATCACAAGAAAGGAACAGAGAGATGCCCCGGCACTCCCTGCTGCCCACTCGGTGGCAGTGACGTGGGGGAAACATGCCCCCGTCAAGCTGCAAGCACTGATGGCCGGAACCGTGTTCATTTGCCACGCACAGACAGTCTACGGCTCAGAGAATTAAAGTGATTACTTTGCAGACTTGAGAACACAGAGCGTCCCCACCAAGACGTGGCCTCCACATCTCCGAGGCCACTGGGGTAACTCGCTGGCGGCTTGATGCACAGTTTACATTGTCTTAACCTGGCCTGTCCCGACCCCTGTCGGGCTTATTTTAAACACGCTTTTTCTTTGTAAATCTAAGGAGAGAGAAACATTAAGCTCCTTTGGGGAAGCATGCTAGAATCGAAACCAGGGACAGGCACGTATTCTGCAGGAAATGGTGACAGAAATCATGAGAATATTTAAGATTTTACAATTAGAGAAGAAGCCAAAGATGAGTGACTATAAAAATCAATTCCAGCCTTGGCTGGTGTGGCTCAGTGAACTGAGCGCAGGCCTGTGAACCACACAATCGCAGTTCGATTCCCAGTCAGGGCACATGCCTGGGTTGCAGGCCAGTTCCCAGCAGGGGGCGCATGAGAGGCAACCATACATCGATATTTCTCTACTTCTCTCCTTCCCTTCCCCTCTAAAGATAAATAAATAAAATCTTTAAAAATCAATTCCAAGCAACTACTTGCATGTCTAATAATGTGAACATAATATGTAAAAGTGTTGTGATTTTTCCAGCCTACAAGTAGATCATTACTAGTTGAGCAGTAATTTTTTTTTTAAAAAGGTAAGGATAGAAATGACTCAGATACAAACCTTTATATGGGAACTTCTTTTAAAAATCCCCTATTTGCCTTGTTTTTTGCTGTATTCCATCAATCTTTGATGCTGACCCTCGGATTTCAGAGTTGAAACTCTCCACATATATGGTATCTTGTTAAAATACAAGGTGGCCGCTTTCACCTCAGAATTCATCTGTTAATTTTTTCTCCTGCACTTAAATATGTTCAAAATATCAATCTGTTGAATGAATACTTAAGGACATTCACCTGAGCCCACACATGCCAGGGTATGTTCTCCGTCATATGGGCTTCTCAGTGGATATTGAAATCTCTTTCCCCTGGTCTGGCCCAGGCTCCAAACACATGATGGTTTCCTGTAGATCGTACAGTCTGTTTTGATGAGTCTTGTGTTCCATCTGCAGCTCTTGTCTGGCATCCTGTTTGGGCTGGAGGGAAAGACAGCCAGCCTCCCTTTGCTCCATCAACTGTACTCTCCTTGCCTCTTGGGTGCAATGCTGTGTTCCTGCTGTGACGTGGCAATAGGGTCACAGGTCTTCCCATCTGTGACCTTCTCCAACTGGGCACCCTAGTGACTTTGGAAAATCAGGGGCACATTCCTGGGGAAGACCCCACCATCACGAGCTGTGGAGGTTGGGTAGGGGGAGTTACCTCTTTTGCTTCTGCGTTTCAGCCTTAATTATCTTTCCTTCCACTTGAACTCTGACTAAGCGATGCATTCTTCCCCTTTTCCACATGCAAAGCTCTTCGAATTCCCATCCTAGAACCTCAGTGTGTGCCTCGCCTCCACCCGGGTGCACCTGCCTGCCCAAAGCCCACGGACTTGCAACAGATACAATAAGATACAATGTATCTTGCAACAGATACAATTTGTTTTCATGGTGCCAAGTCATGGGGAAACTGAGCAGCAGACGAGGGATTCCTGTTGAGCTCATGGGAGCTGAGCGTGGAGGTCAGGCTACAGGGTGGACTTTGCAGAGGACCAGCTCACTGCACTGACAGTGAACAGACCAGCGGGTAGGACTCACTGGGGCTGGACTATGATGGTGGCTTCCTAAGCTAGTGTAACTTTGCTCCTAGACAATGGCTCTTCTGGCCACAGTAAATGACAAATATTTTCCATGTGTGCTTAGGTGCCTGGTCCTGCTGATGGTCTAGGGCAGCGATGGCCGGCAGGTCCTGGATTTTACTGTGTTCCTCAGAGGGTCCCCCTGACCATAGCCTATCCCCATGGACTCAGGCAAGAGCTCAGACCACAGGGAGGGGCATCCTCATCCACCACAGTGGCAATGCACCTCAGCAAAAGTCCTGCTTTTGCTACACTGCCCTTTCCAACTAGACTTAATGTGCCAGTGCTCTGGGTGAAAATGAGTCATTTGCGTGGCATCTTGGGAAAGCAGTTCAAGGACCCACCCGTGGGAGAGTGTGGTGCAGCAAGATTTATTTGGGTAGGAATGTGCCCCCTGGGTTTCCAATGTACCATCTCCCTGCACCCAGCCTGGAAAAAGTCCAACTGGGCCATCAGCAAGGCCAAGACATAGGCCAGCATCCACAGTCTCTGCTTCACATTCAAACTCAGTCCTTCGGAGCCCATGCCATCTGCTGTGAGTGCTGGTCGGAACTACACCCATGTGGTTGTGTGCTCCAGGGCATGAGAGAACATGCAAACACACAGGGTAAGAGAGAGAGAGAGAGGAAGAGAGAGAGAGAAGATGCTTCTTTGCTCCCCTACAATGACATTAGCTTGGGTTTGAGCTGGACCAGGTGTGTTTTCAAAACAACCAATCAACTTCCCCAACTTTTACGGGCTTTTAACAGGTCCACGCCCCCTCGTTAGATTGACGGGTCAAGCGCCCGCCTCTTGCCTTTCAACAACCCAGTACCAGAGTGGGGAGGGAGGAGTGTGTAGCCCCTTGGAGAATTAGTGCTGGGGTTCCCCAGGGTGTGAAACTGCAGCTTCCTGGAGAAGCAAAGAGGCTCATGTCCCCCAGTCGATGGAGCTAATGTCTCATTGCCTTTGCTCCCCAATTCTTCATTAATAACTAGTTAACTGATGCCACGTTATGAACACGAATGTCCCATTCAACCGGCAGCTAACACGTAGCCATGCCTGAGTCGAAATCCTTACTGCTTAGTAAAGGAAATCATGGCACTATTTTGTACGCCTACAGTCCAACCGGGGGCAGCGGGGGGGGGGGGGGGGGGAATTAGCCATTATTCCTGGGTTCTATGTTTTTTTCCGTAGGTGAGGTCAGCCTGTTGACTTTATCATAGGTAATACCCTGGGGTGAGGTAACATGGCCCAAAATGTAACTCTTAACAAGTAACACGCTGCATCAGAGAGTCTGTCATTTACCCGAGGAAAAGTCAGGCGAACAAGGACCATCCCATCCACCAGATTGGAAGATAATTACGACATCGTTGTTATTTCAAAAGGCTTAAAAGCATTGACCATGTACAAGGGGGAAAAAACCACACACAACAGCAATTACACTAATGGGTTCTTCGCAACATTGATAGGAGGATCTCATTTGCATCGGAATGATTTTTCAACATACATTTTCCGCTATGAAAATTAAAGGCATAAAACACTTTGTACTGTTTTTCCTGAATCTCCCCCGATTCTCCTGGTCCCCAGCCTTCTGCTTTCCTCGCCATCATTAAATAAAGATGCTCCAGACACAAATAGCAAACAGACAGGCTAAATGGTCCACTAAAATAGCTTAATAATGTTGTTGGGCTCTTCTTAAATATGTTTTATAGATAGGACATTTTCCGTGATAGCCTTACACTCTGGCGTTGGTTTTAGTGATGCAACATGCTACCGTTAAATGTAGAGTTTTTGCGTTCTCTGTGCGGTTCTGCCTGGTAGAAGGGACATTCAAAGAAGAATGACCCAGAACAGTTTAAGGATTCCTGGTCCAATTCTGTGTTTGAATCTGGATCCAATGGCTCCATCCCAGACCCGGTAGGACTCAGGAGTGCGAGGAGATTTTTTTCTATGGACCTGCCCCTGAAACATAACATTTCAGACATGCTGAGAATGAAGAAAGCTTCCCATTTCCAACTTCTTCGAGCGATAGGTCTCTTGAGATCCTTCTGGGAACAATGGCATTCAGTATGTAGGGCAATCTGCTTTGCAAAGGGCACTTGATAACATTGAAGGTCAGCCAGCATCTGAGAGTTCTGTTACAATCTATCCTCCATCCCATTGGTTCTCTGCAAGGAATACCCCAACCTGTTTGCCCAATCTACCATCTCTAACTAAAAAAGACAATGCATTTTGTCTTCAGAGGAAAACCAACGTATTCTTGTTTCACTTTTAAAGGCATGCCCTCCTTTCCACCCTGCCATCACGGAGAAGGTCAGTAAGAGTTATGGATCTGCAATTAATGATGCTAGCATGTTTTGTGTTTAAAAAAATAAGGATTTGCATTGTCATAGTGCTCTTGTATTTTTGAGCTTGCCCTTGGGACCAGGAACGGAAGGGGAGGAGATTTTTGAGGATTTTCACTGAAGAATTACAACTTAACACTCTCCACATTATATTACTAAATTATGATATAGTATAGTATGTTAGTTTATATATTATATTAATTATATAGTATATTATATGTTATACTAATTATATATTGTATTAATTATATATTAATATTATATTATATCATAATTATAATGTATTATATTATATTATATTATATTATATTATATTATATTATATTAGCTCTGGCACAAACAACATCCCTTCCATTACAAAATATTTTATTAGAAAATCATAAGCATGTAATTCTGTAACAGAACAAAATCACACTCAAGTACACCATATGACATTTTAGGTAAAATATTCAAATTAAAACTATAAATTATTACACCCTTATTATTAGCCTACCAAGCACACTCAAGCGAGTCTTTCTTCTGCCAGACTCTGTATTATATTAATTACATTCTATTACTATATATACATATGTATTATTATAACTCAAAATATCCAGCTAGGAAGAGCCCCAATGTTTTAAAGCTGGAGGAAAAAATATAATGTACCCCTTTAATATCCAGACAATTTCTGACAAATACATAGCTTCATGGCAGCTTCTCACTGCTGTTGCAATTAATTGACGGTTTTTAGTAAGAATGTGCCCGGTTACCTGAGTCATTGGGTGACATCTCACATCCTCTGGCCACCGTGGTCTCAATCACGTACAACAGAAGGCCCAGCGCTGCCAGGCAGGCCCTGCCTGAGAGAAGCCACGCCCATGCAAAATTAACAACGAGGAAGGGGCTCTCTTGCTGTAACGCAAGGACAACATAGGGTTGGATTGCCCCTTTTATTTTGTTGACTTACACCATCGACAGGCCCACACTTCCCATTGTCAAGGGCAGGGCAGCCTCCTGAGGCTGCAACAGATGCACCTGGACTCAGGTGTGGAAAGCCAGCACCCCCACCGTCCTCTCTAGCCCCAGCACACAGGATTCCATGCCACGTGGATCTCCCGGGAGCTTCTGGTTCACCAGGTGTAGGCAGATACAGGAACGCACACCTTATTCCCAAGAGGTATAGCTCCTAAGATGAGTCTGTGAGTCCCCCAGGCTTGAGAACTTGCGCCTTAGTCAATATCTCCTAAAATGATTTATTTTGTTGGTGGCGATAAAAACTTAAGAGTACATGGTACTGGAAGTATTTCAGGTTCCAGAGTCTTTCAGGAGCCTCTTGTCTTCCAGCTCATCTTTTTGGGACAATGTCCAATTTGTTTGTTTCTCTATTTGTTTGTTTTAACCAATATTTCTCGTGGCTCAGACCAGAGTACCTCTGGCAGAACGCCTCCTGATGGGGCTACTTGATGGAGTGAGGACAGAGTGTGTGTAACGTCATAAACCAGGAGGGAGAGGGGTTCACATTGAACCGGAGACATCTGACAGTTGCATCCCTTAGACCTCCTGTGTTTGGGTTTGGGTTTTGTTTTAAAATCATTTCTTCCTATCATAGTGATACTCCCTAAGTAGCCTCTCATGAAGTGGCATTAGCAAAACCACTCACTATTCAATTATTTGCAAACCAAGGCGCTGATGTCACTGTGTTTCTTGTCTTAACCACAGTGCTTGTCCAGCCCCCAGGTTTATTCACGTACAAATCACGTTCAGTTAGAAGATGAATAAGTCACGAGCATCTAATATTCAACCTTGCTGACGGTAGTTCGGGAGAGCAGAAATCCGCCATTTTTGTTTGAACTTCAAGCTACTTTCCTCATTCTAGCCAACTGTGAAAGGCGACCTTCTGGGGTCAACTACCTAGGGCAATACACGCATTTTGTTTTCTTAGAATCCACATGGAATCAACAGAAAGAACCCTGAAACACAGATAGCCCTTGAGTTCCACACTTATTAGTAGGGAAGGTACCTGACATCTTAATGTGGGAAGCAACGTTCATGGCGTCATTTGTATTAGAACTAAAAATTGTGTAGAATTGCATAGTCTTCATTGTCTTACAAATTTACTCATGAGTGTATGTGTACAAATATTTAAATTTATAACCCACATGCGCATACCTATAAATGCATGTATTTATACCATAGATAATATGATATGTGTAAATTTTATGTATGCATAAACATGTCCATAAGTAAATAGGATACATAGATGTAAATCTATATATGCATGTATATATCTAGATACACATGTAACAATAAGATATACTTATAGATATTATAGATATACATGTAACAATAAGACAAAAATTCCACCTTGACCTGTAAAGAAAATTCCCCTTTGAAAATTGCACCTGGATATGTGCAACATTTGCAATAAAAAAAACTGTGTCTAAGGAAATAAATTATAGATCACTGAAGTGAAAATGAGACCTGAGCAAACTCATGGACATTGACCTCAAAGAGGTAAATTTATCTCCACCAAAGAAGTCAAGAGAAGAAACTTGAACAAAATTTTTAAAAAAGAACTATGAGAAAAATGAAGTCAACAGAATAGATACCTAATGGGAGAAATCATTTTAACTTTTAAAAAAGCACATGCATGCACGACAAGTTCTCTTCCATTTTTTTCTCATAACCTGAATTTATATTGCATTTCAGATCCATTCCATTTCTTTTGCATTTTTACACTTCCTTTCTTTTATTGCTAGTGTTAGGCGAATGACCCCATTTTTGCCTGGCTGGCTGATGGTTAGTGGGTTGGCACGTTTGCGCTTAATACACACAATTATGTGTTGTGCCCAAGGATACCTTTCGGGACGTAGTAACATCACACCCACCCCCTTCAAAAATTTATCCGTGCAATACCATTTTTGCTAGGGTTTCCTCAAAAAAAACGCCGTCATGATAAAATCAGAAACACCAAATCAATTCCTTGAAGACGCACCCTACTTCAAAGCCTTGAATAAATCTACCCCAAGAAACTCAGAAAATATCATCCATTATATGCTTCATTGTCTTCTCTCCTGCATTGCAAAGGGCAGAAGAGAGTCCAATGTCCCCAACTGTCCCACGTAATTTTGAAGCCTGCTGATAATTGGGGCAGAGCAGAGGCCGTCCCTGCAGGGAAGGTTCCAGCCAAGTTCAATTTCGTGTTTTCGTGGTGTCTTTTCCGGCTGCTCATTTGTATTCACTGGTCACAGGAGCAGTAATCGTGTGGAGGGAATTAGAACAATATGGCCACTGCCCAGCTACATGAATTGCACCCATATTCGAAGCCCCTAAAAGGAGTCTCCAACTTTGTCCCAGGATTTGGATGTGCCTGCTCAGTTGTATCGGGGTATCGCTTCCTGTTTATTGTGTTTGGTTGGCCTGGGTTCTTAAGATCGTGCTTCTCTGTTTAGAGTTGTAACATTTCACCCCGGGAACATAGTTAACTTTTAAAATATGTACAAAGAAACACACTCTGTATTCTTTTATTTGACTGCTAGCTTCAAATGACCTTTTCCTGGAGCAGCTGGAGCAAACACTCAGTTCTGGAACAGTGTGTGTGTGTGTGTGTGTGTGTGTGTGTGTGTGTGTGTTTGTAGGCCGCAGGTTGGGTGTGCATTGGTGCATTGGTGGCAATGATGTTTCCTTTACACATACAATGTGCTGTCACACGGAGCATTTCTCCAAAGAGCAAGTCAGCAGGTGTTTTACTTTCCTAGAGATGTGGTGATACGCGTACCACAGAAATTATCATCTCCCCATCCTGGAGGCCAGAAAATGCAAGGCCAAGGTGTGGGCAGGGCTGACTCCCCCTGAGGCCTCTCTCCTGGACCTGTGGACTGCCATCTTCCCCCTGGGTCCTCACACGGGTGTCCCTCTGGGTGTGTCTGTGTCCCCATCTCCTCTTCTTACAAGGACCCCAGTCCTGTGGGATCAGGGCCACCCTGGTGACCTCATTTTACCTTAATCACCTCTGGAAAGACCCATCTCCAAAATCAGTCTCATCCTGACGCCATGGGGGTCAGGGCTTCAACATGCGTTTTTCGGGGGAATGCAGTTTAGCCCCAAACTGCAAGATTTAAGGAAAGACTAAAGTTTCTCCCATAGGCTGTGTTGATTTTAGACAAATCAAAGTGATCTTTAAGCAAATACGAACAAAATTGTCTGGTGAGTATGCATAAGACTCTTTACCAAATGAGCAAAGGTTAAAAAAATAAAAATAAAAACAAACAAAAGTACCTTGGCTGGTGTGGCTCGGTGGGTTGAGCACCAGCCTGTGAAGCAAAGGGTCACCGGTTCAATTACCAGTCAAGGTACTTGCCTGGGTTGTGGGCCAGGTCCCCAGCAGGGGGCGTGTGAGAGGCAACCAGACATTGATGTTCCTCTCTCTCTTTCTCCTTCCTTTTTCCCCTCTCTAAAAATAAATGAGAAAATACATTAAATATTTTAAAAAGCAAACAAAAGCACTGACCCCTTCCCTGGGTAGCATAAGGGATGGTCTCCCTAATGATAGTGATGACACCCCCCAACCCCCAATACACCTAGCTCCTCCCCTAAAAGCACAGCAGTTTAAATCCTCAGTGAGCCAGACAGCATTGCTGTATGTCTTAGTTACTTATGCTCCCAACAGGTTCCACATTTTATATTTGTCTACAAAACTCAATTCTGTGCAGTCCTACAAATCAAACTGCTCTGAAAAGTAATGCAACCCCCAGGTTACGTATGTATATTTTCGTGATCGAATGAAAGTATTTCCCAGGTGGCTCTCTTACTTTCCTTTGCATGACTGTATCTTTGGGGGGAAACAAGAATAAATCCCATGATTTGTGTATTGCAGCAGCTAATTAATTTTTGATGGCTAGTGGTTTGAGGACAGGGGCCATGGTCATTGGCAGATCATATATAGGTCGTAAGTTTCTTTCTCAAGTCCAACTGTGAATAAATAAACGTATAAGAATCTTATGTAGCCCCCTGAGGTGGCTCGGTTAGTTGGAGCATCGTTCTGTACCCTGAAAAGTTGTGTGTTGCATCCCTGGTCGCCACACACGCCAAGTTTACGGTTTCTATCCCTGGGCACTCCTGGGAGGCAAGTGACTGGTGCTTCTCTTTGACATCAACATTTCTCTCCCTCTCACTCTCTCTTCCTTCCCCTCTCTCTGAAAGCAATAAACAGACCCTTGGGTGAGCACTGAAAAAATATCCTGTAGACTTACAGTAAGAACCCAGCTGAATAACTAAAATCAGAAGTCAACAAACGTTGGGTTGCCAGTTCCACCAGGGCCTGTCAATGCTCACTTCCGTTTGGTGCTCTCTCTCTCTCTCTGTGTTGTTCTCTCTGTCTTCTTTATTTTATTTTATTTTATTTTATTTTATTTTATTTTATTTTATTTTATTAGTACTTGAACCCCGTGTGTGTATAGGTGGGGGCTTCTCATTAGCAAGGTCTCCTCTTTGGAGACCTACGATGCAGCCCCAATCACTACAATACCACAGGTTCACTAATTCTTACCCAACATTCTATGTCTACTCAACAATTGTGATCTGTAGATGGTGCCCTATGGACCCGGCATTTGACAAGGTGCTATAAATTCAGTAGAAACCCTTGCAGGTTTGGTAAAAAAAAAAAAAAAAAGAGTGTTACGCCTCCAACAGAATATTCATGACCAAATTAAATCACTGGCAAATATGGAGGTCACCCTCCATAGCAGAAGACACTGTTTTAAAGTATTATTTATAAATTTATTTTTAGAGGGGAGGGGAAGGAGGGAGGGAGAGAAGTATCAGAGTACGGTTGCCTCTCGTGGGTCCCCTGCTGGGAACTGGCTGCAACCCAGGCATGTGTCCTGACTGGGAATCGAACTGCGATCCTCTGGTTCCCAGGCCTGCGCTCAATCCACTGAGCTACACCAGCCAGGGATTCAGTCCTTGTTTTAAGTCAACCAACATTCTATTTCTTAGCTTCCCTCTTGTCTAGTACCCTTAGATAACGTGCACCATGTAATGTCCTTTTGCAAAAATTATTGTAATTGGATTAAGGGAAACATCTGGGGAGAGTAGCTCAGAAACCTTGAAAGAGTTTTCAAGGCGTTACCGAGCAACTGATGTCTCCAAGGAGATTCAGCTCCTGAGTCCCAATCAGGGGCGGAGCTTCCATGTTTCTGTAGGTCAGCGGTGTCGAATTCATTTTCACCAGGAGCCATGTCATCCTCTCGGTTGCCTTCAAAGGGCCAAATGTCATTTCAGCTCCTTAACAGTTAAGGGGTAGTTACATGTATACAGTCCTAAAATTATTTCAGCCCTTTGAAGGCAACCACTGGTGAAAATGAGTTTGACGCCCCTGCTGTAGGTGGTATTCTGATTTTGCAGGTCCATGAGCCCCCCAGCGTCTGCCCGCAGGCCCTTGAAGTCATTGTCTGATTAGAACTGGCCGCCCCATTAACCCCATGTTCCCCCACCACTGTGGAGAAAATGAACCGATCCATTGACGATCCTTCTTGTGGGCCATTCTCTTCTGTATTGCTTTCAGAAGTGACAGTGGTTTTCTCCTGCCTTTCCATTACACAGCCGCAAGAATCTCGGGTGGGAAGGGTTCCTGCAGATGAGCTCACTGCTATCATCTCCTAACAGCTTTGGACCCTGAGCTCAGACAAGGGGTTACTCTCCTGCCCAAGAAGACCCCAGGGTTGCTGGCACATCCCCAGCCAATACCACACTCCCCTGTCTCTCTGTCCGGGGACACCATGAAGACAGTGGACAGGAAGCCACGGTGTCCATCCTGACTCACTTCTCAACCAGGGTGATTCTGTTCATAACTAATGGAAATGTTTCTCTTCTTTCTTATTACCCACCTGCCCCTTCCTTCCTTCCTTCCTTCCTTCCTTCCTTCCTTCCTTCCTTCCTTCCTTCCTTCCTTCCTTCCTTCCTTCCTTCCTTCCTTCCTTCCTTCCTCCCTTCCCTAAACACATATTGGAAAAACACACACACACATCTTCCTCATCTACAGAGTGGGGGGAATATATACCATTCCCAGCTCCTTGAATGGTCCCAACACAGATTAAAAACAGGAAAATGCCCTAACTGCTTCTTTTGAACTTGCTCTCCAGGTGAGTAGATAAAAGGCAGTGTTGAAGGCAGATCCTGACATAGGCAATGGTTTGAGAAAGAGCATCATTGTTCAATCACCATGACAGACACGGAGGACATCCAAGACAGGTCAGAGGGTGAGACCCCAACACACCAAAGACCGGTGTGCAAGGAGACATGTGAGGCACGTCCGGTCAGCAAAGTCTGCTCAGACATGGCTCCTATTTCGGTATCAGGTGAAAACACGCTTTTCCATCTTCCAGGTTCCATCACGATTGTGAGTTAATTGATCAAATTTGCACCCCATATTCTCACGTCTCCATGGATAGAATATTTGATCGGGAAATATTGTATTTGCTGTTCATCTGCCCTTGTCTGGCTTTGCATCACCTTTCAGGTATACCTGTTACGTTGTCAGAAGGTCACCATCCTGAATGTCTAGAATCTGGACGAGTTGTCACTTGTTAAATTTTTTTTTCTACCATCATCACCAGGCTGACAGTAACCCTAAATAAAATCTTCATTTATTCCGGAAAAAAATGTGATAAGTAAATGCTAAAACAACTGGTCCGGGCAAAGCGACAGTAGCTTAAAGAAAACGTGTCACTAGAATTGGACTGATGGCTTCTCCCTACATGGGACCAGCAGGGAGGGGGTGAAAGGTAATTGATCTGACTCTCCTCCAAGTGGGGGAGTTAAGTTGCCTTCGGGGTGGCCTATGGCAGGCACACCTGTAAAATCGCAAAAGACACGAGGACAGGTTTGTGCTCTTGGGCTAACTCAGCCTTTCCTGGAAGAGGTTAATGTCTGGGGGAGGGGGTGCCTGGGGGGTGCGGGGGTGTTGTCTTATGGGAAGTCAGTGATGAATTACTATGGTGCTCCGGGAATCATTCCAGCGCAGCCTGCCACTGAGTTGATGGAAGGCCCGTGTCCCATACAATTACCAGCTTATCTGTCCGATGTCTCAAAATAGAATAGGGAGACTTGCAGGGGGCTGGTTAAATTAGTTATATTTGCATTAATCCGGATTCGCAACATGGAAGCCAGGCATCCCCAAGAGACGTCCCATGAGGCCATCAAAATAAAAAATGCTTTTAAGATAGGATCATAAAATACAAAAAAAAAATTTAAACACCTGCTTTACATGTTTCCGTTAAATTGTGGAATACATGCCTCTTGTGAGAAAAGTTGGGGAAATTTTATGTTTCCTGGAAAGCTTGTGTACCGATAAATTAATGCGCAAGTGAAAATATTTCCATATGCGTAAAGAAATAAACTGTAATAGAAGAAAGTTTAACAACATGAAATACACAGTTGCCATTAGTTGAATTGGGAGGATTTCAAATAGAAATGGACAGTGAGGTATCATCACTGGATTCTGCAAGTATGTTCGTATAATCTCGACGTACGGTAAGCAACACCGATACCAGGGAAAAGGGGGTGCAAGGCATGAACCCACACAACACACTCAGGCTACAGGTGAAAGCATCTTCTTCCCAAACTACCTCTTCATTGACACGACCTCATTTTCGTTAACAGCTCTCTCATTTCATAGACTGCGAGGGACTACTGGACAGAGGCAGGCTTCTCACATTTCCAGCCTACGACAGAAGCATCAAACCTGAAGATCCTCCTCCTATCAAAATACCCATCACTTGAATACTTTTCATTCCTATAGCAGCCCCTTTTCATTTGAGCTCGTTGCATGGAACTGAATTACTGCCAATTCCCAATTTGCGACAGACTCTCAGACTCTCATGATCGCTCTGAGAATTGTTCCCTTGCTTTCCCTTCTGTTTTCCTTCCTTCTTTTCTTTCCTTTCCCTCCCTGCTTCTGTCCTTCCTTTTCTCTTGATCCCTGTCTTTGTTCTTGCTCCCTCCATTTCTCCTTTTTTCTTCCGCACACATAGGACATGACAATAACATGTATTGCATGAGATACCGTCTTCATTTCAGTCCCCTGCCTCTGTTGACTTAAATTGTCACCGTAAATCTCTATTTATCATTTTATTGCCTAGACAAGACTTAGGTACCTATTCTTTTTTTTTATTTAATTATTTTTCAAGTAGTTTTCTGCCTTTTACTCCCTTCCCAGCCCACCGGCCCCGTGCTCCCCACCTCCCTCCCATTTCCACCCCCCTTAGCTGTTGTCCACGTGTCCTTTATACTAGTTCCTCTAGGTACCTATTCTTTAAGAGACTATTTTAAGCTTGAACCTTAAAGTGGTTTACGCAATTTGTCATATTTTAGGAATTCCTTTTCATTTACTATATTGAAAAGTTTAATGGATATGATTAGGTTGCACCCTGGCTAAATTCTTTGCATCACTGTATATTATTTTTTGTATTCATATGTGACAGAATTTCACCTGTAATCTGTGGTTAGATGTGTTTTATTCCTTTGGCTGCCTATGTGTCATGTCAGCAGGTATAGCAACAAACTCCAAGGAGAGGGGTTGTAGGAAGGTATTGCCTCAGAAAAACGAATGCCCTACAAGTTGAAAAGCAAACAAAGGCACTTTTGCGTAGGTCAAGTGCAAGGTGTCCTGTCAGCGAAGCGTGTGATGAGTTGAAGGCCTTCTTCCAGAGAAGGTCCCAGGGCTTCCACTGCAGATCAATACAGAGGTAATGACCAAACCTAACAGCCAGGTAAACAAGAAAGTAACCAGATTAAACTCCCATTTTGAGGAATAAAATCAATGCCGTATGGAAGACACACGAGAGCTGCTCTCTCTCCCCTGAATATAAAACTAATTACAAAAATGATAAAAATACAAATGAAAATGGCAAGCAAAGAGATCTTGTCACTGATTTATCGTGGTTTCTCCTGCAGAAACAAGAAGAGGTCTCAAGAGCCTCTTGAGTTAGAAGCAGAACTCCTCCTTGTTTACACCGTCACTACCAGAAGCAAGATGATTCCCAGGGCTAACAGTCTTTTCTCTTCTTTTCTTTAATTGATGTTTGAGGACACTTCTCTCCTCCTCCCCCAACCATTCCTCCCACCCAACCACCCCCACCTCCCACCCTCAATCCTACCTTCCTTAGGCTTTCTCCATGTGTCCTTTATACATGTGCCTTGACACCCCTTGACGAGTTGTATGCTTTTTTGTTCCTAACATGGAGCAGTTCTGAGCAATTGTGAGTGCTTAATACATATTTTTTAAAACAAATGGAATACCTTCCTGCTTATAAGGAAGTAGAGTCATTATATTTTTCATGGAACAATGCACATTGTAATGTCTTCCACAACTGGATACTTTTAGCTGGGAAGACAGTAACTCGTGCTCCATGATTTGGGATTCTATCGTCATTGTTCCCTTCTTCATGGCTTCCCTCTTAGAGGACACACATTCTCTCCTTTGTGCAGGATAAGAGATACTCTGTGTAGAAGAAGAATAGATAAAATAGGGCCACGGGATGCACCAATGCTATTGTAGAGAGGAATACAGGAAAATGAAGTGTGTTCCTCCTAATGCTCATTAGTCCGATTTCCTATACAAACATATGTCACCGTATTCATAGCAAAATGTGAGATATTTAACAAATCATTTCCTCCATACCTACGATGTATCGAATGTTGTCCCACTACAGCTATGGTCTATGGGATTAAGGGAAACCTGGCCCCGAAGCTCCCAGATACCAACGCCATTCCAAGAAGTGAGCTTCATGGGCACTTGGCTGTTAGGGACTTGGAGAAGATAGAATAGGACATGTCAGATGTCTCCTTGACTTTCCATTCCATTACCAGCTCATTGGACATGAGTAGATAATGAACATTTGCTAATTCAATCTACTCCGATTGTTTTTTTTAGATGAGTGTTCAGCCATCGAAGTCATTTACTAATACTTGCTCATCTTTCTGCTCCAAAGATCTACCACCTAGTAGGCAGTTGAAAGCTGTTTATTAATAATAAACAACACACATAAATAAGCAAACAGCACAAGGACAGTAGCTTAAGCTGTGGGCCTTCCGATTTCTTGGAAGAATCGTACTATCAGTCCCTGAGTGAGTTTAGTGTAGCAGGCACCATGTTTAGAAGTTGTCCCTCTTCAGTTCATTAAAATCATTACAAAGAGAGATACAGCCCCAAATGTCAAGAACTGTGTGGCTCACATCCCAGCTCACACACACGTGGACATCTTCACACACGATGGTGCTGTGTGTCTGAGCGCCTCACTTGGCACCTCCCAACCTTCATTCATCAATATATAACATACAGATAACATGCTAATAGAGTTGTGAAACCAGATGAGGTGAGATAAAGCCACCAACGGCCCAGCAGATTAAGTCGCCATCAAAATGCCAGAAGGTAAAACGTGTGAATGTCCAATATATCTCCTCCTTCATCACGTACAAGTTCATGGTTAACAAAGGCATGGACACATGCTCCGAGACTCCCACCTGGGTTACGTCCAGATAAACCCATCGTCAATTGGAAATACCGTGAGCTGGAAATACAGGGAGACCACCTAACCTACCACAGGCCATAGCTCTGCCTCGCTGACGTTAAATACGCCCAACACTTGTGTCCGCCCACAGCGGGGTACCAACTGGGCAATCACCTCGTTGTCTCTGCCCAGCATTGCCTGGGAGACTCCCACCGCAAGCCGCTCACCCAGGGAAAGGTCAACGTTCACAGTGAAAAGTGTGATTGTTTTTTTCCTTATTTTGAAGAATATTCTTTTATTTAAAAAATCTTTGGATTTGCTATTATTTCATAGATGGAGTTTTTATTTGTATTTTTATTTTTTGAATTACAACCATGTTTTCGAAGTTTTTTTAAATTTATTTTTTAGAGAGAGAGGAAGGGAGGGAGAAAGAGAGAGAGAGAAACATCCATGTGTGGTTGCCTCTCACGCGCCCCCTACTGGGGACCTGGCCTGCAACCCAGGCTTGTGCCCTGACTGGGAATCGAACCAGCAACCCTTTGGTTCACGAGCCAGTGCTCAATCCACTGAGCCACACCAGCCAGGGCAAAGTTTTTATTTTTAAAAAATATTTATTCAACCTATTGGCTTACACTGATTAGTAGAATATTATATATGTTTCAGGTGTACAATTCTGCAACACATCACCTGTACATGGCATTGTGTGTACAGCACCCCAAGTCAAGTCTCCTTCCATCACCGTTTATCCCCCTTTACCTTTCTTGCTTCCCCTCACCCCCCCACCCTCTGGTAATCACCACACTGCTGTCCGTGTCTATACACCTATGAATTGTCTAGAGAATGAATATTGCTTTGTGAACATTGTACATTGAAAAAAATAAATCATTAATTGAACCACCCAAAGATGGACCGTCTGTCTTCAGAATTACTATAGATGATGTTGTTCTATTGGGGTGACCAATCTGCCAGGACAACAGAGTAATCACCCTGCAAAAATGATTATTGACCCACTCTGGAAAGATAAACTTTGAGAACTGAAAGACTGGCGTGTCCCCTTTCTTTTCCCACAATAGAAAGTTTCTCCTCCCGAGATTGCCATTGAGCAAGCAGAATGAAGATCAGACCTCCAGAAGTCAGCTGAATTAGCCAATTCGGCACAACCCATTTTATTTACAACCGTCTACTATGTGGGTCAATTTGCAAACAAACCTGCCAGAACGAAAAGGAAAGTTGAATCTGTCTTTTACAAACACTAAAGACAGTGTAGATGGGATTTCAAAGCAAAAAATAGACTCTTGGTATTAAAAAGCATACGGTTTTTCAACTGGTATTCTCCAAAGTCTTTATCTGGATGGTCTGCTGTTTTGGTGTTTAATCCGTGGAATATGTCAGCTATAAGGTGGAGGAGGAGGAATTTCCATCACGAGTACCAACCGTTGGAAGCCACTGCGGTGGATAACTTTTGAAAGAAGGAGGCGGAAAGGATGAGACATTTCAATGTGGTTCTCACATTCCTCTCTGCTCCTTCCTCGTCTGGGACCCTTCATCAACAGTGGGTGCATTTCCCAATGACCCTGCTGGTGATCGGTGTTGCGTGACCCAAAAAGCCCTTATGTTTGCCTAAGAGTGTCAGAAGGCAGCCTTTATAAAAATCAGAGGCAACCTGGAGGTTGACCCTGCCTGCTGGTCAGTGAAGAATGTTCTCAGCTCAGGATGGATTATCACCCTGGACTCGCTGGCAGGGGCCGCTTTTGCTGCCCAAAAATGGGCCCAGATGGTTTGATCCAAGTTAGTTTCTCTCCATGACAGGCGTGGACTCCTGAAAGCCGGTCTCAGTTTCGTAGCCTTCATGGAATGCACCAAGGACAGGAGCCACCGAAAGGGATGACTGTGAGATTTCAGTAGTTGTTACATGTATTCTTAAAAGCAGCCTGGGCCTTTGGGTGCCATCAAGGAGGAAAATGGGCTGTTTCTGGAATTCTAGGAAATGTAGGAAGGACTCACAGGCCAATTTCGTGCTTCCCTTGCTAGTCCGTTTTCGTCTCAGCTACACTCATGGAAAATAAGTATATCCTGGCTGATGCACTTCTTGTCCACATGCCTGCTACGTTCTCCAACGAGCTGGCCTGTTTCGATGACCTTGGGAAACTGAATAAACCTTCTCAGCTGTGATTAAAACAAAAACCATCTCTTCCTCGGTCACAGCCTGTAGGTTATGTTCACTCCTTCTCTGATATTCTCTGGCTAGATGCACTAGAAATATTGTGTCATTACTTTTCTCCAAAGTCTCTCTCCTCTTTACTTTTTCAAAACCCTAAGATTTGCCTGAGAATTCTACCTCCTGGACCAGTTTTGGGCAATATGATATATGAACTCCTCTTGTTCAAGAAATAAGATGTCTGACTCAGTTCATTTTCTGGTCACTGTGTGACCAGAAAGGACTTTTCTTGTCTGTTAAAAGAATATTCATCCTCTCTTTACAGACACAAACATACATGTACAATCTTTCATATGCTCTCCTTCAAAAGCAAAAAAATAAGCTTGGAAATATGTTCTGTCTTTGCCAAATTAGAGATGGAATTAGAGGTGTTCTGGCTCATGGACAAGGTGAAATGTCTCATATGTTTTCTCCTTCCCTGGTCACAATAACAACACCACAGACGTTCAGCGAAAGATGTACACGGTCGTCCGTCCTGGACTCACAGTCAAGCTTCAGCCTTTGACTTTCTCTCATGTTTCTTCTTCCTTTTGTCTTTCTCTTGCTTGCATTTACCAGGGGGCTCCCTGCCTTGGCTCATCCAAGTCTTCTTTGCTTTTCTTTTACCAGCTCCTCCAAGATGCTGCCAAACACACCAGAACTATGAATAGAATTCATCTGTGTAAAACCTTTCATTCGCCCCCATGGTTTAGGGTGAGCAGGACTCAAACTGCCCTTCATCATCTTCCCCCCTTCACATGCAGTCACTGTGCCTCCTGAGTTCTTCCTTCTTTCACCCAGCACTCCCAGTGCACCAGGTGCCTGCTGAGATGAGAATCAGGTACAAAGGGGAGTATGATGTGCCCCAAATTATAGAACCTTCTGATGAAGGGGGGTGCTTACCTTTTTCCCAACTGAAACATTGAATTCGCAGAGTCGATTTTCACACTGAGCCTAAAACCTCAAGAAATGTTTTGAAAGAAAAAATGAGGTGCCTGAAAGTTGTGAACGAACGGGACTTCCCTCTCCCCAACCCCAAAGCGGTAATTTCCCTTCTCTGATGTGTAGCAATGGTCCCTTTCATTTTTATAATTATAAATCACATTATGATCACGTTGGCCTCATCACTTATTTATGTCACGAGAAATGGATTTAGCCTGAAGGAAAGCCAAGATGAAGATTAAAATTGTAATGGAATCAGGGTTCGCAGTGTGCTGAGGCAGGGGGGCCCACAGAACCACAGAAGGATGGGTTGGGAAGAAAGCTAGGTCCCCGGAAATCTGGTGGCTCCCCTCATTCCCGCACTCACAGGTGAAACATGCATTTAATCTACACCTCGTTACCAAGGCTGTGCAATCCAGAGGCGAAAGACACACAGAAAACTGTCTGAGAGAAGCTCGGACCGAGTTCTCTATCTGAAGCTCCATCTCAGGGGACTGTGGTTTGAACAGTAACAGAGCCAACAAGAGCAGCATTTGAAACTCAAGAAAGGAGTCTGTTGTAACGGGCTGGCTCAGAGAGGGTATCTCTAAGCGCCTGCCCTTTTTTTTTTTTTCAGTGAGAGAATAATCTCCAGGCACTTTGCTATGAGATAGATACCCATGGACAGATTCAACCTTCTGGAGGCTTATCACAAATCACACCCACCTTTCCTATCACAAGGCACCCAGGCATATTCTGTTTCCTCCTAAGATGATGCACCCTTTCGAGTAAATGCCTTTATTGCCTTGAAAAAAGGTTAAGACAAAAATCATATCTGAATTGAATGGAAATGTAACAAAAGTCCCCGCCAAGTGGCTGAGTTGGTTGGAGCATCACCCCATCTGTCAAATGGTTGGAGGATGTGTCCTTGGTGGCGATGCCTTTGGGAAGCAACTGATTGATGTTTCTCTTTCTCCCTCCCACCAAAGCGTCGCTACAAAGCAAAGAGTCACTGGTTCGATTCCCAGTCAGGACACGTGCCTGGGTTACGGGCCAGGTCCCCAGTAGGGGGTGCGTGAGAGGCAATCACACATTGATGTTTCTCTTTCTCTCTTTCTCTATCCTTTCCTTTCTCTAAAAACAAATAAATATAATATTAAAAAAAGAAATCAGTATCATGGTGTTTCCTAAGTCATTCACGACCAAAGGGAAATGAGAATCTCTCACACGGCCAACACTAAGGAGTCTTCTCTCCTGGGCTGCAGACACAGTGAGCTTTCAAGGCCAGGATATTCAGACAAGAATGTGTGTGTGTGCTAGACAGCCAGGAGGGTCTGCTAAAAAAAAAAAACAAAAAAACAAAAAAAAACAAAAAAAAACGCAGGAGGAGATGGAGAGAAAAACAACCTAGACATCTATGCATGTCTATATACATTCAGTGCAAAGACTTGGCAGGCACTGACTATTTAACGTTTAATCCTTTACAAATTAAGTTTATATTGACACCACAAAAATAACATGGCATGTACAGTGTAAGTGAAACATATAAACATTAAAAATAAATCCATAACTAAGCCAGCAGGGCCCAGGCTTTACAAAAATACATGGGTAAGACGCTGGTGATCTCAATCCTTCTCATGCAATACTCATATTTTCAATAGATTGTGTGATATTCTTGAAATGTACTTGGAAAGACATCCATATAATTGCAAATTAGAAAAACTTGAACTCTTTGTAATCATGTGGAAAATTAATTACAGTCAGATAATGACAGCGTTTTAAAATGATAGGCTATTTCATTTAAAAAATCCATTAATTTATGGATAAATACAATCTTTATTTTAGTCACTGGAGTTTAGCATGTAATCATTTTGGAAACATTCTGATTTTCTAATTCTGCATGTACCCCAATGGGTTCATTTGCTTTCCAAAGAATCAGAGGACTCATTCGTAAAACATGACAAAAAAAATCTCTTTTAAAAAAGTATGGCGTGTGACATTGTCACCCAAATCTGTCATAACACAGAATTTTAAGCCATTAAAAGCAGTGTACAGCTGAGTGTTAATCAATATTGAAAAGGAAATTAGTGCTGGTGGTTATAAAATAGGGTTGAGACCATTTTCTTGCTAATTTTGATTTCAGGTTGAAATAATTTGCCATCGAAGGGAGAAATGTTACCAAGGCCCGGGGAGTTCCGAGATATGCCCGCAGCCCTAGGGGTGCCGTGCGGGACATGACCCCAATCACGGTCTGCCCGTGTTTCGCTGGAACATGCCTCTTAAGCGTTGTAGGATTTCGAGTTTATGAATCTTTGTGTGCATTGCCTGCAGGGTTGAACTCTGAGCCATTCGTTTGGAAGAAAATCCCGCGTTTGTTTCTGCAAAGCCGTGTTATTAATAACAGTCAGCTTGCCCAACAACTTTGTAAAAACCCTTATCCATCCTGACACAAAGAAATGTATGAAATGCCCACCATTTTCAATGTATGACCCTAGAACCTAACGTGATCGACACAGCTAAAGAAAACAGGTTAGAATTCGGTTCTAAAAAAGAACAGTTTTTAATCCTCTTAACTGTTAGCATCTAAAAGGAATCAATTTTATTTTGAGTGATGAAGTAAATGTCAGATACAATATTTTATGGAGAATCTGCAGACTTATGACAGAAACTTTGATGGATTTGGTCAACAGTGGACCCTTGAACAATATGGGTTGGAAGTGTCTGTTTCCGATCCACTTGCAGGCAGAGTTTTAAATAAATACATAGGAAAACTTTTTGACTGGTTCTTTATTATCATGAAGCGACCATATTGATTATTCTGAGGTACCACCAAATAGTCATATTGCTGCTTCTCTGTTACCAATGCAGAAACCATTCGACCTATAAATAAATATGAACTTTCCTCTCACTGACCTTTTTTTCAGTTTTGGTTTCCAGCATTAGTAATACTTATAGCAGAGTTTTCTACCATATAAGGCAATGTTTATGTAGGTACAGACAGACAGTTCCCCTTATTAATAGATGACATAAACTTCAATACGGACAAATACAGTCCAGTATTATACATGCATTTTTTTCTTTCTTTATGATTTTCTTAATCAAATGTTCTTTTCTCTGGCTCCCGTCATTTTGAGGATCCTCTGTAGAGCACCATACAAAATATGTGTTCACTGACTGTTAATGGAATCGGTAAGCCTTCAGGTCAACAGTAGGTTATTATGGGTTAAGATTTTCGGGATGTCAAGAGTTACACACACATTTTTGTCTAGGGAAGGGGTGTTAGAGCCCATAAACCCCCACATTGTTTAAGGGGCAACTGTATTTGACTTCCTAAAGGGATGTGCAATAATTTCAGGATGAAGAGACTGAGGGCGTAGGAGCAAACCGTCCTTGAGTCACAATGACAAAGCTGTCAATAAAAAATAAAAACGAGAGAGACAGAACAAGGCTTGAGGAATCATGGTAACTGGGCAAAATGGTACAGCACTTATCCTGTGTGGCAGAATTCTTAGAGAAATTCTTGCTTGAGCTACCAAAAATGGTGCAACCAAAACCAGACTGGTGGCCAGGGTTTATTCAAGGTCAATAAGCAGAGAACATCCCTGCCTTGGCCAGTGTGACTCGGGTGACTGCAGCATTGTCCTGTGCGCCAGAAGGGGGTGGGTTCGATCCCCAATCAAGGTTCATGCAGGAGGCAACCAATCGATGTTTCTCTCCCACAACCATGCTTCTCTCTCTCTCTCTCTCTCTCTCTCTCTCTCTCTCTCACACACACACACACACACAGTAATGTCTCTCTCTCTCTCTCATCTTCTCTATCTAAAACCATTGAAAAGACATTCTCAGAGGAGGAGAAAGAAAGGAAGAAAGGTTATTCTTTGGGAATATCACATGATACCCACCCGAGTGGTCTCAGATAAATCATTCCAGCTCAGTGTTCACAAGTCCACTGTTGGAATTTGGTACCAAGGAAACCCAGACCAAATGGACAATATTAGATGCACACACACACACACTGCTTTAAAGATAGGCTCATAATTTTAATTTGATGCTCCAAGGCTCCATGATCCCAAAAATATTTAATAACCCCTAATGGTCCCTGTGAGCCCATTTTTTCCTGATTTCTGCAATGATGGAATAGGAACTTGGATGCTAAGGTCATTTGGAGCTCCATCCTTGCATGCTTCTGTGAATTTTGTAATAACTTCTTAAAAGCAAACTCTTCTTTTTTCTTCACTCTGCCTCCTGTCTTAGCATAGCCTTTGAATGTCTCTGCAGGGAAAAGGGTCCTATTCATTTAAGGGAGATAAGATCTGAGACAGAATTTCATTTATCAGTGCCCACAAATTCAACATTCTGTTTGAAGAATGTGTCAGGAACCATGGTTCACTGGATCACAGGGAAATGTTGTTTAGAAATAATAAAAAAGACTACTTAAGCCATAGGAAAGTATCTTTTATTTCTAAAAAAATGGGGTCAAATAATTCACAACATATCTATTACTTCAAGTTTTCCAAAACTAACTATATTGCACTTCACTAGAGTGGGCTTTTTTTGCAATAAATCTCACCTTACTTTATTAATTTTTTTTAGAGAAAGAGAAGGGGAAGAGAGGGTTGGGGGCAGAGAGAAGCAAGAGAAGCTTCAATTTCTTGTTCCACTTATTGGTGCATCATTTCTTGCTGCTTGTCTGTGCCCTGACCGGGAATTAAACTCTCCACCTTGGCGAATCAGGACAATTCTCCAACCAACAAAGTTGCCAGGCCAGGGTTCTCTGGCCTTACTTTCAAATCATTTTCTCTTGATTCTATCCCAAGTGCTTACAGAAGTCATCACATAAATATGAAAACAGGAGATCATCTTTATCAACATTTGGGTGAAAAATAACATCCAATGCCATAAAGTATTAGGACATTCTATGCAGACAGAAATGATTGGAACGATCAGGCTGAGATGCATGACCATGAAAAAGAAGAAAAATGAAAGATGACCAGAAGCACACCTGTAGCTACAAGAAATGGAATTCACCCCTCTAAGTATGTTGTAGCAACGAAACCAAGCAGAATAAACCAAGGATTAATTTGTGAGCACTGAGCCTTACCTGCAGAAATAGCATCGGTTTTTTGTGTGTGTTATAGCAACAAGTATAGATTCTTGAAATATATAAATGTCTCTTTAATATACTAATTACAAAGGGAAAAGGAAGGAAGGGAGGGAGGAAGGGAAGAAGGGAGGAAGGGAAAGAAAAAAAGAAAGAAAGAAAAAGAAAAGAAAGAAAGAAAGAAAGAAAGAAAGAAAGAAAGAAAGAAAGAAAGAAAGAAAGAAAGAAAGAAAGAAAGAAAGAAAGAAAGAAAGAAAGAAAGAAAGAAAGAAAGAAAGAAAGAAAGAAAGAAAGAAAAGAATTTGGGAAACAGAGAAAGAATGAAAAAGAAAGAACATCCATAGATGTTGAGGGTTAGCCCCGTCCAGAATCACTGGCTAACATTTGTATCCCTTGTGCGTGGATTTTCAAAAGTGGCTGTCTCCAGTGTGCCTGCCACCCATGGGGAACCCAACTTTCCACTGATGCTGGTCAAGGTCTCTGCCTTTATCTGCCATGTTGCAAAGAGGGTGGGTAGCATTTCTTCTCATACAAAGAAACAACAACCAATTCAAAAAAGTCTCCCCACATTGCCATTTCCAGAAGGAAATTGCAGACAGAGAGTTTAAACTGTCCTCTCTCTCTAAATATATATATTATAGCAATAAGTAACATATGTAACTATATAACTATACAACTACACACACACATATATAGATATATGCACTTGTTGCTATAAAACACACAAAAAACAGGTTTGGACAGTGTATGGAGAAGGTACTGTGACTGATTGAACATGTCAAGTGTGGCTTGCAGAGTTTTGTGCTGGAGATTTCTCACTGGATGAAGTTCACGGTCAGGTAGACCAGTTGAAGTTGATAGCGATCAAGCTGACACATTCATTGAGAGCAATCAACATGCTACCACATGGGAGAGAGCCAATCTACTTAACATATCCCAATCAATAAAGTTATTGGTGAAAATGAAAAATGTGCCTTTTATCTTATGGAAAAAACCATATAAACTTTTGGGCCAACCCAATATATTTTATATGGGCAGCAACATGAATTTTTTAAAGTATTTAACGTACAGGTACTTTGAACCCCACACATGTTCATCAGTTGACGCCTTTCGCCTGCATTTTCCTCCATATTACCCCTGGCCCTGAAGGTTGGATAACCTAAATATCCAACCACTAACAAGGGCACAGGGCTCTCACTCTCCCTAATTTTGTACATCCAGATGGACCGAGTGGACACAGAGCAAGATGGCAGGGAAGTGCCCAGTTACAAGGTAGCACACTGACTTCTGTCTTTAATAGAGTTAACACACGACTGGTTTTGTGCCAATGCTCAATCATCACCTGGTTGGTTGCTTTATTTATTTACTTTTTAATAAAATAACTGAGTGATTTTAAACACTTTTTTTTTCCTTTAAGGCTATAGTGATGGATCGCTTGTCTCTAAATGGAAGATGAGTTAGACAGGCATAAACTATTGGTTATCAACTTCACCTCTCTATAACGCTCCTGTGTAGAAATCCTCGGCCCTCTAACCTGGAACAGAACTTGTGATTAACCTGAAATAAATTTTCATTAGCACAGCTGAGGCTGCCCGCCACTGAGATACTGATGGGCCACGGTTTACCTTGAATATCCTTCCAGTGATCTACTGCAATAACTAAAAATTTAATAAGAAGTTATTAGATTCAACTTTCTCCTCTGAAAAGAGTGGCACAGTGGCATGCACTCTGTTCATCATCATTTTTTAAAAAGACAAGTCAAGGGAGCCAATGGCTTTTTTTAAAAAAGGTAAGACTTAAAGGCAGTGAAGTTTTATTACACAAAGAGGTGGACTGCAGGTGCATCTGGGAAATGAGGAACCTTGAGTGAGGGAAGCAGGGAAGACCTCACCTTGTACCCTAAAAACAATAGTGGCATTGCTTCTAGCAATTTACCTGTGGGTGTGGCTGAGCAATGTTCTCTGGTGCTTCTGCGCTTTTCAGAAAGACAAACTAGAGAGAACTATGCTTTCAAATTCATGGCCTTAAGGATAAGGGCAGTTTTCCTTAGATATTTTGCTTCCCTCTGTTGGGTTAGTGACCACCACTGTAGAACTCCTACCATGCCTCTAAAAAGCTTATTTCTGCCCTGGCTGGTGTAGCTCAGTGGACTGAGCATGGACTGCAAACCAAAGGGCTGCTGGTTCGATTCCCAGTCAGGGCACATGCCTGGGTTGTCCGCCAGGTCCCCAGTAGGGGGCATGGGAGAGGCAACCACACATGGATATTTCTCTCCCTCTTATTCTCCTTTTCTTCCCCTTTCTCTAAAAATGAATGAATAAATTTTTTAATTAAAAATGAAAATCTTATTTCTTCACCTTTTCTCCACCCAGGAGGCACTAATTTTACACATGCCCTGAGAACATCATGGCTCTCTAACATTTACCTCCTCACACACCATTCAAGAAGCAACCCACCATGGTTTAGCTCACACCAACACCTCAAACATTGAAGTTACCCTTCCTTGGTCTCCAATGATATTTCTGCAACAAAGCCACAGGACTCCTGTCTTCTTAAAAGCATCCCAAGCATTTCTCTTAACTTTCTCCCACGAGAGGGAACTTATTCTGCTATCTCATCCCAGGTTCACGTTTACAATCTTTTCTTGGCTCCTCCTTCTATACTCAACTCTAAATATCAGGGGTTCTACTGGCTTGTTTTCAATTCCCTTTCTCTCCACGTACTCTCTCTCCATGTAATATATCTCTTCTCATGCCTTACAGCCTATTGATATGTTAGTCGCTTTCTGAATTATTACGCCCATCATGGTGCAACCAGGGCCCACCCACCAAAGAGAGATTTGTACTGGGGTCCAGAACATGCGGTATATAGGAAATATTTAAAATGTAGAGGATGTCTTCACCCCCACAAGTCTGAACTGGGGGATAGGACACTTGGAGCAGGGCCACTGAGAGTTATTTTGCATGTCAAAAGTTTTGTAAATAACCACAGAAACAGTCATTTAACGTATCTATAACTTTGACTGGTTCCCTAGATAGGTTAAGTAGCTGTGGCCAAGCTTTGAGCCAGGGAGATAAAAGTGACTTCAACCTAGGAGGTAACTGGAAGGCAACTCCCCCTGGTTACAGAACCTGCGTGAGAGCTTGGAGATGACTGGTTCCACACCACGGGGCCACACCTGCCCAGACTTACTATGGCAGCCCTGGAAAAATATGGGAATGCTGACAGGTGTAGCCGATTGTGGGAGGATTTGGAAATGGGGATGCAGGGGAAGATTGGCACTGGGATTTTAATCCCAGGTGTGGCAGCCATGTGGGGGGAACCATGCAGTTTTGGGGCTCCCTTTCCCACATAGCTTAGGAAGCAGGAAAGCAAGATGTAGCAGC
Source organism: Artibeus jamaicensis (assembly GCF_021234435.1). Classification (NCBI taxonomy): domain Eukaryota; kingdom Metazoa; phylum Chordata; class Mammalia; order Chiroptera; family Phyllostomidae; genus Artibeus; species Artibeus jamaicensis. The sequence goes on from NW_026521989.1 coordinate 2,219,420, forward strand.
GATACAGAGCTCTCTCTTAGCAGTTTGGAAGAATCCAGGAAAGATGCTGCAGGAAGGTAAGGGGTGAAGGGACCCTTTCTGGTGGGCCAGGACAAGGGTTTGAATTAAAAACTGGAGATCCCGGTGGCACAGCTGATGGTGCTGAGAACCTTGGAATGCCTGCCAGCTGAGCACGGATTACTGGGAAGAACTGGGGGCTACCTGAGCCACAGACTTCTATTTCTTTTCCTGAGAAATGGTACCGCAGACTGGGCAAAGGGGGGAAGAAAGGATTGTGTGCATTTGTGGGTGTTTTAAGGGACTTTGACATTTTAACAAAGACATTAAGCCATTACTCTAAGTCTGTATAACTTTTGAATAATAGTTTCTTTCCTTTTCACCAATTTCTGACATTGAGAGCTATAGTTCCCTGTATAAGGCGAACCTCGTACAGGGGGGACCCCAGGAAAAGGGGGATCCATTCTGAAACAGTATCTTCTCCACCCACTATGGGTCTGTTCTGTGATGCAACAACTTCTTTTTTAAGCTCTCATTTTATATAATCAATTGACTTTGTGGCCTACCCATTTTATCATTTCAGGAGATCTTAAATTTATCAAGTCCAAGGCAGAGTTTTGATTGTTTTTTTTTTTTCACCCAGAGTTGAGGGAGATTGAGAAGGAAGAGTTGCAGGAGAATTAGTTGGAGCACAAGTTGCAGAGGCAGAGGAGAAGGAGAAGGTAGTGGAGAACGAGGAAGAGAGGGGAGGAGGAAAGAGGACAGACAACAGCGGCAAGAGTGATAAGAACAGAAAAGAGACAACCACCTACTATGTTCAGTGACTGACCGTGGATGGAGCCCTGTGGGAAGCCACCTTCCACCAGTGGACATCCCAGATGGCTCGTGATAAATGGTCTCCTTTCGTTGAAGCCTGTTTGTGTTGGCTTTCCGGTACTACCAAGTAACACAACTTCCCCACCATTGATTATCACCTCCACACAGGTTGACTCCCAAATCAGCTGTTGGCAACTCGGCCTCTCCCCTCTGGCCCAGATTCACATGGATTTTTGAAGATCTCTTAGAGGTTCCCAACCCGTTCTCCCAGCAAATCTCAAAACCAATTCATCATCCGGCCCCCTCCCCACCGTAAAACTCCTCCTTACCAGCCAACATCTCTCTTCTCTAACAGCCTCATTATTTGCGGTCAGGTTTGAGTCCTTGGAGCTGACTTTGACCTGTCTTCTATATCGTCACCATTCCATTTTCTTTTTGCAAACGTTGAGCGGGCTGCTATTGGATTTTAGCGTTTTCCTGGCGTTGGGTATGTTCTCAGTCTTATTTTCAAACCAAAAGTGAAATTCCTTCATTTTTTTTAATGTTGTAATTATATATTTTTCCCTATGGGTGCCCTGTTGCCCATTCTCAATTCAATCTAAATTAAAATTTCCAAATGACACATCGTATTTCATTCTTCTGTTCTGTCCCCTTTCTTCTTATCTCTCCTGTTCGTTCCTCACTTGTCTCTCCTCCTTCTCTCCCTGTCCTGCCTATTCATCTTCTCCTATGGCTCCTCCTCCTTTCCTCCCTTTCTTTCTTCCCCATCCCCCTCAACTCTGTCTTCTCCTTTCTCATCTTCCTCCTCCTCTTCCTCCTCCTTTTCTCCCACCTCATTCTGAGTCCATTTCCTCTCCTCCTGTGCTTTTTTTCTTAACCAGCTCCTCCTTTTCCTCATCTTCTTTCTCCCCAATCCCTTCTTCACCTTTTCATGCAGAAGATAAAAATTCTGACAAGTCTTGAAGGAAACTGGAGCAGCCCAGAGGGTGGATGGGAGGAACAAGGAGAATCAATCAATGAAGAGGTTCGCGCCAGCTTTGACCAAAGGCTGCTCTGGATCTTGAGTGCATGGTGCCAACCCTGAACCATATCCCAGTGGCTACCTGGAAGGAACACCTGAGCAGCAGGGGTGTCCTGATTATGCAAGAACATTCCGGATTGTGGTTTACAAGCCATTCCAAAGCAACAAATACTGTTTTTTTAGGGACTAGCATCTATCTTTGAATGTTCCCCTTTTACCTTTTCCTGCACCCTTTATCTGCAGACATAGACCACGTAAATTCTTTTGAGACATCTTTCTTCCCCTAACTCAGCGTATAAAGAGCCTCGTTGGCTCCAGAATAGCAGACACACCCAGCATGTCCATCCAGCCCTCCATCCGCTGCATTAGAACGTATCTGGTCCTTCCTCTGGCCAGCATGTGGCCCAAGAAAATCTTTCTTTGAGGACAACCTCCAGCCTCCAAGGTTTTTGCTTAACCTCCTTTGCCTGCCTCCACATTTTCTTCATCACTACTCTCATGTCAAAGACACATCTGTTCTTGAGTCTGGGTTTGGCTTTTCTCCGTTTTCCTGTGGTTCTGTTGAAAAGCCTCCAAGAAGATCCCTATTCTTACTTTGTAAACGAGAACTCTATAAGGCAAGCTCGCGCGCTTGACAGGTGGCCCAGCAAGATTTTCACAACTCTCAGCTGCACTTTGGATGAACCCACCAGAAGTTCTGCAACCTACGGCATCTCTCATTTTAAAAATACTTTTTAAAGGTCACTTCAGCTCCAAGTCTCCAACTTTCTCTGTAACCCTTCTCTGATAGATTCCTCCATACACTGTATATATTTACTATATATACATAATTTTATTTTCTTCTTTGAGTCCAATGAATGTATACAGAAATTTGTGTAAATGGGTGCTCTGCATTGGGCTCCCTGCCTCTTGGATGTTTTGTCTTTTTTTACTGAATTTATATTCTCTCAGAGGTGCAAAGCTTATGAATTTTGCAATTTCTCATGGTCTACAGCATATCAAAGACTCTCCATAAGTATTTGTAAAATAAATAAAAAGGGAATAAATGTTATTATTCTTCCCATGTACGTCAAACTTCTTTATTTAGCTTACTAAAAGTCACAGCAAAATGGGTTGTCATTTTCACAGTTAGTTTTTATCTTCAAGATAATAACAGTAACTACACAATTCAGAAGTCACCAAGCAATCTTTTTGGATACAACCATTTCTCGTGTTATTTAAGCTTGCCTAATGAGTTTGAAAATTCCATCCCGGGTTGGAAATGAAAAACTGAATCGTGTTTAGAATATCTGAGTGACGTCCCAAATCCCCTCTCTATAAACACAGTCTTTAGACAGGCTGCTGCTTATCTGAAGTACTTCCGGTTTTTTACACTCTATTTTTTGTCCTGGGAACTGAAACTCCTTAAGTAAGTTGTAAAATACAGCCCAGGGAATAAAGTCACTGATATTGCTGTAACTCTGTATGGTGCCAGCTGGACACTGGATTTATCAGGGTAAACAGTGGGTAAGGTATATCAGTACCTAGCCACTTTGCTGTGCTGTGCACTGAAAATAATCTAATATTAAATAGCAACTGTCATTGAAATTAATTTTTAAAGAAATTGTAAAAAGACATCTAATTCTGTCTGCCGGTTTTGTAGAAACCTGTTCTCGTTGCCTATTATCTCCAGGGCGATGTAGGAAATACTTTCACCTGCTAATTGCCCATCTGGACCGAAAGCTCGTTTGAGTTATTTTTAACTGTGTCTCAACGTGAGTCACACCTTCTCCTCAAAATCAATCTTTTGATTGCACCCTGTTTCACGAGCATGCCTCCTTGAGTTTGTGAGGACTCGTGTTTGTGGGTTTTTATGTACCAGGAATGGTCCCTGCAATTTTAGCTGTGGAAAACCCATGTGGTCTTCTAGGCGGAATCAAACACCCACCTCTCTGGTCAAGTAACATTCCTGCACTAATTGACCCCTCTGGTCCGCCAATTGCTGCTTCCAAACACCTGTGCACACCCATTTCTGATCAAGCATCACCCATAAAATTTTAAAGGGTTTTACACAGTGTGGCATTCATGGATTCAAGGGAGAGGTGTTTACCTTTTGCATTTTTGTTCATTTTTAAGTGCTTCCATTACCTGCTTTTGTCTTTCATCTCATGAGACACATCCCTCCTTGCCTTTAAATGCCTTTGTTCTTTTTCCACTGGGTTGCTGGGAGTTTTTATATAAAAAATAAAAAGTGAGATGCTGAGTCAGGGTGTGAGCTCATCGTCACGGCTGCATCAGCCCATAACTTTGACCCCAACCACTGCTGCTTGTCCTACCACCTGTGATTTCCAACAATTCTGCAGTAACACAACCTCAACATTGACCTTTACCACGGACGGACCTCTTGCTGAATGTAATTTAATCTCGTGGGTGTTTTTCTAGTGCATTTCATGTTTTTTGATTTATTATTGTTTTTTTAAATCCTGATAGCACAGCTTTTTTTAATCTTTGTTGTATATTTGACATTTTCTTTTAGTGACATTGTATCCCCTTCCCCCAACAGTCACCTCCCTGTTGCTCATGTCCATGAGTCCTTTTTCCTTTTTGTTCAGTTCCTCCGCCCCCTAACCTGCCCCTGCACTATGAATGGCAGAATCACTCATCTGAGTATGTCTCTGTTTTCCTTATTAGTGCAGTTCATTCATTGCACGTATGTGCAAATTCATATATTGTTTGTCTTTCTCTGACTGGCTTATTTCATTGGGCATAATGCTCTCCAATTCCATGCGTGCTTTGGCAAGGGGGAAATTTTTAATTTAATATTGTGGGTGTTTATTTTTTAATGCATTGTGTGTTTAATTCCTCTGCTGCTCCATGATATTTGTGTTGTCATTTTTTTCCAGGTGAAGAATTAGAAGAAAATCAACGGATGAGTCAGTTCCCCTAAATTCCACAGTTATTTAAAAATGGAGCTGAGATTCAGTGCTCCAACTGGCTGTGGGCAGGTTTAAGAAGTATGCACCCAGCATAATGGAAGTCATAATTATATTGAAGTCACTGTGAGGCAAAATGAAACTGCTAGATTTTCATAGGGTGAAAAACCATTTCTATAAAGCAGTTCCATTCTTCCGAGTGACCTTCAAAGGAATCCGTCCTCAGGAAAACAGAACTAAATTCTATTACAGCCGTTTTGACAAATGCCAATAAATGAATCTACCTTTTTTACAGTTTCATCTCAAAAGCCTTGTTCAGAGCCTGACTCACGGTGGAGAACATCCATAAAATATATCTGTTCTTCTCACAGGCTGTCTGTGTGTGTCAGCAAGGATATACACGTCTGCATGTATTGTAGTTCTTTACATTAGATGAATTCACAGTAGTTGATTTAAGTACCTTTGTTATTGTGCCATGTATGGTCAGAATCCCTAAATACACATGATACACATATATGTTTGAATCACTATGATTTAAATTACACCATAATTTAAGTTAGTCGATTTCAATGGCTTTGCTATGACTACATGCCAAGGTGTAATTGCATTTATAATATACAACATGTACATCCAAGTTTAGCTTTGCATGTACTTGGATGTATGTGCAAAAAACCAAAAGTATGTACATACATATATTATATATTTTCATACATACATGTGTCTATAATGATGCAATAATTATAAATTGTTGAGTCCATGATCCTGTTATAATTCAACATAAATGTGTCAAAATATATGTAAACTTTATTTTATTTTATTTTTTTAAGATTTCATTTATTTATCTTTAGAGGGGAAGGGAAGGAGAGAGAGAGAGAAAAATATCAGTGTATGGTTGCCTCTCGTGCGTCCCCTGCTGGGAACTGGCCTGCAACCCAGGCATGTGCCCTGACTGGGAATTGAACTGTGGTTGTTTGGTTCACAGGCCTGCACTCAATCCACTGAGCTACACCGGCCAGGGTGTAAATTTTAAATACACATGAATATATATATTGTACATACAGTCTTCTTTTTTAAAGATTTTATTTATTTACTTTTAGAGAGAGAGAGAAAGAGAGGGAGAGAAGCACCCATATGTGTTTGCCTTAACCCCAACCAGGGACCTGGCCACATCACTCACACTTCCTGCTGGACCGTGAGTCTCTGGCCTTGTGTTAGTTGTGGGTTAAGCTTTCCTAGGATACAGCAGTGACTGTGTAGAGGTAAGAAAGGCTGTACCTGGCTGCATGTTGTCTCCCCGATCCAGGACACACGCGTCTTGACTGGGATGAAGAGGTGCTAGGAGTGAAGAGAGGAGACACAGGCAGATGCCAAGCTCACAGCCAGCTGGGAAGCCTGCAGCGAGCAAGTCCACACACAGGTGGAAGCAGGGAGGGATGGGGCTCTCAGGTAGAGGGCTGCTGGAGGCAGCGGGACCACAGGGTGCCAGAGGAATGGTCAGGGACGTGGAAACAAGTGAGCACAAGCCGGCCCTGCATGGGCTCAAACGTGCAACCTCACACCAGAATATTCTTCATGGACATGAACTGAGTGCTCATGCCTCCTCATGTCTACTTCCTCCTGAAATCCCCCCAAAATAAACATTTTTTTTATTGAATGATAAATGAATGTACAACTAACGGGCCTAGAATTAGATGAATGTAGGCTTGGTTTCACTTGCATGCGTTTTTTTTTCTTTTTAATAAGAAAATGGAACTGACCTCATGTCTGTTTGTTTGTATGAAATCATCAACTTTCAACCATTGTCACTCCACAAAATGACAGTTTGCTGCTGGACAAAAGCCATGGTTTTGGGGGAAGAGGAAAACGAGGATCCAGCTGGAAGGGGCATTCATAAATTAAGAAAAAAAGGGCGGTCTGATTTCTTGTGATTTTCTTTCTCATGCCAGGTTGGTGACGTATTTATTCACCTTGACAGCTACCTCGGAGGTAGAACCCAAAAATGCACTTAAAGACAACCATGAGGAAAACAATGAAAAGCTGAAAACATACCCAGCGATGAAATAATGACTCTCTCAGTGTCAAAATAAGAGAGGAATCATTACCGACTTGATAATGCCTTTGTAACATCCCACACCAGGCGAGAGTCCTGGGCCTGTGGTGATGGAGTCATTTCCCCATATGTATCCTCCCTCTATCAGCCAGAGTGCAAACACACGGGCTAAAATGCAGATGAAAAAACCCTCCAGAAACACAACAATACACTACGTTCCTCTATATTCCTGACGTAGGACAACCTTTCAAGAGCTTGTGAAAGCATAGGTAGTACAAATTTGCACATTTCTCGTGTAGCCCCTCCTTACCAGGGGCTGCAAGGTTGAACAGGAAGATATGTAACATCTCTGTTGACATTGGGTGTGTGTTCAAGGTCAGAGGCGGGCCGTGAATGGGAAGAACATGCAAACAGGAGTGTCTGACCTCGGCATAAACCAGTGAAGCTAATGAGCAGGGTGAGCAGACATAGAATCTATGAGGGGGAGGCACCGCCCATGAGGCATCCTTATGTCCTTAGACTTAAGGATGATGGATGTTTCCTCAGCGAACCCACAGACACAGGTGGAGATGCCACACAAGCTCAAGGTTAACTTGCATGTCTTTTCCAGCATGAGCATCTGAATCAACAGTGCATCCTTTACCGGTCACTACTGAAGAAGCGCAACTGTAGGAACTATTTCATGTGTTTTCATAGATCCTCCCAAGTAAATTAATATCTCTCCCATCACCTCATGCAAAGCCTCCACATACAACCCAGCTGTTTAAAAAATTCCATCAGGGCTTAGACAAAAAAAACCAAAACACCCATTTTTTTAGGGAAAAAGTTTCAAGGAAGGTTCAAAGAAGCCAGCTTGTCTCAAGTGTTCAAGAGACGAAGGAAACTCAATGCATTGATTGGTGATTAAGAAACAGTAAAAAATCGGTCACTTCCTACAGTGCTCCGTCTGAACCTGAAAATGACAGCGATTTTCCACATTTGTCCTTTGGCCTGGCTACTGCAGAACGCATAACCCCCTGGGGTTTTGGTTGTTTGCACCAGGACTCTGGGAGTGGCTGTCTTGAACCGAAGTTTGGACATGGTTGCAGGTTTCAGACCATAAGTGATGATGGGTGGTCGTGATAGGAAGCTGACCCCCAGGCCACTCACTGCGGATGGCAAAAGTTCACATTGTCACCCAACTCCACGGTTCTCTGAGAAGGAGAGCTTGGGTGAGCAAAGGGTAGATTCAAAGTTTATTAAGCAGTGTTACTTATGTAATTTCCTAGCGGGATTTAAAAAAAAAGGAAAAAAAAGAATGATGTCAACAACCTCCCTGGATTTCTTTTTAAAGTTTTATGATTTTTACTTGAAAAGTCATTTTGAAAATCCCCTTAGGTAAAATAGGATGTTCTTTATTTTATGACAAGCAAAAGAATCCATTTTAATTCACTCCTCAAGAGGCTTTGCAACTTCTATAAAGATGATAGTATAGGCAATAAAATTTAACTGACTTCTAGAAATGCTTCTAGTTGGGATGTCATTTAAAATTCTCTTGAACTTTTGAAGCCCCTCCCCCACCTTTTCTTTTCTTTCTTCCTTTTTTCAGTTTAGTCCGATGATTCTTCTTCTTCAGACGTTTTTTAATTAACACAGTGGGTTCAAGACAGCAAAACAAGTATTCCAAGATTTCGATAATTTAGAGCTTCAAGCTTTGATTATGAAACTTAAATCATGGGATAAAAGTGATGATTCAGTTTTGATTTTTTCCACACTAAATCATAAAATAACGATGCTTTGATTGTAAATTTTCATCACGCCATACTGACTGTGAATAGAATAGGAAAATTCAGGTCAAAACTTGGTTTAGTTAAAAATTTTAACTAAAAAATTTTTAGAACTCCTTTATGCTATTTCTGCAACACACAAAAACAGAAGTATATCAATGATTTATTTATAGTGAGACCTGAGAATATTTATCTATAGTACATGTGGTAGACTATAAAGTATGTAATTAACTATGCATAAAAGGTAGTTTTGGGGAAAACTGTGTGAATGATAAACTTTGGCCGTGTATATGCATTCCAATGACCAAAATCCATGCCCTTATTTTTTTATACAGCATTTGAGTTTATGCACTTTTTTAAAATGTCCTATCTTAGGGTAATTTTAATTTTATAGCAAAATTAAGAGGAAGGTGCAGAGATTTCCCACCTGCCCCTTATCCACACGAACACATCCTTTCCATTGTGAACATCTGCACCAGGTGGTGCCTTTGTTACAGCTGATGAACCTACGTCGACCCATTGTAATCACCCGAAGTCCATGGCGGACATCAGGGTTCATCTTGGTGTTGGCCATTCTGTGGGTTTGGACACATATGTGGAAGGCGTGTACCCACCAGTACGGGATCACACAGAATCGATTCCCTGCCCTAAACACCCTCTGCGCCCCATCTATTCACCCCTCTCTACTCCTGAACATAAATATATATATGGTGTGTTCTCTGGACAACCTGGACTCATACAATGGTTCACTCTTTTCTCCGTATTTTGAAGGAATCATTGTCAGATGAATCTGATTGTAGTTCCACCAAGACCAGAGATGCCAGCCACAGGGGCATAAGAAGAAAAGAGTTGAGAAGGAAGAGAAGGTCTTCCTGTTTGGGGGATGAGGGAGAAGAACCTACATGGGTGATTGGCATCCTCCAGGCTTTCAGCAATATTATCTGGCAGACTCCCAGCGAGCCCGTGCTGAGAGGCAGGACGCTTGGCATAGCATTCCATCATCAATACCTGTGGGGGCACTCATAGGGCCGTATGAACTAGTTTAGTCTCCCGATAAACCAGACAACGAGGAAGCCAAGGTGCAACCAGGTTTAACCTTAGAGCAAGGCCATCTGCATCTTCCTGGGTGGGTGGTAAACTTGACCACCTGTTAAGGCCCTCAGATCCCCAAGTCCGTGCCCTTGAGATGAATTATGCACCCCATCACCTGGACAGCTGGGGTGACTCCTCACTGGAAATCTCTCCCTGGCCCTGCCAGCCAGAGGACAGTTTGCAAAAAAACACTTGCAAGTCCTTTTAGGGGACACGGGGGGGGAGACAAGATAAATCACAAGAGATGTGGCCACGCTTCTCCGTGGGTAAACAGCAGAAGGATAGGCGTCTCCGCGGGCTGAATAATGGCACATGGGTTTCAACAACATAATCATTCCACAGCCGACAAGTGAAAAACTGGACCAACCTCTCCAACCCTTTGTCACTTGTTCGTCGCAGCTCCATAAATACCTTCTGGGCCCCGTCGTCCTGGCCTCTCTCTCTCCCTCCCTGCATCTACTCTCCTCTTCTTCCTTCTTTCTGGCATTTTTTCGGTGCCTATTGAGCTCATCCCTGCTGCAGAGCTGCCTGCTGAAGCCAGAATTAGAGAAAGGTGCACAAAAGGAGCTTTGCCCTGCAGGAGTTGAGCCTACTGTGGAAAAGGGATAGGACAGGTAGAATTATAATGCTCTCCTGTTCCATTCCTTTGTGTTCTCCGGTAGCTGGGGAAATGCAAGCGGCAGAATTGACTAACCATACACTCACTTTTAAAGTAAAAGCCAGTCCCACAGTATAGTCTGTATGTGGAGCAGGAAGGGACCCCCACCAGAGTGTGACTGTCAGATGCATTTCGAAATTAGCATCAGCACCGAAAAATCTTCTTTGCGTGGTCCCATTGGGCGTGCTGAACGCATTGGAAAGGTGGCCCGGCGTCCACATCAGCAAGAGGCAGGTCTCAAGTGGGATTTCTAAACGTTAGGTCAAAGGAGGGCAGATGCAGGCATGAAAAGGGATGCGATGGGTTGATTTGTAAAACATTTGAGGATGATGGGCTCCAGTCAGCCTGAACGTGGGGAGCATTCACCACGAGGCATGAAATCTCAGGGGTGTATCTCCAGAAAGACTCAGGGGCTCCATCTCGGCACCGCCCGGAAAACACTGCTCGGTGCGTGTCTACAGCTATGTCGCAGTGTATTTGGGAGGAGGCAGGGCCAGAGCGAGCCAGTAATTACCCCTCTTACAGCACAGAGCCTCCACCTGCCAAGACTTGTGCGGCCAGCCAGCAGGCTGGAGTGGTTCCAGGATTCTGTATAGAAGCATCATCGACGTCCTAGACAATCAGACTGGGAGTCCCTACACACACCAGAACTGATGCTGGGTAAAGAAGAAGTGGTTGTACATGCTGTGGAATATTACTCAGCCATGAAAAAGCAGGAACCATTACCATGTACAAGAGCATGGATGGACCTAGAGAGTAGGATGCTCAGTGAAATAAGTCAGACAGGGAAAGACAAATAGGGAATGAGTTTACTCATCTGTGGAATCTACTGAACAATATAAAGCACCAAACAAAACAGAAACAGACTCAAAGATACAGAGAACTGTCAACTGATGGTTAACAGATGGGAGTGGGGGTTGGGGAACTGGGCGGAAAAGGTGAAGGAAAGAAGTGAGAATTGGTAGTTACAGAACAGTCATGGGGATATAAAATCCAGCACAAGGCACATAGTCAACTGTTGGGAACCTTACACCTGGCTTCTAGCTAAAAACATTGCATTGATTACAGGAACCTGTGCACTCCACAAGCCAATGGGCTACAGGCACATGCACAAGCCAATCAGACGCACATGAGGTGTCCACGAGTACCAGTTGCACCCAAGTAATCAATAAGCGGGCCCTTCTTTGTCTCAAGCTAGCCAATAGCAAGCAACCTAATCTCTCCCTCCCCCCCCCCATATATATACCCAGTTCGGAAAAATAAAGTTTGCAGCTTGATCAGAATCTTTTGTCTTGCTGCCATTCTTCGCGCCTCTTGTCCCCCCAACTCATTTGTTCTAGGTAGGTGGTCGAGCCCCAGTTGATTGCTCCGTGGGCCGGAGCAGTCAACAATATTGTAAGAAGTATATAGAAGGCCAGGTGAGTACTAGACTTACGACAAGGATCCCTTTGTAAATAATAATGATTTGTCTAACCAGTATGCTGTGTCCCTGAAAAATAATATAATATCCAAGGTCTTCTGTATTATATTCTAACTGTGTTTTCCACGGCATCATCGCTTTTCTCAGAGAAATATCATTGCTGTTTGGATAACATGAAATTTTCTTTCCATATTAAATTGGTCATCAGACCGCTACCTTCTATAAAGATTACCTGCTGAAAGAAGCCAATAAAAAGCTCTTGACTTCATTCACTCCCCATGCTGGGAATTAGACTAAATAATTCTCTCTGTCACCAAGCTCAGAGCCAAGTGCAAAGCACAAAAAAAGCAACAATTTTCCTTTGCACGTGAACCCCTGATGTGGGCTTAGCACAGCAGGGAAACGTCAGGGAACGTTCGTTTTTCAAAACCTTCCAGTCCCCTCTGCATCGGCACCAGCACTGACTGCGTCTGGCAGGAGCTGGCAACGGACCACTAGATAGATGCTTTTTTAATAAACAGACTGCAGGTGCACGGGCACCAATACAATGATGGAGTACCTTTAATATCTGAGCTTCATTAGCCCTGGACAGGCCGTCATCGTCTTCCTGTACTCATTCTGCTTGAGAGGCCAACCCTGCCGTGCAGCTGGGAACAGGGACAGCCCATCCCTCACCCAGACGTTGGCCACAGCACACAGAAGCATTGCCCTGCTGGTCACCTGCACTCTGCCCTCACCGAAGAGGCTGTCTGTTTCCTAAGCCGCCTTCTCGCTCCCGAGCTAACGCCTCCAATTCCAAAACTGTTCTGCAAATGTGGGATTAATCATCACAGGCTCGGAGGATTCATACTTTTTCCCTCTTTGCCAATTGACGTAGAAGGCACGCGCCCAAAAACCAGGGCATCGAATCTGTTTCATAAAACATTAAAAGACAGCGGTAACACCGAGCGTGTTTATTTTTTTAAAGATGTTCTCTCTTTATTTTTTTTTTAGAGAGGAAAAGGGAGGGAGAAAGAGAAACATCAGCGTGTGAGAGAAACGTGGATTGCACCCCAGAACTGGGGATCAACCTGCAGCCCAGGCATGTGCCCTGACCAGGGATGGAACCAGCGACCTCCTGTCTCGCAGGCCGAGGCTCAATCCACTGAGCCACACCAGCCAAGGCAACACATTTATGTTTAAGGGCTGCGTGATAAGAAGACTTCTCACATTTCGAGAACGGCAAAGTGCCAGGTGGCAAGCGGGCTCTTGACATGAACTAAAAATTTATTCACGTTCAGAATCCCAGCGGCTTCACGCAGTCACGGAACAGTCATTTTTAAGATGGCTACAAACCACCTCCTTTTAAACCTTCAGCCACAGCTGTGGTGGAGACAAGAGTCTCACGTTTTTATTCAGTCTTCCCAGAGAAAAAAGTTTCCCTTTTCTCCTCTGGCCACATGGACAAGAACGGGTCGTTTACGGCAGCTTATTTTTTTTTCCTCTTATTCGGTCAACTGATATTATTTGATTCCCATCTTACAAGTCCGAGGCAGACATTCGTAACAGGAGAGAAAACCACAGGAAAATCATGAGCGTGGAGTTTTTCTTAGCAACCAGGTAACACAGGAGTAAGAAATCACACTCGAGCCCCAGAGAACATGTGGATTAAAAGTTTTTACCTGCCTTATAAGAAGGGGCGGGAAAGAAGTATTCCAAGTCATGAAAGACAAGGACATACATCCAAGATTGATCTATCCAGCAAAGCTTTCATTTAGAATGGAAGGGCAGATAAAGTGCTTCTCAGATAAGATCAAATTCAAGAAGTTCATCATCACCAAGTCCTTATTCTATGAAATGTTAAAGGGACTTATCCAAGAAAAAGGAGTTAAAAAAGATGAACAGTGAAAGGACAGCAAACTCAGTTATTAACAACCACACCTAAAACAAAAGCAAACTAAGTGGACAGCTAGATCAGGAGTGAACCAGAGAAATGGAGATCACATGGAGGGTTAGCAACAGGGGAATGGGAGGAGGAGAAGGGGGGAGAAGGTACAGAAAATAAGTAGCATAGACGGTAGGTAGAAAATAGACAGGGGGAAGGTAAGAATAGTAGGGGAGATATAGAATCTAAAGAACTTGAGACACGTGGTCATAAACTAAAGGGGGGTGTGGTGGGGGAGGGGTGTGCAGGGTGGAGGGGAATGAAGGGAGGAAATAGAACAACTGTAATGGCATAATCAATAAAAGGAAAAATAAATAACAGTTTTTACTTTCCTTAAAATGGAATTGGCGACCACAATGCCCTACAGCCAATAAATGCAAAGCCACTTGGTCATCCATCCTGACAATGGAATATTATTCAGGGATCTGGAAGAAACAAACCCGAAAGCCAGGGAATGATATAGAGGAAACGCAAAGTATATTCTTAAGTGAAAAAAAAATCCATCGCAAAATTCTCTGTGCTGAATAATTTTAACCCTAGGACATTCTGGAAAAGGCCAAAGCTATGGACACAGTCCAAAGATCACATGTTCCTTCTGTGCTTCCATAGGACACACTGGTTTTGTTTGGTGCGTTTACCCAGAAATCACCACGTGTGGGGTTTATTCCCTCTTCTGAAACTTGGAAAGTGCAAAAAGAGCTTGAGAAGCCGGTGCCTCGTCGGGTCAGTTACACACAGAACATTTGTCTCTGGTGCGACCACACAGAATATCGCCTTTCTTCCAGTAACTTCTGCTCTTTACAGAATACACCGATTTTTTAGTCCTGACGACATATAATAATACAGCCAAAGGAAGCAAGCGTCAGTGGGGGAAGTTCCAGTTCTATGGGGGGAAAGGGCAGAGAGAAGCCTGCACTGAGGTGACAATTGAAAACCAAACCTGGGAGGATCTGTGTGCCAGCTGTTCCGCCCGGGCACTTGGTCAGCTCGTCATTTCCAGACCTGGGACACCAGCCTGGGAGTCAGAGTGTTCGGAACAATGAAAACACAGACCAAGAGCTTCATTGTGACTGGTGATGCATTCCTGAGCTCGGATCTCGGCGTTCAGACCGTTGCTGCTGGTCGCGTGTTGTTGCCGTGTTCCCATCTCATGCTATCACCCCTGCTCATGTATCTCACGCTGGCAGGTTGTCATATGCGGGTGTCCCTGGGCCTTTCACAGAATCACGACATGAAAACAGACACACCGGCCCCTTTGCATGAAAGGTGCAGAACAGGCAAGTCCTTATGGAAAGAAGGCTCATGACTGGCGAGCACAGAACAGTGAGGGGGTGCTTTGTGGGGACCGAGTGCTTTTGGGGGGACACAAATGGTCTGGGACAATATTGGGGGGATGCTTGCTCAGCCTTGCAAATGGCACCATGTAAAAATCGTTCATTGATGTTACATGAATTGGACTTCAAGTTTATACAACGGTCAACACCAACAGCAAACTCTACCGTCAACCTTGGATTTTGAGGGGTGATAATTTGTCAGTGTGGGTTCATAGATTGTAGCCTATGTGGACATAGTGGGGAAGGCAATGCAGGTAGGAGGCAGCAGGTCCTGGGGAATCCCTACATCCCTCTCAACTGTGCCGCAAACCATCCACCAGCACCTGCTAACCTTGAACTTCCAAGTCTTGGTGGCCAGAGAGTTTACCCATGTTTCTGACACAAAATGTTTCCCAATCCTGACTATCTTAACTACTCAACGAATTCAGAAGACCTGTCAAAAATTATAGCACATCCGTGTAGCTATCAAAGTCTCTAAGCGCATTGCGATCATTTCTCTGCATCTTCCAGTGAAGAAAGCTGAAGCGTGGAGGTGAGAAATGAGTTGTCCAAAGGCACACAGCTTACGCAGAGTAGGTTCTGCCTACTTCCCTGTGCTGAGGGGTAGCGTCAAGCTACCTCCACAGGTGAGATGTTTCTCATTGTCTAAGGGACTACGTGTGGGTTCCAATGAGAACTTTGAAAGCCATCCCCTTGGGAGACCACAATGCTCTTTGCTCTTTCTCCGCACTTCACTACGCAGCATTTCTCAAACCTTGCATTACCGGGAAAGCTCAACAAATAATTTTCCTCCCACCTTTTCAGGTACTTGTGGTTAGCTGGGCTCATCATCCAACTGCCATGGCCCAGATGAACGGGAAGAAATGTCCAGTTTTTTTACAGAGGAGCACTCGGCGAGGGGCAGGGGTGTCCTGTAAAAAAACGAGACCCAAGACGTATTGGGCTGTTGAGGTTTCTTTTGGATTCTGGACTGGGGCCACGGTCTGAAGTTATTGCAAACCCATGTGGCATGGCACCTTGTCCGGGCCCTCTGGCAAGAGTCCTTTCACCTCTGTCCCCCACAGCACCTCTCCTGCATTCTTCCGAACTGCTCAGAGAGAGCTCTGCATCTTGCAGCTCTGCATCTTGCAGCTGCTACCTCTTGCTTTTTGGCTTCCTAAGCCATGACAAAGGGAGCCTCAAAGCCAGGTGGCACCCCCTTACTCCAAGCTCTCACTTAGGCACTGTCACCAGGGGGAACTTCCTCCCAGGTACATCAAGGGTCAAAGTCACTCCCATCTCCCTGGCTCAAAGCACGGCCACAGCTGTTTAACACATCCATAAAACCAGTCAAAAAGCATAGATACGTTAAATGACCACGCCAGAGGTTAGCTGCAAAGCCGTTGCTATGCATGCAGAACAGCTCTCCATGGCCCTGCTCTCTGTATCCCATCCCCCGGTTCAGACTGGTGAGGGCAAGGCAGGGGGGAGGACATTCTCTATGTATTTTCTAATATTTCCTGGACACCCTGAGTTCGGGACACAGGCTGTAACAAGTTCATAGCAAATCCCTATTTGGGGTCCCCCTATGACTGCACCCTAGTCATGATATCACTGTGCTGTGGTGCCGGTCTCTTTCTAGAAGCCGGATTTCCACCTGAACTCCTGTAGGCAGGGGAGGGGGGAGGGACAGAGGTTTCTTCTGGGTCCCTTGTTTCTTGAAAAAATGACCAGCCTAAAATCAACCCCCCACAAGGCATGACTGCAGTGGTCACCGTGAGCTAGAGCTCCCAGTGTTTTTTTCTTCTCACTCCGAGTCTGACCACGGGTTGGATTTCTTCCTGTGTTTCAGGTAAGGTGCATCGCCTTCAGAAAGCAGGAGGCAGAGATTTCTATAAGCCACCGGGAAATCTTTCTCTTAGACAAAGTTGCTCGCTCCCCTCACCCCACGGGATGTCAGGTACTAAGGATTATGCTAATGGACCGAGCAGGAAGGAGCCCCAGGATGGAGCTGCACTGTATACAGTAGACACCAGGAGGAATGCGTTCTGATCACCTGCCACCCGAACCCCCGAGAGAGCTTGCCGGGGAAAATCCTTTCTGATGGAAATGAACCCATTACCATTTGTATTTGAACGGCTTTGAGTCATTCGGGAACCATTTAAAAAAAAAGGAAAAGAAATCTTGGCCCTGGAGTCCCCAACCGAAATGGATATTTGTCAAAAGCTCGGCCTTGATTCAGATTTCGGCTGCAGAGTGACCAGGCGGGAAGCTCACACAGACTCGCCCTGCACAGGAGGCAGAATGAGCTGCTGCCATGTCCTCACAGCCCCCACCCCCTGCCCCCACCCAGAGCCGCAGAGACAAAAGCACCCATTCACAGTTTCATTTTCCAATCTCCAGGTGGAGATGGAAATGCTGTGTCCGTCCCCCCCCCACTGCAAAGTGCTCTGTGGGAGCAGAAATAAATGGCTTTTCAGGCAAACAGGCTAACAATCCTACCTAAAGATTCGCTCTTTGAAGGTGGCACTTTTCATTCCTGCCTTCAAGACTAAAATAGTCCATTGATCACAGAGGTGCTCGGAATGACGTGGTGGCGGGAATGTGGAGGTAATTTTACTGTAAACAATCTCTGAGGGTTCACACATCCTCCCGGCTGTTGTGCGGAGGAGGCTGGTGTCCTTCGCCACGTGACGGACAAAGGAAGCTGCCTTGTCTCCATTCCGCATCAATTTGATTAAGGCTTGTGCCCACATTAAACTTTAATTCTAATGCATGCTGACAGGTGGAGCGAGGGGACCTGCTGAAATTCATTGTTAATGCATTAGCATGTTTTCCTTTGTTTAAGGAAATTATTGGATTTTGGCAGATTCCAAACACTACCAGTTAAAGAGTACACAAGGCAACTCTAAATAGGGACCTAACTCCTAATGATGTTTGTGTTCAAGATTATTCTTTATGTCCAGAAGTCTATTTTTGTCTGTCATATTGAGTTAAAAGCCATCCAATAACCTCATCTTAACTTGATGTCATCTTCAGAGACCCTGTTTCCAGAGAAGGTTGTGTCACAGGTACCTGAAGTTAGGTCTTAAAGATGTTTTTTTTTTTTTCTGGGGGGAGGACACAATTCAATCGATGATACTGTCCCAACAGCAGCCTCTCTGCTGACACTCCTCTCATTAAAATACATATCTATTCGCCCTGGCTTATGTGGCTCAATGGGTTCAGCACCAGACTGCAAAGCAAAGGGTCGCCAGTTCGATTCCCAGTCAAAGCACATGCCTGGGTTACAGGCCAGGTCCCCAGTAGGGGGCGCACAAGAGGCAACCACACATGGATGTTTCTCTCCCTCTCTTTCTCCCTCCCTTCTCCTCTCTCTAAAAACAAATAGATGAAATCTTTGAAACAAACTCCTATGCATCCGCCCATTGGGAAAGGGGGAAACTTAGAATGGCCTCAGACAGCAATCACCTGCAGTAATACCATCACCATGGTCCGGGGTTGAAAAAAGAAGCTGTTTAGGGTGAACAAACACGAACAGAGTGCGTGGTCCATCTCACCTGTGCACAACCAAGTTTAACATTAAAAGGACAACATGGAACAGCAGCCGTTCACACACACGTCTACCAAATGTTTCCTTTTCAAACTTGTCTGTGTTGCAGAGTAACCATTGGAGAAGCACAGAGAAAACAGTGTCTCCCCAACGTTACAGAATAGGTTGCAGACACCACCTCAGCTCCATCATCTCTCTTGTTGAGGGCAGCTCTTGTTGTTATAACTTGTTACTATTTAAAACGCCTCACGATGTGTCACCTCTTGGCTGCCCTACAGAGGCATGTGTTATTTTATGCCTACTGATTCGCGGTGAGATGTAACGTCACAATAGTGAACAGTGTGATGGGAACCGCAGGTGTGTGGTTTTATAAACATAGCCTTTGTATAGAGGAGAATGTGTTCGTGGCCCCAAGTCAAGTCTCCTTCCCTCACCAGGTATTTCATGCCTCCGCTCTCTTCATCCACCCTCTGTCGTCTGTGTGTGTGAGTTGCAAAGTCTTATCAATGAAGAACACCACGCACACACGCAAAAACATAAAGCAACTAGCCACAACCTGTGAGCCCTCCGTGTGGTGGTTTCACACATGTGTGTCTTCCTGCTTCCCCTCCATTCTGGGTCACTTTGAGATTTCCTTCATGAAAGCCATAAGCGTGGAGATGTTGGGGGAAGAAGGATGATTCCTAAACAAGACAGGAGAACTGTGTCCAGTTTGTGCCTGGGGCTCCTTGGAAAGTTCCTTCGTTTAAATGTTAACGGAAGCCCAGGGTTCTGCTTAACTTCCAAGGTGATGCCTTTTAGAAACCCCTTCTGTGGGGTTCTACCTCTGCCTTCTCCTCTCTCCGCTGCCTGCCGCCCATCTTCCGCTTCTGAGAACAGACGCGGTTTGGGAGACGTCTACTTTATACCGCCGGAACGTGTCTCACATCAGGTGTAGCCGCACATCACATGTATGAATGAGTAGAGCAATACCTGTGCTCTCAGACGCACACCATAAACCTGCAAGATGCCTTCCTCTCGTGCTCCTTACCACCCCATCCTTTCCACCTGCGTGTAAATTAAAGCCACAATGAGACTCTTTAATTTGGGATGGGGAGTTCTCTGATGGTGGCAGAACATGGTTGAAGTCCACAGTGTTTCTAAACTTCAGGCACTTTGCAGAATAAGAATTTGGTCTTATTGAAACGTATCCCCGCTGTTCCATCCCTTTGGGGTATCAGCAACGGCACCAAGTTCTTAGGAACATCTTGTGTCTGACAGAGGTTCTCCTTAGCAAGTTGGCAAACATCTCTTACCATTGCATTGGATATAATGTGCCCTGCGCAGGGGTGTTGAGACAGCCAGGCCCACTCATGGGGAAAGAGCACAGACTCTTTCCAGCGGTGGACCAGCACCAGGGGCAACTCTCAGAGACCAATCATTCTCTTAGAGCCCAGGATGACACAGCCCACACTCTGTAAGAGGAGGAAGCCAGAGATTCCCACTTCTCCACGGGCTCTGGTCGGTCATCCTACCTGCCTCCCTCGCATCCACAGTGACTTGGATTGCTCAACAGCCAAGTCGGAAAAGGATCTGTTGCCCTGAGAAAGTTGCTA
The DNA here is from genome assembly GCF_021234435.1 of Artibeus jamaicensis. Lineage (NCBI taxonomy): Eukaryota > Metazoa > Chordata > Mammalia > Chiroptera > Phyllostomidae > Artibeus > Artibeus jamaicensis. The sequence continues at coordinate 2,239,537 of NW_026521989.1, forward strand.
CCCACGAGGCAAGGCTACATCTCAATGTATCTCCCCAGTGCATGTTTCCCCAACCTGCCCGCTGTTCAGGGTGCATCGCTTTGCTCCGTGCGATGCTGGTTCCGAGAACTCTCCTGTTTCTGTTCCTTCGGTGACAGACACGATGCCTAACCTTGGATACTACGCGTGTGCGTCCTGGCCCTGTGTGGGTGTATCAGGGTAAGGAGACGGCTTCCCACAAGAGCCGCCACGGGAGACTCCCTCTCAGCTTGCTTCTCCAAAGCACCAGCAAATGGTGGGCACACACAAATCTGGACGCAAGGGTTCAGTACAGGTATCCCCCCAAATGCATGAGGTATCTATACTCTCCAGGGGGTTACCCTATGGCCCAGCCCCCCCTTTCTGGGGTTCTTGCCTGCAAAATCCGAAGCCATGTATCTACAAAGACACATGCATCCCTGTATCACAGACGCATTATTCGCGGTGGACAAGACGTGGAAAGGACCCAGGTGTCCCTCGATTACAGGATTGGGTAAAGATGACGTGGTCTCCACAGGCAATGGGACACTATAGGAAGATATAAAATACTGTCATTTGCAACAGTCTGTAGATGGATCTTGAGAATATGATGCTCTGCAAAGTAAGTCAGAAAAAGGTGAGAATCGTATGGTTTCACTCATATGTGGGATACTAAACAGAAAACAACAAACGAATAATCGAGAAAAAGACACAGAAAGTGATAGACACAACATTATGGTTGGGACCAGAGGGGGAGGGGGTGAGGGTCAAGTACATGGTAACAGACAAGGGTTTGATTTTGGGTGGTGGGCACATGTGCCGATGATGTATCGTAGAACTGTACCTGTATAATCTTATTATGCAGTGTTACCCCAGTAAATCCAATTTTTACAAAAGCACAAACCAACCATTCATTTAAAAAGAATTGGGCATGGGATATAGAATTTTATAAGTTGTCTAATGATGTAGAGTGCTGGAACATAACACAAAGTGAAGGAAAGCTACTTAATATATTTGAAAATAATATTTAGATGATTTAAGAATACATCTATACAATTTTATTAACCCATGCTACCCCAATAAGTTGAACGTGATTTTTAAATAAATGTATGTGTATTTTTACAATGCAAAATGTAGTGTGTTGAACGGAAATTCCTGAGTTCCGTATTCCCTGTTTATTAGATAACACACTTCAGCGTGTAAACAGAGAATAGTTTCATGGATCTTGCAACACGGCCCCCAAACTAAACATCAGGAAGATGATCCAGCAACACAGAGATGATTTTTCAGAAAAATCCCGGGACGAAAAGAGGTCGGCTCTGCATATTAGACTCTACCCGTACAAATCTTCAGGGTCCAGCAGAAGGAAGAGCTGCTTCAGGGTGGTTGGTAAAGTCATGCTATAGGTGCAAAAATGCATAGTTTTAATTCGAACGTCTCACCTAAAACGTCATAGGGTGTGCTTGAGTGTGATATTGCGGCGTTACAGAATTGCACGTCGATGGTTTTTGCAGTAAAATATTTTGTAATAAACCGAGGGGTGTTATTCGTGCCGGACCCTGTACTTGGTTTTGCTTTCTTATTTGCAAGATTTGAATGTTTTTTAAAGAGCATGAAAAGAAACCTGCCTAAATGGGCTATGACATGAGATCATTGAGCAATCACTCAACAGAATGTAGAACAGCACCCACTCAAGTTTAACTTCAATCGACAAAGCACCTTAGTATGCCATGAACACGGGATTGACTTTAGACACCAACAGGCAATGCTTCTTGCTTGGCACACCTACCATTTATATTTTCAGTATGGAAAATGTTATGAAACCAGTGGAAGTGCATTTGAATGGGTTAAAATTCTGCCCTCCTTCCGCCTTTAAACATAACAACTAAGTCATAAACAGTGTATGTTGCAGCCTCATCCAACATGCTATATGATGTGGAGGAGAATGTGCTCTTCTGTGGCACACACAGAAAAAGATGCATTGCCCGATACCCCTTGGAAAGAGGCAACTGCCTCCAAATATGAGTAGCCACAGAAAAAGCAAAGTCATCAGGAACTCTTACCGGCTGTGCACGGGCTTTTGCATTGTTGTGTCTTTACGGGTGGACAAGCAACCTCGCTGACACCTTGAGAGAAACCGCTGATGCCTCACACCTGTTTGTTTCCGGCCGCCCTCTCCGTACTGAATAAGAGGAGAAAAATGAGCCATGCTGATTTTTGCTGCTGGCACAGGTGTGTTGCCGCCAAGCTTTCCTGAGCCTTTCTGGACCCAACTCACCTTCAAGTATGCAGGAGGCATTTAAAAACTCTCCAATAAGTTCAGATACTTTTAACGGACTCCATTTGTTGTTTGTTTGTTTTAAACAATTCCACCAGAGTCCTCAGAACCAAGCTACCCTTTGCTTTCAACTTCTATTTCCACATTGTCTGCGATGTATCTATCTTGGCACATGAATGGTACGTCTGACCAGAAGCCTACAGCTTATAATTTGTTTGACCTTTGTTTGAAAATAAAGCCCTGGCTTATCATAAGAGAAAGGCGATATGCGGGGAAATAATGAGGCAGACTGTCGTTTTGCCCAAGTGAAAAAACAAAAAAAGAAACATACAAATTGGAAGAAAAGCCACTAAGCCGCGAAAGAACATCCTTTGACATTTCCCGAGCTCATAACAAACCATTTAATGCTGATTATTGTCCAAAGAAAAAGGAAAAAACAAGACAGAAGCAAGAAGAATATATGAATTTTCTGGAGCTTAAAAAAATGACACTATTTAATACTCTCATTTTTATAAAGTCCCAAACCTGGTTGGCAAGTTTTTATTCCTTCACAGCCAAGATACAAAAAAAAATCCACCAGAAAAGTTTGGTTTTCTGGTAAACAGAATTGTGGCAAGAAGTGTGATTTAAGGGAACATCAGCAGTCTTTATGACAATGTTTAATCTCTTTGTCTATTAAAACCCTACAAAAAACTTTCCCCAAGTCTTTTCCTGACTACACTTTCTAAAGGAAGTCTTGTCAATAGTTTTGGGAAATATTAGGGAAATCACAGGAGAACCAGTCCACCCTCTTCAGAAAGCCTTTCACTAAAGAACACGCATCCGTCCTATCACGTGAGTGACCATCAGTGAAACATCATCAGCAAGGCGTCTGTATTTGAAGTATCGTGGTATTGAATCTTTCATCGGCCACAGTTCCCTTGGATCAGAATATATATACCATTATGATTTTCCCCAAGAGTCTCTGCAAGGTAATTTCCATCACAACTCTACGATGTCATCATTTAAACACCGTCTTAAAATACGGAATCTCGAAACACACGTTCAAAAAATGTATATGCATGCCTAGGTTCATTGCAGCATTATTTACAATAGCCAAGATCTGGAAACAGCCCGAGTGCCTATTAGTAGATGAGTGGGTGAAAAAAATCTGTGGTACATTTACACAATGGAATACTACGCAGCTGTGAAAAGAAAAGAAGAATTAAAAATGTCATCTTTGCAACAGCATGGATGGACCTGGAGAGTATGATGCTCAGTGAAGTAAGCCAGTCAGAGAAAGGCAGGCACCATAGGATTTTTCTCATAGGTGGGATCTAATGAACAAAATAGAATCAGAGGCATGGACACATGGACGGACTGACAGCTGTCAGAGGAAAAGGGAAAGATCTGAGTGAAACAAGGGGAAGGAGTAGCCAAAGAACACACATGCCTGACCCGTGGACACGGAAAACACTGTGGTATGGACCTAGGAAGTGGGGGCAGGGGCTGAGAGGAAGGAACAAAGCAAGAGGGAAAGTGGGGGCATCAGCAATAGGGTCAACAACAAAAAACAAAGCTACAAAATAAATAACATCAACTAAAGTGTAGGTATTTATTTTTGATAGTAGTGCTTGTGCAATAAAATAAATAACAACCCTAAAGCAGAATCTTCTTCCTGTTATTTATTATGAGCCAGGCATTATGTAACAAAGAAAATGCCGAAGTATACATTGCTTTCTTATTACCCTCTTGAATTAAATGTGTACATACAGCTTATCGATGAAAGTAGGTATCTGCTTTGTTCAACAGCGTGGCTCCCGACTAATGCAGGATAAAAATTGGGCAAAACTCATCCAGTACAACTTCACACATCGCTTTGGGGATGGATACACCTTTCCTTAATGAATGCACCTCGTATTTTGTTTTCCTGAACCTGCCTTTACACATCAGGGTTTTTTTTTTTAACATGGAAGAGAAAAACCCACTCATTATGGCTAATTCCCCCTGTTCTGTTGCGAACTTGTTCCTTTCTATTTTTCAAAACATTGACACCTTTTCCCGATTCTGTCTCCTGTTACATACAAAGTTACCTGTCACATTTCCGTTTTCCACCCCAAGAAAATGCCTGTGTTTAATAAAGGAAACTTTTGTTCTTGTTCCCACCACCCTTTTCTTCCCTCAAAAAACTCCTGTGATTCTTCGCTCACAAGCTCCTTCATCTCCACTGTCCATCTGTTGCATTGTTTCTTCCACAACGATCATTTCGACTTTTTCTCAGTGACTCCAAGTAACGTTCACACTCCTGTGTTCACAAAACACATTTTTTTCCATCTCGTGTTACTATTTCTTTATGGTATAAGGTAGGGGTTCACCTTCATTCATTCTTCTGCGTGCAGCTATCTAGTTGTCTCAGCAAAAGTTTTGCAAAAGTTTTCTTTCCCCATTGAATAGTCTTGCACCCTCACAAAAATCATCTGACAGTACATGTTAGGGGTTTTGAACTCTCAACTCTATTCTCTTTATCCATGTCTATTCTTGTGCCCATAATACACTGTCTTGAATACTACCTTTCTTTGACTGATCTGGGTACTTTTATTTTATTTTTTAAATATATTTTATTGTTGCCTAGTAGTTCGTTTTGAAATTAGGAAGTGTGAGTTCCTTGGTCCCCTCGAACTTCCACTTGAATTTTAACACCAGCTTGTCAACATCTGCGAAAAATTCAGTTGTGATTGTGATGTGACTTGTCATTTTAACAGTCTTCTTTTTTCTGGTCCAGGACAGATAATGTCTTCCCATTTATTTAGATATTCTTTTTTTCCCTTTATCATTTTTTATTGTTGTTTGAAGACAATTGTCCATCCACCCCCACTTAAACACACTTTTAACAGAGCAAGGAAAGACAGGTTTAAACACAAATCTTTGTTTGGGGGACCGGGTGCCCTCAGGGGCTGGTCCAAGGCCCGACACCTGCTTCTTTCTCTTCCTACCCCCTGTTCTGTCTCTTGCATTCTGCAGTGCTCAATGGTGGATGCCCCAGGGGCATGGCCATTTCCTTCTCCCCCAAATATCCACCCATTTTCATTGATCCCCAGACACATTCCATATTCCCTCTGCCCCCTCGCACCCCATGCTCACCAACTCTCCATCTGTGTCTTCAGTGCCCCTGGACCTGCGTCCATCTCTTTAGCCCTTGTCCCCAAGCCAGCCCTCTGGCACCCTCCATCCTACACACTCCAGCCATCATGCATCCCCTGGCTGAGTGTTACTCAGCAACCCACAGGAATGTGCCGTTCTTGGGCACAGGAGTCAGGATCTGCGCCCGGAGGCATGAGGCCGGAGGCTGATGGGGACTGAGCCCTGTGGCTCCCCAGGGCAGGAACGTTTGCACCCCAAGTTTAAATGCCATGCATTCATTGCTCACTTTGCCGTCTCCCAGGGACATCTATCCTTGGTTACTTTAGAGCTGCACAGTCAATCCCCAGAGCCAGAATGTTGCCCAGGGCCAAGAACACATTGCAAACAGCCAAGAAGAGGGAAGATGTACTTGTATTCTGAGCATTGCTCCATGGCTACGCATCTGGGCTGGAATTCAGCCCCTGCGTCGATTTGGACAGACTCTCTGAGCCATGGGTATTGGATTCTAACCAACCGCAGGGAACGTCTGCTTCGTCCAGGCTCCCAGACCCCGCCAGGTCCACTGGGGTGGGAAGAGCAACACAGGATGATAATAGGAAGCTCAGTACCTGCTGGTAGACAGAGGAATATCATCTTCTCCCGGGCTCACCTCTGCTGCTGGGGGTTCCGCCACCCCAGGGTGCCTTGGGGTTTAGCTCAAGCTGGCAGACACTGTGCACGGCTGTCCTTGGAAAGATTAGCTAGGATTTCAGCCACTGTTCACTGCACCAGCCACTTCCCATATGCTCATGTTTCTGTGCATCTGTTCTACGTGAATAGCTCCTTTAAGAAAGGCTTACCCGGTGTAAGGTTTTCCTTTATCTTCTCTGTGAACGGGGGTGGGGCGGGGGGAGTCCACCTGTGCCCCTCCTGTCTCCACGGTGGGCATTTTTACAACAAAGATTGGTCACGAGTCCTGCTTCCTTCTTGTTCCTATGAACAAATTCTCCAGCACCGCTATTTATTAAAAGGAAGAAGGACTTATCTTTGCATTCTTACCAGAGGCCTTCCAACACTTTCTTCTGCTATATCATCTTCTTTTGTCAACCTTTTCTAGGGCAACACCTGGGTGTCTATATGCGTTCGTTGAGGTTCTGTGTGGCACCAGAGTCCCCGTGGAGGACTGTGGCTAATCTTTTCCCTCTCAGTCCTGGGACGACGGGCCGGAGAGCTGTTGGTTTGCACCCTTCTCTGCAGCTGTTCTAACTCTCACCTACATACCAACCGTGAGACTCTCAGCTGAGGTGCTTCCAGCTCTCCCAGCTTTGTCCCTCTCCTCTTCCTTTGAGGATTTGTTCGCCACGATGCCTTTCACTGCCCACAGGGGTCAGCGCTGAGCATCAGGGACCAAGGTGCTGGCGTGGTTCAGCTGAGGCAGCGATTCTTTTTCGGCTCCCGGATGTCCCCCTTTTTACTGTGTTCTCGTGTGTCCTGTTCATGGCGTGTGTTCATGAGCAGGGAAAGAGAAGTATCTTTCTTCATTTTCTTTGAAGGCCTCTACTCTCATTGGATGAGAACCCCACACTTTATGACCTCACTCATCCTCAATGACCTCACGAATGCCCTCCCAGGGGCAAATGCACTCCTGCTGGGGACTAGGGATGGGACCTATGAATGCACTTTTCAGTCCACAGTACCCTTTGTGTTGGGCAGACCAAAAAATCGGTTTACTTTTATTCTGTAAAATTAACGACACATTTTTTTTTTCATTTTCACCGATAGCTTTATCGACTGGGATGTTTTGAGCCCATTGGCTGTCTCCCACTATTGACTTCTAGCAGGGAGAGGCCAGGGGTGCTGCTAAGCATCTTCCAATGCAAAACAGCCAACATGTCAATCGTACCAAAAAATTTCGCAAATCACCTTTGACACATTTGACGTGTGACAGCACTTTCTAACATACACGGCACACACCGTTTGGGGGTTTGGGGTTTTTTTTGGGGGGGTTTAGTTGCATTTTTGCCTTCCTTAAAATAATAAAGCATAATACCCTGAAAATATTGCATCTCTTCTTCCATCTCTATATGAAAACGGCTGCAAAAAATGTACAAATTTTGATAAGCGTTTTTGTTTTCAGTGCACACTGATAGGGTGCAATCACACTCAGTTGTTTCCATGAAAGTTAGAGACGGCTAAATGCCAGTGGAATCCTCGTACAGAAAAAGCCGAACGGACCTTTTGGTCAACCCAATACACAGAAGGTCTCAGTGGTCTTAGAAATGGCACGGAGCCCTTGGGGAAGACAGAGGAAGGGCAAACATGCCAAGTTTCCTCAATGTTTCACTCACAACCTTCACAGCTCAGCTTTCTTCCTTCACGTTCCACCAGGCGTTCCTGGCGGCTGACTTGATTAAGGATTCCATCACCAACAGAGCACATGGTGAACAGTCCTCCCCACAGCCCTTGCAAAGCAAAGGCCTGGGGAGGCACACACATTTCTTTCAAGGGCAGCATCTTCATGGAGATGATATGTTCAGGTAGCAATATTACAAGATGCTCCAGGAAGGCCAGGAGAGACTCATGAACGCCTCCTGAGAAAATGAGCAAGGGTCTGTCACATCGGAATAGCTCCGAATCTCCCCATCACAATTTCCAAAGTCCTGAGCATCCGCCCCCTCAACTTCTCAAAAGACTTAGGAACATAATAACACAGCCTTTGGTGAGATCTCGATAGCCTGTCCGTCCTCCTAATTTCACACATATTAGCCCTGAGCTCATAAAAAATTAGAAAAATTCTTTTTCAGGTACAGAGGATAAGTCTCTCTTTTTGTGAGCTGAGCAATAACATTCGGAACAGCGGTGTTCTTTCTTTAAGAGAGCACATACAGCACAGGAAGAAATAACCAGGGCTCCCTGGGGTCCTGGAGCCTGTTAAAATGCTTTACTGCAGCAGTCATGAGTCCTGTGAAATCACCAAGCACTGGGGTGGATAATATAAGGGCCTTTTGCCACAGCATCCAAGTATCAGTTCGAAGAAAAAGAAGCCACCAAAAATTCCCTTCCCTTCATGGGCTATTCCTGGCCACCTTTTCGGGAAGCTGTCGGTGGAGTTTCCTCATGGGCGATGCACTTCACTGAATGCACTTTGAGCAGAAAGGTTTAAATGGGGAATGATTTCTGTAGCTTAAACTTCGGAGCCCAATTTTAAGCCATCCCTCGAAAGAAAGAAAAATGGTGCATTTGCCACCTACAGAGCCTCAGAGCCAGAAAAGTTTGATTCCTGGAGGTCAACGAGAACATCTACTCTATCTCATATGTTCACGGGACGGACTGGAAAGAGCCCACCATCTTGGGGGTGTCTGCAATAATTAGTACCTTGGTTACCCAGCATGCAAAGTTCAAGGAAAACTATCAAAGAGAAGCTGGAAAAGATACTAAAAATGCAAGAGAATGTTTGAGGTGTGTGTGTGCTATAGTCACTTTCTTAAATGTATTTAACCTTGAGATCTGCAACGAGAAACTCAGAGTAGATTCCTGTGTGTCTAAACATTGAGCTGAACGAACGTAAGACTCCTGAGTTCATATACCACTGTATGTCTGTGTGTGTGCATGTATATCACACAGATGTAATACATGTATTATCATGTTAGAGAAGTTGGCCTGACTGGTGTGGCTTCATGGGTTGGGCATCGTCCCACCAAGCAAAAGGTCACCAGTTCGATTCCTGGTCAGGGCACATGCCTGGGTTGCAGGTTCGGTCTGCAACCGGGGCGCATACAAGAAGCAACCGACTGAGGTTTCTCTCCCTCTCTACCTCCCTCCCTTCTCCTCTCTCCAAAAAACATAAGTAAAAAATAAAATCTTTTTAAAAAGCGTCATTGGGAAACAGGCAGGAAAAATCCACTGTGAATGCACTTGTGGCTTGAAGATCTTTAACTCTGTGATTCTGCAGTGGCCTGCTAAATTGTTTTTACTGCTAAAACCCTGGCCTGACAGCCAAGGTTTTAGTTTAGAGTCACACATTCACAAAAGCAATAAAACGCAGTCCTTGCAGAGATTCACCAACTAATGTTTAGAAAAGTCCTCCATTAAGTCCTGGCTGGTGTGGCTCAGTGGATTGAGCACGGGCCTGTGAACCAAAGGATTGCAGTTCGATTCCCAGTCAGGGCACATGCCTGGGTTGCAGGCCAGTTCCCAGCAGGGGAAGCACAAGAGGCAACCATGCATTGATATTTCTCTCCCTCTCTCCTTCCCTTCCCCTCTGTGCTGAAAAATAGACATTGATAAGTACTGTTTTGATTCATAACCAGGAAATGCAGCAAAGGCAAGTGACCTCAGCCTGTTTAGATGGCTTCCTACGATAGATTCAACATTAATTCAATGATAGCATTGATGATTAGTTCTAAATCTTTGTCTCTTTCGTTCATGGTCATTTGTGGTCCCAGTCCTATTTTTAATAATATAAATCTTCATGTTGGAGGTATTTTCTAAGACTACTTTTCCACGTTGCATATTTCCCATTACACGCTGCCTTATTGAACTAACGCGGTTTGAAAGCCTTTTATGATTAGTTGGAAATGGAAACGGGGCTCATCTGAACAATCTCTCTGAGGAAATGCTTTTAGTTGCCTCTTTAGGGGTTGGTTAATGCATCCAAACCACAGAAAAGCCAACGTGAAATATAACGGAGTCAGATATCTCGCCCTTCCACGGAGATATCTCCGACCGAATCTTTCTGACACAAAGGTCTAAAAATCAGGGTGGTGCGATGAGTCCCAGAGGGGCCCCTCACGGACAGGCCCCTTGCGGATGGATCCCTTCTGCCGCCACCGCAGGGCCAGGGAGCACCCTCTCACTTTAGATTCTGTTTCAGCAAGAAGAATAGGACATTCTGTATTCATCGCTGCTCTCCCTCCAAATGTAATTGTGTCTGAGGAAGGGAAGCAAGAAAGCAGGCTTCGGCATGGGGCATGCATTAAAGGAAGCATTTAGTGGAACTGGGCATAGGGTAGTTGCCATCAGAACACATGAACTCCGCCTTGACTATTCTCGCGGTTTCTTTGCCGGTCTTCTAGCTGTGTGTTTCTTCTCCTTGGCTGATGTTGCACACCATATTATGCAGAAATATAAAAACATGCAAAGAATTTACATGCATAAATTTACCAATGCATTAGATGTCTTTTTGTACCTACTGTTCTCGTTTGTTGGGGGGAAAACATATCCTTGGATTATTTTTACTACCACAGAAACTTATTTATAATTCACAAAAGCATTCTGTTTATTCATATACACAATGGGTATATAATATATATATACATATATGATGTCAATATATGTACATGTCTATTTTTCTACATAATATGCATGTATGCCTACATGCACATACACACATGTATAGACAAAGTATGATCTCTTCACACATATAATGCATATGCGTGTATGTCTGAAATAAAAAAATAAATATATGGACCATATTGTAGTATTACAAATACACCACAAACATTATGATCTCTGGTTTGGAAAGTTTTATATCTCTAAACAAGAGCTGAAAGCTTCAGCCCCACCTTTTGTGAAGCAATACAATGCATTTGAAAGATTGGTTGAAACCCTTGCTTTCCGAGGCAACTAGGTTCAACCGTAAAAGGGCCTGGCGTGTGGCTGAGTGGTTAGAACAATACGGACGGCTGGTCTGCTTTAGCCAGTTTCAAATATGCGAGGTGTGTCGTCTTTCGTTCAGAGATGTTGCCCCCCTGTCATTCTATGCCTGGGGGGCTCTTCCACAAAGTATGCACCAGAAATCAGACGCGGTAGAAATCAGGTGTGGCATGCGGTGCACTTTCTCATGCTATGAGAAAGAGCTGAGGTCCTTGACTTGTGGCCAAGATCCTCTTCACCATCAGCATCGCCACCGGCCAAACCTGTGACTTCGTCCTGTGCTGACTCTGTTCTGTCTTCTTCATCTGTTGCCCCCCACTCACGGCAAGGCCACCCCTCAGCTCCACTTCACCTGGATTCCACACGGTTCAGACAGGAACACCGCATTCACGAAGCTTGCGGACTGCCTCATCCTCAAACCCAACGAACAGCAAATAATTGTCGACTTTGCTCCACTTCCTTGGAATGCATGTCTACCGCCACTGGCTTTCTTGGCTATGCTGGGCACCTGGGAATGGAGGCTGAAATGCTATGATTTCACGGAGCATTTTTAAAAATTATTTATTTATTTTTATTGATTATGCCATTACAGTTGTTCTATTCTCCCCTTCATTCCCCTCCACCCTACTCCCCATCCCCACCATTACCCCCTTTAGTTTATGACCATGTGTCCCATCCCCACCATTACCCCCCTTTAGTTTATGACCATGTGTCTCAAGTTCTTTAGATTCTGTATCTCCCATACTATTCTTGCCCCCCCATCTATTTTCTATCTACTGTCTATGCTACTTATTTTCTGTACCTTCTCCCCCCTTCTCCTCCTCCCATTCCTCTGTTGCTAACCCTCCTTGAGATCTTCATTTCTATGTTTCCACTCCTGATCTAGCTGTCCTTTCAATTTGCTTTTATTTTAGGTATGGTTGTTAATAACTGTGAGTTTGCTGTCCTTTCACTGTTTATGTTTTTTTAACTTCTTTTTCTTAGATAAGTCCCTTTTGCATTTCATAGAATAAGGGCTTGGTGATGATGAACTCCTTGAATTTGATCTTATCTGAGAAGCACTTTTTCTGTCCTTCCATTCTAAATGAAAGTTTTGCTGGATAGAGCAATCTTGGATGTAGGTCTTTGGATTTCATGATTTGGAATACCTCTTTCCATTAGCAAAGATTAAAATGAAGGAGAGAATCCTAGAAGCAGCAAGAGCTAAGGGGACAGTCACCTACAAAGGAGTCCCCATCAGACTGTCAGCAGATTTCTCACGGAGCATTTGTTTCTTTCCCCCGTTCCCTACTTGAAGCAGGCTTTCCTTATCCTCTCCTTTAATATCATACTCTATCTTGAAGGACACTCTTAATTACAGATGGAAAGAATTAGAGTATGTTTCCTTGTTATCCATTTTGATAGGACTGCTTGTGTCTAATGAAGATTATTGGGACTTTTTAACCGAGAGCGGAAGTTCTATAAAAACACATCATATCTACCATCCCTGAACCTTGTGAAATGAACAGTACCATTTATCTTAATATGCCTTTTAATAAATCTATTTATGTGCATGCCATCGTTCACTACCTGATAATGAATTTTGGAGAAAGGTGACGATTTTTATTCATTTCATGTCTGACAATTTCTAGCATAATTTGGTTGTAGGAACTTAATAACACGTTGCACCGAATTTTCTTTCTCTCAGATCACACATTTGCTTATCTGAGAAGTCATTGAATGTCTGTAACAAATATATGTCCCTTCTCTCCTATCTTTATACCTCAGGCAACATTCACTACTGTACCCCACGTAGGAATAATGGCCATAAAATTTTTTCATTTAGAGTGAAATGTTTTTGTATTCAGTTATAGCCAAATGACACTGAATGCTGTTTTATAATCATTCCAGGTGTGCCAAATAATGGTTAGCTATTTGTATGGCGTCACCCCCACCCCCAACTCTCCTAAATCAGAACTTTAATGAACACGGCATCTCTGCTCATTGGTCTGTTGGGCTACACAATACTCAGCAAGTATTCCTTCTGTAGTTACCAGATACAAGGCAGGGTGACCAGTTACATTTGAACCACAGAGAAACAACACACTGTTTTTTTTTGGGGGGGGGGGATCCTATATAATGCTTGGACGTGTTTACATCAAAAAATAATCACTGTGTCTGAAATTTGAATTCACCTGGGAAACTTGCGTTTAATTTTGCTGAAGTTAACAGTGAACTTAAATCATTCCTCAAAATGTGTGTTGATGAACTGGGTGGATAAATAGTGTATTCAAGAGCAGAAGGCTTTAGAATGCTCTAAAGAGAAGATCCAATAAATACAAGGCAAACACACTGTTTAAAAAAAACAGTCTACTGTGCCCTGGCTGGTGTGGCTCAGTGGAATGAACTTGGACCTGCAAACCAAAGGGTCACTGGTTCGATTCCCAGCTGGGGCACACACCTGTGTTGCAAGCCAGGTCCCCCCCCAGCCTGGGTAGTGGGTGCACAAGAGGCAACTACACACTGATATTTCTCTCCCTCCCTTTCCCTCTCTCTAAAAATCAATAAATTTTAAAAACACAATCAACTGTATCAAAATTTCTACAATGTATAATTCCCCACACACACCTTAAAGAATTCAGAAATGGCCATTCCCTGAATAATTTGTTAAGCGTTCATCCACTCTTCAACTTTCATTTCTTCGGCTAAACTCCCTTAAGTCCTTTGATCATGTTCTTTGTTATCTGTTACATATTTCCAAATAATAGTTTTCAACTAACACACCGACTTAACACTCAAGACAAATCGAAGATAGATTTGTTGCTTTAATGGCTCCTTAGAAAATACGGCTTCTTTTTATACCATTCGATGATGATAGTGTACATTAACTTCTAATCAAAATAGCTCCTATGGAAAATGTTAACCGCTTGGCCTATTAAGGAACCCAGCCCGTAGGTTTAAATGTTATAAAGTCACTCTTTGGACGTTTATGTCAAATAATTGTCTCTGGAGATCAGCATGGGTGGCGGGCTTTCGACCGCACACTCACCGTTTTGTTTTTTAAATGAATCTTAGAATGGTGTCATTCAGGTTGAGGCATCTCAAAGAAAATGCTACTTTGATTTCTTTATTGAAAGGAAGTGGAAGTCGGATAAAAGACATTCCAGCTATAAACATCTCAAGAGTTTGGCAGACTTACAGAGCAACTAGGGAACGGCAATGCCTTACGCACCACGAATAATGCTTGGACGTGTTTCTATGCATAGGTTTGGAAGCATTGAGAGCTAAAACCTCCAATAAGTCACACTAATGTGGATGGTCAAACAAAGACTTCTCTGCAGCGAACTCTGGAACTATTCACTTTTCCCAGTGGTAAGGGAGAGAAAAGGACAGACAAAGGAAAAATCTGATATTTTGTGTATGGTGCAGAAAGAAAAGACGACTTTAGACATCTCTCCGTTTCTCTGAGTTGACCAAACATGAGACTTATTCTCTCCAGTGATGCTGAAATATGCATAAACTAGAACTTGTTTCTAGAATTATGATGAATTTATTGTTTATGTCATTCATTAGCCTCATGGAGGAATTACTCTCTGCAATATTCGTGGTGCTTCTAACTGTGATTAATGATGGATTACAGAAATGAACTGGCGTGAAGGCATTGCCCTGGGGTTCCTTCTGAGTGCCAAAAGGCTAAACCTGTACAAATAAACCTGTGGACACAACATGAGCAATAACCCTTCCAGATGTGTCTTCCCCCTGTGATAATAAATGCATCCAGTCAATTCCATCAAAATGCACAAATCACATTTACAGAGCTTGGGAGAGTGGTGTTTAAGTTAATATACAAAAAATGGGTAAGACTAAGTAGAATTATAGTTTAACCATAGACAGTTGCAAGAGAAGATGAACTCTCTGAGATCCTGACAAAGGTAATATAATGTCTCTGTTTATAAAGTGGGATGCTTTTAGTCTCAAAGACAAACAAGTAATTAAAGTGGAAGACAAAATCTGTAGCTAGACCTGGGAACCTGTGGAAGAGGGCATAGAAAGATGGCACCTCATATTATTGGGCAAAGATTTTGGAGTATCAGTCAAAGCTAGTTCTCGAACTCCATTGGTTCCAGGAGGCTGTTTGAAAAATGAATCGTTCTAGATGAAAGACATTGGAGAACCGTGGTTTGAGGCACTCCTCATTTCTCATTTCTCTGAGGGTGCCTATTTTCCTATTTTAGACCTCTTATGCTATATTAATCCTCTATATATATATATATATATATATATATATATATATATGTAATCAGATGGATGGAGAGAGAAAAAACATAAAATTTAATACAATGAAGAAACAAACACAAACGATAAGCCAAACTATATTTCAAATGAATGACATACTGCAATGAAGACAAGGAGCAAACAAACATTGCCAATTGGTCATGGAATGTTGACCATAAACTTCAAGTGACGGACAGAACAAACGCAATGCAAACACGCGTCGAACTTTCCCGGGTACAATTCTTTCGCCCTGGGTGGGTTAGCAATTGTGTTCTGGCTTTGGGCGTGTTTCAGGGCAACACACACACGTAATTCTCTGTGGATAATGGAAATCTGGGTCTCATTGTTGGAGAAGAGAATTACGACCATGCAAATGAGGCAAAAACCAGAGTGAACCTATGGGTTTAATTACATATAACATAGATGATAAGAGATATAGTTATAAAATGGATATGAAGGTGTAGGTATACAAGTAAGTACAGACAGATCTATAGCTCTATTATGAATAAATGAATGAATGAATGAATGAATGAGAAGACAGAGTGAAGGTATTATACACTTTCCTACAAATGGTGCCAAATTGAATTAATGCAGAAGAAAGGTACTTTGAACATCACCATTTGCCCGCCATTATAAAGGCGATAACCCTTTCCAAAAGAAGGGGTCATCATCGCCTACACACTGAGGTTGGCAAGAAGAAGTCTACTTACAGAACCTCAGACTTCCTTTCGAGCCAATATCTTTTCAATGCAGTGGAATAATTGGGGCAGAGATAGTGAAATAAACAGCAGCAGTTCTTGAATCTAGGAAGCAAAGTCAACATCACCCACCCATAATGGGATGGGCAGACGTCATGGGCCGGTGTTTGCTGATATGAATCCAACGTCCTGAAATAAATCACCACATTGCTTTTGTGGTATTCCAGCCAAAACAAGCCTCATTTGTCTGGGTCATGAGACGCAGACAAATGCCAAGCGAGGGGCATTCTAAAAATTCATAAATGAGTTAGTGTCAGAGAAGACAAAGAAAATTCTGTAGCTCTTTCAAATCGAAGCAGATTAAAGAGACATGAGAAATAAATACAAAGTGGGATCCAATGGTGCATCCTGGGTGAAAAAATATGTTCCTTTTTTTTGCCTGTAAATAAAATGAATGGGTCAAAATTCAAATAAGTTCAGTAGATTAAATAACAGTCTTGCAGAATGGTTCATTTCCTGATTTTTGACTCTTACAGTGATTATATATGAGAATGTTCCTATATAAAATATATACACTTATGTGTTTGTCAATAAATGAGGATTATGTCTGCAACTTTCTATCTGACAGTTATAAAGTCAAATTAGATGCACATGTAATTAGATAAAAAGACAGAATTTTAGATCTACCCTCCTCTCTTTCTCTCTCTCTCCCTCCCTCCCTCTCTCTTTCTCTCTAAATAGTAAGACTTGTGAGACAGAATAGCCCAAAACAACAAAAAGTTTCTATCAAAAGTAAATGGCAAGATGTGTGTGTTTCAGTGTGTGGAGTGTGACACTCGTACGTCAAACCTCATACATGTTTAGATGAACATGTAGAAATCTATAGTATATTATGTACCTATAGTTAAATAATTTTCCCTAAATTACATACAGTTTGGAAATGTAAAAATTAAGGTTACAGCAAAGACTGAGTTGAATAAAAACAAAAGTGTTCCTTCTGGTTAACGAATGCAACACCTTCTACCACACAAAGATCTACAGACTTATGAGGGTAAGTTTGACATCATACTTCTCAACAACACTAGCATCTATAAGAAAATGAGTCAACATCTATAATCGGTCCAAGAGGGAGGAAAACACCTTTGGCAGCCAGAAAATTTGGTATGTAACCAAATGTTCAAGGATTAGAGAAAACTCATTTTGTATATAGAAGAATCCAGAATTTTTTAATTCATTTTATTTGTTTATCTTTAGAGGGGAAGGGAAGGAGAGAGGAAGAGAAATATCAATGTATGGTTGCCTCTTGTGTGCCCCCTACTGGGAACTGGCCTGCATCCAAGGCATGTGCCCTGACTGGGAATCGAACCAGGATCCTTTGATTTGCAGTCCCACACTCAATCCACTGAGCTATGCCAGCCAGGGCGAGAACTTTAATCTTACACATATTTTACAGTGAAAAACTGACTATTGAGGAAAATTTTTTTCTCTATGAAAAGAAATAGAAGGAACATTAGGCCAGTGCACGGAGAAATGACACCAAATCAGAGGACAAATTGCTGGGAAAAAAAATGAACCCAGCAGAGGTTGACAATGGAAGTGTGTTCATCTGGCAGCCAAGTCTCCACGATGTAGGAATCCATTTCCATCCTAGAAGCCCAACGAGGATGTTTCAATGAATACTATTTACATAATATTTGAATACTCTCTTTTATTAAGTTAGAACTTTTGGGGGGATGCCACCCACCATGAAGCCCAAAAGACTTAATTACATTACTGAAACTTGCAAATGGGAGAGACATCACAAAACCACAGCTTGCGAGGAAGGAAAGGTGTGTTAATATTTCCCGTGTTTTTTCTTGGGGGGGGAATCATCAGAAATAAATTTTGATGCATCAAAACCACCGAAGATTAGTTGTTCAGGTTGAAATGTTCATTGCCACAAAGAAATATTTCAGAGGTTTAATTAACTATGCCTTTGGAAACTGGGGCAGTTTAGGGATTTTTTTAAAAAGAGTTCTTTAATGAGTTTCCACGGAAGTTTGAATAATATCCATCTCCTAATTGGAAGCGACAGGGGGTGGGAATTAATTATGTGTCCCCATGAGTACCACTCATAACCTGGAAACA
This sequence comes from Artibeus jamaicensis, assembly GCF_021234435.1. Taxonomy (NCBI): domain Eukaryota; kingdom Metazoa; phylum Chordata; class Mammalia; order Chiroptera; family Phyllostomidae; genus Artibeus; species Artibeus jamaicensis. The sequence goes on from NW_026521989.1 coordinate 2,257,645, forward strand.
CCTGTGCTTATTTGGGAAGCAGAGAGGGCCCTGCTGAGGAGGAAGACGAGAACCGTGATTCAGAACGCTGACCTCGGGAGAGAGTCCCCTTCTCAAATCACGAGCTGTGGGCAGGTTTGCCGAACTTAATAAGCTCCAGATTTGTAGCCTGGACAACCTGGATTCTGCTCACTTGAGCAGCAGCCCGGAATCAGTTAAGGCACACGGAGCAGTGGGCTGAAACCTAGTGCAAAGGGAATGCACATTGGAATCACTAGTTTTATTTGGTGTCACTTGGAAGTTGTTGACTACAATAGGAACTTAAGGCATAAGGTGGTAACACAGGGTCAGGCACAAAAAACACCCCTTTTATTACAAAACCTTAACCATGTAATTTGGTAACATGACAATGTCATATGAAAGCACACCATAGGACATTTTAGGTGAAATGTTCAAATTAAAACTATAAGTTATTACAGCCCTGTTGCTACCCTACCACGCAAGCAGGCATTCCTTCTGCCAGACCCTATAATTTAGTTTTTAGAGGGGAGTATAATCTTTAAAAAGAAATCTGACTCTTCCAGGGAAACTTTAAAGTTCAAAGCAAATTCATAAATATAGTATAACCTCAATCAATCAGTCAACACTTAAAAAAATCAAGGATATTTTGGAATGGTGGTTCTCAACTCTGCAGGGTCTCCTTATAGTCTTAAAATTCTACACGGGTTTGTTCAGGAAGCTTTGGGCTATCCATGCTTACCATTGTAAAAGTTAAAACTAATAATTTTTCAAACTGCTTATTATTTTAAAAGACCTATAGCAAATATGTTACAAGTTAATAAGATCCTACATATTGATGCTAACAACTGTATTTTCCAAGACAAAAACAACTACTGGAAAAAAAGACATCCTTTTATCTTTTGCCAAGCTTTTCAATGTGTGGCTTACAGAAGACTCGTGAACTCTTAATACCTTCTTATACATCCAATCTTAATATTCTCTGTAGGTGGTTTTGGTTCAAAATACACCAAAACCCATCGAGCTCTTGAGTCTTAAAAAAGAGGTTGCCATATGGAATCTGAAATCACTGTCAAAGAACTTTCCCTACACTCTGCATGAAAATCAATAATTAGCAGCAGTAATTATCACTTGCACTTGGAAGGTCTGTGGTCATTTATAGCCTCGTGTGTTGTGTGTTTGGAAAATACCAGGTCATGCATATTGATCCAAATTTGGTTCTACAATATCCAGAATCACAGGTGTTAATAATAATCACTACTAATCTGCCTAGAAACAGTCTATAAATATTAGGAAGCTATTTGTCTTACAGCACTGGATATAATTTTCCAAATTCTATTGTTCTCTTGCAAGTCTAAATTCATCACTGTCAACAACTGCTGTTAGTTGCTTTCCTTGAAGCGACAGGCTCACCATATTCGTTTTCGAGATAAATCTCAGCCCCACACCCACATCGGAAGAACCGCAGTGTGTTAGGAAGAAGTAGAAGGTGCCCCTGGATTGCCGATGCCCCACCACCCTCCCCCTGCCACGGAAAATCAGGGCCAGAAATAGGGCCCAAGTCCAGAGACCCTGGGCCGTATTCATGCTCAGTCCAGGCCAGCATCTGGCCAGTCCAGCTTGTGTTCCGGGCTGCAGTCCAGGGCTGTGCTGAGGTGTTCATGCACCTGTACAGAACCTGTGGGTGAACTTTCTGCTGCCATTGGCCACGTGGCTGTTAAGGACACACACACACAGCTGTGGAGAGAGGGTGTGCAAGTGCATGGAGGGAGTGCAGGACACACGCACAAGAGGGAAAGAGAGAGAGAGACAGACAGAGAGAGAGAGATTTGTTTGTTTTCCTGGTATTACATATCTCGGGCTTGAAAGAGACCAGAAGCTCTTTCAAAATGAACAATCCATTTCCCAAGTTTTCCTGGGCTTTGCATGGACCCACACCCCCTGGTTAGACCGACAACCCTCTTTGGTCAAGACCCTCCCCCTGCACCCCCCAACAATCTGGCACCACAGAGGGGCAGTGTTAATCCCCTTGGAGCAGCGATGCTGTGATCCCCTGGGGTATGAAGCTGTAGGCTTCTGGTGAAGCAAAGAGGCTCCTACTCCCCTATTTACTAAGCTCATGTCTAATCCCCTTTGCTCCCCTTTTTAAAAATTAAGAGTTAGCTAAGCATCAAAATATTACATTACCTTTTTCTTTTTCTTCCTGGGGTAAGAAGACAACATGAAGTTTACCCTGTTTACAAATTTTTAAGGGCGTAAGATCATAGCTCACACCTGTTAGAATTGCTATTTTTTTTTAAGGAAAGGAATGGAAAGGGAAGAAAACAGAAAAGAAAGCAAAAGGAAGAGTGTTGGTTAGAATGTGGAGAGGAGAAAACCCTCACTTCACGCACTGTTGGTGGGATTGTAAAATGCTGCAGGCACCGTGGGAAACAGTGTGGAGTTTCAACAAATTAAGTATCAAAATACCGCGTGACCCAAGGTCAGCTTCCTTGCTTTACTTGCAGCTTTTATCGAAGTATAATTGACACACCTGTAAGTCTTTAAAGTGCACAACATAATGATTGGATATATGTGTGCACAGAGAAAAGACTGACCATGATCCCATCAGCTGACAACTTCCTCACCTCCGATCCAGTGTGACCGCCTTTATTTGTTCTAAGCAACTCTTTTGCAGCTTGTCTGTGACCGTCCATCTAATAAAAAAGGCAAAATCAGCGCTTAAGATTGTAAGGAAAATAATTCCCACTTCAGAGCCCCTCTGAATGGGACTTGGTCACCCCTACGGTTTAACATCATGGACCCACTCTGAAAACCATTATTGTGCAAAAAAAATGCCTACTTAGGAAGAAAGCCTGCTTTGGAATCCTTCTGCAAAACAAGAAAATGCTGGTGATTTCATGAAGAAAAGCATGTTTTATTTTCTGGATTCCTTTTTTCATGAAGACACATGTCTCATGCATCTAACAAATATTTGTTCAGTGCCAAATATGTACTAGAGACCTATCTTCTGGGGATTTCCTGTGGATAAATGAGACGTCTGAACGCAATCCGGGGCTGCCAGTAATTTTGAGAAGGGTTTTCCCCCATAAGGATGTCTCTTTGGGGCAAACTCCACAACATGCTTTTGCTGGAAGACACCAGGCTTGCAAATCGGCATAAACTTAGCTGGAATTTACAATCGGACAGGCAAGCAATAGCTCCTACAGGTAAAACAGAGGTTGCTCTGAATTCTCAAAGACATGGTCAGGGAAAGCGTGGGAATCCTTAACCACAGCCCAGGCTGTGTTGGCAAACTTCCCTTCGTTTGGAGATTTCCCAGCAAAGTCCTATTTAATTGAGAGAAATTATGTGTATGACTTCTTTCAAGACACAGGGGGAAGGGCTGCCTCACAGTCAAGTAGAGGTTACTATTGCTGAGGTTGCCATGTCATTTTTTGTTATTTCCATTCTAAGCTGTGCTTACAGTGTGGTTCGGGTCCTAAGCTGAGTAAGAACTACATGCCTTGGAGTTCAAGTTCAAGTAAATTACCCATGTTTACTCTTGTAGTTTTTTACAACTAATCATTTTTAAAAGCGCTCATTATTTTAAAACAGCAATAGCAAATATATTAACATGCGGCACACATTAATGCCAACACCTGTATTTTCCAAGACAAAAACAATTGCTGCAAATAAAAATGATATTCTGTTAAATCTGGCACTTCAAGAAAAAAAGCTTCAAATTTGTTCAGCAGAAAATGTATTTTCCAGAACTGACTCTTTTTCTGGTTTTGTTTATTTGTTTTTCTCTTTTTCCCTTTGTTTTTGACGTGCCCAGGGTGAAGTGAGCTACCCTGCTGCTGTTGTCTCAGGCACCCGGACGTGTTTCCCTTACGGCTCAGAGCCTATTTTCTCCAAATTGGATCCTCTCTCAGGAAAAGTCCCTCTGTTTGTCGGCTGAGACGCAAATCCCTCTGCAGGGGTGCGCAGAACCAATGCCAGCATGGCAATTTTCCGAGGACCGCCAGGCGCTGGCAACCTGTCCTGAGCCCAGGTAGTGATTGCTTCGCTGTGTGACCATCAATCACACAGGTCTGGGGTTGGAGGAGCGGGACTCTCTATCATAGCACAGTGCATTGCACAGAGTAGATGCTCAATTAACGTTTGCCAAGTGCTGAGTCTCTCAAGTGCACACCAACTCTCGAGACAAGATGTCTTTGACCTTGAGTTCCATGACCTTGACCGCAATCTGTGCCCCTCTCACTGGATTGTCCAGACCCTTTTTCGTTCTTTCTTTCTGGATAAAATCCAATCTTTTATAGGCAGATTAAAAAAAATACCAGAAAGCCATGCCGTGGAAGATAAAGAAAAGACACAGTGAATGATGAGTTGTCATTTGCATTCTGTATGGGAATTTTTCTTGTTCATCAGTCTTGTCATTTTTTTAAATTTATACATTATGAGGATAGTGAGACCGAGTAAATTAAGAAATGTGAACAAGTGTGTAATTCCTCATCTATATAGGTAGACATAATCTGTGGTCCCGAACCAAAATGGGATGAATCCTCACCCCTCATACGACATTAGTAAAGAAAGAAAGAGGCCCAGCGTGACCACCCAGAGACGCCCTCATCCCAGTGTGCATTTTAGAACGACCCCAATTTGAATTTTTGTCTTCCGTCGTTAGCAACATGCTCCTATTAGCGCTTGATTAGTATCGCCTTATAGCACATATCTAATCTCATATCAAAGGCAAACATAGCGATGGGATGTTTAAAAATCGTACAGAGTTGAAACTTAATAACACACTTCAAAGGTTTCATAACGCACTTCAGAGGTGTGTGATTTTGTGATTCAGATCCAATCAACTGCTTCTTTAGACCCTGGAAGCAAGGAAATTATACAATCTTGGAGCTCTAATTGGCGCAGAAAGAAAAAAAAAGAGTGGGGAAGCAGGGAAAAGGGACATTTTCGGCAACTATATATGTAATAGGTCCAACAGGTGGTATTTCTTTGCAATGTGTTTGATCTTGGGGCCTGTGAGGGTACAGATGACTTTCAAACATTTGTTTTCTAACCCAGTGGCTGTTGGTTATCTACTCTTGAAAATACATGTACAACCAGGCCTGGCCAGATAGATCAGTAGGTTAGAACATCGTCCCAACGTGCAAAGGTTGTGGGTTCTATACCTAGTCAGGCCACATATAAGAATCAGCCAATAATGTATAAATAAGTGGAATAAATCAATCTCTCTCTCCCCCTTCCTCTTTTTGTAAAAATGAATCAATATATAAAAATTTAAATACATGAGTAACTCCTCTGTACTTTATAGCAGCATATGGACCATGGTTATTAATATTGAAAAAACTTTTCCTCTATGACTGTTTTGTCTGCTTTTGTTTGGGTTTTGCCCAAATTAATATAGCATGACAACAGTCCCCTTGATGTTTGATTGGTCTGCTAGCTCACTGTTCTAAAAACCTGACTTCCTAATAATCCTTTTTCCAACTGAGCACATCTATTTTCAATGCCCTAACATATAAAGCCTATCAGGGTTCCTGATTCCTTCCCAGCTACCAGATTTCACCGTGCTGGCTTCTGGAAGGGAAAATCTGAATTCACTGGTTCCATCCCCCATGAGAGGCACCCAAAGCCACATCTCTCTGCCTGGGTACTTCATTCCCCCAATGGGTACTTCATTCTCCTTTTGTGCCCACCAGAATGTAACTCTTCTTTTAGTGATGTTTAATTAAAGTAGGGCCCTTCTAGAGGTCCTCCTGTCCTGGTCCCACATTCATTTCCCTTCTGTGATACCGCACAAAAACACACATCCTGTTTTATCCTACGAACCCCGGCAACAGTGGAAAAAGAGAAATGCCTTTTTGGAGGAAAATGTTGCCACCCCAACATAAACCTGTTGGGGTGCCGATTTTAAACTGGTGATTTTTATTAAACAAAAGACCCAGAAGAAGCGTCTGCCCCGCCCCCTCACCTGCCCACAGGAGTTCAGGGGGAAACCCCACTTCTACAAAGGGGGCCGGCAGTGCCACAGCTCGGTGATGGGAATGAAGGGTGGCCCCAGGGAGAAACCCAGCAGAACCCGTTCAGGAGACCCCCCCATGTGCCTCTGTTTCTGGGGGCCCAGGGAGGATTTATTTCCTGCACGTTTGCTCGTTCCAGTCCACCTGGGCGTTACCTGCTTTCCCTCTGAAGCCCCACAGCCCGGCCTCTCTCTCCCTCGTCAAGAATCTAATATAAACCTGAACTGTCCAGTGCATCTCGGGTCTCACGTCCTTACGGCATCCCTGGGTGCTCACCCATCATCTAGTTAGGACATTTCCTCCTGTGTATCTGCCTCACGCTAATTGGCTGATTAGATCTCGGAAAGATGGGAGGGAGCCAGGTTAATGCTTTGACCCCACCTTTGTAATTAGTTTTAAAGGGAATGTATCGAGAGACAGAGATGGAAATGAGAGTCTGTTGCACAGACAGGATAATAACACATAAGCAAACACAGCTGACAGATGTCATGGTAGGCCGTAGAAATGTCACCGACCATAGCCTTACATGTGACTAACCAAGGGCAAAAACTGCAAAAAGACAGAACTCGACACTACTCAAAGCAAACACAAAGGATATGCTCTTGTAGTAGTGCTTATAATACAATGGTTTCCCATCAGAAATTAAATGCTAATCATGGATTTTTATACACATATATGTATGTATATGAACAAATGCATACATATATATGTATATATTTGTATATATACACATATGATACACTCATATTTAAGAGATATTCCAAGATAATTCATATTAAAAGATAATCTACACTATAATAATTATATGTACAAATCCATGCTGTGTATATAATTGATTTTTGTCAGAATTAAAAAATCAATGATTTCTATCTATCTGTAGATAAATAATATAGATACAGGTGCAAGTACAGATACAAATACAGATATTTAATCAATGACTGGCCTGCAGTCTTGATGGAAATTTACCCAGCATTTAGCCAGAATGGAAGTGGGGTTATGGGGAATAAGAAATTTTAAGGATCAGTCGTTCTGAAAATGTCAGGGTATGTATGAAAACTGGAAATAATTGGCACTTCCAAAACTGGTTCCCTTAAAGTTTGCGTTGCCTTTGGTCTCTGAGTTCCTCCCTTGGGGACATGTGGCGGCTTGACTTCTGTTCCAGTGGGCCCTGCGGTGACCAACCAGCCAGCACATCTGCGAACCTGACTTTGGGCTCTGGCGGGTTGAAAAGGCAGGGGGAGTGATGACCCAAATCCGTGTTCAAAGTGATAGCAGGTCTTCACATCAGAAGGGGTCATGCATGGTGCCTGATTCATAGCCCTTCAGGGACAAGCAGGTGACCTACAAGGCAGAGGCTAACCATCCAAACCACATGAAGACGCAGGGAGAAAGCGGCTAATGAGCCAGCTCAGGGAAAGGTTCAGAATGTCAACAGGGCTGCTCTGAAGTGTGGCCATTGTGTAACACAGCCCTGCTGGGCTCTGGCTAGATCGAGCTTTTCCGGGGGGCGAGCGTGCAATGTCTCTATGTGTTAAGAGCGAATCTCAGCACAGGGAGAATGGGAGCCCCTGGGCCAGCTCCAGGCCGTGCGTGCTGTTTGGGTGGAGAACTCCATGCTCATTGGCCTTGGTGTTGAGCAATATCGGGAAACAAGCTCTGAATGTAAAGAAATCCAGGGACTTTCTGTGAAGCACAGTTTTGTGCCTTTAATTCAATATTCTCGCAATACTCATACCGTTCCTGAAACCAGTGCAGGTGAAACACTTGTGCCTGAAGTAATAACAGGTCATATTTCCACCGCCAGCTATAATCATCCGAGAACTGTTATAGTCACAGTGTTTGACATCAATATGCCCCTTCAGCGACAGGTGTGTGGGTGAGACCAACGCCATATTGGAATAGGAAATTGTGTTCTTATAGTTTATGGAACCTGTTTAAGTTCGTAGTCAAGGGGTGCCTTCAGGACGAAATGCACAGACTACTTTTATGATTGTAAACATCATATTCATGTTGCCAGAAGAGAAAGGGGTGTAGAAATCGTCAGATGTACCCCAACTTGGCTCTAATGCAAAGACTCGTATCCTAACGATCTTTGAGGGGTAAACTCAAAGGCACAAAGCTAGTTGTAAACACTAGAACATTTATTTCATTTTTTTTCACATTTTGGGGGGTATTGTGGTGGGTTTCAGAAGATTTAAAAATGGTCTTTTGGCCAAGTCATGCATTGTGACTCTAGCCCTTCACCGAGTCCTTCCACCCATGAGATACCTGAGAAAAAGGGACCCATGATGCTGTAGCCTACAGAACAGGGTGAAATAAAACTCATGTCACCCAGGAGTTTTACCCCAACACCATCAGAGATGAAACCTCTGTGGGGACTTGACTTTGAAGCCAGGTAGGTCCAGGAAGCACCAGCCAGCAGCCAGCCAAGGTATTGCCTCTTCAATGTCACTGCTTAAAGAGAAAACTTATGGTTAAATCTCACCATTTTGTTCCATTAACAAAGTCCTGAAACACCAGTGGTAACAGACCCAAGGAAGCTTGAAGATATGCTCATTGATTTTAGGGATTGAGGAAGGGAGACGGAGAGAGAGAAAGAGAGAGAGAGAGAGAGATCAATTAGTTGTCTCCTGTACACATTCTGACCAGGAATTGAACCTGCGACCTAGATACATGCCCGACCGCGGACTGTACCTACAACATTTCAGTGTGTGGGTCAACACTTCAACCACCTGAGCCACCCAGTGGCCAGGACTACAGCTACACATTTTTAACCCCACACATGTGGCCCCCCATGCCCATAAATCTATCCAATCTCTATAGATTTTGAAGACACACACACACACACAGACACACCCCAAGGACCCAGCTCACAGGTTCTTTCCGGGGACAAATGTGAAAGGAGCTTCTGCAGAAAGACCCGGACTAGCGGTCCCCACACCTGGAGGGCATGCTTGTGACTCATGGATGTCAACTATAGGTTAAGTGGCACACCAGTCAAGGTCACCATGGAGGGTCCTGGAGGAGGGTAATGCGGTGATTCCAGGGGCACTCACACCAAAGAGCCCTGAGGTGGAGTGGGCTGATGACTTGAATCTGTAAGAGGAGCATTTGTTGTGGATGCTGTGGCTGCTTCAACACCCAGTTCCCTAGGTCCTGGCGTCTCAGCTCCCAGACCTCACCCTCTATCCTCAGGGTTTTACGCTCTGACTGTTTGCCCTTCGGGACTTGCTCCAAAAAATTGGTGTGGACTCATGGAGATGATTCAACTCCACTCTCAGATATCCACATGTGACTATTGGAGAGGTGCCGTCCCCAGGGGCTCTGTGGTCAGCGACTAGCTGATGGAAGGCGACGGAAGCCCCATTCTCTGCCCACATCGTGGTCATGTACTAAGGTTCAGTTCCTGCTCCCGAGACACCTGATGAGGTAGGCAGAAGCTGGGCTTTCCCTGAAATCTGACCCTGGTGGGGCCTCTTCGATGTCTTGTACAGCAGACCGCCCAATGACGTCATTTCATTCAATGTCATTTTTTCATGACACAGACGAGACATCACAGTACCATCCTTCTTATTTGTGAAGTCAAGGAGCCTAGAAAATTTATTTCTATTACATGGCATTTTGCCTGAAGTTTTAGAAACTCTTGGTGACGTTAAGAACGAACTTAGTGTATTACTTTTCCCTCTTCTTTTGCTGGTTTATCCATGGCTTCATCTCCAAAAATACCTGCCTAGGAATTCTCATTTCTCACTAAAGCCTGAAGGCTTGGCTTCTAGGGGACACGAAATGAGAATATCCATCAGGCCTATTGAGAGCACACGCACACTGAAAACACCAACCTGAGCCTTCCACATCAGCTTCAGGACGGGAGAACAAATGAGAGTCCTTTGCTACCATGGTAACAGCAGAAGAATCCCAGAACACCGAGAGGGTCACCCATACCGATGGGGCTAGGGAATGCAAATGAACACAATACGTTTTAATAAACCAATGGACAGAGAGAAGCTCTTCAGGGAGGTAGAACAGGGTAAAGGGGGATAGATGGTGATATAAAGAGACTTGACTTGGGGTGGTGACCACAATCCAATATACAGATGATGGTTTATAGAATTATATACCTGAAACCTGCATAATTAGATGAACCAGTGTCACCCCAATACATTCAGTAAAAAGGAGAATGAAGCCAATATTTTCTGAATAGCTAAAGCTTTGAGAATATTGGCGCTGTAGGCAGATATCTGGAAGCAGTCATGTAGCTGACAGCTCCCACATCCACGTTGGACTCTCCAAGTGACTTTAGTGACACTGGTTTCTCATCTGGAAAGTGCCTAATGATGAGTAGCCTGATCTTTGTTCAGAAGAAACACATGGCTTAGAAAAGTAATTATGAATTATCCTATTAATAAAACCATCCTCCACATGCTCTCTTGCCTGTTGAATTCCTTGTAGAAACAAATTTAAAGCGAGGCAAGTCAACCATGTCTGCTCTGCATCGTTATGCTTTATCTCAATGTGACGATCCAAAAAAAGGATACGAGAGGGAAATTTCATCGCAGAGATGCAGAGAGACACATGAGGAGATAACGCCTTCTGATGATGCAGGCAGAGATGGAATCAGTGGGCTTCACTGGAGGAACCCCAAGAACTGACGCCACCACCAGAAAGTGGAAGAAAGATGTTGGGATTCTCTCCAGAGCCTCAGAGGAACCAGAACTGTCCTGACACTTTTATTTAAGACTTCTGGTCTCCAGAATTTTGAAAGGATTCATTTCTATGTTTGACGCCACCCTATTTGTAGTCATTTGTTATTGCAACCCCAGGGAGCTAACACACAGTGATTCAATAACCCAGGATGTTTTCTCTCTCTTCTCCATCGTTTTTAGTAAATACACTTGTCCTCATAGACTCAATGAAGCTGCTGTACCTCCAGACAATGCATCTACATCCCAAGAGGAGAAGAAGGAGACCATGCAAAGGGCCAAGTGTGTGAGCCAGATGAAATGGTCCCTTTTCACAAGACAAGCAAGACTTCTTAGAAGCCCCACAAACCAGACATCCATTTCATTTCATGTCTTTGGCTGGAATATACCCTGTAGCTGCTCTTAGTTGAAAGGGAAGTGGGGAAATTGGAGACTGTGTTTGTTTCTGTGTGAGGGTGTTTTGTGTATGTGGGTGTGTTCACTAGTTTGATTGTTTTCTCAGTTGCCTGAGTAGAATTGTGGTTCTGTTGGTGAAGAAGAAAGGTCCATAGATAATGATAAGTCAAGGGGCAGGGTTTGTTCTAAGACATGATAATGCATGAAACTCCAGAAATCATCCTGTGTGTTAATGATGCATCGTGAATTTCCTGCCTTCTTATACCTAAAGAGGAACGCAAAATCTATTCCATGATTCACCACCCTCAGAATTATCCGATCTGTTTGATGGAATTCCTATGCACTTAAATATAAATTTACATAATAATTCATGTATGTGTATATATGTTTTCTATTTAAGTGAACAAAATTTCTATCACAGGAGATGAGTTGAGATGGTTGGCTTCATGTAAATATTTACCATTTGCAAGAGTTTTTCCTGCCCACTAGGAGGAAGTGGACAGAAAAAGAGAGAGAAGGAAATAGTATAAATATAAATCACATAAATGTATTTATATAAATATAAATAAATATAAAAATACCTGGTTCACACTGGCCATTTTATGTTGGTGCGATTCTACATGATTTGTGGTTTTTATAACATCCTGGGTTGCTTTACAAATATTTCCTCAACAAGTTTATTGCTTTTGAAATATGTAAGGCTACTCATTGAAAAATTGACAAATACATAAACATAAATATTTCAAATGGGAGAAAAAGAAGGATACTTTCTGCAATAAATCTCTGCCGTGCCCTCACTGGGCACCACAAAGCTCCTGTCGATGCCTGAAGTGCGAGTCCATTTACTTCCCACTAAGGAGTGATGAGAGAAATTATATTTTTTTCTTAAAGCCAGTGGAATGCAGTAAACAAGCTGAAGTAATAGATGGGTCTGTACTACATTCTCAGCAGGAAAAATGGGCACGAACCCAGCCTCTTTACAAGTTGGAGGCTCACACAAGAGAAGGTGAGAGCCTTTGTAAATCAGTAGAATGTGAGACTCAAGAATAAGAAACTGGTGTCCAGCAACAGCTTACTTCTCCAGCACAGAGCTATTGGGTCCAGAAAAGTTCGGATGGAGGAGGCTTCCTTGCTCAGAGCTGCGTCTCCTGGAAGAAGTGGATGCCAGGTGAAAGACAGGTGTGGAATTTGGGGCTATTAGAAGAGCTTGTTGGTTGATGTTCTTGTTAGATCCAAGAGATATGCAAGGAGTGTCTTACATAGTTCAGTAGAGAGTCCTTTTAAGAATGCAAACAACCTTGAACCCCTTCCACATTTCAGAAACATATTCATCACATGTTCAGTTGATGTACACCAGGGCTCTTCTTGGTTGGGGGGTGATAACACCCACACACCATCGTCCTCCCTCCCACCTTGAGGACACAACCCAATTTCATGCCCAGGGGGATCCCAAGAGCTCTGTGGAATTGGAACTCAGTCCTGCCCCTGGGAGGGAGGACATGCAATGGGTTAGGTCCAGTTTTGTCTGAGCCGATCACGGCGATAACAGCTGTTGCTCGATATTGAGGAATGGCCTTGGTTCCTGGCTGCTGTGGGTCAGTTGGTCTGGTTCTATAAACCAGAGGGTTTGATTCCCAGGCAGGGCACATGTCTAGGTTGTGGATTCAGTTCCCCGTAGCGGTGTGTACATGAGGGAAACAATGATTCTCTCTCATATCAATATCTCTCTGTCCCTGTCTCCTCCTCCCCCTTCCTTTCTCTCTGGAATTAACAAACAAACAAACAAACAAACAAACAAAACAGTGGCATTGGAACTCAATTCTATCAAATAAGACCTGGAGAACATATCTCTTTCTACACACAGGATGCTACAAACTTTATTCCATTTATATAAAACTCTATCCATATAACCTGTACCTCCATTGATGTAGGTGATAAACAATTAGCTATATTACCATGATAAACTCTTAAAATTTTAATAACAGCAGATTTCAGAAAATGTGGATATTTCTTCCTTAAAGGTTTGAAATAAAACCACAGAAGCAACTCTTACTCTCTTCTAAGCTCTAATAAGTCATCATATGTTAAACATAAAAAAAACTAATGCTTCTATTCGTACATGATATGTTTTAGATCTGACATAAAAGTTAAAATTGGATTTCCAGCTGTGTCAAAACAGAATTCCAAAATGGCTACTATTAGCTGCACATACAAGTACTTGTCTAATTATCTTCCTGGCATATACCTACTTTGAATACGAAACCTTATTTTTTTTGTTCCTTTTTTATTTTCTATTGGAGTTACTTAACGACCCCCGTAGGAATACAGGCTTTTAGAATTAAGAGCCATTAACAAAATGATAATAAAAATCGGGGAAAAATTCTCTCTCATAACCATTACCTGATTTCCTGTAACACATGTGCAAAGGACTCTACCAAATCCTCAAAGGCCCAGAAGGGTGATTAGAACACACTTTATTCCTGAACTCCAGGTGTTTTGCGAAAATAGGGACCATACATATCTCAAATTTAATATAAGAGAAATAAGGAAAGGGGCCATTTTTCAGGCAGCAGTCAAGTTCTGCGACATCACTCATATACTCACCCCCAGATGCACACACAGGGTGAGTTTCTGAGATCTGCACCACAGAGTGTTGCCAACCAGGTGACTAAAAGCACAGGAGTCCATCCTGTCTCATCCTGGAGACCAGATGTCTGAGGTCCAGGTGTCCTGGGGCTGTGGTCCCTCCTCAGGGGCTCCTGTTCCAGTTCCTGGGGCTCCAGGAGTCCCTGGGCTAGTGGCCGTGTCCCTCCCTTCTCTGCCTTTGTCTTCCAGCAACTGTTTTATGTTTATGTCTGCGTGTGTCCCCAATGTTCTTCTTCAAAGGACATCAGTCATATTAGATGAAGACCCATGCGATGACTTCAACTTAAAATGACTACATCTTATGAGCATATATTTCCCCCCAAAAAAGCCACATTCACAGACACCAGGAATTAGGGCTTGAACAGAGCTTTTGGGGAAAAGAATTTAACCCACAGAAGAGACACACATACAACCAAGTTTCAGAGTGCAGGGTTCTGAAAAACAGGTGTGGGGAGGTTACAGAAAATGTTGTAGGGGGAGCCCAGCAGGAGGCTGATCCCAAATCTGGTGAAACAATCAGTCCTGTGAGTTAAGGTCCCATTAACGAGTCATGAACAGTCCATGCTTAGGGTCTCCTACAAAGAGCTTAACTTTTGCAAACGATGAAGCAACACATCTTTCCCTGCTGACATCCATTCTCTCTGGCTGATACCATGCTCCGTCCTACACACTTGAAACACGCAAGGCCTGGAAAAATAGTTTGTTGTACCACAACGACCATGCTGCCAATGACTTGCACAAAGTATAATGTTGGAGAAAGCAACATCAATAGAAATCGCAGAGCCAACTGCCCCTCTGGAGTGATTAACGCTGCCAAGGAGTCAGGAGGTTCAAGCTCCAGGTCTTGATAAAATCACCTGCTGTCCCCGACGGAGCGTTAATGTGGAAAGAGTGACATGCAGCAGGAAAAGGAGGCTTTGCTCCATGGGACCAGGGCCCCAGGTAAACACCGAGGAGAAAATCGAAACTGAGCAATGAGCCAGGTAACTTGCATCTGGGCTCATCCATTTTCCTGGCTCCGTGCCTTTCTGCCTAAAACCAAGAAAATGCGTCCACTCCCAGGACCTCCGTGGGCAGGGAGCCTGCAAAAAAAACTAATGCAGATCAATGTCAGCCTTCTTCGTGCCCATGGCCATGAGGAGGTTGCTTGTATGGAGCGCTGATCGAAAGTGAAGGCGACCTATGCAATAAAGTTAGCAAAATTAGTGATACAGATGGGAAACTGGCCTATTCAGTAGGGGAGAGCACAAGGAAATGAGATGCAGACACCAAACATCTTTGGCTCACCCATGCCAAAAAAATAGACATGCATTTGCATAAACATTTTTTTGCCAAGCATTGAGAAATAGTTTTATGAAGCTGCAAGGTTGAAATGCATCCTGGTCTTTGTATAATATTTAGTGTTGCATCTCCTCTATTTTCTGTGACATGTCCCTTTTATGTTTTCATTAACGGAAATTTCAAAGCCTGGGCAGACAGTAGGAATGCTTTTGAGAAAGGAAGAGGAGAGACGTTTCTGTCTTAGACCTGTATCATCTCCACTTTCCCTGTCCACGGAAATGAGACATCAGCTAGTTCTCTGTCACGGATGCACAAGGAGATTTGGGAGGACTCTCCCCCAGGAGCCAGCCTAGAGAATACCAGCTCCAAAGCAAAGGAAAACCACCTGGCGGTCGGTTGGAATGGATCAGACAAATTCTCAGAACGTTCAAGAACCCAATGCCACAGGGTCATAGTCTCAGTTGTGTTTTCCCAAAAGGGGTGCCAGCATCCACCCCATGACACCTGCAACTGTGACATTTAGAAATAGAGTCTTGGCAGATGGGATTAGTCGAGATGAAGTCACCTGCCTCAGGGTGTCCCCTAATGTAATAGGACTGGAATCCTCATAGGACCTTGGACGAGTGTCATGGGAAGATGAAGTCAGACATGGGAGGGACGTTCTACCAAGCTAAGCAACATGCAGGATAGCCAGGGACCCTTGACGCCGGCACAGAGGCATGGAATGGGTGCCCTCTCGGGCCCCCAGAAAGAACCAACACCGCGCACACTTGGATCTCATAATTCTGGGCTCCAGAATTCTGGAAATATACATTTCTGTTCTGTGGCGTACAGCACCCATTTTGGGGTGCTTTGTTATGGCAGCTGTAGCAAAGAAACACACAGACTCGGTCAAGCCCGTGTCAGCGTAAGGAAAGTTCACACCTGTAGGGGGAGTTGTGAGCATTTGTTGAAGCCAAACTGACGAGCATTGCCCAGAAGACAAACCTCAATGAGTTGAGAAAATGCTTTGGCAAACAGCAGCTCTGCACCTTATTTTATACCTTACAATCAAAAGAGGAGGCATAAGGTGGTTGCATGAAGTCCACGGGTGATCAATGAAGGAGGCAGAGTGGGGGAAGCAAAGCGAGGAAGCCTCTGAGGTTGGATAAAAAACAAAGTGATAGGCATAAAGTTCTTTCCCACAGGTGGGCACAGGATAGTGAAGAGTGAAAAGTCCACGCAATAACAATGAGAGAATTTGTGGGCTGTGCTCTAGTGCCCTGAGGAATCTCAAAAGAGAGAAAGTTACCCGACACTCCAAAGGTGTGTTATCACCAGCTGCAAAAAGACCATTGCCAGGCTCAGTGGAGGGAGAGATTGACATTTGTCAGGGAATATTGTAGCCCAGCATTGGACTGTCCACCGTGAACTGCCTTTAATTAGAAAGTTCTCATTTCAGAGGGTCCCATGTGGCTACTACTCCAGGTCTCTGAGTTTGTAAGGCCCCCGAGCTTGTCAGGCTTAGCATGGGGCCCCTTCACATGCCTCCATTCAGCATTAACTAGAACAGCCCTGGCTGGTGTAGCTCAGTGAATTGAGTGCCAGCCTGTGAAGCAAAGGGTCACTGGTTCCATTCCCAGTCAGAGCACATGCCTGGGTTGCAGGCCAGGGCCCCAGTAGGGGGCGCACAAGAGGCAACCACACATTGGTATGTCTTTCCCTCTCTTTCTCTCTTCCTCCCCCTCTCTCTAAAAATAAAATAAATAAGATCTTTAAAAAAGAGAGAGAATGAATTAGAACAGCTTCCACTGGTGTCCCTTCATCTCTGTCACCTGGTGTCACCTGGGGAGACCTCCCTGTGCCGGCATCTCTACAAACCAGCCCCAGCCACAGAGAGAATTGTTTCTTCAGAAAGAGGCAGCAATAACAGTAAAAGAGCAAGTGATAAAGTTAAGTGCAGGTGGCACTATTAAAAAAAAATCAATCCCCTCATTCCGGTTGCTCTCTAACAACACAGAAGCCCGTATTTCAAGAAAGGGCCTTTGCGGTCGGCAGGCATTCTCTGAGAAAGTGTGCATTCCAGTGGAGACCCATGCCTTATTCTCTTCCACGTCTGCTGTGTTGTTGGGGACAAGGGTCGCTATTTGAGGAGCCCTTCCACTTTAGTGAACGGCCAGGAATGTTCTTCTTCACTCACACAGAACCAGTTGGAATGCAAAAGACTCTCTCAAAAGAGCTGTCTCCGAATGAGCTTGTCTTCCCAGAAGGCTATGTTCCTCCTCCAGCTGATGCTGGACCTGCGGGGCGGCTTCTCTTCAGCATGTGGAAACGCGGCAATGACCTTCAACTCTCTGATGCTGTGTTCACATCTTCATGCCTGGAAAGGGCAGCCAGCACAGGAGAGAGGCTGTGCAGGCGCAGCCTGCAGGCACAGGGAAGAGCAAGAGATGGATTAGACAGGGACCTGGGTGAATAGGCATAAGACAGAGACATCCATGGTACATACAGTAGATAGGTACTATATAGAATGTGTTAATACATACATCCATTTCTAATAATATTTTGTAGTTTGCTTTTTTAAAAGACTTTATTTATTTATCTTTAGAGAGGAAGGGAAGGAGAGAAGGAGAGAAATATCAATGTATGGTTGCCTCTTGTGCAGCCCCTGCTGGGGACCTGGCTTGCAACCCAGGCATGTGCCCTGACTGGGAATTAAACTGTGACTGTGTGGTTTTCAGGCCCCCGTTCAATCCACTGAGCTACACCAGCCAGGGCTACACAGTTTGCTTTTTTATTTTTACTTTTCTTAATCTGTGTTTTCTTTCCAGTGCCACCGAGTCCCCTTACACTTCCCTCTCTCCAGCATTTGCTCCATCTCTCCACCCTTCCACCTCCCCAACTAGTATTTTATATATGCACAAGAGTATATGGAGGTATATTCTATTTTTATTTCTCATTTTATATATGTGTGTGTGTGTGTGTGTGCATTGGTGTATAATACATACAATAATCTATGTTCATCATTATATATTGTCAAAAACACACATGTGCACATGCGTGCATTGATATGTATGCGTGTTTATCTCATTCCCGTGCTTCGCCATCATCCTTACACTGAGCAGACTTGTTAGACTGTGGGTCACAGCAGGGATTAAATGGGGCAGGACACACAGCGAGACTTAATCAGAAGGACTAATATCAGGTGTCTGCAGACCCCGTACTCTGCAGATGAGAATCCTGCCCAGTGTGAAATGAGGGGGTTCAGCAAAGACTCGTGACTCCAAGGGTTGGGCTTTGGACAGCCTTCCTCAGCATCTATAGGAACGTGACAGAAACTCATGCTCCTCATCTGTACCACTGTTGAATTGGGAGGCACATTTGTAAAAAAAAAAATTACTGTGATGTCCATGCATCTTACAGTTTAAGAGTCTGCCGTGGATAAAGAGTACTTTTCCTACCATATAAGCCGATAGGGTTCTGTATAAACTCCTCGAAATTAAAAGGAGGCTCCCAGCTTGGGGGTGACCATGACCAAACAATGTGTTGTGTGCTCTTGAACTTGGAGATAAGACCAGGGTGCCCCAGGGTTGGCTGTCCCAACAGCCCTGCTGAGATAAGGACTGCCCCGCTAATGAAAACTATTGTATTTTGATCTCACTTGATAGGAGAAATCTCCTTTGGCCTAATGAATTTGCAAGTGGTACACAATAGCACAAGGAAAGTCTTTGATTAACTAAGCTCTTTTTAATTACAGCTTTACAGAGAGAAAAGGGAAAACAAAGAACCAACCTCTATTCCACAGAGACCCCTCAGGCACGAGCAGAGAGAGGGCCTATCATCCAAAATACAACAGAGAAAAATATCACACGAAATTTTTTTACTGAAGTGAGTTACTACTACCTTCTGTGCTATAATAAAAATAGCTCTAGTTAACATCTACCTTGCCATTCAATGTAATTCTTTTTTAAAATATTTTATTTGTTTCTTTTTAGAGAGAGAGGAAGGGAAGGCGAAAGAGTGGGAGAGAAGCATCAATGTGTGGTTGCCTCTCATGCGTCCCCTACTGGGAACCTGGCCTGCAACCCAGGCATGTGCCCTGACTGGGAATCGAACCAGCAACCCTTTGCTTCACAGGCCTGTGCTCAATCCACTAAGCTACACCAGCCAGGGCTCAATGTACTTCTTTAAATGGACGTGGGGTCGAAGTAATGGGACATTCCTGGATGTCCTCTCCTGAAATTGTCTCAGTGTACCATGGCTTATCTGGCAGAAGTGCTAACGTAAAATAATATATGTGAAGATGCTTGTAAAGTGCTTTCCAATGTGCATTATTATTTTATTTTTTAAAATCCTCATCCGAGGATATGCCTTATTGATTTGAGAGAGAGAGAAAGACAGAGAGAGGGACACACTGATGTGAGAGAGAAGCATCCCTCAGTTGGTTGCCTCCTGTACACACCTGAATCAGGGATGGAGACCAAATCAAACCGGCCACCTTCGGTTGCGTGGGACAGCCCTCTGAGCAACTCAGCCACCTGTCCAGGGCTCTAAGTTATTATTTTTATAAAGAAATAGTTTATCAATATCTTCTTGTTATGGGAAGTTTTCTTTTTAGTAATTCCATTCAGGGACCGTGAGTGTGGGACCATTTGCACTCCATTTTTCAAAGGTGCAGGGGGAGCCATCCATCCTGTATCAGGAAACCTCGGGGACGTGTGTGCTGATGAGCACATGTCACTGCTCCAAAGATCCACCTTGAAATATTCATGCAGCTAAATTGAATCATCTGGGAGGTGTCACATCTGGCTTTTCTTTCTTTCACTTTGAAGTGTGTGTGTGCGGGGGAAGTTTGTATCCAGGGGCTCTCTGCCTTTCATCTCCTTCACCCACCGTGTACTGGTGAGATCGATTTGAATATTCTTGCACTCTCATCTTCTGCCAGAAAAAGAGAGAAAGAATTTGCTAAGGGGAGAGAAAGAGGAAGAAAGGAAAGAAGGAAGGAAGGAAGGAAGGAAGGAAGGAAGGAAGGAAGGAAGGAAGGAAGGAAGGCAGGCACATTTAGAAGATTTTACGACAACAAAGCCAAACCACTCATTGCCTCTACCTGTCTTTAAACCTCAAGTTAAGAAAAGCCCAGAACAGCAAGTCCACTCTCCGCATTTCTCTTCCATGAACATATCTCACTAGTTTTCTTTTTTGAAACTTTTGATCCTGAATACACCCTTAGATATTTTATATCTCAATGGTCCTCTTTTGCGTCTCCTGTGGTGGGGGGGGAGAGTATATCACTGAGCTTCTTACACCATCTTATCCAGCTTGCCCTCCTGTCTACCATCCTTATCTTAAAATGCAGCCGTGTGCCTCCTATGAAAGGCTTCAGTACGTTGTGCGTCCATAAAACATCAAATGCACGGCCGTCCATTCACGTCTGTACCCTTTGCACTCATTGCAGAACTCGGTCATGGACAAAGACACGTCAAAGAAGTGGTCCCCAATATCCACTGGGGACGCAAGGAGCTGTAGGTGGCCCTGTTGGGTATTACAAGTCCCCGAGCTGTCCAGCACTCCCAGAGCAACTTATCTCACTCTACATTTCTCTTTTCTACCACGTACTTCCTTCTAGCCTCTGCAAGTCAATCAGTTCATGGATCTCTCGTCTATAAAACTAGTGTTGAGTGATGGGGTTTTTGTCTTTGTAGTTTATTCTCTTATCACCAGTACTTAGAAAATTGCTTAGAAAAATGTAGGCACTGGACAATACAGTTGAGTTTGTAGTATATTGTTATATTATTATAATAGTATGTTAGGTTATGTCGTCGTAAGTATTACATTAGCTTATTATGTTATATTGCACATTTGCTATATTGTAGTATATGGCACTACCCTGGATCACATTTTATTCAAACCTCCACATTTTCCATCACTCTGTTCTCATCTTCTACACTTAAGAGTATGAATACACATTATTATATTACCTTACATTTCCACCCATTCTCATTCCTGGAAGATTTTTCTCGAACTCTTGGTTTTTAACGTGCAGAGCCACTTACGGAAAGTCTATTGCTTCATTTTATCTCCATGATTTCAGTTTAAAGATTAATGAAGTTGTTGGCTATGTGCCAGAAAGGAAAACCCAGGGCCTCCTAAGCAGCTTCTTAAACAGTGAGGCAGTTTCTTGTTGAACTCGCCTGGAACTTTGTTAAGCAGACCAGCCACAAGTTCAAGGTAACACCCGTGTCCAGAGTGGCACCTTTAGCCTGCTCACTCAGACATATGGAAGCATAGGCAAGGGGATCTGATATTTCCCCAGGTTTGGTTGAGCAGACCAATGAGCTTAGATTTTACAAGTCGCCACTCCTCTTCATGAAATTCTCTCCTTCTGCCTCCAAAATGATCATTGGCTTTCAGTGTGAGCCTTGTATGGACACAGGAAAGCTCATGAGTGCCATACAATGAATACATCACCTCATACTCAGCCACCTGTGGTCTCAGATCACGTGTGGCACCTGGTGAGGTCCCTACAACCTGGGTCAGGTTGGCCATCTCCCTAAGTCACAATGGCCCAGGGACCCCTGGCATCTCAGATGGGTAAGTGACAATTTTGCCTCTCAACTTAATCAACCACCAGACATTTGAGTTGACAAATGCTTTCACAATGGTGAATATATCACTGGTGCTTGGAATATTTAGGGTTGGGAGTATTCTCCCCATAGCTGACTGATGGCCTTTGGTTTTTTATGGCTTTTTGCTCTTTTCATTGTGGCCTCATAAATAGCCTTTCTCTGTATATCTACCCAAGAAGAATGAAACTCAATCCATGAATCCATGAATCCATGAATGCTTGAGTTGCTTCTATCTCTCTCGAATACTCTCATCATCTCTGTGGACAAAAAAAACTCATCCTATTTATACTTGCAACCTTCATTGTGTTCTTAATCCTTCTTTTACAAAGATAATTCTCACCGTAATTGCCAGTATAATTATTTCTCTTCATACTACCTCCTTCCAACTCTGACCTCCTCCCTACTCTTCTATTTGGATGAGGCTTTCTCAGGAAGACATTCCTGGGATGCATACCAGAATAATTCCTAAGTCACCAAGCCAGAATTCCCATGCAAATCTAAGGTGACATCCGGGGACAGCAGGACATGCTGCTATGCAGGAGCTATCATTGTCCTTTGGGTGTGCATTGCCAGTGTCCAGTGTCTCTGGGGAGTGCCAGAGTTCAGGGATGCAATGACAAACTCACATGCCCATGGCAGATTCCCAGCCACAATCTGCACACTCACTCGGAAACAGGGGAAGAGGGATGATGCATACACCTCATCAGCTTGTCTTCTGATACATGGCCCATTAAGAAGAAAACCCTTGCCTTGTTGACTTGGGCCAGACAACACCAGAAAATGAATGGAAGGGGTCAGTAACAGAGTTATCACCAGCCACACCCACTGTTGCTGCAACTAAGGCCCTATCAGTGCCAAACTCCTTCGGGAAACTGGGCTGGAATTTCCAAAAGGAGATGAGAAACTATGGGCGGATGAAAAATGAAGTCTTGAGTCAGTGTCTGCCTCACATTGTTATAACCACATTATATTGAAGAAGAGATAGTTTTTGAAAATGCAGGTTGTGATGCAAACAGCACATGGCCACCCCCTGTCAACAGTGGGGTGCTTTGGGCAGACACGTGAATTCCTGTTGTTGGTTCCAGGTGTGCACTCTTTGTTATATTCCACAGGAGACCCATCCGTGCTCCCTGGACTTGGCATTCATGGGTTCTGTTGCCAGTTCCTCAAAAGCTTCACTCAGCAGGGCACTGAGAATTACTATTCACATAGAGAAATATCAACAGTTCAATGATCTGTGTGTGGTTGAGTTGAGACATTTACTTGAGAAGAAGATACAAGAAACACTGAACATAGGACAATGATGCCTCAGTCCCTTTCGGAGCAGACACCTTGGGACCTCACACAGTTCTCCCAATTGCCATCAGCTGTCCTGTTATAGTTTTCCAAACCTCACTGATGGCCTAAAATTTCTTCCCTTTCAAAGATGGCACTAGTTTGGGAAAAGCCAGAAGTCACAGGGTGCCAAATCTGGGCTGTAGGGGGGCTGAGTCATCTGGGTGATTGGATGTTTCACAAAAAAAAACTGCACTAGAGTTGACGTATGAACAGGTGTATGGTACTGGTGAAGCTGCTGATCACCAGTTGCCCATAGCTGCAGCCTTCTGGATCATCCACATTGTTTCTGAGGAGCAATGTCCAAGATTCAACAAAATTTGATGCAGATTAATTGCTCTACTTGTTCGGTCATTTTGAATGTGACAGCCACACAGGACACATGCTCACTCAATGACATCTCCCACCCCCACTGACTAGAACAGTGAAGTCGTCATTGTTCACACCTGTGCATTCCAGTCCACTCTCCTTGGCTGCCAGGTCACATGGATATCATGCAAACCATTCTCATTACATTAGCAATGGCTGGAATTTTTCTGGACAGACCTTTCCTACCATAACACTCTCTTGAAGTCGATAAAAATGCCAGCTTCCAATGGGTTTTCTCTTCAGACTCCTATGCCCACGGTGAGACGTGTAAAAGTCATTTTTCTGTGTCTCAGCCTCACGATCCACCGTGACAGCCTTCATTAAAACATCCATCCACCATCTGAGTCCATCAAGTGTGTCTCCAGGACAGTTACTCGAGCTTTATGACTGCTGCCACTAAATATATCTTCTCTCCAAGTGCATTCAGGTTTAGCCTGGGGAACAGGAAACATCCTTCTAAAGTCTATGCTTTCCTTTCATATTGGGGATTCCTATAGAATCTCAGGACCTCCTGAGGACACAGTCTGGTATTTTAATCATGCCATGAGTTTTGGTGTCTGACAAACATAGGCAGACGCTCCAATTTCAAGTGTGCCCTCTGCGAGTGCTAAGCCATGGGTTTTGGCCTCGTTGCCTGCGGTGATATCATGGCACACTAAAGAGAAAGTGTTTTTCAGGAGCCGTGGGGAAAGCAAACACTGAGCAATATTGTTATCAATGATATTGCGCCCCACGCCCCTCAAAAATATAATGAAGTTCTCAACCAAGAAGCTGCCCTCATTTGGAAAGAGGTCTTTGCAGAAGTTATCAACTCAAAATGAGGTCGCCCTGGATTAGGGTGGGTTCAGACAGCTGGGGTTCCACAAGGAGAGGGAAATTTGGATGCTGAGTGACACGGGGCATGGGGTGACAGAAACACATGGCGCTGATGTAGCCAAGAACAAGGACACACAAGCTCACCGCTCCCCAGAAGCTGAAACACACCCTCCCTCAGAAAGTCCAGAAAGAATCAATCCTGCCCAGACACCTCCATCAGTCTGGGGGCCCAGACTTCTGGCCCCCAGAACTGACAGTTGGCAAAATCCTGCATTTCTTCAACATACCCAGGTTGTGACCATTTGTTACAAAAGTCTCAGGGTATTCATACAAATGGGGTGAACACAGGCAATGCATTGGAAAATGTGTTTATGTTTAAAAAGGTTTTTCAGTGTTAAAATAGTCGTGCCATCCACCGGCCATCTTCAGAGGAACCAGACATGCCACCTGGCTCCCTGCGTTTGTGTTTCAGGGAGAGAAGTGCAGACCCGCATCCCGTGCAGGAGCAGAACACTCAGAAAGCCAGCTCTGAGATCCAACACCGCACAATAAATGCAACTTTCTGCCACACTACAAACATTCTATAATCTTGGCTTTCCAAATCTGGCCATGGGGCACCAGAGAGCCCTTGAAATGTGGCTGGTGGGTCTGAGGAGCTGCCTTCCACGTGCCATTTAATTTTATATCATAGTAACAAGGGTCGTCACATGAGACCCTTGGCCATCATATTGGACAGAGACGATCTGGAATAATTACGCAAGTTGGATAATCGTATTTTCCTTGCTTTTTGTCTTAATCCTCATCCAATGATGGGTTCACTGACTCTAGAGAGACAGGAAGAGAGAGAGAGAGGAAGAGAGAAACATTGATGTGAGAGAGAAACATCAATCTGTTGTCTTCCGCACATGCCCTGACTGACTGAGTGTTGAACCTGTCATCCAGGCAAGTGGCCTGACTGGGAATTGAACCTGTGACTTTTTGGTATACAGGACAATGCTCTAAACAGCTGGTCCCTACAGCCATCGCTGAATAAAAATAAGTCCTACAAAAGCAACCAATCTTTCTTTCTCATTTTTGGTCCATCTCTCCATCTGCCCAACCCAGCCCCACAACCTCCCCCAAATAGCTGTCAGCCTACTGCTATCTACGATTCTGTCTCTATTTTGCTTGTATAATTTTATTAACCAATGTCACCCCAATAAAGTCAATAAAGAAGAAAGAAGCAAATCTTCAAGTGTTTGTAAATGCCTTTTATATCCACAGGCAGTAAGCCGTGAAGGACCGTTAACCAAAATCATTACAAACAAACATGCAATCAACTACTTTTAGTAGCCTCAAAAGGAAATGCTTCTATTTCAAACCCATTGTCCACAGAAAATAGAGAAACCAATTTCATATTTGTATGTGTGCACATGTAAAAAAAATGAAATGATGTAAGGAGAAAAAGATGAGCTAATTTTTCTTAGGTTCAGTATCGTAATCATGTACATTTAGATGTCCTGAAAGTAAGAAGTTGTAAAAATGCAGACTCTACCCATGACCATGAAAATGTCACTGTTTCTAGGCAGTAACTGCAAACAGAAAATGTGGGTCCTCCATTAGCCTTTCTGATGTTCTCACATCCATGACCTTGGATAGGCCCCCATTGAAATGACCACTCTGGGCTCCCAATGTTCAATTGCTTCTTTCCATGGTTTGTCTGTGTGTGTGTGGGGGGGGGGGGAATCACTGAGAATGAAATAGCTTGCTCATGTCTTGGAATTTTTTCACTGTCATCTTTCTACAAATACTTTACAAAAAGGGTTGTAAAGTCTCTACAATTCAGAGGAGGACAAGCAATGAAGGACTGTCTTACAGCACAAAGAAAGAATGTCCAAACAGCTCCCATCATGGGTCTGCTATTAAATGTTAATGTACGAAGACCTTTGGATTTCTGCTGCCAACCTTCACAGTAATGCAGAATTCACTTCGACACGGCCCTGGAAATGAATCGACCCAGCAGGCATCGACACAATTAACTATGTAATTGCAGCAAAATAGAAGGCACCATTCTGGCAAGAGAGATTTCGGGGTCGTTTTGTGTGCTCTGATTAGGTGTCTACATGGTTTAACTCAGTGGTAAAATAGGTCCCTCTCTCCTGGTCCAGGGGCTGACCCCCTTGGGGAAGCTCGATGTAAGGGCCTCCAAGTACCATTACTCTTCCAGCTGTTGACCTTGCAAATGGGTCACAACATGCTGTTCAAAAGGAGGAATTGATTTTTCAAAGTGGCCCAAGCACAAGTAACAGCACAGTGCTATTTGTCTGCCAATATCTACTTATCTATCTACCTACTGATCTATCCATCTACCCATCTATCATCTATCCATCCATCATCCATGTATCTATGTATCTAACTATCCATCATTTATCCATCTGTGTATCTATTATTCATCTATCATCTATCTAATATCTATATTTCTGTATCATCTATCATCTATATTTATCACCTATCACTAATCATCTATATTTCATGTGTATCACGTATATCTCATTATATATATATATATATATAATGAAAAGAAAGAAAGAAAGCCTTAAACATATAATATAGAAAGGCAAAAACTATAGAGTTTCCACTGCATGACCTACAACATATCCATCAGATCCACCGTAACAGGAGTAGGTCCTTACAGACTGGGATCAATGTTTGATTTCTTGCACAGAAGGAGATTTACAGTGGGTTTCTAGACACCTGCTTTGGGACTAGAGCTGACAACGATTTATGAATAATCCATAAAGGAACATGTGGTGTCCCGGTGACTCATCCCCACTAGTTAACACAGCGAAAGGAGAGACACACTGGGAAACTCAGAACAGAAAGTTCTCTACCTAACATCTGAGTTGCTTCACCTAAGCAAATGGGAAGGATCTCTTGTCTGGATGAGGAGAAAGGCAGGCCATGGCATTTCTAATGTTTCTACACTCACCCAGAGAAGATTTATATCTACAGAAGACACTCAGGTCTGCAAGGAACATGAGCATGCTCCCTGTATATCATAAAGTTACACACAGACACACCAGCTTGGGACAAAAGGAATATCAAAAGAAACCCACTGCTCTTCAAGGAGAAACTCCACAATGGACTTTAGAAAAAAAAAACAGTTTTCCAAATTGCTGGCACGGACCCCACCTTCTAAAGCACTCTGCTCAAACCAGGCAAATGCATATGGCCACATCACCAGGGTTACTCTTGGGTAAACACGACCCCTTTCTCCCTTTCCCCCAACCCTCTCACTTGGAAAATTTTACTTCCTGTAAGAAACAGCCTTCCAAATGTAGGTGGGATCAGAATCCCATTAGCAGTGCAAAGGCCTCTAGTTTCAAGAATACTGAGCAGTCTTTGTCCCAAGAAATGACTTCACATGCTGTCTTTTTAGTTAATTTCCATCCTCTGCACCCCTAAAAGCACACAGTCACATACCACATGGATGGTATCATTGGAAGTATAACCCATTCAGATATGATATGGGATAAGTATAGATTTCATGAAAACAAGCCTTCCACGAATGTCTTTCCATCGAAGTGTACTGGAATCCCCTCCTCTGTTTTTACACCTCTTATTTATGTCTCTCCAGAGAACCCAGTAATTTTTTCAGTCTCCTGTGTGACCAAGACCGGTGACTGCTTTCATCTTTTTTAGAATCACCCAGCAATTCATTGTCAATATAATTCTATTCCACACACACTGGTGGGAGACCTAAAATTTTCACAATCATCATTGAGTGGATACTCACTTGAATAAGGATATCTAATAAAGAACATGATGTCACCTGGAAGCAACTCAAGTCTCCACCCCTGGAAGAAGTGATAAAGAAGGTATATCTGCTTCAGTCAGTGAAAGCTAAGAACACAGCAGCTCCTGAGATTGGATGTCATGTCCGGAAGACACTGTGCCCTTGGCTGAATTTAGCAGCCCAGACCGACACCTCCATCCCACAGTCTCCAGCCAATTATCTGGTTGAAGCCCATGTCCACAACCAACTCCTGGAGAAAATATGGAGAATGAATAGTGGTTCTCATCTCTTTGAACGTTGGAAGAACTCAAAGTATTTGTTCCCTTTGAAAGACGATCCAGTTGTCAGAAAAGTTTGATGACATCTATGTTACCCACACTCCAACATACGTTTAATTTAGACCTTATTTTCATTCCACATTTAAGCACCTCAACACCCCCCACTGCCCCTCTTCTCTCAAACACGGTATCTTCAAAGACAGGCGTGGATTTTTCACAAGACTCCTACCACATGGAACATCGTGACCTTGCTTGGATTGAATGAACTTGGAAATGGGCAGCTTCCTGATTTGAAAGAAGAACACACAACTATTCCCCAGGTGGGTTGTCTTAAGAATTAAGAGCACAAATAATGACAAAATCTAGAATGTATTGATCAAAGGTACCATGTTGGAGGCTTCCTCGGCCAGAGCAAACCCAGAACTTCAGCCAGAGCTCAAAGGACTCCTAGCCAGATATCTGATTGGTAGTTTCTCTAATTACATTTACATGGTGATTCATAAGTCAATGAGGCTCTCTCTCCCTCTCTCTTTCTCTCTCCATTATTTGTTTCCCAGCAGTTAAACAAATGTCCCTATTTAGAGAAGCTAACATCAGCTTACAAAGTACAACCCTGAATATAATGTATTACAACAAGGGTCTGAGTGTAGTTAATAAGAGTTTGAAAATGAGTCACCTCTGTCTCGAGGGTCAGTGCAAAGGCCAAAAATGTTTCAGCCACAGGACAGAAATAGATGGTCGTGAAACCAGTGAGCCATCCTGTCCCCTGCTGATGAGGCTAAGGTGGCCTTTTGAGCTCATCTCTGAGCATCCGTTGGTCGCCGACGAACCGGAAGCCGACCGCTGTGACTCAGAAACAAAGTCCGCGTGAAGGACTCCACTTGTCTGACTCATTCTTCACTTCGATCTTGTCCTTGGGTGAGTTCCATGATGTGTGAATCTCCCTGACTAGATGATCAAACTGCAGATTTAAACAAGATTAAGGCAGGAGAACAGTCTGTGGCCCCCATGAACCCAGGGGAGTGACCATCTCCTGCAAATATGTCATTAGTTCACTCGGTGAGTTTGACACACAAAAATGGAACACTAAGCTTGAAAACTGCCAGGAATTTGAAAAATTCCTATTGTTTGTCTCCCAAGAGTAAACTATAGGAAGATCTGTAATTGATTTTTTAAATTAGTATTTGCAGTTTTAACGCTGTAAACTTTTCAAGACTTCAATGGATGCATAGCATCGTTGAAGAAGAAGCATTTTTAACACTTTGGGCACTGGAACATAATTAGTGGAATACAGCAGTTCATGGAAGACACTGCTGTGTCTTGTTCATTTTGGTAAGTTTTTTTACAGTACTTGCTACCGGTCTACTTTCTGGTAAGCATTTGGCTGATTGAAGGACACAGGGAAATGGTGAAAGCAAGTAGTAAATTTATTTTTTTCACTCTCTCCTGTCTCTTAATAATTGAAAACACCTTAAAGGTGTAGTTGACATAGTATTATAGGAGTTTGAGGAACTCCTATAGTTCCTCAACATAGTAATTCCACATTTATACATGTTACATTGGGACATAGCTCTATGATATTACAGACTATATTTTTTCTGCTGTACATGACACAGCTGTGACTTATAACTGGCCGTTGGACCTGCCTCATTCGCAAATGCAGGGCTTGTCTCTTCCAGATTATAAATGATGCGAATGCCTTTTATTTCACATCGATGTTAAGACACAGCTTTACATCACTGGGCCTGCTATAGTGTTGTGGTTACGGATTTATAAATACTGAAATACCTGCATAAATATCATGTATAATATATAAATGTATCCATACACACTTGTGTATTATTCTTTTGATGTTCAAAGGTGTTTCTGCCAGAAGGGACAATGTTTCTCTGAAATGGGAGATGTGTTTCGCCACAGGAAAAGAGAGGATTCAGATAGTGAAGGAAGAAAATAGCCCAGTTCTGTCATGTCCTGACCACAAACACATTTATGGAAAGCTATAGTGTATGGATACATCCAATCACCCCTTGATCACTCGACTGGACTCGGTACAGGGGTCCCTCTATTTGACGGCAGGTAAAGATCATAACTGTGATCTTCAGGATCTTCTCAAACTGCACAGTTTTCAAGTTGCTTTGAGGAGCCCTAATTTTGCTCATGTCTTTTTCATTGTGGATAGTATTAACAGATGTCCCCATTTCCCCTCTGTTTTTGCCCACCTCTTCCCAGAACCCCTTCCCTGTGGCCGTCACCACACTGTGGTCCGTGTCCATGAGTCAGGCACACATTCTCTTTGCCTAATCACATCCCCTCCTTTTGCCCAGAGTTCCCCTCCCCTCCCCTCTGACAACTGTCAGTCAGTCCATTTGTTCGTGTTTCTATTTTGTTCCTCCACTTATTTTGTTCACTAGATTCCACAAATGAGTGAGATCATATGACATTTGTGTTGCTCTGACTGGCTCATTTCACTGAAGGTCCCAGACCCCACATTTAATTCCTGAAACAACATCAGATGGCAAAGAACTCGTTCCACACAATGGATATTAGGTGCTGGAAAAACATGTACACCTGATATTCTGAATCTAATCAATTCGTGGTGGGCTGGATTCACAAGCTTGAGACCTCAGCAAAAGTTCAAGGGTTGACCACCTTTTAATATCACACAGTCTGGATACTTCTATGTAACAACTGCCCTTTGCAACTGGCTTTGTTTTATTTTCCTAATACCCTACGCTGAGGTCAGAGGAGGTCGACCAGATGACTCGGCATCTCCCTCCCAGCCATTGAATAAACCTGTAGCTACTTTGCACTTTGTTCAAACCAGCCCTCTTTGCTAGGACAGCTTTGCCCTCACCTGACACCCCAAGGAAAACCACAGCATGTGAGGGGAGAGACTTGGCTCTGCCCACATAGGTGAGGGAGAGGAGAGATGCTCAGTGAAAGAAGACACCCCCGTCCACCACCTGTAGAGCTGGAAAGGAAAGTTTGAGAGAAGAGCCAGCATGAGCACAGGGGACAACTCTGACTTGCGGTGTCAGCACCCAACCCTTTGTTTCAATCAGGCAGGAGGTAGGCACAGGCATGTTTTGGGTTAACTCATGGGCGTTAGGCACAGGGCGAAGACCTCCTTTTCTCATTGCCCTGCCATTTTCCATCTGATTTCACCTGTGCTCCTCCTCCTCTTGTAGATTCTATGCTTTCAACATTAGGAGCTCATTTTCTCATTCAACCTTCCTATGTGGTGTTTTTCTTGGGGCCCCGTTTATTTTCCCTTAATATCCTCAAATTTGCATGTGCTGAGGAATTTTCACCTGTGGTTCCACTGCATTGTCATCCACTGCTAAGCGGGCATATAGCTTCCATTTCACAGATGAGAAGACTGAGGTATAAAAGGTGCAACAATGGCTCACTACCCCACCTATGGGGCGTGGTAATATTGTCCCATGAGGACTCTAGGCTTGTACAGGTTTCAGTTTGAAAGACAAAAGCCCCTCCTGGTCCTGGGGTAGGCTGTGAATCATCGGGGAGTGTAGGAATTTAAATATTTCACAGTTACAGTACAGGGTCCCTGGAATAACCCCATGACGTTATTGGGATAACCACTGGACAGGCCAATGACATCTTCTTAAAAGATTAGATCCTGTCGCTTTGTCCCCTGAGATCCTTTGGTGTTGGATGCTAGCCCTTGATTCAAAATCTAAAAGCAGGTAGATGGAAGAAAAGGCACATTGCAAGTCCTTCTCCAAACGATGGACCGTCTGGATGGAAAAGGAATTTGCCAAGCTGTACTCATATCACGTTCTGTCGAGTCAGAGGGTGACTTCTCTGCGGAGGGTTTACTGCTCGTAAAG
The DNA here is from genome assembly GCF_021234435.1 of Artibeus jamaicensis. Taxonomy (NCBI): domain Eukaryota; kingdom Metazoa; phylum Chordata; class Mammalia; order Chiroptera; family Phyllostomidae; genus Artibeus; species Artibeus jamaicensis. Next base: position 2,289,717 of record NW_026521989.1, read on the forward strand.
ATGTTTGTGCCTCTGGACTGGCCAGAGGCAGCAGGGTTGTTATGACAGGTGTCATTGACATGGCCTGGGGACCATGAGGACCCTGAGTCTTTTCATGGGACAGAACATGCACTCGAGCAAACACACACACATCTGTGCACACACACGTCACTGATCCCCACGGAGGCACAACTCTCTCCAATTAGGAATAAAAGATTAATGGGGTCATAAGGGAATGCCAGGCATCTTCAAATTGACATTTTGGGGAAGTAAAAAAAAATTAAAAGGCATCTTTCAAATGTCACTCGAACACCAGCCTAGATACTGGAGGGAAAGGCAGCTCAGAGGTATCAGAGCCAAGCAATGCCACCGGGAAAAATATGTCTTGAGGCTGTTGGCTTTTTTCTCCAGTTTTAAAAACATGCAATATCTGTATCAAATATTTCCTTTTCCAATTCTTTGGCTGCAGCTATGTTTAAATATCTGATTGTCCATGAAACGAGTAGCTGGTGAGGAAAACCATTTGTCCTGAGTCCATCTTCAATGACCATCGGAAGTTAATCTGCTATGCAGATTGCTGCCTTTCAAGGCTTCTTCAGAGAAATGAAGTCACCAATAGGATGTAGATTAATATAGAGGTAGATGCAGATGACATAGATAATATGGATGATATATCAATGTAGATACTGGGCTTTATTATGACAAATCAGCTCATGCGATTTTGGAGGGGAATATTCCTTCCCCTCTCCCCCTGACAAACACACACAAAATCTCAACAAAGCAAGACTATGTCAGTCAAAGTAGGAAGAGGGTGCACATGATGGGCATGAGTTTCCTGAGCCTCAGAACTGTATTCAGGATGTTGGAGAACATAGCAATCAATGCTACAGGAATGCTAAGGAAGGCAGTCCAATTTACCAGGTTCTGTGAAACTACCTTATGTGACACCTAATTTTTCTGCCTCTCACATGGGCTAGAACCTTCTGGAAGTTGGACATGGATTTTCCCCATGAACTAAAGCTGTTGGTAGTTCTTTGGGAAGCCCTTGTCATCCCTTTCTGAACTCTTGTTACTGATAGGTGAGGGACATCCACCCCAAAGACTGGATTCTCAGAATCTGATTCAGTATGAGCATTGCAAAATACTCACTAATATTCCACATTGACCTTGGACATTCTGGCTGGCTGCTTTGCCGTGAGACAGAAAAATGATTCAAGAAACAATGACCCCTTGATCCACTGCTTAACGAAATATCCATCAACTATAATTACAGCAAAGGTCTTTGTCTTTGAAGAACAATCCCTTTAAGAACGATCATTTTCCAACTCTGAAAAAAAGGACACTTCACTGGTTTCTTTGTCTTCAAATGTGATAAGGCGATTCAAATTCTTTTCATCTCTTTATTGTCTTCACATTCTTAAGAGGAAGGGAAAAATGGTTCATAATATGCCATGAGCATCTGAAGTAATGCTCATATATTTCATTGCTCTCATCTACACACTCGTTAATTCAAATTTGATGGCTGAAGTTTAGGTGGATTTTTGAATCGGTGATGAGTTCCGGAGACCACTTCCATCACAGGGCTCATTATAACCCACTTAGGCATCTCTTCCCGTTCACGTCCACCGTCAGGTGTGAATGGGTGCAGAGCCGTTGGCAGGGTTGCAAGAATGCTCCGTCTCAGAGAATGAGCTAACTTAGCAAGTTTGCTTGCTTCAGACTATTTGGCACGACGTGTAAAGCAAATTGGTTCCACAGGAAAGGTGGAAATGGACATGTTTTGCGCTTAAAATAATGTAAAATCTATTATCCAAAGAAAGGAAGATGGCAATGGTTTGTAATACAGACAGCAGTATGCTTAGTCAGCTTATTGCAACGTGTATGTGGCCAGAAATTTTTTTATGGTTCAGATAATGTTACCAGTGACATCCTGTGTTCTGTGATCATAATCCTTCACAAAGGAAGATGATAATGACAAGGAAATTAAGTATGTGAAACTGAGACCAATGCTTCATGCTTTTCCTTTTCCTTGAAGACTTCCAAGGCTTTTTCTAAAATAGATTCTACAATATCAGTCTGTCCATGACTAGCTCAAGTTCACAGCTAGCACAATTAATTTGGTCACTGTCATAATTTTACTATCTGCATAGACTGTTAAATAAAGATATATACACATCACCATGGGAGAGGATTCAGCCGTGAGAGAAGATGAAATACTGCCATTTGCAACAATGTGTGTGGATCTTGAGAACATCCCACTAAGCAAGGCAAGTTCAATGGTAAAGGTCAAGAACCGTGTGATTTTACTCATCTGTGGAATATAAAGGTGAAAGCAACTAAGGAACCAACAAGACAAACAAACCCAAACCCAGATACAGACAACAGTGTGGTGGTTACCAGAAAGAAAGTGGGTATGGAGAGGAGGCAGGAGGCAGCAGGGGTGTCCAGCCTTTTGGTGTCTCTTGGCCACACTGGAAAAAGAAAAGTGGTCTCGGGCCACCCATTAAACACACTGCAACACGTAATCACAAAAATTTCTCATAATGTTTTAACTAAACTTATGGTTTGAGGCTAGACCACATTGACAGCCATCCTGGGCTAGGTGTGTCTCACAGACCATAGGTTGGACACCCCTGGATAAGGGGCCCAGTAAATGGTGGCGGAAGGAAATTTGCAGAATAAGATGGCTTCCATTTCGCTGGTGTTTGTCTCAAAGACATATTACAACACAAAATCTTTGATAGAAAACAAATGCACAGGCAAAAAAGTGTTTTCTGAAGACATATGTGTGGGTGAGGGTTCTGTTCTGGTTTGGCGTCTACAGGAGCCAACCAGAAACAGGAAGGGTGTTTGCATAGTTACAGGAAAAAAAAAAGCAATCTCTTTGCATCAGGAAAATGCATTTTGAATGCCCCATAAATGCTAATGCTGAAGGCTTTTAAGCCGTCTTTTTGCCAGGCAGTGGGGTTTAAGACTTCCATTATTAGCATGTTTTCCAATACCTCTAAGGCTCAGACACTCAGTGTTCCAAGTCCGTCTGCTCATCCGTTACACTTACATTTTAATGCGGAATGTCAGCCTTCTGTTAAAAACACTGCATGACCCAGGAAGGAAGGAAGCCAGCCAGGATTATGGGGCCCTTTGTTTTTAACTTTAGTTTTATTGTTGACACCATTGCCGATGTCCCCCATTTTCTCCCCTTGGTCGGCCTCCACCCAGCCCTTGCCCCCCTTCCCTGTAAACACACCACACTGCTGTGTGTGTCCATGGGTCAGCCACATGTGTTCTTTCGTCACTCCCTTCCCCTTCTGTCCCCCAGTTCCCTCCCGTCCCTTCCCCTCAGACAGCTGTCTGTCTGTCCATGTGTCTGTGCCTCTGTTTTTATTTTCCTGAGCAGTTTATTTGGTTCATGAGATTCCACATGCCAGTGAGATCATATGGTAGTTTTCTTTCTCCTCCTGGCTTGTTTCACTGGACATACTGCTCTTCAGGTCCATCCATGCTTTTTGCAAAATGTAAGACTTCTTTCCTTATTATGGCTGACAATATTCCACTGTGTGACTGTACCACAGCCTTCTTAATGGTAGTGACTTTAGATCTTAGCCCTATGAAAGTTGCATTAAAAAACCTCAGACAGAGACAACAGTGAGGTGATGACCAGAGGCAAAGGGGGTGGGGAGGTAAGAGGGTAAAAGGGGATAAATGGTGATGGAAGGAGACTTGACTTCTGATGACGAACACACAATACAGCGACCAGGTGGTGTACCATAGAAGTGCACCCCTGAAACCTATGTCATTTCATCCACCAATGTCACCCCAATATTATACATTCCATTAAAAAAAAAGAAAAAAGTACACAGAGGTGCACTGCAGTGAAAACCCCCCAAATCCATCAAAATACAGAACACATTGAAAGTTACATTCTATTCTCCCAGTAGATGTGGGATATTCATAAGTTGTGGCTAAAATTACAAAATGGGTGGTCATTTTATGAATCCTAAAGATATTCAAGTGATAGGAAAGGCATCCTTTTAATAGACATAAGGAATCCATCCACATTGTAGAATGTTCTGGAACGTGGAGCCAGCAGCTGGCTGCATGTCCAGTCTAGGCCACAAGGACTTAGTGTGGCCAGAACCCTGAAGCCCCTCCCACCCCAAGGGCTGACTCAGCCCAGTGACCCCACCCAGGACAGTCTAAACCTTCCCCATGAGTTTTATGCCAGAGTTCTTGCCAACCAAGAAAATGCCTTTCTTCTCAGATTGGTCAACCGAGGATGGCCATGAAGAGACATTCCAGAAAGGAGATAAGGAAGGGACCGTCATGGTGTCAGTTTTTGACCCCACTGTGCCTGAATTCCCCCTTAATGTTCCTGCATGGCTGTGCCTATCCACCCTTCTCCAATTATTTTGATCTCCCCCTAAAAGTGTCTCAATTTGGGTATGCCATGTGTTAAATCGTCTTCCTCAAAATAAATTAAACAGCACATGTTTGTTGCAAGTTACAGTTCTACCCTGCACATGGGACCCATCTTCCCTGGTGACATCAGCATTTTCAGAGTTTGAGGATAAAATCAAACCTGCCCCCCAAATGATCCTGTAAGGGATTCATAAAACTTTGGGTTCCAAAGACTCTCTGATTGCCACTTCACACAGAAATAAAACAATCATGAAGGAGAAAGGATAAGGACGATTTTAGTTTTACTTTCGGTTTGGTTGGTATATTATAGCTTGAGAATGACCAAAAATTATAAGAATGCTAACTTCAAATATACTATTCACTTCCCCTGGGAAGAGAAATTAAATGGTACAGATTCTGAAAGGAAACAGCTCATCTTCCAGGTCCAACTAGCGGACGCCAACTTCCATAAAATTACTGCAACACCCATCAGCGTTCACTAAGTCACAGGTTTAGCTGATGTTGACAATAAATTTTCAAAGGCGAATTACTGTGCATTGGTACCAGAAGTAATTACACTCTTTAACTTTAGAACTTGCACTTTTAATTTCAGCATGGATTTAAATATTAACAAGTTCAACACACCGTTGAACCGTGTTCAGAAATATTGATTGAGCACTTGGCCAATGCTGCATATTATTCTAAGTATTGAAGATACAGACAGTACTGTACAAAACAGGGGAAAAAAACTCAACTTGTATGGGACTCACGTTTTAGGAAATAAATGATAATGGATAAATGAATATGCAACATTTCTGGCGATGCTCATAACTAGCAAAGAGAAATGTTAAGCTGTGAAGCCAGCACGGGGGAGGAACTTGTAGTTTGCCTGAAGACTTGATTTGACTCTGATTTACTCTGAAGAATCATGGGAGGGAGTCTAGGGAAAGATAAATATGCCCTCACGCCCTCCAAAACTATCTTGCCGCTGAAAAAGTAAAGGAAGACAGGGACGAAATAAAAAGAGACCAGATAGGAAGCTGTTATACTTGGTGAAGGGGGAATGGGGTAGAATAAAGAAAGGGTTGTTTGGAGAAATGTTTAGAGTCTTGATATATTTCCAAAGGTGAACAGATAAATCTTGATTGGTTGAGGACTAGTTATACATGAGAGGGGCAAAAGAAATACTTGGGGATTTTCATCTGAGCAATTATTAGGTGCAAAGTATAACTTTTCGTGCATGTGAGAAAGACTATGAGTGGCTAGATTTGGGAACGCAAGAAGGGCTCAAATGTTTATTTTTCTTAACATGTGAAGCTGGAGAAATCTTTTGTGTCCCCAGAGGTAGGTGACAAGGACACAGTAGAATATATAATTTCAGATTCTTGTACAGTTGTGGGGGAAGCAAAGAGCAAACTGTGGCTAGGAGTAAATTCAGGAGTCATCGTGAAATAAAATATAGTTAAACCTGTAGAATAGGCTGAGATTAAATATGAAGATGAATTTATCTTTTAAAAGAGTTTATTCTAAACCGAGTCCAGGAACCCTCCAAATTTTACTACTTGGGGACCATGGAGAAACAACCAAAAGTCCTGGGGGAAAATGGCCAGTAAGCTCAGAAGAGGTTTAAATATTAGCACAATCCTAAATCATCAGTCTGCAGGTCTTCATCATGTAATGTTGTCAGTCTGCTTCACCTTAGCCCACTGCCTTGGGCACAGCAGGTAACTTTACGACTCGGTAGCTGTGCAAACATTCTTGTCATGACTGCAGAGATGAGGAACTGGATAAAGCCCGTCCACTGCATGAACACACTCCCCTAGGTAGAATGTGATGGTGGAATGATCCCACCATCACTGGCTACGATGTGGTGGGCATGTTGCCTTGAACAGGGTGATACTCTCTTGGGCCAATGAAAAGTGGGATCATGGGCTGAATCTTAGAGGAAAAAGACAGGTGTTGGAGTTTTGATGAAAAAGGAAAATGCTCCTGGAGAGGATGGGAGAACTCGGGAACTAGGAGAACACAGGACTTCCGGGATGGACTATAGTCTACCTTGAGGGTAGTTGTGATCGTTTGAAGTTAGATCATTTTCTGTGTTGCATGTTTTTCTCCAGTGCCCACAAGGCAGAAGGTGGAAAATCTAGTTCATCCAGGTGTAGGGCTTGCTAACTGCTGAGCTGGATTTGCAGGGGGCAAGCCAGTGCAGGGCTTACAAAAGGTGGGATCCCAGATGAGGGACCCAAGCATAACAGGAGGGAAGAGAAGACCTTTGGGTGTAAATGCAGGCTGCTTGCCTTCCGTAGCACTTTATAATTCTTCTACCCATCTACCATGCAAGCACCCATGTATATTCATGGAAACCCAATGAGACATATGCAACAGATATTTTCTCCTCACCTTTGAGAGCAAGGGTCTTGGAGAGCTTTGGTTTACCCACAGGAACAAAGAGAGGAAAGACAGATAGACCTGAAAGGAGAACTCAGTCTGACTGATTGCAGCATGGCACCCTGAAATTCAGTTCTGACTTTCCGACTCGGAAATGAAGAAAGAGATCAGTAAATCCACATGGGGACCCCTTGCATGTAAACTTGATGTCCTGGCAGTTTTGATTTCCTTGTGAGCCAGTGAAAACACCCACAGTAAATCCCACACATTATATTCACAAGTTTCTCAAAAGAGCCAGCACCCATCACAGACAACGCCTCAACCCTACGCAGATACTGTTCTTCTAGAAGATCAATACATCTTCAGATAAAGCACCGTCTTCTCCAGCTCTCGGAACAATCCCCAAATTGATAGACTTTTGCTTGTGCACCTCTGGAATGGTTGAGTGCACCCCACAATGTTGAACTCTTTGTAAACCAGACAAGCTGATTTTATTCCAACTTTGCTCCGAAGATCAGAGCCAGGATGAGGAATCATCATGGCATCCAATGTTTTTTAGGGATTTCTCTGTATCTGGAATTGCGATACTTTTTGCCTGTAGCTCCCAATCTCTGTCTCACAGCTTGATCTTATTTATGGATTGGGAGCGAAAACTAAAGTTTATTGACTGGCTTATAATCATGCAGGTGGTAAGGAGAATACACTCATCATTAAAGGTATGAAATTATTACTATTTTTTTAGTCTGGGGAAGAACTAGATAGGAAGAAATTTAAAAACCATTTTCAAAAAGCATTGGGAAGGGGAATTGGAGGTGCCTTGCCGTTCCCTCATCCACGATCCTCTCCTCCCACCCCTCCACTTATCTGGCACTCTTCCTCAAAACGTCATATTTTGAATGTTAGAAACTCCCATTTGAAATACATCTTCTATTCAGGGTCCCCAGTGATCTCCGACCACGGCTTTAAAGGTCTGCATTTGCATCTGCAAACAATTTCCCGGGATAAGTCTGCATGGAGAGAATTTAATCCACACTTACTGATCTAGTTAATGCAAGGGACGGTGCCTTCGCTAACCGAAATTGATTTCTGGAGCACCCCTCTCTCCCCACCGCAAGGGTAGATGAATTTTATTATTGCCGGGGTTTGTTTGTTGCTGTTAAATGCTAAACACAATTAGAACCAAACTGCATCAAAAGCTGGAAGCTAAACCCACACACAGCAACTTCCAGCATTAAGGAGATACTCCCTGGAACCCACTTTGCTCCTCAAAGGAGAGGGATTATTGAAATAAAATGCTCGTAATCCCCAAACACTACTTTTTGAATATCAGTTTAGTAACATCAAGAGATCAAGCAGAGAGGACTCTGGTCATTTACATGAACAATATTTCCACTGATTTATTCAAAGCTTGTGCACCATAGCGAGGCTAATGTTTTCAGGCTTAAGGTCTTAAGAAACAAAATAAGTCGTCAGTTTTTATTGTTTTCTTTTCCCAGCTGGTCGGCAAGAGACTAAAGAAACTTAATTATAAAGATCTGTGTTTCCAAGCTCACATATTGATCTAACAATCCAGCAAAATGCACAGGCTTTGGGTCATGCCATTTTAGGGGATTATGTTTTAAAGAAGTGATAGGTCCAAGTGAAAAGTTGAGACCTCTCTCTGAGCCAGGGAGACAGGATGGACATTCATCGAATTAGAAGGAGAAGATCACAAGTTTTTGGAACCGCAGGAGGAGAAGCCCGTTCTGAAGTCTTTAATGATGGAAGTGCCTGTTGTGAACTCACCAACTGATGAATTGGGGCGTGAGGAGATAAGAAAACGTGAAATAACACAATGCTGGTCTTCAACTCGCACCTGCAGCGCAGGTGTGGCATTGTGTCCTGAAATGGAACATTCTGGTGTTGCAGGTGAGAGAGTCCTGCTGGGGACTGGGAAAACCTTTCTCTCGTATCCCGTCCTTCTCAGGGTTTGCGAAGGTTTCAGCACACAGTGTGCCTACTCTGATCTCCAGCTCCTGCTCCGTAATAGGGGTTCGGGGATGTGTAGTGAAAGTTACTAACCATCACCAGTAAGGAACATTGAAGCCGTTCACACAGCTGATGGCTGCGTGTCTCCAGCTCCTGGTCATGGAGTGGGGACAGGTAACTACGTCTCACCTGTGGGCTGTATGTGACCGAGCATGTGTGTGGAACCATCCAGCATTCTTTCCTTTATTTTAAACACCGAGGAGGCCAACTGTTCCAGGTTGCTGAGCTACAAAATAGAGGCACATCCACACGCACAGAAAATGGTTGTTCTGAACAGCGGTGAAGACCTCTGCAGACCTAGAAATAAAGCTTGGCTCGCTGGAGGCACTGAGGATGGTTTTATTATTGCACAGAATTTTATGGTGGCAGTATGACCTAATCCCCTCCACAGAAAAAAAAAAGCCAAACTGTGAGTACTTTTACTGTGTTTGCTCTAAGTGAGGAATCTTTCCAGAACGCACATGGAAGGGGGAGGGAGTTACAAGGGAAATTAAATGGGCAACATCATGACGGGAAGTGTTGGCTAATGTAGGGGACGGTGGCTGTGGGAACAGGAGGCAGGTGATAAATAAAAAGTCACTGAAGACGAGAGACCAAGAATGGAAACAGCAAAGGGGTGCAAAGCAGCCTTGGTGTTTTCTTATCTGGATTCTGCATTAAAAATTTCTGAGAGCTTGTGACAGCCCAACCTACATCCCCGAATAATGGAGTGATAAGCTTTGGGAATCGAGAGATGTCTTTGTCATTTGGTAAAGCTGTCCAGGACATGCTAACCTGATCTTTGGGTTGAAACTCCATGGACTTTGAAATGTTCAGGACAGGAGTCCTATCCGTGGACATGACTGGTCTTTCTGCAACAGAAGTTACGAGGAGTCAAAAGGAAGCTATTCAATCTCAAAACCTAGGGGACGGACGAGAGGACTGAGAAATATAACAGTCCCTTGTTGAAGGACATTACGGACAAAAACCTGTGCTTGAGGAAGTGTTAAGCATTCAGTGACAACAAGAAGGTGGGGAGAATGTTCAGAGTGTGGACATCAAGAAGAGTTTTGCTGAGGGGTGTGTGAGTTCCAGAAGGCCAGTGGAAGTTTCCAGAAACTGAGGATTTGGACAAAAATGGGGTCCGTCTTGGGAATTCATAGAGGCTCATGGGTGAAGCCTTCTTGGATTTCTTGAAATAGTCAAAGTCACAATAAATGGTTCTCCAGGGTCTCTGAGGAAAGCTCTCCTGAAAGAAGTTCAGAAAAGAGACATTTCCAGTCCCGTACTGAACACGGCAACCCACACCCTGGTCTTTCGTTCCAACAGGGGGCTCTCTCACACAGGGTCCCACACACGACAAGGCAAATAGCTGGAAAGTTACCACTAGGAAATGTTTGTGGGCACACTTGAAATCTCAGACTATGGTGGCAGAATGGACTGTTGTCCATCTCATCAGTCTCTCTCTCTTTCTCTCTCTTTCTCTCTCCCTCTCTCTCCTTAGCTTCCCTCTCTAAAATCAAGAAACTTATTTTGGGTGATGGGAAAACACAAACCTAAAAAAAAATAGACAAAAAACTGTACTTGAAAAATAACTAAATAAAATTAAAAAATAAAAAATAAAAAAAATAAAAAATAAAAAAAACTCAAAAGAGACAATATTTATTCCACAATCATATGCCCTTTGATGTGATTTCAATGTTATAAATCCCAAACTCAGAAGTTATGACCTTTCCTCATAGGGTTTCACAAGAGCCCCATCCTCCACGCATTCAAAACGAAAAATAAATCACTGCATTAAATGAGAAAAACATAAAGAATGAAGATGGCGGGAAACTGAAGTCAACACGCAAAGTTTCTCTTCCTCGTAAGTGAAACGCTTTCACCCTTGGCCAGAGCTGGAGGTTTTGGGTCTGTAACATCCACAAGGTTGATGAATGAGAGGAACAAAGTCTTCAAATGTATTTCTTTTCTACATGAGCGTCTTAACTTATTGTGGGTATCTCAGCATTGTCCTAGGTAATGGACTGTGTTTATTCACTTGTGACTGTGAATGAGGCTGGATTCATTTCTTTCTCTTTTTACCAATTCCTGAGATATTAGTGCTGCCTATATAGGAAAAGGCAATAAATATAAGACTCAGAGACTGCTAAGTAGCCTAGGATTTGCAGAACTGCAAGCACATGTCTATTAATACTTAGTCATGCCCCAACCTGCCCGGTCTCTACTCAAACCAGCACAGAATGCAGAAAAAGGATAACATTTTATATTGTGAGGAAATGCAAGCTGACACAGAAATGTGCTGATTTCATGCATAACATATTATCCATATTAAAATGCAAGGGATATAATTCTTCGATGACCTCATTCAGCAAGTTTTATAATCAGTCCTCTGCATGTACAGAAGTTTTATGAGTGGAGATAACATAATGAGGGATTCTTTCTATAAGAAAGATTCTCTGCCCCCCCACCCTTTTTTTGTTTGTAGGTGTTTTTAAACCTCCATTAAAATGATTGTCATAAATTGGCCCTGACTAGCGTAGCTCAGTGGATTAAGTAAGGGCCTGTGAACCAAAGGGTGGCCAGTTTGATTCCCAGTCAGGGTACATGCCTGGGTTGCAGGGCAGGTCCCCAGTAGGGGGCACTTGAGAGGCAACCACACATGGATGTTTCTTGTCCTCTCTCCTTTCCATCCCCTGTCTCTAAAAATAAATAAACTAATTAATTTTAAAAATTAATGCTATAAATGGACCTATTTTTTGGCTACTTATTTTCTAAATCAGATTTCCATAACTCTAATTTAGACATCAGAAAAGAATGTTTAAGCAGAGTTTTATAATCTGTTGTTAATCTTACTCACTTCCTAGGAGGACACTAACATTGTATTTCAAATTTGCAGGTGTTTTCCCTCCTACGTTTTCATAGCTAATGTCCAGGAACCTTCCAAAATAGTCCAAAATAAATATTGAAATGTAGATAAAATCAATTAGATATAAATATAGTGGGCTAAAATTAAAAGTAGGCATCAAATGATGATAAAGGGAGAGGGGTCCTACTTCAATGCCTCTGACGATTCACTCTGGCAGAGTGAGTACCAAACCACTGGGAATCTCCAAGAGACAAACGTAGCCATTGGCAGGTGTTACGATGCTGTTCCATGCGATGGACCAACTTGACATCTGTGTGGCACCTGGTCTTTAAAGCTCGAATACCATGTTTCTGGAGAGCTACTTACATCCCACTTCTAACACGGTGGTGAGATGCAATAATATACTTTGAACACACGACGTGGGGTGATTGGACACAGTGACGTCCACATCACTCTCTGTTGTCCTGGGGACGCATGTTGCACAGATATTCCGTGGGATCTGCACCCCACGTTACCCTGTTACCCTAGGTCAGGATATAGTGGGGAGGCAGGATTATTCTGGCGGTCAGTAAAGCTATAAGGTACCATTTGGTTTCCATGTCTCAGCCCACCAGGCACAGCTGACAGTTGTCCCAAACAAAGGCTCTGCAATACTTATTAAAAAATTAAAGGCACTGGGATGACATCGGTTAACAAGATTGTATAGGTGCAGGTGTACAATTCTATGACACGTCATTTGTTTATTGTGTTGTGTGCTCACCATTCAGTCTAGTCTTCTTCCATCTCCATATATTTGACCCCTTGACCTCGTCTACCTCCCCCACCCTCTCCCCTCTGGTAACCACCCTACTGGTGTCTGTGTCTGGGAGGTAGTTCATTTGTTTGTCTTGGTCATTTGTTGCTTTTCATTTTATATCCCACACATGAGTGAAATCACATGCCTCTTGACGTTTTTCCACCTGGTTTACTTCGCTTAGAGAGAGACTCCCCAGATCCATTCATGTTGTCGCAACGAAAATGTGGTAACTCCTTGATCCTACCCCAAGACGAGACTGAGGAGTCCATCAACATGGTGGATGAGGTTGGGAGAAGGACATTCTTCGTGTTGGATGAAGGGAGGGACGTGGGTATGAATGGACATCGAAATAGACCCGCTGACAGCAGAAACATGTGCCAAACATTTAGGCACCCCCCTGAGCTGGCCACCAGGCTCTGACGAGCACCTCTTCGAACTCAAGTTGGCATCACAGGAGCCAAGAGACCAAAGACATGGAGAGCAACTAGCAATCACCAGGGTCTGGGGGAGGGGGAGGAATCAGGTGAGACTCTTTAAAGAGTCCAGGGCTGATGGAGGGTGACAAAAATATTCTGAAATCAGCCACTGGTGGTGTTTGGTGAGTGTGCCAAGCACCACCAAATTGTAGGGTCCAGCACAAAGAATGCCCCTTTTTAATACAACATCTTTTATTACAAAATGATAAACATGTCATTCTGTCACCTGGCACTGTCTCGCTTGAGCACACCCTATGACCCGTTTAAGTGAAATATGCCAGTGAAAACTATAAATTTTGACGCCTCTATTATTACCCTACCAACTCAAGCAGGCCCTACTTCTGCCGGAACCTGTAATACTGTAGAAGGCAGAATTTCATGTTACATGAATTATACTCCACAAAACTCTGAACTTAAAACCTATGATTTCGAACCTGTGAACTTGTGATAATGTAAGAGGGTGAAAATCATATATTGAAATCCTACAGAGCAAGAATCTTAAAGCTTTACCTTTATTTGATTGGCGAACATTTCTTTTAAAATGTTAATATCAGAGGGAGTTTTTTCCAGGGGTTCGGTATTCAGAAAATGACATTTCGAAGGAAGCTCCAAAGATCTTTCCTTTGACATTGAATCTTCCCCTGAAAGGAAAAGCGATATAGAAGGTTGAAGCTGGAAGGCGTTGAGTTAGTTGGTAAGAATGCACATACGCCCCTGTGGTAGAAAGCCCCTAGGTGTGCTTTGAAATGCTGCACCTGTCCTTGGTCACGCCCTCTTTCCGAGTCAAGCCCAAGGACTCTCTCTGTGGGCACAGTCCACACATCAGAAAGCAGGAAGATCCCATCTGTCCGCTTGGTGAGAGTGGGCCTGGGCTGCAGGAGGCACCATGGTCTGACACCCTGGAACGTCTCTGAAATGTATTAAGTCTTGCTTGTTTCACCATAAGCTGTGCAGAAATTCAGGGGCTTTAACCATTAACCTCCCATAATATTCCAGGTAGAATTCTGCCCAAAACAGATGTTTGGGGCATGCTAGTCTTAATTTCACGTTATTCTTTTTTTTTTTAAATTTATCTTTAGAGGGGAAGAGAAGGAGAAAGGGAGAGAAATATCGATGTATGGTTGCCTCTTGTGCGCCCCCTGCTGAAAACCGGCCTGCAGCCCAGGCATGTGCCCTAACTGGGAATCGAACCACGATACCCTGGTTTTCAGGCATACTCTCAATCCACTGAGCTACACCAGCCAGGGCCACCTTATTCTTTATATAACATTCTTTCAGCTAACTTCTTAATGTTTTTGGAGAGATTAGTAGTAGAGAAAATAATAGCTTCTCCCTCTCTCTCTCACATCTCTATCCTTATATGTTTTTTTTTAATTTATCAGCATGACCTGGTTAATAACATTATACAGGTTTTGGGTGTACACTTCTCGAATGTATTATATGTATATTATATTGTGTGTTCACCACCTCAAGTAAAGTCTCCTTCCATCACCATTTATCCCCCTTTACCTCCCTCCACCTCCCCGACCCCTTTCCCTCTGGTCATCACCACACTGTTGTCTGTGTCTCTGAGTTGGATTTCTTCTCCCCTTTGTTCAATCCCTTCCCTTTCTCCCGACAGCCCCCATACACCCACCCCTCTGACAGCTGTAAGTGTGCTCTCTGTATCTACACGTCTGTCTGTATTTTGTTGGCTAGTTTATTGTGTTCATTAGATTCCGCATAACATCTTACAGCAAAGAGTTTTGCATTTTGCAGCCCCCCAAAAAACTTCTTCTTCTACGAGACAGTGGGCAAGATGCAAATAATGCTACAGGACCGTGACAACTTCACGTGGATCTCAGACCTGGAAGGCCTCTTGCATCTCCATCACCTGCTCAGATCCCCACATGGCAGATGAGCAGTTGAAAACAGATAACCATTCAATGCTTCCTCTAGGCTGTTTCCAGCGAGCCTCCTTCTGCTCCTGCTCCTGCCTGTCTACCATGCAGGAGGATAAATTAACAAATTTTGATGTCTCGAGAGTAGGGACAGTGTTTTCCCTTCCATGGGTTCTCCTGTCTCATGGGCAGTGCAGTGGATTTTCTCTTCCTCGATGAGCAAGTTGGCGAATTTGGAGTGATGGAGGGTCACAGGCTTAGGATCACATTGACCTGTCCTCATGGTGAGGATGGACCCCCCTGCCTCAGTTAAAACTCTGGTCCAGTCATCCCCACTGTCGATGAGCCTGCGCCCTCTTAGCAGGAACTACTCCAACGCAGTGGAAGAGAGATGACTTGAAGGGTGACCGCTCCCCGTGCTGAACTGGACAGGTTCTTGGCTACGGAATTTGTCACTTCCAAGACACTCACCTGCAGGGAGGTAGAAGACACCCGCCTACAGCTTGTCTCTAGTCCTGTGACTTCTCAGATGACGCAAAAAATAGCTCCATGGCCAGGACCAAGCCCAGGAATTGGAAACTGCCTCTTTATTGTCCTGAGACATGCAGGATGGAAGGATACCAGTAGGAAGTAGTAGGAAAGGACCCCCATCTACTGTGCCAACCTAGCAGAGGGCTGGGACAAAAGCTGGTACTCAAACCAACTCAACTCATTGTCACCAATTCAGCGCTCTTGGCTTCTTCCTGTCCCAGGCTCTGCCCCTGTTACTATAACCCCACATCCTATGTGGCTCTTCCTGAAACTCACAGGTGCTCCAGCCTTCCTGGGACCCAGAAGGACCCCCTGCCCCCAGTCTGGCTTTGGGTCTCTCCAGACCTCATGTCCCATGAGCCGAATGCATGGCCAGAGGGTGCCTTGTCTAAGACATGTCCCTGGGCACCTCCCTTTCCGTGAACAGAGCAATGAAGTGGTCCCCTCGCTGCAGACTGTAGCCGTGTGAACACCAAGGCTGTTCTGTTCTCACTCCTCTGCAGGTGGGCAGTAAGATGCCTGACCTGGAGCAGCATCCAGGTAACAACGCATGTAATGCTGCTGAGCAAGCAGAAAGTTCTCACACGTAGTGGCCTTCTGGTGGTTTGTGTCCGTGGAAAAATCTTATTCTCCTGCTGACACTCAAGGGTCTATTGTAATTTGACACTAAAGGCTTCACAGTTTCCACCTTCTGCACCAGTGGTTGTTTGATATAAGCACCAAGATATTCTGAGTGAGCAACCCCAGGCCCGTTTGCTCCAGATTTCTGGATGAATAAGAACCCATCATTAACAACCCCCCATATGAAGGTACCTGGACCGTGGAGTTGGGGGAGATAGAAGACAGTAAAATGGGAATAAATGGTGTTGAAGGAGAGTTGACTTGGGTGGTGAACACACAGTACAATGTATTTTCTAGAATTCTACACCTGAACTTCCGCCAAGATGGAGGTGTAGGTGGAACCACCTTGCCTCTGTGCACAACCAAATCTAAGAACAACTATTTTTAACAACAAGAAACACAACCAAGCCACACAGAAAATCGACAATACGGAGTCTGAAGACAACGAAATGCTCAGCTAAACCGGTAAGAGGAGCGAAGCCAGCAGCGGAGCAGGTTGGCAAGAAAAAATCCCCGAACGGGTGGTGCGCAAGCAGCCGAAGGCACAGATCGCGGGCTAGCTACGGGAGCACACAGGGAAGAGGCGCGGATGGCTGTCTGCGGTCTGTCGCGCATCTGTGTGCGGATAAACCAGTGAGGAGGGGAGCCGTCGCGGGGCAGCAGGCTCGCACAATTCCGATCGGATAAACAGGCCCAGGGCGAGTGGTATAACTGGACGGACTGGGCTAGCGGAGAGGACCGCCATTGCTCCCTCTCTGACCACGCCTCCACACACAGCGTCAAAAACCAGCGACCTGGGTCGTCTCGTCTTGGTAAACAACTAAAGCTTCGCTCTGCTTACTTAACGGCATGAATAGACCAAAAATGGCTCTAGGACAATTCAGAGCCCCAGAACCGATCGATCTAAGCGATGAAGAAATAGCCAGTCTTTCAGATGCACAGTTCAAAACACTGGTTATCAGGATCCTTACAGAACTGGTTGATTTTAGTCACAAATTAGAGAAACATATGGAAGCTAAACTAATTGAAATGAATGGTAATACAAAGGAAACCAATAGTAATGGAAAGGAGATTGGGACTCAGATCAAGGGAGTGGGCCAGAAGAAAGAAAAAAATGATCAAACAGAAAAGAATGAAGAAATAAGAATTCAGAAAAATTAGGAGAAGCTTAGGAACCTCCAGGACATCTTTAAACTTTTCAACATTCGAATTATAGGGGTACCAGAAGGGGAAGAGTCATGAGTGGAAACCTTATTTGAACAAATAATAAAAGAGAACTTCCCCATTCTGGCAGAGGAAATAGACTTCCAGGAAATCCAGGAAGCTCAGAGAGTCCCAAAGAAGTTGGACCCAAGAAGGAACACACCAAGACACATCATCATTACATTAGCCAAGATTAAAATGAAGGAGAGAATCCTAGAAGCAGCAAGAGCTAAGGGGACAGTCACCTACAAAGGAGTTCCCATCAGACTGTCAGCTGATTTCTCAAAAGAGACCTTACAGGCAAGAAGGGGCTGGAAAGAGGTATTCCAAGTCATGAAAACCAAAGACCTACAACCAAGATTGCTCTACCCAGCAAAGTTTTCATTTAGAATGGAAGGACAGATAAAGTGCTTCTCAGATAAGACCAAATTCAAGGAGTTCATCATCACCAAGCCCTTATTCTATGAAATGTTAAAGGGACTTACCTAAGAAAAAGAAGATAAAAAAGATGAACAGTGAAAGGACAGCAAACTCACAGTTATTAACAACCACACCTAAAACAAAAGCAAAGTAAGAGGACAGCTAGATCAGGAGCAGAACCACAGAAATGAAGATCACATGGAGGGTTAGCAACAGGGGAGTGGGAGGAGGAGAAGGGGGGAGAAGGTACAGAAAATAAGTAGCATAGACAGTAGATAGAAAATAGATAAGGGGGAGAGTAAGAATAGTAGGGGAAATACAGAATCTAAAGAATTTGAGACACGTGTTCATGAACTAAAGGGGGAAATGGTGGGGGAGGGGTATGCAGGGTGGAGGGGAATGGAGGGGGAGAATAGAACAAATGTAATGGCATAATCAATAAAAAAGTTAAAAAAAAAAAAGAATCTACACCTGAAACCTATATAATTTCATTAACCAACTCCACCCCAATCAATTCAATTCAAAAAAAAAACTTTGATCATAAGAAACATGAGCATTTTATGATATCTGAATTGCTTCACAATAAAATGGTCATTAAAATAAATTATGAGTCAGGGCTTTATTTGGGGGAAAATTCACTGTGGTTAAAACTGCTGGAAATGGATATATACTTCCGAAGCCATTCATTTCCACTTAAAATCCTGTAGAAACACACGTGGTTTTCCCAATTTTGAAGTATGACCTCTAACGTCACAACTGTGTTTTTTTCCCACTGTTATATTGTGCACAGAACTGAGTGAAAGATAAAACCTAGCGAACGGATTAATTTAACCAAACTGACAGGCATTGTGAGGAGAACTGGATATTTGTATTTTCTGTCCCCTGGTGTGGACAGCTAATCTGATGAGGACACTCTCCCCTTTCCCCTTCAAGGCTCCTCATAATTGGGGAAGCCCGTTAGGGGCAAATTGATTGACAAATGAGTTTCAGTAATTAAATGAAGGGAGAAATTAAAAGGCCGATAGACAGGGGGCATTGGTCTTCATTACCTGAGTAGCCCATAAGTCTTCATAAGTAATCGGAGGGCCTGGGAGAGTCCCTGCACCTTCCAGAGGTACCATCAGGAAACATCCTCAGGAGGGTTTTCCGAAGGCGCGTCCCTTGCCTGTGCGGTGTCCTCACGAAACGCACAGGGTCTCTTCCCTTTGACACGGGACCCCTGAGACATGGAACTGACTAGAAATTGGAAAGTGGGCAGCCCGACCCAAAAGCTGCACCAGGAAATGACCAGGAATATCTGGGAGGAGAGATGTTCTGGGGGAGGACTGGCCTGAAAAAATGAGGAGAAGGCTCCATAGTAGACAATTTTATGTACGTCATGCTCAGATGGCATCTGTGGTCTTCTTCTGGATTCTGAGAAATGCATCCTAGAGAAATTTGGGGGGATCAGTTGGGGCAAGCTAACTGTGAGCCACATCATAAAGGGTAAATAAAATAGATGTAAGTGGAAATGTAGCTATTTACTGAACATTTCAGAAAAAATGTATAAAGCAGTATGGGTGATACGATCTTGTTTTGGAAAAAATATATTTATCTGTAATGAAAAGTTCTGGAGGAGTAGATCTTAAGCTACTATTGGTAATATTGGTTACTCTCGTTACTATTGGTAATCACTGAGTGGTAAGCATATGATGGTGTAATTTATTTTTATTGAACCTGTTGGGGTGACACTGGTTAACAAAATTATGCAGGTTCCAGGTGCACAATTCTAGAAAACATCATCTGTACATTGTACTGTGTGTTCACCACCCCAAGTCACATCTTCCATCAACATTTATCCCGCTTTTACTCTCTTCTACCTTCCCCACCCCCTCCCCAAGAATTGCCACACTGTTGTCTAGTGTTTTTGAGTTTTTCCTTTCTGTTTTCTTTGTTGCTCAATTCTTCCAGCTCCCCACCCAACACCCCCCTGACAGCCACCAGCCTGTTCTTTATCTATGAGTCTTTCGCTACTTTCCATATGTCTCACTTTCTGTATTTTTAAATGTTCCGTAATGCATGTACATCGCTTCTGTAATAATAAAAGGCTATGCAATCTTGAAAAAAAATAATTTACATTAAAAACATATGAGGCCCTGGCTGGGTAGCTCAGTTTGGTAGAGCATCCTCCTGACATTCTAAGGGTGTGGGTTCACTCCTGGGTCAAGGTGCAGACAAGAATCAAAAAGTGGAACAAGAAGTCTCTCTCTCTCTGCCCTCTCTCTCTCTTTTCTCGTCTTCTTCCTCTCTCTATAATCAATTTTTTAAAGACAAAGACAAGCAAATCTGATCATTTCTTCTTTTTAAATTAAACTGCACAGCTCTGGCTGGTGTAGCTCAGTGAATTGAACACAGGCCTGCGAACCAGAGGATCGTGGTTCAATTCCCAGTCAGGGCACATGCCTGGGTTGCAGGCCAGTTCCCAGGAGGGGACCCATGAGAAGCAACCATACATTGATATTTCTCTCCCTCTCTCCTTCCCCTCTAAAGATAAGCAAATAAAATCTTTTTTTAAAAAATGTACTAGGAGCTTTAAAAAATTAAACTACACATTTAATGCAAAAATATGCATTTGTCAGTTTTTAGGAGCAAGGCTCTTTGCATATATGTTAACGATTTAAATTCAAGATTTCTCTTTAAAATATACATCTTTGCATGCTCACAGCAACATACTTTAATTTAGAATGAAAAGCAGAGAATCATCTTTAGAAATGTAATTTGTGTTGTGGCTTTTGACAGGACGTCATAATTTGAAGTATGTGTGGTAAAAGCTTGCATTTTACTTTGTTGTGTATCAACATTATTGGGCAATCTTGGAAATTTTCCTTATAATAAATATGGAAAATGTATTCTCCCCTCACAAAAGCACACCATGAATAAACCCATCCAAACTGGATGCATTCATGGTACACAATAGTTGTTTTTACATTTCAGAGAGCAAAAACTGATTTTTATTCTGTTGCATTTTGTTTCGATCACATTTTCACACTTTTTCCAATATTTTATTTTCAGCAAGGGCTGCCTGACTTTCATGTATTCAGACACTCAAGATAATGAAAATGTTCTCATTTCTGAAACACTACTTTCTCCTTCATTCATAATTATATTAATTAGTTTCCAAGAAAATCCTACCAAATAAGTATATCCTCTTCCACACTGACATCGTTCCAGAACTGTGTAGTTGAAAGATAACGGAATTCCTAATAGAAGTCCATGCCCCGTGAAAAATGGTCCATGTTGCAGAACCCAGGCCTGGACCATGGGGAGGCCACACCAGAGAGGCGGACATCAGGAGAAGTGTTCCTTGACCTGGTTTTCTCTGACCATCAGCTTCAACTTCCCAGACTTCCTCACTCATTTCACATGGCGAAGGGTCTGATTGACAAGCTCTTCACCAGCATCTTCTGTGGTGATCACTTTGTAAGGTCTATAAATGTGAAATCTCACTATGTTCTACACCTGAAACTAATACAATATTGTACGTCGAGTATAATTCGGAAGAATTTTACATTTCAGAGTAAAAATTAGACATGAAACAGACAAAAAACCCAACCCAACACAGTATCCACAACGCTTTATGAGTGGGGTTTCAATGACAAGCTACGACCAGTCATTATGGTACCAGCATCAGGGTGGGACACCCGAAAGGTCACAAATAAGACACTTCTATACCTGAAGAGGTAAAGTTTTATAGTTTTATGACTTAGTGCTGTTAGCTGCCCCTTTATTTTCCTTATTTTTCCACATTGTTGGTTCAGAACCACAATGTAAACTTTAAAAATATCAATGAGGCCCTGGATGGCATAGCTCAGTGGACTGAGCACCAGCCTGAGAACCTAAGGGTCGCCAGTTTGATTCCCAATCTGGGCACATGCCTGAGTAGCAGGCCAGGTCCCCAGTAGGGGGCGCATGAGAGGCAACCACACATTAATGTTTCTCTCCCACTCTTTCTCCTTCCCTTTCCCTCTCTCTAAAAATAAGTAAATAAAACATTTTTAAATATCAATGCATAACTACTGAAAGTGTTGTTAACTTTTTCAAGTGAAATGAGAATCTTTCGAGAAGGTTGAGAGTATACTATCTTTCAATATAGTAAAAGAAAAGAAAAAATGAAGGCGGCCAAATTTGACCATGTAGGTAGCTAAAGCAAAGCATGGAAGATAACAAGTTGTTCATTAGGGTGGAGATATTTTTTTAGGAGTATCCCTTCCAGTGTTGCTCTTCATTCATTTCTACTCCTTGACATGACCATTTTTTTTCCTGAGGCTGAAATTTTTTTTGAAAAAAATGTTTAGCTTCATTTACTAAAAGTTAAAGATTATAGCCTTGGCCAGGTGGCTCAGTTAGTTGGAGCACTGTGTTGTATGAGAAAAGATTGCAGGTTGTGTTGCCTGGCGATTGATGTCTCTCTCCCACACTGGTGTTGCTCTTTCTCTCTATCTCTCTCCCCTCTTTCCTCATTCTCCAAAATTAATAAAAAACACACCCTCAGATGAGGATTAAAAGAAAAAGTTACAAATACAAATGCATAGATCTTTCCTTTTTCTGGTGGTAGGGTCCACCCTGCCCATCCCCCACGTGTGCGTGTTGCATGAGATGGTGAAAAAGGAATGCCTATGCTGGTGGAATTGCACAGTGGCAATGCACGCCCGTGATTTGATCACTAACTCTCCAACAAGGACGATGGAGATGGGTAGGAGGAACAAGTGAAGGCAGATGTTGACGAAGCATTCGGAAAGATAGACAGGATTTAAATAAGGGTGAGGAGAAGGGCAAAGTCATTACAGTTACAGAGAGGAGGCTGATTTCTAATCAAGAAGAGGCCGCAGGAATTAGAGAGGAGGAAGATGCAGCAGATTCAGAAATGTGATTAAGTGGAAATACGTGTGGTAAAGAAAACGCACAGTGCTCTACCCTAAATACACATAGGACTGCTTCTCAAGTATCTGTATTGGCAATATAATGAGCAAATTGTTATGAATGATCATGTATTATAATATATTACACATTGGTATGACTATTTAGAATTATTTATATTTATAACATGGCTTCTTCCGCTGTGTATTTGAAAACTTGTTGCCTTGAGAAGGTTATAGACTTGTGTTCAGGGATGCTTTAGGTCATTCACAAAAGTAGTATGAAATGCTAAATTTTTAAATATGTAAGTGGCAACAGAGTAAAATTATCATCATCACCATCATTATCACCATCATCGTCACTATCATCATCATGACCATCATCATCTTCATCACTATCAGTATCAGCATCATCAACATCACTATTACCATCATTACAGGTGAGGCTGATCTGTTTCAAAAAATGAAAACAGGAGAAAATGGGTACAAGCGTCTAACTGTGAAATGAATCAGTAATGTAGGACGGAACAAGACTCTGGCTGTAGGCAGAAGCATGTTTTTTAACTTCCTTTTAGCAAGGAGCATTGATGGAGAACTTTCCAAATGCAAAGTCCTGGGAGAGAGACATTTATCCAAAAAAACCAACACCAAAAAAACCAATAACAACCACCAGTGGACAGAGATCCTTGTCCTTAAAAACTTTATAAAATCCAGTGGCCATGTTGATGGGTATAGTTCATGCATCTTTCTCTAAGCAAAGCGTACTCAAGCTTCTCGTGTGCTCTAAACCTCCCAAGACAGAGCCTGTGAAATACTTTCTTGTAATTTTGTGCTCTGCTGGGTGGTGGATCGGGGCATTTCCCATTGCCAACATAGTGTTGTCTTCCTGCCAATAAATGATTCTTCACGCTGGGTAAATAGATTAGGGCCGACACTCTCAAAGATCCAGGGCACTAGATACCTCAGGCAGGCGGGTGCACTTTATTTTTTAACAACTGAAGATTTTGTAGCAGTAAGAACCTGGGGAGGGGGGAAAGATGGCTACAGACAAGAGAGTCACCCAACCTATAAAACAGGACTAGAATCGTAAGCATGCGGAGAGCCTCATAGCAAAGCATTCTTTTCAGGTCACGGATTCATTTAGCAAATATCAGTATTTCCCACCGCCTCCAGTTTGTAGGTGAAGCGAGGTGGAGAATGAGCAATTAACCATAAACAGGGACAATGTGAATATCTCTGAACCCCAGTGTTTTGGATTTGAGGTTTTCCCTAAGGGTATGCTGGTAAGACAGGGTTGAGTTCTCTTAAAATGTAAAACTGGACATCAACTCAAGAGCTGAGATCCCAATGGAGACGTTTCTAAATTGAGAAAAACAAAGGAAGGAGAGTAAATATTGTTTCTCAGAAGGAGGCAATTTTAGTCCCCAGCAAGAGAAGCCAGGTACGCTATCACACAGGGTGTGTTTATGCAAAATAATTATTTATTACTTGAATGATTCCTAACTTCCTACTTCCATTTTATTTATTTTTTCTTTTTTAAATTTATTTTCTTTAATTTTTTTTATTGATTATGCCATTACAGTTGTTCTATTCCCCCCTTCATTCCCCTCCACCCTACCCCCCTGTCCCCACCATTACCCCCCTTTAGTTTATGACCACGTGTCTCAGGTTCTTTAGATTCTATATTGCCCCTATTATTCTTGCCCCCCATCTATTTTCTATCTACTGTCTATATGCTACTTATTTTCTGCACCTTCTCCCCCCTTCTCCTCCTCCCACTCCCCTGTTGCTAACCCTCCTTGAGATCTTCATTTCTATGTTTCCACTCTTGATCTAGCTGTCCTTTTAGTTTGCTTTTGTTTTAGGTGTGGTTGTTAATAACTGTGAGTTTGTTGTCCTTTCACTGTTCATGTTTCTTTAACTTCTTTTTCTTAGATAAGTCCCTTTAACATTTCATATAATAAGGGCTTGGTGATGATGAACTCCTCTTCCATTTTAGATGCTAAGACCAATGCCACGATGGCCTTGACCGTTGTGGCTCAGTGTGTTGGACTTTATCCCACAGGGTCTCCAGTTTGATCCCTGGTCAGGGCACATGCCTGGGCTGTGGGTTCAGTCCACAGATGAGCTGTGACTGAGAGGTAACCAATCAATGTTTCTCTCCCTCTCTTTCTCCCTCCAGTCTCCTCTCCAGAGCCGCAAAATAAATTTAAAATGTGTTTAAAAATAAAAACTCCTCTTCTGAGGATCTACTCCTATCCCCAAAGCACAGCCTTCCCAACATCGCCCACCAACTGCCTTCTTTCAAAGTTCCAGAAAAGTTTTTGATGCCCGAGTCCAGTTTTAGAGAGGATTTATGGGCTGTGATGTGTTCCAACAAGGTCTTTCGTAATCTGACTTGACAGAATTGTTATCACATCCCAAGCCGTCCTGGGTACTTTGTATTCTGTGAATATGCATGACATCAACTGGCTTCTAAGCCTCTTGTTTCTTGGTTCTGCAAGGGCTGAACTGTTTTCCCTTGCACACAGGGGGACCGCTGGATTCAGAGTTGAACGCACGGTGGGGGGGGAGCTTGTTTTCATGGGCTGCTTGCTTTGTAATCAAAGTTGATTGTGTGGCTTGGCTTTATAATGCAATGAGCACCGTGGCATGCATAGCAGAAAGCCCTGCAAGACGGCAAGAAATAACCACCAGGCACAAACATATTTTTTAAAATCTTCATGTGAGGAAATGTGTATTGATTTTAGAGCGAGAGAGAAACATCAGGGTGAGAAACATCCATCGGTGGCCTCCTGGTTCCCAACAGGGAATCAAACCCATGTCATAGGTATGTGCCCCGACTGGGAACCACACTGACCACAACCGGTGAACGAGATGATGCCTAACCAATTGGTGAGGACCATACATTTGTTCTTGCTTGGAGTCTAGCTGAATTGAAGGAGGCCAAGAACTTCAAAAGGCAAAGAAGATAGCCACGACCTTATTGGGTTCTCTGTTACCCTTTTGCATTTTCTAGAGGACCTGCTGAGCTAGACAGCAGACAGGTTCAATTCCATCTAATCCCACTGGGTGTGTGTTCCTAAGTGCCCACTGTACCTTTTATTCTGCAGCCAAATGCTCAGCGAGTGACCATATTATTTGGAACAGGCATAGATTACTTGTTTTCCTTTCTTAGCGGAAAACTCTGACTTGTCCTTGGAGGTAGAATGGTCCCTTGTCCCCACTCCCCTACAAGGCTGCTTGTCTGCTCATGTTCTCCTTAATGCATTACCCTGAAGATGAAAATAAGAACCGACCCATTGGGAGGCCCAATGGGCCCATAATGTTGTTATCTTGGGTCATCTTTCCATCACTCAGCACCCCAATCTGCTCTGATCTGGAAACTTTATGGTCCATATGCACCAGTTTCTGCCATAGCAGCTCTGATTGAATCATAGAGCAACAGTTCTGCAACTGGAGAATAACACCTTCACCCTAAAGAGAAAAAAAAACCAGAGTATTGGCAGAAAATCGATCTGCCGTGCCCTGTGAAGGAAAGACTCTGCGAACCAGCTCACGTCTTGAAGGTGCAGAAGTGCAAGGCGTCGCTGTCTGTGCCCGAGAAGGCTGACTCCCACTTACCTTCACCCAGTCTTCCTTCTCGCCAGCGACTTTGAGAAAACAGGAAGAATGCAATCTTCTGACTTTGAAGCCTGCTTCTAAAAATTAATGAGGATAAGAAAAATCAAGTTAGGCAGAGTATCTCGGGTGTAAAGTCTTCTGACATCTTCACCCAATTAAGTATCGCAGGCCAAGGAGATAATTAGGTGAGCAGGAGGTCAGCCGCTTCTATGGAAGGAAAAAATGGAACCTTCTGAGACGCGCGTGTGGATATAATTCCTATAATTTATTCGCTGCAATTAACCATTGCCCATATGTCTTGTGCATGGCTAATGAGACCTTCAATTGACTCCAGAAGCAGTAAGAAAAGGGGGAAGGTCACTCAGAGAATCACTCCTCACCCATGCAGCCCACGGCATTTTCCCCAAGCACAGGTAACATTTTCTCATTTGCGATTAGTGTCTGCTTTGAAACATACCTTCGGAAGCAGTGTTCTATTCATTAAATAAATGGAGCAGAACACGGGTTCCATTAAATACATTTTTTTCTTTAAGTTTCTGCCATCTAATCCATCAAGCATTATATTTTTGTGTCTTGACTGTGGACTCACAGAGAAGTGATTGATGCCTCGAACCCTGCCTTGGGCAAGATGGAAGAGTGTTCGACATGAGCATCAGTAAGAGACTTCAGGGGAAAAAAATACCATGATGCCATCAACCTTTCATGTCCTGAGGTGTGCCCTTCATCTTAGTCAATTCCAGGTGTGGTTGACCCAAGAGGAACTTGTACAAACAAGCAGGAAAGGGCCCTTAGAGAGACATTGACTTAATAAGAAGGGGGGTGTCCAGGAGTAATGCTTCAGTCCCCGAAAATGGCTCTTGCTAGACTGACCAAGAGAGGCTGAGATTCACCTTGTCCATGGGTCTTCCACACAGAGACTCATCTGCATGAGTCTCAGGGAACTCCAGCGGGGACCAGGGCACAGAGAAGGGACCTCCATACAAACCACCAAAAGCGTTGTCTTCAGCCACGTGTATAAGACTCAGGCGTCTCTGAACTCATGCTGCTACAGCTTAGCTAAAAAAGAAAAGGCAATGGCTCTCAGTTCTTCAGACACTAAAACATGGTTTTAGCAAATTCAGACTTCTGAAAAACTCGATGGACTTGGGTCTTAGCCAAGGACACGTGTCCTCACATGGCCCCCGGTTCTACCAGAACACCAGGTCCCAAAAGCAATGGCTCCCACAGTCCCTGACCATTCTCCACCTGCAAAATGGTCAGGGGCTATTTACAAGGGATGAGAGAGTGGCTAATCCCGAGGCCCTCCTGTGAATGTGTATAGAACTACGAGAAAGTTCGTGCACCATGGGGACTGCTGCACATAATCAATAACACAAATCTAAAAAGATGTAACTTGTCCCCTAATTCATTGGAAGATGTTACTGATGGAGCCTGGAAACCCAAGACCACGTGACTGAAATGATTTCCTTTTTTCCCCTGAGCAAACACAGCTTAGCTGGTAGTGACGAGAGAACAAGGTGTCACGTCTTGATTGTATGGCACTCCTGAGAACTGTGAATGCATATTGAACACTCTGCCCTGTGTAGGGTCACAAAGGTTCTACTCTTGCACAAGACTGGGTTCTGGAGTGGGACGGGTTAGGATTTAAGCTTCTACTGCAAGCCCGTCACTACTATGAAGACTAGACACTAACGCCGCTTGGGTAGTACTCCTAACACAGTATGCACCTGTTGACATCAATAAAATCTTGCAAGTCTGGGGACCACGGACAGTGGGGAGACTCTGAAACCAAATCACAGTTTTCATTATGACCTCCTGTAATTCTTGCAACCGCAAAAACAGAGTGTACAGATTCAGCTGCTTCTATGTAACCCATGAATACGGTTAGTCTCCCATTACAATCCACTTTGGTTTCAGCTAGAGAATCAAACCAGTAAGTTCACCAAATGAGAGCAATATCACCACTGGTGCCGATTTCAAGGCTGTGTCTAAATTATCCCTAATACATGCAGCACCATTTAGAGATGAAGAGAGTTTAAATACTGGAGAGAAAATTATTTGATGCAATATAAAGAAGACTGTGTTTAAGAATGGAATTAAATGAACTTGTCTATGCCTCCTGCTCACCTCCTGCACTGAATGTTTGTTTCAATAAACAGTGGTGATGTCACTCTGTGAACCCTCTCTATCCTTTATCAGGTACAGCAAAAAGTAACTTTTGGGCACCATGCTAGGATGCTACACAAAATCAAACAAAAAGATGCCAACACATCGGACATGAGGACAGGCAATTTGATGGACAGTTTCCTACACACAAATGGAATAGCCTTCCTCTCCCTGGGACTAGGTGCTAAATGAAACAGAGAACTGTTGCCAATCTCATTTCTTTACTGCAGTTGAGGTTTGTCTGAGTGACCTTCTTCCAAGTTTTGTCAGGTGTGGCAAATAAAAGGCAAGAGGTTACTTGAGTTTGCTATTTCCTAGCAATAGTTGGTATATTCTCCCTAACCAGCCAGTACACCATTCTGCAAAGGAACTGCCATAAAATTTAGAGGGATAATGCAGCCCACAGGGAATGTTGTGCTTGTGGTTTCCCGTATATCATTTAATGTATTCCTCTTAATGATCCTGTGGTGGTTACACACTGCTATTGGATCTGAAATCCATTGAGAAAAGCCATACAGAGGAGCCCTCCAATGTGACCTTGAATGAGCCATGCAGGAAGAACCTGTGACTTGCTTCTAGCCAATTAATTATGTCTAAGGTGATAAGGTGTTATCTGCATGGTTAGGTGTTATTATATGAGACTCTGTGTGAACAGGCTGAGTGAGACATGTTCCTGCTGGCTTTGGTGAGGGAGCTACCCTGCTGTGAATTGTGTGTGGAGATGGGTGTGTAGCAGGAAATTCTAGGACACCTCCAAACACTAACAGCATCCTGGTGACGGGCAGCAAGGAAATGTGAGTGTCCTGCCTACAACACGAGCAGCTGGATTCTGCCAACAACCACCTGTGCTTGGAAGACAAACATGAGCTCCAGCAAAAAGCAGAACAGCCTGGAGTCTCAGGAACTCAGGCCCGGAGCTCTCCTCCTCATAGAACTGATGCATCAAAAACAAGTGGCATTTGAACTTGCTACGTTTGTGCTCATTTGTTACGCGGCACGGCTACCCAATACAGAATTCTTAAAGAGGAGCTGGCCAGGATGTAACTGAATAGCCCAAAATAGCTCACCATGCCAGTTCTTGTCTTTATTCTTAAATCTCAAAAGCTGAGACTCAATGCTGTGTTCAGTCTTGGGTGACATTAGCCACACTCGTATGATTGATGGGTAGCCCAACAATGCTTATTGGTGGATCAATCCACCAGGGTCCATCCAGACAATGGCGTGTTATTCAGTGTGGAAAAGAAATGAACTACGTAGCCATGGAAACACATAATGGAACCATAAACGCACAAGTGAAAGAAGCCACTTGGAAAAAGCGACATACGACAGGGATCTAACCCTGTTCTGTCTCGGAAAAAGGCACAACGGTAGAGACAATGAAGAGATCAGTGGCTGCCAGGGCTTGGGGAGGGAGGGAGGAAGAGGGAACATAGATTCCAGGGCAGTTGAAACTACTCTGATGCTACAGTGGTGGAGACAAGTCATTCTACATTTGCCCAAACCCATAAAACATACAGCAGCAAGATGAACCCTGATGTGAACAGTGGACTCCGGGTGACAAGGATGTGTCTGTGTAGGTTCATCATCGTAACTGATGTGCCAATCTGAAGAGATGTTGGCAATAGGAGAGGAGGTACCCAGGTGTAGGGTGAGTGTCAGGGCATATGTGGGAAATCTCTGTCCCTTTCTCTCAATGCCCTTTGAAACTTAAACTGCTCTTTAAAAAAACAAAACATGGTCTTAGTTTTCAAAAAAGATGGAGCTTGTAAAACAGTGGAAACTCATCTGTATTAAGACCTAGTTACTCATTTTGATTCATTCATATCCCCCACTGTCCTCAGCCTTGGCGCCATGTTCTGTGGGCCCCCCACTGCCCCCCAGCCTTGGAACACATCAGAATTCGGTGCAAAGCCTTGCAAAAGGCACTGTGGACTCTAGACCCTGGACAGGCATCTGAGACTCAGAAGCCTGCCTCTCAGGTTAATTCTCCACTCTCAGAAGGGCAGGCTCCTTGGAATAGCAAGTAGGTCCCCGGTGACAGAATCGAGTGAGGTGTCAAAAGTCTTGGAATGAAGAAACCCGTGACTTTCGCTGATGTGCAATTTGAGAGCTGGGTGCATCTCTGAAATACATAATAAGGCCAAGAGAAAAGGGAGGGCTTGACTCTGAAGTCAAGGATAGACATGGGAGAGGAGTGCCTCTTTGACAAGGGCAGGCTCAGAATCTGCGTGGGAGTCTCAGCTCTGTGTGGACGCCGGTCCCAGCCAGGCATGTCCCGAATGGAAGGAAAGGAATGCACCCAATCTTAGGCTTGCGCCCTGCATCCCAGGTTTCTCTTATATCTCTGTAGCCAGACATAGATGAGTCCCATCATCCAACTACCTCACAGTGGTCCCGGGTGCAGAAACACAGTTTCAACTTCTTGTATGATTGCAAATTTATTTCCTGGCCACTGTCACAGAAGAGGCACCAATGCAGAATCCGAAGCAGATGTCCTGTGAGACTGGATGGAATAGCTGCTTCTTTCCCACAACTTTTTTTGGTGGGGCATACCAACACTGCATCAATATGATCAGTATAGAAATAGCACCATTTGCTGTGTTCTCCAAATAAATTTTCTTTGTTAACCCAAGACTTAGATTTCTAGGAGTGCCAATCAAGTGCCAATTAAGAGCCACTCAGCATATCAGGAGGTACCTTGCTACTCACAGAAGTATCTTAGCCATTTAGCTAAGATTTGTGCCTGGCACATTTTTCGGTCCCAGCATGGTTTTTGAATCCTTTTTATTTGTCAAGAGATATCCCTCTATCTCACAATGTATTTCAGTATTGAGTACCTGATAGAGTGAGTAAATAGGATTTTAGTGAACATTAACCTTTTCTAAAGAGACGCCTGGCCTTGGTTCTTTGTTCCTGGGAGACAGTGCTCCGGTCACTAGAATGTCCTATCTCCTACAAGTGGCTTTGTTGGCCTGCTGTGTTGGGCCACAGGGGACAGTCAATGCTCAGGCGAGCATCCCTGGCTGGCAATATTCTCTGTGTCATCAAGATGTCACTCACATCCAAGAGCGGTAGCCCCATTCATGGCTGCACAGACTGGGAGCAGTGGGCACTCCATAGTGGGACCATCTCTGCACCCTGGGCCAGGTGCCACTCACTTGGCTGATTTTACTTCTGCATGTGGCATTTAAAAAATCCAGAAATGTATTAATTTACAGGATGGACACCTGAAATGGAGGTGTGGGTGGTCCTTTCTGGAGGTTTTGAGGAAGGGTGTGTCCCAGACTCCTGTCCCAGCTTCTGGTGACAGTTGGTGATCCTTGGTTTGTTCGTGGATGTCCTCAGCTCCTTTTAATGAGTGTCTTCTCTCTCTGTGTCCCACCAAAGCCCTCGATATAACAGCTTACAGAAAGTCCCACAAGTCCTTCTAACAAACAATCAGCAGGAAAGATGGTATTAAGGACCTCCCCCCTGGAAGCTGCCCCCTGGTCTCTGAGGAGACACCAGTTCTGTGGGACGTGTGCTCTCTCCGATAGGAGCTGGTGTCATGCTCTCAAATTCCCGAGATATTTCCAGGGAAACTTTGGAGCCAGGGGAGAGTATATTGATCTTCAGGGGAGTCTCCCCATCTGCAAGTACATGTACTGGATGTTGAGTGTGTTCTAGAAATAACAACCAACAGTGGTGTGAGCTGCCTGGGCCTCCCTAAGGTGCGTCATCAACATTCACACATCTAGACCACAGTTTCCAGCATCATTACTGCCATCTCATGGCTTTCAAGACTTTTGGGAAATGGTGGAAGCCAGTTCTTGTGGCTTTATTTGCAGTTTATGCTCTGAGAGTTGTTCTAATCTACCTCCATACACACACGTATGTTGGTATGTGGGGCATATGCGTAGTCCTGTTTCTCCTACACAAGTAAGCATCAGGACACACCTTATCTCCTGTATGCCTTTCAGTTTTTTGGTTTTATTTTCACTCAGGATAACTGGAACTTGTCACAGACCCTGTCCAGCAGAGTCCGCCTGTTGTGGTTGAAGATGAGAATCATTCACAGGCGACAACAACCCTGTGTGGAAAAAGGGAACAGGCACGACTACTCTCTCAAGGGGAGAGTGCCTATGGTGCCTCGGCCACTCCCTCAAGAGGGACCCTTGCCTAGACAGGCTTTTATTGTTTTCCTGGGCTCTTACCTCATAGAAAGATTTATTATCTATCACATAGAATATTATTGGCTACATTCTAGGTACATTCAAGGAAATAAAAATAACATGCAGAAGGGGATGGCAATGAACTCATTAGCTCTGTCCTTGGAAGAGCTCATACAGGCTTTGGAAGTTACCTTGAGGATAAACAATATACATCTGTTGTTTTAGACCAGGGTGAGGGAGTTTTAGCAAGAGCAAGCCATAACAGTTCGTATGCATTTTCTAGGCCTGATTCCCATGAGAAAACTCAGTTTGAAGGTCTGGCTCCTGCCCACCACCTCGCTTCTGTAGGTTTTCCACACAGAGCTGAGTCACATTGGCCAGGCCAAGACAAACCGGTCTCCTATAGGAACTCACCCATCCCAATGTCCTGGTTTCCCATTTTGCCTCTTTAGTTTCATTTTTCTGTAAACCCTAGTCTATGAAAGCAGTCCTGTGTCAATGGACATATTGCCAATATGTGAGATTCCAGATAAGGCCACCATGAGTCGGGCTGTTCCAACACAATGCACTCTTTTCAGCTATGTATTGCTGGAAGCGAATTCTAGGCACAATATTGCCAGGGCCAAGGTTTAAATGGATGTGGGCACAGTATCCCCCTAACTAGGGTCTTGGTTCCTCCTGTTTTATTTAGCCAGGGTCCGCAAATCGTGAGTGAACATTTCCAGCAGGAAACCTTTCCTAAGGTTTACACTGCATGCCATTCTGAGTAACACAGTGAAATCTCATGCTGGCCTGGTCCGTCCCACCTCGGGGGTGACTTACCCTTTCGTCCAGCTTGTCCACACTGTAGATGTTTCCTGCCCATTAGTCACTTAGTAGATGCCCAGGTTATCAGAGAGAGAGAGAGACTCGATATCCACGTCACTTTTATCACAGTACATTGTTAGAACTGTTCTAGTTTATTATGGTTGTTAATCTCTTACCATGCCTAATTTGTAAATTAAATTTGATCACGGGTGGATGTGGATAGGGAGAAAAACGTAGTCTGTATAAGGTCCGGTTGCTGTGATCCACAGTTTGAAGCAAGCACTGAGGGCTTTGGGGGGAGTTCCCCTGCAGATAAAGGGGGACAGCGGTGTTGGCAAACTTTTCCCCGACAACTGGGCTCGAATTTCCCCTTCTCACCAGCAACATATGGTTGCTGTTCTTCCATGCCCAGCATGGTGGGTGAAAAGGGATATCTCTGTGTGGTGTTGGTGTACATCCATCTCTAGGGAGGGAAAATAAATTTTCACGCATTTAAAGCCTTTCCCATTGTTTGTTTTGAGAGACCTCGGTTCATTTGCCCCGCAGCTTTCCGAAATTGGTGTGGGGCTTCTTTTATGATCATAGAGATAGTCTTTTGTGTGTATCTTTTCATGGTGTGTGGTTTTCTCTAAACTCTGTTTACAATAGCTTCAGTGATAAAAGAGGTTTATTCTTATATGCAGCGAATTCAGCAGTCTTTAAATTTATCATTTAGGGAATTCGGAAAATGGGAGGGTTTTTTGTTTGTTCATTTGCTGTAGTGTTTTTACTGCTGGTCCATAACTTGTTGCCTGTTTTCATATATATATATATATATATATATATATATATATATATATATATATACACACACACACACACATACACAGAGTTTGGCAGAATCAAGGCTCACTGGGTGTGGTTGGTAGGGTATGTGAATGTCTTGCGTGAGGTGGACAGCAATATTAAATATTTCACCTAAAATGTCCCAGGGTGTGCTTGAGTGTGATGTTGTTATGTTACAAATTGCATGGTTATGATTTTGTAATAAAAACGGAGTGCTATTTGTGCTGGACTATATATCTATATAGATAGATCTATAGATCGATCTATAGCTCTCTCTCTATCTATAGAGAGAGATATATAGATATATGTATCTATAGATCTGTCAATACAGATATATATATAAAGAGATCTCTCTCTATCTATATCTATATCTATATCTAGATATAGAGATAGAGATAGAGATAGAGATGATAGAGATAGAGATAGATATAGATATATCTGAAGCATTCTTATTTATTGTGGTGCATGGTTGGCTGTGAATCTGATTTTATCTTTCAGTTCTCCAGTGCCCCTCCCCCATCGGTCCCAACAGCACCTGGTAAAATGCTCCTTTGTCCCTAATTGTGTGTGATGCCACATTGACCAAATCCTGTGTTGGAGTTCGCACTGGAGTTTCATTTTGCAATTTCCATGGTGATCCTTTGGTCCAGGAACCAACTGCATGATTTTAACTGTAGGTGCAATACAATGGTTTCCCATCAAATGGATTCCAACTCTGCTGGCATGGATCATTGTGGCCATCCTTTGGTACCCCTCAATATTAACCTGGACTTCCCTGGACTTTCCTCAGTATTAACTTCAGTATCATTGTATCCCATAAAAGTGTGCATTGGTGTTTATTTTATTAAGATAGCATTGAGTTCCTGAATGAGGTTGCTCTTTCTGGTTGTTGGCAGAATTCATTTCTTTGGAGTTGGACTAATACCTACTTACCCTCATCCCTGCCTGTCAGTTATGGGGGATCGGGGGAGGTTTAAACCTCAGCTCCCAGAAGCCTCTCTCTGGTCCCTGAAAGTGTCCCCCGGAATCTTGAGCCCAGAAAAGCAGGGTAGAATCTTCGACACTTGGAAACCTTCTCTCGTCTCTATCCGTCACAACTCTTTCTCTCTGCACCTGGAGAAAGTTGTTTGTTAGTAGAGGTTCATGGGTGCCCAGCTGGTTCCTTCAGATACGTTTCCTGGTTTAAGGTCCGTGATATTCACCTCCGATTCCAAGGGCCTCATGTCATGGAATGGACCCTCGTCACCAGTGCTGGCGTTTAAGCTGGGACATTCTACCCCCTGCTAAGGCAAGCATCTTTGCTTTCTTGCATTCCCTGAGTGTATCCTTAAAGGTGTATAGGTGGTGAAACACATTTCCCTTCCTCGAATTTCTTTGCAGGCTGAGAGTGATACCTTCATTCCATCTGCATTTAAACGCTAGCGCAGAGGTATTCCAACCCCAGGTTTTCAGCCCAGAGCCAGAAGCAGAGGGCAATAGCAATTATATCGTTATTGATTTACTTCCTGCTAATTAGACTATAAATGATTGCTCCAAAGGTGGCCAGTGACGGCCCGATACAGGGAGAAGCTTCCATGATAAGAAAAGTAATTAAAGTGTGTTACGCTCCACCTTGAGAACATTTCAACGTTCTCTTAAAAATAAGCACAAAGTCTTTTCACCTTTTCCTTTTATTGTTTTTTCCTTGTTTGTGGTCATACAATATAATATTCATTTCAGAGGTACAGCATCTTGGTTAGGTATTTACACACTTTACGAAGTGACCGCCCCCGCCCCGACATTTCCAGCCCCCACCTGGTCCCAAACATTGTTACTACAATATTATTGACTTTATTGTGTATGCTGCATTTTACATCCTTGTGACTGTGTAAATTTGTGTTTCTTTACCTCTTCTCCTTATTCCCTGAGTCCCTTAGCTCCTCCCATCTGGCAACCCTCAGCCTGTTCTCTAGATCTATGACTCAGTTCCTCTTTTGTTTGTTTATTTACTGTTTAAGACCCCCCATAAAAATCTCTCATCCCTTAGAAACACAAGGATGCGTTTTTCACAAAAGATCTTTGATGGTGATGTGTCCACCTTGCATGTACAAATTCTAAAACTGAACCAACTGCCTCTCCTGCCCCAGCTGGGTCACAAATTTGCTTGAGAATTAAGGGACACCCCCTTCACGATGCACCAAAGCCCATTGCACCCGTGATTTTGCGTGTTGTTCCAGGACACTGTCGGACTCTCGGGATCACCCACCTGGATCCTGAATTGCCCTGCAGGAGGACATACTGTGACAGAGACACCAAGTGCCAACAGGACACTTACTGAACACCCCTGAGGTCTGTCGGGCTTGGGAACCCTCAGCACGAGGACTCAGAGTTCCGAGCGTCGCTGGCATGTCACCTGCCAACCCCGTCAGCATGTACCCAGGGGACATGCTGTGTGTCAACAATTTAAATCACTCCCCACAGGACTCGGAGTCCGAGAGAAACTCACTGTCGGCACGCAGAGGCCGTGGCTGCAAAGCTATTTGTTGGTGTTGAATTGTAATTTTCGGGCTGTCCTGGACCCAGTCTGAGGATCCGAGGCGGAGGCTGAAATGAGCAGGCTGTGTCATCTTTTCCCTAAGAATAGACGTGACCATCTTGTGGAACCGTCACCTGTTCCACACGATTGTTGACGAGAGCAAGGGGTTTCAGAAAGCACCCACACCTGGAAAATAGACAGTGCTTGGAAGCTTTTCTGGGAGGCCCACACCTGAAACGGAAGTGCATTTCAAATTTTGTCTAGGATACAGATTTCTAGGCCCAGTGAATACTGAAGCTCCGCAAAGACTTGAAGGAACAGGTCTGGTCTTATCGGCTGAACGTTTCGATGCTGGCAGGTACAGAAACCTTTCCATCAACACCGGTTTTACCTGGGAAAATAACTCTGGCTGAGATGGAGGCAGATTGGATTCTGCTGCTAACGTGTAAAGAGGTTGGTACTTCAAGAGGGAACAGGACGGGGGAAGGGAGCCAGCCTGGAGATTTCTGCAGCGGTGGGGTCCATGGGATGAAAATCAACCCAGCCCTGCGAAGTGAGAAACAAGTTCCCTCATCGTGATATTAAGTAAACTGGCAAATCCTGAAAATCTCTTACAAAGATGTGCAATACTCACAAAGAAGCGCAAAGGATGTCTCTTCCTTGCCACACACACACACACAAAAACCAGCATTTCTTTACAAACCCTTTGGAGCCAATACAACAAGGGATTTCTAGAAATTGGCCAGCCACCCATAAATTGCAAACCAAACAGCTGAACTAACTCCCTTTTATCCCTAATATGGGGCCCTATTAAGCTTAGAGTCTGACTGAGATCCCAAAGAAAAACATCCTGGTAATTTATGTAGAGCTCATAGGCAAAAAAAAAAAAAAAAAAGTCTAATATCACCACAAATAATTTTTTTTAAGGGGGGAATCTGGGCTGAGCTATAAGAACAGGATTCAATGGTACAATAGTCATCACAGACATTTGGTTTTATTAACAGAAAAGAGAATTGAGTACACCAGATTTATTCACCACCTATAAATATGATCACTTAGAATTCTCAGGGATACACCCATATAGACCATTTCAACACACAGTAACATTACCTATGCAATGTGAGATAAGGGAAAATCAGTATGATCACCTCTTTCTTTTTCTGTTCTGCTGTTTTCAATGAATGAGATTCCTTGAAACACTAGCTATGGCTATCCTAATGCATTCCTTGTATATTTCACATTTTTATGCAAAAGCACGTTAGGACAACAATTCTGGTCAGAAGCCAGATGGGGAGCACTAGAGACCTCGGCTATACTCTCTTGGAAGGGAAAAGTAAACAAATTCAAAGCCCAGCAGCTGCAGGAGAAGAGGGTTTCATTGTATCCACAACTCGTCTGTGTATATTGTTGCAATCACTGATGATCTGTTGCAATACAGAAGGTATCTCTCTGTTTCCCATTTTTCTTGAGATATAATCACCATATGATACTGTATCCGTTTAAGGTGTCCATGCCAAGAACTGATATATCGATTGCAAACTGTCTGCCACAATAAGGTTATTTAAACACCTTGATTATATTACATAATGATTGTTTTCGTAAGAGTGTTGAAGGTCTACTCTCTTACCAACATTCAAGTTCATGATACACTACGGTCAGCTGTAACTCACTCCACCCCCAAAAGTGATTCGTCAGCCAGCTGGAAATTCACACGTCAGTCTTGGTAACTCACCAGTGGCCCCAGCCACACTTGGGGACTCTCTCCAGAACACCACAGCCAGTTCCACTGGCAGAATCATCCCTGGATTCTAGATTCCAAATTCTGTCCCATCCTTTTCCCATGCAAATGCCAGTGTCTGTGTGCTCTAGGTCTGTCCGCCCCCCAAACTCTCACTGTCTCGGTCTGTCCATGGTAAGAAGGCAGCGGCTTGTGGGGACTGAACCCTCCACATTGCACTGGAAAGGAAGAGAGAAAAAGAGAAGCCAGGGGAGGAGAAAGAAGGATTGCGTGGGTCCAGAGAAAATCAGGGAAAAGTTTGATAAGAAAGACGTGACCTGCTTGGGTGTGACATTGTCATGTTACAGAATTACATGCTCATGATTTTGTAATAGAAGATTTTGTAACTAAGAAGGAGCATTGCTTTTGCCAGACCCTGTGTATAAAATTGTTTACTTTATGGTTTTTCCCTAATCATCATTTTGACATATTTTCTTTCTTTTAGAATTATAAAAAACAAATTTTTTCTGCACGTGGTGTTAATTGGAAAACTACCTACTTTTAATTTTGGGGACTCCGGCATTTCTAATTACACAAAATAATGACTCAGCCCTTATTGATTAACATAGGCAATTATGTCATAAGACCAGGCAACCTCCTAATAAAGAGCCTCTTCTCAGATGAACACAGGACAGCCTGGCATTTTTCTGAGATCCATAAATATTGCATTTCACGTGTACAATTCCCATCCCTTTCTCTCTAATTAAGAAAGCTTGCATGAACCGATGTCAATAGAACTGCGTTCGCTCTATTAAATACTCATCACACTTCACTCACGCCCACCATAAATCTAAAATCTGAAACATGGAACAGACATTAGGACTAAAGTGTTTCTTAATTATCTGTACTTCTCTTCCGATATTTGCATTGGAGGAATACACAGGAAAGGGAAGAGAAATGACAGAAAGCAACCAGGAACATCACCAGACATGCATTCCAGAACACAGGTTATGGGACAGAATGTTTTCCCAGCACCACAAAGCAGATGGGGGCACCCAGGATGGAGAGTCTGAGCCCAGGTGTGCAACCTGGGTGTGAGCCCCAGCGTGTCTGTCCCCAGCCATGTCCCTCAGGTCTTTGCCTCCCTGAAGCCCAGGAAGACGGCAGCAACAAAAACCCACCTGCAGTGAGTTTAAGGAAAGAAATATCTTTTTAAAGGCAAAACCACCACTATGCAATCGATGAAAATCAAGTAACTTGCATCTGTGGCCTCTGGAAAAATGTGGAAATGGGGGGCTCTCTATGGTCATTATTTATGAGTTGTTAGATAAAAAGATGCTCTGTAGAGTTACTATTATGCTTATTTGGGACTTATTGAAGGGAAATACGATTTCGTCTACTGGTCTAGGCTGGACCATGGAGTATTAGCACCTTGGGGAAAAAATGTGACCCCTGCAAGGATACAGAGAAACCTCGAGGCCATTGTGCTGAGTGGAGTAAGGCAGGCATGAGAAAAGCAAACAGTGCCTTTCCACTCCCATCAGGCCCCCAGACTAGTTCAACTCATGAGACAGACAGTTGGTGGCCAAGGTCTAGGAGAGGGGGGAGGGTTGTTTAATGGGGCAGTATCTCCGTTGGGGGCCATGAAGAGTGTCCAGCGATTGGTTACACAATCCTGAGAGCATACAAGTCTTTAACGCAACAGTCAAACATGGTGAAGGTAGTAAAATGTATGAGTTTTTCAAAACCACCGTGAAGGAGGGATTAAGAAGCACATAGGCAGGTACAGAACAGACACAAAGAGGCAACATCCAAGCCCAAGGAATATAGTCAGCAATATTGCAATAACCGAGGCTGGAAGTTTTGCATACAGGGTTCCAGATGGCAGACAATTTCAGAAAATGAGGCATCTGGGCCCAGTATGGGGTGGTGGCAGATGAAGGTCAATGAATTGAAGGGGGTCAAGCATCTCTGAGGCCCATCTCTGAAAGGCACAGGACCATCCTGCAAATGAACAGGTCCTTCTGAGTGAGATCCTAGGGTCCAGAGAAAGACATTCAGGGCTAGTCCCCCTAAAGACCACACACAGGACACTAATGTGAGCTTGAAGAGTTGGGGTGGAGGGACACACATCCTTTCCCCCCTATTGTCACTCACTGGGGAGGAAGGTGGGTGGGGGCAGACCTCGGCTTCTGGTCGTCGCCTGCCCTGGGTTTGAAGAAGAAGCTACGCCTTGGCCAGACTCATGGTCAGCTTTTCTACATTGTCCTCCAGACAACGTGCAGACAGACATGTATTTCCAAGGCAATGAAAGGACCTGCAGGAGACAAGCAAATGTATGTGGCCGTCATTGCCTCCTCCTGAAAACCACAGGAGTTAAACTTTTAAAATGCCTGTAAGTAAGGACTGTGATGTGAAGGGGTCCCTGGCATGAGACATCCCTTCTGGAGTCACTTGGAAAATATGTCTGGAGTTTATAGCTGTGCTTACTAACAATTCTCACAGGGGCTATTTCTTCCCAAATGGTCGTGTGTACTCCTTAAGAGAACAAGTCACTCTTTTACTTTTCTAAGGAATAATAGCTATTGTTCCTGGCTGGGTGGCTCAGTTTGTTGGAGAGTTGTCCCATGCACCAAAAGGTTGAGGGTTCGATCCCCAGTTGGGGCACATACAGGAAGCAAGCAATTGGTATTTCTCTTTCATGTTGGTATTTCTCTCTCTCTCTCTCTCTCTCTCTGTCTTTCTCTCCTCCCTTCTTCCCCTTTCTCTAAAAAAATTAATATCCCCTCAGGCAAAGATTTAAAAAAGAATAACTACATCACCATGTGTTTTTATTAAGGAAAATTTCACATGATAAGAAAAAATTCCACCATTTTAAAGGGCTCCATTCACAGGGCTGTATAACCACCAACTCTACCTAATTTCAAAGCATTTTCATCCACTCCTTCTCTCTCGACACCTTTGCCTTCCATAAAAAAATCAAGAAAGGAGAGCATGCCTTAAATGCCTTCCACAAAGACATGGGAAGGAAGTGTTAACATTTTCTCCTTCTCTCCTCTCCTCTTTCTGCAACAGCCTCTTTTGTGGAAATCAGAAAGCTTGCTCCACAAATGTCAGTTGGACCGCAGGGAGCACGGGGCTCTTCAAAGCTGAAGAATACTCTATTATTTAACACTGCTCGAAGATAATCTTTTCAACTGCCATTTCTAGGGAGAATCCTGAAAGCTGATGCTGAAAAGGGCAGGCGGCAGACTTTATTCGGGACTCCATCAGTTAACGGAGTGACTTCTGCCTTCCTCCGGGGGGACCGTGCTGGGGCGGCCTGTGGTATCACAGGGACGCAAATGGGCTCTGGCTGAGCACTTGCAAGTAGTCTCTGTCCCCATGGGTACAACCGTCCATCCATCCGAAAGACAGAAAGAGCTTCTCACCAAAATCAGTTGGGGGACGGCGTGTTTGTGCTGGGTGACCGATATCAACAACAGCAACAAAAGGTGATTGTATGATCTCAATTGTAAGTGGAATGTAACGAACAAAAGCAACCACAGAGCAAAATAGAATCAGAGACATGGAAACATAGGACAGAGGGACCTCTGTCAGAGGGGAGAGGAGGTGGGGACAGACTGAAGGGAGGTGAAGGGACAGGTGGACGCACATCAACGCATGACGCAGGCACAGGGACAACGGTGCGGGAATGTGGGGGGAGTCGGTGGAGGGGGGCACGTGGGGGAAAAGCTGGGACAGCTGCGATAGCATAAACGATGACATATTTTAAGAATGGTTCCGAGGGAAATAAAACTATTGTCAATGTGATCCTACTTATTCAGGGATCTATTTCAAGTGGTTTCAAAGGATTCCTAGGAATTCAAGCAAATTGGCTTCACTGTATGGCCATCATCCTCAAGATGTTTCCAGGGTCTAGGGGAGGTCCAGGCCCCAGAACAAGCAGGAAATTAGTTGTAAGTGATGCTCCGTGATGGGAGACAGAGTCATCTGCCCGTTGTGACCAGGAGACACCAAAGGGACATCTCATAGCAGCTTGAAGAATCAGAGAATTTCCCTGCAAGGAAACTGTGCCTACAATAAGTCTAAAAGGGATGTCCAGGAGAGAGCCTGATGCAAGCTTTAAGAGAACATTCTAGAAAAAGGAAGGTGGTCTTGCAGGTGTGTCCACAGGCAAGAGGCAAGTGAGTTCTGGAAGGTTTTTTGATGGGATAGCAAGAAATGCAAGCAGACACATAATCAGGCCCATGCAACGAAGACATTCGGTGGACTCTGCAAAGAGTGTGTCTTCCTCGTGGTAACACAGAGCTGAGACACAGGGGCTCGGAGCACGCACACCCCAGTCACACACGGGCATCTCCAAAACCCACCCTGAGCAACCAGTTTGGAATTAACTAGAAGCGGTTGAGCAGCAGATGGGGGGCCAGACCTGCTAAATGCGGTCTTTTGGGGCATATGTCGTTTTTTCTCCATGTCTCTTATTTTTGTTTGGAATAAGTGAAGTGCCATGATTTTTAATAATGTTCCTAAGTGATATGTCCAAGCTGCTTCCCTAGCAGGAAAACCTGAAAGGATAATAGATATTCCTACCACAGGTGAGGCCATAGCCCGCTCTCACGGAGCAGGTACCTGTCATGGTCACGAATGCATTCCCTGTGGCAATATTTCATACAGAAAGATCCCCACAGTGTTGCAATTCCCCACACTTTTCAAAGAACATCTGCATGACCTGTAGACACAGATGACAGTGTGGTGACCCCGGAAGGAAGAAGGACAGGGGCTGGGTTGTGGTAGGCAATAATTTTGAATGAGAACTATAATAAAAATTTAAAAAGAGACTTTAGAAATGTCTGCTTTAGGTGAATCTAGATAATTCACTAAACAGCAGTGAGGTAGGGAGAGAGATAGCCTCTTCCCCAAAAGAATAGCTGTCTTGTCCTGTCTCTCCTGAGAATGTTTGACGTGGCATCTACCGCCACCCCCTCCCCCAGGACCACCTCATCTCCACATGTGTCAGTAATTGCATCTGTAAAGAGTCTACTTCCAAAGAAGGTCCCAGTGAGAGATTCTGCGTAGACCTGAATTTTGGTGGAGGCAGTTCAATCCATTACAGATAAGATTTATTCAACAATTTCACTTGAGCTTGCTAGTCAGGAAAGAGCCAAGAGAACGTGGGAACAGGCAGACAATGTAGTTCAGGCTATGTCTCTGTGTTCATCAGAAGCCCCTGGAAATTCTATTTAAAATACAAATGCCCAGAGGGTTAAGTGTGAAATGAGGAAGGAAGAGCCATGAGGGCCCAGGGTCAGAGTGTGAACGAATGAACATCAAATACTGAGAGCAAAGACCTGAACAACAGAGAGATAAACACTGGGAAGAAAAACGCACCAAAGCCAAGGAAAGCAGAACGAGACCGGAATCTGCACTACATTCTACCAGGAGACCTCCTCAGAAGTTCCCCTTTCATGAACCTACCACTGTGTCTGCTCCTCAGCACCATGAGGAATGCCCCATTGAGGGATGGCGGCAGCTACTGGAAGTCTTTCCTAAAGCCAGTAAAATAGACACAGGACAGATGGATGCAAGGAGACTGAGGTTTGCGACGACCTGCCTGGACCTCGACAGTATTATTCTCGAGGGAAATAAGTCAGACGGCAAAGCAGAGGAACTGGATGACTTCACCCATGTGAAGGGTGTCCATGTCCATGAGACAGGA
Organism: Artibeus jamaicensis; assembly: GCF_021234435.1. NCBI lineage: Eukaryota > Metazoa > Chordata > Mammalia > Chiroptera > Phyllostomidae > Artibeus > Artibeus jamaicensis. The sequence goes on from NW_026521989.1 coordinate 2,333,704, forward strand.
CACAAAAAGCAACAAAGGAACAAAACAAACAAAAATCAGACTCGTTGATAGGAACAACAGAATGGAGGGGAGTGGAGGGGAAGTGGTTGGGTGTCGGACCAAGAAGGTAAAAGGAGTCAGATACGGGGTCACAGAGGAAAGTAGGCTTTGGGTGGAGGACACTCAATGCAACACAGAGATGATATGCCGTACAATTGCAGGCTTGAAAGCTATATAATGCCATTAGCCAATGTCACCTCCCTACATTTAAGTGTTTTTTTTTAAAGTAATGTCTATCCTCCAGAGTTAGCTATTACAGATTCCTCCGTTATCTGTCTATAGTTTCACTGAAATGAGTATTAAACATGGCTTTGCCTTAGTGAAAACAGAGGCTTATTGATCAATGCAGTTTTGCAAACTCCTGATTTCTAAGTGTGTCACATTTTAAGCAACAGAGAAAACAGCACAAAAAAAATGACATCCTTCAAACCCCACTCTGTATATAAGAATCATGGTATGCCCAACATGAAAAGTCAGGGTGATATTTACTCTATTTTTTTTATTGGCTTAAATACTGCTCAGCAGGTTGGGTTGGGAAGGTTTTTATCCCACTAAACGTAGAGAATGAAGGCGCCTGCCTTGTGTAGATTTTATTAGGCAAAGCTCAATATTTTCTTCTTTGATACGGGGACAGACTCCTGGGTTCCACTTAGACATGAGTGATGGGCATGTAGCCAAAATTATTGAAAACAAGTATTCCAGGACATGTACAGATCGGTTCACAGCAGCGTTATTCACCGAAGGCAGACCCAAGTCAAACGCCCATCCGTGGGTGCGTGTGTAAAGAAAATGTGATCCATCACACAATGGAATATTACTCACTCATGAAGAAGGGGTGAAGTTCTGGCACATGACACCCCACAGGTTGAACTTGGAAACACAGTGCTCACGGAAAGAAGATAGACACCAAAGACCACATGTTGTGTGATTCTGTTCACACCACATGTTTAGAAGAGGCAGATCCATAGAGACAGAAAGCACATTAGTAGTTGCTAGAGACCAGGGGAGGGTAAGGTGAGTGTGACTGTTTAATGGGAACAGGGTGTACAGTGGGGCTCACAAAGCTCCCTTGGGACTACACAAAGGGGTGGTAGCACTAGGCTGTGAATCTGTTAAATGCCACTGAGTTTTATAATTAAACAGTTAATTCTATAATAGGTGCGATTCATCTTTTAAAAAAAAGCAAAAATAACAGAGTTTAACCCTGGCCAGATGGCTTATTTAGTTGGGCATTGTCTCGTGCACCAAAAGATTGTAGGTTCGATCCCCAGTCAGGGCACACACAGGAGGCAACCCATCATTGTTTCTCTCACACATCAATGTTTCTTTCTCACGTTCTCTCTCCTCTTTCCTCTCTCTCTAAAATCAATAACATATCTTCAGGTGAAGATTAAATAAATAAATAAATACATAAATTTAAAAAGAGTTGAATCTGTGAAAGAATTAGAAACCTACACCAAAAAAAAAAATCTCTAAAAATTCTTTGAGGTTCCAAATACCTGCAGGGGTGGCAGGTGATATCATTGACTTGATCAACTTCTTTGAATTCACTTCTTCGACTTGAAAAGGGAGTTTTTTCCCTTAAATTAAAGCAGAGAGCTGAACACTGGTGTGCACGTAAGTGACCAAAATAAGATGTCCAAGTTGTATCCTCAAGCCAAAGACTTCTGGGGGCTCCGCCATCAGCATGTTCCCCGCCCAAGCTTGGAAATGCAGACAGTCGGGGTTCACTCCAGACCTGCTGACTCAGAAGGAGCCATTACACAAGCCGGACAGAGGTCAGCCTGGTCTCTCAAGTCTGACAAGAGCCCCTTGATCACTTCTGGTCAGGACCCAGTGGAAATCTGCTCATACAGACATTACAGATTCATAATTATTCAGTGTTCTCATTTAACTTGGTATCTGCTTCTACCATTGTCTTGCGAATCTTTTAAATGTAAACAGATTCTTTTTGAGGACATATGCTACTGTATGAATATATAAAGCCATTTCATCACTGTTGATACAAATGCTACAACAGCAATTTAAAGGAAAATGCTGGGTGTCTCTCATAACAAATGGATGTGTTTTTCATGGCACAGATATTCTCAGGCACTCAGAAATAGAAACTTGAGACATAGAAACAAATCAAGAGACTGTATCCTGAGGTCCAGAGGAAGCCTGTTTTTATTCTATGTTAATTCATCTTTCCCTTGGAAGATTCAAAACAAAGAGGCATTTGAATTTAGTTTGACATAATTTCTCAAATAATTAACTCATTTAATTTCTTGTTTGTTTTCCCTCTGTGTTCTGAAAAATGTTCTTTAATATCCACTTGAGAATGAAGGCAATTAATAAGCTTTACATTTCTTAGGCTAACATGAAGACGCCAAAACCAGGGACCCTCTCCATCTTTAATGCTTAAGGACTGTTCTAGAACACTAACAAAGGATTGTTATAAATCATTGCAGTGATATGCAAGACCTTTCCTTGTATTCTTTGGAATCAACCATGAAGGGACCACGATTAGATATACTGTCCCAGCCAAACCACATGAGTGAGAATTTTTTAGTAAGATCCTTTGTAGTAAAAAATATATATATTGGTAATAACCCACATATCCATCCTATAAAAATGAAATATATAATGTGCTGATTGATAGACTCAAAGTAACACTCTAAATAAAGTCAAGCCATGAAAAATACAATATTCAGCCCTGGCTGGTGTAGCTCAGTGGATTGAGCACGGGTCTGTGCAGCAAAGGGTCACCAGTTTGGTTCCCAGTCAGAGCACATGCTTGGGTTGCAGGCCAGCTCCCCAGTAGGGGACACGTGAGAGGCAACCACACATTGATGTTTCTCTTCCACTCTTTCTCTTTCCCTTCCCCTCTCTCTAAAACTAAAAACAAATAACATATTTCCAAAAATACAATATTAAGTACAGGGTTTGCCCCACTAAGAAAACAGAAGCTTACGGAAATCAAGAAGTCAATTTTTTTTTAAAAATGACCTTTATATATTTTTAAATGGTGATGGCTTTGTGGATGTTCTATGTATTTTCAAACATACTGTTTCATTAGTACATTTTATAGAATTGTTCTTGCATACCTTGTGTATGGAACTTTCAAATGTCTAACAAACAAACAAAAAGAATGAATCTGGACTACTTGGATACGCAACAAACAGAGGCTCCATGAGTCCTTTGAATATATTCATAAAATGTGACCAGATGTCAGAACATAAGAGTAGTATCAATGCATTTAAGATAATAACATACAACTTCTCCCTCTGATTACAATGCAGTTAAGGGAGACATCAGTGAGAAACCAAGGGATAGTTTCTTTTAAAGCAGATTTTAAAAAGTACACTTGGAAAAGCAAAATATGAAGTGGTACTTAATTCATGGTGTGCAGAGAAAGTCAGCCATTCATTTCTGGTCAATGACCCCATGACCTCTGAAATTAAGTTACTTGAAAGAATGATCACCTTATTTGGTCATTGTTATTCTAGCAGTCAATGGGTTGGGCGGCTTGGGTTGGGTTTGGCCGGAGGGCACTTGTGCTGTCATTCCTGGTCCCTCAGGAACCTGCCACCATCTTCCAGCTTTGTGAGGACAAGGCTATTGCATCCTGCAGGTGGTCCATCTAGGATCCTTCCCAGGGTCTCAGATTTCAAGAAGGCATGAGAAGGAGCCAGATGGCCTCTCAAGGCACCAACCCAGGGCTCCCCATTTGCTGCCTGGGGAACGGTCTCTGGGTCAATGTCAGTCACAAGGCCAGACCCGATTCAGGGGGGTGACGAGATAGAATCCATTCTCAATGGAAGGGGCAACATCATCACATGTGAAGAGGGTGTGCCCATGAGGTGGTAGGAAATTCTAGACAGTTTTTTGCTACCTATTCAGTTGAACAGTAGTTTAATAATATATGTTTACTTGGTGAGGCTGTCTTGTTAAGAGAGGAGTTTGGAGGTAGATATACAGATGGATCATAGGTCAACTAGAGACAGAGAGAGAGATGCATGGCTAGAGAGTAGATAGATAGATGATAGATAGATACATAGATAGATAGAGAGAGAGATACAGAGATTGATAGATACATAGATAAAATGTATAGATAGATAAATAGGCAGATAGATTAGATAGATAGATAATGGATAAATGTAAAGTTAGATAAGTAAAAAGATAAGTGATAGGTTATAGACAAATAGATAATACATGTTAAATGCATAGACAGATAAAATGTATAGATATATAGATAGATGGATAATTGATAGATACATAGATGATAGATACCTGCACATAAAATTGATAGATAGATGATAGATACATGCATACACACATAGATGATAAATAGGTGAGATGTATGGATACATAGACAGATGACAGATAGATAGATAACAATGAATAGATCTCCCAAAGGATATATAAATATAAGGGTTGTTTTTTTAGTTTTATTTTGTAAGTAACTTAAAAGTTCATTTCCAGAAATTAATGGAGAAATAGTACCAGGAACCCTAGAAACAAGCTTAAAAGAAACAATGAACATCAGAACGAAAATGAATGAAATAAAAAAGAAGCAGGTCACAGGGAAAATTCAACACATCCTGCTCTATCTACAAGTCACAGCTTTCCTCACAATGCAGAAGTGATACAAGCACATCATGAGCTTTACCCTGAGTACGGACGTTATCGAAGTCGGTGGCGAGGCAGGGCAGAGTGGTGGGCTGATCAGGGGCTTGGGCACAGGGGCGGGAGGAGGGGGAGATCTGAGTGGGCTGTGTGAATCTGGGAATTGGCAACTGAACCTTCCATTGCAAGGTAGGGGGGGTGAGTAAGTGACACCACCCCTGGAGACTGAACAGAAAGCATAGTGAATCTCCTTTAAGTTCAGAAAACAGGAGGAAGCTTATTTGCAAACAGGATTTATGACAGATTTTCTTTTATGTCCCTCCGGTAGAGTCTCTGTAGTTGCAATAGTTGTTGTTTGAGATAAAAAAAAAAAAAACCTTTAGTAATCAGCAGTTCCTGTCACCATCAAAGTCCGTTGGCAACCTACAAGGTGTCTTCAGGGCAGGTGAAATAATATTCTTAAGCAAGCCTTATGTTTGAAGCTGATGAAGCAGAACTATCCCCTTTAATTTTGCCCGTCAGCATTGAACCAGCATGTGATGACTCCATCATTTCAGCTGCAGTTAAAATGCTTATTTTACAATTCAATGCTAAGCGCTAAGCCAACAGGAAAAGGACAGCGCACCTCAAATAAAAGAAAGCTGGAGAAAAGGCAATAAAGTTGTAGAGGGAAAAAATCAAAATCTTCAAGTCTGATGCTCTCGGAATGTGAACTCTGCTGGAGTGATATTATTTCTGAAGGTCTGTATGGAAACAGGAGGTCCAACCTCGTACTTTTTGTTTGAAAACCCTTCTTTCTCTCTTAAGACAGATGTAGATGCAGGAATATTTTTCAATAATTTACTGAAGTTCCAAGGATTTTCCATTCTTATTATTGTCATCAAGATCCTGCATATACCAGCTAATCCTCCTGTACAGAAAGATTTGAAGTCATTTTGAATTTATTTGACTTTTTTCAAAATTCATCATGGTTTTTAGTTTTTAGTTATTTTTACTCTTTTTTTCGATTACAGTGAACATTCAATATTATCTTATAGGACTTTCAAATGTATATAGCATTGGTGGTTAAACAGGTGTATAACTTAGAAAGTATCCATCCCCCCATCCAATATTTCCAGTACCCACCTGGCCCCATATATAGTTATTGCAATATTTTTGGCTACGTTCCCTGTGCTGGACTTTACCTCCTGTGACTATTTTGTAGATTCTCTGTCTGTGCATCTCACTGAGTCTGCCAGCCCACTCCCCTCCGCCAACCCTCAGTCTGTTGTCTGTATCTACAAGTCTGTTTTTGTATTTTGCATGTTACTCCACTGTTTACGTATCTCTTCTCGGTTTCTCTTTGTGGATTTTCCCCAACCATGTCCTGAATGCAATAGAGTATTTCTGGTTTCTGTAAAAAAAGGAAGTAAATACTCCAAAAATAATCTTGACCCACAAGGAGAGATATGCTTTTGATCTAATTGTTGTATTTAGCTTTTACCTTTAGACACCAACAATCTTATATTGAGCAATAAATAGGTTTCTATGTAGAATTCTAATCACCATGTTTAGATAAACACCACTATGATATAATTTTAACAGAACCCAAAACTTTGGGGCGGAAGTCAGAGGAAAAAGAGCCAAAATAGCTTTACATTTTCTGCTTAAATTGACCTTTGTTCTAATCATCAAAGATTTGTCTTTGCCATCCCAATTTTTCCCCCAGGATACATTGGTCACTTCCAGGAGTGTGTTTACGTATCTGAGGCCAGACCTGCATGGAGTGTGAGTAAAACTCAGAGATCCTGCCGACATCCAACGGCTGGACAGCCTCCCGCCTCAAGGAAATCCACGCTGCTGAATCTGAGGAGTGCCGAATCTTAAAATCACTAGAAGACAACCTCCACCCTTCCTTCTGTCCTCAACCATGTTAAAGCCCAAGATTAAATTATTTTCCCAAGCTCTCCTAGCCAAAGACTGTAAGATTCGGGAGTTGGACTCTCCCTCATGGGGAAGACTATTTCTACTTTCAACTAACATTCTTCCCTGCGGTTCACAACGAAGTGGTCAGGCATCAGGAAGCATCTTGTGAGATCGATGAAAAAGGACCTCATTGATTTTGGGATCATGTACAGTGAATGAAGGGGCTCACATCTGTGAGACACAAGGAACCATGAAAACGATGGGACCCGAAGAAGATCATGAAACAAGGTGGCCAAGAACTGAGTTTTCCTAACATGTTTGCATTTTTCAGTCGTTGTGCTGGGAAGAAAACTCAGGCACAGATTGTCTGTTTGATAGCAATCCAGTCCCCTGCTCCTGCAGTAGGAACTTTCAAACCAAATGGCCCATTTGTCTTCATTTCTATCTTTAAAAGTGCATTCACTGAGCAGACACACTCATAGCTTACAAAACAGCTTCACAGTGACATGAATAGAAAACCACAGTGTCTCATTTAATTAGCAACGAAATTAAAATTCCGAGATGCCCACAGAACAAAGCCTAAGCGTTTCTCAAGAGGAGCGTTCAAGTTTCATTTTACTTTTTAAGTCCCACACAATTCCCTCTTTGTCACACATAATTGTTAGGAGGCATTCTCCCCACCGACAGGTGTTCCACGTTCCCATGAGTCCTTGTCCACACAAACTCTCATCATGAAAATGGTCCAGAAAAACCTGAAATGTGTTGCCAAGTGCTATGGAAAATGCGACGGAAGATGGGTAAGACAGTAAGTGGAGTGTTGTATTAGTCAGGATTCTCCAGAGATCCGAACCAATGAGAAATCTATATGTGTATCTATTATTTATCTATCCATCTGGTAGACATCTATCATATATCTGTCATCAACCATGGTAGTTCTATGTATTCATCTATGTAGCTACCTATCTATCAATCTGCCTACCTATGTGTCTATCCAGTGAGACAGACAAAGACAGGGAAATAGAGACAGAGACCTAGAGTCACAGAGATGCAAAGAGAGACAAAAACACAGAGATTTTTAAGGAGCTGGCCGTGCTGATTCTGGGCATTGGCAAGGGTCGACCAGAAGTCTGGAAATCCTGGGAAGAGTTGATATTGCAGTTCCAATCAGAAGTCCTTCTGGAGGCAGAATGGCTTCCTCCTTGGGCAGGTGGCTGGTGTTCACTCTGAAGGACTCCAGCGGAATTTATGAAGTCCAGCCACACTGTGGCGGATAATCTGCCCTCCTCCAAGTTGGCCGCTTTAATTGTTCAACGCCTCTTTTACAAATGCCTCAACAGACACGTTGTAGACTGGAGTTGGCTAAAATGTCTGAGCATCCCCGACTAGACAAATTGACACGTAAAATTTTTTTTGTTTTTTTTTAATTAATTTTATTTAGTTATTTTTCAAGTACAGTTTTTTGTCTATTTTTCCCATCCCAGCCTCCCCCGCCCCTTACTCCCCACCTTCCTCCCATTTCCACCCCCCTTAGTTCTGACACGTAAGATTCATCAGCAGAATAATACAAATAATGTCTATAGCAACAGTGAATTTTTCACCCGAGTTCCTCATTTCTGGATGTTCTGAATGACCACCTATGTTTAACATGGGTTGGAAAAACTCAGTAGATAAGACAGGTCTCTAGGTGCAGTTTTCTCAGCCCCCTTTCTGAAGCCTATACTGCAACTATCCTGTTCTTCCTTGGCTAGCAAGCTTCTGAGTTGAGTAAGCATCCCTGGGCCCTGGGTTGCCAGAAGGTCTAGAGGAAAAACTCGACCCCAGAGATTTTGACCTTGGATGTGGGTGAAACGCCAAGATATGATTCTGCAATGTGGTCCACACTACTTACTGTATTTCTCAGTGTTGTCTTGTCAATCATAGCTTTCTTCCTTGGAATTCCTCCAAGGAGTGAGGGTCTCAGACATGGCCAAACACCTCACTTTGGTCTATCAAGCATCTCTAATTGTTCTGGGAAGACACTCACACCAAGACCGAAAAAGTGAGGTGCTGAGCAGGATCACCTGGCGGGCTGCTTCCAATCACCCTACAAAGGCTGATTCTGTAAGTTGAGGGCACTAACAGGGCTCCATGTTCTCTTCATGTCCCTGGTTCAGGGATGATACTTTGGCAACCTTGGTACTCGATCAACACAGGGCCCGGATTCTTCCACGCTCCATCAGCAGAGGGAAAAACACAGGAAGATTCTTTCTCTTTTTTCCCTCCCACTGGCAATGGGAACAATTAGGAAGTATGTTCTCCACCTCAAAGAGAAACCCCCTAATGACAACAAAATAAATCAGGGAAGGAAGGGCAGCTGGAATAGGGACAAAAAATCCATATTTGCAATGTGGTTTCAGGCATTCTATTCAGATCTGTTCTTGGTCAGGCCAATTTCCTCTTTTTTTTTTTTTTTTTTTTTTGCTGAAGTTGGTTTAAATTTGCTTTCTCCCTTTCAACAGGAGAGCTGATAAAAATAGACTGATATTTTTTAAGACAGAAAAATTAATTACCTAGCATACTAGAAAATAGGATAGCCTACACATGAAAATCTATGCAGATACCAGCCTAAAATTCACTGCAGAAGAACAACAATAATAGGATGGTTTGAAATGGCCATGGGATTGGTATAGATAAATACATCCCCCCCAATCTCTGTGGCCGTGTGCTTGACTGTTGTTTATTGGAAGTGCAAGAAGTGGGAAAACTGCTTAATGTAAGTAAGATAAAAAACAATAGTGTTGTGGTGACTAAGTACGAGGCCAGGTGGGTACTTAAGGAAGCAGAGGACAGCTCTTCACAGTACACAATTTTCCAACCACTTTGCTCTGCATCTGAAACTAATAGAGAATCATACTGAGTATAAATTGTCACCGTAAAAAGCAATAATATTCTTTATAAAGGGGCCAGACACTTCCCTCCTCTCCATTTTACGAGATGTAAATTTTAAAAATGCTAATGGTCAGCCGCTGCTCACGCGCCTCATCTTTCTCTTAACTCAGTTGTGCATCAAAATAACACCACAGGCCCTGGCTGGTGTAGCTCAGTGGATTGAGCACGGGCTGCAAACCAAAGGGTTGCAGGTTCAATTCCCAGTCAGGGCACATACCTGGGTTGTGGGCCAGTTCCCCAGTAGGGGCTACATGAGAAGCAGCTACACATTAATGTTTCTCTCTCTCTCTCTTTCTCCCTCCCTTCCCCTCTCTAAAAATAAATAAATAACAATATTTTTAAAAAATAACAGGGCAGGAAAAAATGAAGCACGTCCCCCAAAAGCAGCCAATAAAAGAAAAAAATGGGACATGGCATTCTAAGTTTAAAATAAAAAGTCATTCTACTTGGATTGATCACTCACATGTTCGTTGGCTGTGTAGATTTTAAAATCACCCTTCAGTTATTTTTTTTAATGTGAGGAAGGCTTGAATGCTGAATTTTCATACAAAATAAAGTCTAACAATCATGTTTAAAATGTTTTTAAAACATTTTATTTATTTATCTTTAGAGGGGAAGGGAAGGAGAGAGGGAGAGAAATATCAGTGTGTGGTTGCCTCTCGTGCATCCCCATGCTGGGACCTGGCCTGCAACCCAGGCATGTGCCCTGACTGGGAAGCGAACCACAATCCTTTGGTTTGCAGGCCCACGCTCAATCCACTGGGCTACACCAGCCAGGGCAATCATGAAAACTTTTACGGCATGATAATTAACTAATGGGATTGATAATTACACAATTTTGAGGAACTGGGGCACCTCATACGCCTTTGATTTTGTATGCATTGACTAAGTTACCTGCAGTGTACGTCCTCATGAATGAAGTGAGACGGTGCACCACCCAGCTAGCAGACCTCTAGAAAAGAGGTAGATGATGTCCATAAAAATATTGACACCATGAGCTAGCAGAGAGTAGAATAGTCAGGCATGCCCACACTCATGTGCATGCACATTGCGTAAGAGTAATGTATAAAATACATAAAAGTAACAGTAAATGTCAGATGGATCTCTCGCATTGTAGCAACCCAGTAAAATGTCACTGCAAACTATACGAGACTATTTGGATTGTTTTTCATTTCCACAGAGTGGGGAGAGTGAGCCCTGGCCCTGGGCGTGACAGAACATCTCCCTTAATGGAGAGGCATTCTGGATCTCTCTGTATTGATATAAAAATCTGTTATTGCCCACTGATTGGAACCATCACAGTGCTCATTCTCAATGACACAGCTTTGTGCAATGATGCAAACAATGTTTGCTGTGGTGTGGAATCCCAATTGGAGGCTCTGCGCTCAGAAATCTGCCACCAGAAATCTTTTTTTTTTTTTTTTGTATTGTGAATGAGGGAGCGGGAATAGGAAAATAGTCTACTGAGTCCTCCTACCTGTTCAGCCAGGGCGCTGTGGATGGAGCACTGCACACGGAGACAGAAGACAAATCTGTGCCTGGGTCCACCTTTCTCCTGCTACATCCCCTTTGATGTCCCTTTTATTAACTCCCAGATGGCTTTGCAGTCAGCGTGACACTTTCCCACAGTATGGACAGCCAGCTAGACAGACAGTCAGAGTGTTTAGAAAGGTGATAACTGATGAAATTATCATCATCACCAATACAAGTACAACCTTACGGCACTCGCAGTTATAAATAAAGTCAATAAATAGGATTATAGTCACAACCACTGCCATAGTTCCACATTGTCTTTAGATTTTGAGAGTGTGATGGGTAATGACGTCACAACACAGATTCTGGAATGAACCATTAGCATGTCAAATTCTGGGTCTGCCAGTGACCTGCTGGGCAATCTTACTATTCTACCTCCCTGCACCTCAGTGTCACCAGCTGAAAAATGGGATAATAGAGCCATGGTCCTATCCCTTTCTTGGGAGTGTAGAATGAACTACCACGTGTGAACAGCTCAGAGAGATGACTGGCCCTCTGTGAGTGTTGAGGGTGCTATTACTTTGTCTGGGGAGGCTGGATTTGTAAGTGCAATTATTTAGAGTTGAGATGAGTGGCAGGGAAGAGCAGCTCACTCCCACCATGGTGCCCACACCAGTAAACTCTCTACAGAACTCAGGTCCCTCCAAAGAGAAAGGAGACATTTCACATTATTTAATTAAGATGCAACACTTGATTACGGTCTAGCCATTTAATAATTTTGTGTTTGCCTTCCAATGGATTCTTACTTCCATTTAATTACTTCAAATTGTTTTTGCAATACTCTGTCGGACACATCAATAATGCCTCCAGCCAGAACAAACGCTTCGGCTCGGAAATGAAGTCAACTCAAACCCGCCCCGTGTGACAAGGCGTTTGTTTCATGATCAAAAGATGAGAATAACTTGGAGGAAATGTGTGAAAGCCTTAAAGACATCTGCAGAAAGAAAACAAAACAGGCAGAAGAATGGAAAATTTCCTATGTGATGTGTTCATTTCAGGCGACAAGTTCTAATAGAGACCCAGAGGAAATGGAGATGTAGTTTCTTGCTCCATGTCAGTGGTTTAAAAATAAAAGAACTTAACCGAAAATGATTCTATCCCATTTACAAGTACAGTGATTCCTCAGAGGACAGTCCAGGAGATCCCAGCTTTTCCACACCTCTTATTAGCTAAAAAAAACTCCTCCTTGAGAATAATTTATCCTTGTTCTTACAGAAAGAGCCGTTGAAGTTAATGGGTGTGTTGAGCCTGGAAATAGTTAACATTTTAATCAAGAAGAAGCACATTCATTAACTGAAATATGTACTAATAACTATGGAGTATTTACTCACTAGCCAGCCATCTCTTAGGAATAATGTTCAAAGTCATGGAGATTGTGGCTTCAGGTATCTTCAGTTTTGACTCTGATGTTCCCCGTGCCTGTGTTTTGGGAGGGGTGACGGGACATTATGAGCGAATAAACACACCACAGAGAGAGACAAGATAAGCAAATAATTCAACACAAAGATGAAATTCCTCAAGAGGAAGGGGTTTTCTGGGTTGGGTGCTGAGAGAAACCCAAGCCCAAAGTCCAAACCCAAACCCAAACCCAACGATACAGCTCTGCCTTTACTCCCTCAACTGCTATTTCTCCCTGAACATCACAGAAAAGGCACATGAGCTATAGGACCCCAATGGGATAGAACCACAAGGGTTTTCTCAAGGAAAAACCCTGCCATAGGGGCTTCAACTATATTTTGCTCGTACAACTTGCAACTATTCCATGAAATTCTCACCCACCAAGGCATCGTACTGCAGCGGAAATGTAACGTGGACTGAATTACACAAGAGCTCCCAACCTCACCTCCGAATCCCAGTGTACACGAGAAGATGCTAAATTTAACTTTGGAACCTGCTTCTGGGCCTGGTGAAATATTAATGAATCTCCTAAATAAATAACACCCAGTGTCCTCAGATACTAACCAGGAGAAGCAGTTTATCTAAAATCGTTCGTGTTTTACTGTGAAGTCCTATCAGTTATTAAACAATATGCATTTCAGTCCTAGAGGAAAGGAGACCTTCTCAAAGTTATTAACAAACGTAAGTTCATTAAAATGATGCTGTGGCAACATAATTTATGAAGTAATTAATTGCGACTTAAACAATTATTTACTTGAAACTCAAATTTGTGCTGAAACTCACAGCGATGTGTCTTTGGCACGGAGTAATGACTTTCTTATGTAATTCCTAATTACTCTCCAGCATGACAAATGTTTTAATTAAAACCACTGAAACAGTTAAGCATTGATCAACCTTTTTTTTTCCCTATCTTTTCACTTTTTTACTCTTTCACTGTTTCACAGTCAACAGGAGCCCATGGATAACACGCATGCCCACTTACCCACGGCAGGGTTCTTCGGCTAAGTATGCAAACTGGGGAGAGAGGAACAAAATCGTCTCGTTTTCAACATTTTACCCCACAGTTTTGAAGTTCATGAGGATGGTGGAGCGTCTCCGTGCATCCTCAAAACACGCAGTGCACCGAAAGCAACTGGGGAACTCCTGTCTCCTGCACCTGACCGTGACTAGGTCATCAAATGTCGAAACAGGACATGGAAACCCGTTCACTCACGGCAGGCTTGCTGGGCAGTGTCTCTGCCCAGAGAGCAGGTGGGTCGATTACGGAGTAAGTGAAGGTTCTGAAGCCACACAGGTGCTTGGCGTAGGCTGCCGTGTTGCAGGCTGCTTGGGGGACCCCTGAACCCCAACACAATAAACAGTGACATCCATGTGGCTCATACACAAACATGTCTTGTGTTTTCCATCCTTCCCTGCCCCCAGCTCCCCACCTTCAATGACTTTTTTTAGCTTAGCTGAGCTGGTTGTTCTTTTCCTCTTCTTTCTTTCTTTCTTTCTTTGTTTTTTGTTTTCGTTTTGTTTTTTGTTTTTTGTTTTTGCCTTTTTGCCTTTTTATTATGTTGGGGTGGCAATGGTTAACAAAACGGTACAGGTTTCAGTTAATTCCACAGCACACCCTCCGTACACTGTCTTGCATGTTCACCACCCCAAGTCCAGTCTCCTTCCATCATTATTTACCTTCCTTTACCTTCTTCCACCTCCCCGCTCACCTCCCCGCATCAATCACCACATGACTATGTCCATGAGTTTTTCCTCTTTGTTTTTGCTCAGTCCCTCCACCCCAATACCAAGTCTCCAATCCCACCCGGCCCCAACATACTCAACTGTCAGCTTGTTCTCTATCTATCTATGAGTCTGTCTCTATTTTGCTTACAGCCATTAGATGTATAAAAAGATGCTCAACATCACTAATCATCAGAGAAATGCAAATTAAAACCACAATGAGATACCATCTCACACCTGCCAGAATGGCCATCATCAATAAATCAACACACAACAGGTGCCAGAGAGGATGTGGAGAAGAGGGAGCTCTTGTGCACTGTGGGTGGGAAGGCAGACTGGGGCAGCCACTGTGGAAAACAGGATGGAGTTCCCTTCACACATTAAAAATAGCACCACTTTTGACCCAACGATCCCACTTCTGGGAATACATCCAAAGAAATTCAAAACACTAATCTGAAACAGAATATACACCCCTATGTTTATTGCAGACTTATTTGCAAGAGCCAATATTTGGAAACAGCCCAAGTGTCTTTTTTTTTATATATTTTTGACTTTTTTTTCCACACAAAAAAAATGGGTGGCATAGGCTCTAGCTATTCTGATCCATCTGATTTCACTGTTTTTGTCAGAACACCTGGGTAGCCATCAGAAACGCATCAAAAAAGAATGGTAAGCATATATCTAAATTGCAGTATTCATAGGGAAAAGATTAGAATTTCCTTTGAGCTGTTTCTTTTCTTCCCCTTGGTTTTCTAACTGACAAAGGCTCCTTCCAAATGATTACCTCAACGTCAAGCCTAACATTTGGAGCAATTTGCTGTACACAGCAAAACCGTTTTTGCTTGAAATTTTTTTCTTCCCAGAGTAGCTCCCCTGATGCATATGTAATTTTCTTGAAATATATAGGCTTGTTAAACCCACACAATGATGCCCACCCCCCTTAGTGGGTGGGATGCTTTCACTGCTGTGAATCAGGAATTAGGCACAACACAGGTTTCACTGTTTGAGGGCTGTATTTCATTCCTACATGTCTCCACTTCATATTCCAGAATGCCCAGGGCATTCTGGAGCTGCTGTTGAGTTAGGAAGGAGTTTACTTCTTGGAAATGTTTGCTGACGACTTGCGTGAATAGTGAACAATAACCGAGAAGAAACTAGAACATTTTCACAGTTGCTGACTTCTCCATGTGCTGAGTGTTGAAAAGGAAATTGTCTATGAAATAGAAAACTTACGTTTTCAGTCTATAGAAGAAAAAAATGGTACTCCCAAATCATTTTAACCACTGAGTTTAACCTCTAAGTAGATTTTTGGAGTTTAATTTTATTGTGTATTGATTCTCTTAATGGCCCACTACTATTATTGGGTTTTTTTTATGGTTCCCCATCTGTAATGTTTATAGAATTGACTTACAGATAAGAATTCAAGAGGAAGGAATGTAATTAAAAGGGGGAAATCAATATAATTATAAGTTCTGTTTCCAACCAACACACACGAAACCTTTACTCAGAACACAGTTGCCAGATTTCACAGTGAGTCAGAAGACTTTCTCATGAAGCAAAACAAAAATTCCTGGTATTTACCCACCCCAATATTTTCCATTTAACACATTTGAACTAGGTTCTTCTGTGATACTGATAAAAAAGAAATAAGGAACGAGGCAGAGACTTCATGAGACCATGAGTTTCTTTTATTTTTTAATGGATGTTTTTATTACAGCTAGTATTTATTTGGGTTGGTTTTAGCTTTTGAGAGGTGAGAAGGCTTCCTCTCTCACGAGGAATTTTTGGATGTGTCCAATCATTCCCATCTCCAGCCCGTAAGTTTCACCTGTCTGTTTCTTCCACATACACCTGAGGCCCCCTCCTCTTCCTCCTCACCTTTCCAACTCAGATGTTGTTTCCTCTTCTGAATCTATTATCATCTTGACATTGATGTCTCCTGCCTCTTCTTTGCTCCATGGTGAGACACAGAGCTTATCAACTTTTCAAGAAATGGTGGTAAACATTATACTTTGTTTTCCATCATCTTTTCTTCCTGGAAGATAATTCCTCCCCCCAACAAGTTTGTCATCTGCATTTAATTTTTTACCTCTGATACATCTGATGTTGTGTATTTTGTTGACATACATCACCTGCTCAGTGAACATATTACATGCTATCTAAAAATGAATGCCCATGTTTTTGTGCCCATGTTTTGGGAAGATCATTGCCAAGTTTTCACATGGAACCGGTCTGATGGTTTTCCTTCATTATTCAAATTCCACAGCTGTAATGGTGGAACTCAGTTTCAAACCTAATTGTGTCTAATTGCAGAGCCCAATAACTTCGCCATGTATCTTTCCTCCTCCTGTTAGAAACACAGGAAGAAAAAATACTCTTCTCTGGTTTAGAGCTCAAACCTCGGAGATGCTCCATAAGATGAGTTTGGGACCTTCTCTAGGGCCATTTATTTTTGTTTGCTTTTACAATCATCTGTTTTTTAATTATATCTTCATATCAAATTGTGTTTGAGTGAGCTAATCTTACAAGTTTTTGATGGTATTCATGTTAAATTTCAAATCTTATTATTCTTGTATTGTGGAGCTTGGTTCTCTTTGATTTTCAACTTTAATGGTTATGTCTTCAATTACTTTTGATGGTAAATGTGATATTAGTTTCAGGTATACAGCATCGTGGTTTGCAACATTTGGGTAACTTACAAAGTAATCTGCCAGATAAACCTAGAACCTGCCTGACATATGGGGACCAACCAAGCCACCCACATGGTACACACCTGTGTGGTGCTACTGTGTTCTTTGTAAACCCACAACCAGCTTTATCTTCTCTTCTAAAAGTGGTGTCCTCTTGATACAATATTTGTGGTGTCCTCTTTATACAATATTTACGGTGCCATTTTTTCCCAGTTCACCTCCAAACGTTATGACTCTGGCTGCAACATTTCTGATCTGTGATAGGAGGCAGAAGTCTTTCCTTAGTTGTATGGGTGTTTGTGAGTCAACCGCACACAGAACATCCACGACTCTCCTTTCTTAGCTCTTTGATCAAGGCAATGACACTGGCTCAAACCTCGACCACAAATGTCAGATGAAAATGAATCTCCTATGGTTACCAGGTGAGACGATGTTCTACCTGGGAGAGGCAGAGGGTGAGATAAACTCAGCTGTCACGAAAGATGACATGTTGTCACCTTGCTGGGTATGCTCCATGGCAGATCTCATCCCAAGTATGTGCTCTTGGGACCCGCTTCCTTTAAGAACTTCAGACTCAAAGATGCAGGTGAGTGAGCAAGGATGTCTTGACAACATCCTTTAAGGCTGGAGATGGAGAGAAACACAAAACACACCCCTGATACGGTTGGAGAAGAAGCACGAGAAAGTCTGCCGTTGACGTCTACAGTCTTTGCCCATGTAGAATGTATTCATGCTCTTCCTACCAGTCTCTGTTGCTTGAGTTGGCTACACATTTACCCTTATGGTGAGTGAGCTGGGTCCTTCCCAGCGAATCACCAAGCTAGTGGTGGTCTTTAGGATCCAATAGAGACCACACTGGATAAGTTTTTACCAATATTTATATGTATGTTTTGTTCTCACCATCCGTCTTCATTTTGGGAGACCACATTTCTGACCATGTGGGTCTTTACTACCCATTCTTTAAAAGATTTCATGAATTCCCTTTTACAGTTGGCCTGTATTTACCCATATTTTCATCATTTAGGCATCTCCCATGTCCAGAAAGGAAGAAGGACAGGGAGAAGGATGGAAAAAAGTAGCAGGGAAACAAGAAAAAAGAGAAACAATTAAATGGAAACCATAATGGCAGAAAAATAGCAGATGCCAGATTTCACTGGCAGAATTCATAAAAGTGGAATTTAACTCCCATTCTCTCCAAAACTGTGCCGAAGGACCTCAATTTCTCCTCATTGTTGTGTGCAACTTTTTTAAACTCCGATTCCAATGACTGGGATGATTCAGAAGTCTTTCTTTTTCATTTTTATTTTCTCTAACTCAGTCACTGGAGATTTTTAGTCCTTATCCAACAAGTTCATCTGCATTTCCCAGAGGAAATTAGAGTTTTAATTAAGCTGACAAGAACCTGCAGCCGTATAGAAACAAAGTAATTGAAAGATCTTCCAAAGTGGAGAGCTCAAGGATGCAACTTTAGGAACGTGGTACCTGTCTGTTATATTGTTGCCCCAGGGGGAACAGGCTGCAGGCAGAAAAGAGACAGGACTAGATGAGCAGCATCACTATGACTTTCAAAGTGAGATAAATCTCCTTTATCCATGAATCACAGGAGCCAGCTCTTCAAGTGCCTGAGACTGACCCAATGCAACTCTGACCTAAAAAGACACAGATGTCAGCATTTCATTTGAGTACTGATTTTTATTCCTTGATTATTTTTTCCTAGCACTAGTAGACGTACAATATTACAGTAGTTTCAGTTGTACAACATAACGATTAGACATTTAGGTAAGTGACAAAATGACCCATCCCCCTCGTAATTCCAGTCCCACCTGGCCCCACGTGGAGTTACCCCATTTTCTCTGCTTCCTGCTCCAGTTTTCCGTGCTCTGCAGGGAGGTTACATCTGCTGACTTCCATTCAGCTCCCTTCCACCACCTGACACACGACCTCATTGCTCAGTGATCCTCTCCCCGTGATTTTATAGGGAAATGGTTTTGCTGGTGGACGTGTGCGTGTGTAAACATGTGCTAACTGGTTTTCATCGGAGCACTCATGAGCCTTGGCATTTAGTGTGTAGAAGGGTTTCCCAAAATTCTGAAGTATACAGACACACATACATATGTTATAATATAACACAAATACATATATGGTGTGTATATATAAAAATACATACTATATGAGGGACAAATATAGTACACAAGTAGATATACAAATACACAGTTATACAAATAGAGTGTATAAATATATATCCTATACAAACATAGTATACAAATATATACTCTATTTGTGCACATATAGAGTATACATATGTATGTATATCCTGTATCTATTTGTATACATAGTATATGCATACTATATCCTTTGGTAAATATGATATACACACATATGTATACTATGTCTACTCATGCATATAGTATAATAGATATTGTATACAAATACACATATTTATGTATGTGTAGTACAAATATACATGTGTATATGTGTATAGCACTGAATAACGGCTTTGTGCACTGCTCAAGATGTGAACCCCAAGTTCACTAAATTCTGATATGCCCCTGGCGAGATGCAGGGACCAGAGAAAGGTTTCAAACCTCACAGTGACTCTGTTTTGAACTTTCTTACATATCTGACTGATGGCAGCAATGTTCAGACCTGCCGTAGCTCTCATATGAGTCAAAGAGATTCATCACCACAGCCTGGACCATTGTCCCTGCATCTATCACGACCTCTTAGGGCATCCCAGCGAGTTGAAGGCCAGAGAATGGATTTTTAATTGTAAAGCGCAGACAAACGGCTTCACTTTGCCAGACAGCCTGCTGTCTCCTCGTCAATAATAGTTTAAGGAACCCAGCACCAGGGGACAGCAGGCAGGAACAAATGAAAGTGGAACCCATCTGGGCCCAGGGACACTCTGACCCCATGCGAATCTCCATCCTTTTCAAACTAGAATCAAACAACCCTTTGGAGAGACAAAAAAAAAAAAAAAAAAAAAAAAGGAAGGCTGAAGACAAACACAGGGCTGTTTTGTCTGTGCCAGAGACAAAGGTTTCCATTCACACCTGGTGAAATGGGTCCGTTGCAGCACCTGCCACACAGGTGTCAGCAATGAATGAAGAGGATCCCACCTGCCTGCAGTGCCCGAGTTCGAATCAGCTCACCAAAGTAGCAGCGCAGGCTCCTGAGATGTTCCAGAAGGAAGAAAAGACAAAGGCTGTACACTGTTCTAGGTAGAGCTCAGGTCTCTCTCTGCAGGGCCCAATGAGTCAGTTTGCTGAAGGCAAATGGCATTGCCCAACACTCATTTCCTTGAAGACCTGCAAACATGTGTGCAGCAGACATGGAGAGAGCAGGAAGCAGACACACAGCACGAGCTGCTCCCTCCGCGGGACAAACACCAAGTGCAGCACTCGAGGGAACCACGGCCAAGGGCATGATGCTCCAAAGTTGGCATCTAACCTTGGGACGCTGAGCTGCGTGGCAGCCACTCTTTGGGGCCTTTTATTCTGTATGTAGAATGAGCCCCAAGAACATCTGTGTCCACCCTGCTAGATAGTAATGCATAGGTGTGTCCTGAGCAACCCTCATCTCTCAGCTAAGCAGGGATCGGGCAGGGGTCAAGGGTGGACTCAACCTGCAGGGCCTGGCCCTCCCGTACACCCCCGGGGAAATGAGTAGAAAATGAACAGAGAGTGCCACCGTGCCTTGTTCTTTGAGCATCTTTTGAAAAGCCGTAGTGTGTCAAAGACATGAAGGCACATTGCCCATAAACAGGTAAAAAGACAGAAGGTTTTCAATCTTTATAGGAAATGACATCAGAGCCATTTTTTAACCCACTGGCAAAAGAATCAGAAGTGGCCCTGGCCAGGGAGCCCAGTGGGTTTCAGTATCTCCCACATACGCCAAGGTTGTGGGTTCAGTCCCCGGTCAGGGCACTTACAAGAGCAACCAGCGACCCATGGGTGGGGGGGAGTGGTGGGGGGAATGGAGACAACTACACTGAACCGACAATAAAGAAACCAACCCATGAGTGCGTGAATAGATGGAACAAGAAATTGATGTTTCTCTCTCCCCCTCTCTGTCTCCCTTCTTCTATCTATAAAATCAATAAATTTTAAAAAACTAGAAGAGACTAATGGTCTTCATTTGGAGAAGAGATAAAGAAATTGTGACTCAGATGCCACTGGCTTCACATTTTTTAAAGATTTTATTTAGTTATTTTTAGAGAGGGGAAGGGAGGGACAAAGAAAAGAAGAGAAACATCAATGTGCAGTTGCCTCTCGTGTGCCCCCTACTGGGGACCTGGCCCGAAACCCAGGCATGTGCCCTGACTGGGAATCAAACCAGCAACCCTTTGGTTCACAGCCTGCACTCAATCCACTTAGCTATGCCAGCCAGGGCAGCTTCATGTTTTTTTTTAAAACAGCAATTTTAAGTTCTCAGTTAAATTCCAACATGCCTTACCTATGGGCCAGCGATTCAGCCTCTAAGACTTTCTATGCCAAATGTGGAGAGTAGATTTTATAACACACATGTGGGGGAGGGGAGCAGAACAGATGAAAGAAGCATCCGGTCTAAGAAAACCTAGTGTCTGGTTGGGGTTTTTTTAACCCTTTTCTTTCAATCTCTGTGATTCTCATTCCTTGTGAGGGTCCGTTGTAGGAGCTTGAATTGCTCAGAGTGTCTGTCCGTCAAATGCATCAGCATCCAGACAGACCATGAACAGCTGTGGAATATAAAGTCCTTCTTATCTCTTTACCCGAAGTCTGGTAAACGCTCCAAGCCCTTTGCACAGAAGGATTATCAAATACAAGGCGGGTAATGACGAGCACGATGCGTCCATCCTGGTCCTTCCCAGGTCCATCTGACCCTCGCAAACTTACTCAGTTCTGTTTTACCTTTTTACTCATTCTGTTTCACCTACAACTTTCCTCCAAATTGCTGTGTTATGAAAACAGGTCGTTGTCTTTGCTAAGTGTGAGAAATGTTGGCATTTCAATTTCCTTGTCTTGAAGCCATACATCTCTGTGGGTTTTTTTTTATCATGTCATGATTGATATGGAATCTTATATTCCTTTCAGGTGTAAAACATCATGAATCAATATCGGCATGAATGGTAGAAGGACCATTACAATGAGTCTAGTTAACATCCATCACCACGAATCATGACAACTTTTTCTTCTGGTGAAAACTGAGAACTTTTAAGATCTGTGTAAGCAACTGTTGAATATACAGTAAAATCTTATTGAGTATCGTCGCCAAGCTGGGCACGGTCTCCCTGGGACTAGCGGGAACTGTGTACCTTTTGACCACATCTGGTGGTCAAAATGTCCTTAATTAAACACTAAACCCATTTGATTTTGAATCAGGTAAAATTTTGCTTTTACATTTTTACATTAAGCAAAACTGCTCTCCATGGCAAGACTCGATCCTCCGTATTAAAAATCTAGTCACTTTTTTACCATCCTTTTGAGAGGGACGGTGAATTTATTTATCTGAATTCTCATGGTGTATAGACCTCAGTGCTGAACAGAAGGGGGAAAAATCTCATCTTGTAAAAAATAATGGCTTGGTGACCTTTTCCCACTGCTCAGTGTGGGCAGCAGGAACGCATCGTAGAGAGGCACTTTGCAGTGAACAGCTGCGTCCCCATCACAGCCGACCTCCAGCAAGTCTTTCCAACGCGCTGGCCGCCTGTCGGGAATAAATGGCCTGTCCTGGCAGGCGCATGAAAAGGTCACACAAGCACATCGGCATGTCACCAACGCTGGGGCCTGTGGCCTTTCCGAGGGGAGCTCAGTGCTGTGTTTTGGGGTTTCGAGCAGAGGTGAAAACAGCAGCCTGACCTGGCCCTTGTCGGTAAACACCTCTCGTCATTGGCACTGGGTGCCCGGGTCTGAGCCTCAAGCCAGCAGCCCATCTGCAAGTTGACCCAGAAGAGGGGTCACAGGTACCCCAAGGTCTGGCCCACCACTGGAGAGTCGTCCTTCGCCACACTGTCCCTCAGGGCCATCGGCTGACTCACAGGAGGGTGGGGGGCCCTGGTGCACAGGGGGGGGCATGCACCCAGAGAGACACATTCTTTTCCCGCTGTGGGAACCACAGAAAACAAAGCAAGTAAATGTATACTCTTTGTGCTTCCTGAGCTGCCATTACAAACGATCACACACTGAGGATTCCAGAACAACAGACATTCACCCTCCCCCATGCTGGAGACCAGACATCTGAGGCCCAGGGGTCCCCTGGCTGTGCTCCCTCCACAGGCTCCAGGGAGGGGCCTTCCTGCCTCTTCCAGCTCCTGGGGCTCCAGGTGTCCCTGGGCTGGTGGCTGAGTCCCTCCTGTCTGCTCCATCTCACGGGCTTCTCTGAGTCAGCATCTCCTCTTCTGTCCCTTCTCAGGACACTGTCACTGGACGCAGGGCCACCCGGACCCAGGCCGACCTCCTCTCAGATCCTTCCCTCCTCCCACCTGTAAATGCCCTGTTTCCAAACGAGGCTATCCTGGAGCTTAATACATAACTTACAAATCAAACCCCAAAGCAATTAGGTCTGAAAGATAATTACTGAAAATGGCAGAGTATCCTGGTGTTCAAAGCCTAACCCTCTATCTTTCTGTCTCCTCAATGCTTTGTGAGTTTATTCTGGCAGCATTTCCACGGCCCATTCACGAAGCCTGCTCCTCATGAAATTTTAAACCTGGAAAACACCCAGAGTTAAATTTTTATCCCATGAAAGGTCTGTGATGGAAGGTCTGCCCCTTAATATAAATAAACTATTCGTTATAACTACAAAAGTGTCTAGTTCATTATTCTTAATTATTCTCCCAAAGTCTTCCATCAGAAGTGTGATGCTGTTAAAATAGTTATATGCAACATTCCCTGTATTTCACTATTTTCTTAAAGTTGGACCCTACCCTTTCTCAAACCCAGTGTCCTTACCCCCGAGCCAAACATCTTGCCCTGCTAAAGACGGAACTGTAAGGGTTTTATTTAAATCAGTGAGTACTATTTTCTGCAACAGTCCATTAAACAGGAAGTGTGATGACAAACACCCTTCGTGACCCGATGATGACGAAATGTAGATTCAATGTCTAAAAAAAACCTAAGGCAGGGCATCCTCAAAGCAATGATATTCTTCAGGCAACAGGAGTGGAAAGCTAAAAGCCATCCTGTTAAATTATTGGCAGCCATTGAAAGGGGTGGATCTTAGCAATTTGGCCGAGCTGCTAATTAGAATAAGTATTTCCAGGGAATTCGCCAGAGAGACGTTTTGGTGGATAATGACTCCGGGATTATTCTATAAAATGAAGGGACAAAATAGAGGCAGGATTATATATAAAAAGTGAAAAGAGACAAAATCAGCCATTCGGGTATAACGATAGCTGCCTTAAAGATATTACACATTTGTTCATTTGAGAACAACCTGGTTGATTTTTTTTTTTTAGGAATCTACCTGAATGAGAAACTATGAAGAATATGCTGTTCTCAGTTATGTGTGATTATCTGGAAGATCTGGGGTAGCATTGTACTTACGGCCTTCCAGGGGTGAACCAGGAATATGCCTTTGCCAGAAGCATGCCTGAACAAGGGAAGGATGTGCAATTTGTCACCCAATGAGAGCAAGCACTTATCTCCGATGATTTGCAAGCCAATTACTGAGAAGCTCAACCTGACCACGACTCTCTGCCACTCGTGAGATTTTCATTCTGGTCGAATCAAACTTCCGCATGGTCTCCCTGGAACAAGTGTTGGAATGCTTCTATGTTCCCAGACATGAATATACTAAGTTATGTCATGAGCTGGAAGTGGGGCCCTTGCTGGGGAGGCTCAGTTAGTTGGAGTGTCATTCTGTACACCAAAAGGTCACAGGTTCGATCCCCAGTCATGGCATATTCCTAAATTGCAAGTGTAATCCCTGGTTGAGACACATACACGAGGCAACCAATTAATGTTTCTCTCACTCTCTGTCTCTCTCTCCCCTTCTCTCTCTCTCTAAAATCAATAAACATTTTTAAAAATGTTTTAAAAGAACTGTATCTAGATCACTGGGTCAAAGGATATTCTGGGGCAAAGATGATGGTGGAACTGAGGTCCTCAAACTGGTCCATCTCAAGGTCGCTCTTTGTCTCAGCCGCAAAAGTGCCCACAACTGGAGTGATGTCCACATGGCCAGGGTTGAAGAGCAAATGAGACATGAGGAACCAACTCTCACCAGGATGTGGGAGCCCCTGTTGAGCCAGGGGGACCCAATGGCATCAGAGAACCACAAGTACCTGGTACTACATCATCATAGGGTGGTTGATCAAGTTCAGGATGAGACTGTGTCCCTCCCAGCTCCATGCAGCACGGAGTTTACAAACAGTCAGGACACATGAGTTCACCTAAAGCAGACAACTCCTGTGTTCCACTCATGTCCTGTTCCAAGTATATCTTTTTAAAAGTTGTATAAATGCTCTAAATCTTGATTTCAATTATTTATTTGGTTACTTAAAAGCATGTCTAGTCCTAGGAAATACGTGGAAGTATTTAAGAGTAAAGAGTCTAAACATCTTCAACTGACTCTCAGAAGGTTCAGCTCTGGCTCGATTTTAACGTGGCTCCTTTTCCCAGAGACACATGAAAAGATGCTCAGCATCACTAGCCATCAGAGACATGCAAATTAAGACCACAGTGAAATACCACCTCGCACCGTGAGAATGACCATCATAAGCAAAGCAACAAACAACAAGTGTTGGAGAGGGTGTGGGGAAAAGGGGTCCCTAGTTCACTGTTGGTGGGAATGCAGACTGGTACAACCATTATGGAAAACAGTATGGAATTTCCTCAAAACTAAACATGGATCTGCCTTTCCACCCAGTGATTCCACTGCTGGGATTATACCAAAAAAAAACCCTGAAACACCAATTCAAAAGAACCTGTGCACCCCAGTGTTCATAGCAGCATAAATTACAACAGCAAAGTATTGGGAACAGCCTCAGTGCCCATGAATAATTGAGTAGATCAAAAAATGGTGGTACCTTTGTAAGAAGAGGGGCCAACCAGGCCCCCCCAACGAAGGACTTGTAATGGGTTCCAGAACTCAGGGTCTCTAGGACGTATTAAAAACATGGGATGTCCTCACCCCCAAGAGTCTGAACTGGGGATGGGACCCAGGAAGCAGGGCCATTGAGAGCTGTTCTGCATAGCAACAGGTCTGCAGCTAACCCCTGGTGTGGTCTTTTACCATATCTATAACCTTGAACTGGTTTCATAGATATGTTAAGTAGCCGTGGCCATGCTTTGAGCCAGGGTGGTGTGAGTGACTTCCACCCAGGATGTAACTGGAAGGCAA
The DNA here is from genome assembly GCF_021234435.1 of Artibeus jamaicensis. Lineage (NCBI taxonomy): Eukaryota > Metazoa > Chordata > Mammalia > Chiroptera > Phyllostomidae > Artibeus > Artibeus jamaicensis. The sequence continues at coordinate 2,359,848 of NW_026521989.1, forward strand.
CTCCCCCTGGTTACAGAGCCTGCATAAGAGCTTGGGCATGATTGGCTCCATGACATGGGGCCACACCTGCCTGGACTTACTATGGCAGCCCAGAGAAGCTGGAAGAATACAGGAATGCTAGCAGGTATAGCCAATTGTTGGAGGAGTTGGAAATGGGGCCACAGAGGAAGCTTGGTGCAGGGATTTAAACCCATGCACGGCAGCCATGCAGGGGAGAACCATGTGGCTTTGGGTCTCCCTTTGCCACGCAGCTTAGAAAGCCGGAAAGCAAGATGTAGCAGCCATTCAGAGTTATGTCTTAGCACTTGGACGACTGCAGGAGAGGTGCTGTGGGAAGGAAACAGGTGAGAGGACTCTTGCTGGTGGGCCAGGAGAAGGTGTCACACGGGTTTGGATCAAGAACTGGAGATCCCGGTGGCACAGCTGATGGTGCTGAGAACCTCGGGATGCCTGCCAGCTGAGCACGGATTACTAGGAAGAACCGGGGGCTACCTGAGCCACGGACTTCTATCTCTTTTCCTAAGGTACGGTACCCCAGACTGGGCAAAGGGGGGAAGAGAGGAGTGTGTGCATTTGTGGGTGTTGTAAGGGACTTTGATATTTCAACAAAGACATTAAGCCATTACTCTAAAGTCTCTATAACTTTTGAATCAATAGTTCCCTTCCTTTGCACCAGTCTCTGACATTGAGAGCTATAGTTCTCTGGTAGCAGGCAAGGCAAACCTACTACAGGGGGACCTCAGGGGAAGGCAGGATCCATTTGGTCACATTGTACAACCCCTTCTCTGCTGGCCAGTCAAGGAAAACCATGGGAGACCATATGCGCAGTAGCTTTAAAGTAATACAACTACTTCTACATGTGCAATAAAAGCCTTCCTGCCAAAACTAGCCAGGAAGGATCCGCCCTGTAATAATAGAATCCTTCCTGCCCCAGGAGGTCAAGCTCTGTTTGGAGTTGGCCTGCTCCCATGTTCTCTGCTATAAATTCTGGGTGTTCAGTTCAATTCTTTGTCCCAATCACCAAGAACCTGGTTACCTGTGTCCACCTGCAACACCTTTACACGATGAAATCCTACGCAGCAAAAAGAAAGAAGGAGCTCCTACCCTTCTTGACTGCATGGATGGAACTGGAGAGCATTATGCTAAGCGAAATAAGCCAGACAGTGACAGACAAATACCACGTGATCTCACCAATAACTGGAACCTAATCAACAAAACAAACAAGCAAGCAAAATAGAACCAGAGATAAGGAAATAAGGAACAAAGTGATGGTAACCAGAGTGGGGGGCAATAATAGAGGAAAACAGGGGGAGGGTCAAGTCAAGGAACAATGTTTGAAGGACCCGTGGAGAAAGTCAAAGGGGGCAGGATTGAGGGTGAGAGGCAGGGGAGAGTAACGGCAGCGGGGAGAATATGGGGACAACTGTCATCAAACAACAATAAAAAATAAAATAAAGTGGCTCCTTTTATGTCACTGTTTACAGGGTTAAAAGCTACTAAGGATCCCTGTAACCGTTAGGCTAGTAAGAGAAGCAAGTTGTTTTCAAGATCAATAAAGAAGAAGGTGTTTTATTTGTTCCAAGACTTGGGCGGGGGCGGGGGGGGCACTCAGGAGGCTCAGAGGATCCCTAACCCCCTTAAAAGATGCTGGTCAGACACCACTGCACTGAAAAAAAAAAAAAAAAAGTTCTAAATCCAAAAAGCACATGAAATCAGATTCAACGTCGTAAAAATTAGCAGTAAAAATTTTAGAGTGTTTGGGGAAGGTGAGAAAGGGCAATTTCTATGGCTAATTGAGCGAAGAAAGTACACACAGCCTGAGAACAAATTGTCTTTATGAGGAAAAGGTGCTGGAACACAGAGGCAAGTCCCTTTAGTGGAATTATGCAGACAGACATGCAACTTCCCTGTTATTTCAGCATGGAGACCGCTAGACTATTATTTTTTTTTTGAATCCTCCTCTTTTTGTTCATGGGAATGGAAGGTCCCTGGGAGGTATCACTGGCCAACAATATGAACTATATAGAACGTGTGCAGTCTCTCTATGTCTAAAACCGGAATTAAAATTCCTTTTAGTATTCTTGGAAGGCTAATCGTGAAAAGCAGCATGTCAAGGTTCCTGAAAAAGAGCTTTTTATGAACCTTTGGTTCAGAGTTTCCATCCCCTGTGGACATCGGAAGCTTGGCATTAAATTTTACTCTATTTAACCTGTGGAATCGCCCTCAGTGCCAGGAACCAGGGTGGGCGGGGAATAAAACAGATCGATTTCCAAGCACCTGTTGACCAGGGGTTTGTAGGTTTGAAGCTGAAACCCAGGCCCATAGGGGATTGGAGAGAGCATACCAAAAACAAGCATTTTTGTTCCCTGTTGAGGGGGGCGTAGCCATTTGGTGAAAGACATGTAGACTCTGACCAAAACTGTGACGATCACTCCCTGTGGCCCCAAAGGCTTGAAGCAGTGGGTGGAATCACCACAGTGTAACACAGGTAGATCAGACAAGGATCCCTGTGTAGCTGACTTGCTGAGGGGTGTCCTGGGTATTATCCCAGCTTCATCAACCCCGGCCTCTGCAGCTCTGATGCCCAACCCCAAAATCACCACAGGCGAGGGTCCTGACCGGTTTCATTACCCCTCAGGAGGGATTTCTGCATAGACCCTTCTCATGCACCCACCCTGGAGTTCACATGTCCTTGCAGGAAGGTTGCTGGCTTTTGAGTTCACCCCCTCACCCTCCCTTCCTTAGCCACCTGACTCCTGCAAACTCTGAGAAAGTGGGAACAGAACGTTTCACTTCCCATCTTTACTCACCTAATAAAATACTAAAATTCGCGTATTCCAACACATTTTAGAGACTGCTTTTTAACTTCTACAGAGCTGGGAGGTGGTGGCCAGAATTGGCCTGTAGAGAGGAGCCTTTTCCTGCAACTGCCAAGCGTGCATTTCAATATGAATGTGCTCACTTTTACCCACTTGCTAAATGCTAAATTTTATCCCCCTCCCCCCTGGAAAGCACCTTTTAGCCATTTGCAGCAGCAGCAATTTCGACCGTGCACAGCACTTCCTCTGTGCGAGAAAATGGAAAGCTACTTAAATGCAATAATGAGGAAGCAGGCTCCCCTTTTCAGAGTAAAGCAAACAAACGTTTCCATTCCCCCCCCCCCCCCCCACTCCAGTCATTTCTCATCTGCCCTGGAAGATGACATTGTTGTGCCAGGCACGAACCTTGATTTCTATACAAATAAGACTTGGAGGGTCTATTTTCTTTAACATCCCACCCCCCCACCTCCACCCTGCTCCCAAAAGCATGAATAGCTTTCTGTTTGCTTGTACCCTAAAAGGTTCCGGTTTTTTTCCCCCAGAAACCTCTCTAACAGTGTTATTTATGGAGAGAAAAATAAATAAATTCCAAACCTTTCACACTCTCTCTGGAAAGCCATTACTACAGCCTCTCATCCTTCCTAGTGTAAATATTAAAGTGTTGATCCTCCGAGCCCTGGGGGCATCATTCTGTGTTCTTATTTAAATGATTCCAGCAGCAAAAGAGGCTACCGAATTGGAAAACTCCTCTCGAGAGGGTCCGAAATTCCCAGACACAGATGGGTGACTATTAGCAAAAAGTAATCACCCTGTCAACAGAAGAAAAGTCCAGACCTGCCGAGAATTTTTATGAGTTTATTGGCGCTAAACAGACAACCCTTGGCAAGGAAAGGAAAACCTCGGCAGACTGAGAAAATGCCCCGGAAACTGGCAGTTTTGCTCCCAATTGTAGACATTGCCATTAGAGGAGGAAGCATAAGGGGGTTCTGTGAAGCTGGGGGGGCAGGAAATGTAAAATGATAGACACATAGTTGTTCTACACAGGTGGGCATTGGACAGCTCCCAGTCAACAATAAACAGGATGACAATAACTGACCATAACGGTGCGTTAACAGTGAAGGATTTGAGGTGTCCCCCTGCTGTGGAGTCTGTGCTTCCAGGGGTCCAGAGAAAAGGGGAATTCGAGGTCCCAAAGGTACGTTTCAGAGGCAAAAGGAATAGAGTCAGGTTCAGTCCAGGAAATGATGGACGTGTGTCAGGAAACATTCTAGGCTAGGGCAGCGCTACCTGCCATGACGTGCGTTTAGTTGCGCTCCTGTGTGGTTACCTTGGTCTCTGAGTTGGTAAGGCCACCAGGCAAGCCCCCTTGAGTTTATATCAGGTTTCCTATGGGCCTCACTCCCTCACAAAGAGGAGCTCTTCCACTCCTGCAGGCCCCCAGCACGCTAGGCCCCTTTGTTTTCTGAGTGCCCCCAGGACAGACATGCAGAAAGCTAAAGTCTCGGGCACACAACCGCCCAAACGCATCCTTGTGTCTGTTCCCGGAGAAAGCCGCCGTGTCCAGGAAAGCCATTAGCATGAATTATTGACCACAGAGTGGATTTGCTCCGCCAGAGTTCTGGGTGCCCTGAAATCCCTGGACAAACATTTCCAAAAGCAAAACCATTCGGAGTAACTGGGCTCCTTTCTAGACGCTAATGAGAGCAGCTGGGCCCAGCTTTCTACTCTATTAGGAGACAAATCCCGCGCTAAAGGACTCTGCCGGCCGCTTGAACCTCCGCCAGCGAGAAATTATATTTGGATTGTATTAACAGGCCACTGCGTGATGTTGATAGAGTTCTGTCGAGTCTTTTGGCAAGGCCCCCCAAAAATGCTGCTCTCAGCCTGAACCAAGCCTTCCTCTTCTCTGCCTTTGTCAGAATCTGGGCAGGGAAACACGCCAAGCTATACACCATCTTAAGCCTCAACAAGGACATTCATGCAGCTTCAACACGGGTGTAGCCTCAACGATGACATGAAAGTCTAGCTCCCCATGATCTGAAATGCCAGCTCGGTCACAGGGCACCTGGAGTGTGAAGTGTGCCTGCGTGCCAGAAACACATGCTCTGTGGTCTTCATCAATGTGTGCACATAAACACACATGGGAAAAACCGCTTCTGTGTGGCTCTCATCATCACATCACAGGTGGGCACGGGTGACCAGGATGTCGGTGATCGTGGACAGAGAATTGAACCGAAAACGCGGAGAGTTTCTAGCAGAAAGAGATGGATTAAGACACAGCACTCTCCATAGAGCATGGGAGCAGGCCAGCTCCGAGCAGCGATTCACCTCAGGGGCTGGAAGATGCTATTGGTACAGGGTGGATCCTTCCTGCCTGGTTTTGATGGACTTTTTATTGCGCATGTACAAGTAATCATATTACTTTATGGTTACTGTGCGTGTGGTCTCCCAGGATTTTCCTTGATTGGCGAAGGGGGTTGCACCATGTTCATTTATGATAATGGTATTATAATGAAGCAGGGATCCTGTAGCATTTTCTGGGCATGCACAGGTGTGTTCATGAGTCACCGGGATTCAACACTTTTCCAGGAAGCAGGAACAGCTGGTCTTAGAAGAGGGTCTCTGTCCTGTCTGGATGTCCCTTATCTTAGCCCTGGGGCACCTCCAGAGTTTCCTCCATCCTGACGCTCTCCTGCCTGTACCACATCTACAAGATAAAAGTTTGGGAAGAGCCAGCTTGGGGTCGGTGTGATAAAAAGTAGGAACGCCCTCCGTGGCAGGTTTGCTCAGGTGACACCCCACCTTCCCTGTTGGTTTCCAGACTAGGATTCTCACAGGGACCGTAGCCCGCACGAAAAGCCCTCGTTCTCCCCGGACGGGCTGCTCTCTCCTCCCTCCCTCTGCGTGTGCAGAATCCCAACGACACGCCTGATGAATGGAATTCAAGAATATTAATTGGGTTCTTGAAATGTCAGCAAACAGAGCCGAGGTATTATTTCAGGTGGCGCTGCATGATGACCCCCATTGGAGGGGTTGCTTTTAAGTCAGGCTCCCGTCTTTGGAAAGGGAAGAAGCACAGCCTTGAGCCCTGCAACAAAGCAAATGGGGTGAACACAACCTTTCAAAGCTGAGTCGGATGCTCAATGGTTGCATAAGATGGAATAACAAAGCCAATGATGGAAGAACCTGGGTGCTAGAACATGGCCATGGGCACCTTGACAATGTCAGACACGTTTTTGCCATGAGTTCTGCTTTCCTTTTTTAAAATTGTTCTGAGAGAAAGAATGTTTTATTGCATCGTAATACAGACTCCCAAACAGCGGCACTAGCCTACATGTGTCCATATATGCCGATTAAATGTATAGACGTTTGCATTTCCCCAGTCTTCAGTCTTTAGGTTAGAGCTTCCCCCACCCTGGTTTCATTGCTCTTAGAAGCCTCTCAGCCTCCTTATTTACTTATGGACTTCTTTTTTTTTTTAATTTTTCTTTTTTTAATTTAATTATTTTTTAAGTGCGGTATTCTGTCTTTTACTCCCATCCCAGCCCACCCCCGCCCCGTGCTCCCCACCTCCCTCCTTTTTCCACACCCCCCCCCTTAGTTGTTGTCCATGTGTCCTTTATACTAGTTCCTGTAAATCCTTCCCCTTTTTCCCCTGAAATTCCCTTCCCTCTCCCCTCTGGTCACTGTCCCCTGTTCTCTATTTCAGTGTCTTTGGTTATATTTTTCTTGCTTCTTTGTTTTGTTGTTTAGCTTCCTGTTAAAGGTGAGATCATATGGTATTTGTCTTTCAACACCTGGCCTATTTCACTCAGCATAATGCTTTCCAGTTCCATCCATGTTGTTGCAAAGGGTAGGAGCTCCTTCTTTCTCTCTGCTGCATAGAATTCCATTGTGTATATGTACCACAATTTTTTGATCCATTCATTTACTGACGGGCACCTAGGTTGCTTCCAGCTCTTGGCTATTGTAAATTGTGCTGCCATGAACATTGGGGAGCATAGGTTCTTTGATATTGATGTTTTAGGATTCTTAGGATGTAATGCCAGCAGTGGAATTGCTGGGTCAAAAGGCAGGTCCATTTTTAGTTTTCTGAGATACTTATGGGCTTCTCATCCTGTAATTCCTGGCATCTGCACCCTGCCTTGTCCAACATGACTCTGCTCTCTCATGTATGCGGACTGTAAATCTCTGTGCCAACACGCTAACACATACTCAGTGCACATCAGGTCTGACAGCTATAGGCTATGGCTGCTGCTGTATCTTCAATAATAGGAGGCTGCTCAGGAACCCATGTCTTACGTAATTTGGTATCTGTGCACGCATGGGTTCATTAAAAATACATACGTGTGCTGAAGTCTCTCCTGATGTTAACTAACATCCTGTTTTCTAAGTCTGCTTGCCATCAGCCTACCACGGTTCCATTCTACCTGCCTTCATTGGCTATTTCTAGAACGTTTTACCCAGTAAAGTCACAAAATGCTGTGGCGCTGTTTGAAGAACTTTATCTTTATGAACAGGTTCTATAAGGGTTGTTCTTGCTCACTATTAAGAGATAAGAATAGAAAGATGCACAAGACAGAGGCTTACCTTTTTTGTGAGCTGTGTTTCATCGTCCTGAGATGGTGAACCCCTTCATGGCAAGACATCTCAGGTGTCTCCAAGGTTACACTCAAGGTTGATGATCTACTAGGTGCATTCACAGGACTACGAGAGCTGCCACACTTGTGGTCATGGTTCATCACACGGAACAGACATGGATTTAAACACACTGCATAAAAAAGTACATCGAGAAGAATCCAGAAGAGACCTGGTGTGAACTTCCAGCCCTCCTCTCCCAGGACATTGTACAAACAACAGTTAATTCTCCCACCAATCATCAGGAACAACGAATTCTTTGTCAACTAGGGAACCTCAGTGAAGTCCTGGTGTCTAGGGTTTAATCATTTTCTAACCCTCTCCCCAGAAATGAAACTGATTCAGAATGTCCCAGGGCCCCAGGCAAAAAAAAAAGTGTGAATGCAACATAAATAATGTTTTTAGTTAAACTACCAGACATGGTGTAAAGTTCCAGATATACAAAGGCACACTTTTGAGGCAGGTTACACATCCCATCCTTGGCTTTCTTCCAAGCGCCAGTCAAGGATCAGTCTGTGTTTTGGTGAATGCAAGGTGGGAAGACCCCAAACCTACTGAGTTAACCCTTTTTGTGCTCATGTTTCTATGCAGAGAAGAACTACCCAAGTGTGCAGCACTCAGAGAATCCACACAAATGCATAGGAAGCTATAAATGTTTTTGGTAGCCACTCCTACTTCTATGGCAGAACATGAGTTACTCAGTGTCTTTTTTTATTGACTATGTCATTACAGTTGTTCCATTCCCCCTTCATTCCCCTCCACCCTACCTCCCTGTTACCACCATTACCCCCCCTTTAGTTTATGACCATGTGTCTCAAGTTCTTTAGATTCTATATTTCCCATACTATTCTTGCCCCCCCATCTATTTTCTATCCACTGTCTATGCTACTTATTTTCTGTACCTTCTCCCCCCTTCTCCTTCTTCCACTCCCCTGTTGCTAACCCTCCTTGAGATCTTTCACTCAGTGTCTTACCTGAAACCCATTCAAGTTCATTCATGCGTTTCCACCAAGTTCTCTGCCCTGTATCTGAGTTGTAAATTGTCTTCTGTCCCATGAAGTCAACAAGTTCTCAAAAAGAGTTATGACAACCCAAACTCTTGAGATGAATCTGCATGATAACTGATTAGCATTGGAGTCCTGGAGTCAACGAACCTTCAGAAATACTTATTATGCCCCAAGTGTGAGGGTGATTTTATATTGTAAATATAGAATTCTTTAAGTAGGGAGTTAATAAAGAGCTAATCCATCTTGCAGAATATCACAGCCAAGAACCTCAGTAATATCTCCTCAAAACAGCTGCTGGGAAAAGTCAGTTGTAAAACCATCCAGGTTACAAAGAGTTTACTCTATAAACCAAATGGCTTCCAGGACATTAATGCCTGTTTTGAGTCTCCAAAGATATTCTTCTCGACTGCTTAATAATCTCAAAGTAGAAGCCCTTCAAGGAAGTTTCTCTCTAAAAGCTTTTGCAGCTCTCCAAACTAGTGATGCGTTTTATTGCACTGGTGCTTGTCGAGGGTGTGGATGTTTTATTGGCACACGTCCTAAAGATCTCCTGCTAGCAACGTTAACAACAAGCCTCTAATAAAATTCAGCAATGAACTTTCCTGGAATTTACGATGGTTAAACATTAAAAAGGGTTAGAGAAAGACAGAAAGAGAGAGGGAGAGGACTCTTGGTCATTTCCAATTTATCATTTAAAATGAAAATCCAAGGAGAAGGACATGTACATGTGTTCTTGCCTCACTTTCTTTCACAAGCAAAAGCTCGCCAGTCGCCAAAACAGTTCCATGTTCAAGTCTAAGGAAGTTGATTGGCAGCTCTTGGTATCCTTACCTCAGATAAAGACATTGGAAAAATCCACCAGGTTCAGGGACTGGGTGTGCGTGAACTCTTGTGAGAAATACTTGAAAACCCATAAGACATGCTCTGCATCGATCACGGACAACATTAAAATCACTGAGACTCATGTGCTCATCTCAAGCAGCTCACCTATTGGGGAGAAAAAGAGAAAAAGGAAGGAAGACAAGGACAAGAAACTGGGTGCCATCCTAGGGCTCGTGAAGGTGTTTTCATACCTGGGTGCAGTGGAAGTCTCAGGAGAACCAAGGTGGATACTGCCATGCATTGCACGTGAGACCTTGGGTGTATGAGCTTTAACGTCTAGTGTCCTTGTTCTATCCTAGCAGTTGTCACACATGGGTGATTCTGCCTTCAGGGCACAAGCAGCAATATCTGCCGACAGCATTTATGTGAGATCAATAAGACCAGCTATGGGGAAGGGTCAGAGCCCACACAGGGTCCTGACAAGGAGACAAAGGGGTGGCACTTACAAGGAAGGGGAGGGGACAGGGACACCCACAGCAGGGAGGCACAGCCGTGGGTGCAGACGACATGGCATTGTGACACTGATTCTCAACAGCATGTTTCATTCTCAGTCCTGCGCTCATCCGTCCAGTCGTCGCCCTGCCTGCTTTCCTGTCCCCTTTGCACACAGCTCTGTGGGACACACAGTGTCTTTAGTAGGCCCAGCTCAAAGATCATTTTGTCCTGTTTCAACACCCACAGGTTGGAGGCACAAGACACGCAAGGCAGCTCCTTGGGGCCAGCAGCTGTGACCCCATTTTAAGAGGACTCTGTGAGAACAAACTGACAACTGTTGGAAGGGAGGGACTTTGGGGGGGTTGGGGACAAAGGGTGAAGAGACTAAGTTTAAAAAAAATCTCATGGACACAGACACCAGGGTGCTGATGACCAGAGGGAAAGGGGTCGGGGAGGTGGAAGGAGGTAAAGGGGGATAAATAGTGATGGACGGAGACTTGACTTGGGATGGTGAGCACACCGTACAATAGATGATGTTTTCTAGAATCGTGCACCTGAAACCTGTATCATTTTAATAGCTGATGTCACCCCCAATAAAGTCAGTAGAAGAAAAACTTGAGGGGCTCATTTTATGTTATTTTTTGACACAGGAAATACCAAGAGAGTGCCCTTGGATGGGGCATCACAGACAGGTAACAGCCCCAGTCTCCCCCTCCAGGTAAATTCCCAAAGGACAGCACACCTGGCCGTGTGAACCACACAGCGAGGAGCAGGCTTTCAAACCCACAGCCATGCAAGGAAGCCTTCCCCACAGGCCCACTCAGAGTACAGGGGATGGTGCCCTCCCGCTTCAAAGTCACCATGGAGAAGTGTCATTCACTGTATTTCCTGTCTGGACCTCTGCCCTCTATGTCTTCATGCTTCCTGGCCAGGTCACCCCACAGGGTTACACCTGCCTACACCCTGCAGGTAAGTTAGACCATGCTTCCAGCTGGGTGCACAGCAGCGACTCGTCTGAGACATCCATGAAAGCTCACTCACAATACTCTCCTTGTCTTGCATGCCCTTCCTTAACTGACATCCCCCAGCATTTGTGTTCATGGTGCAGAGGAAATGCGGGGTTTTGTCCCAGGCCATTGGGAAGAATCAAACACAAACAGGATGTTTTTTTTTGGTCTTGCTAAGCTGGGTGTGCCCTCATTGTCTCTGTGTGTTCTCTTCCGGCCCTCACAGTCCCTCTCCCGACCTTGAGAATGTCATTTAGGAAATCAGGCCTCCTAATAAGACTTGATCGGATCCTCCATCTGAACAGAGAAACCGTCCCTGGCCCGCCAGTGAAAGCTATCTAGAAAACAAATCATTGCCTCTTCAACACAGCATCTGGTCTCCACCGCGAGCGGAAGAAAAATGAATATATTGCTGTAAAATGACACATCGTTCTGAGTGGCAGAAAGAGGTTAATGTGCCTTTGTCCCCGGGACCGTGATCTTGTGGAGGAATGTGAATGCGGATGAAATTTTTCTTCCCACCTGGAAGCAGGAAGGCCACAATAACTCAAGTGTGTTGCATGCTGAGGAAGCTGCCTGCAACCACCTTCTGAAGTCCATAATTTTATATCTAGATAGATAGATAGATAGATGATAGATAGATAGATAGATAGATAGATAGATAGATAGATAGATAGATAATAGAGACAGGTAGATAGAAAGATAGATGGATAGGTAGGTAGATAGATAATAGATAGATAGATGATTAATAGATAGATAGGTAATAGATAGATAGATGATAGATGGATAGATGAGATAGATAGATAGATAGATAGATAGATAGATAGATAGATAGAAAGATAGATGGATAGGTAGGTAGGTACATAGATAGGTAATAAATAAATAGATGGATGGATGGATGATAAATATAGGCAAGGGGTAATCAGTGAAAAACATCTAAAAAAGTCTCTTTGGAAGAGGGACAATTTTTTAAGTTTGAGGAGCATTCTAGTAGCCAGAAACAAGTCCATAAAGCTTGTCGGGCACCACCGTTGAGTTTTGCAAACCCACCCAGAGAGACTCTCCTAAGAACACCCCAGGACTCAAGTACCCCCCAGGCTAAGCAACCTCCGAACTGCAAGGTATTTTTCCAAGTATCTCTTTTGAAAAAAGGAATTGCCAGATGATAAGTTTCCGGAAAGTAGATAGAAGTAGGGCTGTAGCCCACCCTTGCTGTTGATATGGTCTAGATTTTGGTAGTTTAATCAGTGGTCAGAGTGAACCTGGAAGGACTTATTCCTTAGAAAAGTCTAGGGAATGAACTTGGACGTTTGTGCTGTGTGGGGGCTGCTTCACCCTCACCGCAGCCAACCGGGCTCGGGGAGAGGGTTTTCATTATCATGGTAATTAGGATGGCGAGCCAGCGGAACCATCATTTGACGCATCATTTGCTATGCAAATTGTTTTTCACAGAGAATTGTTTGCTTGTGTGCCTGGTCATTTCCGGATCTTCACCTCTCTGGATGTGGAGAAAGGATGTTAGCAGTGAATTTTCTGCGTATCAAGGTCTGGGAGGGGTCAACCCTGTGGCCATATCTAAATGCTTCTATCTTCACTTCCAGAAGGCACGAGCTCACCACCAGAAGAGAGACGCCGTTTGGTGGGGATTCACCTCGTTTTGTTCTGAGGGAATCTAGACCCCTGGCCCCTAAAGTTTCTGAACACAAACTTTGTCAAAATTGGAGCATGCACCACCATATTTAATTACTCCACTTGTAGAACGATAAGCATCCATCTGTTCAAACAGATCATACATACAGATCTATGAACCATGTCCCAACCAGAAAGTTCAAAGGAACACAAGGTTGATGAAAGGAACCATATATTTTTTTCCAGTTTGACTGAGAGATGGTTGACACAGAACGTCCCAGAAATATAATGTATATAATGTGATCATTTGATGTTGCAAAATGAGGATTACAACATGGTTAATAATCTGATGACCTCATATAGTTAGTTCGCTTTTTGAGGGGGGGATGTAAAATCATTTAAGATCTACTCTCTTAGAAACTTCTTGTGTATATATATGTATATATATATATATATATATAATACTTATTACTATATATAGTTAACATTATCATTAACTATAGTCACCATGCTGTACATGAACCCACTCATCATTTAACTCGAATTTGTGTCCTTTGACCTATATCTCCCCATAGTCCCTGGCAAACACAGTTCCACTCTCTATTTCTATGAAAACATAAACAGATTTTAAAAGTATTCATTAAAGTGAATCATGCTATCCTGAAGGCTGTGACTATGTTAGTTTTGGTCAATGTGTTAACTGTCTGTAACCATAATTTTTTGCTCAATTTAGATCAACAGATGCATAGAAATAGACATTTTCATTAGATATATATCATATATGTATTCTAAATATATAACATACAGGGTCCAAAAGAAATAACACCTACTTAAGTGTGGTCGGTAGGGTAATAAGATGAGTGTAATAATGTATAGTTTTAATTTGAACATTTCACTGAAAATGTCATGGGGCATGCTTGAGTGTGATATTGTTATGGTACAGAATGACGTGCTTACGATTTTGTAATAAAAGATTTTGTAATGAAAAGGGGGTGTTATTTGTGCCAGATCCTACATATTTCCTATGATATTCTTTCCTAGTCTTTCTGTGTGATTTCTTATGTCAATTTGATAATTACCCTACATGAATGGAAGTTGCTCTTTTTTTAAGTTAAAAGACATCTTGCATCATCAAGCTTTGAAAAGACAACACAACCAGAGAGTTTGAAGCAAATGCCTTACATGGTGCGAGGAAAGATATCCCCAACTCAAATGCGAGAGAAGAACTAAGTGGCCAGTGGGGATTGTGTACACCCAGCAGCAAGCGGGCAACCAGGGTAGGGGTGTGTGCTGACGGCACAAGACAGAGGGGGCTGGAGCAAGAACTTTGAAATCTTGAAAGAGCTGCTGAGGGAGGCAGAAGAAGGGTTGACTCAACCTATAGTTGGTGAAGGCTCGGTTAAGCCAAATACCAGATTTCAGCTCATGGGAAGCAGCTCACCAGAGTTCAATTTGGAAAAGATCGAGGATGACGTTTCAAGGATGGGAGGTTGACCCAGAGCAGAGAGTGAGAATCCCTGGAGGTGACAGGCTTAGGGACAGAAAACTCTAGTCGGTCCCTCTTGCCCTCTCAGAGGCCAACAAAACATGCTGGGGTTAAAAAATCCAACTTGCCCACATCATCTGCTCTATGAGCCAGCACCCCACCACCTGGGTGTGTTGGGCAGGACTTAACTGTGTTTATCCAACTGGGAGGCTCTTTGGCATTTGACTTTGTGCAAGGGGGAAATCTTGATCTATGGGGAGGTCACAGTAGGGCCATCAATGGCTATGTAGATATGGAACTTACCCCCTTCCATCTCCTGCCTCTTGTGTGTGTCCTATAGAGTGGACGGATCTCCCAGCACATCTGCCCACCCTATACTTCAACCCCAGCCACTGCACAAATGGCTCACATGCCTAGGAACTCGTCACACAGGGAACCCACAAGGGGCTGGCACGGGCTTCGATCCACGCTGACCCCAGGTTGAACTGTCAAGATGAACCCGGAGCATAAGTGGCAAAGGACCACTTTAGTCTCAGTCTGTGAGTTTCTGTTTGATCAGTCCAGGGACATAAACATAGAAATGTAAATATGGAAGACATCAGGAAATGTATGCAAACGAAGGTTCTCTGATTCACAAAGTCATCAGAAAAATAGTAACCTCCAGTCTCTGCCACCTATGCAGTTGAAATTAAGTATTTACAAAAATACTATGCCCCATAAAATTTCATAAAACAGTAAGACATTATTGATGCTCTTGAAATAGCTCACTGAACTAATATAGACAGGACTCTTTCAAACACGGTATAAAACTACTTAAAATCATAAACTCACCTATTTAACACCAAAACATGTGGTGGGGGGGAGAAAAACAAAGATATCCACTTGTATTTCTACTCTTTTGTGCTTTTGATACCAATGGAAAAGCTTATGGTGATAAACAGACTTGGAGTAGTTATGTAATAATTGTTTCACACATTAGTGCCTAAGAATGAAACCTTCAAAGGGCAATTCATACATTATGGATAAAGACGTCATGTGTATAGATTTCTTCAGATATTTGTCAAGGTTTCTGATAACATGTCTGTAGACAAGGTTCAGGAATCTCAGCTGAATGACAATAGGAATAGTTAGCTTTTACACAGAGAACAAGGATTAACTTGATAAGCAAGTGCACGTACTTGATAAGAATGTAAATTAATTTGATAAAGCCATTTTGTTTCTTTTGTAGGTTAGAACTTATTCAATCAGGATGA
The DNA here is from genome assembly GCF_021234435.1 of Artibeus jamaicensis. Taxonomy (NCBI): domain Eukaryota; kingdom Metazoa; phylum Chordata; class Mammalia; order Chiroptera; family Phyllostomidae; genus Artibeus; species Artibeus jamaicensis. Next base: position 2,375,004 of record NW_026521989.1, read on the forward strand.
TGGCATTCTCAGTATTTTTTTAAATCAAATTCTCAAATGAAACACAATAAAGCCAACGATCTCTGAGGTTAATCAAAGCCCTGTGTATACATTGTATCCTCAGAGTACATTTCTGCCTCTTTTCCAAAAGTTAAGTTTTTTTATCTTGTTTAGTCCATAGTGACAAGCACTCTTCAAACACAGAGTGGATGTTGGATGGATAAACAGAGAAGAAAGAAATAGAGGAAGGGAGGGAGGGAGGAAGGAAGGAAGGAAGGGAGGAAGGGAGGGAGGAAGGAAGGAAGGAAGGAAGGAAGGAAGGAAGGAAGGAAGGAAGGAAGGAGTAAAAGGGAAAACTATCTGTTGTCTATGATTATTATTAGCCATTTTTATAGACTTCCCTTTAATGCTTATCACCAATCACAATAAAGCTTCCCACTACCCCTCAAGAGTGTTTTACCGGTAGATGCTTGAATGAATCAGGGCAATATCTGTGTGATACAGTAACCCCTCCCTCAATATTTACGGCCCACCAAAACCTGAAACTGTGGAAATGAGTGATGAAATACGACACCCGGCATCATTCAAACAGACAAAAAAAAAAAGCATTTCAGGAGACAGAAATGAGATTAGCAAAACCTCGTGGAAATTTATGTTTTCCACAATACATCATCCGTCGCAGAATATTTGTGATCCTCTTTGGAACATAATTTACAAAGGAACAGCAATGCTGTCAAAATATTAAATTCAAAATAAATAGCTGTTCCAGTCGAATTCCAAGATCTCCAGCTGCCACACGGTTTTTCTCTAGTGGATTACGAATTGCAACACTCCCTGAATATTAATTAACTCTGTGGAAGTATTTTCATTGCAAATGTCTTGTTCGTAGGGAAAGAAAAAAAAAAACAGCATTCCTATGCAAAGAACAGGACGTTCCTGATTTCCCATGATTTCTTACGCTGATAAGAGACAAGGGAAGGGATTAAAAAGGACAAATTGGCCATTGCCAAACAGCTATGGGGATGTAAAGTCCACCGCGAGGAATATAGTCGATAACATTGTCATAACTAGGTATGGTGTCCGGTAGGTACTAGACTTATCAGGGGAATGACTTTATAAGGTATATAGATGTCTAGTCACTATGCTGTGCACCTGAAAATAACATACTATTGAATGTCAACTGTCATTGAAATACTTAAAAAATTAACAAACAAAGAAAGAGGGGTTGAACAAGGCTAAAAGAAGATAGAATAAAAGATATCTCTAAGACATATGGAAGGTCTCGAGATAGCAAAGGAAAGGCAAGGAGTAAATTTGGCACCAAAATGCAGTCAACAGGGGTATCATTTTCTGGTGGAACCAAGTAAAGTGAACACAAACGTGTCCGCCGTCAACAAACTCACATTCTCATTGAACAATGAAAGCAACAAATGATAACATGAAACTGAAAATCCCCTTTACAGGGAAGAATCCTTCCTCCCCAGAAAATGAGACCTATTTACCACTTTGATTTTTTTTTTTTAGCATTTTACCTACGATTGAATCAAAGAATGCTTTCAAAAATGTTTGCCTTCTAGTGTTGGTTTTCAAAATCTAAGCTGACTCCTGAACATTGTGTATAGAAAGTCTTCATTTCACATGGATGGATTCTTGGAAACTGCAACTTTGAGCAAAGCAACATACAACAAAGCCAGTTTGACCACAGGACAGTGAATAGGAACAAGAGTGAAGTCCTTATGTGATGTTTCTGGTCAACAAAAACATCACCAATCTTCTAAATAAAGACCCAAAACCCTTCTAATCTTAAACAGTGAAATAAATGGGAAGTATATATGTAAAGAAAGATGAATGAAAACAAGGAAGACAATCGTTTTTTTTTAAGCTCTGATTCCCATTCAGGGGTGCAGGTGACCAGGCGCTGCCCCCACTATGTCAGGGCATGAGATGGACCCATGCTGGGCAGGACAAATTTCCATCCAAAGGTCCGTCACACAGATGCTCACTCAGGTGGAGATAATAGAGAGACCTGCCACTTAACCTCACGTCATCATCTTTGGGATATGAGAGGACATGAGAATCCCCAGAAAAAACCCACTTGAACATAAGGAGAATGTGGAACCCCCTAAGCAATGGCCTGACCGGGAAGCCATTTATTTCTTATCAATATTATAGTGAACAAAATGATGTTATTTAAGGAGCTGATGTATAGCTGGTGGGCTTTCTTTTATATATTTTATGTATTTATTTTTAGAGAGAGAGGAAGGGAGGGAGAAATAGAGGAAAAGAAACATCCATGTGTGCTTGCCTCTCCTGTGCCCCCTACTGGGCACCTGGCGTACAATGCAGGAATGTGCCCTGACTGGGAATCGAACTGGCGACCCCTTTCAGTTCACAGGCTGGCACTCAATCCACTGAAACACACCAGCCAGGACTTTGGCAGCCTTTCAGTGAGAGAAAAAGTGACATTTGTGGATTGGGAGTAGGAGTCTTCCACAACCCCCACCCCCAGTGTCTGACAACCATCTGTTCATTTCCTGTAGCTGTGAGTCTGTATCTATTTTGTTTATTTCATTCATTAGATTCCACATATAAGTAGAATCATATGGCATTTGTGTTTCTCTGACTGACTTATTCCACTGAGCATAATACCCTCTGAGTCCATCCATGCTATCGCAAAGAGCAAGATTTTATTTTTTTTAGCAGCTGAGTAGTATTCCATTGTGTGCGTGTGTGTGTGTGTGCGTGTGTGTGTGTGTGTGTGTGTGTGTGTGTGTGTGTGTGTGTAGGGGTGCCTATATATTTTCAAATTTGTGCTTGGAGTTTTTTTTTCCACATTTAAACCCAGCAGTGGAATTTCTGGATCATAACACAGTTCCATTTTTAGTTTTTTGAGGAACCTCCCTACTTAGTTATCCATAGTAGCTCAGACAGGCCCCTGGCTGACAGCCAGATGGGAAAACAAAGCAGGGACCTCAGTCTGACGACCACAAGGAGCTGAATTCTGACAGCCTACTGACCTTGGAGGGAGATGTAATCCCCCTGATCTTCTGAGTGAGCACCTTAACCTCCCCTTGTGACTTCAGGAGCAAAGACCAAGCCCCTTCCTTGCTGAACTTCTGACCCATGCCCACTGAACATGGGCATTGTTTTAAGCCGTTACATGTGTGGCAATTTGTGTCCCAGACTGGGAAACCAATCTATGCTGATGTCACGGTCACACACCTCAGGCCATCATCGGTCCATAAATAGTTGGAGGCAGATGCTACCTTTGTCTAGAAATTCCCCAGTAGGTCCCATGAGTGAAATTATCACCCCACAGACCTCAGTGGAGAGTTCAAGTTCATGGAACCAATGTCAGAAATTGCCTGTTGATTCTGAAGATTCTCAGAAATCACCCAGGCTGATGTGGCTCAGTGGATTGCAGGTTCGATTCCCAAAGAGGGCACATGCCTGAGTTGCAGTTTCAATCCCCAGTGGGGGCATGTACAAAGGGAAATCAACCAATGTTTCTTGGTCACCCCGATATTTTTCTCCCTCTCTCCTTCTCTCTCTCCAAAAAATAAAATAAAATAAACAGTCTCAATTATTTGCACAAATTTCACTTCTATCAGTACCTATGTAACCAAAAAAAATTTTAACTCTTCTTCTCCTAGAAATGCATTCGATGATAGTTTTGCTGGAAGTACACGGTGATAGTCACCGTGGATGAAACTGAACTGGAGAGAACTTCATCCGTAATCATACATTAAGCATTTCTGGGTGGTTTCCGTGTTACAAACAGGGTCCCGTGGACAGAGGCCTGTGGTTCCATTGGCAACTCCTTCCATCCATCAGACAACACGCACGGGTTGGCAGGGTGGTCATGAACAAACCAACGTGAGGCGCCATTTAACAGGAATCTTGGATCTTTAAATGAACAGTTCATTCTCCTTTTTGAAGGGAGAAAGCAGTCACCAGGGACCATAAAAATAATTGAAATGAGGGTTGGGCACCCTAATTAATCTACTAAGAATAAGTGAGACATTCGAGAAAAAGCCAAACATCTATGACAGCACCTGCTAGATGTCATCTGTGCCTAATGGTCTCCGTGACCAGCAGTGACAGAGTAAATGGGACAGACCACGGACAATAGAAGTTTGAGTCCAATTCTCCCCGAGAAGGACACAATGGAGAATGGAGTGGTTGATGAATACATGTGCTTCCCCGTAGCTTCATTGGCAGGGGAAAAAAGGAATCTTATGTCTACCTATCACCTATAATGAAAGAATCACAAAATTCCTACCGAATGAGCAACACACTTGTTTTCCTCGCTCCCAGTCTTTGCCCCGGACAGAATGGTGCATGGGTTCATCTTGTGAGAAGCACCTGTGACACCCACTGGTTTGATCTGAATCTTTCTCTGGGGGTTTGAGAGCATGTCTCCACCCATCAAATGCACATGTCCCAGGCTCCCAGGAAAACTCACAGATACTTTACTTTCATACAACACACGGCTAAGATGTATAAGGGTTCCTGGTGCATGTCCATCCTGGTAATGCCCAGAGGGACCTCAGGTGCGATTCCTGACCAGAATCAACCTTTTTTAGGTTCACCTTCTACACACCATCTTGTCCCTGTGTCTCAGCCTTCTCCAGCTGCCCACACTTTTGGGTGCACTTCTTCGTCACTGAGATGAATTTTGGGATGCAAGGTAGGTACAAGGAATGCATGCCTGGAAAGGAAGTGTTCTTGGGCAGAGAAGGAGAAGAAGGTTCATCAAATCTTTGTCAACAGAGCCCTGAAGTCTGAAGTGGGAATTGTCCATGTGGGTTGAGTCAAAACGGCCAGTGAGATTCCATCGCTAGACACAGCCTGCCTCTGGCAAGGACGGAAGTAGAGGAAAGGGGACTCAGTGCATTGAGGTTGACCTTGGGTGGCAAGTTCTTCCATGAGGAAGAAGTGAGTGGGCACCTTACGAGGTCTGCTCTGGGAGACACTGTGTTGTTGTATAGACTTGTAAAACCGAGACCCAGCCCCGTCCCTGTTCACAGACGTCTCTTAAATGAGTGCCTCTGTGTTCGAGCAGAGTTACAAACATTGTACAGGACTGTTATTCTCAGACTTACAGGAGGGTGTGGGCAATTGTTTCCCTGTGTTCCTCGAAGACTTTACAGGCAGTTAAACGCTAGTGCTGGGATGTAGGTTCAATTTGTTCCACTCTCCAAGCTCACGGGGACTCATTAAACATGGTTGCATAAAGCACACACGCCCATAAAAAAAGAATGTGGATGTGTTAACTCCAACGGGGGCCGTCGGTGCAAAATAAACCAATAGGCAGGCGGTGGTGTATTGAAGGCATTCTTTCAATACATACATCACGGAGGCTCGGTCTTTGCATTTGCTTTCTTTCTTGCCGAGACGTAAAAGAACACTGTCTCCCTAAGTCATTCTGAAGTCACACCACGCGTGGCTCGTTTAGTCCCTTCAGTTGCCCAAGCAGCTGATACTGAAATCTGTATTAATCACACAAGTAATGGAATCCCGACAATACAATTGGTGCTCGTTTAAGAATATCATCTTCCTTCAAACACAGGCGATGAGAGTGAGCTCAGAAATGCTGGAACCACACATTCTAGCTTAAGACCGGTGTGATTTCCGATATTCCATATACACCCTGAGTTTCATGTGAGATAAAAACCGAGATATTTATCTGCCTCGCACATCAGCTGCTGAGGCCTCCACCCAGCAGGAGGTATAGATGTGTTTTGTAGATTTTATTTTGTAACCAGGTGAAGAGGACCTTGGACACAGGGGAAGTTCTGGTTGTCTCTCACCCCGCCCAAATATGCAAGCTCTCCAGTTCACATCAGATTGAAGCTGAATGGTTTCCTATGATGTTGATTTAGATAATAAGATCTTGGATCTCCCTCACCCTCTGTGAATTTGCCAGCCCATAACCAGGAGCCTTGTAAGGAGCGGGCAACCCCCAGGCACCCAGTATTCAGAAAACAGCCCTACAACCTGCCCAAGAACAACCACGGGTTTGAGGGTGTCTGACTCTGTGTGTGTGTGTGTATGTGAGTGTGTGTGTGGTGTGTGAGTGACATTTAATTTAATGCATCAGCCCCAGCTGATGTGGCTCAGTGAATTGAGCGCCAGCCTGCAAATCAAACGGTTCAATTCCCAGTCAGGGCACATGCCTGGGTTGCAGGCCAGTTCCCCAGTAGGGGGCACCCGAGAGGCAACCACACATTGATCTTTCTCTCTCTCTCTTTCTCCTTCCTTTCCCCTCTCTCTAAAAGTAAATAAATAAAATCTTTTTTTAAAAAAACGCATGAAGTTGACTAGGCCATAGCATGCCCAGATCACACATCATCTCTTGGTGTGTCTAGGAGGGCATTTCTGGAGATTCATTCACATTTGAAATCATGGATTCAGTGAAGCAGATTGCCCTCCTCCAGGTGGGTGGGCCTCACCTAAGCAGTCGACAATCTGAAAAGAACAAAAGGTGGAGAAAGGAGGAATGCGGCCTTTGTATTTCAGCCTCACTACTTGCGCTAGGACAGTTTACGTGATCTTCACCTGCCTCCAGCCTGGGGCTTATACCTTCATTTCTCCAGATTTTCCGGGAGTTTTGGCTCCTTGGAAGCTGGGTGTGAAGCTAGCAGATGACAGATATCGGGGTTTTGTAGCCTGGATCGTAACAGGAATCCTTTCCTGAATCTTGGAAGGACCTGACTAATAATTTATACAGGGCACAGCAAAGGTAGGTTTGCAGTTGTCTGCATAGAAAATAACACAATAATGAATAAATATGATACGAGGTTCAACTCTGTGTTTCATGTACGTATAGCTGTAAAAACGACTTTTGTCCACCCCTGTATACATATATAATATCAGTGATTGTTATACTATGTTCTATGTCAATAACAATTATATAGGAATAATTATTCGCTATGCAGAGGTAGACAAAAGGAGGTTTATAGTTGTGTATGTGGAGAAAAATAAATCACAACTAAGTGATACATCATACGTACAGGACAAGTCATAAATAAGGACACGAAATAGCAACAATAAGCAGAGGATAAACAATTCAATAATAAATAAATACATAATACATGAATAAACGGTGTTTCTCACACACCTCCAAATATTCTTTTGCCCTCATATCGCATTTTGTGTATGCGGTGCATTATATTATTTAGCAATATAAATCTATACATGTACAATTATTGTTGAGTTGGTAAACAATAAGTAGTAAATTACAAAAAGCAAAAACGAAAAATCTAGGACAAAGAAGATACATCAGTTTTTCATTCCTTCCATAAATGGGACCTGGCATATTAAACATGCCCTTTGACAAGCTCCCATCCCCACAGGAGGGGCAGGTGAGAAATCACTTCTGTCTGTTCCAAGGCCTCGTTTGCAACACCACTTACACTCTGTCCTCTTCCCCTGATTTTTCAGTAAAGAACATTTATAATTTCAAGGATGGCCGACCGCTGCTGCAGATAAATATATTTCAGCTCCTCTTTGTCCTTTCGAAAAATCTATCAGGAACTTTGGTTTGCCTTATGCTCGTGAAGCAATTCCTAATGTTTCCTTTGTTTTTCGCTCTGAGGATGTTGGTCGTGTCTGCATTGCTGGCGTCCAACTCTGTGGCTAGCGAGCGGGTCACAGACCCCCTATTCTATGTCTGGCATTCCTGGCGTGGTCGGAACCCATAAGCGTACCTGCTACAGAAGAATGAGCTTTCCTGGACGGCTTATTCAGTGATGGCCACCAGATGCCCCCCAACCAGCAGGAGGCGCAAGACAGAAGAAAGAGGACTGAGCAACCCAGAAATAATTCTGCCCCCGGCCTGTGAATTTTACCTTTCACCCTCCCATGTTCACCAGGCAATGGCGTGGAAACTCGGGAAGAACATTGGGACCAATGGCAGGGGGCTGGCGATCACAGAAACCATTGCTTAAGAACAGAGGGTGGCCCCGACTAGTGTGGTCCCAAGTTGGACTCAGGAGGGACCCACTCTTGTCTGGAAGAACTTTTGCAGGGGTTCTGTGGGTCCATGTTATGGTTTTCTCGACAGCGGCCAGGAGCCCACCAGAAATCCATCCTTCCCCAACTGCCAAGGGATAGATAAGGGGCGTCTTTCTAACAAGTGGCCAGAGGTCTTGGAACACAGTGGGTGGCTAAAACCAACCCCATTCCAGCACTTAGGGTGTTCGTTGTTGCTTATTCCATGCATCTGTCCATGGTCTGCCCTTGGCTTGGTCTCAGTGCAGTTGATGCAAGTTGAGGAAAAATAAGGGACAACAGGAGACAGAATATGCAAAAAACCACAGCTCTGGTCTGACGCCCACAGTCTTCTCCACAGAGAGCTGGGGTCCACACTTGCATAGCACTGCATGTTGACGAGGTTGCCCTGCACACCCCAAAATGAGCACAGTGAGGTCCCTGGTATCTGCACACGGATATTGTAGCTTCCCCAACAGGCTGCAAATGGGTTTCACAGTATCCCAACTCATTTCCTCGGGGAGTTCCCAGCCATCGGGCTAATTGTGGCAAACATCTTCATACACTCTGCCGGATGTGTGAAGGAAGCGCTGCGTGCCGGTAGCTCTGTGGCTCCATGCTGCCGCATGAACACGTCTACATGCCAACGTCGGGAGGGAGGCAGCCAAGCGGCGGTGCCCATCTCTGCTTGCTCTGTGCCTCCCGAAAGCGGCACCATATGCCGTGGCCCTGCTGCGCTCTCCAAGTTGGCAGCCCACCTGCTTTCTCCACTGGGGGTTCCAACATCTAAATCGCGCTGGGAACGGACTTGGCTGCGCTGGGCCCGGCCCCGTGCTGACAAAGGCTCAATGTGGGGTGTTCACATATTGTTCTCCATCACCTACACCCAGGGGCTGATTTTCCTGTAGCCTGGAGTCCCGTGAAAGCTGATGGGGAACCTTAGATAGCCTACATTTCCAAGAACCACAATGGTCCTGAGAGCACCCTGAAAGACCTATGTCTCAATAAAGAACATTAGGATGCAAAGACACTAAAAGCATCCTTCCTGAGCACATAACAACTCAGGAGCCCACTGCCCCAAAGCAAAAGGGAGTATTGCTCAGCCTGATACCACACACCACTTGTGGTTCGATGGCATTGAGACCAGAGGGTCCCACGGGCTTCCTTCATGAACTAAATCCTGAGATGTCACTCACAGAAAAGAAACAGGATGGAGCATTCAAACTGAAATGACACCATGAAGAGACTCCAACAATAAAACCATGGATCTACAATTGTTATTTTGGGTCTGCACAGGAGCGGGGCATGAGAGGAAGATTCTAGAACCAATGGCTACTGGGCAAAGGAGCCCAGACAACAGCAGTGGGTAACTGGGCGCGTTTCCTAAGGCTGTGGCAACAAAGAGCCCAGAACCAAGTGGCTTTCAACAACAGGGTTCACCCTCCCCCGTCCTGGAGACCAGGCGTCTGAGGTCCAGGCGTCCCTGGGCTGGTGGCCGCGTCCTTCCCATCTCTGGCTCTGTCTCCTCTTCTGTCCCTTCTCGGGACACTGTCATTGGACACAGGGCCACCTTCCTCTCCGATCCTTCACTCAATCCTGCCTGCAAAAATTCTACTTCCAGATCTGGCCACATTCTGAGGTCGTGGGTGGACAGAAATTTTGAAGGACCCAATTCCAGCCACAAGAAAGAGTGATGAGCCCTGGCTGGTGTGGCTGAATGGATTGAGTGCCAGCCTGCGAAACAAAGACTCACTGGTTCAAATCCCACTCAGGGCACATGCCTGGGTTGCAGGCCAGGTCCCCAGTAGGGGGCGCATGAGAGGTAACCACACATTGATGTCTCTCTCCCTCTCTTTCTCCCTCCTTTCCACTCTCTCTAAAAATAAACCAATGAAATCTTTTAAAAATAAAACATTTCTTAAAAAAGAAAGAGTGAGGAATCTGTTTCTTTTCATGGGTTGTTATCAAAAAGTTTTGAAAGACACAGCTCAGAATGCAACCCTTGGGCTCCTGATTTTCTGTTCAGTCAAGACTGAACCATTTCACACTTTCCTGCAGGATTTCCCATGCTTAGTGGAGGTTTTCCCCTGTTTTTTTTTTAAGTCAAATTAGGCGATTATTGAATTTTCTATCTCCACCTCACCTCATGCCTCTCCTAAAGCCACAGTCCTCACAGAAGTAGTGAAGAGGGGATGCTTCCTGGTGAAGCCTGTGGCTCTTCTGTGATGGTCAGGACCTGCCATCTTGCAGAGAAGACTGCCGTGGTCGCAGTTCATGGAAGGCACCATCTATGTCACCTATCCTCTGTCTGATGAAGTCTTCTATGGGCAGAGAAGCAGCGAGCCGTCCCTTGAATCTCCTCTGCTTCCATCCACGCAGCACCAAGAAGACAAACAACCCAAGAAGAAGAAGCTGACCGGTGTGTTGGGCGCCATCCAACCTCGAACAACTGGTGCTGGGTTGAAATTTTTTGCATTTCAGCAACTCGGCCTTGAAGGCGTTTCATCGAGACAACTTCTCCGTGGCAAGTCAATAGAAGAACGTCTTGACGCACCATTTCTTGAGTATATACCATCTCCGAGACCTGCAGCCATTGACACTCTGCTTAGTCTTGCGTTCACCGTGTCCTGTTACTTTGTCCCCAACCTCTTCCGTCATGCTCACAAAACTTAGTGCACGGCACCCGCAATAAAGGTGTTTTCTTCCCCGTGGGCGTGGAGCTGGTTGGATGGGGGACCTGAGTGTGCAGATCCCTCCCGAGTTACTTGTTCACTCATTTAGTAAACACCTCCTTTCACAACTAGTGTTAGGTTGGTAGTCTCCACGGTCCTTTGGCATAGCATGGACAGCTGCTCTTTCTTCTTTAATGACATTCGCAAAACGTTGTCCTTATCTTGTGTCAACGCAGCAAAGAAGCTAGCTCTTTTTTCTTCTTTCCCTTGCACCTATTGTGAATTATTTGTGAAATAAAATCCTCGATGAGCAAATTTGCAGAAGGACGGCTATTTCAAGAGAGATTAGCATTAGGCAGGTAATTCAAGAGCAGCTTATGGCAATAACAAAATTAGAAGCAGCCTGGAATATTTAGTGTGTTTACATAATTTGTTAGCAGGTGACAGCTAGTGGGAGGGAGGTTAAGGGGTGGAGGGAGGGAGCAAAAAAGCAAAAGGGCTCATGGACAACAATGTGGTGATTACTGAGGGGGGGATGGTATAAGGAGACTAAACAGTCATGGGAAATACGACAATGAAGATTAAATGTTAAAAAGTAGATGCGCTCATCTCTGGGAATGAATTTATGAAACCAACACTCATCACCTACTCTGAAGAGAACTCCAGTGGTACGGTGTTGAGGAAGGCTCCTCAGTAGAGATAGGAATTGATGAATTCTGTGTGTACAAAAGCAAAATGAAAATAGCAAGTGGTCAGATCTCTACTGCCAATGAAAGAACTCACAGCTGATGATGAAACACCCTTCCGGAAGCACCCAGCTCCCTCCAAAGCCCGAATCCTCACGTCCCAGGCTACACTCCACATGTGGGGCAGATCCCACAAAACACCCCACTCACACTTCACAAGAACCCCTGAAGCTTGCTGTCTTATTTCTATTTTGAAAATAATTTGTTAAGGCCCAAACATGTTTAAGTAATGTACTCATGATCAGACGAGCTGAGATAAAACAAGAGGCTCTCTGAGTCTGAATTGTGACATATTTTATTACATGATATTGCAATGTGATGTCATCTTCCCAAAGATCCATTCATCTACCATTTAGTATTCATCCGTCAAACTTTTGATCCCCAAAAAACCCAAGACCTCCTTTTCCAGGTGACATCTGTGCATGTCCAACCCTCACTAATCCACTGTTTTCCCAGGGGTGAAAAGCATGATGGACTGTCCAGTAAAAATTAATAAAAATTCAAAGGTAAACATCCCCTGGGAACTATATCATCAATTAACATATTTGTCAAGATAAAATTTAAATAATATTTCATAACCCCCTCAGGAGCATCTTTATGACTCTTCACATTATATATAAAAATGATGTGTATATTTCAGAATGTATTATAATGTTGAAAATGTACTGCCCCCCGGAAACAAGTGCATTATTTTAATTAAAATTATGTAAACTGACTAAATATTCCAGACTACGTACATTGATCTTGAATTACCTGCCTAACACTATCCTAGGTCTAAATAGCTATGCTTTGTGTTTCTTCAACATGCCTTTTTCTTTCACAAAATTACTCAGAATAATTGAAAGTTTTACAAAGAAAAAGCGAAATGCTTCTTTGGAGCATTGGTGAAAAAACTACCTCATAAGAAATGGTGGTCATACATCCAACATCAAAGAATTGTGCAGACTACCAAATGAGCACTGTGAAAGAAACAGTCTATGTAGATTCCCGATGTTGCAAGATTAATAAGAGTGCATATCAACGGGGGTTATTGGTCTGAGGCTTAATTCTCATTGGGTCCTTTTTTATATTTTTGACAAATAACAGAGAATAAGGAGAGGTCATCTCTGCCCAATCCATCACGGACGTTGTTCGGGGAGGTTGCCCACAGAAGGTGATAAAAAATTTGCAAAGCCCCATAATGGACCTTTGCCCTAAATTCTAAATACCTACACTTGTAATTCTTCTACATAAGAAGAGGGACCATACACATTTGTCTCAAAAACCAGAGCAAGAATAGATGGTATTTTCCCAATCCATCACGGACGTGGCTGAGAGAGATTGCCCAGCTAATGCGAAAAAAATTCACAAAGCCCTGTATTAGACCTTTCCGTGAAATGTTAAATACCTCCCGTCATAATTCTTCTGCATGAGAAGAGGAAATACACACATTTCTTTCATACACATGGAGTTAAACAGAAGAACTGAGGTGAAAAACTCCTTATAAAAATGCCCTTCGACCTTCCGTTGCCTCGATTTATCTGAAAAAATTGGCATTGGGTTGACTCGTTTTGACTCTAAACTTGACCCCACAACCAAAGATTAAAGGCATGGTTTCATTTTCCACGTTTGCCTGACGTACACCAAATCCCTAGTTTTTACATGCGTGGACTCTGCCTCACCAACCCTGCCCCCGATGAGACACAAAATCACACTTTTCTTTAATGCCAGACGACACCGTTTTTAACACCACCCAGGGCACGGGGTCGCCACAAAACGGAATGTCATTTAGTTTGAAATGACCCCCGTCCACCGCTGTGTTCAAAAACCCTCCCTTTCCCGGAGGTCAGGAAGCTGACTGAAAGACGATAAATGGGCCATCGGAAACCAAAGAAAACTGTCTTTGAGGTTTACACCAACGCACCTGGAATACCAAGGAGAGACAAGAAGGAAAACTTCGCCAGCCAGGTATACCTTCTGAAGGTCCACCTATGAACCACAGGAAGAAAGTGCGTGTAACGTGTAGTCAAACGGACTTGCTCCCCCTTCGAGCAAGAAAGAAAACGCTTATCCAGAAAGATTAAGCCGTCACACTTTTCCATGAGTGTTCAGTGCTTCTGAGCTGCGGGAAAATAGCCCATCGATTTTCCACTTCCAAATGCTGTTATTGTTTGCTGGGTCAAAAGCAGGGTTGGTCACCTGGTAAGAGTTTCTCAAGGGGGCAGGAGACCAGGTTGTTGACCCAGGGTGGCATGTACAGTGGGAATCTAGAATGTACCCTTCCTGTACAACCGAAGTGTAACACCCATTGCATAATTCCACAGGTTCCTTAATCCTCTACTTCAAAACCCACCCTTCTAATTCTGGCTTCTAGGACTTTGGTTATTTTAGCTATCTCTTGAGAGTGGAATCACGCACTATTTTGTGCACTTAAAAAAATGTGTGAAGAGGGTACACCTGGCCCTGACTGGTGTGGCCCAGTGGATTGAGCCCTGGCTTGTGAACCAAAGGGTTGCTGGTTCAATTCCCAGTCAGGGCTCATGTTCTTTTCCCCTCCTTTCCCCTCTCTCAAAATAAATTTTAATAAATATTTTTTTAAAAAATAGAGTGCATTTCATGTTAACTGGTCTTGACACACACATACACCCAGGGAGATATAAGGAACCATGTTGAGGTGCTGGAAATGATTATAATCTTGAACTCTGTGATTAACTCATGGGTAGAACACATGCCCAAGTTGTACGTGTTAATGATGTGCATTTCTGTGTACTGACGATACCTTAACAACCGTCTTGGCTTGTTTTTACCACATTTTTTCATTTGTCGCTTACAGTTGACACACAATCTATTAGTGTGAGCTGTACAACATAGTGATTAGACATTTCTGTGACTCATGAAGTGTTCATCCTATTAAGTCTGCTGTCCACCAGGCACCAAACACAGTTATGACAAGATTACTGGTGTGTTCTCTGTGCTGAACTTGACATCCTGTGACTGATTCTTCTGTAACTACCAGTCTGTACTTCTCAGCCTTTCACCTGTTTTGCTCAGGGCCCCGTAATGTCCTGAAATCTGTCCTTAAATAGGTACTCAAGAGAGTTTCCCATCTATCGTAAGCATTAAACTTTTCCACACAGACACAGTTTGCGAAGAAAAACCCGGCGTCCATTCCCACCTCCTTGCCTGGGACCAGGTACCTTCCTGGGGAGGTCCGAGCACTTGATTGGAACAAATACTTTAGATCAAGACACGGATGGTCCCCAGGCTCCTTTCCCCAAAGGGCGGGGGTGACGACAGCTTCATTTGTCACACAGGTGCATATGTTCCAAACTGTGACGGTGGACCCTTGCTGGCACCGTGAGCAGAAGATTGTAGCAGTCAGAAACTTGACTGAGACGATGGGGAAGCAGTGTCCTGGTGACACCGTATCACTTTGGACAATGTGAGCGCACCTTGCACTGTATTTTTCTTTCTTCTTCACGCTGCTTTTATCCCAGAAAGAACCCCTTTCTGGCTTTGCCCTTGCAAAGGAATGAACGAGCCACAAGGTATCAGGGGAGCCTGCAAGATGAACCAGGCAGGTGTCGTGAGTCGCTCCGCCTAGGAGGGCTGACCTCTTTGGTAAACGGGTTCTGCCATCCGCCGAGATCCAGTTCAGACCTGTTGCAAACCTGTCCCATCAAGACACCGGGAATAAGCATGGCTCTTCCTTGCTAAGTGCTGGCGGCATGGTTTCCTTAGTAGGTTCGCGGATACATGATCAGTCTCCACGTGTTACAGAGAGATGATGACTCTCAAAACTCACGGCTCCGTAGGACTTTTCTCTGTAGCAACGACTTCCCTGCCCTGTGCAAGAGATTAAAAATTGCATTTCCTATTGCAATTACATTGCTTCCAGGTGGACGTTCCCAATGTCTGAAGAACCTCTCACCAGAGATGATAACTTCCTACTTTTCTTCACATCAGGAGTCACTTCTCGTGACATGAGAATTGATCACAATAATATAATAGCATAAGGCTGCAGTGAGTGATCTTTTTATAAAGCATTTGAGAACCCGTTCTGTTATTCATTCTACCTCCAGAGAACTTGACTCTTTTTATGTGTCCTGAATGTTTGCAGACTGGCCTTCTGCAAGATTCTAGCCTGCTGCTGTGTATTTGTGAATCTTGTCAGGTCTCGTTACGCCAATTTTTAGTGCCCTTGATCTAGCAGGGACACGCAAGGTGTGTTTCTACCTGCAGAGAAGTCAGAAGGAGAAAGAAGCACAGATGAGCCCATTCATTGTGAAAAAAATCACATTTTTAAAATTAAGCATCAGTGTGAGTTGAGAGGATCACAACCCATTCAGAGAAAGGACCATTCTTCCAAGACAAGTGGGAATAGATTCTTAGTGAAACAGGGGCAGAGAATCTGAATATACTCATTTCAAAGAGGACATACAGGCAAACAGACACGTGAAAAGATGCTCAACATCACTAATCGTTAGGAAAATGCAAATCAAAATCACTATGAAAGAGCACCTTATAGCTGTTAGAATATTATCCAAAAGACGAGAGAGAAATGTTGGAGTGGATTGGAGAAAAAGGAATGTCTTTACATGTTTCATGGGAAGGCAGACTGGTACAGCCCCTAGTGAGAGCTATTTGGAGATCACTCAACAAATCAGAAATGGAACTGCCTTGTGAACAGATCATTCCCCTTCTGAGTATTCATCAGAAAGAGACAAGATCATTATCACCTAGAGATATCATCGGTCCCACGTCCACTGCAGTATTATTTACGGTAGCCAAGGCCTGGAAACAACCTAACTGCCCACAGATGGATCCATGGACAAAGAAGCTGTGGTATATTTACACAATGGAATATTAGTCAGCCACGAAAAAGAAAACGGTGCCATTGGCCACAACATGGGTGAAACTTGAGGGCATGATACTAAGCAAAATGAGTCAGGCAGTGAAAGAGAAATGTTGTTGATCTTACTTAGAGGTGGAATTTTAAAAAGAGCAAATGTATAGATACTGAGGCTATATTGGTGGTTGCCAGAGGCTAGGAGTGGGGGGTGGGAAAAATTGGTAAAGATGGTCATAAGTTAAAAGTAGGGGGAAAGAGAAAAAGTGAGAGAGACAGATAGGGGAAGGAAGGAAGGGAGAGAGGAAGGAAGGAAGGAAGGAAGGAAGGAAGGAAGGAAGGAAGGAAGGAAGGAAGGAAGGAAGGGAGGAAAATACAGTGTGAGACTTGCAACATGAAACTGGAGGAGTTGTTCTCAAGCAAACCATGAAGGGTGCACAGTAAAGCCACATGAATGATTCCTTGGGTCCCATTGACAGAAGGCTGAGAACCCCAATGAGGACATTGTGTGGGCTCTTCCACCTCTTCTCCCCACATAAACTGCACATGAGCAGGGCTCACCATCCAGACGAGGCAGGACTGGTCCCCATGGAACTTTCCGGCAGATCTGCTTGACCAACACAATGGACCCTGATGGCGATCGAGGTACCTCATCTCGAGTCTGTGGTCCCTGCTTTTGCCTGGAGACAGCAACTGCCCAGCTGTGTCAGCTGCCCCAGCAAAGTAAATGCCCCTCACTCAGCACAAGGTCTCCCTCCCAGACACATCTGATTTCCACTCTTACATTTGGGTCCCGTGAACATGGGCACAGGACAGGTGTCACGATGCTCCGTGTGTGAATTTGCAAGTGCCTGCAACGTCCAAAGGTCTTCAGAAGACCTTCTTGTTCTTCTGTTGGTCTTCATCGTACTCAAGATATGAAGGTCTGAAGGTCTAGTTTTATGGTCTTCCCTACAGAGATTTAAACACTGGTCTTTGCTTGTTCATTATTTTTCCTTTCTGTCGAATGCATTGGGGCAGCCCTGGTGAACAAACCTACACAGATGTCAGGTACACAAGTGAATAACACATCCTCTGAACACTATATTGTGGTTGTATGTTGTGTTGTGCTGAAATGTGATTCGCTTTAAGGTATGTCCATAAGCCCATCCCTCACTCTTTGGGGTCCACTGGAAGCTGACCACTAGCCATGCTCTTTCCAGCCCACACCTCCGCCCTTTGACCCTCTGCTCCCCTTGCCAGGTGGGGCCCATGCACCTTCTTGAAGCACAGCTGGCTTCCTGCAGGTGACTACCCTGCAGTAGAAGTGAGCAGTGATTGTTTCGAACCGGAACATCAGGAGTTCTTATGCATCCCAGCCCTTTCACTGGGACTCCTGACCACTAACCAGGTGAATGAATAAATCACAGTGGGGGGTGAGAGAGACCCCACAGTGCTGACGTGAGTGGGGTCCCCGAGTTCCCCCTAGGCCTGTACCCTCCAGCCAACCAGGGAACAGACCACAGAGACTTGAGGCGACCACGGCAGGACCAGAAGGACCAGCCCGAACAAAACGTCCAAAGACACATGAGCTAACAGATGAATTCATGTTCATGTCCACCACTAATTTCAGGGGTCGTGTGCCCCAGAGGAACAAATAAGCCAGTCCACACCGGTGCCCACTGGGAGGTTCAAATCCACCCAAGAACACTACTAATTTCATTCCTGAACTTTCCATTTATTTATTTTCTTCCATTCCTCCTATCTGGTGCTACACCGTGGAACTGCTTTCTCTGTCAGAAATAAAGCCCAAAGAACTTTATTTTTCTCTGTGGAGAAGGTTTTTATCAGCATTATAAAAGCACCGTGACTGAGAAAATAAAGACCATAAACCATGTCTGTTAGCCGCTCCGTAATCAATGTCCCATTTATCACTTGGTCATTCCAAAGGTTAGCGTGCATTGGGAAGAAAAATGTAGGCCTGGCGTTGAAAGAACCGAAATGGTTCTGTCTTGTAATTCGGGACTTGAGAATCTGTTCAGAATATCAGCTTTCAAAAAAACATGTAGGTGCGTAAGATTCACTGAAACAGGGCATACTTAAATCCATGGTTAAATAATGTGTCCCTTTTAATTCACCTGCTTAAGGATATCTTGAATGTTGAATACTCCATAAATACTTAAAAGTTCTGGCTGGTGTAGCTCAATGGATTGAGCACGGGCATGTGAAGCAAGGGGTCGCCGGTTCGATTCCCAGTCAGGGCACATGCCTGGGTTGCAGGCCAGGTCCCCAGTAGGGGGCGTGTGAAAGACAACCACACATGGATGTTTCTCTCCCACTCTTTCTCCTTCCCTTCCCCTCTCTGTAAACATAAATAAATAAAATATTTTTTGAAATACTTAAAACTTAACACTACTTAATAACTACAAATACTCAGTTAATACTTAGTGCTTAATAAATGTCCTCAAGACCTCATGAAACACTTAGTCACAAGAGTTTGGGATGTGTACTAGCTCCCAATTCTTGTACCTTGGTAAAAGATAACAAAATAGCAATCTGGGATTACAGTGAGTTTTATCACACGATTTCCCAGTAGAATTCGTATTCCCATCATAAACTAGGTCACAACAAGTGTTTCGATGGAGTGAAGGGAGACAGAGGGGAAAAAATAGTTTGACACTTGACACCTGAAGTCTATTTTAATAGCTTCTATCTTACCACGTATTTGCTACCTTCTTCCAAAACATCCCAAGCCACTTATTTTTGTCACTGACTTTTAAACATTTTCATCAGCATGTCAAATAATTTTCTTCCTACCATCTCCTTGAGCCCATTTGGGTTCACGATACATTTTTTCCCCCAGTTTCGGGCTTTGGGATATTTTTTTAAAGAAAGCAGTTAAATGAGGTCACAGGTGAGCCGCAAACTCTGAGAGTCAGAAAAGGCAACGTCAGCCATCGGGGCCACCACTGGCCTGGTACCTGGTTCCTTCCCAGCCTCTGAGGATGGACATCACAGCTTCCCATCTTTCATGCCAAAGTGCCAGCCCCTCACCCTCCGAAGAGAACATCGCCTTTTGCAAAGTTTTCTCCACGTTTCTCCCCACCCAATGCTCCCCGTCCCCCATGGGAACTAAGACACCTACAGCAACATCAGACAAGACCATCTGAGCTGCCCACCACGGCCTCAACCTATTCTGCGAAGACCCCATGCTGGGCTCTGCCCCCCGCCCCCCAAACTCCAACCAAGAAAGGCAAGCTGTGGCCCACCCTGTGTCCGTGAAGGCTGCACCGCCCCCAGAGCGATCCCACCACAGAATCCACCCCAATGAGTCCCACAGGGAGAGGGCTGGACCTTGCAATAAATTACAGAACAATAGTCTGCTCTCTGGGTGAATCTGAGAGGTGCAAAGAACCCACCCCTGTCCCAGTGGAACAGGGACCAATTTGGGGACCAACGGCAGTGAATCTTCCTTTCTATGGGGATGCCTTGTCCGCCAGTGACGCCGGTCCATGCGTGGCAGCACCGGAAAATGGTTCTAGCCAGGAGGGTTTTTCAGCCCCGTGAACTTGAAGGGTCTTTGCAATCCAACCATCCCAAGACATAACTGTCTGTGCCCCTTGTTTTTTCTCCATTGGCCTCTATATTCGTCACTGTGTTACCTTTCTGGTCCACATCTTACATGTGGCAACTTCTGTGGCCCTGGGGACGGCACCCAAGTGATGGGGACAGACATCACAGCGCACGGACCCCACACCTAACCCCACAGGTGCTCGGTTCATCATTTCCGTGTTTAATTATTTGCAACGAGGACGTGTTTATTGATTTCAGAGAGAGAGAGAGAGGGGAAGGGAGGGTGAGACACAGACAGAGAGGGGAAGAAACATCCATGTGACAGAGAAACATCAGCCCGTTCCCTTTTATACGTACCCTGACCGGGGATCGAACCCACAACCTTGACGTATTGGGATGCCTTCCTAACCAACTGAGCTATGCAGCCAGGGCTGGGCAACATTTTGAATCATTTTCTCAGCATGTGAACTTCACAACGCCCTCAGGAAACTCAAAACTAATTTCCAAAACGTAGCCCCTAACCACCAGTGTCCTGGACCAGAAGGAACAAGACAGCAGGTAAGCCCAACGCTCCTTGGACCCAGGCTCTTCCTCCTGGTGGCAATGAAGCTTCCAGTGTCTGGGTCGTATTCACCTCCTGAGAAGGTGTATTCTCAGGACAGGGTGGAAGGAGCCCCGCCAACAGCTTCCACCTGCACTTGACCCACCAGGGGCCGTGAGCCAACAGCCCAGCAAGCGGCTGTGGCATTGGGTTCTCAGCACCTGTCTCCCTTGGAGATTTGGACTTTTCCCAAGATGAGTCTGCCAGCAGAAATAAGAGAGCCTTCCTGGGGTGCAGGGGTCGCCCCAGGCTCACAGCCACGCCCCCTCCCCCGCCCACCTGGGCAAGAAGCAATGTTCCTGCGCCCCTTACCTCCCAGAAGTGCTCCAAAGCAGGGGATTCCATAGCCTTTGCTCACCCTTGGATGGATCTCACCTGCAGGGGGAGGGGTACCCATGCTGCCATTCCAGGCCCACCGGCGGGGCCTGTGAACTGAGGGTAAATACTTGATAGATGGGCTGCATCCGCCAGGTGCACCCTCCCATTCCTACGCCTCCGCCTACGAGGCCCACCTGAGATGGGGGTGGACCAGGGGGGAGGGAGTCAGACACCAGAGACAAATTCGCTGGTATTTGGTGCCATCTAGTGGCGGCGATTTGCTACCAAGCGAAAAAACGCGGCCTGTGTGGGTCATTGAACTTGGGGGGGAGGGGGACGGGCGGGGACCCTTTCAAATAAAACGACCTCAGCACGCAGCGATTTAACCCCGAGTCTGTACATGTGGAACCCACATAATTCCGAAGGTCCCCTGTCCTGGAGAAAATAAGGTCAAAATGGACAAAATAAAATAAAAGGCATGGAAATATGCAAATAAGGAGGTTTTTTTTTTTTTTTTTACGAGACTCGTTTTCAAAACACGTTTCCGCATCAGCTCTCACATCGTGACCACGGGTGTTTTTCTAATTGCCGTGAACGTTGGCTTCCTTGGGACCGGGTCTCTTTGGGGCTGACGCGGGTGGGTGTGGACTGGAGACAGGGGCCCAGTGACCCCTCGCACTTGTGGGGGGGGGGAGGCCACAGACTTGTATGTGTGCAATGGCTACTTGAACGTTAGGGCAAAACCTAGGGCCATAAGAAAAGTTGTGTTCGGGAGTGGAGAACTGACCAATAGCACGATTTTCTCTAACACAGGTGGGAAACACAAGGCCCTTGGGCGGAAGCTGGCCGCCCACCTTGTTTCTACCTGGTGGCAGCGCCCAGCTCCTTTCCCTAGTTAAGTAGTTACATTTACACAGTAATAAAATTACATTCGACCCTTGGAAGGCAATCAGGAGCCTGATGTGGCCCCGGGATGAACCTGAGTCTGACACCCTATTAAGTCTTCCAGACAAGCCCTCGTTGCCAAGTGCCGCCCCCTCCGCCGACCTAAGGTGCTGCACCTGCCTTTCCCCCTCTCACCTGCGCTCCGCACACAGCCCCCAGCTGGGCCTCCCCGCCGCCCCCGCTGCACTTTGCAAGTCTGACACGAGAGGGCGCCGCTCGCCTACGAATTTTCCCTCCTGTTTTATGGGCTTTCTCCTTTAAGGAGTCAAGTGTCCTCAAGTCCTGACAGCTGGGGGAGGGGGGTGATGGCTGTTTGTCCCTCACAAGGCTCCAGCCCTGCGGTGGGGGTTGGGCGGAGGACTGGCCTGAGCAGGTGCAGGTGCTTCTGCTGGATTTAACAAGCAGTGGTAGCAGGAAACAGAACAGGACCCTCTGGGTTTGCCTGTCTTAGATGAATTCTAGAGCGTCTTCAGGAGAGAACCCCTTACCCAAGAAACCGCTCTGCTTTTTCCCAGCTTTACTTGTGTTTTTTAAGGCTCGACTGAGGATATGTTTATTGATCTTAGAGAGAGAGAGAGAGGAAAGGAAAGAGAGAGGAGAGAGAGAGAGAGAAACATCCCTGGAAGAAAGGAACAGCCACCTCCAACCAGGCATCCAGCCACAGTGACAACCTTTGGTGCCCAGGACCATGCTTCAGCTCCCACAGAGCCACCCAGCCGAGATGCAAACACGTTTTCCAAAGTCACGTGTCCGTATCCAGTTCTTCCTCCTGTGGGCAGTTGACAAGTTTGTGGAGATGAGGCATAAAACCCAAGGGGCACCCACACGTCCCAAGCGAGACTTGAACCGCAGATCAGCAGGGACAAGATAGTCCTGGGGAAGGAAGCTACAGGACAGGGAAGGGAGTAGCCAAGGAACTTATACGCAGGACCCACGGACGTGGACAATGGTGGGGTGTGGCCTGAGGGACTGGGGATGCTGGGTGGAGGGGGTGGAAGGGGGAAATGGGGACAACTGTAGTAGCATCATCAATAAATTATAATCAGAATAAATGTCTGGAAATGGGTGGGAGGGTCTGTGTCTGGTTCAAGGAGCAGTTGAGTGCCCACAGGAGGAACTGGGGGCGGGCGTGTTGGCCACACCATCACTGGTTGGCCTAGTGATCCCTGAACCTCAATGTCATTACCACAGAGCCCGTGTTAAGTCAACATGGAGGGTGGTCTCTGGATGGTTTGTCCTATTACTCAAGTGTGGGTTCATGGACCACACATGCTTCTACTTTTTTACTTGAATATTTTTTCTAGTCCATCAGCAATGCTCGCCTGCAAGCTCACCACCATGTGAATTTAACCCAGGGAGAGAAGGTGAGAAAGATCATTCATGAGGCAGGATCCCAGAGTGAGAGCCTTAACCAACACACGTTTTTGGACAGACGTTTTTGTGTGTAATTCCACGCTAACGTCCTCTAACCAGGGTGAGGCTTAGGACAAAAGCAGGCAGCTCCATTTAGAAATGACAGCCAGTGCCGAGAGCAACTCTACAGGTAGAATTTCCCCCCTGAAACACTCCTCCGCTCTGTGCCTAGGAGAAACGATGTTTTTGCTTGCTGCTTGGTGTGTTTTCTTCCTCATTCATGTGAAAACAGCCCTCAGCAGCCGAAACACATGCCACACAGTTGACCCATCTCTGGGGGGCTTCCCTCGCTGACACAAACCCACGCCTGAGCCCCGAATCACTTGTCTTTGCCCTGAGTTTGCTTCCTCAATGCAGCCACGTAAGCAAACAGGAATTTGCAGCCTGGAGCCTTCTTCAGGTGGCCCACACACAGAGGTGACTTTAATCACCTAATTCTATTTAGACCGTCAAGGACTGGGGGGGAAAAATTACGAGACTTCAGTGTCTAATCCTGCCTGTGACAGCTACTAATACCGCTGAATACACTGTAAAAATATATGTGTATACATTTCCATTTTTTTTCAACATGCGTCTGCACATGGGCCATTGAGGAGGGAATATTCAGGTTGGAAGAATCAACTGAAGGTTGGGAGTCAGGAGATTGTGCTGGGCTCCATAGAACCCGGAGTCATGAACTTGAGTTTCCATACACCTGTGGGGGAGGGTCTTTAGACCTATGGGGGAGGGTCTTTAGATTCATTTGTGCCACATTTTTAAAAAAGACCTCCCAGAAAGAAAAGGAAGACATCTCAGCTGAAGAACACAATTGTGGGAAACAAAAATGCTATTGCTTTAAGCTACTGCCTGGTGAAGGGAATTGCTATGCAGCCAAGACGAATCTGATTTTGTACCCAAGGTAAAGAACAGGTCATTATCACCCTGGCCCTTTATACGGCTGAAACACACAGACCATCCTCATCCTTGGCAGAGTGCATATTCACGGATTCACCCGTTTGCCCAAATGTCGTTGTAACCCCCACATCGACACTTACAGGGCTTGGTAGGGTGTCATTGTTTTCAACAGACATGTTACCTTCCATTGCAGGAAGGTACCACAGGTCCGTCATCCACTCGTTGGCTGATGGACACTCGGGCAGCTTCCAGATCCTAATGCCTGCCTCCCCGGCAACCGGTGAGCAGTAGGAGAAAGTGACCACACATCTGGTCTGTGTATTTGCTGGGCACCCATAGTCGATGCTGCGTAAATACCTGGTTGCCCGATGATGGACTCAATGGCTGGGGGACTGTGACCAGCGGTGTTCTCCACGCCAGTGACATTGCATGGCAGTGGGGGGATCTAGAATCTTCTGTCCCCGGTGTCACTAGACCTCCTTCTGAAAGGCAGGGTGAGTGCCCAGGCTTGGCTCGGCAAGATCCACTCCATGGTGAACAGCCCAGCGGAGCTGTGCGGCCGTCATCCTCACGTCCCCAGAATCAGGCTGCAGTTGGAGACATGCTACACATCAGCAAAGTCCTTCACACACACAGACTGTGCAGCTTTTATAATGACCGGCCTTTTCCGGAGTCCTGGATTAGAGGTGCCTGCCATCCTGCTCCCCCCATTCCGTAGGAGAGGGGATGAGGAATGACACTGAGCGGGCAATGCCTGGATTTTGTTTTGGAAGCGCTGGTCCTGTCACCAATATCCAGCAGGACATCGACGTCACCACGTTCTTGAGAAAGCTCAGGCTTCGGGTACTGAGGAAGCCAACCTGAATCCACAGGGAGCCCTGATTTAGAACTATATGTTCTCCCTGCCCAGGTAGCTCAGTTGGTCATAGCATCGTCTGGATGCACGAAAGTTCCAGGTTCAATCTGCTGTCACATACAAGAATCACCCAACGATGCATCAGTAAGGGGAACAAGAAATAAATGTCTCTCTCTCTCTCTCTATCTCTCTCTGCCTCTCTCACTCCTCACCCCTTCCCCTCTCTCTAAAAATCAATCAATAAATCAAAAAAGGGCAATAGATTTTTCTAGGCCCTGCCCCTGACGCCCATCTTTCATGGCTCAACCTTCCCCCTGGTACGTACATCACAGAACTGCTCAAGTCCATGTCTAACAAGCCTGCTGCACTGTGGGCCATAATCATACAGAGATGTGAGTCGCTTCCTCAGAACATGGGAGAAGGAGGCCCAGACCTCAAAGGATGTGTCTATGGACAACAGTCCACGCCCACTCACAGCTAAACCAAATCCTGACTCACTTCAACTGCCTGACAGGAGAGAGCTTTCTGACACGCACACACACACACCATACCAAAGGATTTCAAACTGGGGATTTACCGGAAAACACACGAGGATTGAAACGTCAAGTATTTTAGGAATGTGCCCCTTGGCACAAGTGAACTCTGAGGTGCCTGGTTCACGTTGCATTTTTTAAAATGTTTTCGTTTCTGCACATTGAAAGGAGATTTGGTTATTCGTAGGGTTTGGCCCTGAGTTTCTTCCACACGTTGAGCCTGTCTTATCCCTGCTTTTACTCTCAGAGGCTGGGTGAGCGAGGCGTGCACACTCTTCAAGCTACTGCAGGGAAAGCTGGTTGTCAGGGAACTCGCGGTTGGTGTGGGCCAACACTTGTCGTATCTCAGTGTTTGATCCATCACATTCCAGGTACAGCCTGGGCCCTTCCGGTCATCCAGGGCGAATTAAACAGGGGCAGAGTGATCAGGAGGTGTAGCCACCTTTGCACTGTGTCTGTAAGTCACGAATGAACCGATGGGCAAGGAAGATGTCTCCGTAGGTGTCTGACTGAGCTGCGGTTTTTGAATCTCACTCTGACTATGCTATGTGGAGAAACCTCACAAATGGACAGCATCGGTCCACTAACTGATTCTTGACTGGGGACCTGGTGTGTGCAGGAAAAGACTCCCCCAGCCTTCCTGATTCCTGTGCCGGAAACCCACCCTTCTCACTCGGCAGAAAGAAGGTTGAATCGCTGTGGCCTGTGCTCCTGACGATCTCACCAGTTGCATCAAGAGAAAAGAATCAAAAACTCGTGGCGGGGAAACAAATAAATAAATAATGAAACCTCCCACACACGGGCTCCCTGCCGGGAGCTGTGTACTTCACTTCCAAGGTCAGCAGGCGCGATGCTTCAAAAGTCTGGTCACTCTCCAACGGCAGAATCAAAACATTCCCAGTCGGCAGGGCCCCTCGTTGCTCAAGACCCGGGGAAGCCAGTGCAGGTGTCCAGAGCCAGAGTTTGAGTATAAGCATTTATTTTTCTTATGACATGTCGCTCCAAAGCCCCACGTGCTTGAGGGAGTCTTTGGAGATACCGGGACCAGGACGCTGACGTCACCCGATCCCCCATGTCTGAGGAGAGAACGTTCTAGAACTTCGTGGTTCCCAGTGGATCTGAACCCTGTGCATGCTGACCAGCATCTCTCATCGGATAGAGCCTGTGGGTCACGTGTCTTGGAGTTTTCTGCAGCACAGAGGCTGGGAGGCACTATGAATAATACGCAGCCGGGACAAATGAATGCTGAAAAACTACCTTTGTCTGAGTACAATTCTGTCCCCTTTTCAGAAGTGGGTGGGCCTTTTCCCCATACAGGAATAAAACCAATCAGATCCTTCTACTTGGAGATCTGTTGCTTTTGTGAAGAGGACGCCTGTCTGATGGTTAGATGTCCATCAATCAAGGTCGTCCTGCGTAGGGGACCCGGGGTGACTCTCATCCCATGCAAAGCCCAGGCTGTGTGGGGAATGGCTGACTCCAAGTTTTATTTGTTGGGTTGCAGTCGTATGACTTATTTCTTAAGGAAACCACTTATTGTTGTCTTTCAGAGAATAAGGAGGATGAATCCAGTGTTTGAGATGAGATAACGGAGGGTTTTTGTGAGGATAAAGAAAACCTCAGAGTCATAATATCAAGAGAAAAAAACTAAGTCGTGCACTTCCCCACGCAGCCACCAGATGGCGCCTTTGACACAGGCCGAGGGCGCCGTCTGCCCACGCGGGACTCAAGCCCCAGGGGACCCACCTGGAAGCCAGGTCTGTGCACTGGGCAGGAAGCACCTTCCACCATCAATATAACCATCACCATCCTCATCAGCATACTCACCCCCATCACTATCAGCATCATCACCCTCAAAATCATCGCCAGCTGCATCCGCATCATTATTATCAGCGCCATCATCTTCCCCATGATGAATACCCTGCAGAATCTTGCATGTTATTCACAAGCTAGCATAATGGGTCGGACACAAATTAGTTCAGAGTGAGATTCTCAGAGTATTTTTTAAAATATTTTATTTACTTATTTTTAGAGAGAGGGGACAGGAAGGAGAAAGAGAGGGAGAGAAACATCCATGTGTGGTTGCCTCTCATGCGCCCCCTACTGGGGTCCTGGCCACAACCCAGGCACATGCCCTGACTGGGGATCGAACCAGCGACCCTTTGGTTCATAGGCCCTCGCTCAGTCCACTGAGCTACGCCAGCCAGGGCCTCGGAGCATTTTTAAGCAGATGACAGTTTGACAACGGCATCTTCTTTCCCCAAATTAATACCCTTCCTTCTGTTATAGAGAATTCCTTTTGGCTCCTGGTTACTTTGTTTCTTTTTGGTTTTGGTGGCTTTCTGGGGATTTGGGGGTGGTTGTGTTTGCTTTGCTCTGTTGTTTTTGGTGGTTGTGTGTCTTCCTGGTGTACAGATAAAACAGCTACGCAGGTGGTTGGTGGTGATGGTTGCCCACCCACGAGAGACCCTTGAGAACCCCGAACTCTGTGCAGGTAACACAGTCGATGGGTGTTATGGGCACCTTGCCAGAATTAAAACACACACACACACACACACACAGAGGCAAAGTAGAGCTACCCTTGTGCCTCACTGCCCCCTTTAGGGGCGCCCTCTGTCCGCCGCCCCCAGAGAACACTTTATATTCTGCGTCTCCCCCCACGATGCTCAAGTGGGAGTGTTCTCAGGGGCACCTTTTCTCCATAACCACGCAGCGCTGTTTCGCAGCCAAGCCACACAGGTTACTTTTTTTTCTGGGGACTAGAAGACAGACTTTCACCTGCCTCTCAGCCGAGAGCCTGCTGATGAAAACAGCAGCCCTGACCCAACCGGAGCTGGGATCTGGCAGCTGAAACCCCAAGACTCAGGAGGCAGAGTGTGTGCTGTGCTTGGGTCTGATAATTAACTCCCCAAAGACCACCCATCTCCTGGGAGCAGGGACACTCCCCCCACTGCCAGGGGAAGAAACAAGTGTGCTATTCCTTCACCATCCCCAGGGTCCGTGGGCAGCCGCACAATTACCTGCATGAGAAATAAACATGATGCTTTCATAGAAGGGAAAAAAAAAAAAAACGATCTCTGGGTGGGAAGCATTAAATTGTGGGACCCAATACTTCCAGGGCGACCAGAAAGCTAAGATGTCGGAAACATTAAAACTTGATGACCACCTAATGCAATTTTACCAAAGGCAGGTAGACCCATGGTTTGAAACAAATTCAAGGTTAATGTTTAAAGAAAAGGAGCAGGTTGATGATTCAAAGCTATACTCACATTATACTGGCTTCACATTTTTTAACACCATAGGGACATTGCCTCTGTTTTTACCTAAAACCACTTCTATCACTCATTGCACATCAGCATTTTATCATCGACTCCCTTTTATGGCTTAGATTTCTCTCCAGCTCCTTCTCAGAGCTTGTCCATCTCTCCTTTTCTGCTTTCAACTCGGCATTGATTGACAGGCTTCACACAAACCCAGCATTTGTGACCAGACTGGCAAGGTGTTATTTTTTTCAGATCTGAAATTTTAGAGCTGGAGGAAATGAGAGGGAACCTGGACCAGGTGTCTTGCGTGAGGAGTTTTTAAAAATCGCAGGTAGAAGCAACCCAAGTCCTCACCAATGGCTGGATGAATAAACAAAATAGAGTTTATTTATACAGTGGAATATTATACAGCCATGAAAAAGGAACAAGGTAATAATGCCCACTGTAATAGGGGTGAATGTTGAAAAATATTATGCAAAATGCCCTGGCCAGTGCTGGCTCAGTGAGTTGGGCATCACCCCACCAACTGCAAGGTTACCAGTTCAACTCCCAGGCAGGGCGCACGCCTCGGTGGTGGGTTCAGCCCCCGGCTCGGGCATGCCCAAGAGGCAGCCAATCGATGTTTCTCACATCCCTGCTTCTCTGCCTCTCCAATTAGCAAGTCCTCAAGTGAGGATGAAAACCTAAAAATGAAAAGCGAAAACTTGGAAGAAAAAGAAAATATTATGCCAGATAACAATCGTCACAAAGACCCCACACTGTGTAATTGTATTTATATGAAATGTCCAGGACCAGCAAATCCGCAGAGACAGAAAGAGGATGATGATGGAGCCGGGAAGGAGGGTGTCAGGTCTACGTCCAGGAGATGAAGAAACATATGCAGCTGTACAGACAGCATGGCCTGCTGGGACTGCGCTAAATAGTCCTGAGTTAGAGCCTTCAAAAAGGTGAATCGCACATTACGTTAGTTTTCCACCCATGAAAAAAAATCACCCACAGTCACCCTTAAGAGCAGGCAGACTCCTGGCTCCCCCCAACCCTTGCCCACATCCAGCCCCCTTGGTCCACGGCCAAGGTGGTTCTACACTTTCTTCACATTTTTTTTTTTTTGCCTGACTTGACATCAACAGATTTCTCTGTGCACGTTTGGGGGCAACTTCTACAAACACCTGTCTCCGTGAGACTGTTGCAATTTGAAAGATGTAGAAATCTTGTCATCGCTACCACCTACATGGGTGATGCAGAAATGATATTTGGAGCAGGGGGCAATGGGTAATTAGCAGAAACTCCATGGATGAAGATCCGTCTGTGGGGATAAAGCGTGTGTCTGCTCCTGAGAAAGATGCCGGCAGATGCCACCCAGTTAGATCCCCGAGGGAGCAGATCATCAAGAGTGTGAAGAGATGGCGCCCTTTGGAGGCCGTCTGGGACCCTCGGAAGAAGCAGCTCAGGTGTGTGCAGGTGGCCACCGCCAGGTGAGCACAGGGGACTCGGAGCTCTTGGACCTGCCCCGGCTTGCTCTCTGGTTCCCCTCGGTTCATTTTTGCACTCAAGCGCAGCTGGGACTCGTGAGACAAGTCCCAGAGTCTGCAGATGCCATGCTACATGGTGCTGAAGGGCCTCTTTCCTCCCTCCCCAAGACTGGGGGGCGAATGGAAGACACAGTGAGGAGGGCTGGGGCGGGCATCCCCCGAATTTCTGTGTTGAAGTCCTACCCCCCAGTGACGCTGGATTCAGAGGTATGGTCTTGTGGGAAGTCAGACAGGCTTGGTGGGTCCTCATCCTATAGGACTGGGGTCCTTATACAAAGACGGTGTCCGTGTAATAATATATTAGTATAATAACCACAAGTGGGCATGACTTCCGTGATGGGCTGAATTGAGTGCAATTCATACATTGGAACTCTAACCCCCAGGACCTCCGAAAGGGACTGTGGGAGGAGATGTGGTCTGTAGAGAGGTGACTACGGTGAAGTGGGGTCCCTAGGGTGGCCCTGGTAAGAAGAGGAGATGGGGACACAGACACACCCAGACGGAGGCCTGTGTGAGGACCCAGGGGGAAGACAGCCGTCCACAGGTCCAGGAGAGAGGCCTCAGGGGGAGCCAGCCCTGCCCACCCCTGGGTCTCAGATTTTAGCACCCAGGACTCTGACATGACAAAGGTGTGCTGTGGACTTTGGTTATGGAACCTCTAGCTGTCTACACATTGGGGCTTTGCCTCCCAACCAGGGACACACACAGGCAGACATGTCAATACAACAGAGCGGTGTCAGGACTGAAGCTTTGTGTCCCCGGCACAGACAGTTTGAGCTGAAACCCACCAGGACCAGAGACGTCACCCAAATCTTGCCCCAAAGGTTGCACAGCACCACGTTGAGACAGCAAGGTGTGCACAAAATTACAGGCACCCCTATGCCCGTCACGGCTTCATTCACAATGCACAAGACGTGGAGACAACCCAAGCGTCCCTCAGTGGATGACCACACAAAGATGGACTGCATACAAACAGCAAATGTCACTGAACCATCAAATAGGACAGAAATGATGCTGTTTGTCACCGTGTGGGTGGACCTGGGGGGCATCCTGCTTAGTAGAGAGCAACTCAAGACACAGACAGATACTGGGAGATCTCACTCAGACGTGGACTCTGAATTCTCACAGAAGCAAAGCGTTCTGCCGGGAGCTGTGGGGAAGGAAAAAAGCAGGAGCCAGCGTGCAGCAGGTATGACATGCCCGTCACGCAAGACGAATGACTTGTGCACACCTGCCGGGCAACCAGTGCCCATGATTAACAACCCCGGGGTGTGGCCTTACAATTTTGTGAGGAGGTGAGCTCTTTGGTTCAGTAGTGTTCTTACCACATTAAAAAAAAAATGCATCATTTCCGAGTCCCATCCAAGTGTGGATTTTGTTCATCTGAATCCCCATCACCTAAACATTTTCCTTGGTGGCCGCTCCAGCCCAACCTGTGTCCCATCCCAGTGAAACCTGGGCCACCTACATACACCCTGCCTTCAGGCTGCGCTGGCGAATGGCTAGGGATTCTCCGTTCCCGGTGCACAGACGCCCTCATGTCTGAAACAGCCCGGGCTTTCTCCCAGCTGGTCATGATTCCCCAGTGCCACGTCAATGCCGGAGCGTATGACTCCTTTTCAAGTCACTGTGCAGAATAAATAAACACAGTGCCCGCTCCTGGATTCTGCAGCTGGAGGCAGAGGACCCGAGTGGGGAGAAGTCAGATGGCTCTCTAAGCACCATCTCTGGCTCACACGTTTTGTGCGGGATTGAAGGGATCTCGGCCAGGCGGGGAGAGAGGGGTTGGAAACTCCCGGACTGAGTTCTGAGGAACTTCAGACCACGGACCCGGCCCCTCTGAGCAAGCGTGTGGCACCTGTGGAGACTGGGGTGGCTGGTCGTGCCGAACAAGTGTGCCCAGGTAGACCAGTCCCCAAAAGGAAAATGCCTCCACGGTCTCCAGGAGAGGCTGAGCTGGGCCCTCAGGGGACACGGTCGCACTTCTGTCTGGGTGCCAAAGTGTCCTCTCTCATTTTTACACCAGGCAGCCTCTTCAGATACTGCTGGGAAGACAGCAAGCTGCACCAGTCTGGAAAACTCGGCTCGGCCTGCTGGTATCTTCTAGCTTCTTTTTGCTCCTTACACACTTGAACTTGTCATGCTGTTGCACAAAACTGTGCGTGGGCCATGGAAAGAGTTCAGAGGGTGTGAGTTTCCTCCATGTGCCTGCCTCTCTTCTTCCCTTTCTTTCTTTCTGCATCTCCGGAGCCCCACACACTCAACGGTACCCACATGCCTAAGGCATGCTAATGGGGGAGAAAAGTGTACAAAAATCATGCCAATTAGCAGAAATAAAATGTGGGGAGACAGTAGGCACAGGGTGAGAAATATTAACAGAAACACCAGACTCTTTCTTCTAAAAACAATGGGCTGTATCTACACTGTGGAATATTACGCAGTCAGGAACAGGAGCGAGGCTCCGATTCAGGCTGCAGCACCGAGGGACCTCGAACAGAGGAGGCTCCGTGAGAGATGCCAGACACACAAGGTCTCACTGTGACTAATTCTACTTCTAAGTAACGTCCAGAGCAGGCCAGTCCACAGAGACAGCAAGTGGATGAGTCGTGAGAAGGATTAGCACAGAATGATTCCTGCACACAGGGCTTCTCTGTGGGGTCAGGAAAACGCTCTAAAACGGCCCGTATCTACAATGACCCAACATCGTGAGCATGCTACATGCCACGAAATCGTGCACTTGCAAACCCACAAACAGCACCTCGCCCATTCCACACATCCCACCACCATAAAAAGCAGAAACTCAAGGTGTCAGAGAGGGAGCCCCCAAGAGCCAGGCTGGGGTCTGAGGTCAGCGGCCTGGGGGGATACTTCCCATCCCAGTCCGTTCTCTGCAACACTCACTTGCTATGTCCAGTTTACGGGAGTGTTTGGTAGTATCTACCTCAAGAGCTGGAGGGGAGAAAAAAAGAGAAAAATGTGCATTGCCCAGCAGGTGTTAAATTTCTCCCAGTCCGTCTCATGTTCCCACCGAGCTGCCGTGAGCATCAGCACTGACACTTGCGGCAGGTGTCCAGGTGTCCTCGCGTTACCCCGGGCGGCACCTGGCGCCGGAGCCCACCTGCGCACACCTGTCCAGGTTTTTCCATCGGAACCACCTCCCTCCCAGGGGCCCTATCCCCCACCTGTCTGGGGAGTGCAGAGAACGTCTGGCCCCACGGAGTGGAACGGAGTGGGGGGAACAGTACTGGACCCCACAGTGAACACTGCAACGCCAGGGCCTCTGCTAAGCCTGCCTGCCCCCTCTCCACGGGGCTCACGAGAATCCTACGCCCCCGCTGCAAACTCCAGGCTTGCCCGGGACAGCCCGGGGCTTCCTTCCTCACGCCCCCGAACGTCCTGGTTTCTGAATCCCAGCCAGAGCCCCTGGAAAGAAACCCTTGCAGCCAAGGATCACCGCTGGACAAGACTTACTTCAGAAGCGCTGGAGTTACCTGCGTCCCGGGGCCTGGGGGAGCTCGCCCCGCCCGGGACCCTGCAGGCTCTCCTGGTTCCCTTGCATGCCCCCAGTGGGACCCACCTGTCCACCAAAAGAAGAAAAAAAGAAAGAAAGAAAGAAAAACCCAGCTGGCTCTCCACCTGAGGCCAGACTTCGACAAAGACATTTGTTCTATTTGGGGCAGCTCTTCCCAAAGGGACTGCTTCAAAGCGGGGGTCGCGGGGTCTCCCCTTTCCCAAAGCCCCCTGCGCCTCCCGGAGCCCTCCGCGTGGGACGGGGTGAGGGGATCGTGTTTCACCCGCGCTGCCTGCTCTTTGTTGGGCGACGTCCCCGGGGAAGGCCCGCGGAGCCGTGTCCCGTCCGCAGCCGCACACTCTGCCCGTTCTCTTCTTTCACCCTCGGCGGCCGACTCGGCGCGCAGCCACCGCCGTGACCTCGATTCGGGCGCAGTCAAGAAAAACCTGTCACAACCCTGCGGAGAACCATGCGCACGGAGGGCAACCTCCACGGGGCCACTATGCATCCATCGTTCAGGCTGCGCACTCGGAGGCGCACCAGGCAAGAAAGGAAGGCAAAATCCGGGAGACCCACGCTCCCCGCGCGCCTCCCTCCCCCAGAAAGCGCAGGCTGCGCTCTCAGCAGCCCTTCCGAAGGCTGGGAAAGGCTTCCCAACGCTGGGAAAGGGTCCAGCAGCTGTGGAAAATTCCTCCCCAGTGCATGGAGCTCGCCCAGGGGAAACGTAAACCACCATGAATAAGGCAGAAGCCCTGGGCAGCGTTTGGAGAGCGCTGGGACCCGAGAAAGGGGCAGAAAGCTCTGTGGCCCTCGCTCTTCTCCTGGCCCAGACTTTCCACCTGTGGGTGATCGCAGAACAAAGTGTATCCTTGATGGCAGCTTGGAGCAAGGGCCTCGTGGGCCTGTTGCAAAGCGTCTTTCGAAGAACTGGCTGGTTTAAAATCAGCCTTTGGACTGGAAGACACGTCTCCCTGGAAAGCCTCCTTGTCACGTTCTGCAGGAAAACGGAATCTTTATTTATCTTTTCATAATATGTGCGTTTGAGGTTGGACAATAAGCAACAATTGTTTTTCCATCTTTACACAATTCGATGATCATATTGTTAAAGGGCAATACAATTGTTTCTGGAATACAATTGTAATAATGTGTTTAAAGCACACACCATGGTGATTTGATACGTGTATACATGTATCAAAGATCACCGTCAGTCAGCTACTTTATTTGACACATCCATCCCCTTAGACATTCCTCCTCTTTATTTTGGTGAGAACATTTAAGTTCTACTCTCTTAGTGAATTGCAATTATGTAATACAGAATTATGGGCTGTGACAGTTTCTTTTTTAAAAAATCACAGACAGCCCTGGCTGGCATAGCTCAGTGGATTGAGCACCGGCCTGTGAAGCAAAGGGCCGCCGGTTCAATTCCCAGTCAGGGCACATGCCTGGGCTGTGGGCCAGGTCCCCAGTAGGGAGCGTGAAAGACAACCACACATGGATGCTTCTCTCTCTCTCTCTCTTACTCCTTCCCTTCCCCATCTCTAAAATGAATAAATAAAATCATTAAAAAACAATCACCACCAACAAAATTCCACCTGTGACTGTCTCCCAAATGGCAGGAGGCCAGATGAACCTGTGGTTCCCAGGGTCATGGCCAGTTGCAGCCTGCTGACCTGTCCCATGCTCAGGCCTCGGAGAAAAAATTACAATCCTGTGTCCCCATGACCTGCCTTTACAGACAGAAGCCCAAAAGTGGGGCTCTCCCCTTTAAAAAAAAGTGCCAACTCATCCCCAGGGACTCTGGGACTCCCTTGTGGCCGGAAAGGTACCTCTTCTACCTGATCTTGGCTGTGAGTGCCCTGCCCATTCCAGGACCCTGGGAGGGGGAAGGGCTCACACCATCTGTGCTGGAGAGGAGATTCCAGACAGGCCTCGCTGCCTTCTCAGAATTGCAGGATCAGTCTCGGGATGCTGACCCTTCCCAAGGTGCGTGTCCACCTTTGAACTTGTACGTCGAGTGCCCACACTGACCAGGGGCAGTGCTGGTGGCGGAACGCAGAAGGCGCCAGAGTGGTCCGGGCGGATGCTCTCTGGGAATGAGAGTCAGCGTCTCCAAGGACTGTGACGAGATGAAACTCGGCTTCCCGAGAAGATCTTCATGGCCTCCTCGTCCTCACACCAGGGGTAGAACACTCCACAGGAGAAGTCCACAGCCACCGACTCGTTTCCTCTGTGGCACAGGTTTCAGACTCTTGCTAGCTTCATGCAGTCACCGTACGTACTCACGCCATGATCATGGCTACTATAATACTTTAAGGACAACAGGGAAGATATTCTGAGGCTGGGTGACGGCTCCTAGGTCCGTACCTCATAGAATTGAAAAGTAAGTCGCAAATGGACACCCGCAGTACTCAAAAGGTGCAAACAACCCAAGTGCCCATCAGCAGGTGAATGCATGACCAGAATGGGGCCCATCTGTGTTGTGGAATATTACGCAGCCACGAAAAAGGCCTGAGGTACTAACTTGAGCCACATCCCCAGCCAGCCCCCAGCGTCCCAACACCCACTCTCCAAGCCATCTTGGGATGCAATTTTCTGCCATGGTCCAGGTACCCCCACCTATACCCTAAGGAACACCCCGCCCAACTCCTGCTACATCTTTAAAAAATATATTTGGCACATGACAAGGGTGCCCACAGGCAAAGCTTTTCGTCACCTACTCTCTTTACCTGACTGACGCACACCTGCCTCCTTGGAGACGGTTGCCTTGACTTCCAAGTCTGTTTACCCAATTCCCAGTTGCTTTACGAGCTGTCTGAGAAGCATCTCTTCCAAGAATGAAGGAGACAGAACAAGGTGCCTCAAACATCCCCCAAACACCCCACAGAAGCCTCAGTGGTCCAGCAAACACAGCCACCAAGATGCTACACATTTGCCCTAATGTGTAGCATCTTGGCTGCTATTTTTTCCTTGGCTTCAGAAAGATCTGTTTCGCATCAAGGTGGGGCTGAGATGGATTTCACATGAATTCTAATATTTATATTTGAACACTGCTACCCATGTGCTTCCTCGTAAGGTGCTCTCTGGATGGAGAGAAGCCAATAGTGATCTGAACGTCTTGCCCAGTTTTTGCTGTGTGCCCTCAAGTTTGGTCAGTTCCGAAGTGTATCACCCTGGCCAGGTAGCTCAGTTGGTTAGGAAACCAGAAAAGACGCCAGTGTTCTGGCTGCCTGTCACTGCCAAACCCAATAAGCAATGACAGCAATGGAATCTTTTATGGGCTTTATTCAGATAGTCGGCAATCTCAGAAGATGGCAGGTTCGTACCCTAACAGACCCTCTTGTCTTTTCTTTCCAGGCCAAGGTCTTTATAGCAGGGAATAAACAAGGTGCAATGAGGGGGGGTTGAAATTCAGGGAAATGTTCATTGGATTAAAAGAAAACCAACAACTTCAGCATTCTTGTCCTGGGCGGTGCTCTTAAACTGTGCCCCAGGCGGTGGTCTTATCTGTGTCCTGGGCGGTGGTCACCTCACCCTGGAGCACCATGGCTCAGATATGATCTTGAGTTGCTTGCCGTCCTCCTGAGGGACACAGGTGGAACTGCTTGTGATCTCCTGGAGTCAGGGTGGGTCACACCCTCAGTTCCTGGAAGGAAAACTTTTCCACGCATTGATTACTAAGCTCATTAGCTATGACTTAAACTAAAATTTTCCAACTCTTAAGGCCTCTCTCTATCAGTTAAAGTGCACCTAATACACCAGAGTTGTGGGTTTGATCCCCAGTCAGGGCGCACCCACAAAGCATCCAATGAATGCATCAGTATGTGGCCAAACAAATCTCTCTCTCCCCTCATCTCTCCCTCCTTCATCTCTCTAAACTGAATAAATGCATTTTTTAAAAATTATTTTACGAGTATATCGATGCTGCTAAAGGAAGGCTGTAGAGCCGGGGAAGGGAAGCTGCTGGAACTAGTCACTGATGCAGGGCAGACAGCAAAGATGCCTGCAGGCGCTGGGCATGGGCCGGATGCCTGGTACCCGAAGCTTAATCTTATTTCCAGGTGCCTGTCTGCAGAGATTAAAGACGAAAACCCACAGTGTCCACTTGCCCTGTGGGCTTCGCAAGGACGTGTGAGCAGAAAGCATGTGGGGGTCTTTCACGAAAGCTCCTGAACGTGGAGCACACTTATGCTCTCCCTGTGCCGCCTCTTGGACGGGATGGTTCTGGGGCGCCCTCTTGAACCCTGCGTCGAGAGAACAGGATTTCAGAATCAAGGCCAGTGAAGGAGAATGAGGAAAGTATTCTGGCCCCCGATAACAATTTGATTGCCTCAAAGGCCTTCCCCTGCCTCCTTTGGAGTTTATGCAAAACAACCGTCCGCCTTGTTCAAGCTCATTGAGTCTTATTTTACAAGCAGCTGAGTCGACTCTGAATTGACACCCAACGTCATCTGGAGAGATGGAGGTATCCCTGTATCTGGGCTTTTTGCTGACTTCTTTTTTTTAAAAAAATTGCTTTTAGAGAGAGAAGAAGAAAGACAAAGAGAGAGAAACTTCAATATGAGAGAGAAACATCAATGAGTTACCTCCCATCTGTACCCAGCTGGGGGTTGAACCTGCAACCTAGGTATGCGCCCTGGCCAGGGATCGAACCCTCAGACTTTTGGTGTACAAGATGATGTTCCAACCCACGGAGCCACCCAGCCAGAACTCTGCTGATTTCTTCTAAGCAGGAAGAACAGACAGGGGGACTAACCATAAAGGATCTTGGTGGGCAATCCAAATACAAGGAATAGATTGTTGACTCTAAAACCTGTGTCTAAGTAATGCTTTCTTGGCTCATGCACACCTCAGTGTTTTCCAGCTGAGAAACAGTGAGAAAACCGACTTACTTAACAATACATAATTGTAGACACAGCTCTCTCTCGGCAATGGGTCAGATGCCCTGAGTTGACGCCCGTTTGAGCTATCCCTGCTCCTTCCGGGGAGAAACGTAATTTCGCCTACATTGCGGAGGGAAAGACATGTCAAGAGAAATGCTTTTTCATCCATTTGGCCGAGTCCAGCCACCCAGGACAACTGGTGCAGGGGACAACAGAGACCAGGAGGTGGTCCTGGAATGGAACAGGATAATAAATTGAGTTTTCTTGGCAAGAGCCCTTTATCGCTTTGGGTGTGTGCCGTGTGCCTCCCAGAAACCTCCTGAGCCAAATGCAAGGAAAGAGGGTGGGGGGAGGTGGTCAGAAATGTGCCCCTGGTGGTTCTGAAAGGGGGCTCCCAGTCTGCAGTGTCCCCTGGGCAGAATCGAAGGACAACCCAGGTCCCCTTTTTGGAAGCCCATGTTAGGACAAAATGAGGCATCCCTGCGGTCTTCCTGAGAACGAAACAATCCACCTTCCCACTCACCTTGGCCGTGGAGGAGGGAAGCCACACCCCCGGCTGCTCTGGCGACTTTCCTGGGACTTTGAAGTTTCTTCATCTTCACGAAGCCCTTCCAGGCTACTCACTGGATGGCCCAGACCAGCGCTGGATGGATGGCTGGGTACCACAACTTCCCAGAGGACTCATCAACCTCAAAAAGAAAATATCCACCCGCACTTTGCACACTGAGATCCTTTAAAACCCACCCATCAAACCCTCATGGCTGCTTCCACCAGTCAGGGACCATTGGAACTTAGTCCTCACTCCTGCTCAGCCTACTCAGAGATAGGCCAGCCCGGACCGAAAAAGGCAAATCTCACCCTGTTTTGTTCTCCTCTCGCCTCCTGCAGAACACACCCTGGTTTGTGGGGAGCTGCTGCCTGTGAGGCAGGTGAGGAACTCACTCAGCCTGGTCTCGTCAGCAGGCTGTGTATGTGATATCGGGGAACCCAGGTCTTGCCATCCATCACCACACAACTCTGACCTATGCAAAGCAACAGCAAAACCCGTCCCTGAAATCGAGTGTCGCCGTGTTCTCAAAGACCATTTGTTTACTTCAGGGGGCATGTCCCAACCTGTCTCTTGTTTCTAAAGGAGATGTAAAATCTCCTTTACACCGAGTTGAACGAATGCCTGGGATGCAGGATAAATCTTAAATCTTCGTGCAAACTGCATCCAGTTCTAGAATTCTCCTTCTATCATTAACTCGTTTTTTAATGTGTGCACATGAGTTTACGGAACTACCTGCTTTCTAAAAAATATTAAGGCAACTTGTAGAAATTCTCTGAGTAACTAAATAGCAGGGCATAATAAAAGCATCATTTAAGAAAGAGCGAGAGAGCCCATTGCAGAAAAAGCACCAACACTATGACATCATTTATATAAATTTATTGCAAGTGTTTTTAAATTATACTCTACAGAGCTTAAGGCAAAATACCCATCTCAAGAAACCAGGCAGACAGCAGAACTACTTGCTTGCGACTACTGTAACAAGGTACCGTAAATTGGCTTAACACAACACAGATTTCTCATCATGTAGTCGTGGATGTAAAAAGATTCCAGGGGCTCTCAGGAGACTCAAACCAAGTCCTTGGGAGAGATGAAACCTTCTGGAAACTCCCAGGAAGAATCTCTTTCCCTCCCCTGTCTCCGTAGATGTCCCCTCATTGGAGACAGCCCCAACCCCCCCCCATCTACAGCAGTCCTTGTGATAAGAGGACTTAAGAGTTGGAAGATTTTAGTTTAAGTCATAGCTTATGAGCTTAGTAATCATTGAATGCAAAAGCTTTCATTGCAGGAACTGAAGGTAGGACCCACCCTGACTCCAGGAGACCACAAGCAGTTCCACCTCTGTCCCTCAGGAGGACGGCAAGCAACTCAAGATGATATCGAGCCATTGTTCTCCAGGGTGAGGTGACCACCGCCCAGGACACAGATAAGACCACCGCCTGGGGCACAGTTTAAGAGCACCGCCCAGGGTAAGAATGCTGAACTTGTTGGTGTTTTAATCCAATTAACTTTTCCCTGAATTCCAAATCCCTTACCTACACTCTGCTCTCCTTAGAAAAAGGGCCATTTCAGAGTGAAATTTAAGATGGTCTGTTAGGGTAGGAACCCACCATCTTCTCAGATCGCTGGCCATCCGAAGAAAGTGCCCATAAAGATTCCATCACTGTCATTGCTTATTGGGTTTGAGAGTGACAGGCAGCTCGAACGCTGGTGTCTTTTCCAGTTCTAGTTGAGGCCCTGGCTAGTGTGACTCCATGGGTTGGGTGTCACCCCACAAAGCCAAAGGTCACCGGTTTGATTCCCCATCAGGACAGCACGGCTGGGTTGCATGTTCAGTCTTGGGCTGCAGTGCATACAGGAGGCAATCCAATCCCACACCCTGCCTGGTGTGGCTCAGTGGGTTGAGTGCCACAGTGTTTCTCTCTGTCTTTCTCTCCCTCCCTTCCCCTCTCTCTAGCAATACATAAATAAAATATTTTTTAAAAAAGTACTCGTGGCGTCACTCTGGCTTCGTTTTCATTGTATGTTTATTCATATAGTCCTTTATATATTTTGCCGTTGTTGGGAACTGCCCTGCCTGGTTTCAGAACCCACCCCCCACCCATGGCTAAGGCTGAGTGAAAAGACCTTGGGACCCTAAGCCACTAAGGAGACAAAGCTTATGTTCCCAGCAGGGGTACCAACGCTGCCCCCTTTACTTTACCCTGCTTGGTTAGCCACTGACAGGCAAGATTCCTCCAGGGAGGAGCAACCTAAGACAGGCATGCTTGTGAAAGGGCCCTCAGGGAAAGACTTGGGGGACTATAGAAAAGGGGTGATGGACCCTCACCCCTGGGCTTCGACTTAGCCTGAGTCTTCATTCTATCTGTAAAAAGTCCCCTAATCTCTTGGATGCCCTGATCCCCTACCTGATTTTAAGCCTGAAACAATGCCGAAGGTGGGTGTGGGCCTGTGTTGGAATGAGCAGTATCCCCAGGGCAGTCAGGCCTAAGGAAGAATGCATAAAATCCTGTGAAACCTGCTTTGCTAAGAAGGCTCTCGGTTTCAATGATAAGGGTCCCAGCATAAAAGGAGTTTGTTCCCCCAAGTTTTATGGCCCTTTGACTTCACCCTACCTATCTGACCCTGACTCAGAATAAACCCTTGTA
This sequence comes from Artibeus jamaicensis, assembly GCF_021234435.1. NCBI lineage: Eukaryota > Metazoa > Chordata > Mammalia > Chiroptera > Phyllostomidae > Artibeus > Artibeus jamaicensis. The sequence goes on from NW_026521989.1 coordinate 2,416,717, forward strand.
ATTCTTTGAACGCATTCCTTGATCATCACTGCCTGACAGTGATTGATGAGATTTATGTATATGCACTGTATTCCTATGAAAATTAAACCCAATAAAAGCCCTTTGAGGAACAAGCTCAAGGCCAGCCTCCTCTGATAAAGCCACCTCTCCTCCCCAAGCAGATCATGTCTTGGTAGATGTATTCTCATCCATGGCAGAAGCCATCACCAAACAAAATGGTGTCACCAAAAACCATGGCAAATCTAAGAGAGTAGGTATCTCATTTCAACACCAGAATGTGCCAGTATCTGGCACATAGCAGATGTTGAATAAATATCACGGAAATTGTATGTGTGTGTTTAAATCCTTCATCAGCTCCCAAGTGATCCTGAAGTAATTATAACAGCCCTCCTTTTTTCTAGCCTAAATTCTTTAGCTTCCACACTCTTCCAATAACGTTACCCAACTAGATTACGCACAATTAACAGGTCAATAACAATCATCAATATTTAGTGGACACATATTATGTGCCAAGTGCCACATTCTCTTCTGCAAAAACCTTCTGAGATATTGAAACCAGAAAAGACATGGGAGTTCCGGCTGCCCGTCACTACCTAACCCAATAAGCAATGGCAGCAATTGAATCTTTATGAGTACTTTATTCAGATGGCAGGTGATTCAAGAAGATGGTGGGTTCGTACCCTAACAGATTATCTTGTCTTTTCTTTCCAAGCCAAGGTTTTTATTAGCAGGGAATAAACAAGGTGCAGTGAGGGGTTTTGAAATTGGGGGAAATGTTCATTGGATTGGAAAAAAACACCAACAACTTCAGCATTCTTACCCTGGGCGGTGCTCTTAAGCTGTGCCCCAGGCGGTGGTCTTATCTGTGTCCTGGGCGGTGGTCACCTCACCCTGGAGAACAATGGCTCGATATCATCTTGAGTTGCTTGCCGTCCTCCTGAGGGACATAGGTGGAACTGCTTGTGGTCTCCTGGAGTCAGATTGGGTCCTACCTTCAGATCCTGGAAGGAAAACTTTTGCATGCATTGATTACTAAGCTCATTAGCTATGACATAAACTAAAATTTTCCAACTCTTAGGTTCCTGTTATCAGTATCTGTTATTTTAATTGGGTGGGCAAAGAAAGGGCAGAATCAGGAGTCCAGCACCAACAGGCGGAATTCTGGTCACCACCACCTTCCAGCCCTGGGTCCTTCCCCTTTCCCCACAGCCCCTGCCTCTGTGTCCATACCTGTCCTGGGCCTTCCCACCCTGCTCCAGCCAGATGGGACACCCTGTAGCCCAGCACCCATTCCCATTTTCTGCAAGTCACAAGGCATATCTATTTTTCTTTCCACAGTTGCCTGGTTGCAAAGAATGCAAGCTCTTCTTTACAGTATCTACTCAGTTCATGGGTGAATGGGAGTCTCGACCCTTACTTCAACTGCACCTTGTTGAGCCTCATTTTTGGTTTTGTTTTACTTTGGTATTTTGTTTTGTTTTGAGAGTGGATTTCTGTCCCTCTTCTAGTCACTGGGGATAATGCTGGGGTGATGCATTATAGAAAAATTACTTTCACTGTGGCCGAGTAGCTCCATCGGTTAGAGACTCATCCTGATATGCCAAAATTGTGGGTTCGATCCCCGGTCAGGGTGCATACAAGAGTCAACGAATAAATGCATAAAGAAGTGGAACAACAAATTGATCTCTCTCTCTCTCTAAAATAAATTTTAAGAAAAAAAATACTTTCAGACACTGTTATGAGAAATTCATTCGCCTGAGTCTAATATTGTTCTTGCTAAGTGTTTATTAATATAATGTTCTGATATTGCAAATAGAAACACACCCATATTTTTATAAGTAGTTTTCTTCGTGTTATTATTTGGTTGTTGAATTTAACATTTTGGTTGCCACGATTTCCATTCCCCATCATTCTGACTTTCCCACTGCTTCTGAATTATTTAAAATGATATAAAGCTGAGTGCATCCCAAGTGACCATTCCTCTCAAGTCTTTGAGAACATTTTTTTTTCACTGTTCAGAAGAAAGTTGTTTACTTTTCTGCACCGTACCAGGACCAGGTTGATTGAGTGCTGGATGAATTTCCTTGGACTGATGAAACACATGAAGAAAAACCTTGATGGCACAAAATGAATATATATATCTATATCTATACAGACATACATATATACATACATGCACATTGTTCTGGAGAAAGAAGTGTGAAAGCCACACTTCTTCCGACAGCTATAGGGGTGAGGCTTCCTTGCCTCTTCCAGCTTCTGGTATTGCTGCTGACCCTTGACGTTGGTTGAAGAAATATCCCTCCAGTCCTTGCCTCCATTTTCCCACAGACTTCTCCCTGTGCAGGTGTCTCTTCTCCTCTTTTTATGAGGACACCAGCCCTTGAGTTCAAAGGCCGGTCTACTGCAAACTTGTCTCACCTTAACTTTATCACCTTTGTAAAGACTCTAGGTCTAAACAGGGTCACATTCACAGATTAAGACTTGAACCTATATTTTGGAGAAGCAATTGAATCCCCAACAGGTGCTATTTCATATTCTTTTAGATATAATTATATAGAGCCCTGACCGGTATGTTTGGGATCATTGTCCTATACACCAGAAGGCTGTAGGTTCAATTCCCTGTCAGGGCACATGCCTGGTTTGAGGTTTGATCCTGGTTGGGTGTCTACGCAAGACAACTGATTGGTGTTTTTCTCACACCTCTTTCTCTCTCTCTCTGTCATGGAGAAATGTCCTCAGCTGAGAATTAAAAAAATACCAAAATCTCAGAATATCAATGATTGAATCTGAGCCCTGCCTGGTGTGGCTCAGTGGGTTGAGTGCCAGGCTATGAACCAAAGGGCCGCTGGTTCGATTCCCAGTCAGGGCACATGCCTGGGTTGCAGGCCAGGTCCCCAGTGAGGAGTGTTCAAGAGGCAACCACACACGGATGTTTCATTCCCTCCCATTCTCCCTCCCTTCCCCTCTCTCTAAAAATAAATAAATAAAATCTTCTTTAAAATAATGACTCAATCTGAATTTACCTAGTAAAGTAAAAATGATAGAATTGTGCTAGGTACTGTGTAAGGCCCAGAGTTTGTGTTCTGCGCCCCCAAAACCCGGGACACACACCGCTGCACCTAAGAGTCACTGCAGAAAAATGTGTTGGCGTAAAGTGAGAGAGAAGAGGGAAATACAGCAGTAGACACACACTGTGTGTTGAGAGGATGAATAATCTGAGAGTGAAGGTCATGGGCAGGTTAAGGAGCTGAGACTGGCGTTGAGCCTTGTAGGGTGGTTGTGGGTACGTGAGACCAGCAATGGGAGAGACACACGTATGGGGTGGGAAATAAGGAGCATGAGGAAAACTGCTCCGGAAGGCCCTGGTGGAAAGGAGGTTGCTGAACCTCAAATCCAGACGGAAGGAAGCCCTTGACAATGGAAAGTAACGTGTTCTGGGGAAATGGCATCCTGATAGTGGAGTTGAAGTAGCCACCAAACGAGGGTCAAGGTCGTGCTTCAGGCTGTCATTCTGGGTGAGAGGAATGAGTCAGAAAGAAAGGAAAGAGGCTGCAGAACCCGGAGGGAGGGATGTGCAACTCAGGTGTCAACTCAAACGAGAGTTTGTGCCCCCTGAGTACCCAGGACACGTCCGAACAGAGTCCTCCCCACGTGGAATTCCCACCCCAATCCTGAGCTGTCCCTCGGGCATCAACACCTCTTCTCATCCCAATCCCTGCTTTGTGTTTGCACCAGCTGTAACCCACATCATGCATGGGGACACAGCGACTCCCTGACTGTCACCCCCACCTGTCCTTCCCTCTGTCCCTCCCTCTGAGGACCCCTCCTGTCTCTCCTCCCCGGTGCTGGTCCCAGCCTTCTATATTTGTGCCTCGAACACCTTGTTTTTTCCAGCTTGCTGGCGTTGCCTTCTCTGGGTTACTGGACACCAGTTCTAATTTTAGCCCTGCCGGATCATTTCACCGAGAGAGTCTTGATAAGAAGAGACACGTTTCCCGCCAGCCCCGACGAGAGAGCTCCAGACCCATCAGCTTAAACGATAACACAACTCTCGGGCAGGTTGAAAATAGCCAGTGAGAGAATAAAGACAGAGGGGCCCGGAGACAGCTGACCCATGGCAAGCGCTATGTCGTTGCTGGAACAGGAGAGGACAATTAAAATTAAATATGCATCCCCCCCAAGCAAAGCAGGGAAACATTCTCCATAGGGAGACTCTTTGTATATATGCCTTTCTCCTAACAACATCATTTGCCTCTGAATCTGCACCTCTTTCGAGAAGTATGTTAGTCTGTTGTAGGCTGTCCTTTTCTCTACAATCCACTCCAGCCCCAGGGGGAATCTCCCCAAATCTCAGTCGATGGCTCTAGACACAGGGATGTCAAACTCATTTTCACTGGGAGCCACCTCAGACTCTCGGTTGCCTTCAAAGGGACAAACATCATTTTAGGACTGTCTATGGGTAACTACTCTTTAACAGTGAAGCGAGAGCTCGGCACCGCCACCAGGTAGAAAGCAGGTGCTGGGCCAGATAAAACCAGGTGGAGGGCCGGGGTCAGCCCATGGGCCTTGTGTTTGCCATCTATGCTCTAAAGTAACTGACTCTAGAGGGTCTCAGCAGGACCATTTTAGTTGACATTGAACCCCCAGAAGAGCCACTGAAGAAGTTTGGTTTGTTCAGTCAATGTATGCCCTGTTGGCTTTCCTCAAAGTCTCCTTCTCAGTGTGGATGGCAAAGAAATCTTCCTAAATCTCCTGAAAATACAGAGAGGATTACCGATCATCCTCACTCACAGAGCGAACGCAACCTCCCAAGTCGGAATATCCTCAATGATGTCATAGTTTCCATGTCTGAACCTTGAAAGTAAAGCCAGCCCAAAGTGAACATTCCCAACGTGGGGGCTTTTTTCTGTCCACTTCCTCTCGTCTCCTGTCCATTGCTTCTGAACAGACCCCACTGTTTCAAACTGGATTCTTCTCTTCTACCAAAAAAAAAAAAAAAAAAACACACACAGAGAAAGCTTAAAAATTAGCCCCTGCCAAAGAGGCGATGGAATTCGCAGAGCGAGTCCACCCCTCGTACACAGTTGGGGGGTTATTTTTCTCTCGGATGCCCATTCACAGAATTAAGCTCGAGTCTGCAGACACCACGGCTCTGATCGTAAATGTCCCAGCACAATGCCATGCAGAACATGCTAGAAGGGAAGTAGGACCTCAGCATCATCAGAGCGTGGTTCGGTAGACTTGCTGAATGTGTTTTCACTTTTGATGAGAAAGCAAAGTCCCACATTACCTTATGACCTTCACAAGTCCCTGGATTAGAGCCCCAGCACCTGAGTTGCAAACCAGGTCTTGTGAACAAATGCAAAGCACCGGACCCACAGAATCAGAAGTAGGTTTTTCCAGCCCTTCTGGGTGTCTCTGATCACCGATGACACCCCAGAACCACTGTTCCAGGTGTGACTTTCTCATAAGGCGGTTAAACCCGAGCTGGGTGTCGGTGTCTGGAATCCCATTAAGGTTCCATCAGAGCAGAAACCATGAAGAACAGAAATTGTCCCCAGGTTAATAAGTCCGACGTTGACGTGTCTGGTGAGATGAGGAAGAACAGATTCTCGGGAGGACAGCAGTGCTCAGACAAAGATAAATGGTCCCTTTGCAGCAGAATGAGGCCACACACACTGCCTGTCCAGTATAAAGCACCATCTTGAAAGTGGTGGGTTTACCTTGGCCTTGTCCATGAGGATCTTTGGGGTCAGAAGTGCACCAGGAACACTCGTCAATACTCCCCCACCTCAGTGCCTACAGAGAGTTTCCAGCACAGGTAGAAGGAGCTGGGCCTTGGCTATGTCACTCAGTGAGTTAGAGCATCAATGACCCGATATGCCAAGGTTGTACGGTCTCCAATCAGGGAACCTTCAAGAAGCCACCAAATGCATCAATGAGTTGGGCCAACAAACCCATGGTTCTCTTTCTCTCTTTCTCTCTCCCTTCCCTGGTCTCTCTAAAATCAATACACAATTTTTTTAAAGAAGAAGAAGAGGAAGGAACTCTGGAAATGCCTAAGGAAGGCTCTCAGCAGGGGTGGGGTGGGGTGGGGATGCATTTAGAAGTTGGAGTGGGCCTCTGGAGTCAAGACAGCAACACAGAAAAAGAATCACCGAGATGTGCAGGTGGTTCCCTTGTAAGTCCTACTACCCAGCACATGCATGGACAGAAGACACCCAAAGGAGGTGGGAAGACCCTGAAAGGATTGGCGGGAGCGATCTGTGGCACTCACGCAAAGCCAGGGACAATTAGTGTTCCCACAAGGAAGAAGACAAAACAGCTCCCAAGCGCTTGAAGCATTGGAAATAACTGTCCAAACCATATCAGTTCAGTGCTGAGCCAAGGAGAAGAATCCATGACTAAAGCCTGCTTTGCTTCTGCCTCACGAAGCTTAAAACAAGACTCAAACATGTACGTCGAATCCTTCCGGAAAATTATGTGCCAGAACTCCCCATGTCTAGCGAGCATGTACGCATGTCCTCCCCCGCATCTTAGGAAATGGCCTCTTTCCAAGTTCTTCTCAAATCGGAAAACTGGAGCATGCTGTGTTTTCCCCGCCAAGATCCCTCCTAATCTACGGTGCTTTGGGGAGAAGGCTCACGGGCTGATTTTCGTAGTTAGGCACTGACAAAGCTGCATAATTGTGATTATGTAATGGGAGACAGATCTCCGGCCAATACATTCATTCTCTGCTGTATTAGAGGCTATGCCTGTGGATAGCAGTTTCTTTGCTATTACCGCAATGACCGTTGAACTGCTGTTGGGTTATTTGAGATAATTTACAAAGAACGTTTTGATTTCCAGCGACCTGGGGGAAAGGGTCACTTGATTTATCTAGGACATGCGGGGCATTAGTTACATGCTGACGGAAACCTGTTATTATGACTATAACTCCTAGCTCAATACGCACTGTAGGAAATAAGGAACAACTTGTATAGTCATGCTGTTAGTTTAACGTTGGTTTCTAAGACCAGTGGGTATGAGGTCAGGATGTAAAATGTTTGACGGAGAGCCAGGGCATCTCAGAAAACCATCATTGTGGCAAGTATAGGAAATGTAAGTTGTGAAAAATTTAAACAGAGTGAAGCCACCCGAGGCACTTGGGTTCTCCGATGGCCTTAACAAACAAAAACTCCTACTGAAAGAAGCTTATTGGGGAAAAGTAAGGTTACACATTGATCATATTTAGGGATTCTTCAGCTATTTCTGCCCCCAACAATGTATACTAACAAGCATGACCTATATTTCATGTGATTTTTGCCATGAGTCATAATATTTAACCAAAGCATGTTAAAGGTATCTCACTGCAGGCTTGCAGCTATAGGTAGAAGGTATTGAGGGGGAAAAATGTTCATTTGAGGACACAATTCCATCTAAAATCTGAATGTAACATAAACAGTGTGGAATGCATTGGTACGCTATGACCAATTCCACGTTACATAGGAGACATTATATTGAGGATTGTCAACACCGCTTGGCATTTACACTGTACCTGAAACACAAGCCAAAATATTGCATTTCTGGTCCAGAATTACAATTGAAACTTGGGTGGGGCGGGAAGCTTGCTTTACTTCTTGAATTTCAAACTCACTCTTACTCTTTTTCTGGTACCCAAACACACATTCTTGTCTGAGGTCCTCAGATTGCTCCAGGTGTAACGAATGTCTTCCAGCCTTTCAGGGGAGTAGATTGGAGGCTGCTCAACTAAAGGGAACCAAAGAGAAGGGGACAAACAGAGGAGACACCACGTCACCAATTCATAGAAGTTAAAGATTATGGGAGTCATTGCATTACGCTGCTTGTTTTCAAACATACTCTAAGATTTTTGTGAGTGGCTGGATTATCCAATTGCTTTGCATGCACTGAGAATGGAATAAAGCTTAGCAAGTGTTCACAGAGGACTTTATTAAACAAAAAGCACACACCTTTCCCTTCCCTCCAGGTCCACAGCCCTTGGCTTTCAAATAAATCTTCTGCTTCTTGGCAACTCAAGCAAAAGGGGATATACATCGCTCAGCATGGGCTTGGGTAAGAGTTCAGCATCGTGAGATATCCACGCAGCTCACTGAGAATCAGGGGGCTAGAAATCCAAAATCTGCTGGAACTCGAGGCCACTGCACACGCAGGAATCCTGCATCTAAACTACATGGTGGCGGGAGTCTCCGATCGCAACGCAGACAAGAGGAGCAGACTGGTGATGGAAATTGGCAGGTGGTGCGGGAAAGAGGGGAGGTGAGACTTGGCCTTTAGAAGTAAGACAGGAAGCTGGGCAGAATGGCTGGCTGAGGGGAAGCTCTGGCGCCTCTTTCCAGAGAGGTGCAGGCTTGGAATACCCAGTCCTCCTGGGTGCGTCTCACATGTCAGCTGGGAGGGGAGGTCTGCCTTTGCAGAAGCTCGGGAGCCTGGGTGCTGCAGGACAGGAGAAGCCACGATGCTTTGGAGAAGGAGAGAAGACCCACGGGAACTGCATGAGGAAGCAGAGAGCAGTGGGTCTCCTCCCTGCCATCTCCTGCTCGTACCAACTGCAGCCTGCAGAGAGCTCTCGAGACAGCCTCTGGGTGGGTTTCTCCTCCGTCCTGGAGTGTGGCAGCTGGAAGTGATGGTGGCTGGGCCAGCCCCGGACCAGTGGGGAACTGCAGATTGCAGGGCAACCCATTTCAGCCCTCCTACCTCACAGCATGTTAAGATCCCCGAATTCCCTATGAGGAGGAAGGTTCTTGGCTTCCTTCTTTCCTTCCCTGGCCACTTCCATCAAAGCTTCCTCCTATCTTTCTCCCCACTCCCATCCTCCCAAAGACACTCACAGGCAATTCTCTAACTCTGGTTAGATTTCAATGAGAGACCAGCAAAGACCCCTGTCCCTCTGAGAGTTCAAAGAGGGTGTAACTGTTCTTGGGGGACAAGGCGGATGGGAAAGAGACCTGAGGGGTTGTCCTAAATGAGCTGGCATTTGAGGAGAATGTTGACGATTGGACCAAACACAGACAGTTTGGATAACTGGGCATTAGAAGGGTGGTGGCCGTTGTGCCTGAGAATGCAGCAAAAAAAGATGCATGGGACAATAAATAGATGATTCAAGATAAGGCCACACCATCAGAACACATGTCTCTCTCTTGGTTAGTCTTCTTTTGTGTGTAGAAGCAGCAAAAAGTGTAAAATCAATCCCTGTTGCCAGGATAAATAACAAGAAGAGTAACACAAGTTCTGTCCTGGGTCTTCTCATTCCTTTCACCAAAGAGTGTGACCAAAAATCGGGGCGGGGGGGTTCCCTAGAGAGTGACCTCACAGGCTGATCTGATCATGAACCTTTCACTGGGCAGGCCATGGTGGGGGTCACATAATTTCTTTAGAGGAAGGTTTTAAGCCAGTCCCGCCCAGTGTTCTTATATCTCTAGCTAAGCACACCTTTGGAATATCACAGGTAATGCACCTCAGAAGGGATACTCGCCCTGAACAGGGCACATAATTGTGTTAACTGCCCTGTCATCCGGTCCCCCCACCTTGCTTTCTCTCTTATGTTCCCTTATATTATGGAATCTTCCTTATGTTCCCTCCTTCCTTCCAAACCCATTTAAAAAAATAAAAAAGGCTGCAAAACTGGTATTTTCAAAGCAGGTAGGCCTGCCGGTGTGCCAGAGTTTCCCCCCAAATCCATTTCCATTCCTAATGAAGAAGGTTCTGGAGACCGTCCGAGGCGAGCTTTGTTTTCCTGGTGCCTGAGTTCACGCCCACAGCAGTTCCCGGAAACTCCAGGACAGGCTCAGCCACTGAATCTCCACCTCCGAGTGACCCTTGCCTCACAACAGAAGCACACTCCACTGAAAAAATTGCACATCTGAGCTCTGCTTCTTAAAATCCACGTGACACCTGAGCCCAGAGCTGGGAGATGCCACCCACACAGCTCACGGGGGGGCACTCAGGAACTCCCAAATGCCGCATCTCTCCCTTTCTTCCCGGCTGAGTTTGCAGCGGTCTGTTTTCTTTTTTTATAATAAAGAGAATATTGACAGGCTTTAAAACAAACAAAAAAGACTACAGTTGGAATCCAGACCGAATTTAGATGTTACAGGAAGATGGCAAAGTACGTAAATGGACAGCCCATTTTAAATCCATTAAAGGAATCATTCTTGAGAAAGGGCTTCTTGCTTTGTGCTGGGAGCGAGTCCATCAGCCCAGCCCACTCAGAGCAGCAGGTCAGCACTCTTGGGACAAGATGGTCCACTGATGGACACACGTGGCTCGCTCCTTGGACCTCGTCCATCGCCTACACAGGGGTGACTTCTCTGCTAAGTCTCTTGGGCGGCTTTTGTGGATACATCTCTGCTCCTTCAAGTGTCTTGGATGCTAACCATCGAGGTCCCAGGTGCCGCTTGGCCGGTCCCCTCTGGGAGGTGATGACCCCCTAGGAATCCATGAGCTCAGGGTTGAAACCGAGCAGACTCCAGGCTTCCAAGTGGGGTTCCAATCAGTCCCCTCATTGCATTCTCTGGCCACAGGGCATTGCCTCACAGACGTCACACGGACCCGTACAAACTTCTGTTAAAATGCTTTCTTCCTCACAGGCACTTGTGTGGGGTGAGGATGGGGGATTCCACAGTGCTACAGCCACCCAGGGGATCTATGCAGACCCACCAAAAATTGTAGCACATCCCCCCAAAGTAGGATGATTCACAAAGCCGAGAAACAGTGAGGGGTGTGGCCCCAAAAGTCTGTGGGAGCCACAAGAGGCGATGAATCCCTCAGAAGAGTGTGTGTGTGTGTGTGTGTGTGTGTGTGTGTGTGAGAGAGAGAGAGAGAGAGAGTGTGAGTGCACACAGCCACAGGACACAGGCCCCTGTCCCATGCAGAAGATTCTGTAAAGACTGTAAAGAGGCCTTACCCTTATGTCCAGCAACTCTATACCTTCTCTGTCACCTGCTCAGCCACACCTGTCTGTTCCAACACATTCTCCCGCCTTCCTCCCGAAGGGCCAAGAGCATCCAAAACAGGTTATGTCTCTTTGTTCTGTTTTCATTGTGAAGGACTCATCTGTCTTCAGGTCAAAATGCAGCCCCGAAATGAGCCCTCGGCTGCAGACACTTGGGGCTCCGTTGGAGAGGGGTTCACAGGCACAGGTGCTTCCCAGACAATCAGATTTCTAGCCTCGAGTCCAACCAGGACCTAGCAGGCCCAATGCAGTCCATCGGCCGGGCTGCAGGCAGAGGGGAGGGAAGGTCCCTATTTCTCGATTGCCCATGGCAGCTGTCCTCCGACCGCCATGAAGAGAGAGGCCCACTTGCCCGACAAACCTGAAACATTCACTGTCTGACCCTGGAAGATCACGACTCCCTAGCACAGAAATTCTTAACCTTGGCTGCTGTCCCTAGGTGAGATTTCATAAAACATGAACCTCCGAGCCTAATTTATCAGAGACTGTGATTCCTTTGGCCTGGGGGTTGGAGTTTTCAAAGCTGTCCCCAGCAACGCTTATGCACAAAGGTAGCCAGCCCTCTGGTCTGCTGCCATGTGTCTGAGGAGGCAATATTCTTATTTCTTCCAAGGAACTGGAGCAGGATGCAGGAAATGTGACCGAGATTTCTTCGACACAGATAGGAACTTTGCTTTCTCTGTAGGAAGGAAATAAACCCCTCAGGGGAAGCAGGTTACAGCCATGGTTGCCAATGAAGAGTGATTTTTTTTCCTATGAAGGAATGCTCAACAATGTCTGCCGACACCCAGAGAGTTTGCTCTTGGCACCCAGCGAAGGCCAGAGATGTTCCTAAATATTCTAGAAGGCACAAGACAACACCCCCCACCTCAAGGAAACATGTGCTGGAAAATGTCCACACTGTGAGATGGACAAGCCCTCGCAGACTCAGGGAAGATCTTGCTCACCATTGTGATGATGCAGGTTGGTCTCCTCAATGCTTCCACCTGTTCTTCTCTGAGTCATCCCTGCAAGGTATATGCTTGGCTTGGTTAGACAGGTAAGACCAATTTGTGATAGAAACAGAGCCGTATCTGAGCAGGTAAAATTACTGTGAAGGAGAAATGGACTGAGAAGGGCTGTCATCAGATTCTAAAAGTTCTCTGCCTGTCTCATCTAGGTCAGCATTCCTCAGCCTCGGCACAAGTGACATTTGGCGCAGAGTGACTCTCTGCGGTGAGCTTTCCGGTGCATTTTGGGGTGCTGAGAAGCACCCCTGGGCTCCACCCACAAGATAACAATGGTACCCCCCGCACACAAGTAGGGGCGACCATTGAAAATGTCCCCAGATGTTGACAATTGTCCTGTGAGAAGCAGAATCATTCTTGAGTGAGAACCACTGTGACATAAATGATAGATAGATAGAAAAGTAGGTAAATAGATAGGTAGCTAGAGAAAGATCTGGACGCATAGGTAGATGATAAATATAGAGATAATAGAAATAAAGATGGATGGATAGGTAGGAAGAAAATAGACAAATAATAGATCGGAGGTAGATCAGAGATAAATGATAGATTATACAGATGAGACATGAATATGGATGGATGGATGGATGGATGGATGGATAATAGAAAGACAGGTGCACAGGTACATAGACAGATAAATGATAGGTGATAGATAAATAGCTATTAGATAAGTAGACCATGGAGAGGTAGATGATACATTTATAGATAATAAAGATGAAGGCGAATGGATGATTGATAGATAAATAATAGATCACAGATAGATGATACCTATAGAGATGACAGACACGAAGATGGACAGATGGATGGAATCCCTCAGGCAGAGGCCAAATCTCTCAACCTCAGCACTGCTGACATGTGAGGCTGCACCCCTCTGTGATGCTGTGGGCCTCGTGTGCTGTGAGGCATTGAGAAGCACCCCTGGCCCCCTGGCAGCACACAGCTCTGTGAGTCGTGCCCACCAACTCTACCTGCAAACATTGCCAAGTATCCCTGGGAACACGCGACCTTTGCTCTGGAAGGAATACACCTCTGGGACTCGCTAAGAACTGTTTCTGTTCTCCAAGGTCAATACCATCAGCCATGGATGCTTTGTATTCTTCTAGGCTGTAGATAAGTCTTCAGGGTCCACGCAGCGTGGGCCCCTCACTGGGCTCCCTGATTTCCATCCCTGAGGGATTGACACCATCACTCTGCTTTTGCCCCTTTCCACCTGGGCGGTGGACTCTTTGGTTTCTGCTGCTCTGGCGGCCCTGGTTCTGCAAAGAGGTGGACATGTCCCACCTGGGAAAGCAGTGAGCTGTCCCTCGGCTGCCAGAGAGAAACATCACAGTCTAGCTTTGTTCCCCACACGTGTATGCTTGTGCACACTCAGACTGGCTTGGCAGAGAGGGGGTATCATCGCCCCTTCATGTCAGCTTCGTTCAGATGGTGAGAGGCAAGCTCCAACAAAAGCCGAGAGCCACCAATGCAGGGAGCGACGGGATCCTCTCCCCCAAAGCCAGGTCAGGACTGCATTAGGATGGGGTGGAAGATGTGTCCGTGACTCACCACAGGGTGCGACTTCAGGACAACTGGAGCCAGAAGCACCATCTGCCCCTTGGCAAGACTGTGGCACTCTCCAGCCACCGTCAGCAGCTGCGCATGCCGGCAGCTCCCAGGAATTCCTGGAACACAGACAGGGAGACCTGAGACAGCCGCTGAAGACGGTGTCTAGAAACCTGGCCCCTTGGCGCCTCTTCCTGGAAGGCACATCCGTTCCCCACCCCCCACCTCAGAACCCAGAAATCACTGAGAAAGGGGACATTGCAGGAGGAAATGATAAAGAAAGGGTTTATCCGGAAGGGACTCTATCAACTCTCACACGGGACTAAAATAACAGCCTTCTCCTTGTCTCCTTGTGAAGTCAATTCTATCCAGTTTTGAAAAAGCTACACAGCGACATACGAGCAATTAATTATAAAAGCATTTCCACAGTAATGAACATCAAAGCAATCTTTCATCTTCTCAGGTTTCCTCTCTTCAGTGGGACGACATGAAAAACGTCATAAATGTCCTAGCTGACTCTCCAAAAACTGACACGCCCTGTCTTTGTAAAGAAGGTGAAGAGAGCCCTCGCGATGCATTATCAGTTGGGCTTTCAGTTCTCCAAAAATCCCCACCGAAATAAAAATATGGAAGCACTAAAAGCCTTGTTTGAAGACATGGTTTGGGTGGGGGTGGGGGTGGCCGAAAATAAAACAAAAATCTCAACTGTTTTCTGAGAGACAGGAACAGGAAGTGAGTTGCTGAAATCAAAACCCAAGGAAAAAATTTGTAACTGCAATATTATAAAACGTTGAAGGCCATGTTCAATACTTGTACAATATTACCTGTTAGTAAAAGCTTATTTTCTCCTGTGTAGCCAATAAAACCAACAGAAGGAGAAGTTCTCCTATGTTGTTCATATTTTTGTGGATCTTTTCTTCTTCCCTGGGAACACACTCCCTTATTTATTTATTTATTTATTTATTTATTTATTTATTTAAAGATATGAGTGCATTTTTAGTATTTTATTTATTTATTTTTCGAGAGAGGGGAAGGGAAGGAGAAAGAGTAGGAGAGAAATATCAATGTGTGGTTGCCTCTCATGTGTCCCCTGCTGGGAACTGGCCTGCAACCCAGGCATGTGCCCTGACTGGGAATCGAACCACAATACTCTGGTTCACAGGCCCACACTCAACCCACTGAGCTATACCAGCCAGGGCACACACTCCCTTATTTATAAGCCACTCGTCTAGAAGGCTCTGTCAGAGAAGAGAGAAGGCAGGAACCCACTAGGGTCAGGAAGGCTGTCTCTCCGTGGCCAGAAAAAATGATCTCAGCCCCAAACACTCCAACCTCAAGGCCTTCTGCCCATAGAAGAACCCAAAGACAAGGACATCTTAGTCCCTCAGGCTCAATAAGTAAGCCCCGAAAGGCCTCAAATCTGTAGTCTTGTGAGATTCACACCTTTCTCTCCCACAAAACATATTCTCCATCACCCTAGTTTCAGACACTGGAGAATATTTCATAGTGGACATCTCAGTGGTCATTCTCTGCACACTGATTGGCCAGCACCATGACAGGAACAGAGCCCTGGCTCAGTGGACTGAGCAGTAGCCTGCTGAAGGTTTACCAGGTTCGACTCCCGGTCAGGGCACATGCCTGGGTTGCAGGCCAGGTCCCCAGCTGGGGCGTGCTAAGAGGCAGCCAATTGGTCTTTCTGTCATACGTCAATGTTTCTCTCCCTTCCCCTCTCTCTAAAAATAAATACATAAAATCTGTTTTTTAAAGGACCCGAGAAAGCAAGAACCCAACCATGCATCCTGTCTCTGAGCTCATCAGTAATTCCTCTGATATTGGGATTTGTGGAATCTGCTCCATGGTGTCTCCAAACGTGGCCTGAGAAGCCTGTGCTTGCGGTCAGTTGACCTGCTGGTGAAATCATGGATTCTGGGGTCCATCCCCGCCTGATGGGTCTCTGGGCTTTGAGTGTGCCCCACAGATTCCTGTTCCAACAGGATCCCCCGGGGGACTGGGGAAAATCTGGATGTGATGGAAACTGTGGCTGAATCACGTCAGGGACTGAGGTTGGTACCCAAAGCAGCTGCTCTCTCCAAAGCCTATCTCAGACCCCCATGGCCCACGGCCTCTCCCAGTGAACTTCACTTTCCTCGTCCTTTATCTCCTTGCACACACCTTGTGTGTCTCCTCGTTCTGCCCTTTCAGTGCAGGTTCCATGCTCAGCCCACGGAAATGGTAGCCTCTGGGTGTGGGTTGACCAGACGGTCCTGCTGACTCCTAACCTTAACTCTCCTGTAACTCTTTCCATCAGCCATTGCCCTCCCCTAGCAAACTTCCCCATCTTCTCCTGCTTCTGCTGCATACAGACCTGCCTCTGTGTCTGATCAAATCCCCTCTGGTTGTCCTGGCTTGTCATTTCTAGCAGGGCTCCCCGCCTGTCCATGGGTCACGGTCCCCTCGAGGGGTGCCTCTGTTTAAGTCAGGTGGCCTGTGTTGGTCATTCGTGCTGAGACTGAGGGTCAGAGATGGAGCGCAGGTTCCAACGATGGGTAATGTGGTCGGGATGTTACATACCTGTCAACCAGCCTCCTCTTACTGCCATGGTCCTGGGTCAAGTTCAAGGAGGATGACTGAAAGACGTTTGTCGGTCAAACTTCTCCCTTACCCCAGTTGCCACAAGCGTCTCCTGTACAAATATCCCACGGCTATTTGAATATGTACATTTATAGGTTGAATTGTGGTCCAACTTCTGTTCGTATAACCTATTTGTGCCGACACGTATGGCAACCAGGTAACATTTCATGGTTTTCGTCATCTATGCATTGAGGACCAGATAGGCACATGGCAATCATTTTATAAGTCATGGATGGTTAATTGCTGCCGAAACAAATTGCATAGAGTGAGAAGGTAGATTCCTAGTTGCCAGGGGCTTGGAGAGTAGGATGCAGGGGGAGATGCAGATGATTTGGAACTAGACAGGGGCGAGGATGGTCACACAACATTGTGTGTGTACTCAATACTACTGACACATACCCTTGGAAATGGTTCACTACCTATTACGTGCATCTTACTCGGACTTTTAGATAAAAGAATTTGCTTCCTGAAATCCCTGTGTTGGCCGGAACTCATATCAAACGAAGCACGTATGGAACATAAAGCCACGCTCATTCTCTCTGCCGTCTTTCTCCCGACCCTATTCACGAGTCACGTGGAATTTCAATATGCCCTGGGTAAGGCCCAGACCCAACAACAGACCCCGAAACAGCGGGGCTTGTGGCGTAGCCAAGATTTCCATCTGCCCCGCTGGCAAAAAGGCCAGTGGTGGGCACACGTCCCAGAGTCTGGCTGGGCGAGAAGGCAGCGCCCGTGCCAGCCCAAGCATTGACTTGAATGACAATGAACGGTGCAAGACCCGGCATCATCTTGGTCTCCAACAGCAAGCTTCCGCCCCGTGTCCACTTTTGTCTAGGTGAATGTTTTAAAACAACAAACAGAAGACACAACTCTGGAGAGAATGGAAGACACGTGGTTGCCGTGACGCGTGCGGGGAGGGAGGGCAGGATTCAAAGTAGAGGTGAAGGGGAGGATGGATGGTTAGGACATGGGAATTGTTCTGTACGGGCCCTGGCTGGGCAGCTCAGTGGGTTAGAACGTCATTCCACCAGGTCATTGTTGTGAATTTGATGGTCAGGCAGGGCACACGCAAGAAAAAAACAATGACTGCGTCAATGAGTAGAACAACACGTTGATCTCTCTCTCTCTCTCTCCCAATCTTTCTAAAATCAATATAAACAACATTCGTGTTAAAAAGAAATGATTCTGCCGGGAGGGTGGGTAGATTTCATCATCCATTGCTCAGAACTCACAGGTCATACACGACAAAGAGCCACCTCAGTGTCAACTATGAACTTGACTGACTAATAATATAGCGGTTCTGGTGACCACGCAAGTTTTAAACCTAGAGGAGACTGTTCCCGTAGAGGGCGAAATACGATGGTGTTTTAGAGTCCTTGGCCATGTCTACCACGGTGGATGTGTTCATTCATCCTAGGGACCACGAGGTGCATTCTTCAGTCCTGGGTTTTCTCTGCTTCCATTGCCATGTTCTGCCCTCCCCTTCCGGACTGCAATTATGTTAAACGCACCTCTCTCCATCCTCGGCAGCCTTGGCGAGCCCTGGGAGTAGAAGAACCATGGTGGTCTCCACCGAGGGACAACACGCTCTTTCATAAAGCGTCAGATGGTAAATATGGACCCCTGGTCAGGATGGGCTCCTTGGTTTGGAAGAATGTGGAAGTGGGTACCCAAGGAAGTGTTCTCGGGGACGGGAAAGGAAGTGGGGGCATCCTTCTGTGTGGTGCCCCCAGGGTGCGTTCGGCTCCAGAGACAAAGCCAGTGGCTGGAGGCTGTGAGGGGCACGGACCCTGTGGTCCAGCCTAGGGCACAGACCACAGAGAGAAGGAAAGAAAAGTCTGTGTTGGAAGGAGCTGATAAAAGCCAGCTGAACAGGATGTGGTCAGTGGCTGAGCTGTGAAAGGAAGAACGAAAGCAAACATCACTTCTGATCAGGGTGTGAGGAGACAGAACAGAAGTGGGAACTAATTTTTCAACCCTTTAAGAAAGAGAACCACCAGATTGGGCTGGGGCACAGTTGGCTGGGGGCTGCCTCGAAAGGAATTCCCTCCTTTATTTTTAGCCGAGCTGGGGTGTGCAACCTTTTGGCATCTCTGGGCCACACTGGAAGAAGGGTTGTCTTGGGCTACACGTGAAACACACAAACACTAACGAAAGCTGATGAGTGAAAAACAGTTTTAAGTAAATTTACGATTCTGCATTGGGCCGCATTCCTAGCTCCCCTCCTGGGCCCCCCACGCAGCCTGCAGGCTATGGGTTAGACACCTCTGCTCTGCACAGTGGAGCAAAAGGAGGGTTACGGTTGTTTGAATTTTAAAATAATGTGATGACCGGCTGCCCTCGGTGGTTTGCCCAATCTGTCTCTTCTTCCCCAGGGTTTGGACGGAACAGACGCAGGGACACCCCTCCTTCCAGCCTCTGACGCCCCTCTAACCTCTTCTCCGGTCGTGACCTCAGAAGTAGTTCGGCGGCCCTCAGCCCCCGAGACCAGCCAACAACACCGTGTTCTGACCTTAACTCCTGACTGCTGAGCAACCGTGATCTCCCAGGTGCCTCAGAATGACTCACCAAGGTAGAGGCTGCCGTCAACTGCCCGGTCACCCTGCATCTGTGGCCTCTCACACCTGCGTCCCTCTGGGCTGCCCTTCGGACCAGGACCATGTGGCTCTGGGCCTTGGCCACTTGTTTCCTGGGCCACTTGTCTCTTAAAGCTGCAGGAGCAGCTCGTGTGGCTGAGTTCTCTTCCAGCACATGCTGAAGCCTTCCCAGGATGAGTGGGGTAAAACTCAGGCTGCTGTGGAAGCCGCCTTGGCCTTGGGGAAGACCCTGACCCGGTCCCTGGTGCACCTGCAGGCCCCGGTTCTGCCTGCAAAGCCCCTCCGCTCCCTGGCCCCCTGCAGAACCTCGTCCTGGGTGAGCAGGTGGAGCTCACCAGCAAGACGGGCCACACCTGGCTCACCTCCCAGGCCGGCGGCCCCCAGGCTGGGCTGGGTGAGCGTGTCTTCAAAAGGCACCCCCTCAAGCACGACCACCAGCCCATGGAGCCCAGAGGCCTTTGAGGGGCTCCCTGCACCCCCTCATGTCTGGCTTTTGTCTGAGTCTCTCCCAACAAGCACTGGGCACCCTTTTCACCACCCTGGAGCACTGCACCGTGCATTGGACCAAATGACAACCATAAAGCTTTTTGCAGCAACGAATAATCATCACCATATGATAACTGATAAACATCCATGCAAGAATCAACTCCGTGTTTTGTGTACTGGCAGCTGTAAACTTACATGCCCCTCCCACTCCCCGCATGACATCCAACACAGGTTTACAAGGACGTAATAAGAGATCTTTGCTTAGGGAGGTCTTTATGACCTCCCTTGCTCACGTCAAGATCATGTTGTCCTTGAAGACCACTGACCAGCTTGGGGTCAGGGACTCCCACGCTTCACCGAGACCAGATGGCAACCCTCACTTGGGTTCTCAGGTGAACGGTATATGATTTGATTGAAACATTAAAAGAGACCCTGAGAAAACGGCCAACACCTTTGTTCTCATGGAAAAGAAAACAAGATTGTTTTACAGTGGCTTCGCACGGCGGTTTTTCACTTTTACCCATTTGTCTAGGATTGCATTGCGTTTTCAAGTGGACAGGTAGGACCTTTTACGTCTTATGAACAGTCACCTGTTGGCTTCTCACAGCAGATATGACTCTCCCTGAGTCCATCTTAAGTTTGCACTCTCTTACTGGACACCTGAGCCAAACACGTTCTTAGTTTTCATGGGAAAAAAGCGCATTCGTATTTTCCTTCCCCATTTCGGCTGCCGCTCGGTGAACAGATCCTGTTCCTGCTCAAGGGCGTACATTCGCTTATTTACCTTTCCTTCCAAAAAGCGGAAGGGTTGGCCTTTGGTATCTGACCCCCTAATCTTGATCGGTTTGGTCCCTATCGTCCCGGAGACTCATTGAGCAGAGCATCATTTTCCCACAAACTTGTTACACAGCTGCCGGCCTCCCATGGACCATTTTCAGGCCTGGTGCCCACACAATACAGAATTGGTACCATAGCTTTTTCAAAGGAAGACTAAAACTTCCAGGGATGGTCTCCCCCTTATTTTTCCTCCTCACATTTATTTTTGCAATATCGGCTAGTGGCAGGTAGGTTTTTCTCAACTCTGGCTCCTTCCAAAGCACAATGCAGGGGCTATGATTAAAGTGTGAAAATGTCACACACACACAAAAAAAAAGACAGAGAGAGAAAAAGAGTCATCTGTATGAATCTTTATGCTGCTGCATTTTTCAAACTTTGACTATGACATCTCTCTTGAATATTCTTTGGGGATGTCTGTCAATAGGACACAGGTTGCAGCCTTTGACGTATTCTTGTATTTCTTTTAGGAAAGCAATCCTAGGGCCCTTTTTATTTATTTATTTATTGCTATTAGAAATAATTTTATTATATTGTAAAATACTTTTGTGGGGAAGTATGGCAACAGCATCAACTTTGTTTCGTGGTTTTGTGAATGGCCATTTGCTAAACTCATATTACTTCTATGTTGTATTTGGAATTGTTTGGGGTTTTTTGTTGTTGTTCATATCTGTATAGCAAATTCTATCTGAAAATAATATGATGACTCTTCTTTACAATTCTTGTACGTTCTGTTCTTTTTTATGGTGGAACTGTACTGGTTAGAACACTCAAAATCATGGTGCTGAGAACTGATGATAATAGTTCATCTTAAGTTCCTCCTGATTTTAAAGAGACCGCTTTCAAAATTTTGCTCCTTGGTATAATGTGCAAAAGGTTCTTTGTAGAAAGACTATTCGATTAGGGAAGTTTTGATTTTCTCTTGGTGTGTTAAATCATGAACAAATAGGCTCCGTTTTATTATTTCCCGAATCGATTGATTTGAGAAGTGGGCTTTTTTTCATTTTCTTCTCTCTACTAATAATATGTTGCTAGTTCATGTATCATCATAGGTTCACGCTGACCCTTCCCCTCTCAATAGAAACCAAATGGATTTAACGGTTTACATAATTTACTTTGCAAATATTTTGGAATTCAGAACTTTTAGTCACAAAGAGTGAGATTATTCTGTAACATTCGTTCTATGCTTCCTTTATTGGATTTAGGGATAGCAATATTACTGGCCTCTCAAATAGTTTAGGAGTGTTGCCTGGAGAAATTTAGATAATGCTGCAATTATTAGCACCCTTCTGAGACTCCCAAGCCTAGCGTTTTCTGGATGGGAAGCTTTTTAATGACTAATGCAATTCATTAAATTTCTGTAACACTGTTCAGGCCTTAGAAATGTACTTCTGTCGGTCTGGGTAACACAGTTGTTCTGTGAGTGTGTGGATGGTGTCCATATTTTAACATGTACTGGGACTGGAATTCACATGATCACATTATTTTCTTTAGAAACCCGGCTGCCTTGAAGTTCTATCTCTTATTTACTTTTTTAATGGGACACTCACAGACATGTTTTCTTTTCCTTGCCAATCGTAGTGGGGTTTTGCTTCTATTCTATTGCTATTGTGTTTCTTTCTATATCTACCACTTATTTCTGTTTTGTTTCGAGTCTTTTCAACTTTCTTACAAATGAAAACTTAATCTAAAAGTGAATTGCAAGGTAAAAGTTGAACTACAATTGACTCAAAAAGATTAAAATGAAAGGGGGATAGGCTCAAAATAAAACTTAAAGTTACGCTGATTCCACTGAAATTAAACTTCACTTGAAGATAAAATTAATTTTAAAAAGAAAGTAAAATTCTTGTCATTTTCCACTACATTGATCCTCTCTTTTTTATTTTGTTTTCTTTTCTTTTTTTCCCCATAAACCTGACTTGGTGTGCTGAACACACCATACAACATACAGGTGATGTTTTGTAGAATGGTACCCCCGAAACCTGTATAATTTCATTAACCAGTGTCCCTCCAATACAGGCAATAAAGAAACAAAGAAAGAAAACACAAATTTTATAGGCAAACTAATGGTATATAGCAACACTTAAAACGTGAGCGTTCATTTTGCTTTTTCATGTTGTAAACACTGGGGCGGGGGCGGGGGTGTTGTATGTTTCGTGGTTGTTTTTTTTTTTTTTCGTGCTACTTTTGTTTGCGTGTGTTCTGGCCTCTTAGGCGGGACCCTCAGCTCCCCTACCCATTCCATGTCCACTTTCCTGGCAGAAAATCGTACCCTTCCAGTAAGTTCCAGCGGCGCGCATGGCACATGTTCCCAGTCGTCAGGAACAGAACTTGGGTATGTTTTCTTGGAACGCCTGGTTGCCTACGTCCCCCAGGGCGCCCTGGCACTTCAACATCCACATTCGCCCGCTGTGCCCTGCCTCCTCCAGGAACATTTAGTAAGAAACGGCGCTTTGTTACAGTGTCACAAAAACGCGCTCGGGAGGCGGGAAGCGGGGATACACTGTTGCGAGTCCCTGTGCGGAGCTTTTTGCTGTTGGACGCAGAACGCGGTTGCCGAGGGATCTGCCGCGCGCGTCCCGCTAGCCTGGGGCCAAAACCGTTGGGATCCGCGGGGCTACGTGAGTCCACACATCACAAACAAGACCTGGTCAGACACCGCTCCGGACCGGAATTCACACGCATGCCCATATTTGGCACACGCCCCGGATGACTCACGAAATGCGTGGCATTCCTCCCATTCTTGTCTGGGTGCGCACTGGATGCGGGTATCAGTGAGAGAGGGCGAGGAATGCCGCCGCCCAGGGTTGTCCCCCCACCGCCCCCGCCCCAAGGCTCCGGGTTCCCTTTGGACTAAGGCTGTGGCATGAGGCGGGGGGGGGGGGGGTCCATCTCTGAACCTGGGAGCACATCCTGCAAACCAACCCACGCAGCAGTAGCGGAGAAGATAATGTCCCCGGGAGGGTCTTCTGTGAGGCCTGATCTGTTCTCCCGTTAACAGTGGACATTGTGCTCATTTTGCATTTTTTTAAGATTCACTTGGATGTGGCGAAAAAAACACTGCGATGATAGAAAAGTGCGTACCAACGTGGTACATATATAATGCAATATGTCTCGGCCCTAAGAAGTAATACAATGTTACCATTTGTAGCAGCGGGGATGGACTGAGGGGGAATGATACTCAGTGACGAAAAGTCACACACAGAAAGACCAAGACCATCAGGTCGCACTCCTATGTAGAATCTAAAGAACCAAATCAGTGAACAGACAGAGCCGAATCGGACTCACAGGCCCTGAGAACACAGGGAGGATGCCAGAGGGGAAGGAGTTTGGGGGTGCTAAATGGAAAGGGTGAAGGGATTGAGAGGTGCAGGTTGTCAGTCACAGAAAATCACAGGGGTATAAAGTCCAGCACATGGAATCGGGTCAATAATAAATATTGTAATATCCGTGTATGGTACCAGGTGGGCACCAGCCTTACGGGTGGGGGGCTCCTTCTAAATTACATTAATGTCTAACCACTCCCCTGCCCACCTGGAAACTCACGCCCTATCAAATGCCAACTAGAATAAAAATAAGAAGGCCTTTGGCTCCTGATGCACCCTGAGCTGTCCTAGTTAAAAACACATAACATTTAAATAGCAAACAATTCGAAAATAAAGAATTCTCCTGGTTTCCCTCGTCCGCTTTCTCGGTGACGTTTTTTATTAGGGAAGGTGCCCAAACCTCACAGATGCTGCTGAGTCTGTAATTTCAAGCACCAGGCACAGCCAATAATCTTGTACAGCATTTTCATTTTGTTTTTTTGTTTTTTTTGCAAACGCCTGAACCCCATTGAAGCCCGACTCCAGAGTGCACAACACCCCCTTTTTATTACAAAACCTTTTACTACAACATCATCAGCATGTACTTCTGTGCTATAACACTGTCTCACTCCAGAACACCCTAGGACGTTTTAGGTGAAATGTTCAAATTAAAACTACAAATTCGGATACCCCATCTCACTGTCAGGCAGGGGTTCCTGCTTCCGGACCCTGTATATCTCGGCCCACATGTCTGCTGCTTTACAGCTGCTGATTGATCTTTATTGCAATCATGCATTTGCTAAAAATGACCAAATTTTCAGCATTGCCCAGCCAGGTGCTTCACATAGGCAGCGTAAGTCTAAAAACCTTTCTGCGAAGGACGTCACACTCTCAGAGTTTCCTAGGAAGACACCGAATGTAACAAGTCGAACTTGTAACTTCCAAGCAGGTAAAACATCGGCCAACTGGCCCGCCAGGCCCTCCTTGGACATTTAAACACAGTTCCATAAAGAAATGAAACTGTATCTCATGAGCAGCAGCTAAACTGGACACTCAAAAGCCCCCCCCCTTTACAAACCACTCTAATAAGACGACAATTGTTTTGTTGACTGCAAGGAAAAAACAGACATTCCTTGCAAAGCTTGTGCCAGCCCCCCCTTGCAGGGCAAAGCTCTGATTATGTAGTAATTGGGCTTCTAATGGCACTTTTCATTATGCATTGAATTAGATGCTTAGTACAATTGTAGCAAAGGGTTAAATCTGCGTTAAGACCAGGGGACGGTCTGGCAGGGCGGTGTCCTGTGGAACCGAGGTCACAGTCGGAACCTGAGACCTGCTAATCCATCTCTTCCCCGAAACCTTTGGAAGTATATTTCCAACGTGCCCCTCTTTCAAAACAAAGGAACTGAAGTAAAATGAATGGAAAATAACAGAATATGTGGGCAGGGACTGGTAGCTCAGTGGAGTCTGTCCTGGTGAACTAGGAAATGGGGGGAAGGCAGGTGGAAGACGGTTCTGAGTGTTTTATGTGGTTTGTTGGCTAGACATAGGCAAGCTGGCAATATTTCTGTGATTGACTGAAAAAAATATTACGGGTCTGTGTGCAGATCACCCCTAAGGTGTGAGACTCCTGGACCAAGTGCCGGTTGAAATACAGACATAACTCAGAAGAAAAGGCAGGAAACCATCGGAATTCATCGTTTCTATTTCCCTTTATTATGTAGTCTTTCCGTTATAGTCACTGTGTGCTACAACAAGGAGCTATCCTTTTGGGATTTGTTTTTTTTAAGGCTGCAGCTGTCTTCATTTTCAAGGCTAGTTGAAGAAAGGGCCTGTGAATGCCATTCTGTAACGGGCTGGGAACACAGCAAGCACACTTCTGAATTTCCTCCTTAGGACAGACACGGACCAGACGAGGGGTGGCTGCCAGAATCCTGAGACAACTCTGGGTGGGTTCCGTGGTGGCCCCGATGTTCCTGACCACCCCTAACCTCACAGTGGGACCTGAAGACAGGGTCCTTACCGATGAGACCTAGTGAAGGATCGGAGAGGAGGTGGTCATCCTGGGTCAGGGTGGCCCTGCGTCCAGTGACAGTGTCCTGAGAAGGGACAGAAGAGGAGACACGGACAAGGAAGAGAAGCCACGTGGAGATGGAGGCAGAGACGAGAGGGATTCCCAGGCCCAGGGAGCTGAAGAGGCACGAAGGACCCCCACGAAAAAAGCCCTAGACTGTCAGGTGTTTTCCGCACCTTACCTTTCCAACGCCAGGTGGCTGCTCTCAGAGAGGAGCACGCCAGCCTCCCAGGGGTCAGGCGATAATAAACCGTGGGAGTCTCTGGGCAGAAGCACCCCTTTTCATCCCCTTGTATCTCTAGGGATCATTTCCGTGCTCAAAATGTCCTGCACGAATTGCTCAATGCTGCCCAACACAAAATGGCCACTCCGCCTCTCAGGGCCGAACCTGAGAACCTGCATTTCCAACAAGCCCCTGGGGGGTACAGGGAGGCTCTGTGTCCCCAGAGGAACAGGAAAACTTTCAACTAGAAACCCACGCTTCAGGCAAATGGCTCCTAAGGTTACAGAGCTGAAATGCATCCCCCCGGGGCCCCAGCGCCAAAAACCAAACAGGGACAACGGCCGTGGAGAAATTGGAGTCCCTATAACTCACGCCACACAGGGACAAGAGAAAAACCTTAGTCTGTGAAGCCCAAATCCTTCATGATTTGCAAACGGGCTCTTTCAGAGGCATGAGTAAGGGTTCAAGGTCAGGTGGCCTGTGGATGAGTCAGACAGATGTGTGCATGGTTTCCTCCACCTGATTGATGTCTCTCCTGCCAGCCTCCTGCCTGGGGTCCTCATCACCGAGCTGGCGAGGCCTTGCGGCCTCCAGAGAAGCCTTAGTGTGTCACCCTCCGAGGACCAGTCCCCAGCTCTGTCACCTCAGCAAGAGGAAGGCATTTTGTCCTGCTCAAGTACAAGCGAGACGCATCCATCTTGTACCTAGCAGGCTGTGTCCATCTCTTATCTCCACCTGCATTTGCCTGAAACCTGTTTTACGGGAAGGGTTCCGGGATTCCAGACAGGGCTGCATTCCTTCCTAATCTCTACCTAGAAACCGTGATGGCCGACTGTGGTAATTTTCCCCTTCATCCTCTACATTTTCCTGGTCGGGCTGCTCCTGGAACAGAGGCCACAATGGGCAAAGTCTGTTGTCATTCATGTGGGTTGGGGGGACCTTAAGAACAGACACCCAAAGACGTACAGGAGGCTGCATTCTGTACCCAATCACCTAGTCATAGGCTCTTGGGTACTTGGGTGTGTCTTGGCTATTGTCAATAACGCTGCTGTCAGGATAGGGGTGCACACACCTTTTCGAACTAGTGTACGGGGTGTCTTTAGAACCTGGGGTACATTTCTAGGTGATGGACTGGTCCTCAGCCATGCAAAAGAAGGAGATCTCACCATTCTTTTTAATTAACATTTTTTTTATTGTTGTTCAAGTACAGTTCTGTGCCTTTTCCTCCTCCCCCTTCCCACCTGCCTTCCCAATTTCCCACCCCCCTGGTTATTGTCCATGTGTCCTTTATGCTTGTTCCTGCAAACCTGTCCCCCCTTCTCCCCTCTGGTCACCGTCAGCCTGTTCTCAATGCCCGCATCTCTGGTTCTGTTTTGCTTGCTTGTTCATATTGTTCGTTCGGTCCCCGTGAAATCTTACCACCTGAGACCCACAGGGTCGTGGATGGACCTCGGGGATATTCCTAACTAAAGCCAGACGCAGAAAGACAACGATCGTAGGATCTCGATTACGTGTGGAATCTGAAACACAAAGTAAATGTGGAAGCAGTATGGAGACAGACTCATAGACACAGCGGGGGGATTGGGGAGCTGGGTGGACAAAGGTGAGGGTCTCAGAAGCACAGAACGGCAGGCACGGAGTAGCCACAGGGGCATAAAGGCCAGCCCAGGGAATATCACCAGTGACACTGTACTAACTATAGACAATGTCACGTGGGGACTGGAGATAGTGGTGGGAAGGCTTGCGAACTTACGTACCTGTCTAACCACTAGCTGCAGGCACGAAACTAATAGAATATCGGATACCCACTCTAACTGGAGAAAAAGGACATGCAAACCAAAGAAGTCTGGGGTCGTTGGGTTTCATGCCCCTGTCCTCACTGTCACTTCTCAAGGTGTCACTCGGGAGCTGAAAAGATGGGAGAACTAGGTAGCTATGCAAAGACCCTCTTTCCACCTAAGGGCTGTGTTGTGAGCCAGTGGAGGTTACGACCTATGAATCCGGGGGTGGGGGAGCGACGCAAGGGAACCCACTTCTAAACTTTTGTAAAGAAACCCAGGAGAGTGGGACACTCCATGAACACACACCAGTGTCTGGAAGCTCCTTCCGTGGGGAAATACCCCAAAACTAACCCCGGGTAGCCGGCTCCGTGTGGTGAGTGATTCCTGTTTGGCACGGGTTAGCATCACCAGGGGGAACTTGTTAATACACACGACAGGGGGGCCCCAGCCCGAGTCTGTGGCCTCTGAACCTCCTGGGGTGTGGCTATTTTTAGCAAGCTCCCAGGTGGGGGCCGACGGGAACAGTGAGGGCTCCAACCCTCTGCAGGGAGCTCCGTCGACTCAGCTGGATTAACCCAGGCAGCCCCAGCGTTACACAGGAAGAGCATTAATCGGGGGAGAACGTGGCCACAGTACCAGTCACAACACACGGACCACAACCACCCAGAACCACCCCTTACTGAGCTACAGGCTGCTCTGCAGACAAGAGGGAAACATTCCGTCAGGACGGAGGCGTCCAAAATAAACCCAAAGGGGTGAAACGTGAGGATTAAAAGCGGCCCAGCTGCAAAAACTCGCCATTTGCAGGTTGTGGTGTTATCCCCAGTTTTGGCTCATGGGACACAGCACTTGACCTTGGGAACAGCTGCCTGCCCCCTGACCACACCTTCCCCGGGGCCTGAGGTTGACCAGTTGTCTGGGCAACATTTCCTTACTTGTCAATAACAGGAGAATAGCGGGGTGTCTTGGGGGCTGTTGACAGCACAAAAACACACGATTTCTTTACCGCAAGGAGGGCCTCCTTGAACTGTAAGTTGCCTCATAATCGTTGGGCTGCCCCCGTCCGCCCCCCCATGCATCCTGGCCCCTTGCCTGTCTCAGTTCAAATGCCAGAGGCTAAGAACTATGACCAGAGTGACCGACTGTGACTCACTGTCTGGGGAACAGTGACCGGAGCAGATCATTGGCAGTGAATAGCCTACTCCCCAAGTCTCACCTTCCCTTCCGCAAACTCTCTGGGAAAGGCACAGTCGCCACACCTGACGACTGGCTCTCGAATGCAAACAGAGGCCTGCTGGACGCCTGCCAAATGAAGAGCTGGCATTTTTTTTTAGCTCCCTGCACGCACCCTGAACCCGCCCGCAGCCCTGAACCCAGGTCTGGATGCCGGTCTCTGAACGCGTGGTTCCCCTGAGAGGTGTCTGACTAAGGCTGCCCCAGACAAGACAGCAGGGAAGAGGGCGCTCCTGCTGACACCCGGGCAAGCTCCCTATCTTGGGGGTGTTGCCCTGGTTTTTGTCTCAGTGCCCCTTTGTCTTGGTGCCCTGCGCCTCTCTCCTTGCTGCTTCGTGACCACTCAGTCTAACTCTCCTCTCTGGGTGTCCTGTTGGCCTAATACTCTGGGCCTCCCCCAAGCCCATTGCTCTTCACGGACTGCCCCCTCTTCTCTCTCTCCATCCTGGTGAACTCTACTCCTGTCTGGTCCTTCACCCTCCCAGGACAAAAATGAAGGGAAACAAGCATTGCTTTCACCCCCCCAAGAAGCCCCCTTTCCCAGATGAGAGTAATTAGTCCTACACCCTCCCTCAAAAAAAGCCACAGGTCAGAGCCAGCAACTGCCAGGCACCTCCAAGATGTACGGTGCCTGCATCGCTTCTTAAGACATTCCTCCTCCAATTCTGCAAGACATATGCCCTGCCAGGGGGTCACAGGAAATGAAAGGTCCCTATTCTCTCCAAAGCCATGTTATGATGCATGATTTCCACTCCTAAGCCTGATAAACCTGAGGGACATTAAAATGTCCCCATGAAAACATGTCCCCACATGTTCACGGAAACACCATTCCCCGTGGCCAGAAGGGAATGCACACAAAAGACAGTGTCACAAAAAGGAACCTCACAGAGCGGTGTGACCACACGCCCCTAACCAGGCAGCTCCTAATTGAGAGTCGCACCCCAGGCTTGTAACTTCCATAGTGAAGGGCTCGGCCGGCCATGCCTTAAAGAGGCCCTGCTCACTGTTCTTGTTTGTGCTTCTAGGACAACGCACCTTTGCAATGGCAGAACACCCCCCAAAACATCACTGACCTCGAAATCCCAATTCCCCTGCAATGCAACCCCCGCTCCTTGCTTTCTCCCACCGGCCCACACTCTTCCTCACCGTCCCTCCCGAAACTGCAACACAGAAAAGGCACCATTGTTCCGAGAACCACTTTTCTCCGTCTGCTGAGACCTCGTTCACAGGTGTGTATCCTCAGTTTGGCTTGAGCATATGTTTATGAACAGCGTCTACAGGTTTGGAAGTTTGGATGTCGGCAGGTGCTGGAATCAGTGTAGGGGCCACGGGACCCAGAGCTGGCTTGTCACGGTGTTGTGTGGGGGCATGGTGGTGGCCAGGGGCAAGGAACCGTTCACAGAGGTGACACCGTGCAGCCTAAAACTGGGGCTGTCCTGTTCGCTTTGCCCTGTTTCCTCCTCTTCACTATAGAAAAGGACCCCGTCCAAAATGCCTGCTCCCCCTGTGGCTGGCTCCTGGCTTCCCCACACAAGGAAAAGAGGTGAGCGCCCCCCAAAAGTCGGAATGCAGCCCGTGGGCCCAGCTAACATCAGAGTCAACAATTGGCAAATCCTTTCTGTACTGCCCTCATTTTTGGAGCAATTAGTTCACACCAGGGATTCTTTTTTCTTCCTCCTGAGGACACTCAGCAGTGTCTGGGGATGTTTTCATTGTCACGGCAATGGGGGGACGGCTTGTTCCTGGCACCAGACACACTGACCATCACCCTAGAGTGCACAGGACGCCCCAGGTCGGAAAGTCATCAGCCACAGTGTCCGCAGCACTGAGGTTAGGACACAGCGATTGCACAGGCGGGCAGATGAGTGTCATTTGTGGGAGAATGAGCCATCGGCCACTCTCTCTGCCGTTCACTTCTCCAGACTAAGTGCTTACGTTTTAAGATCTTCTTGTCCAGAGATAAAGTGTGGGTATCGGATTCTCTATCACTTGCCGGAGAACAAAAACCACATCTGAATCTTCCAGTGCCTTTGCAATGGAGCTCACAATAAATACTCCCCATTTTCATCCCTAAGTGTGTACACTTTAGACTTCTGCTTGATCTGTGTGAGACATTTTGTGCGGCTCCAATACCCAATGTAGTATTAAGAAATACATTGGGTTTTGTAAATATGTTTTTGTAATAACATGCGTACGTGTGTCTCCCGTAGACACTGGGCGTGGATTTGTTTATGAGAAAATAAATGCTCATGTTTAAGAAATGATTGAAAGGACACTCTAGGCCCAGTCATCTCAGGAAAATTGAGAGGGTGTAGACTCACCCCAGGGTTGAAATTACACTGTGGTTCCGTCCCATCATCCTAAATGAAGGAAAAAGGATTCATTTTAGGACCTAATCGTACACACCTAAGGGTCATAAGCCTTGTTTCCTTTTCTTCTGTCAATGAAAGTCAGCCTAGGTAGGACGAACTTTAATTATACATTGTTTTCCCATTTAAAAGTACTTTGTCTCAGTGGTGAACAGAATAACCATTAGTCATTGGAGAGCTTGTAAGCCTCACCCTTCAAGACCAGAGCTAAACAAAGTATCCAGTGCATGTCCATGGCAACACTGTTTCATGCCTGGAATTTGGAACTGTTTCCTCCCGCGTGTTCCGGCAAGGAGCTGCGGGTCCAGAAAAGGCCCATGAGGGACGTACGTGCGTGGCTCTCCATTTCGGCCTCTGAGTCCCTCGGAGATAAGCAGGGGCTCTAGGAACGGCTACGGGCTGCTGACGTGCAGTCTGCCAGTGCCCGGGACCTCGCTGTACCATCCTGGGGTCTCTCAGGCCACAGACAAGATCAGAATTCAACAATGTGGACATTCCCTTCCCTCTCCCTGCATGACTCAGTCCCCCCCGCCCCCCCCCCACACACACAGGTATGGAGACATTCGTACAGGCTATGGCAGGAATCAGCTCAAACTATCTCAAACCTTATACCATCAAATGGGAACCTCACACCCAGTCATCATTCTCTTGCTTCAACCCCAATTTTTGGCTGTCGGTACGTGGAACGTCATTCTCCTACGCAGGCAGAATTTATGGGAGGGAATTGCCACGTAGCCAAGGGGGATTTTCAGTGTCTGAAGTGGCCACCCCCAGAGAGAAGGTGCATTGTTTGTTTCTGCATTTGGTTCGGGAATTATTTGGTAAGGAATTATTAAAACCAGTGGTAAAAGAACATCACGGAGCTCAGGTTCTGTAACTTCTCAAAGGATGCCGTGGCCATCCTGCCTACACAGGTGCAAACAAAATAATCTTTAAAAAAAATCCTAGCTTTCCAGAGCTTTTTCAATGGTGAGAAATACACATACTCCAGTTTTCGTTGGACACTGTGGCAGCTGCCTCGGATTTCTGGCTGTCCCGTTTTCTCCACAAATATCATGGCAGGTTCCCTGAGTGGAGTCTTTTTTACGTAGGGTGACCAGGCAAACCGGAGAGTTTCACAAAGCCTGTGGATCCAAGATGCGTTCGACACACCCTCATTCTAAGGGGCTTAATTGGGTGTGTATCATAGGACAGATGTCTGCATATTGTTTTAAAGATTAAATGGAGACAGATCAATAGGTGTGGTGTTTTCCTTAAATGGAAATTAGAAGCAGACTCTAAACGACAATTTTGGGCATCTCCATTTATGTATCAACGAGTGGGTAATCCATATCTAGTCTCTATCTCTGTGATCTGTTGATCTATTTATTAATCTGTGGCCTGTTATCTGTATGTCTATCATCTATCTATCAATCTGTGTATGCAGCACAAAAAAGCACAGGGTTGTCTATAAATTATGTCCATGATGGGTGTTGAATGTAAGTCACAGGGGGACACACACAAGGCCCGTGGGCCGAATCCGGCCCTCCACCTGGCTTAACTGTTAGAGTAGTTACATCTATACAGCCCTAACATGACATTCAGCCCTTGGAAGGCAACCGAGGCTGATGTGGCCCCCAGTGAACAAGAGTTTGACACCCCTGGATGTCACCGATGCATGCTTCTGAGACAATGTGTCTCACCAGGGACAATGCTTTCTACCTCCAGGAGACAGGTGGCAATGTCTGGTGACATTGGGGTTGTCACAGCAATTGGGGAGGGATGGGTGGAGCTCCTGGTTTGTGGTGAGCGGAGCCCAGGAATTCTCTTCCTCAACACCCCACAGCAAACGATTAGGCGCCTTCAGGGGCCGACAGTGCCAAGGTCAAGAAGCCCTGGGGTCCAAATCAGAGCTGAAAAAGCCAGCAGGATGCATCCAATTCCCACCCCAGGAAAGGGACACTACAGTGAGCAGAACCACTCAAATGCCGGCGAGGGTCTGCTGGGCACCTCCCTGCCTCAGACTCGGCTGGCCAACCGGCGGTCAGTGCCTTTGTGTGCAAGCCGGCCTTCCTTCCTGCACACCCCACGCCATGCCACCTTCCTGCCACTAAGGGGGACCCCAGGCCCACCTACTGCACCTGCAAAGAGCATAGGAAGCCCCTGAACAATCTTCTCCAATACATCAAAGATGTATGTTTTCTTCAGTGGGTTTTTTTTAAAGCATGAACAGAACCCCCCACCCCTCAAAGCGTGGATTGTTTACACCACAAGATTTAATAAAACGTGCAGACGGCTTCTGAGTGAAACCTGAAGCAGGAAGTGCGAGGGGAGGGGCCGGGTGTCGGCGACGGACAAGCCAGGAAGGTGAAACTGTGAGTTCACCCGATGGGGGGTTTTCTCGGTTCGCTGGTCGGGGACAAGGGACTGGGTGACTTCAGACGAAGTGGGTCTTGTCTTCCCCGGCCCTGAAGAAAAGGTGTGTCGAAGCGGGGGGTACAGGTGAGTGCATTTTTTATAAGTGTCCTGGCCTCTTCCAATCACATGTGCTACACAAACACTTATCCAGGAAGACGTGAACTTTAATTGCTTCCTGTCGAATCTGAGATGGACTCACTGTGGGCTACATGGTTTCATTTGCTGTGGCTGATACAAGAAACTACCCCAGATGGGGCATCGTAAACCCCAGACATCTCTTCCTCCCCATCCTGGAGGCCGGAAAATGCAAGGCCAAGGGGTGGGCTGCGCTGGCTCCCCCTGAGGCCTCTCTCCTGGGCGTGTGGACGGCTGTCTTACCCCTGGGTCCTCACACCGGCGTCCCTCTGGGTGTGTCTATGTCCCCATCTCCTCTTCTGACAAGGACCCCAGTCCTGTGGGACCAGGGCCACTCTAGGAACCTCATGTGACCTGCATCACTCCTGTAAAGACCCATCTCCCAATCCAGCCCCGTTCTGAGGCCATTCGCAGCTGTCCCCAGTCCCCAAATCACTCCATTCGAGTCCTCAACGTGGTGACTCCACATTTTCATCCCAAAATAGGACCCAAACCATCGCAATATGAGACCAACATCACTGCCGTTAAACGCAACTGTTGACCCAACCAGGTCGAAAGAGAGACAAGGCCAGGTAGATGTGTGTCATGTCAACCCCATCAAGCAGGGGGGCCAGGAATCAAGTCCATTTCCAAAGCAACTGTGTTCAGGTCTTCGTAGATGAGATTTTGGGGAAACATGGTTTGTCTTTTCACAAGGAGGTGCAGCACCTGGCAGCCATCAACCCAGGAACATCAGCCCGGAGCCCAGCTGGAGAGCAAAGCATTCTTCGGACCCCATGACGCTGTGCTGTGGGGTGAGGGTCTGCCCCCCGACACCCCCAGCTGGTGCCACAAAAGCTCAGCACAACCAACACCTCCCCCGCCACCAGCACAAAACCCCACAGGCTCCTAACAACCCCAGCTGGGACCCTAACAACCCACACACGGAACAGAACCACGGGTGCCCAGTCAGAGAGCCACTCTGTATCTGCAGTAGACCGTGGCTGAAAGGCAGTTCCAGAAAGAACTTCCAGAGCAAGAGCGTGGACGGCCAGAGCTCCGAGGGGTGGCTGCAATCCTGAAGTGGCCATCCCACCCCAAACACAGGGCCTTCACGGCCTGGGCTGCGTTCCAGAGGATTCCTGCGGCCTTGCGACGGCGGACGTCTTGGCAGGTCCTAGGCCCCACCTGGTCCTCTGGAAAGGACAAAGCCAGCCCACCATGTTGACAAGGACACCGCCGATATTTGTGCGTGTTGGCTGTTTGGGAAATATCTGTTCCTTGCCCTTGGGGAGGGACATGGAGGTGTCTGCAGAAGTACTCGCGTCCCGATACAGCTGGGAAGCCCTGGACAATGGAAGAGGGTTCAAGCTGGTGGGGATGCTTCCTGAGAAAAGGCAGAAGAAGAGGAGTGTACTGACCCTCGTTGTCCTGAGAATGGAATCTGGGGCCGACGTCCTCCCGAGCTGAAGTCATACAGGGCAGTTGTTTTCTGAGCCGTGAGGATGGCCTCTGTGGGTGAGAAAAAGGGGTTCCTTTTGGGGGTGCCAAGGGTCCAAAGTCCCCACCATGAACACACACACACACACACACACGCACACACACACACACCAGGTGTTTGAATGACATCCTTTGGTTCAACCTGGATTCCTTATAACAAGGATGAGATGCCCTGGGAACTTAACTCTCCTTTATATCACGTGGGCTATCGTCAAATTGTTTTGCTTAGACGTGCATTTGCTGAGGTCCCAAGAACCTGTCCCCAGTGTTCATTGAAGACTAGTGTGTGCCTGTACACACACATACTATAGATGAAGAAACACCACTGTGTATTTTAACACACATACGTATACACTATACAGTACAAGGAATCACATTTACCCAGAAACTTTCTGACTCCTTAATGGTGACCCATTACCAACTTTAGATCTTGCTCAGGAGTTTCTTAGTTTTTGAAGCTTTTCCCAGGTACAGTTTCTGTTGGATTCTATTGGGTGTTAGTTCCAGGTGGTCGGCATAGGGGCTGGACAGTCATATACATTACAAAGTGATGCCCTTTATATTTCCACCACCCCCAGCCCCCCCCCCCCCCCCCAAACTGATTACAATGGTATTGACTGTGTTTCCCTGGGCTGGCATTTTCATTTTCATGGCTATTCTGTAACTGCGAATTTACACTTCTGAATCCCTTCAGTGGCTTTGTGGTCCACAGGAAATCGCCCCTTCTCACCCCATGAAAAACCGGGTCCCTGAACAAATCCATCTTCCCCCCCCCAACTGTTCAGCTCATGGAATGTCTTTGGGAATCTTTTGCAAATCTAAAACTCTGTTCATCTTCTCTGAACGAGCCCATGGTTTGATAAGCAAAAGCTTGACCGAACTATGTCTAGTGAGTGTCGGTTCCATCTCTGTCTATGATTTAAATGCATTGCAAAAACCCAGGTTTAGTTCTGTGGGCCCTGGAGATCTCACACCACAAAATACTGCTGCACCAGAAAGGTGTTTAGCTCCTCATTGTCAGGCCCTGGCTTCCCTGCCAAACCTGCACATCATTCTTCTCTCCCGAGACATGAAGCAAAATGCAGAACAAGCGACCCCAGACGCTCATTGTGTGGTGCAAAGGGGCACCGCTCACTGGGTCAAGACATCGCTTTGCAGATGCTGGTGCTGGCCCCAGATGAACTTGAGCTGTAAGCATCGCGAGCTTTTGCTGTTCTGCTTCGTCATGTCTCTACATCTTTGAGTTCAAGTGCAGGTACGAGCTGTGGGTACTGGTGTTTGCTTCTCAAGATCACGTGCCATTTCTCCTGGCTTTCACAGAATGGGGTGGGGGTGTCCGGGACCCACTTGGGCTATTTCCACCATTGCCTGTCTTCATCCAGGATGGTACCCACATTCTAAAGAGTGTCCTAATTTGGACTTCTTGGGCTAAGTGCACACGCTGATTACGGACATCGATGGCCTAATTAACGGTCGTGGATGGCCACCTCTTCCACACCATTCCCACAAAACTACAGCAAACCACTTTTTCCTCCTTTGTGTCTTCTTCTTCCCAAAGCCATTCTGCACCCTCCTGATGCAAGGACATCTCCCAAGACGCAGCAAAGTGTCAGCATCCTGTGGGGTCTTTGTCTGGGTACTTGTAGTGACAGTGACCGATGGCGCATGCACTTTCTGTGACGTCTCGTGAATGTGTCCAAACAGATCCATGCAGCTGAAACATGCCCCAGGCTGCGGGTTGTGTTTCTCTGGGGTTGTCGATGGACTCTTAGACCGATTTCTTTCATTTCAGATGATAAAGCTACTTAAAAGCATTGGCTGAATTAAAAAGGCATTCAAAGAAGTTCTTGGCTTCCCCTTATTGGCCACAGAGCTTCATTCTTTGGCCATGTGGTTGGCCAGAAGATTTGTGCCCTCAAAACAGAAATCTTTGCTTCTGTATT
Organism: Artibeus jamaicensis; assembly: GCF_021234435.1. Classification (NCBI taxonomy): domain Eukaryota; kingdom Metazoa; phylum Chordata; class Mammalia; order Chiroptera; family Phyllostomidae; genus Artibeus; species Artibeus jamaicensis. The sequence continues at coordinate 2,453,728 of NW_026521989.1, forward strand.
TTGTCCTCTCACCCACTTCGGGAGTCTCACTACCTTGCAGCAAACAGCTCCAGAATTCCCTTCCTGCACTTCTGAATAAATCTGCTCTCTCTCAGCTTCCACTGAACCAACACTGCCCACTTGTAAACAAAGGCAGAAATAAAAAACTCCAGGTGGCCCTGAACCCCCAGGCCCAGCCCCCGCCCCACATCCAGGAGAACCCACCTCTGAGAAGCTCTGTGCTGTTTCTTGAGAGCAGAGTTGGGCATTATCTTTCCAATTGGCCAAGCCTGTGCGGCACAAGCCCGGTTTACTTTTCTCGACGTTGCTGCTTTTCTTTGCTTTCTCTATCTCAAGGCATCTTGCGATGAGAACGGCTCTTATAAATTCAAAAATAAATAAACAGTCATTAGTGGTATGAGTTCTTCACAGGCCATAATTTTCAGTCCCCTGTGGGTTGCTGTAATGATACCCAAGAGGCCGTGAAACATGAAATCTGTGGGGGAATCTCAAACTCCATCTAATAAGACATATGTAGTTTTCTACCGTCTTTAGGGTTTGTTTGGGGTGCTTTTTTTTGCCCTTGATTAGCTTCATAAATACAGACTGCATTGTAGGGGAAATATGCATCAGTGTGTGTTCACGGGTAATTTGAACTTTTCCTGTTTTACATCCTCACCTGAGGATATGTTTATTTGTTTTGCAGAGAAAGGAAGGGCAGGGGGAGACAGACAGACAGAGAGAGAGAGATCAGTCCCCTCTTGTCTGTGCCTTGACCGAGGACGAAAACCTGTAACCTTTAGGTGTACAGAATGATTCTCCAATGGACTGAACTACCCAGCCAAGATGACCTTGTCTTTCTTTCTTTCTTTTTTTTTTCTTTTCTATTGGAATGTTCTGCAGGCTCTGTTGAAGGTAATAACACTGTTATCTGTCCGCGTCAGAGAGATTCCTGACCCATCCGTCAGGAATGAATAGCCTTTGAACTTGTTTGCCAGTGAGGATGACATTTCTTTTCTTTCGCCAACATGCTGGGCCTCCGTGGGCTCCTGGCCCTGGGCATCTCTTTGCAACTCGAGACCTTCACGATCCCGGTGGCTCACAAAATTACTTCATTAAAAAAATATCAAAAAGAGAAAAAAAACCTTACAAAATGACATCTCCCGCTAAGAAACCCAGATCAACTCGAAAGGCATTAGAGAGATCAAAAGCGAAGCACCCATCCACCCACATAATTCCCCACCCAACCTTGACTTCTCTCTACCTTCCTCAGAGCCAAGCCCTGGTTTTTAGGACTCAGCATTTTCGGGGAAGATCACCTATACATCACTGAATCATTCACGCTTGTCTAGGCCCACCAATAGATCTTCTACGATAAATCATTTCTTATCAATACTGCCTTGATAGTTTCCCACAAATGCACACAGAGAGAGCAGACTGGCTTGCGTTTCTCAATGAGGACACAGTCATCGGCTGCAAAGACATGCATCCGTGTGGTTTTATTTTTCACGATAGATGATCTCTCTGGTCAGTCTGACACGTACAGAAAAGTTAGATTGCAGAGGCTTCCCCGGTATGGCTTCTCTCAGCTCAGCCAGGGTTCCTATCACTCTCCAGGTAGCCGTAACTCCTGTCGTGGGTTTGTGGAGTTCGTTCCCAACTTGGCAGGGAGCAGGTTCCCTTGCCACAGAGCAGAGCGGCCATATGTCTGCCCCCAGTTTGACAATGCTTCTGCCTTTTGCTCAGAGTTAGAGTTGCTGATTCTGAGCAAATAAAATGCAAGACACCTGTTGCACTTGAATTCCAGGTAAAGCATGAACGATTTTTTTCTTTTAGTGTAACTATGTCACAAATACAGAATAGGACACATTTAGAGTAAAAGCATTATTTACAGTTAGCTAACATTTAAATCTAACTGGGCATTTAATATGGGAACACCCAAAAGATTGCACAGGACATGTCTATATTAAATTTATCTGAAACTGAAACTCAGCTGGATGTTTAATATAAATATGTCCCAAAGATTAATGACATACACTAAAATTCAAACTGAGTCAACTTGACTTTGGGGCATAGTTATGAGAATTATTGTTTATCGTGCCCTGCCTGGTGTAGCTCAGGGGCTTGAGCGCAGGCCTGCAAACCAGAGGATTTTGGTTCAATTCCCAGTCAGGGCACATGCCTGGGTTGCAGGCCAGTTCCCAGCAGGGGACACACGAGAGGCAACCATACATTGATGTTTCTCTCCCTCTCTCCTTTCCTTCCCTTCTAAAGATAAATAAATAAAATTTAAAAAGAAGAATTATTGCTTATTGGAAATTCAAATTCAGCTTCGCATTTAGCATTAAAATAGCCCAAATGTTGAATGGGGGGTACGTATACTGAAACAATGATTTAGTTTTATTATTTAACTTTTAAAAATTATTAACTTTTTGCCCTGACTGGTGTAGCTCAGTGGATTGAGTGCCCACCTGTGAGCCAAAGGGTTGCCGGTTTGATTCCCAGTCAGGGCACATGTCTGGGTTGGGGGCCAGGCCCCCAGTAGGGGACTTGCAAGAGGTGACCACACACTGATGCTTCTCTCCCTCTCTTCCCCTCTGTCTAAAAAGAAATAAATAAAATCTTTAAAATGCAATTGTTAATTCTTCCATTGCAGTAGACACTCCACCTTATTAGGTTGAGGTGTAAAGACATTTATGTAAGTCGCTAAAGCAGTGATTTATTCTTTGTGTGAACTTCAAATGTAAGTGGCATGCTATTAGGTTTTTTTTTTTTAAGATTTTATTTATTTGTCTTTAGAGGGGAAGGGAAGGAGAGAGGGAGAGAAATATCAATGTGTGGTTGCCTCTTGTGTGTCCCCTGCTGGGAACTGGCCTGCAACCCAGGCACGTGCCCTGACTGGGAATCGAACCGCAATCCTTCGGTTCACAGGCCCACGCTCAATCCACTGAGCTACAGCAGCCAGGGCGTCATGCTATTAGTTTTCCTTGCTCAGTCCGACAATTCTGAGGAGAGTCCAAGGAACAACCACACTGTCAATGCCCCGCCCTGAGCTGTGTGGGGCTCACACCTTCCCTCCTTGAAGCCGTTCCGATCATGCACACCGACATGCATCTATATCATCATAAATGTGCACACGTGTGTATTGCGAGATCTAGAATAGTAGTATATACTTACAGCTGATTATATATGCAGCGAGTACAGATAATTATCACAATCTACACAGTCTCCCACTTACGGCTCTCCGGCTTTGCTCTCTCTTGTTTTCCCTCAAGTCTTTGCTTCTCCGTAAGCGATTCTTGGTGCTGACTGCCTGCCGCCCTCTGCAGGTATCTGAGTCCCAGGCCCCAGGGGTCTGCTGACTTCTGCTTCACCCACATGCCCACATTGGGGGGTCCCTGGCACAGCGACAGACTCCACCAGTACCCCCTTGGGCGGACCCCTGTCTCACGTGAACTTCCGCTGCACGGGACTGCTTCTGCAAACACCTGTGCATACCTGGCCAGGTACCTGGAAGCCATCACTGTTCAGGCCTGAGCCACCCAAGCTCAGCCCTGAAGGGTGCAGTGCGCACCCTGGGTGTGGTGGGTGGGGGCGCCTTGCTGGGGTAGCAGCCATCCCAGGCACATTAACCTGTGTCCCCTCCGAGCGTGGGTCTCACGGGTGTTGGTGCAGGGTGTCCAGGAGTGTATACCCCCCTGAGGACCCTCTGAGGGCCCAGAACTCAGTCCAGCAGCAGTACCACCACCAGCAGCCTCTAAGCCAAGGTCAGAGTTAAAGTGAGAAAAGGCAGGGGCAGTGTAGTGAAGGGGAGACGCAGACAGCAAAGCAAGACCTGAACACACGGTTCGTGAAGGACAGGTGGCACACGGGTATTGGTCACTTCCACCGCGGCCTTGGAAGTCAGCTTCTGTTGTTTTGGGGCAGGCAAAGCGCAAATGGCTGTGTTCGCGTGCACGCGTGTGTACACAGACACCAGAGTCAGGAGCTCTGATCCTGTATGCCTGCAGGTGTTTGCATTTTGGGAAGTATAGACTTGCGTACAGGTTTATATTTCCTTGTCTACTCTGTATACAGAGGTACATCTACCCTCATTGTATTATGCTGCAACATTGCATTCTGTTGTAATGTACATTTGGTGTATAGACATGTCTATCTGTTTCCATTGTATATATTGTGACATTGTATTCTATTGTAGTATACATTTGTTACATAGACATATGTATCTGTCTCCATTGTATTATATTGTAACATTGTATTGATTGTAATGTACATTTGTTACATAGACATGTGTATCTGTCTCCATTGTATTATATTGTAACATTGTATTCTATTGTGGTGTACATTTGGTACGTAGACATGTGTATCTGTCTCCATTGTATATATTGTAATGCTGTATTGTACAGTAATATGCACTTTTCTATATATATGCATAGATATGTGTCTGCATAAAAAAGTGTATCATTTTCCTATATAATATAAGCATAAATATACTTTCTTTATGGATTCTTGGAAAAGCCTGTGTGTCCCAAAATTATACGCATTTTGTATATGAATTATGTAATACAAATGATGTATTTTATATGTGTATCGTATAATATCAATGATGTATTTTATATGCAAATTATATATAGTCTATATAAATTATATGTTGTACATCACCTATAAATTATATGTGAATTTATAAGTATATAAAGTACATCCTTTATATTACGTGTAAATGACATCTCTGTATAAATTATATGTAATGTAAATTATAATCTGTATATCCAGCATATATTATAAATGATATCTATTATAAATTATCCTCTAAATGTGCAGTTATGATTGCATTTTAAAAGTGCATAGTTACATTTAAAACCTTGTGGCTTCGTTTTCCCATGTACATTTTAACACATGAGAAACCCCTTTGTCATAGAGGGTGATAAAGGCAATGCTGCCTGTGAAAAACACAGGTATCCGCATCTGGTGTCATGTATGGAGTGAGCTGTGTGCTCTGCACCCCATTCACGGGCCCTGGGGGAACTCCATAATTCACCACGTTTCCCCCAAACTGGGCTTGACCTCCTGCCTGTCTCTTGACAAAAGCTAGTTCCCACCCCCCGCAGAGTCTCATTTCTCAGAAGTTCCCCGTCCCGTCTTTCACGTGGGTTCTTCAGACCCTGGCAACCACCCACCCAGGGTCAGGAAGAGACGAACCTCAATGCATCACCTTTCGAAGGGGGAAGTGTTGTGGCCGATGTTCCTCTGCAAGGCCACCAAACATGTCCCTACTTCCCTACGTCCTTCGGGACTCTCCAGGGTCCTCCCTGTGGGTCCCGGGCAGATAAGGGGGCCAGTGACTAAGGCAAACAATCTGGCGTGCTGATGAGGCTTCGTCCTGGCTTTCTGGACGCTGCGATCTACTACAGAACCACAGTTCCTGAGCGATAACTGTTCTGCCCCCCCCCACCATCGCTTCATGAAATCTGTTCTCCAGATCGCTGGGTGCATTTATCTCCCGTGACATCATGTATCATGTGGTTTAAAGTCTGTTGCCTCACTTCAAAAAAAGACCCTGCCTAGGCATCCCATTAGAAAACAATGATAAACAAAGCCAAGCTCAACCTTTTCCCCTGCGGTCCTGCCTTTGAGGGGGGGTCATTTTCCTCCTAGAATGAAGACTAGAGTGTGGATTCTGCCCATAGGACCTGAAATGGGGCAGCAGTGATAACCATTTTGTTTATTAGTATTTTTGAAGAACCTCAAGATCGCCGCACATGAATGTGTCAGAATAAACACACGTGCTCCCTTGTTTGGGGATGTTCAAAAGATGTCTGTTATTTCTCAATCATAAAAACGGCCTTTGAGTCACCAGAATGTGACTCTTTTAAGGCCACTCTAATGGAATCCCACAGGCAGACGGGCTTCAACAACAGACATTTCTTCCTCCCGCTCCTGGAGGCTGGAGGCTGAGACCCAGGGGTGGGCAGGGCTGGGTCCCCTCAAGGCCTCTCTTCTGGGAGTGCAGTCGGCTGTCTTCCCCCTGGGTCCTCACACGGGCGTCCCTCTTTACCTACATCACTCCTGTAGAGACCCATCTCCAAATGCAGCCCCATTCTGAGGTCGTGGGGGCAGGACATCGACCTACAGATCTATCGGGACACACAGCTCAGCCCATAACCCTGGGCAACTCCAATCAACAAGCTCCGGATCGATTCCCAAGATGCATTTTGAGAGACACATTTGGAGAGGCAGAATTACTGGGCCAGAGTGTACAAGTGTGAGCATGTCTAACACCCTCGGGCACAGTATAGCCTGAGGTGTGTAAGAATTGTCTCATCCACTTGGAATGTCTCCTCTTGGTCAAGGTGGAGGGGTGTGTTTTAAACACATTGCCATTTTGTTTCACTTCCTGGTTTATTAGTTACTCTCAACATTGTTTCTCCTTATGGGAACGACCCATCGCATCTCTTTTACTTTATTTCTTATATTTTGGAGTGAATTGTCCTTTAATGCCCTTTGCCCATATAGCAGTCAGGCCTCTGTGCCTTTCTGCTGTAAGTGTGTTTGGACATTGTTTATTCTTCCGTAAGTTTGTTACATGTTTCAGGACCTCAGGGGTGCTGACCTTCCTACCTGGCCGGTTCTATCAACCTCAGAACATTCTTCAGTGACCTTCCAGGGGCTTGAAAACTCACTATTTCCTTTTGTTCTTATTTGACTCTGGGTTCCTTCCCCTTAAAATGTAATGCTCCGGGAATTCACTTCAGTTTTTGTCCCTCGTGACGTGTTTGTGGTATATTCTTTAATATGTAAACACGCTTTTATCCCAAAATCGGTCATGGCTAATAGTACTGTGTTATTTATTATGTCGGGAGACTTGTACGACTTGATATGATATGATTTTTCTCTTAGCTCATCTTTTCCTTACTACAGTGCTTAGTGACTAAGAGTCTCTACTGTGTGTTGGGTACCATGCAATTGTGGGAACTCAAGTTCAGAAATCCTGTTCAAAGCCACCAGGACCTGGCAGGAGTTTCATACAAGCCCCTCCGGCATCTGAAAAGTTAAAACTCTCCACCATGAACTCAGGACACCTGAATTCCAGACTGGTGTAAGCCCCACAGTTTCCACTCTCAACGCTTCTTTCTACGGCTTTCTACAAATAACCATTCAAGAAAAACCTCAGTGGAGACAGACAGGTGTAGAAGCCTTATTTTCAGAAGTTGGTGCTCTGTGCTTGAATAAGAGCGTCTCCATGTTGCATCTCAAAAGCCCTTCAATTGCCTCATATTTTAAAAATATTTTTATGGACTATGCTATTAGAGTTTCCCATTCCCCTCCTTTATTTCTCTCCACCCTGCATCTCCCTCCCACCAGCATTTGCGTGCCATCCCCCCCCCCTTAGTTCATGTCCATGGGTCATGCATATAAATTCTTTGGCTTCTCCATTTCCTATACTGTTCTTAGCCTCCCCCTGTCTATTTTCTACCTACCTTTTATGCTTCTTATTCCCTGCACCTTTATCCCCAATGAGAACCCTCCATGTGATCTCCATTTCTGGGATTCTGTTGCTGTTTTGGTTGTTTGCTTAGTTTGCTTGTGTTTATGTTTTTTTTTTTAGGTTCAGTTGTTGATAGTGGTGAGTTTGTTGTCATTTCACTGTTTACATTCTTGATCTTCTTCTTTTTCATAGATAAACCCCTTTAACATTTCATGTAATAAGGGCTTGGTGATGAGGAACTCCTTGAAATTGACCTTATTCAGGAAGCACTTTATCTGCCCTTCCATTCTAAATGAAAGTTTTGCTGGATAGATCAATCTTGGTTGTAGGTCTTTGGATTTCATGACTTGGAATATGTCTTTCCAGCCCCTTCTTGCCTGTAAGGTCTCTTTTGAGAAATCTGCTGACAGTCTGATGGGAACTCCTTTGTAGGTGACTGTCCCATTAGCTCTTGCTGCTTCTAGAATTCTCTCCTTCATTTGAATCTTGGCTAATGTAATTAGGATGTGACTTATTGTGTTTCTTCTTGGGTCCAACTTCTTTGGGACTCTCTGAGCTTCCTGGATTTCCTGGAAGTCTATTTCCTTTGCCAGATTGGGGAAGTTCTCCTTGATTATTTGTTCAAATAAGTTTTCAATTTCTTGCTCTTCCTCATCTCCTTCTGGAACCCCCACGATTCAGATGTTGGAACACTTAAAGTTGTCCCAGAGGTTCCTAAGCCTCTCCTCATTTTTTTCCAATTCTTCTTCTTATTTTTTTTTTTCATTCTGGTTGAACGTTTACTTCTTCCTTCTGCTCCAAACCCTTGATTTGAGTTGAGGTTTCCTTCCTGTCACTGTTGGTTCCCTGTGCATTTTCCTTTATCTCACTTTTCATAGCCTTCACTTTTTCCTCTATTTTGCAACCACACTCAACCATTTCTGCGAGCATGCTGATCACCAGGGTTTTGAACACTGCAGCTGAGAGGTCAGCTACCTCTGTAGACCTCAGTTGTATTTTTTTCTCGAAGTTTGCTCTGTTCTTTCATTTGAGCCATTTTTTTTTTCTGGTCTCAGCACACCTGTGACACAGTAGGGGGGCAGAGCCTTAGATATTCACTAGGGTGGGGCAACCCAGGTCACTGCATTGTGGCACTGTATAGGGGGGAGAGGTCTGAGAGGGAACAGTGTCACTTGCTCAGCCCTCACTGGCTTTCATTCACTCCCCCCCCACCCACAAGCAAATTGGGCCCTTCTGCTGCTGAGTCCCAGGTGGGTGCTTTGTGTACATTCTAGGACCCTGTGGTTCTCTCCAACAAACTCACCTGTGAGGCTGGGAGCTTCTCCTCCTGCTGCCTCAGCCCCCACAGGTGTTTTCAGTCAGAGATTTTGAGGCTTTATTTCCCCACCCTGGAACCCTGGGTGGCGTGGTCTGTTTGGTCCCTGGTTGTTCCTCCCGGTTTATCCATTTGCAGGTGTGGGACCACTCACTCTGCCAGCCACCTTCTTACCTGGCCTGCCCGCTGCCCCCTTGCCACCCCACTTCTCCAGTCCTCTCTGGCCCCACGGCCCACCCCTGCCCCTCCTACTGGTCTGTATGAAGGTTTCTGCTTTCATTCCATGGTTGTCGGACTTCCATACAGTTTCATTTTCTGGCAGTTCTGGTTTTTTGTGTTTTTTTTTGGTTTTTAAATGTGTTGTTGCCCTTCTTTGGGTTGTGTGAGGAGGCCCAGGGTGCCTACATAAACCTCCATCTTGGCTGGAAGTGAGCACAGTCTCCGATGTTTAAACTTCAACTTCTAGAGTAAGTAGTGTAGGGTTCGATTTTGCGTGCGAGGTTGGTGATGGGTGAATGTTTCTCGGAACCTGAAGCTAGTTCACCATGCAGGTTATTATATGAATAAATTCATTGCCCTAAGCCCACTTGGAATTCACAGCCCCCTCGCCAGAGGTGTATTCAGACACCACACTGCTGTTCCCACACAAGGCCTTTCTGGCTCCCCCGCTAGGGCGCTGGTAGACATATTTTGGGTCTGGACACTGTCCTGCACCTGAAATTCTAATGTACCTGGAGACGTGAGGCTGCAGTTGTTGCAGGAACAGTCTGTTCCACTCCCAGGAAAGATGTCTAGAACGCTGGGCCCTGATCAGAGACCGAGGGCTCAGAGTTCAGGGATGACTAGTTCTTCTTCAGGGTCATTCAAAGGAATTGGCGTCACAGGGAACAGAAGTTAGACACCACCCTAGCTTATCAGGAATTCCTAACAGATCAAAGCAACCTGTGTCCACCACGCGGTCGTCTGGTGACCACGGCAAAGCCCATGCGGGCAAAGCGAGTCACAGTGCGTGCTTGAATGTACCTGACTTTGTCCTTGCCAGGAAGATGTTCCTGGGCACGGTGGCGGCACCCGAGGCCCCCAGGAGTGCCTTCCCGATCCCTCACCCCAGGACAGTAGGAGCGATGCCCCAAATCTGGGAAATGCCTTAGCAGAGCCCCCCTTCCATGGGGGGCTTTCTGGGAACTGTGTCGAGATCTCCCTGCTGAAGTCTGGGGCCTCAGCCTGGACCCAGACGGGTCACCCTGTTCCCTGCCTGCCTGCTAAGGCCGAATCCCAAGTGAGCCTCTCTCTACTCAATGTAGGGTCTGAAATCTCCTTGCCCAGCCAGACCCAGCTGCCCAGGGATTTGCATGTGGCAGGGAAGGTCTCCTTCCAGAAGTTTCGGGGTGACTTCTCCCAAAGTCGGGCAGAAGGCACTCTGTTATTTCCTGGTATCTGTTTACCTGGGTGTGTAGCCCTCCACATACAGGTGGTTAACACAGAATGTATACAGGGGCCTTTTAAATTAATCATCATAATGTCTGTGAAGGCAGCTGAACACTCTTGAAAATGTATGTATTAGAGTATATAATAAAATTAGGATATGTGTAATATATTAGACTGTATATGAAAAACATTTAGAATATATACCATGCAACATTAGATATATAATGTATATATATGTATATATATATACATATATATATAAATCATCAGGTCTGTGAACCCAACTGCACCTTTCTTTTAAAACATATGTTTCAGAATATATAGTAAACAATATTATATTTCAACATACACTAGAATGTATTATGGAACCCTGACAACATAATATACATAACATCTAATATTGTACATATAATTTGTAATATGTGTGAAGGTGGCTTAACAATTCTTTTATAATATATAAAAATATACGCCCTGGCTGGTGTAGCTCAGTGGATTGAGCGTGGGCCTGTGAACCCAATGATTGCAGTTCGATTCCCAGTCAGGGCACATGCCTGGGTTGCAGGCCAGTTCCCAGCAGGGGACCCATGAGAGGCAACCACACATTGATGTTTCTCTCCCTCTCTCCTTCCCTTCCCCTCTAAAGATAAGTAAATAAAATCTTTTTAAAAAGGGTATAAAATAAAATGGAATATATACTATACTGTATATAGTATAGTATATATTATAGTGTGCACAATATATTACAGAGCATTTCAACTGTAATACGATCTATGGAAATTTTAAAATCTGTGGAGGCAGCTGAGAACTTTTTTTATCCCTGTGCTTGCATTAGAAGTCATAGACTTTATGATAAAATCCATTAGAATATATGGAATAGGATGTATTAGAATAAATGCTACACCACACATGAACTCTGAAGTCTCGGAAGGTAACTGGGTGCTTCTTTGCCGTTTTAACTCAGTATATATGCACACCTATGCACGTATATTTACACAGATTCACGTGGGCACACGCATTCCTCCATATGCAGAAATGTGTGTGTGTGTGTACGCATATCATATACCCCGAAAGAAGCGCCCTCATGGGCTGTTTTTATCGCTGTTGAATTGGCTAACACTCGGGGGGGGCCAGGAGTCGTATTGGGGTTCCTGCGCTCGCCACTCCAGAGGCGGGAATGGTGCCGGGACGCCGGCCTCACCCGAGCTTTTTGGCCTTTCCAGTGCCGTGGCTGTGTTTTCTGAGCAATGCAGGCCACCCTCGCAGGTGAAAGCTGCTGGGTACAGCCAGGCCTCGCGACACCGGCCCCGGGACATTTTGGGGGAAGGGAGGAAGGTAGGTGGTCAGACTCGAGGGTGGGAGCAGAAGGGCTCACGGCCACTCTGCAGCCCAGAATTTGATCCTGGCATTGTGTGGCTGGGCGCAATGAGGCGGGCAAAGGATGTCCTCAACTCAGTGCGGCGGAATCCGCGGGACCCTGGGCACGGAAGCACAGCAGCCCCCAGCCCCGCAGTCCAAAGACGGAACCCACGTGGAGAGGGCGCAGGGCTCCCCGTGGGGAGACACACAGGCCCTCGCCCCGTGTGGACAGACCCGATGTCCCCAAGCCGCTGGGGTGGGCGGGGCCTTTTGGCCCAGGCGAGGGATCGCCTCGTTATTGTCGCCAGGCTGGGCGCACGGGTACGCGCGGCCCACTCCTGGCGCGCATTTTTCAAATTCCAGCTGCAGATTTGGCAACCGGCGGGGAGAAGAGCAGGCGTCACGCCGGGCGAAAATGCCACCCACAGAGCGCCCATGAAGAGGCGGGGCGAGGCTGGCGGCCCGGGCCAGAGAACCACACCCAGAGCCAGTTCCGGTTTCCTGTCGCCCCCTCCCCGAGAGCCACCAGGCTTGAGCTGGTAAAGGTTTCCGCTTTGAATTTGTTCCTTACATGTGGCCTTGCTTCTCCAAGAAACCTTCCCCGCGGGCGGGACACTCCCCGCCCCCCCCCCCCACGATCGGAATCGCGGAGACCCCTGTGAACAAAGTGGCGGGCTGGGTGCCCCGGTTCTGCTCCCAGTGGCTTCCGTGGACCTGCACCTGGGACAGCCGGGGGCCCTGGTTAGCACCGGGGCTTTCAGGGCCCGCGGAAGCCAGCGTGCGTTTTAACCAGATGCCGGGGTGGGCGGGGGAGGGGCGGATAGCGGCCATTGAAAACGCAGGACCCCCAGCGACATTAGAATTTGCGATGCACACTAGTCATTTTGCAGTGTCTCTAAATGCACAAATCTGGCCTGCCACACACACAAGCAATGACTGCTTTTCCAAGTGTCCCTGGTGCGTGTCTGGGACAGCGGCCCATCCAGTTGCACGCGCAGCCTTTTCGTTGTTCTACCTCTGAAATCGGTTATTATCAGTGTTACGACTTTAACGGTTCTTTGGAAATAGTTGCGGGTTTCGAGGAAGCCATCCCAAAACGTCCCAGAGGCCCGTGGCACCCTGCGCCCACGCGACACAGTCCGCGTCCCGCCCCGCTCCAGTCCCTGCAGCGAGGCCAGGAAGCTGACCCCGCACCTCCGTGGGGACTTGGGGTCGCGGCGCAGCTCACCCTGACTCCCATCCGCCTTTAACTGCTCGTTCGGTTTTATTTTTTTGACTTCGGTGTGCCTCACACTCTCCGCGTCCCCGACTTTCCGGGCTGCGGCCCAGCGACCTCTGAGGCCAATTTCCCGCATCCTCCCGGGGGACGTCGGCAGGCACCCCACCCTGGGGTGGCCCGGGGCGCGGAGGGGCGTGGGCACCTCCCCAAAGCTGCCCGCCCCGTGTGGTGAGACCATCCCCCCCCTCGTCCCCCCTCACGGTTGCAGGGCGGGGACTCGGGGGGCGGGGCGAGTCCGCGACAGCGAGAGACCCCGCCCCGCAGGCGGGTCCTCGGGGGCGGGGAGAGCGCGGCCCCGCCCTGGGCGCTTCCGCCCGACTACCTATTATCAGGCACACAGCTCTTCTGGCCCCAGTCGTGGCAGAGTCGGGACACGAGGAATGGTCTTGGTACCCGGCTCCAGCAGCCGGGACCCTGCTTCTTCTCCGCGCAGCCGAGCCGCGTCCAACGCCGAAGCCGCGCCGCCCGCCGAAGCCGCCGGCGACTCCTACCAGCCGCCGCCGCCGCTGCAGTAAACGCCGCCCCGCGCCGCGCCTTTGTCCCCGCCGCCCTGCCAGCTAAGCCGGGCCGTCGGTCGGGAGACGAGGGGCGCGCATGGGTGGGCGCAGCTGATGCTAACGCTGCTGCGCCGCACCGAGGCTGCGTCCCAGAAAGTCCTGCTCTCCTCTTCTCCTGGTCCTGCGAGGCTCCCCGCCCTGGAGCGCGACCCCATGGAGGCGCCCGGGCTGGCCAAAGCGGCCGCGGCAGACCCCGACCCTCCCAAGAGCCCGGGAGACACCCCCGATGAGGCGCCCGCTCAGGGACCCGGCTCTGACACCCCCGCGTCCGAGCCGCCTGACTACAGCCTGCAAGACTTCGACACACTGGCCACCGTGGGTGAGTGCGAGACGTGGGGACCTGGCCCGCAGGGGTGCTCGGCGCCGCCCGCATCCCGGGCGGCAGACAAAGCTCCCGGAGTGTCGTCCCCCGGCTGCCTCCTGTGGAGCTCTCCGCCTGGTCCCGCCTGCTCCGGCGCCCTCGGTCCCACAGACGCCCGGAGAGTTGGAGTGAGTCCCCCCGGACCCCCCGAGTACCTCCCTAGCTGCCAGCGCCCCACCCGGTGCCTCCAAAGGCACCTACCTTATTGATACCTGCCGCCACTAAACCACTCAGGTGCCTGGGTTCCCCGACGTCACAAAAGTTCCTGGAGGTGACCTCGCACTGGGGACCTCAGGCGCCTTCCCAAGCTGGGACCCCCGGGGGAAGAGGAGGCCACTGGGGAGGTGAAGGAGCGCTCCTCCGCCCCGGGGCAGGAGGCAGCGTCTAAGGTGGGCCTTGGAACGAACTGCTTTGGGCACGGGCGTCCCGCGGCACTGTGGGGTTGGGACACGGGGGATGGACGAGACGTTTCCTGAAACCGCTGTGGCTTTTCATGCCCAGCATCCGACACTTGTCATCCTTTCACCAGACGCCTTCTTTTTCCTTCTGACCTCTCTCTTCCAATTGGATCCCCCGCCACTGGGCTACTGGGAACGTAACTTACCGGTCTCCCGGGCGCCTGAATCCCGAAACGCGGCGGCTGATGGGTCCGGCCAGACTGGGTGGAGAGATGCGTGACCCTGCGAGGTCCTGAGTTCAAGCCGTGCGCTCAAGCTCGCGGGTGGCTGCTTGGCAACGGTGCCAAGGAGTTGCGCCAACCTTTCGTTTATGGACCTGACTCGGGGCATGCTGAGGGTGACCCGTGAGGCAGGGGTGTGTAAGAAGGTTCTTCCCTCTCCCCCTGCCCCAGATTGGGGAAAGAGGAGCGTAGTAGGGTGCGTGCGCTCAGGGTGAGAAGGTCCAGAGCCAGAAGGACAGTGAAAGGGGACTTCTCTCTCTTCCAAATGGAGCTGCGTGTAAGGAAGACCTGGGCAGGCAACCTGATGTGGGGTGGCGGGCGTGGGAGGGCATGCGAGGCCCTCTCCTCGTTCCATATCTATTTATCCACCTGTGGGGAAGGTGTGTAAGAGAGGTGGCTGTGCCTTTGGGGACATGCGGAGATGTCTGGGGACATCTGTGGTTGTCACAACTGGGGAGGCCGTGCTACTGCTGCCTGGTGGGTGGAGACCGAGACCGGTGAGGCTGCTGAACACCTTCCCACACGGGGCCCAGGACACCCCACATCTGAGCGTCCTGCAGCCCCAGTGTCAGGGTGTGAGGCTCAGGGTGACAGGCTGTGACTTCAGTGTGGGACGCTCTTGTCTTCCTCTTTCAGCCTCTTTCCTTTTCTTCCGTCTATGTATCTGCCCACCTGTGTACCTACGAACCTGCCTGTGAGTCTGTGCATCCGCCCATCCGTACCTGCGTGTGGCCTCCTCTCTCTCTTCCTCTATTTGTCTCTCCTTTTCTCTTCTTCCTCCTCTTCCTCTTCTTCTCATTCTTGTTCCTCTGTCACACTTTCCTCCTCCTTGTTCTGTCCGCTGATGTGTTGAGCACATGTCCACCGAGGAATGGGGACCCAGGCCCGTGGAGTCACACAGGAGGTGGAAAGCAGGTAAACAATGGAAAGTTGGTGGCCACCCCGCTGCCCCTTGGCACCTGGTCGCGCCGTTGTGTTCCTTTTGGGCACATGCTTGGGTCTGTCGTGGCGGCCACGGCGGCTGGAGGCCAGGGCGCTGAGCCGGTGCCGGGCAGGTGGGTGGTCTGCAGACGGGACCTCGCCTGGTGGGTGCTGCCAAGTGGGCATAGGTGCCCAGTGAGTCATGTCCTTCAAAATAGAATGTCACCGCCTGCGGGGATGGAAGGGAGCTGTTTTGATCCTTCCTCTTGCTTGTCTGAATGAACATGATGGGCACTTGTCCAGGGTAACTTCTTGTGGGCTGCACGGGCGTGGAGGGAGAGGCTGGCTGTCACAGTTTCAGGGGTTGGACACACAGGGGACAGGAATCTAGACCAGCGTGCCTGGCCCTCGTCAAAGCTGCTGACACTCTCTGCAACCTGTGACCCCCAACTCCTTTCTTGAATATTGGTGAGAGAGAGATGAATCTGAGCATGATTGACTCAAGAGATTAAGAGTAAGCTTACAAAGGAGAAAAAATCACAAGCCTTCCCCAAAGCCTCAGAGTTGGGTGTGTCTGAGTCACCCTGTAGGGTGCCCTCAGCCCGCTGCACATGGGACAGAGGGCTCTGTATCTGCCATGAGAAGGTAGTCAGGGTGGACACGCACGCTCTCCTACCAAAGTTTCCAACTCAGGAAAATAACGTCCTCTCTGCCTGCTCCCGGGTCCCATCCCAAGTGTCTCCCCGCCCCAAACAGGCGCCCAGAGGGGCTCTGAGTTTTCTGAGGGTGTCTGTCTGTGTGCACTTTTCCTGCTGACCGAGGTGATTCTCTGTCCTAGGCATCCAACCCCCACGCACACAGATTCGTGACAGAACCCCAAACTCCTGTTACCCTTTCTTCACCCTCACTGTCCCCATCCCTTGCAAGCTTCTAGGACAAGTCACAGTGCAAAGGCAGAGTTCAGCTGACACTGCTCTCTGAAGGCTATTTGGAGTCTGTGCCCCTTGCTCGTGTCCCTGTTCCTTTAGTCTGGTGTCTCCCCGAGAGGGTGACAGGCTCTTTTTGTCACCCACGTACCCTTTGTTTTTGCCCGTGAGTTTGGCATGGGGGGCAGTCCCCACACTGGGGACAGAATTGCTGACTCCCAATCCATGAGACAGGGCTGAGGTGACGATGATGTCTTAGGGCACTTGGCTGTGAAGACAGTGGCACCCTCTGGGAGGTGCCACAAGGCTGGGATCCAGCTGGGAGTAGACAGCAATGTTGGCAAGAGTGGACCCCGTGCCCGGGTTCTGAAAGAGGAAGAGTGTGACGTCAGGGGCTGTCCCATGTCCTAGTTCTGTGTGTTAGGTTGGGGACCATTGTGGGCGTTCCAGATGGACCACTGGTCCCTGCATTCAGAATCTCCTGGAAGAACACACGAGGTGTGTTGGTGAACACTCTCACGGTGCCAGGTCTTCTTAAAGCCCAGGGGACACTTGGGCGTCCATCTCAGCTGAACTGTGACGTCACAGACGGACAGACTCGGACTCAAGGCAGCCACACCGCTCACTAGAGAAGAAATGGCTTGTCCCCCATCTCCCACAATCCCGGTGCATAGAACCAAGCTGGGTGCTCCTCGCCTCCTTGTGCATGGCTGTAGCTGCTGATCAAACATATATATGTCGATCTCTAGCGACATAATTATAACCTCCAAGGGCATTCCAAAAGCTCTACGTAGACTCTTTTGGCCTCCCCCCCTGGGGACACAGTGACGTCTCTGGAGGCTGTAGCGCAATATGGAAGCCAGAATGGCAGTGTGGGCCACATCCCTTCCGGGACAAGAGACCCTGCTCCCTGCTCCCAGCTTCCTACAGGGTCCACTTTGTGTTTCTGAGCGTGGGTGCCTGTGTATTTCTAGACAGGGGGCGTCGACTTAGACACCCCCGTGCCCCAAATCAAGGCACACAGCTCACCCGCTCTTCACCAGCCACCCGCTAATGCTCGATTTCTTTACTATTTACTTTCTTTACTAATGCTTTCATTTGTTTACTATTTCACATCACGAGATGGCAAACGTGTATTTTGTTGAAATCTGGGAGACTTTGCTTCGTGAATCCGTCATCCTCAAGTTCTCTCCCAAGCACTGAGAAGCGTTTTCCAGCTTACTGACACCCCTTTCACCTCCGATCTTGGTTTCCTTGAATTGGCCCTACCATCTCTCCTTTCCGCCTGGGCTGTCCTTGCGCTGTTGCACCTGAGCACCCCTGAGCACCCCTCCAGACCAAGTGCAGTCGGGTCCAGTGAGATTTTGCTGTGTACGGAATGGGGGTCATGATGGTGGGGTTGCCATAGCAATCAGAAGTGTTGTGTATTGCTCAGCAACAGGGAATATTGCGTTCACCCTTTAATGCTATTCGTCTTGGGAGGGCGCTATAGAGCAGACATGCATGATGGTGCCGACATCGGACCACCCTGGGAAAGTCAGAAATTAGAAAAAAAAATAGGAGGAAAGGACGTTTCCAAGTACAGAAGTCTGGCGGGTAGTTGTTCCTCCATTTTTTAAAAAGGTACTTTACTTATTTATTTTAGAGAGAGAGGGGAAGGGAGGGAGAAAGAGAGAGAGAAACATCCGTGTGTGGTTGCCTCTCGTGCGCCCCCTACTGGGAGCCTGGCCTGCAATCCAGGCATAGCCGCTGCCCCAGGGACGCCTGGCGCCCCCGGAGCTGGAAGAGGCAGGAAGGCCCCTCCCTGGAGCCTGTGGAGGGAGCGTGGCCCTGGGGACACCTGGACCTCAGAGGCCTGGTCTGTAAGATCGGGGTGCAGGTAAAGCAGGAGCTCATGTGTTTCTTCTGGGGAGGCATCTGTGAGTCCCTGCATGAGGCAGGAGCTCAGGGCTAGACAGAGGGAGCCAAGAACTTGGTTTTCCCCGCCCCCCCTCCGCCTGCAGAGAACTCTGCTCTGCACACAGTGTGCAGCTCACCTCACTCCCAACCGTAAACCTAGGGGGGAGCCCTCATCCCACAAAATGGGCCAAAGGCTGCCATCTTGAATGAGCCCCAACATTGGCATTTTGGTGCACTTGGACTTCTCTAACTAAATGCCCCAAACCGGGTGGTTTATTAAAGACACAGGGGTTTACATGTTACACTTTCGGAGGCTGGAACTTTGACATCTGGGTGCCAACACGGTAGAGCCCTGGCAAGGTCTCTCCTCTGGGCTACCGATGGCTTGCTTCTTGGTGTGTCCCGGCATGGTTGAGAGCAGACACGGGGGCCATGTCTTCTGGGGACTCTTGTAATGACAGTCGTCCCATCCGGGTGGGGGGGGATGCCAGCCTTGTGACCTCAGCGAATCCTAATTCCCTCCTTGAAGACCCACCTGGGAACTCCGCCGCCCCAGTGAGTGTTGGGGCTTGGACATACCGATTTCCGGAGACTACATTTGTCCGTCCGGGTGCTGCTTTGCCTTTCGTCCCCTAAAGTCATCCGGTTGGGGTGAGGTGACTTGGTCACATACTGCAATGCCCAGGAAAGACCCCCCTCCTCCCTGCATTGGGGGACAATCCTCCGTGACCCAGCTTGGGTCCCCCATGTGGACAGGGCCACGACGCCACCCTCGGTGGTCTCAGACCTGTCCCCCGCACAGCTGAGGACCCCCAGAGAGACCACCTCTGTCACCAGGAGAAAGGGACAGAGGGACCACATGACACGGAGCGAAAGTTCGCTTCCACTTCCCCTCCCTGAGGTCACAGGAAGCTTTTCCACGCAGCTTCCTCTCTGGGAGAGATGTGTTCGGACTTCTCCGTTGGCTACTGTCCGTCTCCTTGGGAGCCCCTTCCTGGGGCTTTCTCTGCCCTTCCCCACAGCTTCTTTTTCTGACAGCCACAGCGGTGCCCTGTCAACAATGTCCCTCTTTCCCTGATTTCCTTGGAACTCTCCCCAGGCTGTTTCCTGCAGAGAAGAATAGGAGGATACGGGCCCACTTTTTTTCGGAGATTGTCCACGGCGTGTGGGGCAGAGCCAACCTGCAGGCCTTGACTTTCACAAGGGCCCATGAGGGGTCGTCAACTGCACACAGCCTGGCGGTAGTCACGTCCCCTCCGTCTGTCACCCTCTCCCAGCGTGGCTGGAATGAGAGGCGGCAGAGCAGGTCGCAAAGCGCTGAGTGCTGACTCAGTTTGGGCAGGGGGGCTTCCCGCTCTCCGCCATCAGGAGAATGTGGCCAACGCTCAGTGTTGAGAGGCTGCGGACAGAGTAGCCCATGCACCCACTGTGGTGTGTAGCGTGGCGTGGGAGTCGTGAAGGACGGCTTCCCCAAACACCATCATGCCTTCGTTTATGCGCCTATGCGCAGGGTGACTGGTGTCTCTGTGTGGCACCTTCCCCTGGAACACCAAAGGCACCTGTGTCTTCATTCCTTTTCTCTGGCTCCGTAATGCGTCACGCATTGGATGAACCATGGTTTGGTCTGTCTAGAGGTTCGTTTAGTTTCTTCACAGGAACAAAGTTGGAAGACAGGGTGACTTCAACAACAGACATCTCTTCCTCCCCGTCCTGGAGGCTGGAGGCTGAGACCCAGCAGTGGGCTGGGCTGGCTCCCCCTGAAGCCTCTCTCCTGGGCGTGTGGATGGCTGTCTTCCCCCTGGGTCCTCACACGGGCGTCCCTCTGGGTGTGTCTGTGTCCCCATCTCCTCTTCTTACAAGGGACCCCATCCTGTGGGATCAGAGCCATCCTAGGGACCTCAGTTTAGCTTAATCACCCATAAAAAGACACATCTCCATGACACTCCGACGCCTCTGTGCGTCCGAGTCCCCATCACTCTGTAGTTTTGCGTCTCACCAGGTAGGTTTGACTCATCGCCTTTGAGGGCAGGAGGCAGGATCCTTTTAAGACAACAGGTGGAAGGCTGTGCTCCTGGTTTGAAGACATCCCTCTGCTTGGTCTTGGCATCAGCTGCCCCAGCCTTTCCCTGTATGACCGTCTACCGCACGCTTTTCTTTCTTTCTTGGTCATTTGTGACTGTCACATAGAGGTGTCGCGACTTACAGGTAGATGGCGGTTGTCAACTCTAAAGGCTCTTTGTTCATTGCATGAGAGCTTTAGCATCGTGCAGGGGAGGTGGGCATTGTTACTCCTGAGAAAAGCGGAAGAACCTCTCGTCCAGCCTTACCGCCCCTTCCTTTCCGGGAACAGCACATGGAGGCTCTGGTTCCGAAATGCCGGCTGTTCCATTGGGTTCTGGGGGGCGTTTCCTGGTTCTCCTTCCCAGTCTCCTGAAATGGGTGACCTTCTGTCACATTCAGTACTGTGTCTGTGTGACCTACTGTGTGCCCCACGATTCCTCCAGGCCCTGCAAAGTCACCGTTGGTGAGCACTGCGTGGCGTCAGGAAGCTCCATCAACTTTTTCCTTTTAAAAAAAATTATTGTAAAATATATCTAGAACACAGCATCCACCATTTTAACCACTTAAAACAATTTAATTTATTGGATAGAGACAGAGGAAGACAGGGCAACATCCATTTGTCATTCCACGTGTTGATGCACTCATTGGTTAATTCTTGTATGTTCACTGACCGGGAATCGAACATACAACCCTGGCATATGGGCACAGTGCTCTAACTAAGTGAGCTACCTAGCCAGAGCCATTTTAACCATTTTTAAGTGTAGGGTTCAGTACCATTAGTGAGTTCAGACTGTGGTACAACCATCATCACTACCCACTTCCAACATTTTTCCATCATTTCCATTAGAAACCCAATACCTATCCAGCAGTCACTCCACAACCCCGTCCCCAGTCCTGGGAGCCTCTCATCTCTTATCTGTGCCTGAGTGTTTGCCTGTTCTGGGCATTTCCTATCAAAGGAATCTCACGGTATTAATCCTTCAGCATCTGGCTTCTTCCCACCAGCGTGATGACTTTGAGGTCTACCCACGTTCCATGAGTTGCCTTCCTTCTTCCTTCTCTCCTGGAGGCTGGTCTCTGCCATTCCCTGGATGTCCTCACAGCTCAGGGACAGTGGCCAGTGCATTGAAGAAGCCGCACAGGGTCCAGGGTCCGGGCTGCAGGTCCCAGAGCACCTGAGTGTAGCAGAAGCCACTTGTTCCCCACCTCTGCTCCCTAAACGGGGCGTTGCTTCATGGTATGTGTGTGTGCACTTGACTGTAGGTTTAATCCTTCAGGAGGTTTCCAGGGAAGGACTGAGGGTCTCCATGTGCTTGGGGAGGTCCCTCATTGGGGCTAGTGAGCTGTCAGAGGTAGTCTGCTGAACTGAGTCCTAGGCAGGGCACTGCTCCTTCCTATAGGCTAGGCAAGTGTGTGTGTGTGTGTGTGTGTGTGTGTGTGTGGGGTGGGCATTGTGTTGTTTTCTGTGGGACTACTTCACAGCATGGCCGTGAGGGCCAATGACTGTGGTCCTTTCTGCATGAGCCAGGAAGTTAGCACACCTCATTGAAGGCAAATGTTGTTATCATTACCACCACCACTGGCATCACCATCAGCATCATCATCATCGTCATCTTCATCACGACTGTTACCACCAGAATCACCATCACCACCATCATCGTCATCACCAGCATCCTCAGTATCACCATCATTATCACCATCATCGTCCTCACCATTACTTTGTCGACATGGCTGAGGCTCCCCTCATTTTCAGGGATGGATGGGGCGTTGTTTGCACACATTTGGACCTTACTCTGCTCAGCCCTCCTGCCATGAGTGTGCCAGGACTTTTCCCCCGTCCCCTGCACGGGCCACCTCCCTGTTCCAGCTCCTGGGTCAGGACAGGATGAGACCCAGAGGATGTCCACTGCATGGTCATCTTTCCTTGGTCCCCTCCTGTGGTCTCTCTCATGGGCTTTCACCTTATTTTGGCCTCCTGCCATAAAAAAAATTGCCCCAAACTGAATGCCTTAAAACCACACGTATGTACTCTCTCCCCGTGTTGCCGATTATGAGTGTGAAAATGAGTCTTAAAGGGTTAACAGGGAGGTATTGGTGGGTCTGTGCCTTCTGCAGTCGCAAGGAGGATGTCTGTGTCCTCGTGTTTCCCAGCTTCTAGAAGCTTCCACGTGTCTTAGCTTGTGAGACCTTCTTTCACCTTGTAGGCAAGCTGTGCTGGGTCAAAGCCCCTTCATGCTCCCATTAATAAGGACCCTTGGGATTCCACGGGACCCACCCAGATAACCCAGGATTATCTCCCCATTTGAGGACAATGGATGACCCTGTGTAATTAGTCCCTTGATGCCCAGTTTCCCCTTTGCCTCATTCACTAACCAACTCACAGATTGCGGGGATTCAGGTGAGGACGTCCTACAGGGTGGACCGTGTGGATGGGACATGCTGGCCTGGGCTCGTCCTTGGCCCCCTGTGGGGACTCCCGTACACGGATAAACCAGAGCAACCATGAGAAGCTCTTCCACGGGTCCCCAAGAGCAGAAAGGCTAATGCTGATGAGCGACGGATGTGGCTGTAAATGTTCACACGTGTGTGTGGGGGCGCGTGTGCCCGGGAAGGAAGGAGTGCAGGTCATTCATGTCTGTGTCTTCTCCTGGCTGGCTGGGACTGTGTACAAAAACTAATTGGCACCTCCCCGGGTCCTTCCCTCATGCTCAGCCAGCAGAACCAGTTCTAACGTCATGAGGGAGCCCAGGCACAGGATTATTCGAAGATGAGATGTCCTACCTTCTGGGAGGGAGTCCGGGCTCCGGAGCCCTGCACACAAAGCTAGTTTCCGCCTGGGGCAGCAAGGCAGAGCCGGGGGTGGGTTGTCTCCAACACGTGGAGCATGTTGACGAATTAACTGATAACAAGGGCACTTAACAATAAATAAGTAAACTCAGCAAGCTCTTTTTTTCTCGGAGCTCCTTTGTGGAAAGGTAAGAAAACCAGCAACGACCAGTGCTTCTCGGAAGCTCCTAGTTCAGGACTGTTTTGCCCTCTGTCACATGGTGGGGTCTCCGCGTCCACGCTGGGTTAGGCAGAGAGGGTGCCACGCCCTTGCTCCCCCATTAAGGCACTTGGGTAGAAGTCCAGCAGGTGTTTGGCGTGTGTTGGAATAGGAGACAGTGTGATAAATAGCCATGAGTTTGAAACAGTCTGGCCCTTCTTCCATTAAAGCGCCTGATGGCGTGTCCATCAGCGCCAGCCACATGGGGATGGGAGTGGTTGACCGCGGAGGAGTGCATTCCAAAGTACGGCCTCTGTCCTCCTCTGGCGCCCCACGTGCCCCGGGTTTCAGGACTCTCCCCGGGGGGGGGGGGGCACTCCCACTTCGGTGAGTCAGCCTGGTGCCGGCCAAGCTGAGGAGTTTCCCCGGAGGGCACCTCAAGACTGGTGTTCCACCCTTTGATCTGCCATCAGGGGCCCCAGTGGCCTCTCCCAGACCTGCTC
This sequence comes from Artibeus jamaicensis, assembly GCF_021234435.1. Lineage (NCBI taxonomy): Eukaryota > Metazoa > Chordata > Mammalia > Chiroptera > Phyllostomidae > Artibeus > Artibeus jamaicensis. The sequence goes on from NW_026521989.1 coordinate 2,477,464, forward strand.
AGGTGTCCCCTCTCTCTGACACCCCAAGGACTGCCCAGGCTAAACCCTGGGTGCCCAGGGGCCCCTCCCACGGGTTAATCCCCCATTTCAAAACCTGCTGGGGGTGGTGACCCCATTGAACCCCCTCGGAAATCAGACCGCTTTTTCCACCAGCTGCCAGGAAAAGGAAATGAGGGAGTACACTTCCTACAGATAATCACAGCCAGTTCTGCAATATATTGACTTGGTCTCAAGTGCAGGCATTCCATTGATTTTCTGGAAGTTGTTAGTCTGGACGTATTTTTGATGCTCTTATTTTGATGACTCACCAAAGACACGTGCAGGGAAAACCTTCATCGCTGGGTTTGGTTTGGTTTTGAATCACCTCCTGAAGACATTGTTTTAATTGTTCCTAGAGACAGGAAAAAGGACACTAGCAAACACTGATGGGAGAAAGAAGCATCCGTGGGTTGCTTCCCGTTTGCACCTGGGCTGGACATTGAACCCACAACCTCGGGACGTGCCCTCACTGGGAATGGAGCCCGCACCCCTTTGGCTTTGGGATGACCCTCCAAGCAACTGAGCCAAACTGGCCGGGCCTCCCCGAGGACCCTTTGAAAAGACGTGACCAACGCTGGCCATGGGGTTCATTTGGCTGGAGTGTCTTCCCGATACGCCAAGGTGTTGGGTTCAATCCCTGGTCAGAGCACCTACCAAGAATTAACCAATCAATGCGTGAATAAGTGGGACACCAAATCAGCGTTTGCTTCTCTCCCCTGCACCCCAACTCCTTCCCTCTTCCTCCATAAAATCAGTGAATACGAATGTCAAGAAAACGTCAGAGTGTCACCCAAATCCTTGAATGTCATTGCGGGATGGGATTTCACTTAGAAAAGTTTTCTTCACATTATTCTTAGCAGGTTAGCATTTCATTCCGTTGGATCCATTGTATTGACCTCTTCAAAGATCCAGCATCTCGTTTCTTTGACTACTTTCTTTCTCTATTGGTTTCCTGTTTGCAATTTCATTGATTTCTGCTCCTTTTCCTTGTGTCTCTTCTTCTGATTGCTCTAGGTTGGTTCATCTAAAAATAAAGGCCCTTTATTTTTATCCTCAGGGAGAGGTGATTGATTTGAGATCAGTAAGAACAGGTATTGGAGAAGTGCTGACTCAGGCAGGAGCCCACACAGGGTCCCCATGAGGAGCAGACACAGGGGTGGCACCTATGAGAGAGGGGAGGGGACAGGGACACCCACAGCAGGGAGGCGTGGCTGTGGGCGCAGCTGACATGGCATTGTGACGCCGATTCTCCACAGCAAGTTCATTCTCAGTCCTGGGCTCATCTGTCCATCATCACCCCATCTGCTTTCCTGTCCCCTTGGCACACAGCTCTGTGGGACACAGGGGGACTTGCGCAGTTCAGAGGTCATTTTGCTTTGCTATAAAGTGGCTCCGTGTATATGATCATGTACAGGTCTATGCCAGTCTTGTTTGTGTAGTTTTCTTGAGTATTTTATGTTGATGAAGGTCCTGGGCAGCTGACTGGAGTGCGTCCGGGAACCCTGGAAGAAATGAAATAGTAGCCCAGGAAATTGCCCACCAAAACACCGCCTTTTTCTGTACTTGATCCGGGCGGCCCAGGAGCGAACCCCGGTGCTCAAGGTCCTGCTGCATTCCCCAGCCTGTGTCTGCTTGACCGTCTTTACAAACTCCTGCCTTTCAGTGGGTTTCGCTCTCTCTCTCCCAGAACTGGTGCTATAGCTCCGACTCCCTCCCCTGCCTAATCACCATGCCGGCTTCCTCCCCACCAAACAAGCCCCGTGATTACGAAGCCCGAAGAAATCAACGCAGCAGCAGCCACCTGCTCCAGATGCCTGTCCCTCCCTGGCAGTTGTGTTCTGGGCCCCGGCCTTCCTTTAAAAGAAACAGTTAAGCAGCGCTGCAATCACGGCCTGCTGCGCGCAGTGTGGCATCGGCATTGGGTTCAGAATCCCCATCTAAAATTCACTGTGCCGCTGGCGAAGCCGCGGTGGGGCGATTGGCTGGGTGGCTGGTTGTGCCTTCCAGTTCCTCTACCCCCTGGGTTACGGAGCGGAGACCCCTTATTCTGTAATGACGAGACGCACTTCTTGACCTAGTTGGTTATTTAGCGCGAGGTGTGTGAACACACACAGTTATGACCGCAACACCCATGAGTGTGGAGACCTCCATTCGCATGGTGGAAAGGCTTTTGACAACTGTTTTGACGGTTGACAATGCCGTTTTTCTGGATTTTGGCGGATGCTCTGATGCGTGCTGAGATGGGCTGCCACGTTATACAGGGAAGCAGTCTCTCTCACCCGTGGCATTTTTGGGGAGGGGGCAGAACGCGGAGTTGGCACGTCAGCCCATGTCCTGCCCCGGAAGGTGGTCCGTCAATGGTCCCTTCAGGACGTCTGTGTGCTGGAGACGACCCTACACCTGATGGTTGGAGTTGCAGGGGGTTTCATCTGTAGCCCACCACACACGGCAGTGAATCAGAGCAAACATCGTGAGATGAGGGGAAAGCAGAAAGCTGGATTATGATGGAAGGAGGAATAATCCTGCTTCCATCGATGGGATATAGCGACCGAGCAAGACAGCAGTGGTCGGTCATGCTGATGGGACACAGAAGGGACTTGAGGGTTCAGGAAGGGGACCAACACGGACAGCGGCTTCTCCCACGATGCCCAGGAAACCCTGATGCGCTCTGTGGTTGACTTTGTCTCTCGCTGGTTTTCTTTCTGGCGAACACGTGCCTTCCTTCTCAGAGGGCTCCTTGGTGTGCCCCGACTTTGCTCCTGTCCTCCGTGCTGGGGCTGGGATGAGAATGCGGCTTTTATGAAAATTGCCGATTGTTTCACTCTCCCTGGACCAAGCGTCAGACACGGCAGGTAGGACAGGGGCTCATGGGGCGCTTTCTGAGTAGGTGTCTGCCGTCGGTGGGCTGGCCCAGGAGCTGGGTCATCTGAGCCATGCAGACATGAGGGACGGGATTGCACCTCCGTCCAGAGCACAGGGACTTTTATTTTATTTTATTTTATTTCGTTATTGTTTATTTTTCAATCCTCCTCCGAGGATGCGATTATTTTATTTTATTTTTTAAAGGTGTTATTTATTTGTTTTTAGAGAGAAGGGAAGGGAGAAAGAAAGAGAGAGAGAAACATCCATGTGTGGTTGCCTCTTGCACGCCCCCTACTGGAGACCTGGCCTGCAACCCAGGCACGTGCCCTGACTCAGAATCGAACCAGCGACCTCTAGCTTCCCAGTCTGGTGCTCTGTCCAGTGAGCCACACCAGTCAGGACCTGAAGACGTGTTTATTGATTTGAGGCAGACAGGAAGGGAGGGGAGAGAGGGAGAGAAACATTGACCCATGGCTTCCTATACACACCCTGTCCCAGGACCGAACCTGCAACCTTCTCAGGTATGGAATGATACTCCAACCAGCTGACCTGGCCCAGTCCACATGGACGTTTAAAAGGCCACTGCCCGACACCCTCAGATCCCTCCAGCACCTCCTGCAGGGTGATGCAGAAGCCCCTTAGTTAGGTAACAAGGGACAGGAAATGGGACTTGTGTATCCACCCCCAAGGACTAGGAAAAAACGGTGGAAGGAAGATCACTGGGGAAAAGCACCGTGTTTAGTCCTGCTCTCAAATGGCACCTTTCATCGTAGAGAAAAAGTTTTGGTGTTAAAAGCAACCCTTAGAAAGACATTCGATGGAAGGAGGTTGTAAGTCTGGCTACGGTACATCAGGGTACGTCATTTCCTCAAGACGTTCAACGTGCCCACATTTAGTGTCTTGGGCCATTTCATGCTAGCTACATAGACACTTAAGAAGAATGAAAAGGGCAGATTAGAGGGGGAAAAAAAAAACCGAAGGAAAACCATGTCTTCTATCCTGAGTATAAACTGAAAATATATCTTTGCCATGTTTGCTGACTCAAAGAAGAGGAAGAAAATGCACTTTGGAAGCATGTGTTTGTTACATGCTGGGCGTCAAGGTCAACGGGCTTCTCCCTGGGGCGTCCTGAGAATGTGCCCAGGGGGACGGTTTGAGAGCTCCTGTCTACTCGATCATCTGGGTCGAACTTCATCTTGACGTAGCGAGGCCTTGGATGGTGACTGATGAGTGATGATTCCGGACTCTATGCCGCCTTGTGTGGGAAGAACACCTCTGAAACGTTTGCTTTCCCACCTGACTGCAGCCGACTAAAATAGACATGTTCAAAATTGAGCCCCACAAATTGCCTTTCTTTTTTACTGTCCCCGGAGGACACCCAAGATTTTAGAGGTTGGGGGAGGGAGGAAGAGAAACATCAGTGTGAGGGAGAGACATGGATATGCACCTGACTAGGGTCGTGGCTGGCACCCCAGGCCTGTGCCCTGACCGGGGATCAAACCTGTGACCTTTTGATGTACGGGGAGCAGGGCAACACTCCATCCACCCAACCTACCTGGCCAGGGCTCCCCTACACTTTCCTAAACATCTATTCTGCCAAGGGTTCCACTGACCCCTTTTATTTTTATGCAAACTATAGTACTCTGAGGATTTTGTGGCAGAAGGCTTTCCAATGAGGCAACTAGTCGACGAGTTAGTCAACAGACCACAGAATCTAGTGGAAATAGTTCTTTGTATGTTACGACGTACAATGCACCATACGAAATAAAAGTCACCCAAGACTTTTATTGTGCACGGCAGGCTGTGTGCACACATGGTGCTGCCTACACCTCTCCAGTCGGTGTGAGTACAGGTTGTTTTCAGACATGCACGAGCAAAACTCACAGACGCAGGTCGACAGGCACACGGAGGGGTCGTGTGCAAGTCAGAAGTTGCACCCGAGTTCGGGAGGCCCCAGAGCGGATGGCAAAGTGCAGGGTGAATGGGGAGGGCCCAGCGAGAGAGGCACTGGGTAGTCCTGACCCCAGACAGGCTCTGATTTTGTTTCCCTGAGGGCAAAGCTGGAGAACTCTGCAGTCTCCTGGGACGAGCACAGAGCTCAGAAAAGCATGAGTGTTGCAAAACACAAAGATTTTGTGTGTGTCTGTGTTAAAAGCATAAGCAAATGGGAGGTGGGCACCGTCGAGTAAAATTCTCATTGACCTTTCCCTCCGAGGGTCCCTCAGTGTGACGTACACATGGCCAGTGGAGTTTCTCTGTGGGGATTCACTCTTGATTGGAAAAAAAATTCTCAAACCTGGGGCTGATCAACAGCTTTGCCTTTGAGAAACATCAACATACATGAGGCCATGAGGTCCCAGAGAGAGGAGATAATTCGGGGAACCTAAGACCAGGTTCAACCAAAAAGGGGAACATAAAAGAATTAAAAAAAAACAACTGTCATTTTGAGTCATATATTTAGAAAAGCCTGAGAATATGCCGTGTTCAACAACAAAAAGGGGATGTTACAATCATAGAGAAACAGAAAGAACTTTCAATAGAATTGCTTACATTTTTCTTCTTAAATTGAAAGAAGAGCTCTGGCTCGTGGGTGGCTCAGTGGGTTGACTGGTGGCCTGTGAAGCAAACGGCCACAGGTTCAATCCCCAGTCAGGGCACATGCCTGGGTTGCAGGCCAGGTCCCCAGTAGGGGGCGCATGAGAGGCAACCACACACTGATGTTCCTCTGCCTCTCTTTCTCCCTCCCTTCCCCTCTGTCTAAACATAAATGAATACAATCTTAAAAACCATTTAAAGAAGAAAACTTTAAAAAGATGTGTTTGCCCTCAAATGCACAGCTCTAATCTCCATGTTTGTCTTGGGTGCTGTGGGTGAGTCTCCAAGGCGTGGACCCTCCATGCCTGTGGGGTCCATGTCTCCCTGGGCACTCAGTGTGTCCTTCATGTGAGCCTCCCGTGGCTGTAGTAGCCGGTGGCTTCCAACAGTCACCCTCCCCCGTTCTGGAGACTGGACATGTGAGGTCCAGGTGTCCCTGGGCTGGTGGCCGCGTCCCTCCCATCTCTGCCTCTGTCTCCACGTGGCTCCTCCCCTGAGTCTGCGTCTCCTCTTCTGTCCCTTCTCAGGACACTGTCACTGGACGCAGGGCCACCCTGACCCAGGACAACCTGCCCTCAGATGCTTCCCTCCTCCCACCTGACAAGGCCCTGTTTGCAGATAAGATCCAGTTCCCAGGTAGCCAGGTTAGGACCTGAACCTCCATTATGGGGAGACATCATGTCACCTGCTGCATTCCTTGCCCTCAACATCCCCACAGGTCCTTCAAGGAACCCGCTGCCTTCGTCCCCCAAGGGAGTAACTCAGCAGGTCTTGGCACACCCGTCTGCGTGGCTGTTGTCACCCTCGGCTCAGACACCCGAACCGTGCCCTGGCCTCACCCCTCCCTCCCTCCCTCGCCCACCCCATCCAATCCATCCCCACAGTCAGCTTTTCACGGCACTGCAGACACCGCTTGGCGGTGCTTGTCCCACCAAGCACAGCCCACCCCGCTGGTCCCTGGCATCCGCCTGGTGGGGGCCGGGGTCCCCTCTTCCCTCTTACTGTTGTCCTTCAGCCTGTCTTCCGTGACCCGAGAGAAACCTCTACAGCAAAACAGAACAGAACAGAACCCTGCACGCCCGCCATCCACCCAGGCACTTCCCTGCTCTCAGCCTTGCGACTTCCTGTTGCCCTTGGCAGAAAGGGTTCACTCAGAGGACTTCAGAGTCCCTTCCTTTCGTTGACATGTTTCCCCCAAGCTCGTGAATCTCAGCTCTCTCTCTGGCGCGTGCGGCTGCCGTGCCTAACCCGCTCTCAAGCATCCTCCACGCGAGCGCTGGGCCGTCCCTCCAGACCACCTTCCGATTTCCGTTTGGAACTTTGCTTCCCCCCAAGTCAGCCTCTCTTGCAACCCTGAGATCGGGGGGGTGCCCATGTAGCTCAGCCCACCTGCCTTCTGAAACCAGCTCACTGAACCCTGCCAAGCCCACCAGGGACATCCTTGCTGTGATCTGGAATGTTTGGGGTCGGTCGCTAAGGGCTGTGGAATTGGGGACCAGCCTGCCATGCGCGTCACGGCTGTTGGAGCCCCATCTGGAGCACCGATGGGTGGGAGCTGAGGGGTAGAAGTGGAAGTCAGAACCACGAGCCACAGGAAGGCCCATGGAAAGGTAGTGGCCAGAGCCCATGTCCCCAGGGGCTGCTGGGGGACTGTGTGGCCCTTGGGCTGGATGGTGCAGAGCACAGTGTCTGTGTGTGTTGTCTCAGAAAGCTCTGGGGGACACGCTTGCTCAGAGCTGGTGGCTCTCGACGGTGGGTGGTGCGGCTTCTACCAGACACTCGGCCACGTCTGCAGATTCTGTGGCTGTTGAAATGGGGGGGGTCAGGGGGTAATGCTGCTGATGGGTGGGGAGGCTGTTCAACACCCTGCCGTGCTCAGGACACCCCAGATTGTCAGCGTGTGAGGCTGAGACACCCTGACCCAACAGAGATATTCATTCCCTCTCTGTCTCTTGAATACATATGTATCTCTATCTTATCTGTACATCTGTTATCCATCTTCTACCCATTCATCTATTTATATAAACTATCAATAATTTATCTGTCTACCTATCCATCCATCCATCTATCCATCTACCATGCATCCATCATCCATCATCCATCCATCCATCCATCTGCCATGGTGCTTCTCAAAAAAGAGTGCTTCTCTCCACCAGGAAGTCTTGGCAACCTCTGCAAACATTTCTTGTTACCACATGAAGGATGCTACCCCCATGTCGTGGGTAGAGACCCAAGGTGCATCGGCACCCCCCACCCCAGACCCCCGTCCAGACGCAGAGGTCCCCTGTGCTGAGCTTGAAAAACCCTGGTTGAAAGGGCAACCATTTGGGGGACACCTTGATGTCATTCTGTCCCATCTTGGATGGCTGTGGGGTTAACCCGGCTGGCGTGCACTCTGAACAGGTGACATCCAGCCCTTGCTCTTCTGGGTGGAAACTCCCCAGTGTGCTGTCCCCAGCCACAGACATCCCTCCGATGGCAGCACCAGGCGTGTGCCAGGAATGCCAGGAATTTCCCTCCCACAACATCCCTCCGTGCTGGGTGTCGAAGGCGGGGTGGCTTCCTGCACGGCTCTGTCCTGTGGCGAATATTTATTTTACATCTCTCCTGGCAGAGAGGATAGCTTTGTCAATAATGTGCAAAAAAAAAAAAAAAAAGAGAGAGAGAGAGAGAGAGAGAAGTGGAGCTCCTAAAATACCTGCTGTGTTTTTATCTCTCCGAGTCAGGCTGTGCCAAGTTGAATGTCGCTGGATTCAACCAAATTTCCAGGGAGTTGCTAGTGTGCGTGTGTTTTCTTAGGCTGTCTAGACAAGTGAACTCAGAGGACTGCCCCCCACCCTGTGCTGAGCTGAGTGGGTTCCGTTTATTCAGCTGATCTTTGCCTAAACAGTCCAAGTTTTCAAAAGAACTGTCGTAACGCTACCCGAAGCACCCCTCCTTTTTTTGGCACACTTTGATTATTGACATATCACCCATATACTGTAAGATTTCGTCTTTTCATGCCTACAGATCTGTGGTTTCCAGTTTAATCAGAGAATGAGCCCACACTTAAAAATAAATTTTAAAGGCCTTTCTCCCCATAAAACAGGGGCTCGACTATCCTCCGTACGTGTAGCAACAGTTTCAAAAATCACCTTGCGAACAAAGAAGACCTGAGGGGTTTGAACCTTTGCGATGCTGCACATTGTGGTTTGGGGCCCCTTTTGAGATTTTCCTGTGAGGGTGGAAACTCCAAAAAAAGAGTCAGTGTGACCATGATAAATCTGTGCATCGTGACACTCATTATTCTGCAGTAATTTTGTAATCTAATCATGTCACTTACAGGATCAGTTTTTACCTTCCGTTTTACTGTTATGTAGAGGAAAAACTTCCGCAGTTTATGAATAAAAAAATTAAGACTATGTACTGTGGCGTACATGTCATCCCCGCCACAGAATACGTCCAGTGAACACGCATCACCTGACATGGTAATGCATTTCCTCCCGGGACGGGAACTTTCTTCTTTTCTTTCTTTTTTTTATTTTTACTGTTGTTCGAGTACAGTTGTCTGCATTTCCCCCTTACCACTCCCCGCCCGGGATGAGAACTTATAACACGTGTCCTGTCAGCAACTTCCAAACACATGATACAGTCCGTGACTTTCCCCTTGTACGTTCTAGCCTAAAAACTCAAGTCATCGTATGGGTGGAAGTTGGGTTTTTTTTTTTTTTACCTTCTTTACCCATTCCCCGCCCCCTGCCTCCGGCCACCACGGCTCTCTGGTGTGTATCCATGAGTTCATTATTTTTAGGTCACACCTAGAAGGGACATTGTATGACATTTGTCTTTCTCTGTCTGACGTACTCCGTTCACCGCAATACCCTCTCGGTCTGTCCGGGTCATTGCTAATGCCAGGTTTCCTCCTGTTTTGTGGCCAAGTTGTAGCCCACCGTGTGTCTTGGGCAGATGTAGCCATACGATTACTCTTAACCTGGTGCAAAGCTACAAAAAACTGGCTTTTTCCACCTTCTCATGGGAGATGCTGAGGGGCAGGGATGCGTGTGAGGCAGAGGCAACGCCAACAGGAAGTGATCTCTTCACTTTCCCTGTTGCCACGGCGATCATGACTCGCTCCCAGTACCACCGGCTGTCTTTGGCTTCGCCACTCATGCACACATCTCCTTCAAACTGAAAGCACACTGGGCTTGTCCACCTGGATGCAGGTGGTGTCCCTGTGTGGGCTGACCATCTGCTTGTGGCTCAGGGGTCTCCCCACATCCCTCCAGGGTGACTGAGGCCTGAGGTTCGGGGCTGAGAAATTTGAATCCTGTGTGACCATAACTCACAGCTCAGAGACAGCTTAAAAGACGTGGCAGGCAAAACCACGAAAAAATCAGTTGAGTCATAGTTATGTTATGGTTCTCATGGGCATAGACACCTCTCAGCGGGGAACCAATCAAATCCAAGTGCTCAGAAGGCAGAATATTGTCTAGTCAACACCAGCAAAGAAGGGGTGACTCCCATCACAGGGGCAATAAAACGAGATAATAAAGGGAAAAACAAGCAGGGGCAGAAACGAAGGACCAAGACACACAATCTTCTCCTCGTTACTAGCATCTTAGAATGTGGCAAGACTATGATAGCTGGCGTAGTGGTCGTCCTCTGTTTGGGGGCCATGCACCGTAGGGACCCCAAAAGAGTTCATTCCTTCACCTAAGGTCACAGATTAAACCCTGAAGGGAAACCTTGGCCAAAGCAGCGTGTTGGCAGCTGAACGCACTTTACTTAATAATAGAAACATCCCCATCAGCACCAGTGCCCCTAAACTGCATCCGTTCACTCTTTCCGGAGCCCTCTGCCCGGCTGTTTTGATCCTGTACCACCGTCTTCTCTCCGCACGACGCCAGCTTCCTCTCTCACACAGTTCTGGGGTCGCTTCCGAGTGGTCTTTTCGTGAGGACACACGTTGAAAACGAGTTACTCATCACTTGCCGTTCCTTACACAAACACTCCTTGCCTTTGGTAGACCGCTTTCTGCTTCGGCTGGAATAAAATATTCATGATGGAAATTTTGCTCGGAAGCCAAGGTTCCATACGCTCCCCGCCCCCCACTCCCCGGTCCCACCCCACCCTCCTCCTTCCATCCCCCAGTGGTTGTATTTGGTCTCTCGGGGACCTCAATTTATAGAAAATGCTGGAAAACTGCATTGCTTGAGGAGGACTTCTTGGCTCTTCTTTGCTGGTTACCCTGTGCCCCTCCCAACGCTACCCAAGAAAGAAAGGGGATGCATCGTCCAATTGTTGTGTGGTTGCCTTGGAGGGCTTCTTTCTTTTCAAGCCACCGTTAGGTTTCTCCTTCCTCCTTTCTTACGTACGCCCTTGACGGACGTTTTCCCAGCCAGGGAGCTCCGTTAGCCAACAGAGCTATATCTCTGTGCTTCGGAAGAAGATTTTCTTGGCGCTATCCCTTTTGGCCGATGTGGACGGAAAAGACTGCCACCGTTGGTGAGCACCCCGAGGGCGGAAGCACGCAGACAGATTTCCATTTTTCTTCCCCCGCGTTGCGTCTTGCCCGGACTTGGGTGGCATCCCCTTTGCACTCTTAATGTTATCGTTGCACAAGGGATCACCAGGCACCGGGACGGTAGAAGGTGTGCACCATACCCCACGTTGAGGCTCAGAGGACAAGAAAGAGAGGACATGAAGGAGACAGAGCAGGACAGAAGTACGGGGAAGAGACAGAACCGGGGTACTGGAGTACCCAAGAGGGGGTTTGGTGTCCTTTCCTATTTGCAGGGGTTGCCGTTTTTGATTCTGCTGCCTTTCCATGACCCTCTGTATTCATTTCTTACCATGCCTGGCAAACTGGAAGATGAGGCCCCGCGTGGGCTTGTTAGCAAGCTGTCGTGCGTTAAAGGGGCTCCATCGTGCAGACGGCCATGCGTCTGCACACGTCCTGTGTGTATCCCGAAAGCCCGAAACAAAACACACACTTGCAACGAGACTGCACTCAGGGAGGGGCACACACAATTCACTATACAAACATTGCATGATAGAAGTGTCTACCTGAGACCTGGTATTAGGGACCACTCTGTCCACCCCCGTGCCCCCCGGAACAGCAGCATTGTGTCCGGGACGACTTGTGCACCATCGGCAGCGCACGGGAGGATTCTGTGGGCTGCGGTCTGTCTCACAACCTACCTAGTGTTACTAACCAACGTGTCCCCAATAAATTCCATCCAAACGACATTTTTAAAGCAACACGTTGAAGACACGCAGGTGCCCTCCTTTTCCACGCTGCCTCTCAAAGTACATGTGCGCACGTGCCTGGGAGTGTGTTTCCCGAGATGACTCATGTGCAGAAATGACGTCCAGCATCCCTCCAATGAAAGGACGTCTCAGAGGCAAGTGACCCTCTGTGCCGAGGCGTGTTGGCCATGTGTGCCCACTGTGGAAAATTCTAGACTAAAGTGCCTCAGCACACTGTGTTGCCGGCGCCTTAGACAGCACGCAGTGCCCCCTCACCGTCCCACGTAGGTGCCAATACAGCCTCGTCTCTTGTCCTCCTGCAGGCACGGGGACGTTCGGACGAGTGCAGCTAGTCCGGCTGAAGACGGCCAAGCGTTTCTTTGCCCTGAAGGTCATGAGCATCCCCGAGGTGATCCGTCTGAAGCAGGAGCAGCATGTGCAGAACGAGAAGTCGGTGCTGAAGGAGGTCAACCACCCCTTCCTGGTCAAGCTGTGAGTCCGTGCACAGGGGCCGTGTGCCCAGCTCCTTCTCTCCGTGAGGGTCCTCCTGGGGTCTTTTCCTTTGTTTTCTTCCTCGCTGGGACCCCAGGCAGGGGGTGGAGTGAGGTCGTGGCTGGAGGATGTGGGACTGAGCCAGCCCGCCAACCCAGACTGTGTCATTTCTGAGTTTGCAATGGCTTTGGATCTTGCAGACGTGGTCCCACCAAGGATGCTGACTGCAGGGTGGTCCAGGCCACAGACAAAGGTGCCGGTTCCCAAAACGCTCTGTCCCATCAGGGCCTGCTGTCCCAGCTCCAGGGACAGCGGGTGTTCCAGGGACCTTGGCCACCTTGTCACATTCATTCATTCCCTCACGTCTTTCCTTGGGTCCGCGATGAGGTCCCACGAAACCCACTCCCCAGGGGAACTGAACGGAGACAGAAATCTTTCCCTGCGCCACCTGCTACTCAGGGGAAGACCCCTGCCCACTCAGCTGTCAGACATCCACACCCCCGGAGCTGGCCATCTGACCCCCTCCCTGGGCAGCTCTGTCCACTGCCCCCCTCCTCCCTCTCTGGCCTTCCTGTTGCTCCTTCTCAGGCCCAGTGGCGTAGCTGGGGCGCCCCCCCACCCTGATTTAGGGCTGGCATCACCCCCTCCCTTTCTTATCCCCACCCCGAACCTCGCTTTCCACCAAAGCGTTTTTCATTTTATAGCCGTGGTGGTTCTTTTCCCACCTGCGTCTCCAACAACCTGCGTCTCTGCAAAGAAATCTGTGTGGAGTGTCCAGGGTGCCCTGAAGGGAGCCCCAGGGGCTTAGGATCCTGGAAAGAGTTCCTGTTCCTTTATCTCTGTGTTTCCCTTCCTACGCCCCTGCGTCCACTGAATGGCAGGAGGGCGTGGGAGCGTGTCTCATGCACCCGTGTGTACGGGGGCAGGTATTGCGCACCCTGATCTCCACACACGTGGCACGCACCGCAGCACAGGGGCACCTCCGAACCCAAGCTCCCCCACACACCCTCCTCCAAGCCTGAAAGAGGGGCTCACACAGACTTGTCTCGGTGGCATGGGGCATGATGGGGGAGGAGAAGCGGGGACTTTTTGTTTTATCTTTCTCTGCACCCCTGTCTGCTAAGTCTCGGTGTGCACTCAGGCAGGGGTCAGGGCGGCCAGAAGGAACTGGTGTCATGGGTGTTCCTGGGAAAGGAACAAGAGCTCGTGGTGGGTCTTCCAGGAACTGAAATAGGGATTCTAGTGGGGAAGACGTCAGTAGGCTGGGGTTTTCAGGAACTCTTGTCTGCAGAGACATGGTCTGGGTTATAACAGCCCCCCAACTGTCACCATCTATGTCAGGGCCAGCTGTCACCCAACACGGGACTCCTCAAACCACACACGGCGTGAGTTCCCCGAGGTGATTTCTAGCTGCCGTTCCGAGGAACAGCATGTGCAGGATGCCAGGCCCCCGGTTGGTCCCCAGACACCATGAGGCAAGAGTTGTAACACATTGGCGGTGACGCTGGGTGACGTTAGGAGAAGCGGAAGGAAGAGCAAGAGGGATTCCCTGGAAAGCAAGAAGCCTCCGGCATTGCTCTTGAGAAGCAACGAGTATTGGGAAGACGGAGGAAGCTGGGGGCAGGCGGTCCCTCCAGGACCCGCAGTGGGTGCTGGGGACCCCCTGGCTGTATCTGGTTCACGTCCGTTCTGCAGTGCAGACCCTTCCCCGGGTATGGTGAGGGGGCATGGTAGGGTGTCCATGGAATGTTGGGGAGAAGGCCTCCAAATCTGGGAGTTCTATTTTGTTGCAAGTGAAATGCTGCCCTCCCCAAAAAGGTGTGTCCAGGATCCTACGTATTTCGTCCTCCCCATCTTGCTGGCTGTGGTGGGCAGGGCTGGCCTCTCTCCTGGGCAGGTGGACGGCCGTCTTCCCCCTGTGTCCTCACACAGGTGTCCCTCTGGGTGTGTCTGTATCCCCATCTCCTCTTTGTCTAAGGATCCCAGTCCTATGGGATCCGGGCCACCCTAGTGACCTCAGTGTACCTTCATCCCCTCTTCAAAGACCCACCTGCAAATGCAGGACCCCTTTCTGAGGTCCTGGGGGTCAGGGCTTCAACCCGTGAAACTGGGAGCTTAGTTCCACCTGTAACCGTTACTTACAGACTTTGCTGAGGGGATGTTTCTCCGCGCATGTCCGCGCAGGGGTCTTGTTACTATTCACTTCAGCATGTAGTGGGTTTTGTGGGGTTTTTTCTTGTGCAGTACACTTCACAGACCAGGTGTGTTTAAAACTGGCGTGCAACTTGACCTGCAGTGACCAGGGCTCCCTGGACGTGCCTAGCACGCCAGAGCATGTTGTATCTGGCCAGCCCTGCCCCGTAGCCGGGACCTGGAAGGAGTCCAGGGCCTCGGGACAAGGGACGTGTGTTGGTGGAAAAACACCATGAGTGAAGAATGCCTTTCAATCATCCCCTGCCTCTTCTCTTGTAAATGTTGGGTTCCCTGCCCTCCCCCTCCGACATCTGCTCTCCGTGCTGTTTCCGGAAACACGGAGCACGTTCTTTCCGCATTTCGCCAAACTGCAACGCCCCACTGAGGGTGCCAGCCAGCGCACTGTTCAGAGTGTGGAGTTCCCCTGGAACAGCCGGGGAAGTCACTGAGGCCCCGATCAAAGATCAGTCTGCAAGCCGCTACTGGTTCTGTGTTTGGAAAGGTGCCCGGGCACCCGTTCAAGGTGCAGGAAGGAACATGCTCTGTTCTGGGAGGGAGCCGCTCCCCAAGGCCAGCCCAGCCACGGCCGAGATAACTTGAGAAGGGCCCCCAGGCACTCACCGTCCCGGGTTCAGAGGGGGCGTGGCAAAGCCAAACTGTCCAGGGACCAAGGCTTGCAGTCTTCTGGCAAACCTACATCCCTCCTCGCCCTCGCTGCCTTTACAGAGGGCCAGCGTCTTAGAGGTGTTTGGGCCTGGGCCCTCTTGACAGCTGGGGACAGATAATTCTCTGGGGGAGGGGCTGTTCTGTTTGGTGTGGGGTGTGGAGCGGCATCCATCCCTGGTCTCTCCCCACGTGGTGCCAGCAACACAGCCTCTGCAACAGCAACAAGTAAAAGTGTCTCTGATGTTGTTGGAAATACTGCCATCAGGGACCTTGTCCTTGATTACAGACCCCTGTGTGGATGGATGGTGGATGGATGGGTGGATGGATGGAGGGTGGATGGGTGGATGGATGGATGGGTGGATGGGTGGATGGATAGATGGGTGGATGGAGGATGGATGAGGAGGAGGAAGAGGGTGGGAGGAGGAGGGAGATAGATGGGTGGATGGATGGATGGATGGATGGATGGATGGATGGATGGATGGATCAGTGTATGGTTGGTTGCATGGATGGATGGATGGATGAGTGTATGGTTGGTTGCATGGATGGATGGATGGATGGATGGATGGATGGATGGTAGATGGATGGGTGGATGGATGGATGGATGGATGGATAGATGGATAGGTGAATGGATGGGTGGGTGGATGGATGGATGGATAGATGGATGGATAGGTGGGTAATGGGTGGATGGATGGGTGGATGGATGGATGGATGGTGGATGGATAGATAATTAATACCTACATAGCTGATAGATGATAAATAATTGAATGATGCATCTATTGACAGAGAGACAGAGACCAAGAGGCAGAGAGAGACAAAAAGAGTCTCTCATGCTAATAAAACCAGGTTTCTCAAACGCAGCGCCACCAACACTTGAAGCCAGGTGACAGTTTGCGGTGGGGCATCCTCCGCCCCACTGAGCAGCCTCCCCGGCCTCTGTACTTACACCCAGTAGGGCCTCCTGTGCTGGGTGTCACGGCCAGAAACGTTCCAGCACCCGACAGTGAGCGCTACGTCCGAAACACGCCTCTCTTTTCTGTTATACATGGGATCAACCTTCTCATTCTCTCTTCGCCTTTGCAGTTTGTTTTTTAGTGACATTGGTTAGTACAATGGCACATGTCTCAGGCATTCAGTTGTATGACCCATCGCCTGTATATCTTGTTGTGTGTTCACCACCCCAAGTCCAGTCTCCTTCCATCACCATCTGTCCCCCTTCACCCTCCTCTGCCTCCCCACTGCCCTCTCTTGTGGTCATCACCACACCCTTGTCTGGGTCCATGAGTATTGGTTGTTTTTTGTTTTTCTTTTTGTTTTTTGCTTAATCACCCAGCCCCCGACCCCCTCCTCTCTGACAACTGTCAGTCCATGAGTCTGTCTCTATTTTGCTTTTGTACTTCACGTTCTTCATTAGATTTCACACAGGGGTGACCTCATATGGTATTGCCTTGCTCTCTCTGGCTGATGTTTAAGGTTTGGACGCAGCCCAAGCGTCCATCAGCGGAGGAGTGGATGCAAAAGCCCAAGCAATACGGCACAGCTGCAAAGAAGAAAGAAATCTTACCCTTTGCATGGAGGGACCTGGACAGCATGATGCTGAGGGAAAGGCACTTTTTACTTGTTGATAGTCTGGGCGCCGTGCGCAATAATGAGGATCGTCTGGCCCACGGATTCCCGGCTCACGTTCAACCCTGTAACGTTCTGAACTCGGGTTTTAATTCCTTCGTGGCTGCACAGACTGTCTTCCATCAGCTCACAAGCCCCAAGTGACACCGTAATCTTTGTAGACGTCCCAGGAAGGGTGATATTAGTCTCGCTTTGAATGCCCTGGTTCCGATCATTAGTAATACCTGACTTTTCCTAAGTGCTCGGCATAAAAGAAAAGTCTTATTTTTGGAGATCGGAAGGAAGGGTGTGCCCGAGGACTATTTTTCCCCCCCTTTCTCATGCTATTTCTTTGACATCAGTGATTTGGAGAAAGGCGAAGGCATCGGAATGGGGGCTCTCAGGGAAATTTTTCTTTTCATAGCCATTGTGGGTTTTTTTTTACTGAATATGGAGAATCTTTATATGGAATCTATTATGGGTCAAGGATGCTGATAACTGATGGCCGATTGGGTGCCGTGTGTGGGGGGGAATGATGAATCCAGACCTGTAAGCATGAGGACTTCTGATGGGCATGACGGCTTGTCAGTGTTTTAAATGACTCTGCAGAGAGGTGTGTGGAACAGACCTACCTCCCCAAAGCCCAAGTTCACGGTGCCCTTCTCCCCTGTGGGGGCAGCCGTATTGCGATCTCTAGTAAGAACTGCATGTTTGGTTCTCCCTCACGGGCTCCAACACGGCTTCTGAAACCCGCTGGAATTTCCCGTGAAGAGCGCGACCGAGGCATGCTTTGTTAATGAGGTGACTTGGGGGCCTCACCTGAGGATGGGGGTTGGAGACCAGGTGGGCCAACCAAGAGGTGAGGGGCAGGGGACAGGGGCCGGGGTTTAAACCGTGAACGCCACAAAGCTGCCATCAGGCCACAGAGGATGAACTTGGAGAGTCTGTAGGATTGGCGAACAGCTGTAGATGTTGATTGGACAAGACCTAGAATCCCCCTTACTCCTTCCCTACACCTTGCGTCGCTTCCATTTCCTTCTTCCGAATTACCTTCTTTTACAAAAAAAAAGAACTGGGGACCTTGTGAAGAACATGTTCTTCTGGGTTCTGGGAGCCACTCTAGCAAATTCACTGGACGTCAAGGGGGGTTATGAGAACCTGTGATGTAAACTCCAGTCTCTTTTTGCCTCCGTCTCCTTGACATGAAAACATGCTGCTCCCACCAACGCCTGCCTTCCTCATCCCCAAGATTTCTGAAAGACACCCGGCACTCAGCTTTTTCTCCCCCCGCCCCACCCCCCCATGGCTCATCCACCCTGTTTTCACTTCTCAAGTCCTGACAGGAGCCTTATCTTTCTCGAACAGAGCCCACCAAGGCCGCTGTAGGAAGACTGCCTCTCCCTGGCTCTCCTGAGCAATCTCCTGCCCGTAATGGCTTAGAAACCTCTCCATCGGCAGCCCGTAACGCCTCCTTCTGCTGGGGGCGGCAGTCCGTTAACGAGCTGGAAGTTTCCAGGCCCTGATGATGTTGGCTGGCGGCCTGGGTGTGGTCCCTCCTCTGCCAATGTGCCCAGGGCGTGCGTGTGCACTGGAGATGCCAAAGCAAATGCCCTCCGTGGGGCAGCTGAAAAAAACAGAGATTTATTGCTACCAGTCCATGAAGTGGCGGTCAGTGTTGTCCTCTCCTCAGAGGCGTGTCCAGGGCCTCAAACACTTCTTCCTTCTCGTCTCGCAGGCTGGAGGGGCTAAGACCCAGGGGTGGGCCGGGCTGGCCCCTCCTGAGGCCTCTGTCCTGGGCGTGTGGGCAGCCATCTTCCCCCTCACACGGGTGTCCCTCTGGGTGTGTCTGTGTCCCCATCTCCCCTTCTTGTAAGGACCCCAGTTTAATGGCATCAGGGCTGCCCTGGTGACCTCATTGCACCTAAATCACCTTTGAAAAGATCCATCTGCAAATGCAGTGCCTTTTTGAAGTCCTGGAGGTGAAGGCTGAACCATTGGAATTGTGCAGGATAGAATTCAGCCTGTCAAAGGTTGTTAGCCACTTTATGACCAACATACAGGGTTTACTCTTGTCCATCCGCAAACTTTTTAAAAAAATATTTTATGTATTGTGTTTAGAGAGGGGGGGAGGAAGGGAGAAAGAGAGGGAGAGAAACATCCGTGTGTGGTTACCTCTCATGCGCCCCCTACTGGGGACCGGGCCTGCAACCCAGGCATGCACCGTGACTGGGAATGGAACCGGCAACCCTTTGGTTCCCAGACCCATGCTCAATCCACTGAGCCAGGCCAGCCAGGGCCATTCGCAAACTCGTGTATCTTTAATCAGGACACCTGTTTCTGTACATATATCTTAGGCACATGAGATCACTTCTGTGTGTGCTATATTTTCCGTTTATATCTATGCGCGTAACACCTACTACCCAACCAATCCCAACTTCTGGAAATAGCGGCTATCAGTACGCACGCCCCCTTGCGAACGCGTGTCCTCACATCGTGGATGCGCCCCAGCAGCTTGGTGTGCGCCCCCGCAGCTTGGTGTGCGCCTCTGCCCATGTCCTCCCCGCCTGCGCGCCCCTCCCGGGGGTGGGGGCAGGCCGGGAACCTGCCCCCACGCTCAGGCCTGGCCTCCCACGCAGGTTCTGGACGTGCCACGACGAGCGCTTCCTCTACATGCTGATGGAGTTCGTGCCTGGCGGCGAGCTGTTCAGCTACCTGCGCAACCGCGGCCGCTTCTGCAACAACGCGGGGCTCTTCTACTCGGCCGAGATCGTCTGCGCCCTGGAGTACCTGCACTCCAAGGAGATCGTGTACCGGGACTTGAAGCCGGAGAACATTCTGCTGGACAAGGACGGGCACGTCAAGCTGACCGACTTCGGGTTCGCCAAGAAGCTGGTGGACAAGTAAGTGACCGGGCTCCCCCAGCCCCCGCCCTGTCCCTGATGCGCCCAGCCGTCAACATGCTCCCTCTTCTGCAAATTCTTCCTTTCCTTTATATATATAATGAAGATGATACAGCATTTGGCTCTCTATCTGGCTTACCTCACTTAGCAGGGCACTTGCTCAATCCCTCCAGGCTGTCTCGAGTGGCTGGATACTAACCATGGCATCTGTCTACCACTGTTTTTCCATCTGTTCATCTGTCACTGGACAGTGAGGTTGTTTCCACACCTTGGCAGCTCCGCATCAATGCTGCCATGGACTGGGGTGCGGGTGTCTCTGCGAGACCCCGTTTTTATTGCCCTCTTTTTTTTTATAGCCGAGCGGTATTTGTGTTGTGCAAATGTGCCGTAGGTATTTTCTCCGCTCACCTATTCACGGGCACCGGGGCTGCTTCCCAATCTTGCCTATTGTGAACCACACTGCAGTGAACATAGGTATGCACACATATGCTTTGAAATGAGTCTCTTGGTTTTTTTTTTCCCCCCAGATATATAGCCCGCAGTGGAATCGCTGGGTCAAAAGGCAGTTCCATTTTTCATGTTTTGAGGAAATTGCATACTGTTTTCCACAGGGGCCGCCCCAGTCTGCCTTCCCACGGGCAGGGCACCAGGGTTCCCTTTTCTCCACAACCTTGCCAGCACTTGTCGGTGTGTGGGTGCACCGCACACCAGTCTTGCCGGTGTGCGGTGACGTCTCTCAAGTCAGCTCTTTTTAATTTAACCAAAATCTGGAAGTCCAGGAGCTCTAATTCCACCCTCACTCATCCCCCACCACTTTTTTTTTTTTAATTTCATTTTCAACAGACAGTCACCTTCAACCCTGAGGTCTGCTCAGCCAGTCCTCCTGGCCCACCTCTGGGGCAGCCCCCCAAAACCACTGTGTTTTCTCCTTGTCCCTTAATTGCTGTGAGTTACACTTAAAGTTACTTTATGGCCATAAACAAATCATTTTTATTGCATATTGCTGAACGTGTTCCATATCACCCTGGTTGAAAAAAAAAACATAATATGAATGTAAAAGTAGTGAGGGCATGTTTATGTATTTTTTTTTAAATCCATGTTTTGGTTTTTATTTCTTATAATAACAAAATACCAAAAAAAAAAAAGGTCCTGTTCGTGGATACGTCATTGATTAGTTTCAGTGTTTTCTTATATATAAAAAAAAGTATGGTTCATGCACTGTGCATAAGTATTTACTTCTGTTTCAGATTAATCCTAAAACTGTAATGTAGATTGAACTGTATAGTTTCTCCCATCATTCAATGTGGACTTCCAGAAATGACATTATCGGGACAGACGTTTTCACCATGGTCAGCACCAGAGAACTGGTGTTCTGCAGAATAACAAACATCAATAAAATTTTACATAGTTCAGTATGAAATATCTTTTGGCTTCATTTACCGCTTTGTTCAACTTGGGGGAAAAATGGCTATGAGCACTGTGTCGAAGTACCTCATATATAATGTCGATTATACTTGACACTGGGTATTAATATATTAGTTGCAGGCGTATAACGGAACCTCCCAGTGACATATGAGCAAAGGGCATAGAGCAGAACATTCCAAAGCCCCTCCACCGTGATAAGTGGGATCCCTTCCTGGCACGCAGGGTTGGTTCGATTTTGCAAAATGAGTCAGCGTGATGGACCGTGTCCACAAAACCAATGGTTTCATTGATTCTTCATATTTTAACAGAACACTCTTCATGTTTTAAATCCCATACATATAAGCCAGGAGGACCTTTTCCATGAAGCAAAGGGGGTGTCTTTGGGGGTCCAGACATTTATTTTCCAATGCCATTCTAGAGCTTTGGTGCAAAGAGATGAGAGAGAGAAGGAAGGGATTAAAACTAGAGGAAAGAAACAGTCTTCTTTGCTACCTTGGCATTTCCTGTCTCATGTCACATGTTACTTTTCTGTTACTAGGTTTGTCATTGGACGTCATTGTGCCTTGGTTTATACCATTGCTTTTCTTGTCGTTTTTATCCCATAATATAATGGGAGCCTTCTTTCTCACGCCCCGAGGGGCTCACCAAATCACAGAGTCCTACTAGGCATTGAAGACAGACACCCCCAGGCAGAGCCGTATGGAACGGTCTGGTTTCTGATATCACCGCACCTGCTGACAGTAACGCGGATTCAAAAATGGTCGCTCTGGACAATCTTACTCATTTATGTTCTAAAATTCCGGTCTTTCTAGAGCGCCACTGCCTAATACAAGTAACCTCCTGGGTTACTGAAAATTTTCAACGAATCTCTTTTTTACTAAGTAGCACAGATAATTTTACTAACGTGCCACTTCCATTCAACATATTACAAGGACAGTCATTTCAGTCCACAATCCTGATAAAAGTTGAGAGTCTCCATGCATTTTGGCTGCCAAGGTTTTGGAACTGCAGGTACATTTCACTCTCCCAAAGGTACCCGAACCAGGGCCCTAAATCGGTATCAGAAACACTCAATGCCTAATATTTACAGCCGCAGAGGCTGACGCACCTGCGCAAACGCTCCAAAAAATCTTCAAACATTTTTAGCGTCTGCTTCACCCATTGCTTTGTCAAGTTTTCAATTAATATAGTGAGGTTGAAATATGAGTTTCTCAGTGCATTGCAAGGGATCAGTAGGTACCTATCGGGCCAGTAGGTCCTGAAAAGGAAAGAACTGTATTTCATCACATTGTAGACACACCTGTATTTAAAGGAAACTGAATTTGGGGCAGTTTAATCGTACGTTATATTTCTCTCTGGTGGTCTGTTAGGGGCCATCCCATGAGCCTCTAAGTTCAGTTCACTTTCGTTGTCCCGTATAGAATCTCATTGGTTACATTTCTAAGGATCAAGCAGATAAGAAGGAGGTGTTTTCACTCTGTAGAGAAAAACTCCTTTTTTAGCATTGACGTTGGTTTCAGTGCATCAGTGCTGCCCCCTATTGGCAGCACGTGGTGGAGGACGGACCTTTTATTCATTTTGGCAAAGCACGTTCCTATCCAGTTAATCTGCTTAAGATTCAACAAATGAAATCAGTTCAGCATAAAACAACACGGGACTAATGAACTTAATGAATACGTTGGTGCTTCGGAAAGAAGTGGCCTTATTATCAGCTTGATAGATGGATTTTAGAAGGAACTTTTATCTCCCCAGATATGCACAGTGTGGTTTGCAAAGTTTTTTTTTAGTCTGTTTTTTTTTTCCTTTTCATGTGTTTCGCTTGATTTCCTGAAGCAGCCCTATCTGAGCCAGTTCTCCCCAACATGGGCCGTTCATACAGCCCTTTGTCTGTGTAAAAACAGCGAGACATTTTCTCAAAGTTCCCAGGAATCACGAAAAATAGAAAGAACAAAACACAGAGGCTTCATCCTGAAAAATATTTTTGAAAACACAACTTTGAGAAGCATATTTCTCATATATATATATATATATATATATATATATATATATATATTTAATGCCATGAGGGACAACACATTTCAGCGCGTTGTAATTAATTCAATGCCCTTCTTATTGTATGAACTCAGTTTTATTGGCTCACGGTGACTTTATGGAGAATGCTTTTCTTAAGTGTCTTTTTTCTCTTGCCACTTGATTTTTGCAAAACTCTTGTGTTCTCACGGGGATGTTTCTTATTCTTGTTTGAAACGGTTTTGCATGTAAATGTTTTTCACATTTTTTAAATCATGTTTACTGTTCAGTGACTGTTGATATACATTATACTGTGTTTTTTTTTCCGGCGTACACCCCAGTGATTAGATATTAAATGACTAACACAATGATCGTCCCAGTCAATCTCTGGCCTATCCATAGCTGTTAGAATATTACTGACCACCTTCCCTGTGTTGGACTTCACATGCACCTCTTCTGTAACTGCCGGACTGTGCCTCCCAATTCCTTTGCCTTTTTCTTACAGCTGCTCCCCCCGCTCCCATCTGGCAACTGTCTCAGAATGATGTTTGTATCCATGCGTCTGTTTTTTAGTCTGCTTGTTTAGATTCCATTTTTGATACGTATGTGCTTATTGCCATTTTAATGTTCACCGTTTTGATCTTCTTCTTTTTCTTAGATAAGTCGCTTCGACGTGTCCCTAGAATAAGGGCTTGGTGAGGGTGAAGTGTGTTAGCTTGACCTTGTCAGAAAAGCATTTTTCTCTGCCCTTCCATTCTACACGATAGCTTTGCTGGATAGAGTCATCCAGGTCGTAGATTATTCCTTCCCATCACGTTGAATATTTCTCTCCAAAGCCTTGTGGCAAAGTTTCTACCCAGAGATCAGCTGACATTGTTCAACACAGAGCCGTCCTGAAAGATTAAGGGACAAACTAGAATTATTGCTGATTTTCCAAAATGGTCAAAAGAGGCCACTGAGACTATTTCATTCGATCTCACACGTAAAATTCATACCATTCCTTTTCGGCGATGGTTATCTTCCTCTGCGGCAGACCTTTAGTAGGGATTCTATCGTAGTTTCGTTAATTCGGATGTTATAAATTAAATGCTGTCCTTTGGATTTTTATTTCTGGCCTCCTGCTAGGGATGACATGCAACGTGTATTGCCAATATTCCCCCAATATTGTCCGACACACACACAAAAATATAGACAAGAGTGTACACTAACTCCCTCAATACCCATGACCCAGCTTCCATAGATGGCAAAACATTGGTACCTTGTTTCGCTTCTTGGCCTCCCTGCTATTTGTGTTTCTGGAATTATCTTCAAGCCCCCACCATCCCGTCTCAAACTCTGATACTCTTAACACATCTTAGGAAATTAAAGAGAAATACCCGTCATATCACCTAACACCCAGTCAACATTCCCATTTCCCCCGAATCTCCCCAAAATGTCGTTTCTCCCCCTGCCAGTGAGAGTTGGAATCTTACCCAGGTTGCTACATGGCATTTGGCTGATTTCTCTCGTGGCTGCATTTCATCCATAAAGTCCACCTTCTGACTTTTGCTTCCTCCGCCATCTTGCCATGGATTTGTTAAACGCACTGGGTCACTTGCCCATCAAGACCCTTGCAGCCTAGATGTGGCGGATTGCCAGGTCACGTTGTCATTTTTCTCATTTCCTGTCCCCAGTAAGTCCTGTCAACTGGTGGTTAGATGAAAGGGCTGGGTGAGATTCAGGGTCTGTTTCTTTCTCCCTTTCCCTATTATTATTATATTTTTTTAAAGAAATGGGTGGTGCACTGGGTATTTTTGCATCCTCTCGAGAAGTAGGCACACCTCCCTGTTCGGCCATAAATCCGTGGAAATGACTGTTGTGTGGGTACCAGTGTTACCAGACTAACCTACCCCCACCGGGCACACGTCTGCTCCCATCGTCCACCGCTAAGCAGGCGTTAGATGTTCTGTGTTTATCATTGTCAACTCCATCACTATCCCCACCATCATCACCACCATAATTGCCACCACGGTTCCCACTGTAATGCATGAAATTGTGTCCCTCCAACAGGCCTGTGTCAAATCTTCAACCCCTCCCTCCAATGCCACTGTGTTTGGAGACAGTGCCTTGAGGAGGTCGTAAAGGTTAAACAAAGTCCAGAGAGTGGGATCGTAATCTCCTAGCACCAATAAACCCTGTAAAAACTGGTCTCTCCAACTTCTGAAGGCTTCAAGTCCAAGGCCAGGGTGCTGGCCACGTCCTGGATTTCGTGTGACCCCCTTCTCGGCATGCCCTCCTGTGGCACACAGAGAAGTCTGTCTGTCTGTCCGTCCGTCTCTTTCTCTTTCTCTTTGTCCTTTTTCATAAGTATCCCAGTCATGGATTAGCCCCCTCTTAATTCCGTATCAGCTCATGGCGATGTGATCCCATGGTCTCCCAGACCCTGCCCCCAAATAAGGTCCCATGCACAGGAACTGGGTTGATGGCTTTTGGGGGAACACAAGTCACCCCGGTTCAGACAGCACAGTAGGCAAGTGCGGGACTATGGCCATGAGAGCTTCAGCCATCCTATTTGACAGAGAGTCCCATCTTTCCTCCGCGAACACGGTCCCCCACCCCTGCCGTGGTGGAAGGGATAACCGTGGGCAAACTGAGCACAGCCGTCTCACCTTGCCTTCTCTCCGAGAGCCACACGAGCAGAAGGAAATACGCTCTGGGTCATGTATTATTCACTCCCCACCAGCCGCAGCCTCCCGATGACCCGGGTATGAGTCTTGGGCACACAGGAACTTCAGTCCTGACACCCTTTAAAACCCTGGCTGCCTCCCTGTCCATCTCAGAAGACTGGAGGCTTTGTGCAGGGATAGTCTACCCCAACCAAGTGTCTCCAAGGCTCCCTTAGAAACTGGAAATGGATCCAGGCTGTGCCCCGGACCCCGGGACGGGGCCCAAACACAGACTCACCTCCCCAAGTATAAGCGGAGACGCTTATACTGGAGGCAGGTCCCGTTACCTGCGGCCGCCTGTACGTGTGGTCTCTGATATCAGCAGGAACCAGGCCTCCAGCCAGAAGAAGAAAGACAAAGAGAAGAATCGGTGTGAGAAACATCAGGCCGTCGCCTCCTCTATGCGCCCTGACCAGGATCTGAACTCGCCACCTAGGTACCTGCCCCCGGCTGGGAGTCGAATCCAACCCGCAGTCTTTGGGTGTAGAGGATAATGCTCCAACCAACTGAGATGCTTGACCAAGGGTCTTGTGTTTTTCCTTCGTGTGTTTTGTTTAGAGTGGAGAGTTTGTTTATGACCCACACAATAGTCTATCATTTCCCAGTCTCAACCACAATGATTTGATACATGTGTATGTGTTGCAAAGATCTCGTTAACACGCGCCTCCTCATTAGTTATCGTCCTGTTCCTGGGCTGAGAAATCGTTCCATCTACTCTCTTAGCAACTTGCAAGGAAATGATACGGGGTGAGGATCGAATAATTCTAGTCGCAGTGCTGTGCTTTTTAAGTGGAAGTTGGTACCTTCGCCTTTTTTTAAAAAATTATTTATTTATTTATTGTTAGAGAGAGGGGAAGGGAGGGAGAAAGAGAAACATCCATGTGTGGTTGCCTCTCATGCGCCCCCTAGTGGGGGCCCAGCCTGCAACCCACGCATGTGCCCTGACTGGGAATCGACCCAGCAACCCTTTGGTTTGCAGACCGGTTGCTCAATCCACTGAGCCACAGCAGTCAGGGTGTACCTTCCCCTGTTTACAGGTGAGATTGTGTTAGCAAATAAGCCATGTCGAGTTCTTCAGACCAGCAGCAAATCAGGAAAATCACACACTAGAGCATAAAGCTAAGATATATCTTCAGAAATGTCCCAAATCTATGGATTGGAATCGAACGTCACAGTTCTTTTTAAGTACAGAGAGAATTCTTCTATAAGGAGAAGAAAGGAACTGTTTGTCGGTTTGTTGTGAAAAACAGACCAACGGGGTGGGGATGATCCCAGTAAAAAAACATAGTAACCCACCACCTAAGCAGAAAACCGGTTGGCTCTTCAGAATCTCTTGCTTCCATCCAGCCGTCCTGTAGGTGGGGCTAGAAGCTCATTTTTATTTTTTGCAAATGAGGCCTCACCAGCCGAGAAAATCCTCTCACAAATTCTCTGCCTCCTGTAATCCCCTAACACTGCCTCCCCCCGCCCCCCCCCATGCCCCTTAATGCGAGAAGCTGCCCAGGCCATTGAAACGATGGGGAGCCCACCCAAGCGTTGCTGGGCCTTCACCGCTTTGCTGGAAAACGGAGGCAACAGTAGCAAGTGCCGTGTGCAACAGTAGCAAAGGCACCAGCAAGCTTGCAGCTTAGCTACTCCGATGCAGGGTGTTTGTAAGAGACAAGGCAGCTGGGATAATGATACTGTTTCCATTCAAGGGGTGCGGACAGTGACTTCGTGGTGGTCAGGGACGTTATGGTACCATTCCACGTTCCTTTTTTTTCTTTTTAATTTTTTAAAAAAGGTTTTATTTAATGATTTTTAGAGAGGGGGAAGGGAAGGAGAAAGAGAGGGAGAGAAACATCAATGTGTGGTTGCTTCTTGCGTGCTCCGTCCCCCAAGCCAGCAACCCAGGCATATGCCCTGACTGGGAATCGAACCAGCGACCCTTTGGTTCCCAGACCCGTGCTCAATCCACAGAGCTACCCCAGCCTTGGCCCAGGTTCCTTTTTTTTTCTGCCCCAAAGGAATTTGATTTTATTTGATCCGGTGTTTTTTGGGCAAGGCAGTTATTTATTAACTTTATTTTCAAATGCCCCCCCCCAAAAAAAAATCAGCTATGGCAACCATTTTGCCCAGTTAGCAAAAATATTCAAATATACTTCTGTTTTGTTTGTTCTGAGGGGGGGTCTCTTGGAGGCAGCATATAGACGGGTATTGTTTTCTTATCCATTCAGCTACCCTCTGTTGGTTGAAGCATTTAAACCATTTGTACGTAAACTGGTTATGGATAGGTACGTCACTTAAAATATAGGGGGATGTATCCAAAACACATGGTTTTGTAATCACCGTGCCACTCTTTGGAAACCAGTGCAGAATCATATCAACTGTAAACTGTAAGAAAAATAGCATGTATGTGTGTATATATGTAATTTAAATATCTGTGTATAAGTCCTGGATTCCCCCCCCCCCAATTCTCTTTTATTGTTCAGTGACAGTGGACATATGTACTCAATTTGGGGTGTGGTCAGAGAGTTCTATCATGAATACTTGGTACAGGGGACCCGGTCCTTTGTCTACCGCCGCTGAGCCTTTGGGAACCCCTCTCTCCACAGGACATGGACTCTGTGTGGGACCCCCGAGTACCTAGCCCCTGAGGTCATCCAGAGCAAGGGGCACGGCAGAGCTGTGGACTGGTGGGCACTG
The DNA here is from genome assembly GCF_021234435.1 of Artibeus jamaicensis. Taxonomy (NCBI): domain Eukaryota; kingdom Metazoa; phylum Chordata; class Mammalia; order Chiroptera; family Phyllostomidae; genus Artibeus; species Artibeus jamaicensis. Next base: position 2,505,866 of record NW_026521989.1, read on the forward strand.
GGCATCCTCATTTTCGAGATGCTCTCGGGGTGAGTACCGGCTTCCGGGGAGGGGCAGGACATGCTCCCCAAAACTTCCATCGCCTGCGTACCTCCTCTGTTCTGTCAGCACCTGGATGGTGCATGTGGGTTGCAAATTCTTGGGGTGCGGTTCCCACCCGGATTGCTCAGCGACATCCTTGGCTGGGCACCCTGAGAGCACCGCTGGGTTCCTAAGACCACAAACAGAGAGCAGTTTGTCCTGCCCGGGGACACTCGGGCAGGTACTCGGGGACACTCTTTATCCTGCATCCCAGTGTCCCTTCTTCCTGTCAGTACTTCCCTCTTCTCCGCACGGTCTCTTTGGAGCGGGGTAAGCTCCCAGCTGGATATGCGTACCTCAATCAAAAGTAGTTTAGGACATAATAAGAGCAACCGGGGAAAGAAAAAAAAATGTCTGTTTTTCCGAAACCCAGGACGGGCTGGAAGGTCACAGCGTTCGCTCGTCCAGTTGCCCGAGAGGTCGACCATTTGTCAAGGGGTCCTTGGGGTGATGTCAGGAAGCCTGGCTTTTGGCTAAGGGGGGTCTGGTGCCCTCAACGAGCTGCATAAAGCAAGCTCTCTGCTCCTAGGAACCTTGGACTCGGGGACTCATGCCCATCCTATGAGCCAAAGGCTGTTTCTGGCCTCTGATGGTTCTGCGGCCAGCCAGCCAGCCCGGGAAGTGCCGGCACCCTTTCTGCGGACTGTGGGACGGGCTGCCTCTCTGCCCCTCACACCTGCTCCCCTTCTCCTAGCTTCTCTTCCCTCTGCATGGCTGTTTCCGGACCGTGAGTCTCACAGACACACTCTGTTTAACTCCCGGGGGTATCCATAGCCAGACCTTGCTCTGCACCTGAGCTATGCAGGAAAAACCTGCAGATTTTCCTGGGAAGGCTAGGAGCCTTCCCTTTTTCGGGGGAGAGAGGAAGGTGGAGGGAGAGATTTTTCTTCTGCATGGAGAGGCTGACTGGCCACACTCTCATATACGCAAACCGGGACTCATTTTTCTGTCTATCTGTCTACCATGCATCTATTGATAATTCATCTATCTATCTATCTATCTATCTATCGCTCATTGACTATTGTCTATTGCCTATGTATCATCTATCTACCTATGCATCTGGATATCTGTGTCCACCCACCCACAGGTATATCAATCTATTTATCTACCATCTTTCTCTATCTAAACGTCCATTATCTCAATCATGTCTATATTTTCTAGTCACCGATCATTTATGTCTGCCTATCATGAGTCCACCTACCCATCTACCCATGCTTCTGTCCACCCACCTATCCATCTATTTATCCACCTACTTACCTGTCAATCATCTCTATCATCTCTCTATTTATCCCCCTAAAAGTCTGTGGAACGTTCCATTACTGTTCGCTCCGAGGTCTGTAGCACATCACAAGGACCCCATTCCTTCACGGACACCCTCGCGCAGGAAGTTCCCACTCGGAGACAATGGTCACTGTAACCTGCGGGCCAGGAGACGCTGAAAAGGATGCAGAAGTTGCTACAATGTTGCCACAGGAATCGGCTTCCCCTCGGGCATCCTCCGCTGGCTTTCCTGCTGCAATGTTATCGGCCACTAGAGGGCGGTACTGCCCGCCGATAATTGTATCCCAGGTGCAATGATGTTTTCACAGAATGAGGTTCCCATGCGTTGCAGTTACTGTTTTATTTTTAAGGTACAATATAACGTTACAGAACATCATGATCTGCCATGCTATTAGCAAATACCATCTTAAAAGGCAGTACACGGCTGAGCATCATATTGAAAGACTACAGTAGGAGATTGTGAAATGTTAAAAGGGCATTATCAGAATGATGTAAGGCATTGTTACAATGACTAGGCTATGAATACGATGTCATACACTTTAATATGAGAATATATTATAATGTGAGAAAACAATATTTCTATTATTCTAAGGCTATTTCTGTTCTAATGGACTATTTCTCTAAATCAGGTAGAATATTAGTAATAGGATATTTCCAATCTTTTCCTAGCATGAGAATAGAAAAGGCAACCAGGTACCGAGAATCTGCTTTTTCATTAGGCTCTATTATTAGAATAGTTGATGGTGAGTAATTAAGATTCTCTGCAACCCAGAGCGCCGCACACTGACCTTTGTACTCCCACAGGCAGCCAGCGGCTTGCTCACGGTAAGTCTATTTTCATTAAAGGGGTGAATACGCACCCATTTACTACTGAGCGCATAGTGGGGCTGCTGCCTCCTCCACACGGTGTCTCTGTTTACGCCAAAGTATAAAAGGAACTGATTTTTTAAAATTCATTTATTTATCTTTAAAGGGGAAGGGAAGGAGAGAAGGACAGAAGCATCCATGTGTGGTTGCCTCTCATGCACCCCCTGCTGGGAACTGGCCTGCAGCCCAGGCATGTGCCCTGACTGGGAGTCGAACCGTCATCCTCTGGTTCACAGGCTCATGCTCAATCCACTGAGCTACACCAGCCATGGCTAATTTTTTTTTTAAGACTATTTTATAGCACGTCCGGCTCGGCTGCATTTTTATGTTGATTTAGGATTCCTCATTTTTCTAACTCACCTGCCTCGGCTTCGCACTCTTTCCTTTCTGTAGGTGATATGTCAGTTTTTTATTTTTTCCCTTTCCCTACTTCTCTGATAGATATGTGGAGAGTTACTGTGTATCATCTCTGTATGTGTGTCCTGCTGTTGTCTCAACAAATGACTGCTCACCGGGGTGGGGGGGGGGTTTAAACCACAGATGTTCACCCCTCCCCTTGTCCTGGAGACCAGATGTCTGAGGTCATCCAGGGGTCCCGGGGCTGCGCTCCCCCCACAGGCTCCAGGGAGGGGCCTTCCCGCCTCTTCCAGCTCCTAGGGATCCAGATGTCCCCAGGCTGGTGGCCGCGTCTCTCCCATCTCTGCCTCCATCTCCACGTGGCTTCTCCTCTGGGTCTGGTCTCCTCTTCTGTCCCTTCTCAGGACACTGTCACTGGACGCAGGGCCACCTGACCCAGGACGACCTCCCCTCAGATCTGTCTCTCATCCCCACCTGCCAATACCCTGTTTCCAGACAAAGTCAGACTCCCATGTTGTCAGAGTGAAACTTACGGAGCTCTCCTTGGAGGCCACCAGCCAGCCCCCCTACTACTCTTAGTTGTTTTCTTTCAAAACTTAAAGAATTCACTTGGAAACAACACGAGAATTGTTTCTGCTCATTGAAATGCGCTGTCATTGACACGGATATCATTGGAAAACCCCATTTTTATCACACATTCCCAGTGCTTGTTCCACTGACTTAATGAAACCTGGTTCTCCAGCAGCTAATTAGAGGGTATGCTTTTGAGTTGGGGGTGCTCGCATCTGGCAAATTCGAGAAAATATCCGAATTAGATGCACGTAGGCATATGGTATGTATTTCTTAAGTCCTCAATTTACTTAGATTGTTCTTGTTGACACATGTACGTATATTTCTTCTTTAGACTATTTCTGATTACTATTGTTTTTTATTTCTGGATGTTAGAAAAGACAGGTCTGTTGATTTCTAGAGAACGGTTACAGTCTTTACCTCTGTAACTCTGCCACGGACGATAGCTAAGCCGTGGGTCAATAGTACTTTATTTTCCAAGTGAGGCTGTTGGCTGTCTACCCGCCGGGCCAGACCTGGTTTTCGACCCAGGTTGCAAGCTGAAAACCAGCCTCGGGGAGTTCGTCGCCTCTGGAGGCTCAGGTACTGGCTTCTATAAAGTCCTGGACTGTCCCGGCCAGGTGGCCGGCTGGTTGCAGTGTGGTCCTCCTGTCCTTCAAAAGGTTGCCAGTTCTATCCCCGGTCAGGGCACAAATGTGAGGCAGCTAATCGATGTCTTTCTCTCTCTCTCTCTCTCTCTCAAATCACTAAACGTATCTTAAGTGAGGATTAAAAATAAAACTAAAGTGATGGACTACAGTAGCCAATGACATAAGACACAGTGTCTCCATCCTCTTCCATGTGTCTTGGACACATTTATTGAGGTCCTCCTGTGCGCCACCTATGGGCAGATGAGTGAAGAACACAAAGAGGTCGGTCACGGTCCACTGTGGGGACATTTGTCTGTTGCACAAGCCGCCACATCAGAGCTGGTCACATGGTGTCTTTGTGGCCGCCTGGTCTCTGCCGGGCCATGGGTTGTACAACAGCCCCTTCCCCTGGGTCCCCTGACAGGACTCCCCCAAGCAAGCAAAGGGGACATGTGAGAAAACTTATGTCCTGTCCCCAACGGACCAGCCACAGCCGCCGTCACCCCATGCGGATTTTTCCATCCCCGCCACCTGCCCCCTAAAAACAAATCTTGATGCTTCCGACAGGTTCCCTCCGTTTTTTGATGACAACCCGTTTGGCATTTACCAGAAAATTCTTGCCGGCCGAATCGATTTCCCCAGACATCTGGATTTCAACGTCAAGTAAGTGAAAAGTTTCCTTCGTCTTTGGAACGTGTTTATTTTTAAAGCGTCAGAAAGAAGAAGAAACACATCGTACGTGTGGCATGTGACCAGCAAGAGACCGTGTTGTGTTATTGTCTGTGGGATGCGTTTGAAGTATTTTGGGGCATCTTGGGCAGCTTTTCCAGGGAGAGGGAGGAGGTGTTCACGGCTGTGCTTCAATGATGTTGAACCTGTTATTGGCACCTTCTGATATAAATGTCACTTACCAAGAGCATTTGTTATACTTAACGAGAGAGGCATTGGGGCGTTTCACAGGGAGGGCCCCCCTTCCACAGCTCACGTTGCAGCTGGCATCCGTGGTAATGACTTTAGCAGAGTTTTATCTTTTCCCCGGCTGCCCGAATTATTCTCATTCTTCAAGTCCCTTTTTCACGCTGAGATTTTCGGAAATCAGCAGGCCGCTGCAAGAACTTTTGCATTGCCTTGGCATGAGTATCTTTGAGCGTGCATTTCATTAAAATTCGTGGCAGTGGGAAAAGGAAAAAAAAACTTCAGTTTTTAAAGAAATGTAAGAATGCTGGCCCTGGCTGGGGAGTTCAGTTGCTTAGTGCATCGTCTCCACAGGCCAAGATTGCGGGTTTGGTCTCCGGTCAGGCGGGCACATGCAAGAATCATGCCGTAATGCATCAATAAGTAGAACAATAAATTGTTGTCCCTCTAAATAAAAATGTAAGCATGCTCTTGGTTTTCCAGATACCTTAGCCAACCTGCTCCCCTTTTACCATTTTGTATCCTGAGTCCTGATTTCTAGCTGCACCAGAGGGGCTGATGGGTCCGTTCACCCCTTGCCTATCACAGATGGTGCTAATATGTCTAATTCAGGCCCAAGCTTTGCTCTCTTTTCTGTTCATTTAAAGTGTTCTTAGCAAAAAAAAAGAAAGAAAGAAAGAAAGAAAGAAAGAAAGAAAGAAAGAAAGAAAGAAAGAAAGAAAGAAGCTGCATTTAAAGCTCATCACCTAGAAGGAACCCTGGCCCATGGATGGTGAGATAATGAACTACAAAGGCAGCAATCAAAAGTCTACTTTGTCTTGAAAAAAAATGAACACCATCATGCAAGATTTTGTTCCCAGGGTCCATCTGAGTTGCGTCGCGTCTGTTCACATGGGGAGCAAAGCAGTTGTAAAGTCGAGTTCTCTATTTGCAATAATTACCCAACGATAAGATTAAAAGCTACTCATAACCACAGAGAAGTCTGGCTGTGGGTGGCCCACTTTGGCCACCTAGAACTCTCCTGGGTGCACCTGGGGGTTGTAAAAATAGCCCTGGGTCAGGTGCACTGTGCGGGGGTCCTGCCCACAGCAGGCAGGACCCTGAAGAGGGTCTTAGGCAGTTCTGAAGGTCACCAGATCTATTCCCCTTTGTCTAGTAGGGAATGACTTCACGTCTTCCAAGACTAGTCTCCCCAGCAAGGGACAATCCAAAAATGAGGGCATTCGTGGGAAGGTCGTTTTCGATGAATGTGTTGCCTAGGTTTTCAACGCTTTGTGACGAAAGAAGGCATCGGAGGAATAACCACCATCATAGCCTGGTCCCTTTACCCACCTGCATTGTCATTAGTTTATGTTTATTTTTGTTTACATTCCTCATCATGTATCTCCTTCTCTCTCCTCATTCTCCCTTTGTTTTTTCATTTCTCTTTTTCCTCTCTCTCTACTTCCCCTTCAATATGCCCCCAAAAGAAGAAGAAAAGAAAGAAAGTCCTCATCATTTATGGAGACTCAGGTCCTTCCCTCCAACCTTGGGCTTCCTCATCTCCCATCCGAACAGGGCCGGCTGGCTGTGTTTCGACCCGGTCTGCCATTTAGGGGCAAGATCTAACAAATGGGCCATCAGACCTTCTGGGCTCCAGTGCCCTGTGCCTTAAAGGCAGGCACAGCAAACCAGGGACCCCATAAAGTCGGACATTCACAGGGCACAGCACAGCTGTTCTTGTTTCGGTGAGAGCAGGTGCCTTTTCGGGAGGGACCGCCTGACAGGTGCCTTTTCCGTTCAGCCCCACACGTCTCAGAGCAGGTACAGATGCGTCTCGTCATCTAAGTCCCTTTTTCTGTGCGAAGACTTAACGGGTCTCTTTTCCCATGAGCTGGCTCCCTGTGTGCAGGCAACACAGCATCGCATCAATTATTGGGGGATGGATCACGCTGAAATGGGAGTGGGAGGAAATGTTAAAAAGTGTGAGCAGTCGAACCGTTGTCCAAAGGCATGTTCTGTGGGTCGGTTTCATGGCTGTTGACATCCTCAATTCACTCCGGTCTCCATCATGACATGAACGGCTTTCCTTTCTTTGTCCCCTTTCTCCGAACAGAGACCTCATCAGGAAGCTCCTGGTGGTCGACCGGACCAGGCGCCTCGGAAACATGAAGGTCAGCAAGTGTCCTTGTGCGCGGGGCGGTTTCCAGGATGTGTCGCTGTCATTAATGCCGCACTTGGGATTTGGGGGAAAACAAAGGCACGGTGCTTGTGTTGAATCACTGGCCCAATTTCGGGTCTGGGTTTCTGGGGGCGCGGCATCCAGCAGGGTCTGCACCCCATCTCATGTGCATGTGAGGAAATGATTCCACAGTGATCTACGAGGGATCAGTTGGGTGTCAATGTATCAATCCATGTATTGATCTTCCTGTCATCTATCGTACCTATTCATCTGTCTATGTATCTAGCAATCATGTATTTTCCTTTATCTCCACAGTTATCTGTGTTTTATCTGTTTTTCTGTATGTGTCCTCTGTTTGTGATCTATCAGCCTTGCACCATCTCTGTTATCTAGCTTTTAGTCATTTGTTATCTATCATATATATATGTGTGTATCCATCTATCATCTGTCCATCTTCCTTCCTCTCTGTCCATATCGATCTATCATCTATTTTATCGATCATCTATGTGTGCATCTATGATCTTTCTCTCTCTTTCTCCATATCTATCCAATCTATCTCTCTCTTATATCTTTCTATGTACCATCTATTTTCCCATCTACCTGTCTGTCCACCTGTCCATCTTTCTATCTTTGTATCATCTACCTGGATATTGTAATACCTCAGTATCTGCACGAGCGTTTGAACTACTTGAAAGTAGTCAACTCCAAGTCTTTCTCACCTCCTCTCCACCCCACCTAGGGTAAGCAGTCCACAGGTCTCTGTTGCTGGACCTCGGTGTGGTGGCGAAATATTTTTTCCCAATAGGAAAAGAAGAATTGCCAGAAGGGCAACATTAGACAAAGCTGGCAACAATTCACATCACCATTTCGTAGTTGTGGTAATGAAGAGTTTTCTGCTTTAAGGAAAAACATTAAAACTTTAAAGATGAGGAACAGTTACTGAAAAACCTCGCAATTGTTTGGGTTTGTTTCTACACTGAAGGAACACAGATTCTTTAGAATATTTTACCTCCTGTCCCAACCAAGTCCTGTGCCCTGAGGATTCGTGTTTCTTCCCCAGAACGGAGCTGATGACGTGAAACGTCACCGCTGGTTTCGAACCCTGGACTGGGAAGCCGTCCCACAAAGAAAACTCAAGGTATATAATAGTCATCCAAGGGCACCCTCTTCACCTGGCATTCTGAGAAATGGTTACAAAATCCTGAGCCCACAACTTGTTTATGGATGATCCCTCCTTAGTTGGCATGATCCGACCCATCATTTGGAGTTGGTCGTAAGCCACGTTGCCTGTTCAGTGGGCGTCTTGGGCGGGGGACTGAAGACCCCAGGTTTGGCCATCGGGCTGTGGGACACCCTGGCTCGGCGGCCGTGATGAGATAGCTTGTGTCTGGGGGAGAGGCTTGTGGGTATTTTGCGTGATGATTGCAGATGAGATAGAAAACATTCTGTAGAGTGTGTGGTTGACAGGTTTCGTCATAGACGGCCCTCAACTTTGTGCTTCAAAATGCAAGGACAGGATGTGACACTTGGATGCCCGGGCTCCAGTCTGCACCGGGGGGGTCAGCCCACACCATCCACACCATGAGGCCGCATGAAGTAACAGACGAGGGTGGATGGACCAAGCTGCCAGTGCTCACCATGTGGTTTTAACCTTTGTGTCTCGGCCCACCCCGTAGCCCCCCATCTTGCCCAAGGTGTGTGGCGAAGGCGACACCTCCAACTTCGAAGCCTACCCTGACAGCGACTGGAACACAGCTCCCGCAGTCTCTGCCAAAGAGCTGGAGATGTTCAAGAACTTCTGAGGACGCCAGTCCACCCCGGGAAGGTACGTCTGCGGACTTAGCAATTTAAAAAAAGCAAAACAAAACGGGCGAGGTTAATACAAAATACAAAAGGTCTCTGGCAGAATGGTACGCCCGAGACCTATATAATTTTTTTAAAAAGTAAAATAAAAATGAAAAGGAGGGAGGTAGACCAGATCCCTCGGTAAGGGGATATTGTGTTCATGGAGTAGAGCTTCCTTCTGGTACAGCGTGCATCAGGGAGAGACAGTCCTTCCAAGTTCGTCCTGTAGAGACCCCAGTGGGCATTACTCGGTGTGTGTGGCGTGGCCCCAGCGTATCAGCCTGTCCTGCAGGGTCCCCATCCCCAAGGAGGCCAGACTTGGGCAGAACCTGTGTGTCAAAATCAGACCCCTTGGGGGTGGTATGTGTGTGTACATGTTCGACAGGCACGGCTGTTTTGGGGTGGTCACAAATCCTTCTTTCTTGCATTATAAAAACCATGAGATTCAAAGCGACTTCCTGACAATCCTGACCGGTCCTTTTCAAAACAATTTTTGGCTGCCTTTTTGTGAAAAATGAATCCTAGGAACCCTTGCGAGACTTCATTTGAGATTTTAAAGAAATGATTTTGGGATGTCGTTGAACTTTTCGAGATCTACGGTTCGATGACCGTGACCTTGAAGGGCAAGTGTTTATGCTATACTTCAGAGAAGTAAAGATACTTCAGATCTTTACATGTCTACCCCAGTTAAATAGCTCTCCCTTCCTTTAACGTTCAGCCGAGAAAACTTCCCCACGAAGACAAACACGCCACCGCCAATGACATGTTTAATCATAGACCTGTCTTGTTTTTCCCCACGATTATTTCCCCAGTAGCAGGTATGAGAACCAGAAAAATAATCTCACTGTCTGGCCAACACCGCTTGTAAAAAACCCAACCAGTGATGGGTTTTAAAAATCACAAAAGCTCCTCGGATCTTTAGAAAAATAGTTTTTCTTTCTGGTCTACTCAGATGCTCCGATTTTGTCTGATTTGCTTGTAATGTTTTATGATTGTTTTTTTTTTTCAGTACTCTTTAAGTGGTTAGAAGACTTGCTTCCTTTTTATCAATGAAGAATACTTCATGGATAAGCCAAATACAGAGAGCTTTATTTCCCTAGTCTAGATATTATGACATTTCCTTAAAGACACAGGAGACTGCCCTTTGTGCCTCCTACTCGGTGAATAGTCTTTCATCCTGTGTCCCTAGCTGCCCTATGAAAAATTATGCCTGTGGAAAGAACCTTTCTCAATGGGGTATATCTTCTTGGGAAAGTGTCTAAAGAGCATTTTCCCTGGTGGACTCGTTTTTAATGTACTTTGTCCAACAGTGAACACAAGCTTTGAAGGCGTACTTCAAGAATAGCTGGGAACCAAAACACCGTTTCTTGATCACATGGCTTTCCATGTATTCAACAAATCTTGATGTTGCTCTCTTCTTGGAAAACCCCACTCCAATCATATTTTAATCTTCCTCACTCCCTTTTCTGATAATAATTTGTACATGGGGCAAAACCAAGACCTGCTGGTTTTAGGAAGAGAGATTACGTGTGGGAAGACCACGCAAGAACGTGATTCTTTTTTTTTATTTTATTTATTTATCTTTTAGAGGGGAAGAGAAGGAGAGAGGGTGAGAAATATCAATGTATGGTTGCCTCTTGTGAGTTCCCCTGCTGAGAACTGGCCTGCAACCCAGGCATGTGCCCTGACTGGGAATCGAACCGCGATCATGTGGTTCACAGGCCCGCGCTCAATCCACTGAGCTACACCAGCCAGGGCAAGAACGTGATTCTTCATGAAGCCAAACCCCGCCCCGTAGATGAGACCGAGTCAGCGTGAGCACTGCCCCCCACGGATGATGAAGAAAGGTGGACTTCCCTGTTGGTGTCTAAATTACTCTGCACGATTTTCAGCCTGTTGGGGAGAATGTTAGGGCAGCTGGCCAGGAAGAGGAGATACCTCATTTTCTGTTGTAGTGGCTTTCATCACTAAGCACTTTGAAACAAAGACCCAGTTTTGCAGGAGCAAAGAATCTCCTAGTGTGGATAAGGATAGCATATAAACATGGAAAGCCCCCATTTCAAACACTGCTCAAAAACAAAAAAAGGAAAGAAAAGAAAAAATAAAACACTGCTCTTGTGAGGCAGGACTTCCCTTTGGGGATCTTTGCGATAAGAAGGTCAAAGTCGGTTGGGTTTCTTTGGTGTGATTACTTTTATCACACCGCTTACTCATACCTTAGAAACTAACCATATTCTCTGTCCTCTTTCCCACCAGACACGCCATGACATCAGCCTGTGGGGGACAAAGACATCGAGCTCCGCAGCCTTGGGGACCCCCTGCAGATGTGACTCGGATCGGACCGCCTTGTCTCCACCCCCATGTGTACGTAAAGGAACTGGAAGCCACACTGGACATTCACGGACCTCACATTATTTAAGCAACTGGAAGTCAACGGCACAGGAGGGTGATGCGAACCATCACTGGGTTGTAGATTTTACATTGTCCTCCGAGCGGGTTCCTACTGTGATGATATCCGGTTTCCTCGGAGTCTCAGCTTTATAAGCTGGAATCGAGAGTGCTTGGTGATAACCCCAGATTGTGTGTGCGTGTGTGTGCGTGTGCAACACCCTGTGACAGAAAACGTGGAGACAATGTTCAGACTTTGCACAGCCGATGATGTTCAGTTTTCCGTTTTCCCCCAAAACTGCTCTCTTGGGAACAAGTCCTGAAAAGGAGAATGTGGGTTGCATTTCCTTCATCACCTTCTGTGCATTTGTGAAGAAAATAACCCCATGGCAACCACACAGCTGCCATCTGAAGTCCTTTGTATCTGCTGATAGGAGGTGTTGGATTTTAATCCAGAAGTAGCCAGTGGCCATGATCGTTGCCCAAGGAAACCAACACAGTCAAAAATCTCCTGTATCTTCCCAAATTTCACATGGCGCGGGGGAAGGCTACCTATAAAAATTCTAAAACCTACCCCCCTGCCCCCAAAAGTGGCTGGATATTGGCTCCATGGCATGTACCACCTTCCCTCAGAGATTTTCTTTTCGTTTTCACGTTGGGGACAGGAACAGACAGATGGCCGGCGAGATGTCCACATTGGGTGTCGTCCCACCGGCTGCCCTCATTTCTGCTCAACTCCTTTTCTCCTCGTTCGGGGTCGAGTTGAGTGTGTTCTACACACAGGGGTCTCATAGACCGGGCAGGCACAGAGGAGGTGCAGCGGGTGAGATTTCTTCTCCTTGGAGCCGATTCTGAGCGTACGTTGAGGAAGACCCTGCCAACTCTCCCCCGTGAGATTGACTTTCCAAACGCCAGAGCTGGGTTGGCCACCAAGTACATGGGGTTCGATGCTAGTCTTCCCCCCAAACAGGGCACTCGTAGAAGTCCTTGGTGTCTCCATGGCCCCTAATTTATTGTCTTCTCCACCCTTCTGCTCCGTGATTCCGGACTTTGCTCTACACACCTAAGCAAGCTGCCCACACGGTGTCGACCGGGCAGCTGGGAAAACAGTGTTGCCCTCATTGCTGTGTATGTGGTCTGATGGGTGCGCCATGACCTCCTCTGTGGAGATGTGACAACTGTGTATTTAAGGAGTGGCTTCTGGAGCCTTCCGTGACAGCAAGGTCATACCTCTAAGACCTCTTCTGTCCCCTCCTCCCTTTCCGCTCAGGTCTTGTCCAGACAGGTCCAGCCTCTCCTCCAGCAGCTGCAATACAGAGAGTGTGCCCAGGGGTGAGGTTGGTGAAAACAGGGGCAGGAACACGGAGGGTTGTGTGCCTTCTTGAGTGTGTGTGGCTCAGGGGTGTTCTCAAGTCACCTGGCGGTTCTTTGCTGTCCATGCTGTCTTTTTTACCCCAAAAGGCGTGTCTTCCCATACCTCCTGCTACCTCCGTCTTGCACACACATGTCAAGCAACACGACACACCACCTGTTCACAAAGTCATGCATCGTCTTTCAGTCACACACACATCGAAGGCGGTGCATTGACCGGTCAGATTTGGGCAGATGCCACTCACGAATCAGAAGGCCCCAGGTGTATTTTGAAGGGGAAAGGAAGACACCTTGCATCTCTGAAACTGTAACATTCGACAGTAAACGTGAAGATGCTACAGGTTCCCCCTTCGCGGACAAGACCTGTGAGACGGGACCTGTTCTTCCAACAGAAGTAACTCGGGAGGTGAGCTGCAGTACAGAACTTAGTAAAACAACCTCTTTGCCATGTGCAACTCGATGAGAAATTATTGCCAAATGGGTTCTGTGCACATGTTTCTTACAGAACTGTGTGTTTTCCCTCTGGACTTCTCAGCCATCGTCCCGTGTGGATTTTGTGGAGGGCTAGCCTTGCCTGAAACATCAGCCATCTCTAAACCGTTTCATTATGAAATGATTGATTAGACTGGCAAGGTGATTCTCTGCCCTGACTTATCCACCTAGGAAAAAAGGCATATCTCACACCTCCTTACTATAACCTAAATTATTATTATTATTATTATTATTTTATTATTATTATTATTTTACTATTATTATTGTTATTATTATTATCATCAGAATCATTTTGGAACCTTCTGCTTAAAAAATTTTAAAAAAATGAATGAAAGATTATTCTTGAATACAATCAACGCATTTGCCATTATGCATATTCTTAGGCTTAGCACTTATGGTCCAGGATTGAATAACTGGAATGGAAATAGCATCAAAGGAGCATGGCGTGGATTGCCTGATTTTTGAACAAATTTTGAGCAAATTGGGCGAGAACCACAGATGTGTGGGTGCACGGGTACCGTTGCCCTTTGAAAGCATGGTCATCGGCCACCTGCCGTGTAACACAAACAAGCAAGGAAAAAAATTCCTGAGAACACCTGATGCTGTTAAGACTCACCTCTGGAAGTCTTCCCCATCTTCCATGTCACACACGTGGTGTGTCAAGCGTCCGTGGCGAGGTGTGACTTAAACTGTGTGGCGATGAAAAAGCCGATTTAATCAAAATGAGTTCCCAGCACGTGGGACACTCTGTGCCTTTCATAAATCATTCAGTGGGTTCGTGCTGAAATGTACATGCCTGTGAGCATCTAGGATCAGTGTGTGTGGATGAAGTTTTAAAGCCAATTCATGGGAGAAATCAAAATTCGGCTCAGGAAAAGTGATAGGTTGGTTTCATGCCAATCCATGGTGTGGCAATATTCGCCTACATGAAAGTTCTTCAGGGTTTGGATCTAAGCCAAGAAGACTTCTGTTTAGGTGGGTCTTGTCTTCTTGCTGAAACCATCACTCCTGTCTTTCATGAGCACCTACAGGGCTCAAAAGGAAAGAAAATCCCAATGGATTTTACACAGCATAGCATACATTTGTACTGGCCCACTTGGAACCCCTTCCCTACAGAAGTCAGAATCCTACTCAGTATGAAAATATTCTTGCCCAAAATGGCCACATAGTGGTGGCCGCTGTCAATGTGACCGATAATGCAAAAAAAAAAAATCCAGCAACAAGAGACCACTCACACCCAGGAACCCACCGCACAAAGTGTCTAGAACGTTTCGTTGCATTCTACACATCTCACCTTCCAGACCAACGTGTTACCAGTGGCAGAACCCTCCTCACGCTAAGCACGTGTGTGACGTGACATGCACTTCCCATTTCTGCATCCACCTAAGTTGCCTCTGCATGTTGAAGCATTTTAATGGTTAGTAGGTGCCCCATGCTGTTCATTGAAAACCGCAGCACAACTCTCCGCCTTCCCATTCCTGACGAATGAGTCCAACCAAAGGGGGATGATGGCCGCCTACGAAACACGCAGAGCCAAGCACAGGAACAGGTGTGTGAGTAATGGATTTGGATTGTGCGTCTGTGTGTGTGTGTGTGTGGAGGTGAACTGCACGGGACTGTCTCTACCAATCACACCCTGGTCACACCAAGTTGGCTTTGCAGACCGGGCAGGCTTGCCTCCGAAGCAACAAGCCCTTTCCAAGCAGGAACATGCTCTGTGATGATTTTCGATAAATTATTGCTTTTCAAGATGTTTGATTTTGCTCTGACTTGCTGTTTCACACTGTGCACTTCTGTTAATTTAAGCAAAAGGCATTACATGTCTGTTTGATTGGATGGGATGTGAAGCCATTCGGTGCCCACGCAGCCTTCGCCTGGGCCCTGTAGCCTTGCTTTTTCTCACACTGTGCTGCGGGCCACCCGGCTGGGTTGCCCTCATTCCTCTAGGGCCCAGGGGCTGCCGGAGCGTGCCGCAGACAGGAGACAGTGCCTTTGTTACCCGCGGCACACCCCGGCAACTTGCCCCCCTAGGGTCCCCCTGCCAGGGTGTCCCAGCTTCTCTCGTGGGGGCGGAAAGCAAACTGTTTCCGTTCTAATCCGTTCAATTCCTTGCACAATGAAAATCACTGTGATCTGTATATATATCTCCTCGGAAAATTCTACTGCTGTCTAATTTATGAAGTAATCCTGTTGATTCCAAGTTTGTCTAATAAAGACTTTGTATCTTTTACGCATTCGGAGTGTGGTTCTGCGTTCGGCGTGGCCAGATCAGCTCTCGCTTCTCTGCTTTTTAACCAGGGGTCCCAGTAGTTTTCATTTCGTAAATTTAATTTGATTTTTTTTTTAATTGAGATACAGTTGACCTGTAACATTCCATTACTTTCGGGTGCACGCAGGATGATGAGTAGACAGGGGTATGTTTTGCCAAATCATCACCATGTTAGATCCAGTTCACGCTCATCCCCACACGGAGTTGTCCATTTTCTCGGGGTGAGAACCTTTAACACCTACCCTGTTAGCGACTTTCAAACAGTCCCCATATACTGCACCATCTCTCTATCCATTTCTGTAAAGGACCAGATGAGTGACGCTGTGTCATCGAGACCACAGACAAGGGGGACACTGTGCCTTTGCCATATGACCTTGAGTAAGTGCGCTGGGCACCTCGTGTGGATTCGGGCCATTTCTGTGTCACAATGCAATGGCCCTTGTAGCGTTCACTAGCACCTCGGTCAAGTCCCATACTCGTCATTTTGCAGGGAGGGGGTGGCAATTACTCAGCCAGTTTGATGATGATAACAGAGTATTGCTGCCTGTATTTACTATACTTTCCATTACATTTCTAGGACCTAGGTATGTGTTAGTTGCCACGGTAGACCCTTCAAACAATACTTGTATTCCTTACATCCTAGATCCTGGGGATCATTTTATTCTTTACTTTTATGAGATTTTTTTTATTAGATCGTACATGTAAGTTAGATCACACAGCACTTGTCTTTTTTATGCTTCTTTCGCTAAGCATAAAGCCTTCCAGTGGCATGCATCCCTGTTGTTGCAAATGGCGAGATTTCCTTTTTCATGGCCGAGTAATATTCCATTGTATATATATGGGTCACTGTTTCTTTATCCAGTCAGTTGTCACCGGACACTTAGGGTTTTGGTTTTTTTTTTGTATATTGTGAACACTGGGCTGTGGTATGTCTCTGACATACAAATCAAAACCCTACCGAGGCACCGCCTGACACCTGGTAGAATGGGTACAGTCACTACGGCAAGAAATAGCAAATGTGGGTGGGAATGCAGAGGAAAGGGAACCCTTGTGCACCACTGGTGGGATTTTCAGTTCGTAAAGCCACCCTAGAAGGCACTATGGACCTTCCTGGAAAAAAATAATAAAAAGCCATTAAAGATACAACTACCCTGTGACCCAGCAATTCCACTGCATGTCCACATCCAACCTTAATACTTAAAAATACTGTGAAATAGGATATCCACCCACTTGAAAGGTAGCGACACGGAGGCCAGGACGGACTAACTTATTTACGCAAGACCTCACACTTAATAAATCTCGGGGCCGAGATGTAAACTCCATCTGCTCCTGCCCCTTCCAACGAACCCATGAGGGTTCAATTTAAAAACTCGGGGAAGGTACTCGGTGAAGAAACAAAGAAGCAGATTGCCAAGGTCCCAAGGAGCACGTTGGCAAAACTGGCCGATGCCAAAGACCTACAATGAGGACACTGAAAAGAGGAGTGGGGAGCAGAAGGCCCCTTTTTGAGGCCGAAAATCAGGATGTGCTCATCCTGGTGAAGCAACCTCTCTGAGAATCAGATTTTATTTTCCCGGGCACATTGCCCTTCAGAACCACAGCCAGCAAACCATTTCTTAAACCTGTGAGGCTGCAAACTCAGATACTTTTTTTTTTATGGTGGTTAAAAAATAAAATAAAGTAAAGTAAAATAAAATAAAATAAAACCCACGCACCATGAAATTGGCCCAGGGAACAAAATGTGACTACACAATCGAGTGGTGTCTGCTATAAGGAAGCACTACGTTGGCCAGCAGGTCCCTCAAAGTTACTTCTTTTACTTAACCAACACGTCTTCGCCATGGAAAAGGGACACCTCAGTCCCCTCTCCACCGCTCCCCTCGCTCCCAGTTTTGTCTCAAATTGGAAAAGGAGGGGGCGGCTGACCGCCTGGGTCTCCTGTTTCATGGGAAACGTTTGCCGTTCAAGGGCGTCAGAGAGAGCAGGCCCCGGGTTTTCTGATCTCCTAGACGTCTGGCTCTCAGCCTGGTTCAGACTCAGCTTTATCAGCCCCTGGGGGGCCATGTCTCCGAGACCCACTGGCCGAAACACAATTCTTCATAATGAATCAGAATGTGTGTGCAGCCCTTTCAAACCGGCGCCTTGGAAAAAAGGGAAAAAAAATGTGTGTGTGTGTATATATATATATATCCAGAAAGGGCAAAGTTTAAAAAGTGATGTCACAGTAGGGAGTGAACAGAGGGGATCTGGCCAGCAGAGGTCTGAGGTGTTACAATTATTTTCCACCGGCTGCATTTTTTCTCGAACTGATGAGTGACGGCCACAAGGCCTCAAAGACTGGGGTTGGGGGGGGGGGGCGGTTCATATTGTGAAACATACTTTGAAGGCCCTAGAACGATTTATTGTATTGTGGACGAATGTATAGACATTTTTTTCTTTTTAATGTATTTTTAAAAGATTTTATTTATTTGTTTTGAGAGAGAGGGAAAGCGAAGGAGAGAAAGAAACATCCATGTGTGGTTGCCTCTCGTGCGCCCCCTACTGGGGAAATGCCCTGCAACCCAGGCATGTACCCTGACTGGGCACCGAACCTGCGACCCTTTGGTTCACAGCCCACCCTCAATCCACTGAGCAACACCAGCCAGGTGTCTTTTCTGTATTTTCACTTCCTATCTCTTCCCAACACAAGCCCCGACTACCCTTTGTACTGAGAAAAGGCTGCCTGGTGGTCTAATATGGGATATTTATGCCTCTTTTACTACATAATCTTCCAATTAATTGGAGCTGAATCAAAGAGTGTGTAAGCCAGGTCTTGCAAATATTTCCTGTGGCCAGCATGAGAAATATATTTGGCATATTTGGGAGAAACTCACAAGCACACATACCTAAAACCAAACGTGAAGTCCCCAATCCTAATTTGCAAAATTAATGGCATACAAATCGTGTTCTCAAATATGGCTTTATTAACACAAAACTGAGCGCTGGTGGTCTGGCTGCCTGGCATGGTTGGTCGGAGCATCATCCTGTGCACCCAAAGGTTGTGGGTTTGATTCCCGGTCACAGCTCATAGGTGGGTTTCACGTTCCATCCCCAACCAGGGCGCTCTGTCTCTCTCTCCCCCCCTCCCCCCACTTCCTCTCTGTCCCTAAAAATAAATAAACATCCTTCAGGGAGTGGGGATTAAAAAGAGAAAAGAGCCCTCTGGGTTTTATTCCAAATTCTGTTTGATTCCTGGTGAGGACCTCCAGAATGGAATACATGGGTTTTGCTGACTATTTTAACAAAAATGCTTTTCTGAGAAAAAAAAATGTGCCTGCTCTGAACGTCTCCTTTTCCCCGTGGCTGGTGATCTTAACACGCAATCCCACACCCGCGAGGGTCCAGAGGAACCCGGCCGGCCCCCCTCCGGCGGGATCCGTGAGCGCAGGTGCTGGGTTTGTTTCTTTGCATTTCCACGGTTCGCCCTGGCACGCGCCTGCCTCCTGGCCGCTAGGGCGCGTCAGGGCACCTTGATGGATGGTGTGCCGAGGCAGAGGTCACATTTTCCCTTTCTCCACCTTTTTTTCTGCGCCTCTATAAATTTGCACTTGGACCAAGGAAAAAAGAGTGGGTCCAGTTATTTAATTTTTTTCTTTTTTCTTTTTTTTTTTTTGCAAGTGCTGGGTCAAAATTGTCTTTGCCAGAGCAGTTTGCCATTGGAGTGTTCGGATCTGCGCTGAGATGTGCTGGCGATCGCTGGGTGGCGGGGAGACAGGCAGCGCCCCCTTACGCTGAACCTTCCTGGTTCTCCCCGAAGCAGCTCCGGGTGATGTGCGCAGGCTCCGGGTCCCCTGTGTTCTCTTTCCAAAGGGGGAGCTGGTGGGGCTGGAGGTAGAATTGCAAGTCTAGGGCGTTGAACTATTTCAGATCAGAGGCGCGGCTGCTGTGGCTTCCGCTTGTCCTGGACCGGTACGGGAGACCCTGACGTTCTAACCCTCCACCCCTGTCTCTTCCTTCCCTTCATTGACTGAATTGGACTCTTTGCTGATATTTTTGGGTCTTCACTGAAAATCTGCTTTGTTTTCTGCACATTAAAAAATATTTTTAAACATTTCTTCTTTTTAAAAAAATTACTTATTTTTTTTAGACACAGGGGAAAGGAGGGAGCAAGCGAGGGAGAGAAATGTCACTGTGTGGTTGCCTCTTGCGCGCCCCCTACTGGGGATGTTGCTCACAACCCAGACATGAGCCCTGACTGGGAATCGAACCAGTGACCTGTTGGTTCACAGGCTGGCGCTCAATCCACGGAGCCACACCAGCCAGAGCTAAAAAATATATATTTTTTAAAGTAATAACGGATAATTGTCACTCCGAGCTCCCTATACAATGGTAGATTCCTGTTTGCAGGCAAAATCAATGTGGATAACTCACTTAAAAATGCCCTTGTCCTTGGAGAAGCATAGGGAAGCCCTTCAGTTTGTAACATTAAATCTTTCACGTAACTTAATTCCCTAAACCAGTTTTAAGGATTATAACATTTCATTGGCACTATTTAACATTGTAAATGGTATACATAAAACAAGGAAAATATGTCAGACATCACACACATTTAAAACCCTCAGAACCGTGGATAAGTTGGAATTACTATGAATAGCGCCCATGGTTACACAGGCTTCATGATGGTGTGAAAATATATAATACTCTCGATCCAGGTTTGGGTTTTTTTTATTGTTTACACTCAGCCAGTTCTACATTCATAAAGGATTCTGAGCTGATCACAAGCTAGATCATTCTCCTAAAGAAACCGCAGGGTTACCTGATTCGACCTTTACCTGGGCATCAGCCAGCGTCGCGCCCTGCTAGGGTTGGCCCCGGGCTGTGCCCCGGCTGTTTGGCCCTTAGTGACCCCGAGATTCCTGTTCTGCTCACGCTTCTGCCCCTCCCGACAGGAAAGACATTTGCAGGACACAACTCAGGTGAGTGTGGAACAGGAACCATGTCACAGGAAGCAGGCAGTGACTCCTGTAGTATCCGGTGGTAGAAACGGCGTTACCATGGAAATGGCATCGTTAGAGTGGGCTTCCTCGCACGTGGCAGGAGGAACTTTGGGGGCTGGATTGTGCTCGGTGCTCAGGGCATCCTATGTACCATAGACGCTGATGGACAGCCCTGGTGGGGACCAGCTTTATCCTTTATTGGAACCCGCTGCCATAGATAGAAAGGTAAGTGGTTCAGTAGGTACGAAGGGAAACGGGCGTAGGAATAGATATATTCGGAAGGATGGTGGATAATAGAGAGACATTGATAACGGGTGGATAAATAATAGATGGATCATGGATAAATGATTAAATAGATAGATAATGGGTGGATCGATAGATATAGATGGGCACTGGATGGATAGATAGATGATAACAGATTAGATAGATGACAAATAGTTATATATGGACAACGGGCACTTAGAAACATACATCGATGCATATTATCTCCCATGCAAAGATCTGAGGCTGTTCACATCACCCAAGGGATGTCTGTGCCCAGTGACTCCCTGATGTGGGGCGCTCTGTGCACTGTGGGGTCCCTCCTCTGTACCCACTGGGTGCCAGGAACACCCTCAGCCCCCAGCGGTGACAACCACAAATGTGTGTAAACATCCTGAAGACTCCCCGGGGGGTGCACTGGCCCCTGGTTGAAAACCATGCTGTTAAATGAGACTTGGGTGTCAGGGACAATTTGAGGGTCACTCACCGTGAAAGCCCAGCCAGGACAGAGGAAAGGCGTCAATGACGAGTGGCACTGTGACGTTGACAGTGAGGTTGATCTTTGCACGGCTGCTAGACCTGAACTCAGAGGCTCATTGTCCCAGCTGGAGAAGAAGACACAGCATAAGAGGGTGGACTCTTGTCATGCTGCCCCTTTACAGGGTTAGAGATACCAGGCGGAAAAATTGCAGACACATGCACGCCATGGGACAGACAGACAGTGGGATTCTGAGCAAAGAACGAAATAGGGAGCAAAGAGGGGCTGGTTCTTCTGTGATGAACGTGCAAAGGGCCATGGCCGGTGGCCTCTCATTCCAGTGAAAATAATAAATGATAACAAAATCAATGAACATTCAATTCTTTCCTGCTAGTCCTTCCCTAGTTTATTTTTCTCCGTAGCACCGAGCACTTCCTAATGGCTTATACACATTTCTTCTTTATTTATTTTTACTCTCCCTCTGTCCACGGGGACAGGAAACGTGGTCTTTGCTTTTAGTTCGGCAAAGCTGAGAGCTGCCTCCCTGGTGCCTAAAATAGTCATTACTGTACGGAAGGTGCCTGATGCAAAGAAAACCGTGTTATTTACGGCTTCCAGGAGCTATGCATGGACTCGCTGTGTTTTTGTTCCCAATAATGGTTATTACTCTAATTTATGGATAAGATGCAACGTGGATCAGCTACCCAGTTGCTTCAAATAAGACAACTTAATGTTTTCTGCATTTTGTGTGCTATGACCAATACTATATAAAATGCACAGCGTGTGTGTGTGTGTGTGTGTGCAAAGTGTGTGCAAGCACTGTGTGTTTGCATGAATGCGTATGTGTGTGCAAAGTCAGTTCCAAGAAAACAAGTTGCCGGAACAAAAGAATTGAAGGAGGACCAGGCATTGTGAATCGTAATCCAGAAATACCATATCAGTTTAACCCATTGGCAATGAACAAAATTCCTTCAGATCTTTGTCCACAGCCAGTTTAACCAACATTTACAGTCTTGGTAACTGACTTTGTTTAACAAAGTAACATCTCCGTATTTGTAATCCACCTTTTCTTCCTGGTGCAATTCTTAAAAACATTTTTACATGTTTTCAACGTCTGCGTGTCTTTGCAATTGCTCTGCTTTGCCCAGTATTTAATGAGTGGGTTTCATGGGAAGTTCTGTGGGGCTCCTGTTATAAGCCTCACAGATTACGGAGGGATTTTTTTGTTGTTGTTTCAAAGCAATTTAAGACACACGAGAAGTCGCAAATGCAAAGCAGAGTCCCTGTGGACTCTCATCCAGCATGTCTCTAAGACAGCATTTTTTATACCTTGAGACGTGGTCAAAACCAGAACTAGACTGCCTGCAACTTGAAAATATTGCTCAGTTAATTGCATTTTTTCCAGTCTTCTCTATAGAATATAACTTTAAGTAACATATAAAAATAAATTGGCATGGTTTTACTCAAAATATTTATGGATTTTTGTCTATTTAACACATGGATGGACATTGTTTTTGCTCGAAATACTTGCAGTCAAGGGTGCCACGGTTTGGAGCAAAAAGTTATCAAGAAATCACTATGGGTTCCACCTCAGCAACCCTTCACCCTCCGAACTTAGCAACTGATGGCCTCATGCAGAGTGTCATTGTTATTTTAGCTTATCAGGGCCAAACAAAACATTTATCCATGTCATTTTTCACAAGCGTCCCGTTTGTGTTCCAGAGTCTAGTTGTTGGGATGAATACCCATCAGTGTGTAGATTGGAACGCTTCCTGCGACATTTGAAAGTAAATTAGCTGATGCAGAGAAGCCCAGTATTGTTCTTCTTGCCAATTATGCCGAACAATAGGGACCCTGCCCTGAACTAGGTTTCTGCCTTCTGTTTGGTGTTGGCGTGAAAGCTGAGAGCGGAAAGCTTTTCCCTCCTCAATTTACATGTCGCCTTCTGGGTCCTCTCTCTCCCTTTCACCACCTTCAGGTGGCTCAGGGTTTTTCCTAGAGGGACTCTCGATTTTCTCTCTGCTATTTATTTTTCTGTCTGCGACCAGCATCGAGGTCACGCCGAGAAAGCCGTTCTGTGGCTTGCAGAGTGTAAAGCGTCCCTTACCTATCATATTCCTGCTAGCCTCTTGGGCGTCGAAGAGAGTATTGATCGCTGCAGAAGCGATAAATACATTGAGAAGGTCTTAGGCTGGGGAGCGTGGGTCAATCAGTTGATGGAAACAAATCCCCGGCTTTGAGCCACTGCCAATGGCTGGGGTGTAAATACTTCCACGGTGACCGATCCCAAGGTACCAGCAACTGAGAAATAAGTTCGCAAAACCCTTTATCGCAGTCCTGTTTTATTTATTTACTTTTTATTGTTGATGCTATTACAGATGCCCCCATTTTCCTCCCCTTGGCCTGCGTCTACCCTCCCCTGGTCCGCTTCCCCTGCATCCACACCACACACCGCTGTCTGTGTCCGTGGGTCCAGCGTGTGAACTCTTTGATCGCTTCCCCTTCTTCCCCTCAGTCCCTCCCACCTCCCCTCTGACCCCTGTCAGTCTCTCCGTGGTCCATGACTCTATTTCTGTTCTGTGTGTCTGTTTACTTTCCTCATTAGATTCCATTAGGTACAAGTGAGATCATCCGGTGCTTGTCTTTCTCTGGCTGATTCACCAATCTGTAGACTAGTGCAGATCAGTGTGGAAACAGCGTGGAATTTCCTCAACCAACCAAAAATGGAACTGCTGTTCGACCCAGAGATGCTGCTCGCTACTGGGGTTAGATCAGAAGAATCCCGAAATGCCAATCAAAGACACGGCACGTACCCCGAGTTCTTTGCAGCACTATTTACAATTGACAAGATCTACCAACAGCCCAAGTAAGTGCCCATCAGTAGATGAGTAGATAAAAACAAAAAAACCTGTGGTCCATTTTCACAATGGCATCCAACACAGCTATAAAAAGAAAGGATGGGAAATGTTAGCCTTGGCCATTGCGGTCCTCTTTCGAGAGCTGGAAAAAAAACCCAAAAAACCCAGCTCTTGGACGTCTGGAGGGACAAGGAAGAACCCACCATTCTCTTCCTCTTCCTCTTTTCCTGCTTTTGAGGCACCCTTAAGGGCCCATCGGTAGGGAGCCAGGGAAAAATGGCAGGGCCACCCTGCCCAGGGAGGTACCGATGTCTGACTACTATACAAGCCCTTCATGTGTGCGTTCCCAGTATTTTAAGTGGAAACATTTACACCCAAGTGAAATTTTAAAAAATGCCTCACCCTTTCTCTCTCCTCCTCCACGTTCTACCAGAGATCCTGATTCACATCGCTGTGTTTTGATCCTTCAGCTTCCTCCGTGTCTTGGTGCTTGGGATTCCAGCGGTCAGCTCCGCCCTGGCATGGTCGTGTTGGGGACACAGTTATCAACAGAAGTTCCTCACACAGCTTCTTCAGCCCCTAACACAGTATCTGATCTGCACCTGTCTGGCTGGAGCCCTGACAGGTTGCCTCCCGTTGGGGATGAGCAGGTGTTGGTAGACTACAGACATCGTCACAAGTCCCTCTCAGCTTGGCACGCCTTGCCAGGCACAATTCCCCGCTGGGCATTCTTATTGCCACTGTGTGAATTCATGGCTCCACTTCCTCCTTTGAAAGGGGTAGTGTTAGATCAAGTACCTCGCTTTTTACGGCGGCATCCTTGTGATTGCGCATGCTACAACCAAGAGTCAAAAAGCGAGACATCACAATTCTTAGAAATAGGTGCAGGGCTCCTTTGAAATCGGAACCATCGGGAAATTGCAGTTATTCCAAAATTCCATCCCAATAATTACAAGTCCCCAGGGCATTTTGCAAGTTGGGTCTCTCTACCGGGCAATTACAGGTCATCAGGAGAGATTAGACTTTTATGGGGCTCCGTAAAAGGAAAATAATAATCATTAGGATTATTCTGTGATTCCATGAATTCTTTTTTTTTTAAGGAGGGCCAGCAGATGGGAACACAGCTCGTTATTTTATAAACGCCTCATGACGGATAACTTCAGAGTCTCTTTTCTGGGTTATAATGTGGTGCCTGTGAGTTCCGACAAACTCACACGTTTTAATTGACTTTAGAATGTTCCGGAAGTCAGAGGCAACTTTTGCTTCTAAAACACACTTCTATCCCACGACAAGTCCTCACTCATGTGTTTCAAAGAGGTTGTTCTCGTTTTCGTTCTGTCTGGGCTGAGATCTGAGTCAGGAAATTGACGCTGGGTGAGGTGCAACCTGCTTCTGAACTGCAGACGTGCCCCAGAGAAAGGGGACTCCGTGTCTGAGTGCAAAAACACAGGGGCGTGAAGTCACATTGTGCGTTAACAAGACCTGGGGAAGTGGTCTGAGACACAAGAAAATCGGTGTTTAATGGAGCGTCGGGGAAGGAGAATAATGGGGCAATTCTTTTTCAAAGCCAGTTCAACCGAACAATTTGGCCAACTGTTCATAGAGAATGAACGCAGCTTACAAAGAGTATTTACCAGCTGAAGAAACATTTGACGTCTGCGTTAAGTACCACAGTACCCCTAAAAGCACTGAAATGGTAACAGAGAATGCCAACGCCATTTAAAAAATATATAATCCAAGTGAAACACCCAAAAACACCCTTTGAAGGCATTCCTCATCTCGGATTTGTTAAGACACACTCGTAACTGAAATTCTGTTCCCCACCCCCACCGACTGGCTTGAACAACAATAAGGAAAAAAGACTGAAGAGGTCACGGCCAACACAGAGACCAGAACCAGAGCTCTAAGTCCAGCACACTGTGCACGTGGAGCCCATGGATGGGACCAGACATGAGAGATTTTCATAGTCCTCTTGACAAGCATTAGCTGTTTCCAGGAATGAAGTGATGCTAAACGCCTCCCAGGCTGCCAGGACAACGCGGTGGAGATAAATCTTTTTAGCATCAGCAGTAGATCCTGTAATTACGGATAATGCCTGTTGAGTGTTGGTTTTTTTTCCAGGGCTTTGGGAGAAAATAAATAAAGGCAGGCATCGTGTTCCCTCTGTTAGCGATGGTAACCAACCCACACAGGGACACAGACAAGCCCACTCACACACCCGTGGTTACGTAACAATAGAAGCAGGACCCACAAGCCCCGTGGTTTTTCCGTGAGTCACCCATCGGCTACCTGGGCCTGGACACCATTCCACAAAGCTTGGCCCTTCCAATGCCAAAAGCCATTCTCACCGTTTGGGGGCAGGGCTGAAGACACGGTCAGAAATAACTATTGAGTGCTTTCTCGATCTTCTAAAAATAGTTTCTGTTTGGATCCGAGGAGATCATTCAGAACCACTGAAGTGAACTCTTTTTTCCTGCTTATGGCCAAGCTGGTGTTTGGCCTCTTTTATTTATCAAATCCTCTGTCTCCTTTACAAATGAGTAGCCATGGAAACGGGGCTTAGGATTCTAAATTCTTGACTCTCCCATCATCCCCCCGGGGATGTCTGATGTAGGAGCCATTAGCAGGCCCGGTTTGCACGTCAGGATTCCCATCTAGCTCAGCTCTACCCAGCTAGCTTGATACTGGAATTCCTCACACGGTCTAGATTCCCAAATAGGCTTTGCTGGCTTCTTTGCACCTTTCCCATCCACTGGTCCCTGCCCCTCAAAAGGTTTGAGCCCTCCACACCTGTTAGAAGCCTGCCAATCAGAGCATCTCCTTAGTGAGGTCTTGCTTCTAAGACAGTCTCAGTCAAGGCCCTGATTCTCAGCAAGGCGTTGGGACACAGGCCACTTCCTTCCCCTAGATGTAGAGAATGGAAAGCAACTGGCTGGATTTCAAACACTGAGGATGGGACCAAGGGCTCCTCCATCTGTAAGCTGTGCTCTGAGACCCACGGGAATTTATCTCTGAGTGATACTCCTCTCCTACGCGATGTCCTTGTGGGTCTACTTGCAAACCGCCGGTGCTGATGGTCAGGGGGGCAGACGGCCCCTTGGCATGTCATCCGAGATCGAGGTAAGCCCCCCATGTTGTCAACAAGAGTATCCTTTCAAGGACGACAACTCAGTACGTCTCCACCGCCCAACACGGTGCTGTGGCACCAACAGCAACACGCCAAAAAACAAACACAGCTAAGCGGTCCTTCTGAGCCCATAAAGGCACAGTTGCCAGAGAAAGCGCAGGCTGCTCAGTTTGAATTTGGGGTAAATTATGAATGGTTTTGAAAAGCATCATTGCACCCCCTGTAAATGTGGGATACGGTGAGACTGCTGGTGAGCATACATCCCACACCATCGTGCACAGAATGCTGTTACAAATTGGTTCTGACCCATGAATAATCTCTAGGAGTCACCATATGCTTTCACTCAAAAGGGATGTGTCTAAATAGGATCGAGTTCAAGAAAACAAATCTTAACAGGGAAGAGGACAAGGCTCTCATTCATTCAAGAAGAGGAGACTGGCAGACAAAAGACACTGTACTTTAAAATATTGCAAAAGAAAAATGGCACTGTAAGGAAATTCGCGCAGGATGTCCTGATGGCTCTCTGTGACAATGTCATGCTCTCGTCAGGGTGGGCTTTGACCCCAGAGTCAGCAAATCTCGTCATGTCAGAGAGGAAAAACTATGTTGGGTGTGCATTTTGGTTGCAGCTGGCTGTTCTCTGAGCCCTTTCTCTGCAGACATATGATGCTCCACCTGAGAACCCCCCAAGTGATTTCAGCACTGTCTCCAGTACCTGCCAGACGGTGCTTCTGTCCCATTAGGAAAAGTTTCATCCTATTTCCATTTGTTTAGACTCTCACGTGTCCCCCTGCGGTTACAGCGGATTTACATATTATTTCACGTCGAAAAACAAACACCAGATTCGCTTCCTACTGTCTTGTAGGCTTTAGAATAATAAGAAAAAGGGTCTTTCCTGAGCATCTAATATTGACACAGGTGGGGTTTATTTCTCTGGGCAGAAGACAGCATTTTGAATTAAGACATCTAATGAGTTTCCTTTTTCTCTCTTTCTTTTTTTCTGGTGGGATTTTATTTTGGGAGAACAATACCCCAGAAAGCCAAAGGCTACGATCCATGCAAGGGAGGCCCAGATCAGAAAGGCACAGGAGTTTTGAAGAAAGTCCGTTTTCCCCAATGCAAGTCTCCACACAGGAGTTGCAAACACAGTGGGATGTGTGGCATGTGGCTATGAAATGGCCAAGGAACAAAAATGTTTGCGTCCACAGGACTTTAACAACAGCAGAGTTTTACTTCGATTCCAGAAAGGAGATAAGATGAACGCTAACCACTATGTCTTTTTAGGGAGTAGTGCCTGACTTCCTTCCTTTTTTCTTCTTAAACAGAGTTGCTTATTTGTGGACTGTAACAAAGTAAATGAACAAACAAGGCAGAAAGACACGCATTAGTACAGAGAACAAACTGGTGGTCACCAGATGGCAGGAGTTTGGGGGGAAAGAGCTGGAAAAGCAGAAAAGATTGAGAAGTACAACTTGATCCTCACTAAGGCTTATACCACGCATTTGTTACACTATTATCGACTATAGTCCCCAGACTCTACTTTATGTCTCTGTGACGATGAATTCTATAAATGTCTCACCACTGTGCTCTACGCCTCAAAGTCAGATAAAATGATGCTGAAGAGCGGCTGTACTTGAAAAGTTTAAAAATAAAATAAAAATAGCCCTGGCCGGTGTGGCTCAGTGGATTCAGTGCTGGCCTGAGAACCAAGGGGTCCTCAGTTCGATTCCCAGTCAGGGCATGTGCCTGGGTTGCAGGCCAGGTCCCCAGTAGGGGGCACACTAGAAGCAACCACGCACAAACATTTCCCTCTCTTCCTCCCTCCCTTCCCCTCTCTCTAAAAATAAATAAATAAAACATTTTACAAAAAGAAAAAGAAGTACAAACTGCCAGTTACACAATCACAGGATATAAAATTCGGCAAAGGGAATAGTCCATAATATTGTAAGAACTATGCACGGGGCTGAGCAGGCCCTAGAAATATTATAAGGATGTGAATGTCTAACCACTCTGTGTCCCCCTGAAATGAATATGACGATGAATGTCCATTGTGACTACAAAATGAATCTTAATAAAGGAACAAAAGTGGAAGAAGGGGGAAGATGTCTGGGAAGTACCCAGGGTTCTGCTGGGAGGATGATGACAGAACAAACCACAGCCAGGGCACCTGGGATGGGAGGCAGGAAGTGCCTGGTGCATTTTCCAGCAGGAAGTTTTGGGGGCCCTGAGATTACTTCTCTTCCTGCAGTCAGGACATCCATACATAGCGACCAGCGGCACCTTCATACTCTTCTCAAAGTTCTGCCACTCGATGGTCGCCCATGTCAGCTTTCCCTAGAAGTTTGTACTCTGAAATGCCACGCCAGAGGGGCAGAGAAATGGGGATTCTGTTACCTGGTTTCCTTTTCTTCTCTGACACACCTCCCGGACCACGGAGACCTCTGGGTTTGGGGGCGCCGGCACGTAGATGTGGTTCTAAGGAGCCAAAGGAAGCTTGTACCAGTAATAATGGCATAAGTTCTCCTTTCGGTTACCTCCCAGGTATGCTATTTCACGACCAAAGGACACCACGCTTTAGCTTCTTGCTCAATAAGATGTTGACTTTTTCTAACCTCAGGACATGGCAATATCTACGGTGGGTGTAACCCCCCAACCCCCAAATTCTTACAGAAGAGTGCAAGGTGATACGTCTCGGATACTCCCCTTGGTGTTGGGAAGTCAAAGCCGAGGCAGGCAACCATTACCACACAAAACTCCTACACGGCGTTGGATTCACACCACGTCCAGCTATGAAGCAGAATGGTTGGCTATTAGCAACATGATTAGGTCTTACAAGCATTTTGTTGAGTGCGACACATTCAGAAATAGAATGAGATTTATAGCGCGACACTATTTATACAAATGAGAACCAGAGGCAACTCCACATAGTTTATAACCCAC
The DNA here is from genome assembly GCF_021234435.1 of Artibeus jamaicensis. Classification (NCBI taxonomy): domain Eukaryota; kingdom Metazoa; phylum Chordata; class Mammalia; order Chiroptera; family Phyllostomidae; genus Artibeus; species Artibeus jamaicensis. The sequence continues at coordinate 2,535,732 of NW_026521989.1, forward strand.
AGGCATTATTATTAGGGACACATGTCAGAGAGATTGAAGCAGGGAGGGGGGTGGCGTGGATTGCCAGGGAAAGATTATCAACAAGACAAAACCTTGCCTTGGTTGACGGCGATGGTGAGTCCGATGGTAAAGAATGATTATCTCCATTCTTGGTGCAGAGGTCCAAGAAGGACCTCAACAACCAAAATGTGTGAGTCCCCGCAGTTTGGCCAGGTAAGCACAGGGGGATGAGGAAGAAAGATAGAGCTGAGCACAGGCAGGAGGTGAGGACAGCGTGGTGCACAAGAGTCAGGGTTTCTTCATCTTCATCTTCACCAGCATTTCGGAGTGGATCATTTGGTCTTGTGGGAGACTTCCCTGTGCACTGTGGGGTCTTGAGCAACATCCCTCAGGAGTGCGGGCAGCCTCGCCAGTGGTGACAACCCGAAACATCACCAGGCATTGTCCCCTGTCCTCTGGAAACAGGGGCAGAATCCTTCCTGTTGAGCACGGCTGATGGAGGGGAGAGCGACATGGTGGGAGGTAGGTGGCCAGTGAGGGGAGTAGTCATGGTGCCTTCCAAAATATTCCGGGTGGTGTTTGAACCATCTGTAGAGAATGTGCAAGCTGCCGGTCATGTCCACTCACGGCCCAGATTTGGGAGGGCGGACACGGCGTATGAAGCCCAGCCCACTATTTCGTAATGTCCGGCATGTTCTATTTGTTGACGTTCCATCACGGGTATTTCTGTCCATTGAATTAAGGTTCCGAATTAATGGATTATTTCCTTGTTATTTATTTACAGTCCATGGGTTTCTTTCATGTTTGGGCTTGGGTCTTCTATGAACTCAGAAAAGTTTTCTTCTAGTATTTCTTCTATGATTTCTTTCGGTTGAAGAGGGTCAGAGTTTTTGTGTGCGTTGGCCAGAACTGTTCTCCGTATTCAAATGAAAGAACAACAAACTTGCTACCATTCTGCTTGCAGTAAACTTTTTCCTCCGAGTTTCATATTTCCCGAATGCATCTCCTGCTTCATGAATATGAGGCATTATAGGGCGTGATCTGACCTTCTCCACATCTTGAGAATTTTTACTCTCCTCTGTTGGGGTTTGCATGTCTACACCCCCAGTCCCGGTTTGAAAATACTTTGCGTGCTTTTGCAAGGCATGTGTTTCAGAAACAGCCATTTTTCTCTTTTTTTCCAGGAAACCTGTTTCTGGAGAGACCTGGGGTTTTTTTTTTTTCTTCTATTTATGGAATGAATTGAAAGAAGGCTCAGCTGGTATCGCCAACACTCATTAAATATATACAGCTATTCCAGCCTTTGGGTGTCTGAGTTCCTACTCCATTGTTCGTCCTTTAAACTTCCACATATCCCCTTCATTGCAGCTTTTTAAAATTTAATCTTTATTGTATTTTTTCCATTACCATTTAGTCCCCTTATATCCCACCCCCTGCAATCACCACACTGTTCCCCAGGTTCACGAGTCTCTTTTCCTTTTTGCTCAGTCCCTCCACCTCAATTCCCCGCCCCACTAGCTGTCATCTGCTCTCCATCTCTGACTTCTGTCTCTGTTTTGCTTTATTAGTTCAGCTTGTTCATTAGATTTCACATATGAAGAAAATCATATGGTATTTGTTTTTCTCTGACTGGCTTATTTCTCTTAGCATAATGCTCTCCATGTCCATCCATGCCGTTGCAAAGGGTAACATTTTTTCTTTTTTTGTGGCCAAGTGGCATTCCACCATGTAAATATCCCGTAGTTGTTTTATCCATCCACCCACCGATGGACACTTGGGCTGCTTCCCTATCTTGGCGATTATAAATAATGCTGCAACAAACATTGGGGTGCTTATGTCCTTTAGAATTGATGTTTGGGGTTACTTCAAGTGGATCCCCAGAAGTAGGATCAATGGGTCAAAAATCAGTTCCGTTTTCAATTTTCTGAGGTGTCTCCATACTGTTTTCCACAGGAGCTGCCCCGGTCTGCATTCCCACCCACAGTGTACGGGGGTTCCCCCCTCCCCACATGCAGGCCAGCACTTGTTGTTTGTTGATTTGTCTCGGATGGCCATTCTGATTGGTTCAAAGTGGTATCTCATAGTGGTTTTTATTTGCATCTTTCTGATGATGGTGACAGTGAGCATCTTTTCATATATCTATGGGTCATCTGTATGTCCTCTTTGGAGAAGTGTCTACTCAAGTCCTTTGCCCATTTTTTAAATCAAGCTGTTTGCTTTCCTGATGCTGAGTTTTGTAACTACTTTATACATTTTGGATATGAACCCCTTCTCAGATGATGTATTGGTGAATATGTTCTCCCACTCTGTGGCATTTCAGTTTGATTTGCCAGATTCTAAAAGGCACACATGCTTTGGCATTTTGGTAAGGTTATTTATGATGTTCTCACAGCAGCTTCTGGGAATCTGTGGGCTAACGTCACCCATCTCTTGCTTTCTAAAATTATACCCAGAAGTCAGTGGTATTTCTTTGTTAACGCCTCCCAACAACATTCTAAATTATGTCAACTTCTCTTTTTACATGTATTCTACCACCAAAGACGGTAAGACCCAACGATTACTTGTCTAACTTAATTCACGTTACAAAAGGCGATTTTCCTGAAAAGTAAGCGGCAGGCCAGATCAAGAAAACACCCCACATTAGCCTTGTACTCAAGCGAAAATGGGCGTGTGTGTGTGGTGGGATCCTCGTGAGCAAAAAAGTTGGTGATGCCCACAGGGAGGAAATTACGTCCACAAAGATCATCGGCTAAAGAAAGAGTAAGACCCCAAAAATAACACGTTTGGAAAGAGCGTTCTTCTTTTCTTGCAGGTCGACACTCTTCGTGGCCCATTCGGTGACCGTTGTGGGCTGAGACGTTAACCTTGAGAATATCAGCTGCAGGGGTGGACCCCTGAGAAAATGATTACACACAGAAAAACGTGCTGGACGCTTCTAACCGCAAACAGCTGTGCCTTGCAAACCTCTGGGTGCTGGCCACTAATTTTCCGAATCTTAGGTGTGGCTCTTCCAGAAAAAGGCAGCATGCTGACATTATTATAAACTTGTCTTGGGAAAGGACAGGGGCCAGATGGAAATGGGGAGACCTAGTACGGACTCCAAATATTTCCCCGGCTTTGCGGTGGGTTGCAGTTTATTGGCCTGGGAGAGCTTGAGCTGCACCGTCTGCTTTTCCCACCAGCTGCAGCTCCAGGGTGTGAACCCCACAGGACTCTTCTGAGGCTGCAAAGGGCTCCGAGTCGCACAGAGAACATGAATGGGCCCACTGCTCTGGGGAAGCATGAATTCTTACCTGCCAGGACAAACACGCATTGTTATAGGTATGCCAACAATCAGGGTAAACTCACCGAAATCTTTCAAGAGGCTGTACTGGGGTCGGATGAACCCACGATCAGCGATGCTGGTTTTAGAGAAGGGACCTGTCTTTTTTCCTTTCTCTTTTCTAATCCCCACCTGAGGATAGGTTTATTGATTTTAGGTAGAGAGAGAGAGAAGTATCATTGTAGCATAGAAACATCAATCTGTGGCTTCCCATATGCTCCCTGACTGGGAACTGAACCCATAACCCTCTGGTGCCCAGGACGACGCTCCAACCAACTGAGCCACCCGGCCAGGGCACACACGAAATATTTCCTGATGGCCTGACAACCACAGTGAGTGTCTCACTTCTCTCAAGAGGGTCACAGTTGGGGAAGACTTCTAAAGATTCTAAGGATTAAAAATGTATCGTAAAAGCCAATACGAACTGGGTTTTGGCCCAGTTCAGCTATACGGCGTGCCTTTGGGGTTCCAAGCAGATCGCTGTCTGGGTAGGAGATTTGTTTTCCTTTAGTATGACCCCCAATCCCATAGCTCATGGTTGATATAGGACATGCTCCACCTTTCATCTGGAATGATGGGGTGATGAACACGTGTGCTGTTATTACACGGAAGCCCGTGAACACCAGACTCCCAGCAGAGTAACTGAGTGGGTTCTCGGGCTCACCAAGGCCATGCCTGCCTTGGCCTCGCAGTTGGAAGCCATTGACGTTGGACACCAAGGTGTCAGGTTCCACATTCAGCGGCGGACGCGTGGGCGCCAAGACCCAGAGCACAGGAAGGCAACACATGGCCCAGCCTCGTGCAAGTCTGAGCAGCAACTACGGTTGGCTGGGGCTTGAATTGTGATACCTCATTGGAAATACAGGTTGCTCTAAAATTATAGCATCAAATATATCTTTATAGAATGAGGAGTGGAAAGAAAGTCAGGCCAAGTAATCTTTTCCTCATTCGGTCCAGGCACCGACGCACGGATTCTGAAAGGCTTGGAACGTCACATTCCAATAATGAGGATTTTTAGCTAAAACTTCCAATGTGGACTTACCTGGGCCACAACCTCATATAATTTTCAGATAATGTCTTATCCATCTAGGACCATCTTTATAGATGTAGAATGTGTAAACACATGGAGAGAAAAAAAATCTACTCACCACTGGGTATTAACATACAGTGTAGAATTAACACTAAAAAAAAATGTAATAGGTGTAAAAAAAAAACCTAAAACCAGTTTAAGTCTTCTCGAAGTTTTCATGATCATCCTAAGGTGGATTTCAACAGGTATCTCTTAGTTTTAGGAACAAAGATCTCAAAAATGGGTCTTTTCTCACACACATCATTATTATTGACTTATCCTTCCAGTGACCAACCATCCACACCATGGGAACCAAATGGTTCACTTTTCTGTGAATCTACTTCACAAGTTGCTTCGTTCACAAGATGAATTGACTCGCCCTGTTCATTCTCCATGTGTTTGTGCCCAAAGAAAACCTTCGTTTATTTTTATTTTGTACTCTTCACCCAGGATATGTTTATTGGTTCTAGAGAGAGAGGGAAGGAGGGAGAAAGAGAGAGAGGGAGGAACATCCATCATTTGTTTACGATACACACCCAGACCGGGTGTTGAACCTGCAACCGACATCTGTGCTCTGACTGGGGATGGAAGCCACCACCTTCTGGTGCCTGAACATCACTCCCACCCACGGAGCCACGTGGCCAGGTCACCAAGGCCACGTTTCAGTGCAGTTTGAAGTAAATGTCTTCCCACCAGCATTTCTTGGGCTCTCCTGCCAGGAGTCCATACTGTGGGGGCCCAGGTGCCCTCCACCAGCTCCTAGGCCCCCTTCTGTCTTATTTCTTCACCAGCCCATGAACGCCCGGCAGATACCAGTGACAGCCCAGGCCCGAGAGTCCCCCACAGAAGCCACTGGTGACACAGCCCGTATCTGAGAACACTTCTTCTTCCAGACACATGGGGCCCAGATGGAGCAGCCCCTCCCGCATCCGTCCCCCAAATTTGCTTCTGCTGCAGAAATTAATGTTCCAACGATGAGAGTTAATGGGGATTCTATTTATAGCCTGCAGCTTGAGAGGAACTGTGCCGAGGGGATGACCTCAGTCATTAAGTATACACACGTCTTCCCAATGCGGGTGCTCGGGGCAGGGATATCATGGGGGGCAGTGGCTCCATCCCTGCCTGAGGCTTCCCAGTGGGGCATGTGGCAGGTTCTTCCTGAATGCCCCATCGACAGCTCCCTGTAAAGAGATTGTCCTACATGTGGACAGGATGCGAGATACTCCTTTTCTTTTTCCAGAGCTTCTGGGTTTTGCTTACGGGTTTACTTATGGGAGGAGATCTGATTTTGTCGAGTAAGGAATCTCCGGGTCAGGAAAAAGGTTGATGAGAACCTAATCAACCAAACAAACAAGCAAGCAAAATAGAACCAGAGACATTGAAATCAAGAACGAAGTGACAGTAACCAGAGGGGAGGCGAGAGGGGATAATGGGGGAGTGGGGGAAGGGTTTTCAGGGACACGTATAAAGGACACATGGAGACAAGCAAAGTGGGGGTGGAATCAGGGGAGGGGAGTAAAAATGGGGAGTGGTGGTGGGGGAAATGGGGACAACTGTATTAGAACGACAATAAAAAGGAAAAAGGGAAAAGATTGAGTAAAGTGTAGACTGCAAAGGAAACTCGAATATCCATCCATACATATATATATATATAGTATTACGTAGACCAGACTGGTTACGGGTTCACTTCTTCTGCTTTTGTTGTAGATACAGTCAGTCAGGGTCTCCGGCTTGCGTCCTGCGGGGTACATCTTCTACCGTGTGTTGTTGAAAATCACAAAGGTCATGGCGGTGTGTGGTGGTAGCCCCCCAAAAGAAGGTGGGTCCCCTGTGGTGAGCGCCCGTGAGGGAGTAGCCCAGCCGACACCCGTACCAACGGCCAGACATAGGACTTGACCCTGGCCTGGGCCATCCATCCGTCCTCGACCCAAAGACAAGGGGCTGTTATCACACACAGAGGGGACCCCTAGAAAGACCCCTGCCCCAAGCGGAGCCCAGTCTAAATTGCCGACCCACCGAAAGGAAGGGAGATGGTGATGGCTTTTAGCTATCAACTGCTAGGGCTCCTGAATGAACAAACACCTTATTTCTTGGACATGTGGAGGCTCACACACTGCTGTCAATAATGAACTTCAACGTGGAAGGACAGCTTACCACTGTGGGTCTGGAAGGGACCAGGGGGCCCAGCAGAGTTTGAGCACAGGTGGTGGCTGGTTTTAGTTGCTGGACACTGTTGGGAGGGCCACAGTCTTTTCAAGTGGATGATTCGTGGACCCGACTGAGGCTGAGCTTGGGTTTCCAACAGGAATTCCCTTAGAACCAGGGAAGCTGGGCACCATGGCGGGAATTTATGTTTTAGACAGTATTTTGTTTGTTTATGTCTTGGCTTGGGTACAGGACAAGGGCTTTGCTGCTTAATCTGATGTCATGACTCCATCATCATCCTTTCACTGTCTCCCCCGCAAAAGCCCTGAAAATGTAAACAGCACAGATTCCGTATTGTGTAAAGAACATTGACATGACCTTCCTCCTTCCCATACATTACCAGAGTTTTGTTGGGTATAGTGACTCTGAGCCGCAGTGAAGACTTTTAAACGTTTCTCTTTGGATGATGGCTATGTTTCACTGGTCTTCTCATTCCTAATCCTTCATCTTCATAACGGTTAAACACTTGCAGGATCCAAGGAAGGATCCGTCAATCTGTTTCTGATTTATTTTATATTAACTCACTGAATTTTTTTTGTATGTACAAGAAGTCTTCTGGGAGTATTTAATATACTATTTTGATCTTGGTTTGCTAAAAGCATGAACTTATATTTTTTTCCCCTCAGGGTAGAAATCTGGAAGAGATTTAAATTATGATCAAAACAGCAAACTCATGAAGTTTGAATGGTTTCTAATCTTGGAAAAAAAAAAGAATTTCTTCAGTTTTCATTCTTTTAGAAGAAAATTAGATTTCACCCCCCTGGCTTGCACACAGTATCCACACTTTCTCCCCCTCCCCACCCCCTTGCATAAGTTTCAATTTTACAAAATGCATTGATTTGCCTACCAACCCTATGGACCCTCATTAAAACATTTCAAAAATATGTAAATCATGTAAATGATCATTTAAACCATTCTCCCCCCCTGGCATAGGCAGATGATTAAAAGACGTATAGAATTTAAGCGTGGTGGTAGTTTTTCCAAGAGACCTCAGCCATGCCCCTTTCCACCAGAAAACCAGAACACAACCAGTGAAGGAGCCCATAGATAAAAATTGAGTTTACATCGAGTTCCCTCTACCCGGGGGACAGCTGGAGGATTAGAGAGACACAAAACGTCTCCCCCGAATCACTAATGAATATCGGAAAGTTTCCCCAGCACACCCCAATATGTGCACGCGTGTGCCACAAGGCATCGTGAAGAAACACGCTCAGCTCCCTTGGCCTGACAGAAGCAGATGCATCGGAACCGCAGCTGGGGGAAGCCGGCTTGGAGATCCTCCCCGGGACGTGTCTTTGATGGCTCATTATGCTGAAAGGGTCCTTAGGAACGAGCTGCTTTTCAGCATCTCCTTTCAGCCGCTCTTCGGAGCCGAAAACCAGCCCCCTCCCTGTTGGTGGTCAGTTGCTAGAGGTTGTCCCTAATTTAGGATGGCCTCCGTGGGAGCTGTCCAGTGGGCTAGGCCTCTCTTCCTTGGACCTGGGCCGTGATACAGGTGGCTGGCCCGAGGCAGGTAGGAGGGAGCAGTTTGAGGAAGACCTGGGAGCCTCCTGGTGCGTGTGCGTGGGGGTATGTAGACTTGGACAGATGGACCAGTGTCCAATACTCAGAGTGGACGTGCTGAGTGGCGGGGGCAGGGTAGGGCACCACTCCGCACAACCAAGCTGCCCTGAGTTCAGGGGCGGCCGAGAAACACTGAGGCCAGAGGGGCAGCAGATAAAATAGAGGGGGAAAAAATGGGGCAACTATAATGGCATAATCAATAAAACATACTTAAAAAATAAATAAAGTGTGCAAATAAAAAAAGCCTGTGTGAAATAAATACTATATGATAAAAATAAATTAAATAAGACTGGCCTAAAAAAATAAAATAGAACACAGGCAATGTACCGGCAGCTGTCTGAGGGGAGGGGAGGGGACTGGCGGAAAGAAGGGGACGGAGCAGCCAAAAAACTTGTTTGTCTGACCGGTGGACATGGACAGTGTGTGGTACGGACACAGGGAAGGGGGGCGGGGTGGGGGAGAAGCGGGCAAAAAGGGGGAAATGGAGATATGCATAATAGTGTCAGCAATAGATATAAAGAAAAAGCATATATGTGCCTTAAGATATCGTTTTGCCTGCTGATGCCAGTATCTCAAGAATGCAGACATGACTGGTACCGCTGGCTCACTTGATGTCTTTTACATGAGACACCATTTGGAGGAGTTTTTCTTTCAGGTGTTGTACAGGCACGAAAACCCTGGTGGGTGACCCGCAGAGACCATGATCTTCGGTGACCCTTTAACTCCACTCCCAGGCCCTCGACTTTCGGAAAGTTCAGAAGGCAAGTGTGTTGTAGAAGCTCATCCCAGCAGAGCTCCTGGATGGCCAGCCACTGCATGGTGCCGTGAAAAACATCATTAATCAGGTAAGTCTCCCACTAAGTGTTATGACCACCACAGCACATTTGTTTAAACAAATCTCTTTACAAAGAAGAAGCTACTTGTGTTTGTCTCGGGTCAGTGGTGTGTGACTCGGTGCAAGGGGAAAATAGACAAGCCTGTCACCTCCGTCTGGGACATAGGAGACTAAAGAGCTGGGTGCGGACTGTGGTCCCCCTGGGCTTTCCAGTAAATGACAGGAGAAAAATAGCGAAGCCCGGGTTAAGTGGCCTTCATCGTGAATTTGAGCACTCAGAATTGTGCCCCTTTTCCCTGTACCTGCTGATTTCTACCACGCATGTCTGCACCCCCTCCTTCAACCACGACGACTCGGAAAGCTCACGGACCAGTTCCTCTTCCTCACTGCTCAAAGGCCGCACGGAAGACACCCTGGTGTTTAGAACGATTTATTTTCCTTGGAACGTGGATAATTGTCCTTGGAGATAAGGACATCAAAGTAGAGACAGAGCAAAAAGATGTTTATTTCTGCATTGCTTTTAAGGTTTGTGTGTCTCTACCAAACAGCTATGCAAAATAGTACAGAATCGTAATATCATCATAATTCCGCACAGCTGTCTTGGAATACTTGCAGGAATTTCTCATATTTTTGAGCTTCTTTATGTACATTTTCTCTGATGCACCAGTTGGCCGTCGATGGTCCCTGGGGGCAGATATTCTATGTATTTTCGCCTGCTGCCCCAACTTTATAAGTCGATGACAGGCGGGTGTGCCTAGCACGATGGAACACCAACTCGGGTTTCAGAGAGTTTTCTGAGATCTGCTTCCTTCCATTTTGTACGACTTTGAGAGTAAAATAAATAACCGCATGGCAGGTCACATAAAAGTGGATGGGTGTGTGTAAGTGAAACGTTGAACAATGTCTTGACACCAATTCAAATCCACAGACATGTTTTCCAGAAATAAGCAGTTTTTTGATTCAGGATTTTACAAGACAAGAACCTTCTAGTTCTCTTACTTGGAATAAGTGGGTGAATAAATGAACCAACAACAACAACAAAAAAGACTCCGAACTGAGAATGGCACTCCTCACCGTCCACATTGAATCCATATGGTGCTAATGGATCAACACTTGGATCAGTAGTCACTCCCCTCTCGACATCACAGTGCACGCCTCGTTCTCAATAATGCTGTTAAGTTAAAAAGAAAAAAAAACAAAAAGAAAGAAGTTCTGGTATATCATTCCATGTGGCTCCACTTCAAAAACATGATTCAAGAAGCCAGACACCAAGACCACAGAGGGTGTGATTTCATTGGCATGAAATGTCCAGAACCGGCAAAATCGGAGACACCGAAAGTCATGGGGGAGGGGGAGGTACGTGTGAGGCTGTGTTCTGGGGAGGTGAGGACGTCTTTGAACTGGACAGAGCTGCTCATTCTGCACTTTATGAACCCACTAAATGCCCCCGTATAGGCCACTTTAAAAGGGTTGTTTGATGCATTATTTTTCATTCTCAATTGAAACACATAATAACTGCTTGCTCGGTGAGGGTGAAATCTAGATTTTTCAGGAAAATAAGAGAGGAGCATGTTTTGGACTTGCTGAGCTCCCCAGCAAATGGGTAACAGTTTATAAAGAGTGAATTATTCCGAGAAGGTCACCAGATTCCAAGGCCGGGTCTCTCTCTACTGGACGGTGAGTGTGACATGAGAGTTTCAGGCTCCGTCCACACGGCAGGGTCTCGCACCACCGAGCAGTTACATCCAGATGGCCTTGGCACTCAAAGGCCCGTGGGACAGTGAAGAAGGTGGGACTCAGAGGCAAAGATGACCGTGGGGTCAGAGCCTGGGCTCTGCGATGAGAAAAAGGGCAACAAGCTTCTCCTAGATGAATTCTAGACCACAAGGTCTATCTATGTATCTACGTATCTACCATTCATTTATTTATTCATTCATTCACCTGCCTGTCCATCCATCTGTTTGCTCATCCATCCATCCACCTATCCATCCATCTACCCATCCACCTATCTCTCCATTTATCCACTTGTCCATTTATCCACCCATCCATCCATGCCTTCACCTATCCATCCATCTATCCATTCACCTATCTCTCCATCCATCCATCCATCCATCCATCCATCCATCCATCCATCCATCCATCCATCCATCCATTCTTCCATCTATTGAGACATTTCTCTTAAGGAACTGGCTCACACAATTGTGAAGCTTCGGAGAATCCAGAATGTGGTGGGTAGGTAAGCTGGAAGTCTGGAGACTCCAGGACAACTTCAAGGTTAAGTTCCAAGGCTGTCTGCTGAAGAGTTCCTTCCTCTCCAGTCTTTGCACTCTTTCAGGCCTTCAGCTGGTTAGACAAGACCCACCTGCATTATGGGGGGCAATCTGCTTTACTGATGTAAATGTCAACCTCATTGAACAACCACCCTCACAGAAATATCTAGAATAATGGTTGACCCCATACCTGGGCCCAGTGGCCCAACCAAGTTGACCTATAAAATTAGTCATCACAAACTAGGATGAACTGAATGACAACTGCTAAGATAATTACATGGTAGGTTGACATCGTTGGGGTCAGTGGGGAGAATGTTTCCCCCAGAGGATGTTTGGCAAGGTCTGGAAATGTTTTTTGGGGGGAGGGGGTGATACCAGCACATGGTGAGTGGAGGCCAGGGGTGCTTCTCAACACCCGGGAACACCCAGTAGCTCTCATAACAGAGAATTATTTAGCCCAAATAGCAAATATCCCTAAGATTGAGAAACCCTGGTGGATACTAAATGCCAAAATTCAAAAGAGTTCCATGAACGCTTTAGAATATAGGTTTGATGACTAGCTGTTTTTATGAGTAGTTTCACAAAAGTGCAAATACTTTTGAAAGTTAAGTAAACTTTTTTTCACTTTATGAGATATTTGCTCACATGCTTTTATATCTTTCTGCATTATGCAGAAGACATTGCTCTTCCCGTATTGTCTATCTATTTATCTATCTGGGTTTAAATATGTATTCATTCACCAGTCAATGATGAGCCTCACCAGCTGTCTCAATTCCTTGCTTATAAAGCAATGATGCAACTTTTCAGCAAAGCTCGTCCACGAGAGCCAAAGTATTAAGTATTCTTCTCATAAAAAGTCATATGCACAGGAAAGAAAGCACTTGCTTAACAAGCGCTTGCTGAACTTATTCCAATTTTAGGTCATTCTGGAGATTTCCGAAGAGCTGAACCAAGTGGTCATAGAAAGAGAGAGCTTACATATTCGGCGTCACATTCAATTAAGACCACAGTGGCTTGAAAATAAGTTTTCACAGGAATATAAAACAGTTTCTTTAACTCACTGTTTTTCTTCTTTACTTAGAAGGGAGTCTAAAAAAGGGAAGACTTTGTGCTTTGATGAGCTGATCTCAGTTGAAACACCTGAATCAAAACCGAGATCATAGAATAACTTTTTGGGAAATTGTTATTTGAATAGCGCCTAGATTATTTCACCAAAAAAGCACTGAATTGTTTTTTTTTAATATAAAGACATACTTTAGTGGCTGAGACTTATTCCACAGCTTTAAATTTTCTGCAATGAGCAGAGAGAATCCATTCTGTTTTAGAAGACGATATTGAACCCATCCCTCCAATTGGTTTTCCTTCACGGCCTGTTGACAAGAACAGATTTAACTGAGTCATTTCCAAAGTCCCGTCGAGTTACATATTTTAATAGTCTCACCATGAAAACAAGTAGAGTGGCCTGTGTCAGTGTGGAAATATCAGCATTTGGACAGACCCATAGAACCCCTGTCCAGAGGTGGAGTCAATGCTCTGGGCCATGTATGTGACCGAACGCCATGGGTGTGTGATTCAAACAGCATCTTGTAGGTGTCCCGGCGTGGCTTTTATGGAGCTGACAGACCGGGGTGCCCTAGAATGAAGGTGCATCCCCGAAAATTCATAGGTCAATTCTAAATCCCCAATACAATGTTATTTCTGAGGAGCTGTATCTGGGAGGTTTTCTGGTAAGGAGAGGGGGCACCCCTGTGAACGGCACTAGTGTTCTTTCCTTGGTGTCCAAGGAACACACTTGCTCATTTTTCAAAATTTCCAACAGGAAATTCGTGTTCTTCAGGATGACCTTGCCCACCACACTTCCCCAAAATGTTGTCCACGTCAGCCCCACACCCTCTGGGTCATCTCTTTGATGCGGTTTGTTTCTGCCAGGTGATGGCGGTGGCCATTCTCATCGTCTTGGGTAAGGAGGTCCTGGGGTGACCTGAGGATTTAATTAGTGCCCAGGATTCGACATGCAAGGAACCAGGTCCTCTGCAGAATGGGTGTGGCCTTTTGATGTTCCCCACAGCCAGCTCCCTGGTGAAGGGAACTGACCACATGGGTCCCATTAACCACATCCCCCTATGCCCGTCATGCCTGGCATATAATTTAGTTTTGTCGACTCAGTGGAAAGAATTAGATTAAAGTTCTTTGACTAGACTGTGTGCAAGGATTGGAAAACTCCACGGGTGTTAAAAATATGGGGTCAGGGCAGGCTACTGGTGACCTATACTCACCAGGGTGACCTGACCTTTATTCACAGAGGTGACGTGACCTCTAGTCACAGTGGGGAAGACACACCCATGAGCACCTCACACTTGCAATTTTAAGCACCTTATTGACATTCTTTGAAGAACGAGTGCCTGTCGAGATTTAAATTTAGAACACCGCCTAAGGATGCCTTATTTCCTAAAATAATACGAAATGAAGTTTTATCCACATTTTCCATCTTATAAATGAAACAGCTTTTCTCGGAAGCCCTCTGGAGCTGTCCTAGAGAAGACCTGTGTCTATTTTTTAAAGGAAACTTTTAACTTTGGGGGAGGAAAAGATAAACAAGTCGTCTTTGAAAAACATGCAAGATCTGGTGTGCCTACGCAATCCTTTTATCTCAAGCCCTGAGTATCTCCTGCCCAGGGCAATGAACAATATTTATCAAGCAAGGGATAATTTAGGCACGTTTTGCTTTTCATGGTTTTTTTAAAAAAATTATTTTTCTCAGTATTCGAAGAGCTAGGGTGACCAATTGTTCTCAGCTCTGCTGAGATTTTTCTGGTTTTCAAACTCAAGCTCCCACATTCCTGTAAAATCCTGAATCCCAGGAAAATTGAGAAGGTTTGGAGCGATTTCTCGGTTATATTTTTTATCCTGCTGTGAAAACGCTGGACTCAAGATCGTGTCTCTGCAATGGCCTATTGCATGATTCATGGAAGCTGCTCAGTTTGAATTCAACCCCTATTCACTAGGGAACTTGGGAAAAGGATCAAGGTGACCCAGTGGGGGAAGGGGTCCTTTTAAACATCTACGGGACCAATCTTCTGAGACTGCATTTCTACTTGACCATACACCCCAGCTCTGCCTACTGCCCACATTTTATTTTTCTCTTGAATAGAGGCATGGGCTATCTTGTTTCAATACCATGTGTATGAGTCTGGATTGTCAAGAGAAACATAACTCCAATACTAGGTAGAAAGATGATGCATAGATAAATAGATAGATAGATAGATAGATAGATAGATAGATAGATAATTTATATATAGGCTAGATAGATAATGCTAGGTATGGATAGGTGGATGGATGGATGAATAGATGGATGGGTGGATAGATGGATGGGTGGACAGATGGATGGATGGACAGATGGATGGATGGACAGATGGATGGACAGATCAATGAGTGAGCAGATGGACAGACAGAGTCCCTCATGCTAAGCGAAGATTGTCTGTCTTCAGTAATACTCCATTTGGGGCTCGATACTTCTCTGTATCAAAACTCATTCTTGGTCTCCACCAGCCAGATGCCAGTAGCACCCTCTGCCCACAACCTGTGACAACCCCAAAATGTCTCCGGCCATTTCCAAGTATTCCCAGGTGGGGACCATGGGGGTCAGAGAGACACCATGAGGACTACTTAGAACAGGATGCTTTTCGCCTTTCATCCTGGAACAAGAAGGGACTCGACACAGAGAGGATGGCTGTCCTCCACTCCAAGCTGCATGGAGTGGCTTCTTCCCAATCCTCTGGAAAGTCCCTGGCTCTGGCCTCAGCTCCGATCCTCCTGGCTCCTCGGATCCGATCCGGCCCTTAATTATTGCCACATCCTTTTTTCCACTCTGTAAAATGGCTTGTGCAACTGGGAACAAAAAAGAAAGGATAACCAGGCAGAATAAGGCAAGGCAAACCCTGCCCTTCAGGGGCCTGTATTCTTGTTAACATAGCTACAGCAACATGTGTACTATTATCATGAAAAATCATCAGCTATTCTGTTCTTGCTGATAGATTAAGGTACACCCTACAGCCGGCGGGTCTTGCAAAACTCTCCAAAGTTAAGTGGAATGAACAGATTTCAACGTGACACATTTGAACGTCCTAAGAAAAATGTGTTGTTGCTTCATGGTTGGAAAAAGGAAGAAACAATTTACTTTACAGCCGTTTGAAGGGCAGTGGTCTCCGCCACTTGTATACTGAATGTTGGCTGATTGTGGTTTCCTAAAGAAAACGATGATACACAGGAACAAGAAACATTTGCAGACTGATTTGTCTTCTCTCTTTATGCTGGAAATGATCCATCACATAATAGCTAAAAACACATATTTCGGAGGATAGGTCCATCGGATGTGTTTTGTTTAAAGAGCCCTCAGAAAGGAATTAGGCAGGTATTTTTTATTTTTTGTAGATTTCTCTCACTCTAAGAGGAACTTCCTTTGGAAAGTGGTTCTTTCTCTTTATTTTGTGGAATACATAGAGTTCATTCAGGTTTATGGAAAAGAAAGCTTCTCTCTCAGTAACTCAGGAAACTGACAGTCTGAACTTCCTGCCCCTAACACGTTCAAGATTCACTTAAGGTGAATACACCAGGTAGCCTCTGTGTAATGTATAAGGGCCCACGAGTGACTACTCAAAGGGGGATCACCATGCAAGGGGCTTGAACATCAAACACCGGAAACAGCCCATGATGTATTTTTTGTTCTTAACGAGTTTAAAATTCAGCCTTTTGTGTCCCATTGGCTGATACGGATGGTGTTTTTGAGCGTTGTGAAGCAAAAGCAGGATTGTCCGAGGTGACCAGCATTCCTTGTGAACAGAAACAAAATCAGGATAAAAGTAGAAATCATTTCTCTCCCTCCAAGGCCTTGGGTTTAGTAGGCAAAGAACAAAGCTGATAGCGTCAAGATCCAAGACGAAATAGAAAGGTCTGGACAAGTAATTTCAAGCAAGTCTGGATTTCAATCAAAACCAACAACGTAGATGGCAAGTTTTTGAGGGCAAAATGAAAACCTTCTGGAGCACTAATAGTTCATACGCGTTTAATGCTTTCTCCACCAAATGTCTCTGTGTACGCGTTGTTTTATTAATGAAGATACGGGAGCGAAAGCTTGGTGTCTTCAGCCTGTGAAAGAAAATGAAGCAATTCACAAGGCGATCATGCATCTCACTGTGCGGGCACATGTGTCGTTTCCTTCCTTCTTCCTTCCTCCCTCCCTTCCTTCCTTCTCTACTTCCTTCCTTCCCTCTCCTTCCTTCCTTCCTTCTTTCTTCCCTTCTTTCCTTTCTCCTCTTTTCCTTCCTTCCTTCTCCTCCCTCCCTTCCTCCCTCCCTCCCTCCCTCCCTCCCTCCCTCCCTCCCTCCCTTCCTTCCTTCCTTCCTTCCTTCCTTCCTCCCTCCCTCCCTCCCTCCCTCCCTCCCTTCCTTCCTTCCTTCCTTCCTTCCTTCCTTCCTTCCTTCCTTCCTTCCTTCCTTCCTTCTCTACTTCCTTCCTTCCCTCTCCTTCCTTCCTTCCTTCTTTCTTCCCTTCTTTCCTTTCTCCTCTTTTCCTTCCTTCCTTCTCCTCCCTCCCTCCCTCCCTCCCTCCCTCCCTTCCTTTCTTCCTTCCTTCCTTCCTTCCTTCCTTCCTCCCTCCCTCCTTTCCTTCCTTCCTTCCTTCCTTCCTTCCTTCCTTCCTTCCTCCCTCCCTTCCTCCCTCCCTCCTTCCTTCCTTCTCCCCTGCCCCTCCCTCAATCCCCCCTTCCTTCCTCCTTCCTCTTCCCTCCCTTCCTGCTTCTCTCCCCGCCCCCCCCCGACTTTTCACCCTCATTTCACCAACATGAGACATTTTCACCGGAGAGTGCCTCTACGCAGACTCCATGAACTGAACCCCCCAGTGAGGGATAATCGACTTCAAGTGAGTAGAATCAGCCTGAGCACAACGTACCTTCCTCATCTTCCAAAAGCAAACACCCCAACTGAGGTCCAAACACTGTGCATGGATAATCTCCGCTAACGGAAATATTCACTCCACGGGGGCTGGCCTGACCGGACTGCCCTGCATTTTAAGTCCCGCAAGACCATAAAACAATATCAGACACTGCTATCACATCTCTAAGCCGCATTGCTTTGGGCTAATACAGAGATACAGGTGTTTCGACATCGAACATAGGATTGTGTCCGTACATGCACCATCAGCTGGATTTTGTAAATTATGTTTTTATCCTCACCTGAGGATGTGTTTGTTGATTTTACAGAGAAAGGAAGGGAGGCAGAAAGAGGGAGAGGAAAAACAAAATATCATGTGAGAAACATCGGTCTGTTGCCTCTCAGACGTGCCCCAACCGGAGATCGAACCAGCAACCTTTTACTGTGCTGGACGACGCTCCAACCAACTGAGCTAACCAGTTAGGGCCCGACTTGATCTATTGACCGATTACAAGCATTTCAGGTCATACCTAGAGAAGAAGCGTTCATCAGAGAATGCTAACACACCTGGCTGTGACATTTGGCTTGTTTGGGATTTGCCTACAGTTCTTTAGACCAGGATGACGGAACTCGGATAAATTGGCCCCAAAAGAAAAACGCAACCTGGACCATTATGTGCAGCCCAGAGCTGGACACTCTTACCATTGTGGCAGGTGGTGACCCACCCTCTGCAAATCCTCTGGAAGGTTTGAGATCCATCTAGGAACGCGTTCCACACATCAGTTAAAAAAAAAAGCTAATACAAACACCAGTCTCCAACTTCTAAAACTGTTCTTAAATATAACACTCAGAGAGAGCCTATTGGAACTGCCGGTGCTGAAAAGCCAAACATAACAAAAATAGACAGGCACCAGGTGCTCAAGAGCTTTTACCTAGAATTCTAGTTGTGCTCCAAATTTTAATTATGGCACGAATGTGTTTGACTAGCACACCTGCTACTGTGTTACTATTTTTGAGCACAGAGGGATTTCGGAAGAATTTTTTGGCTGTTCCCTCTTGCTTTGTAACATAAAGTATACAAATGTTTATTTCAGTAAAATTCATAAGTACTCCCCCTCCTTCTCTGCCTCCCTCCCTCTCTCTCTCTTTCTTTCTCTCTCTCCACATTTGGTGATAAAAATACAAAAATGGCTATGTTTAAAAGGAGAAAAGAAAAAGAGACCTATGGTCATCACGATGCTGTCACTGTATGGCTTTTAAATAATTTACTGAGACAAAGTCCACATACTGTAAAATTGCCCATTTCAAAATAAATGGCGATGTTTAACACGTTCCCAGTGTCATGGAACCACCACCTCTATCTAGTTCCAAAATATTCTTGTCTTTCCAAAGAAAGATCCTGATTACAATAAATAGGCATTTTCTATTTTCCTCTGGCCACCTCTGGCCTGCTTTATATTTCTAGTGATTTCCATTCTCTGGACATTTCACACATAGAGAATCCACACCGTGGGACCGTGTATGTCTGGCGTCTCTTATGTAGTCTCCCGTGTTCAAGGTTCATCCACGCAGTAGCCTGAGTAAGAGCCTCATTCCTGTTCAGGGCTGTGTAATATTCCACTATGCATCTGAGCCCCATTCGGTGTATCTGTCCATCACCCCAAGAGGAGACCCCATGGCCATAAGCAGACCCTCCCTTTATCCGCCGGTCCATCTAATCCCTATTTCAGTTGCTCTCACTTTTTGGTGAGTGTGGATCATGCTCCTACCGTAAAACAACACCCTCACAAAATGCGTGCATTTCCCGTCTCTGAATTGGCCCTTATTGAATGATGAAGCAGCGGATTGATTTTCATCACTGAGGCTTGAAATGTAGAGTCAGGACCCCTGGCTTCCCGGTGTCATGCTGAGCACTGCAAATCTGCAAAGACGGCTGCCCACTGTCTTTTTTTTTTTTTCCCTCAAAAGATGGACTTGTCCCCTATGTCTTGATGCAAATGGGAGGGTACCAGGAGGAGTGGCTAAGCCTGACCTCTCAGCACTTACCTGTACATCCTTATCTTTTATCCTCACTCGAGTCTCCCTGAGACCCTACCCCACCTGTCCAATTCCTGTGGGATTTCTCTGGCAATTATTAAACCGTGCCTGGTTCTTTCTCTTCAAGAAAACCCTCCCCAATCACTCCCTGTCCCTTTCAGCAGGGGGTCGCCATTTTTTATTTTTTCTAGAACGTTCCGGGGACTACATTTATTTGGCTTTGCAGGGTACCTGACTCCCGCAGCAGCCAGTCAGCTGAGCCACAGCACGGCAAAAGCAGGGGCAGAAAAACATGTCAGCAACTGGGTGCGGTTGTGGGCCAATAAAACTTTATTGAAGCAATCGTATCATCTGCATCCATCCACAGCCTGGCCACAAACACAAATGGCGCCATCACCTGGCCGGCAGCCTATGGTTTCCTTCCCTCTGACTTAGAGGGGGTTTAAGAACTGTCTCGAACACGTTCTTCACGACTGGAGATCCCACTCCACCCCCTACAACGATCTTTTCCTGCCCTGTTCCCCTGATCCGACCAATGGCGCCTGTATTCCCACTTTTCGTGAAAAAACACTGAGCAGAGAGGACAGCGATGGATAGACTTTTCCATCACAGATCCAGTTTGACCGGAATGGGACCTGTCACGGGCTCGGCTGTGTGCCGCCAAACTTTATGTCTTGGACTGCTAACCCCAGGGCCTCAGAACGGGACTCTGTTTGAGAATGTGTCTCTAGAGACGAGATTAAGGTAAAATGAAGTCACTAGGGTGGCCCTGATCCCGCAGGACCGGGGTCCTTGCAAGAAGAGGAGATGGGGACACAGACACACCCAGAGGGACGCCCGTGTGAGGACGCAGGGGGAAGACGGCTGCCCACACGCCCAGGAGAGAGGCCTCAGGGGGATCCAGCCCAGCCCACCCCTGGGTCTCAGCCTCCAGCCTCCAGCCTCCAGCCTCCAGCCTCCAGGACGGGGAAGAACAGATGTCTGTAGTTGAAGCCGCCCCATCTGGAGCACTTGTTACAGCCACCCCTGAAAACCAATCCACACACATTTCCAGGACCCCACAAATGAGCCTGCTCTGTGTGTTGTAGTTGATTTGGCCAGACAGCCATCCTTGAACTAACACGTCTCTGCAACACGATGCTGTACAGTTGAACGTGACTGCATCTCAGGCACCGACAGAGGTACCTCAGTGTGTTCCATCTCCAACGGGGACCAGAAGTGGACTCTGCTAAAAAACCTCCACCTCCCCACATTTGTATTTCCTCTTTCATGTGGGGCTGCCAGCTTAGGACGATGGCTTGCGTCTGGGTTTTCCATTCTGCCGCAGCTCATGAGATGCTACAATGGGTGTATTTTTCTTGGTGCAATAATCTTCACTCTTTTTTTTTTTTTTTTTTTTTTTTTACGTGCAAGGCAGTTTCTAGCCTGGCTCAGGGAAGTGGAAAATCTGAGGCAACGGTTCCAGGATTTCAGGCCATTTCCAGGCTTTTGCCATTGAATAAAAATAGGGCGCGTTCCCATCTTCTGAGACTGGCCCTGGTTCAGATTCTGTTTTTGTCACGTTCTCCAGGTGGTGGACAGTCCCTTTTTCATTTCATCGCCGTTGCCTTCACTACTTTAGAACAGGCTCCCGACATTCCTATTTTACCCGGCATTTTACAAGGCTTTCACGGAATGGGTGTGCCTGCGTGCGTGACTGGCCAAAGTACACATTCTCGGAAGGGGTAAAGGCTTTCCTTCCACCTGGTTTTTGTCACACCTGAGATGTACATACCTTGGCCGAGACACCTGTACGGGGACGGGACACCAAACCTTCGCCAGGATGACATGAGTCTTTAAAAATCACCTGTGCACAGGTGAATTTGACTGGCTGATGACGCCTCATTGACACTTGTTACAATGAGAGAGAAGGAGGGAAAAATTTAGGGTGAGTGTTAAACCATCAGCTAAGGCAGTGCAGAAAATCAATAGGGAAATGCCAAATAGGGCAAGAGGAGAAGCATAGCTTCATGTGGTTTTTCCTCAGCACCAGTCTTATTTCTAGCACTTTCCTTCCTAAAGCTTCACAGTGTCCATTGCAATAAATCCATTTCACTGTACTTGGCCAGTCCTTGGACGTGAGCCTTCTTCCCCACAGGTTGCTCCCAGCAGACAAAAACACAGCATCATTAAAGTTCTGCTTATACCTGGAATGCTGGCTAAGGAGAAGAGTTAAAAGTAGACATGCACAGGGACATCCCCTTTCAAGACAATCCGTGGGATGGGCACCAGGGAGCTGGCGTATTCATTACACTGTCTTTGCCGTATCATAGACCAGACCTTGTGAGTAGTGACATCTCTACCTCCTGCTGTTGGAGACTTGGTCACATTCCCCGATCTCTCTGAGCTTCTGCTCTCTGACAGGTGATAAGGAGAGAGTGACAATACCCTTCTCAGGACAGAGCCAAGGTCACAGGATGCCACACCTCTGAAGAGCTTCACCTTGAAAATCTTGAGTGGATCTAACACCTGTTCTCGCTTTCTCTCTCATCTCTTGCATTTTGAGGCTGTTGCCTTGTTCAGTCCCATTTGCTCAAAATCCAGAGAAAAGTCTTTTTAGATATTATTCCCTGAGAGTTCGCGGGGGTAAGCGTTGAGGGGGTAAGCATCTTCTGGCTCTGTCCCCATAGGCAGAAAGGGACATCGGGCGGTCCCTGCAAATTTATCTTGAAAATCGGGTCTGTAGGGCTCCATCAGGAGCAACATACTGACCCATTCGATGCACTAGGTGACTTGTCGTACTCGTGACCTGGAGTTTCAGCCACACTCAACGAGTTTGCCTCACACTCTCCATGTCCACCAGCTTGGACACTGTCTCCTTCCGCTACACGTGGCACGTGTTTACTGAAAAATAAAGCATATGCACCCACTTTCTCTTGAACTCCTCCGTCTGACCAATACTCTTCTGAAAACTCAAGACATCTATTTTTGTTTTTCGGTATTCCCGACGTCGGCACCAAACTGCAGCAGTGACTGTTACTCTGAACACCGGCAACAGCCCAGGTGGGCCTGGAGGGCATTCTGCTCAGTAAAAGAAGCCAGACAAAGACCAACACCATGTAATTTCACTCACAGGTGGAACCCGATGAACCAAGGGAATATACAAACGAAGTAGAATCAGACCCATAGATTCAGAGAACAGACTGACAGCAGCCACAATAGAGGGGGGTTGAAGGGCTGGAGGAAAAACATGAAGAAGGGATTATGTATATATATATATCATAGACCCAGACAACAGTGTGGTGATGACCAGCTGGAAAGGGGGGTGGGGGAGAGAGAAGACAGTAAAGGTGAATAAAAGGGGGATGGAAGTGGACAGTTCTTGGGGTGGTGCGCACACAAGACAGTGTACAGGTGATGTTTTCTACGATTGTACCCCTGAAACCTGTATAATTGTATTACCTACGGTCACCCCAATAAGTTCAATATAAAAGCAAGATGTTGAAGCAACATCCTATGAATATGCTCACACGTACTAAACATGGTAAACAAAAGATCATTTAATGCCCTAAATCTTAGAAATGCTTACCAATTCATCATTTGAAACACTCCTGTAGCCACCAAACTAGCAAATATCTTTTTTTTTGGAGGGGAAACTATTCTCCTCTGGTTGAGTACAGACTCCCATCCTGTACGTCCATGCCGGAACCCCTGGGACTTTGCCGAGGTGGTTACATTAAGGATCGTGAGTCAGGGGAGTGATAGTGAACTACTCCAGTTGTCCCTCAAGGTAACCAGCCTCAAGGTTTCTTAAGAGGGAAGCAAGGTTGGAGCGAGATAAACAGGAAAAACAGTACAAGTAGGAGAGAGGGGAACTGAGAAGTTGGCACAGACATTGAGACAGATGGATGCATGCATGGGGGGGAGAGAGAGAAATTGGAGGATGCTTTCCTCCTGGTTGTGAAGACAATGAGGCCATCAGCCAAGGGGACCCCTAACAACTGAAAATGACAAGGAAGAAGGTGCCCTCCTGAAGCTTCCAGAAGCACGGTTCTGCTGCGGACGCACTCCAGCTTCTGAACTGCCACAGAGACCGGGGCTGCGGGGAAGGATGAGAGAAGGGACAGAGGATCCACGGGGCAGGCTGAGAGGCGGGCTCCTTTGGGAGTGCAAGAGGAGGGGAGGGATGGGGGCCCTTCCAGAAAGTGCTGTTGTTGGTGCACAGATGGGGATTGCCTCCAGCTGCAAGTAACGTAGGTTATGACATTCCCAGAAGTGAGTGATAGTTGACAACTGAAGTCTACTGTCCATAGAACTCAAGGTCTGTGTTTTGGTTTTGGTTTTGATAAAACCATCCCCAGTCTAGCAAACGACCTACATTCGCTAGATAGTAATTCAGTGGCTTGTGGCAACGTGACTAAGTTCAATAAGATATTAGCAGACGTGTCATGGGATATTTAAGAAGGCTGCAAAGAAAGTGCTAATTCGCCTAGAAAGCAGACCCTTTGTTCCTCACTGCATTCTCTTTTCTGCTTCTAGGGATGTAGATGCAATGGCTGGAGCTTCAGCATCCATACTGAGCCATGAGCCAACTGTGAGGCCAAAACATAAGACATGGAGATCCCTGAGCCTCTTGGAGTTGCCACGCGGACCCTGATATTTATTCCTCATTGCCTGTCATTTTCAGCTTTGTTGCTCTTAATTTTGTCTATTTCGAACCTGACACCCACCTGCAATGTGTTTACTTAGGGAGAATGACCTGGTGCATGTTCCCAAAATATCTCTTTAACGTCACATCTTCCTCATGTGTGGTTTCCGCTTCATATTCACTGTGCGTGTCTCGTTTATTCACTCCCACTGTTGATCGCCCAGGGCGGGACCGTAATCATCCGAGGAAAGCAAACATTTCCATAGTTTGACCCCAAATGGAATTAGGGAATTGTCCTATTTATTCTTTCCTTTGGACAAATGGGGAGCAGATGAATGAGAGTGAGCTCTGCCAAAGTAAAAACAAACAAAAAACAAACAAACTCTGCGCATGCACGTTAGGAGGGACCTGGGGAAAGAGGGGCAGACCCTGAGCTTCCCAGAGAACCCCTCCTCTTCAGGGGGCACAGGGTGAACCCGGAAACTGTGCAAAATTTAGCACTCCCCCGACACATGTGAGAACTTTACCAAGTGTCAGTCACCACGGCTTTCGTGCTCAAAACTCATAGCATGTTTGGTCTGGACCTGCTGCAAATGTGTACCCCCTACACCTGCTCCACAACATTAATTTTTTCAATGACCGACCCCCCCCCCCATGGGAGCGTTGTAAAGCAAGCTGTGAAAACTCACAAGCCCATCACGTCCCATATTAAACTCTCCACGTTCCAATGATTGAGCGCGGTCCAGCTGGGCTGTGATGTTTGGTGAGAGACCCCGTTGCGTGTGCGTTGGGTCCACGCTACACTCACACATGGGTTCCCGTGTCCTGGACGTGAAGACCCACTATCTCTCCTGTTTCCATGCAGTTGCTGATTTCCTGCTGCTCCATGACTCTGGGCAGGCTGGAAAGGAGGGCACAGCGAGGACACTTTTCCAGGTTTTATATCTCAAGCTCATTTTTTCCCCTGCATTTTTATTTGGGAGCCCTGAGTCATAGGTTTTTGTAGGGTGACTTGAGGTGAATCTTAGAGTCCAGAGGCCACGTGGAACAGAGAATAGAGTTGAAAGCCACATCTCACCGCGAGAAGGAATGTGTTTCGAAGGTGGACACATCAGCACTTGGGGCAGTGATGAGATTTCTCACCAAAGGACAGATTCCAGAGTGTGGGCAAGAGCCCTCATCTCATATTTCCCCAGGCAGCAGGGAAGGAAAGAAAGTTGCTGCAAGCCCGTGAGGACGTGAGGGGCCACGGTCAACCTCTTCTTTCAGCCGCTGACATCTGTCCATCCCATGGTCTGGCCCTACTGAGGTCTGCCTGCAAGGAGCCCCTGGGGAATTCAGTTTCAGAGGCCTGTTTTTAGGGAGAGAAGGATACAGGGCCAATCCTGTGGTCAGTATCAACAGACATTGTCACACACACTTAGAGGTTGCACAAGCGATCAGCTACAAAACTGTCTTTATTCCCTAGGCACAGACACACGCCACTCCCAGGGACAAACTGAAAAGATGACCCTTCTCCTCGGTGGCCAAGAAAGGTGACTCACAATCTCCGTGAAGCCATTTCCACTTTCTCTGCAAGCCGTTCCATGTCAACCTGTCTTGTTGCACACTCTGACTTGGACGGGTTCGAGTTCCACTTCCCACCATTCTGGGGTCTGGCTTTTCAGCAGATAGAAGCAGGTGGGGGGAGGGGGTCGCAGTCTGGGGCGCAGCTGTGGAAAAATCGGTGTCTCCTGGAAACAGGTCACCCTGGTGCATCATTGTCACAACCGCCCTCCGAACGTCCCTGCATCCATCCTTGTCAAGCTGTTAATGGGCTGTGGGGAGTTTAATTACACAGGGCAGAGAAGGCTGGAATTTCACCAGCCTTGAAAGCCTTCAGGGCGGGAATTTTTATGACCCCAAAGGACACTGTTTTATCTGCAGGGGGGCTGCCTGTGACCGGTAATTGTTCTATACGCCCGCCCTTTGCAAACGGAATTTGCTTCTCTCACTCTCTGTCGGTCTCTCTCCGAAAAGTGCTCGTTCCTGTTTTTTGCCATCTCTGGAATGAATGCCGGAACCCCAGAGATTTCCACTTTGGCTTTATTTCATCTTGAAATGCAGTTTTCAGGGGTGTGGGTATGTGGTTTGTAAGGTGTGTTAGATGACTGAGTGGTGGCCACCACAAATCCCCCATGCGCGATCCAACATGCCCCACAGGCTTGACCCCAGAAAGAATCAGGGACAGTTCTAATGGGTATTTTTCCTCAGAATCCAGGCTTCAACCTCAATTGCAGAGGCCGTGTGTGTGTGTGTGTGGGGGGGGTTCTCTCTCTCTCTCTCTCTTTTTTTTTTTTTTTGGAACAGAACTATTAGACGTTTTTTTTTCTGGGAAGCTAATCCTATACCCTGCCGATTATTCCGGACACTCTTTCCTCATGTAATTTAAAACATGTGTGTGATGTGGTCCCTTTGTTTTTATTCCTCCTGGCATCTTCTCTCGTGCTTCACAACCGAGAAATCTCCATTCGACAGGTATCCATGGAAATTAAGACAAAACAAACATTCGTCCCTGGGAAGTGTTTAAACTCCCTGAACACCTTGGCATGGGCACCTTCGGGTGCCCTGGCAAGCACGTCGGCTTCCAGGAGATAACGCCCCATAGAAGCAGAAATCTGTACCACTCATGAGTTCCAACACCTCCCTGTGATTCAGGGCCCCCCCGCCCGAACAGACAAGGTAGATGTGAGTTCTGACACCTCCTCTTGCTGTCCCTGAAGTGGCAAGGAGACAGAACCCATCCCCAACCCGGGGACAGTGTGGGAGACCCCCTCCCCGGCAGGAACAATTCAGGGGTGCAGGAAAATCTAGGCAGGGCAGGTGGCCCAGGAGGAAAAGAGGTTCCTGCAATCCGGTGGTGGTGTGGTCTCACTATTTACAGACAAGTTGGCTCCCCAAAAGGAACCAGACCCATTTCACTCCCCTGAAGCTGCTTTGAGGTTGCTGATTTTAAGCTGCTTATTAAGCAACACAGCTGAGAAGGGAGTTTGGATCCTTCCCCACTTTGCTGCCCAAGATCACCTGGTCAAGAAGACCTTCAGATTCTACTCTGGCGTAACTGGAGTCCAACACAGTAACTAGAAGGCTTCACACAGCGGCCAGCGAGCTGGATGACCACCCCCCATCCTTCTTTCTGAGTCACCTGGCAAGACTTCTCCTGCCCTGTGGGTTCCACTCTTCCTCCGCTACCTGTGAATCTGCCACCCTCTCCTTTCTCGCGGCTCCACCAAGCATCTTACATACCTGACGTTGCTTCCTTCTGCTCAGAATCCTCACGCGCATGCGAATCCCCCATGCGCCTGCACTAAAAACTTTGGTGTTCCTCCTGTGAATCCGTGTCAGCTAATTGGATTAGCCAGCCTACAAGAACTTAGGAGGTGGGAGGGAAAATATTAATAGTTATTTAGCCCCCACCCCTCAGAGCATCTGCTACCCACATCTGCTAGAGTTGCATCTTGCATATAACAGACGATAATATAAACCGTAGAGATGTAGATAAATTTCTTTGCCTACGACCTCATGCTTCTCTCATTTAGTGACATAATTAAAGAGCCAGAAGACAGGCACAAAGTTAACAGGCTTTGAGAATGTTAACCGCAGATACTTAAACACTTGGGTGAATATATTCTCAGCCTGGGTGCATCATAAGACAATTTCTTTTTACAGTTTACATTCAATATTATATTATATTAGTTTGAGGGGTACGGAACAGTGGTTAGACCATCATATACTTTAGAAAGTGATCCCCAGATATTTCTAGTACCCATTTGGCACCATGCATAGTTATGGATGTATTATTGAGTATGTTCCCTGTGCTAGGCTTTACGCCCCATGACTATTCTGTAACGACTAAAGTTTTGCAAAATATATGTGTATATATATATATATATATATATATATATATATGCTTGAAATATCTACCTTTGTTGTAGAGAGAGCATGGAAATTGTGCTTCCACCCAACCTTGAGAAACAGATCACCTTTCTTGAATCCAAAACAACTTGAGTCAGAAAAGACACACTGTACAAAATATCACTGAAGAAAAAATACATTGACTGTAGCCTATGCTAAGATCTTCTTGGCACGGCAAAATACTGTAATTTGCATGGGGACAACCTTGCAGATAACTTCTTTGTGTACAGATGTAAGGCTTCGAAAACTGCAGCCTGGAAAAAAATGCAGAGATCAAAAGTGAGCATTTTTGCTATCCATGAACAAAATCAAATGTGGCGAATTCTGATCAGCCATCATGGACTTGAGGTTCTAAGGGAAAACCTGCTTCTTCTTTCAAAGCAAACCAATCTCATGAAGAAAAGCAAGCATGCTCTCTACTTTCGTTATCTGCGAATACCCCTCTTCTCCCGACTTAATTGGTGCCTGTGGTATGTCACCGAATAGGGAAATCGGTTGTAAAATGTTGGGCTCTGCTGTACTTACCTTTCGATATGTAATTTCTCCTTTTTTGCTTAAATGTCTTTGCATTTTTTTTGTTCCCTTCAAGACATGGCAGGGGATACTGCATAAACTCTAATTTGTTAAAAGCCAGCGCTAAACAATGTGTTCAACATCACAGTGTGTGAAAGGGTCCGATATCCCGTTCACCGTGTGAATGTGCGTTCGATGACAGAGTCCAGCCCTCCTTAGCGGGTCACTCAGAGCTTCCTCCCAGCTGACACCAGCTCATTCTCCAAAATCTCTGTAGTGAGAGTTCGGAAGGGCCAACACCATGGCTGACCAGCTCTGTTGGAAAACGTCCAGAATCCCTTCCTTCCACCGAAGCCCCTCTGACGTGTTAGCGATTCTAACCACGGCACCCT
Source organism: Artibeus jamaicensis (assembly GCF_021234435.1). Classification (NCBI taxonomy): domain Eukaryota; kingdom Metazoa; phylum Chordata; class Mammalia; order Chiroptera; family Phyllostomidae; genus Artibeus; species Artibeus jamaicensis. Next base: position 2,564,446 of record NW_026521989.1, read on the forward strand.
CTCTTGTAGGTTGGGCGATGGTTGGGATTCTAATGAAGCCCACCTTTTGTCTCAGCTCTGCCCCAAGGAGCAGCCCGGGGGCCAGATGGAAGGAAGGAAGTCCTTTGGATGTGCGTCCGAAGCTATCTGTTCCCTGGGGCAAGTGTCTGCAGATTTTCCCAACTTTCTTCCTTGGGGGCGCTCTTTACATTCCACGATTTCTGCAGCTCCTGCTTGTATGACCCAGGCTGGTCTCTCAATTTGTCATCACCGTTCACACAACTGCAGAGAGGACTCCGGCTGCTAAATACTTTGCAGCATAAACGGACAAAGCGTCCTTGCAGGCATGTTTGATTTCTTGACCACCCCACAGTTTGAGATGAAACAGAGGAGAATTGGGACATTTCAAGATTCTGAGAACGTCTCGAGTCAGCTTCATCGAGTCCATGACGTATTGCTTCAATTCGAAGGAATTTTCGAAACGTTCGTCCTGCAAATACCAGCTCGTTCTCTCCTCCGTTTTTTAAGCTTCTCTCTCTACGGGGCCCTCACTGTGGTGTTTTGGTGGATGTTTATGATCTTTCAGATGTCTTTTTCATTTTGTTCAGTGGCACCTTGTCAGCTTTATCTTTTCAATCACTAATTCTTAAGTAACAACCACTTGATAGACACCTCACATCTAGAATTATGGATTACTGTTTTAAAAGGACTTGCAAGTTGAGGGGGGAGGACTATGGTAATAGACAGTAGAAATAGTTCCCCCATTGCCAATGTTATTTTTGGCAATGTTTTTGCTGGCTAATCTTTTCCTTGGCCCACATGTGAAGAGTTTGTGTATGTCACGACCAACACTTTGCTGCCTTTAAGGCAGCATTAAAGCGAGGGCTAGGTTATATCACTGTATATGGGCCCATACTGTATTCCTGGGAGGATTCTCAGAAATCACGGTGGAGCTGATCTGCAGAGAACGAGCTTCCCGGGCTGCCCTAGGTGGGCCCCCGTGGCTTTGTCTGCCAGCCAATTGAAGACGATCCCTGCTCACTAGAGAATGCAGGGCCCATCTCTTCCTCTTCCTACAATGCATGGCTGTTCCAGGACCTTGAAGCCTTGCATCAAACACCACAACTGATATTTGTGGCAGGTGTTATCTGTACGGAGAAAGAGAAAAGAGTTTAAGGAGCGTTCACCTTACAGCCACCACCAGAAGTACCGTTGACATGGAGTCCTTGTTTGTAGCTCTTCTCTGTGCCAGGTTCACGATAGAATGTTGCCTCTCCATGGACCAGCTCATGCAATGCACACACACACACACAATCAGCTGCCCCTTTCGGTTCTCTGTTTTTCGGCACAGTGGTGCTGTATCCCCGGTGTACACATGAATGACTCTTCAGTCTCCATCCTCTCCCAAGGAAATACCTTTACAGGGAATAAAAATAAAATAAAGGGGAGGAGAAAAAGAGGCAGGAAGCAGGAGGAGAAGGTGAAGGGACCTGTCCTGAGACCTTGTGGGGGTGCAAGTGTGTGTTCAACAGGCAAGTCTGGAAGGAGAGCCAGCCCCACGCGGTGGCTTTGGCAGCTTCAGAACCGCACCTGGCTTTCTGACGTGGCACAAGGTGAACCCAGTGCTATGAGAAAGTGTGCCCAATGATTGACTTCTTCTCTACATCCCTGCCCTGTGTCCCTCAGTGCCCGGGGCCATGGGGAGTCTCAGCCCACCAGCCTGGCCCAGGTGGGGCAGACTCTCTGAGGCTGTTCGCCCAATCCCCATCTCCTCCAGGACTGGCCCTCCCGCCTCCCTCACACCAGACATCTGTGTTTCACTTAATTTTCCCCTTTTCTACCAACAGCCAAGCATTGGTGTGAACCCCGTGGCCACAGGCAACGTGGAAAACAGATGCCCCCCAGACCCTGGGACTCCCCCAAACGGGGAGCTTCAGGGTGCCCCAAAGCTCTCGTATTCCGCTGCTATCCTGCTTTGCAAACCACCAGTGAGCCCGCCTCATGTCCAGCTGTGAGCGACAGTGGCCAGCTAGCGGAAGACGCCATCGGCCGAGTGCACTGGTCCCGGCCTGCTCGTGAACACGCAGAAAGAAACCATCTCCTCTTGCTTGGCTGACAGCTGGCACACGGTGTCCTTTTCTCCCTCACGTAGTTCTTAGGTGCGGTCAAGATGAAAATTTAACTCCTTTTAAGACAGGCTCTTGCCCCATCGTGGTGCCTCTTGAAGGGTGTGAATGAGAACTTATCTGGATTTTTCTTCCCAAATACAGACCTAATGTTCTCTCCTCTTCTCCAGACCTGCTGAACCACATTCTCTAGGGTGGAGTTGGCTCTATAAATCTGGATACTATTCTCCCCCAAAATTCTGATGTATAATCTAGATTAAAAACGCTACTCAAAGGCATTGAGATGCCTGAATTTAGGACTGCTTCCAATGCTGAGGTTTAGGATTCTATAAACCCTTAAATTTGGGATGAAGCACATAGGCCCAGATACGCATTTGGAATAATAAATAGCTGCCCTTTGGAAAATTCCATAGAACTGGAAGCTAGTACTTTTTTTACTTTCCCTTGCTGGCGTGGCTTCATCAGGCTCAGAAAACACTGTCCTGGAAGCAGGCAACATGTAGCTGCTGCTATTTGTTTAACTTCCTTCCTTGTCCAGCTCTCCAAATATTTTATTTTTGCGTGACTTTCCTCAAAAGCACAGCAGGCCCCCAGTGACTTCTCACCCTTCCTAGACTTCACAGAGGGCCAGTGTGGCTCAGTGGGTTGGAGCATTGTCCCGTAAGCCGAAAGATGGTGGGTTCAATATCTTTTTTAAAAAATATATTTTATTAATGATGCAATTACAGTTGTTCTAGTCCCCCCTTCATTCCCCTCCACCCTGCACACCCCTCCCCCACCATTCCCCCCTTTAGTTTATGACCATGTGTCTCAAGTTCTTTGGATTCTATATTTCCCCTGCTATTCTTGCCCTCCCCCCTATCTATTTTCTACCTACCGTTTATGCTACTTATTCTCTGTACCTTCTCCCCTCCTCTCCTCCTCCCACTCCCCTGTTGCTAACCCTCCTTGAGATCTTCATTTCTATGGTTCACTCCTGATCTAGCTGTCCTCTTAGTTTGCTTTTGTTTTAGGTGTGGTTGTCGATAACTGAGTTGCTGTCCTTTCACTGTTCAACTTTTTTATCTTCTTTTTCTTAGGTGAGTCCCTTTAACATTTCATATAATAAGGGCTTGGTGATGATGAACTCCTTGAATATGGTCTTATCTGAGAAGCACTTTATCTGTCCTTCCATTCTAAATGGAAGCTTTGCTGGATAGATCAATCTTGGATGTAGGTCTTTGGATTTCATGACTTGGAATACCTCTTTCCAGCCCCTTCTTGCCTGTAAGGTCTCTTTTGAGAAATCAGCTGACAGTCTGATGGGAACTCCTTTGTAGGTGACTGTCCCCTTAGCTCTTGCTGCTTCTAGAATTCTCTCCTTCATTTTAATCTTGGCTAATGTAATGATGATGTGCCTTGGTGTGTTCCTCCTTGGGTCCAACTTCTTTGGGACTCTCTGAGCTTCCTGGATTTCCTGGAAGTCTATTTCCTTTGCCAGAATGGGGTATGGTTTGTGGGTTGGGTCCACAGTCAGGGTGTATATGAGAGGCAACCAGATGATGTTTCCCTCTCTCATCCTCTCTCTCTCTCTTCTCCTCCCTTTCTGTGTGTCTCAAAATCAAGCCTGTCCATGGATGAGGAAAGAGAGAGAGAGAGAGAAAGGGAGGAAGGAAGGAAGGAAGAGAGAAAGGAAGGAAGGAAGGAAGGAAGGAAGGAAGGAAGGAAGGAAGGAAGGAAGGAAGAAAGAAAGAAAGAAAGAAAGAAAGAAAGAAAGAAAGAAAGAAAGAAAGAAAGAAAGAAAGAAAGAAAGAAAGAAAATTTCCATCTTGGTGATTGATATCCAGTGAAGACATCACGGTCTCTATCCTTCATGTGTAAAATTTAGTATGATCACATGATGATATACATTTTACATTCCATATCATGGGCTGTATCTCTTTGGGGGCTTTCCTTTCTTTACTTCACCAACAGGAAAATGTGTACATGTTTTAAAGATGTATCATGGAGAAGACGTTTCATCCTCAGACACGGCGAGCAGTGTGAAGGCTCATGACAGAATCTTGTCGCACAGGAACAAACATGCATGGCACAAAATGAGGGAACTCGAGGAAGCAGAATTCAAGAATGCCCCCCAGACTCCCTCTGTGGGGAAGCAGGAATCCTGGCCCCCTCACGGAGCACCAGAGTTCCGTGCTCAGCACATGTCAGAGGGCGGACATTCAGGCCCAACAGGAAGAAAGTCACAGACTGAGAAGGATAACTCAGTCACTGCACTCCCGCTTCTGGTCAAGATGAAGTAGCAAGAACTCAGTGGACTCTCCAGCCTCAAACAATTGAAGGATTATTATGCAAAGTGGATGAAAGGACCATTTTCAAGACAGGACGCTGGTCAGCTGAGCACAGATCTGTGACACACAAAAATGAACGAGGTGGGCTCTCTGTTTAGTTGGTCACCACATGGTACCCGTGGAACTCACCCCTCAAGAAGATTGAAAACCACAAGGAGCATCTGGTCATCCCCATAACTCATGGTGAAAAGCCACTGCTCCCTGCAAGAGATGCTGGGAAATGTGCCCTTGAAGGGTAATCTGGTGCCCCACAGACACCCAGAGGTTCTGTGACCAAAAGGAGGAAGAGAAGAACAGATTAGAGAGGGGTTACCAGTGTCGACACTTAGTACGAGACGATGGGGACTTGGCCTTTGAAAACAGCCATAGAACTCAAAAGAAACACATTGGAAGGCGATGTTCGAGTCGGTGGGAATTTGGGACAAGTCTGATGTGACTTTGGGGGGAGGGCAACTGGGAAATGTTGCTAATGGTCACTCATTTTGTTGAACTGATGGAAAGCCCAGTGAAATATGGGGTCTTTCCAGAAGGTACCCAGCCACATAATATGAAAAATAGAGGTGTTTACTGAAGAAGGTATAAGAAATATTGTATCTTGGACAAGGATGCCTCAGTCCCCTTCAAAGTAGGCTTCCTGGGACCTCCCACAGTTCTCCCAGTCGCCATCAGCTGCCCTTTGTACTTTCTTGAATCTCATCGATGGTCTGAAATCTCTTCCCCTTCAAAGGTGATTATAGTTTTTGGAAAAGCCAGAAGTCACAGGGCACCAAACCTGGGCTGTAGGGGGGCTGAGTCACCTGGGTGATTGGATGATGCACCAGAAAACTCTGCAGGAGACATGATGCATGAGTGGACGCATTGTCATGATGAAGCTGCCACTCACCAGTTGCCCATAGCTATGACCTTCTGAATCATCCAAATAGTTTTGTGGAGAAATGTTCCAGCTTAATGCAAAATTATGTGCAGATCCATTGCTCTATTCGCTCAGTCATTTTGAATGTGACAGCCACACAGGACACATGCTCACTCAATGGCATCTACCACCCCCACTGACTTGTACACTGAAGTTGTCATTGTTCACGCACGTACATTCCAGTCCACTCTCCTTGGCTGCCAGGTTACAACGATGTCACCCAAACCATTCTCATTATATTAACAATGGCTGGACTTATTGTAGACAGACCTCATATGACACATAAAAGTAGCACGTTTGGGATTGAGGTGGGAGCGTTATACATATGTTTTTGAATTTGAAGTGACATGGATTTAAGTGAATCCATGAATTTAAGTGACATGGAAACGTCCCCATGGAGAGGTTCAGTATAGACCATGGACAATCTGCAAAGAACAGGGCTAGAGAAATGGGGGAACTCATTTGTGTGTGGAAGATATTTGAGGGGGGTACAAGTACCACGGGTTGCTTTGATAGGAAGAAACTGGTCAAGGTTAAACTTTTATGAGCATGGGAGGGATGACCAGAAGGAACGATCAAGAAGTACCGACTAATGAAGGGTCATGAGGAAGAAGAGAAGACGGTGCAATGGGGGAGACCAGGGGGGAAAGGTTTCTGGGCAGAGACGGGGTGAGAGAAGAGATGACAAGAAGGACCTCTTGGAAAGGAGTTGAGTTCTCGGGTTGGAACAGAGATCTTTGTATTTCGTGGGCAACATCAAAATACTGGATGGGCTGAGTATTCAACAGGAGCTGAGGGATGGGAGGCAATGAGTGGAGTCCATTTGTGAAAACATGTGCCACAGAGAGAAACAGAGAACAAAGCATGGACAATAAGTTCCAGGAAGGGGCAGGTCAAGAAAAACCCTCTAAGTGAACACAGGAGCATCAGAGAATGGCTACCATCCTTGTTCCTTTGAAAAATGTCTAGCGCCACCTGACATCTGGTTTGTAGGCAATGTTGGTGGAGAAAAAAAAGGAGAGGAAAAAGCCAAAGAGAATGTCCAGGTGATGTGGACACCTCCCAAGAAAGGGGAGGGTGGACAGGAGCTCTGGGGACGTCTGTTGGTCAAGACGTGACTAACGACGGGGCCGAAAGGGAGGCTGGAAAGAGGAGGGAAGGGTGCAGGCGTCGATCCTGAGGATGCGTTTTTCTCAAGGAGACCTCAGGGCAGCGAGGCATCTCAGACAGATGTGGCTGGCCAGGGGTTGCTGCTCATGTTGTGTGGTCAGAACACCATTCGTATCTTCTGTCTGCAATCTCATGACTCACCACCTTGTGTCCCTTTGCACTCATTCTTACAGTGTTTTCTCTTCTTCCATTCATTCCTTCTGCTGTACGTGATAGTGCTGAGTAAGCTGTAGACCTCTCTCTCTCTCTCTCTCTCTCTCTGTTTTCATCTCTCTTTCTCTCACTCAGCTGCACAGAACTCCCCAAATCCCAACCCTCTACAGAAATCACACTGATGTCATCGAAACCTCAGCATGTGGTTTGCATTAATAATGGAAAGTTTCTTTCTCATCACCAAAGGAGTTTATGAGAGACCTAAGGGTATAAGCATAGCACTTTATTATTAAAAAAAGTAATCATGCCGCTGTGAAAAGCAAGCTGGATATGTAAAAAATATCAGAAAGTGAGTCAAAAGAAATGCTATAACATGTGTAGTAAATGGGCCACACACTATAACATAACCTATTTGGTCAAGTGGTGAAAGACAAGAATATAGTTATTAATAATATCCTCTTGATTTCATATGGAGAAGCTGAGTGTGTGTTTGTTGTTTTTCTAAAAGTAAATTAACAAAATCTGTAAACTGCAGATGGAAAAACTTAAGAAAAAAAATGTTTGTACCCTGGAGTTTGTTTGTTTTTTACTTCTCTAGTGTTGTTCATCTTATTCAGAAAGAGCATTTACTCACTAATTTGGGAGACGGGAGTTTGGTTGACGATGAGTCCCTTCATGATATTCCCAGCTTGGTGCTGGTTGGACATGAGTTTGGTCTTGCGCCCCCTTTGCTCAGTGTTCAAACACCGCCCAATTGTAGCCCGTCTGCGGTCTCCTGCTGGCCCCGAAGTGCCCCCATTCATACGCTGCAAAGGCTCACGGTGTCTTCCATGAAAGAAGAGAAAAACAGACATGGTAGACAAAGCACTGGCCAGGGATTCTGCAGCAGAATTGCCCTCCATAAAAGATGACTTTATTTGCTCTTGGATGGACAACGTGAGTGGGGAGAAGGCTGGCTGGGGTCTGCCCCCAGATGGCCCCTCGAGCCCCGGGGGACCCTCTGAGATTTCGGAGAACTCTAAGAGGAACCCTGCCCCAAGTTGAGATTCCAATCCAGCTTTTTCCCTTCCCTCAAAGGACTGACAGGAAACAGATAGCGGTGATGCACCCAGTCTCCTCCTCTCCAGAGAGTGACGGGACTCGTCACACTGCGTAGGTCAAACGTGTGTGTGGTTCTTTCCATACAATGGTGCTAGGAACCTGTAATTGTCTTTAACTTCATTCCCAACCATGTTGGTAGGCCATACGGTCACAGCTGTCCTAGAAAGAACTTAGGAAAATCGACGAATTTTTGTGCAGCCATTTTAACACTGAAGATGGAAGAAAATACACAACATTTTCGGGATATCATGCTTTGCTATTTGAAGAAAGGCAAAGAGTCAACTGAAAGCTGAAAAAAGGTTTGTGCAATGCATGGAGAAGGTGCTGTGACTGATCAAACACGTGAAAAGTGGTTTGGGAGGTTTTGTGCTGGAGATTTCTCTCTGGATGACGCTCCATGGTTGGGTAGACCAGCTGACGTTGCTAGTGATCAAACTGAGACATTCATTCAGGACAATCAACATTTTCTCCCATAAGAGATAGCCAACATACTCAAAATATCCAAATCAATAAAACGAGTGGTGGACATAAAAATGGCCCCAACAACAACAAACAAAAGCAGCCCAAAAAAACAGACACTAAATAAGAACAAGGAAAAAGAGAAGGAAGGTAAGGGAAAAGGGGAGGAGGAACAATAGAAGGAAAGGAGGAAAAAAAACCGAGTGGATGAAAATAAAAAAAACTGTATTGTAACTGAATAAAATGAAAAATGTGCCTTTTATTTTACAGAGAAAATCATACGGCTTTTTGGCCAACCTGATAAATTAAAAATAGAACCTTTCAACATGGCAACAACGGATTCTTCCAATAATAGCCTTATCACATGCTCCCAAAGACACAAGGTCTTCATCTCTACCACCTGGGAACATCACCGTATTGGGAGAAAGTGTCCTTGCCAGCTTCCATTGCCAAGGGGCCTTCTTTTTTAAATATATTTTTTATTTTATTGATTATGCCATTTACATTTGTTCTATTTTCCCCCCTCCGTTCCCCTCCACCCTGCACACCCCTCCCCACCATTCCCCCCCTTTAGTTCATGAACATGTCTCAAGTTCTTTAGATTCTATATTTCCCCTACTATTCTTACCCTCCCCCCATCTATGTTCTATCTACTGTCTACGCTACTTATTTTCTGTACCTTCTCCCCCCTTCTCCATCTCCCGCTCTTTTGTTGCTAATCCTCCACGTGATCTTCATTTCTATGGTTCACTCCTGATCTAGCTGTCCTCTTCATTTGCTTTTGTTAAAGGGACTTACCTAAGAAAAAGAAGAGAAAAAAGATGAACAGTGAAAGGACAGCAAACTCGCAGTTATCAACAACCACACCTAAAACAAAAGCAAATGAAGAGGACAGCCGAGGGGCCTTCTTACCTGAACGTCCATCCATTCCAGGTTGGGAAGAGAGAACAAATGACCCAGCAGGACCTAAAACAGAAACCCCTCCCAGACTCCCGCCCACCCAACCCCCAGGACTTGGCCTCAGCCCTGGAAGCCTCTGAGGACTTACAGGTGGAGGTGAGTCACTGGAGAGACTGGAAACTCATGCCCAGTCTCTCTATTTAGGTCACTGTTCAGCAGCATGACACGAGCCCAGCGCTTTTCATCCACTTGGCGTATCTTTGAGCAAAGCCAGCACCTACGTGGAGCTCATGCCAAAGACAGCAAAGGAGGGTGAGGTCAACTCTGAGAGCACTTTTCCACATGTGTCAGGGCTCCATACTTTCTCTGAGTGCACGGCTAGAATTCACTCATTAGGAACCTGAAGGTCTCTTCTTCCATGAGCAAACCCGGAGAACATTTCCCTGCTCTGTGAAAAAGCCAGACCAAAGGGCAAAGGGAGAGGCCACTCTCTTGGGAGCTGTAGGTCCTTCCCAATGTGTTAGTACTATTCAGGACAAGCTACAAAACTATCCGTTTTTTGTTTTTTTTTTAAATCACACATGGTGGAAAATGGAGAGTTTTATTTTTAATTAAGAGTTTGGTGCATGGTTCTGAAAGGTATAAATTGCAATGATAAGAAACATGGAATGATGAACATCTGAGTGTTGTTTACTCTCCTTGACAAGTTCAGTGGCATGGGACTGGGTCCATGTATAAATTCATGGGAGATTTTTCAGTTCTCTCCTGATTTGTACTCAGAAGACATAGTGCCCAGCTTGGCAACCCCTTTCTGTACAGGACCAGAGAGGAAATATTTTTGGCTTCTTTTGACTCCTGTTCCAACCACTCAACCGTGCCTATTGGATACACAGATATGGGCCTTGACTAAAGGAGGGGGCGTGGCAAATGCCAATAAAACTATTTGCAGGCACCGCCATTCGGCTTTCGCACCATTTTCTGGTGTCAGAGCCTTGCTCTTTTGACTTCTCCCCGACCACTTCAAACGGGCATATGTTATTCTTAGGTCATGCCCTAGGCAGGCAGCTGGTGAGATTTGGTGCATGGGACATCATTGGTTGACTCCCTGGCTAAGTGATCTGTCTCCGTCCTGACTCTTCAGAGAAAGAGAACCCATATTTATAGATGGGAAGCCGTTTGTCATGGGGAGCTGGGTGCCGTGAGAATGGAAGCCTAGAAAACCCGGTAGTATCTACCAGCAAGATTCAGACCCCTTCCAATCCTCTTTCCCAGACTAGAGAGGATGGAGAGTCCATGCCTTGTCTTCGAGGAGACTTGTCACCTGGAACGACCTCCTGAGCCAGATTCTTCCAGGTAGATGCATTATCATCAGGTGAGACCCAGACAAGAGCTCTCCCTGGAGAGTAACCCCCCTTCAGGTCCCACCGTGGAGTAGGCCTCTGGTTCTCCTGGGGATGTTGGGCCAGGGTTCAGGGTCCAGTCCTGGCATCATTCAGGCCGTGAGGAGACAGTGGGGACTGTTAATAAGGAAGGGCTGTCACGGAGGTGCCCCAGTACGTTTGGGAGTTTCTCTTGACCACCCGGACCCTGGTACAGTCATTTATAGTCATTCCTGTCTGTGAGCCTTGCAACCTATTTTTCCACCTCTTCAAGGGGCCAATTCATTCTCTCGCAGCATGTGAGTTCCCAAGACTCTCTATCTCTCTTTTTAATGGGTCCCAATATCCCCAGCCATTGCCACAAAAGCAGTCACCCCAGGTCTCGTCCACGTTGCCCGGAAACGAACAGTGTGAGTCATGCTTCCTCTCTGCTCCACACAGCGAGACTGGATTCGGCTCTCTGTAAGGAGGGAACGCGTCGGCAACCTGCACACTGAGTGGGCGCCTCGGGTCTGCCAGGCATGATCCAAAAAGGATGGCATTTGCAACTCTAACTGCTCCCGTGGGTGGGGGGATGTTAGAACCCTCAGTTTCCAAATGAGGAGACACAGAGGCAGAGAGGTGACAAGGATCTTAGAGGCCTTTCAAAGGAGGTGTCGCTAAGAAAGGAGCGTGAGGCACTTTGCCCATGGAGTCTAATTCCACAGCTAACACTCAGCTACCGGGCCTGGAGGACCAATTAAGGGGCAGATGGAGAAAACAGATGTTGTTCTGTCCTCTGCAGGTCCCAGCGGTGAATCACATTCATGCATCTGCAACTCTGCTCAATTAGGAGGACTGAACTCACCGGGCTGAACTCACCGCCTGCTGTTGGGTCAGACCTGCAGATGTGCCCGCTGCAATGGCTCCGATTAAAGATGATGGTGATGGGTGGTTTTGGGGGTCAGCCTGGCCGGGCTGTGTTGCCCAGTTTGGGCAAACGGTAGTTTAGACATGGCCGTGAAGGTGTGTTATGGGCATGAGGGCCATGTAAATCGAGAGGCTTCAGCTACAGCTTCATGAGCCTCCATCATGGGGGGTGAGCCTCAGCCAGTGACACCCAAGGGGACCTGAAGGGAAACCCAGCCTGGGTTTGTGACCTGCTGCCCTGCTGAGTTTGGTGGGACTTAACGTTTGCAACATAAACTCGGACTTGCATTTCCAGGCTGCTGGACCACCCTACGGATATTGGACATGCCGGCTCCCAGATCACGTGAGCCAATTTGTTGCAGTACGTCAAGTTCTTCCTCTTTCTCTATTTCTGTATAGATAGGTAAAGATAGATATATAGATGATAGGTGATAAATAGATAGACACATGGGAAGATAGATTGATGGGTAAACAGATACATGAGAGACCTATTCAAGATCGATAGATGGCAAATGATAGAGACACAGATAAATATACAGACACACAGATACCTATAGAGCCGATAGATACATAAATGATGGTTAGATAGTTAGATGGTTAGAGAAATCTATATTTGCATCCCTTTTTCTCAGTCTCTGCCTCTGTCTCGTGTAGGTTCTGTTTGTCTGAAGACCCCTGATGTATCCATAGCCCAAGTAATGCAAACAAAACAGTAACACACCACACCACCTCACTGACACCCACCTGGTTCCAGGGACAAGCTCATTCCCGTGATCTCCATGCAAGGACTGAAGGACTTCAGCCATCCCTGGCCCCCCGCAAAACCCGAGGGTGTCCTGTCTAGACAGATCTGTGTGTGATTCATTGCATCGGAGCAGAGCCTGCCCCAAATGTGCCTGGGATTCTTGGCGGAGCCCTCTTGCAAACTAGTCCAAATACCTGTGGTCTGTTAACTGGGGGGGGGGGGGGGGGGTCAAGATCCGTGGCTTCTAGGAAGAAGGCTCACCCTGGGACGCTGAGCGGGATTTTTCAGGCTATGACATCAGGCCTTGGACGGGCAAAAACACCATGACGTTCCTGAAGCGAGACCATACATGCCACCAGAAATGCATAGATACATATTTTTAAGTTGTATTTCCCCCGTCCCCTCCCCTGAATTGGCTTTGCATTCATAGGGCTTTGCAGGGAACCAGGAAGCTGCCTCTCCTCACCACGCAAGATGAGCAGACGTTCAGTCCTGTTTGAAATGCCCCTGGAACCTTTGGGTCCACGCCAAACAGTCGTGGAAACTTGGCCCTGCCCGAAACAGCCACACTTAGAAAATGTCCCTGGGTTCAAATGGCCCAGAAGGTGTATCGATACTTTGGGTTCAGAGGATGAATGCACACAAATCCTATCAGGTTACCGGTCCGATATTGGTGCCCAGGACCAAAGATGAGGGGCGTTTTGCAAGGCGCAACGTCACTGTTGACATTTGGGGCGGGGCCAAATGTCCATCAACATCGGCAATGGTTTCCCATGATGATAGAATTTCCCTGAGTTGGGCCTGCACCTAAGGCAGTTTGGAGGACGCTGGACCTGGGGCTGCGGGCCATTCTGGCACAGCTCCACAATGCACGGCGTGGACTCTCCACGTTCCCCGGGGATGACTGTGTGCATTTTCATTTCATCGCCAAAGCTATTCAACAGGAGAGCCACACACTTCATGAATCCCCTGGGTTTGCTCATGGTGCTCAGTCCTGCACCAACGTAACTCAGAAAGGGAAGCAGGGTCACCTCTCGGGAGTGAGTTTCATCCTATACACTCGTCTTGAGGTTGGTGGTGTCTCTCGGGTTTGTGTCTTTCCCCCACGGGGTTGTGGATCTGTGCTCTGGGTTTGGCGTGCTCCTCAAAACCCCAACCCCCAGTCCTAAGGCGATGTTGCTGCTACAACAGGAGGTGTCGGGTGTCCTGGTGTTCGATGCTACGCAGCATGATCACGGGGACCTGGCTTCTCTAGGCAGCTGCCTTTTGCCGCTTCATGGCTGTACCTTGAATCATGCCAGACACCTGAATAGGTGACGTCTTTGCAAAGCATCCTTGCTCGTCTGTGCATATGGACTTTGTGGTTTTCAGTTTGGAAAACAAAAATAAACTCTGCCACCTTAACCATTACACACTCTCATGTTCTGTTTAGAATAAATTTTGGAACAAAAGGTCATGTCTGGGTACCTTTTAAAGAATAGATGCTGGGTTGTTGTTTTTTTTTTAAGAGCAGCTTTAAGCTCGTAGTACAACTGAGTGGTAAGTACAAGAGATATCCCATATACTTCCAGATCTCATGTCTCCACAGGCTTCCCCTTACCGATTCCCACCCATCAAAGAAAATACATTTGGCCGGGTAGCTCAGTTGGTTGCTAAGTCATCCTGATATGCCAAGGTTGAGGATCCAACCCCCCAGTCAGGGAACATACAAGAATCACTCAATAAATGCATCAGTAAGGAGAACAACAAGTTGACCTCTCTCTCTCTCTCTTTCTCTCTCTTCCTCCCTTCCTCTCTCTCTTTCCCCATCTAAAAATCAATAAACAAAAAAAGAAAAGAAAAGCAAGTTGTACAACTAATACTAAAGTGGATGAATCTACATTGATGTGTGATCACCCTCACTCTATACTTCCCATCGAGTTGATTCTTAGTCTTGTACATTCTATGGTTTTTGGAAAAGGCGTAGTGACATGTACCTGCCATTATATGATATCGGAAAATAGTGTTATTGCCCTAAATATGCTCTGGACTGTGCCTGTCCATCCCTCAAGCTACCACCGATGTTGAGCTTCTGTCCGTAGTTTTGCCTTTTCGATAACACCTAGAGTTAACATCATGCCATCTGCACCTTTTTTGACTGCCTTCTTTCATCCCACAATGTGCATTTGTGGTTCCTTTTCAGTGAATTTTTAAAATCACAGTTCTGATTGACTTTTACAGTGAGAGCCAGAGAGAGAGCTGTCTACATGGCTATGGACAACAATACCTGTAAACATTTCAGCGTCCACCTGGGGATTTTTCTTTCCCCAAATGCTTCAACCTCCTCAGTTATCACCAGCCAACAACCTGTTCCCTCTTCAACTTTTATTCCTACACACTCATGGTCTCCAAATGTGCCAATGAGGCAGAAATGCGTATTTCTGTGCATTTATCACTCCCCAGAACCTCACCTCCCTTCACAACAATGCCTTAACATCAAAGGCATGCATTTTGGAGGAGTAAGGGCCGGCCCAATGGACGGCTTTGGAAATGTTCTGTAAATGCGAGAGACTGCCTTGCCAATATCCATTCTTCCACGTTCTGCTCATGTCTTCCAGGAGCCCACCCTGGACTGGCCCACCAGCGGCTGTCCCATTTCTGAGCCTCCACGGTAGACTGGGTGAATCTCCCCACAGTGAAATGTTAGCAAGTCCATGGGCCACAGGTCGGCCTGGTGAGGAATGAGGAAGGCTGGGGTCCTCTGCAGAAAGAATCCTATCAGCCTTTCTAATATGTTTGAGTTCCGAGAAAAATGGAAGGTGGACCCAAAGGGAGGTTAACGATGCAGTAAGTCTGTCCTGGACCATTTCCCACTCCCGATAATTCACCATCCTTAAAAGAATCTTTTTGGCTCAAGCAGGTTCTCTGTGACCATTGGGCACCACCCCCTACTCTGGGCAGGGCTCATTGATCAAAAGGTGGAGACTCCACCCAAAGTGGCTCTCTCACATCCATCCTAGAAAGAAGACCCTCCTAGAACTCTTCCAGGTGCATGTCAGAACACAACAGAGTTGGGTGTTTTCGACCTGAACTTGACTCCTCTGCCTTCCTTTGCTCTGGTCATACAATGCCGTCCTCTTCCCTCCATCTTGAGAAGAGCATGCCAGGCCACCATAGCACCTTCGTGGTCGCCGTACCATGTGGTGTATCCATGGGAGCATCGGTCCCTGTAGCCATCTGCACAACAGCCTGGGAAAAGTCTCAGAGAGGGCTCCTGTGAGTGGACCACATATCCAAAGGGGAGACCCCCCCCAAAACTGGAATGACCACCCGGAAGGTCGGTCTCTTGTCATCTAGATTTCCCCTGCGAGGTGAGTGTTCTCGGAACCCATCTGTACCACTGTGCCAACTGGCATAGTGGTTGCCTGTCAATGGCTTCACAGCTTCGAGATGAGCAAAAAATCAAGGAAAACTCAGGTTTCTCAGAGAAGCACCAGGACGGGTGAGTCACCATGAAACGTTGACCCACTGCGTTCAAAGGTGAGAAACTCAAGTTGTGAGCCCATCACGTGATGCTGTCCAATACAGCAAATTGATCAGGGGACAAAGCCTGGAGCTCTTGGTTCCTTACAGTACAGACAACTTCCGTAACAGAAACACCAAGGAATTGGGGTGGCCGAACTCAGTCTCAGTTTAGTTATTGACCGTGATGGGTCCACTCCAGGTCTTCCTGCCCGAGTAGGGGTCTCCCAGGTGCTGAGTGAGTGGCCCAGGTTCCTTGCCAACAGGCACTCTGCCAGGGTTAACACCTGCCTCCCCAGGGAACCCTGTTTTTATTTGTTGGGTTTTCCCCATTTCGTCCGTGCTGTTGTTTCGATTCCAGACCGTGGGAAAGCGTAATGCACACACACACGCCAATCTGTGGGAGCTGTGTGAGGTGCAAACCCCTCCACTGACATTCCTTTGGCTGGGGCTCGACTCTGTGGATGAAACGTCAGGAGGTAGGACCAGCTGCAGAGGGGATAATTGGTTTGGTATCAGTTAGTCATCTCTGCCCAGGGAAAGAACGATCTGTTGATGCCTCAGTTGAGCAACAAGAAGCCTCATCCATCACCATCCGGACTGCACATCAGGAAAACCACTTTGGAACTCCACGTGGCACCCTCTTGTGAGGCTGAACATGATGCAACAATTGCCCCTGTGGGTATACACTCGAGACAGACTCCTGCCTATTCGTCCGAGTACAAGCAAGTCCTCTATCTACCTTCCCATCTGTGACAGGGAAACCCTGCCCACAGTCCCGGGGTTGACAAACAGGAGAACTGGGTGTAGAACGTGAGACAAAATCACGCAATAAAATGACATACGAAAACTCCATGAATGACACACAGCATCGATGAATACGAAGAGAAAAGAAAAAAAGAACGGAGAAAGAACTCATGGACACAGACAACAGTGAGGTGTTTGCAGGAGGTGGCTGAGGGTAAAGGGGGGATAAATGGTGATCGGAAAAAAAAAAGTAGCATGGTGTATCTTTCCATGCTTTTACACGTTCTTGCATTTCTTTCATTAATGTGTTGCAAACAAACCCTACACATTTTATTTACAGTCGTGCTGCATTACTTCTCTATTCTGGGGGGGGAGATCATAAATGATACTTTTTGAAATCTCTAATTCTAGTCCTTCGTTGAAATTTACTTCTGTATACGGATGTTGTATTTGGACGTCGCTAAACTCCCCTATTAATCGAGGATGTAGTCAAAGGCGAAGGGGCCAAATATATGGTGACAGAAGAGGATTTGACTTTGGGGGGTGGGCACAGCACAATATTCAAATGTCACGTATAGAAGTGGACACTTCACACCTATGTACTCTTATTCACCAACGCCACTCCGATAAACTTCATAAAAATGTAACTCACACCATTCCACATTCTGATTGAAAACACTCCCAGGATTTTCCACCACATTGAGGACAGAATTCAGCATCTGTGCACCCCCACCCATGGATTTTTCGGACCCTCTTGTCTCCCCAATCTGTTTTCTCATTTCACCTTTTCTTGACTTTCTCTGACCTCGGTCGTGTGACATGAGAGCCAGCTCCTGAAAGGGCTGACTGCTTCCTGAGCATCCTGGGCCCACCTCAGTCACCCTCTCCCACGCTGGCTGCGACACCGGTCTCTAGGAAACCTCCTGGAGCTCTTACTGAATGCAGCCAGGGGACACCTACGTCACCTGCAGGAATGGCTGTAGCCACCACACCAGGTTGTTCTTCACTCTCACCTGAGCCTTCATGGTCACGTGACTTTAGAGGTGGAGACTGAGGCAACACATGTGTAAACCAAGGAAGGCCAGGGGTTTCTGGCAACCACCAGGAGCAAGGAGAAAGGTATGGACCAGACTGTGCCCAAGATTCTTCCAAAGGAGCCACGTCTGCTAATGCCTTGATCTTGGAGTTCTAGCCCCAGGAACAGCCACAGAACACATTTCGATTGCTTTCAACAACCCGGCTCATGCCGTATCCTTGTGGCAGCCACAGACAAGAAATACACCCATCTGTGTTGATGGAGTCTGTTAGGGAGACAGTGCAGTCTCTGGGACCTCACAATCTTTCAGACACATGTTATGCCGGAGACTTTGGGTCGGTCTCATAAAGACGGAGGGGTACCCCGAAACCTCAGGTGCTTCAGAGTTCTCACCAGTAAAAAAACAAACCTACGATTGTTTTCTCTGAGTGTCCCCTTGACATTCCGTGGAGCCTTTTCATTTGGGCTTTGTTGTAATAATAAGCAAAAGAAAAAATAAAAACAAGCCGAGACTTCATCTGGAGCCTCACAAACATTCACTATCACACAAGCTTGAAAGTATGTAAACAAGCCGTGTAAGCCCCTAAATGCGTAGCCAAACATAAGAAATAAATCATCCATGAACTCGGCCCATGTGCGATCATCAGCAAATTAAGCTTTCTCTTGCATGGTCGCATGTTTTTCAGCAGTGACAAAAGTCGAGGTCTTCCGGTGGGCGTCCAAAGGAGACAATTCCAGGAGTGACCTCTGGACTGACTGCTGGAAGGGGCACTCCGATCTCAGACACCGTGGAGGACCTTTACAGCTGGTCCTTTTTGGTGAAGTGGCCACAACCCACTTCTTGTTTCCCTTTAAAGATCTTCTATTTATGTTGGTTTTGCTCCAAAGTTAAATTGTCCTAGAACCAAAACACTGATGGAATGACCCTACACACTTTATTTACCCTTTTTCAACACCAGATAATATTTTTTAAATGGGCAAAAATTGGAAAGTGATGAAACCCTGAAGAACAAAATGTAAAAAGGAATCACGAAAAGAGCTTTTCCTCTAGATGGATTTATCCGACATCACATTTTATTCTGAAATAGGGGCTTACATTCATACTACAGAATATTGGCCCTCGCAACCTTCAAACTCCACATCTTCACTCAGGTTTTGCTCCTACATGGGATCCAGAAATATTTATTGGGTTGGGGGGGGGGGTCTCTGAGTTCTACCTTGAGTTGGTTCTTTGTTCAAGGTACTTATGGCTGGATTCCCCCCCCCCATGGCCTGTCTGCTAAGGTACAAACACAATGAACTCTTAATAAGTGAATATTCCTTGGAATAAGTGAATATTCCAAGGACCAACACCGAAAGACTACCCGGCAAAATGAACATTTAGAGCGAAAGGACATACAGAGCTTCCGAGAAAAAAAGAAGCGTAAGGGGGTTCATCACCGCCAAACCAGTATGACATGAAACATTAAAGGGCTCTCTTTAAGGAGGAGAAGGAGAATGAGAACAAGAATGAGGAGAGCAAGCAGAAAGGATAAAAGAAATAGGAACAATAGCCCTGGCTGGTATAGCTCAGTGGATTGAGCATGGGCCTGCTAACCAAACAACCGCAGTTCGATTCCCAGTCAGGGCACATGCCTGGGTTGCAGGCCAGTTCCCAGCAGGGGGCGCACAAGAGGCAACCATACATTGATATTTCTCTTCCTCTCTCCTTCCCTTCCCCTCTAAAAATAAATAAATAAAATTTAAAAAAATAGGCAGTCAATACTTCTCTATCCACAACAGAAGGCAGTTAACCAAATAAATGAGCAAACAACACAGAGCCTCAGAAAACATTCCTCACAGATAACAGTGAACAGACTGATGGGTGCCAGGTGAGAGGGGGACCAGGGGATGCGGTGAAACTGTGAAGGAATGAAGAAGTACGGACTGGTAGGGACAGAACAGCTCAGGGATGGAAAGTATATTAGCACAGGGAACACAGTCGGTGATATTGTAATGACTACAGATGGTGTTCTATGGCTGAGAGATTTATCGGGATGATCACTTAGTTCTGTGATGCCCAGTCCCTGGGGCGTCCCCCTGAAAGGGATAGGATCGTGGATGCCCACTACCGCTGAAAAATCTAAAAAATGATTCGAAAAGTAGGAGGCATCTGAGGAAGTGCCGTGGCCCTTGCCAATGCTAAATGGGGTGTGGAAATTCCATCCTCTGTCAAAATAAAGTCCCACCGTTTGGAGCACAGGAAGTCTTCCTCTCATTCCACCAGCACTTCTCTGGGTTGGAAGACATCATGCCCCGCTATAACGGTGTCTTGTGAGTGTTTCTCCTTCTCCAATGTCCCTGAAGTCCCCTTCTTACAGATGCCACAGGAGCAACGGATACTTCTTTCACTGTGTCTCCACCCTTCCCCTCCCGATTTATATGTGGAAGTCCTGACCCCCAGAACCTCAGCATGGGGCTGCATTTGCAGATGGGTCTTTACAGAAGTGATGAAGGTGAAATGAGGTCCCTAGGGCGGCCCTGATCCCACAGGACTGGGGTCCTTATAAGAAGAGGAGATGGGGATGCAGACACACCCAGAGGGACACCCATATGAGGGGGAAGACAGCTGTCCACATGCCCAGGAGAGAGGCTTCAGGGGGAGCCAGCCCTGACCACCCCTGGGTCTCGACCTCCAGCTTCCATTCGGCAAAGCCATCTTGGCTGTTCAACTGGATTTTAAATAGGCCTCCTAGAAAGCTTAGACGACCGGTGCCAACAGTCACGAGCCCGCCGTTCAGCTGAGGAAGTAGAACCTTTCCAGTCTCTTAGAAGAAACCAGTGGGAGTTTTTTAGGCCTGAAGTCTTCCTCTTAAGCCATAAGTTTTCCTTGGTTGCAGCTGCTTGTTTTGTCTAACATCACCACCCACACCCACAAGTTCAAACACCAGCTCCCCAAAATTCATATATATCAGATGTAAACAAGACATCTCTATGTCCACATATGTTCCTGTTCATCTATGTCCACGTGTGTGCCCATGCGTGCCAGACTTTTTCCTGTGCTTTGCCCCATATTTAGAACAACCCTGCTGTATCTTTGCTTGCATGTGTCAAAGCTCTGATTCTCCAACTTCTTGGCCGAAGGAATCCTTCACATCATGAAAAATAATCCAGGACACCAAAGAGTTTTTCTTTGTGGGTAGTGTCTCTGTCCATTTTTATGGACTTAGAAGTCTATACTAAGGAATTGTAAACACACGGGCCGATGAATTTTTAAAGTAATAGAATCCATTATGGTTGTTACTTAAGTATGGTAAGTACTTAAAAAAAAACAATATTTTTCCAAAAAAGTAGCGAGTCGAGTAGCATTGTTTTACATTTTTGCAAATGTCTGGCAACCCTAAAGAAAGCTGAGTTTTGGCATCTGTCTGTTGTCAATATGCTGTTTTGGTTGAAGAACATGAAAAATCAGGCTCACACAAATATGTACTTGGAACGGAAAGGAATATCTAGATGATCATGGATACTATTCTCTGATACAACACTTGACAGACGGTGAATCCATCAGGAATAAGGGGGGACCATATTGATTAAGTTTTCACACTCTGCTGGAAAAAAAAATCCATGGGTCTCCCTGGCTGATTATACATGCTCTGAATTACCTGTTACATGGACTACACCACTCATTAAAAGGTAATTAATACAGCCTTAGCTGGTGTAGCTCCGTGGATTGAGCACAGGCCTGTGAAGCAAAGGGTCGCCAGTTCGATTCCCAGTCAGGGCACATGCCTGGGTTGCAGGCCAGGTCCCCAGTAGGGGGCGCATGAGAGGCAACCACACATGGATGTTTCTCTCCCTCTCTTTCTCCATCCCTTCCCCTCTCTCAAAAAATAAATAAATAAAATATTTTTTTTAAAAAGGTAATTACAATACAAACCAGGAACACTCAGGTATAGTACATTATTAAAATAAGATGGGAACAGTAGAAAGGTTTTTTAGAATGTGAAACAAAACATTTTTCTCCCGGGAGGAGTATATTATCAGTTACATTGTTAAGAATCTCTAGTACGTGGCAGTAGTTAAACCAACCCCACTTTTTATTGGTTTTAATTTTTTAATATTTTATTTATTTATTTTTAGAGCAAGGGGAAGGGAAGGAGAAAGAGTGGGAGAGAAACATCCATGTGTGGTTGCCTCTCGTGCGCCCCCTACTGGGGACCTGGCCTGCAAGCCAGACGTCTGCCCTGACTGGGAATCGAACCGGCGACCCCTTGGTTCACAGGTCCTCGCCCAATCCACTGAGCCACACCAGCCAGGGTTTAATTTCTTTATTGATGGATTTTTAGAGAAAGGGAGGATGAGAACAACCCATTTGTTGTTCTACTTATTGATGCATTCTCTCGTCTGTTCCCTGACTGGGGATCAAACCCTCAACCTCGGAGCATCGGGTCGATGCTCTAACCAACTGAGCTACCCAGACGTGGCCCTTTGGTTGGTCTTAATATTACGTTTGAATCCCCTACTAACATATACTCTCTTTTTCTTGTGTGTCAAGCAGACTTCTCCCATGGTCCACACTTGGGGTGACTTTAGCTCAGAGAAATGCACTTGTCAATGCCACATGTCTTCTGCCCAAATTCCGTTGGCCAGAATTATTCGTTAACTCGGGCTCACCTACGACTGCATGTGTGTGTGTCGGGGGACACTGTGTGTGGACTTTCTGTGTCCCCAAGGGACTACGGAATTATTTTTCTCAGTGTTCCCAAACTTGTGGTCCATCTCCATCCTCCTATTCCCACAAGACTTCACAAGCTTTCTTGCTGACCAAGACTTTTGGTCAACAAGCTTTAGTTCCCAATGATGTGCCAAATTCTCCTTCCCTTCATTCAGACAAGATTGCAAGGACCTAAATATCCGTGGCGATGAAGAGTGCAGGATTTCATGCCTGTTGCTCCACGTCAGTTATTGCTACAAGAGTTGGAGTGAAGTTTCCACTCTGATGACTCACAGGTCTTGCTTACACTCCAGAATAGACGTACATTCTCCCATCTATTTCCCAAGGCAGGTGACGGTGAATTCTACAGAAAGCTGGCATGGTTGTTGAGGGTATGAAGTGACCATGTCAGGGACAGCATGCATGTGGAAAAATAGAGAATGACCACCCTGTTCAGAAGGCAGGAGGTCATCCCCCATCTTCATAAATGGGCCCCTCTTCCTATTATGTACACACTTGTATTGTAAAAAGGGCACATGGATGATTGCTTTGGAAAATAGGAAGTTACGGCTGGACGGGTGCTTTCCTGCCAAGAGCAAAGACAGTGCAACCTAATCTCATTTTCGGCAAATGCTACTTTTGTGTTTGTTAGTGGGCTTTTGGGGTGGATGACTGTGAAAGCCATGAAATCAGGCAGAAGGCCAAAACGCCTTATTTATCATCTCTCCGTAAAATAACTTCTCCCTCCTATTTTGTTCCAGACAAGCATTTACACCGCAAACACTGAATCCTACAAAGGTAAACATTGACATTGTCATGTTAGTAAATTTCCCACTGCCAAGGCAGACATCTTCACGTTCCAAGATGCTTTACCGGCACGCCTTTCTCCGTGTTTTTACAATCTGTGGGTCGTATTTATTAGGTTCCTTCATGTGTCGGCCTCAGGGCGGCCAGCAGCAAATATTAATGGACTGTTAGGAGGCCCTTAACTCCAGCTTCCGTGAGATTTTTATGCGCGAAATGGCTTCTGGATTTATTCCAGCTCCCTGCCTGCATGCTCCCCGCCTGAGCAATGGGGTCCATGAGGCAGCTTTGTGGGAACACACTTCAGACTGCACACGTGTGACATGTATTTTCTCAGCCATAAAGCGGCAGATTGATTTGGGTCGGGAGCTAGCAAATGTGGTATACTGTTCTGCTCAGGAGAATGGAAGAGGTGACGTTTATCCTCTGCCTAAAGCATCAACGCCGTATGGAGCCGGGAGAGCACTTAAAATATTAGAGGCGCTGTTGATTGCCTAACCGCTATGCTGTGCGCTTGAAACTCATGCACAATCCTATTGAATGTAAACGGTAACTGAAAACTAAAATTTAAGAAAAAAATGAGAAAATACTCAAATGTTAACCCTAACCATTTTACTTTGTTTTCTTATTTTTTAAAATTATTTTTCAATAATGCAAACATTCAGAGTTAGCCTCAGCTGCACAGCATTGTGGTTACGCATTTGTATATCTTACAGTGTCCCATTCATATAACTTACGAAAACACGCTGTTATTTTCGGTGCCCGCCTGGCACCAGGCACAGTTATTACAGTATTAGTGACAATATTCCCTGTGCTGGAGTTTACATCTCTGCGATTATCCTGTGGCTGCCCATCCGTCCTTCTCAATCCCTTCCCTTTTTCTACCCGGCCCCCAACTTCCCTCCCCTCCGACAACCGTGAGTTTAGAGTGAGGGGAAGGGAAGGAGAAAGAGTGGGAGAGAAACATCCGTGTGTGGTTGCCTCTCTTGTGCCCCCTACTGGAGACCTGGCCTGCAATCCAGGCCTGTGCTCTGCATGGGAATCGAACCGGCCACCCTTTGGCTTGCAGGCCAGTGCTCAGTCCTGAGGTATCATTGGCAAATATGTTTTCCCATACATTTGGTCCTCTTTTCATTTTAATGCTAAGTGAAATAAGCCAGGTGGTAAAAGACAAATACCATATGATCTCACCTTTAAGTGGAACCTAATCCACAAAACAAATGAGCAAGCAAAATAGAACCAGAGACATTGAGATTAAGAACAATCTGACAGTAACCAGAGGGGAGGCGAGAGGGAATAGTGGGGGGAAGGGGGAAGGGTTTTCAGGAACATCTATAAAGGACATGTAGCAGGAGACCTGCTTAGACAAGCCCAGACAAGCCAGAAGGACATGGTCCCGTTGCAACAGACACATGGACAAAACCAAGAGGGGGGGTGGGATCAGGGGTGGGAGGTGGGGATGGCTGGGTTGGGGGGACTGGTGAGAGGGAATTGCAGACAACCGCACTTGAACAACAATAAAACAATTTTTAAAAATACAACCAGGCAAAGAAGAGATAGCCAACCTATCAGATGCAGAGTTCAAAACACTGGTGATCAGGATGCTCACAGAATTAGCTGAGTATGGGTCACAAAGCAGAGGATAAAGTGAAGGCTATGAAACATGGAATAAAGGAAAGTGCACAGGGAACCAACAGTGAAGGGAAGGAAACCAGGACTCAAATCAACAGCCTGGGGCACAAGGAAAAGATAAACTTTCAGTAAGAAGAGAATGAAGAAACAAGCATTCAAAAATATGAGGAGAGTCTTAGGAACTTTAAATGGTCCAACATCTGAATGATAGGGGTGCCAGAAGGAGAAGAGGAAGAACAATAAATTGAAAACTTACTTGAATAAATAATGAAGGAGAATTTCCCCAATCTGGCAAGGGAAATAGACTTCCAGGAAATCCAGGAAGCTCGGAGAATCCCAAAGAAGTTGGACCCAAGAAGGAACACACCAAGGCACATCATCATTACATTACCCAAGATTAAAATGAAGGAGAGAATCCTAGAAGCAGCAAGAGATAAGGGGACAGTCACCTACAAAGGAGCTCCCGTCAGACTGTCAGCTGATTTCTCAAGAGAGACCTTACAGGCAAGAAGGGGCTGGAAAGAGGTATTCCAAGTCATGAAATCCAAAGACCTACAACCAAGATTGCTCTATCCAGCAAAGTTTTCATTTAGAATGGAAGGGCAGACAAAGTGCTTCTCAGATAAGGTCAAATTCAAGGAGTTCATCACCACCAAGCCCTTATCCGATGAAATGTTGAAGGGATGAATCTGAGAAAAAGAAGATCAAAATGTTCGGTGGATGGGTACTCATTGTGCCAATACAAAATCATGCTTATTCTCCATTAGCCCCCTGCCCCTCCTTTCTTTCTCACCTGTGGGAAAGGGACCCCATCCCTCAGAGAACCCCCATCAATGCTCACACCACCTGGGTGATTCCTAGCCTGGTCAGCTCTGCCCTCTACTCCGGGGAGAATGAAATGTGTTCATAGCAGGGGCTTCGCTTTCCTTGTATTGGTGCTATAAGCTCATTGAGATGTCTCTCTAATCTCTGAATCCTCACACTTTGGGGACTTACAACGCATGGATGAAATGAAGCCCCAAACTCCAGCAAGTGAGGGACACCTGATGAACAACAAAACAAACACGCAAACACAATTCCCCCGCAGCCCAGTTTTTCTGCTTTGATTCTTGAGTTATTATTATTCCTTTGCTGTTTGCATCGACTTCAAGACCACCTGCGGGGAAGCCAGCATTTGGACAGAAAATGTTTCCCATTATCCTTCTGCACGTTGCGCAAGAATCGTAGGGTTTACAAACGTTCACCAGTCCACCACGTGGGGTGCCCCACTGGTAATGAACCCTGGCTGTCCAAAGGTAAGATTTATTCATTCACAGCAAAAGCTCTCTCTCCTGCAAAGGAGGCTTGGCCAAGGGCTCAGAGAGACTGCTGGGTCAATGACATGTTGATTTCTTCTCTGCAGGTGGCCGCCCCGTAAGCCCTGAGTTCCTCCTGCTCTTCCTGTTCTCAGCTGCATCTGCAAAGGGCTTTGCTACATTTTAACATTCAGCAAGAGCAGCGTTTACTAAGAACACCCCAGACCGAAGGCCCTTGTCCTACTTAACAATAGTGGGCTCAGCCATACTTTTTTGTTTGTTTTGTTTCATTTCTTTAACTAAAAAAAGTAACCTTTCCACGTGAGCTCATTGAGAATGTTGCAGAGGGATCCCATGGACACCGTTTAGGCAGCTTCTGCCAGTGGTAACATCTTGAAAAACTACAAAATGTTACAGGAAAGGATATTGACTTTGTTCCCATCAAGATAGGAAACATCATCGGTCCAAGCATCTGACAAGCTGCCTAGTTCGAGCAACACCCACTTCCTTGCCACCTTCTCCTCCTCCAGCTCAACACCTGACAAAGAGCAATCTGCTCACAATTTCCAGTTGTGTCATTTCTAGGTTGATATATGACTGGAATCAGGCAGCACGTGAACTTGAGGCACTGGCTTTTTTCATGCAGTGCAATTAATTCTCTGGAGAGTGATCCAACTTCATTGTGTGTGTGTGTGTGTGTGTGTGTGTGTGAGATTTTTGTTGGAGGGCATGGGAGGAAACAAACCAAAATCACTCTTTAGTAGACACAAAGTTGTCCGGGTTTCTCTGTATAGCACATTCTTGGTGGTAAAAAAAGCAGAAGCAGCTTTTGTTTACACACAGTACTTGCATGTACATTAACACACACACACACACACAGAATATGTACAAATCACCAAAGAACTAGTTAAACTGAAAAATCATTGGAAAGCTTCTCTGGTCATTCTGAGATCAGAGAAGCTCAAGGGGGAAAATACATACAGAAGTCAAGCAGTTCACAGAGCAAAAAGGATGAGAAATTTTCCATATATTTCATTAAAAACCCCGAGAGGAGGGTTCGGGACAGATAAGTTTGCGACATATTCGGAGAAGGACGGATGGCGTGTTTTTTAAAAGAGTTTTCAAAAAGATTGACGAGAGTCTTTCCTTATCAGACGCATAAAGCGTGGTCAGCAGAAGTGAACAGAGGCAGGCACACCTGAGGGAAGGGGCAAATGTTCAAAAACAAAGAAAAACCCTTAAAATAGCCTGAGTATCCAGCGAAACCTGCAAAAGATGCCTTGTAGCACCTGGCATTCTGGAGGCTGGGAGAATGTCTTCCAAGTGCCAAAAGGGAAATTTGTGGGTGCCTAAAGTTGTACAGCGAGGTTTTTAAAGCAGGGATGGAGAAAATAAATATACTACAAACTTGGAGAGATGTTGAACTCACCTGAAGTCAGAGGATGCAAGAAGCATGTTGCGCAGGAACTGGAAGAACCAGAGTGTCGATCGAAAGGAACAATGTCACCTAAAACTCATTCCTGGCCAGCAGGGTCAGTAAAAAATATATGTGTATATATATGAGATACACACACACATATATGAGACAGTCTAAGGCTATAAAAGCAAGGTGGGACCAACACTCAGGGTGTTGACAACTTGTAGAATAGAAAGGCACGGAGTTCCAATGAGGCTTTTTATTCCTCAGACAGTAAACATGTCCAGCCTTATGACTCTTCTGTGGCTGTTATACGTCACAAAATATTTAAGGGTAATCAGCAAAATAATAAAAGCTGGAAGCAGAGCCCTCTCTTAAAAAGAGGGCAGAGATGGGAAGACAGCCTCAACGTCGGGAAGAAGGAAAGAGTAAAAGTGAAGGAATAGCTCACCGAACACACACAGAAGGTGGATTTACACATATCTGCCCCAGTAAATGTAAGTGGACGGGAAACACTTCTTAAGTAAGAGGTGGGAAGTCTCAGACCAAGTTGGAGGAAAATCCAGGCATTCGTGGTTTTGCAAGGGTCTGAGACCGGTGCTGCTGAAACTCTCGCTACAGAAGGACTACAGCAAAAGTTGGGAATAGATTTCAGTCCATTTGAATAGAAAAAAAAAAACTCTGTAACCCTACTCACATGGGGCAAAAAAATGCTTTCGGGAATTTAAAAATAAATAACAGAGGGCTAAAGAATGTTAGTATGAAGTGACAGCAACATTTCAGCAAAAAAGTTATAAACATGAGGAGACATGTCTTTGTGCTGAGTAGCATAGGCCCAAAGTACATGAAGCCAGATTGGGGACAATTATAAGAATTCATGGTCTCATCCACCATCCTGCCTTTTGCAAATCTTTGGTTAGGGGTAAATCCCAGCCTCCAGAGGCCAAGAGGAAATCCTTGCCTTTCTCTTTTTGTTTGTTTGTTTGTTTGTTTGTTTGGTCCCCAGTCCTTTTCTCCCCCAATGAACATCTTCCCCTCTCTGAAGAGGAATCCCTACTGGGAAGAGGAAAAACATCCAGCCTCCTCTCTGTAAAAAATGAGCGATTCCAGATTGCCGCATACGCCGAGAAAAGATGGTCTTTATTTTGGTGTCATTGACCCTTTGATCGCTCCCCGGGGTGGTCGCTGACTAGACACAGTAAATAGGGTCCCCGGTGCATTGGGGGGGGAGTGGGGACCCCTCCGATCCCCACTCTCCTCCTGAGATTCTGATACTGTATCCACTCTTGAACATGTGTGATCCATTAGGAAGGATTTTTGCAAGATTCTGGGGCAGAAGAAAAAAAAAACAAAGCACCAACTGGAAGCCGAGAGTTTTCTATCATCGATGCACTTTTATGGAACCGTGAGACAGAATCCCAGATGATGGGCAGATCATTGCCCGTGGTGGGCAAAAGCATCGCCTCGATTAAAAGTGTTTACCCCACCGTCTCCTCTGGAAATGCGAGCGACGTGAGGAAAACAAAAACGCGGCCCAAATCAAAACCAGATGTGCTCTGCTTTGAGGCTTTTGCAGGGCTGCCTTCCATCTCCACGTTACTTTCCAGAATGGACATGGCTTCTGAGGAGTCCCTTCGCCCGGCGAAAGCTCCCCCCTGGTTTGAGACGATGTCATGAGGCAGGGAAAACATGGAAGTTTCCTGTTCTGCGTCAGCGAAAGGAGGCTGGACCCTGTTCCTCCTGCAGGGGCACCGTCTGGAACAAATCAGACCGGTTTACTTGTTTCTAAATCATCCCCACCCCAGCGGTAGCCTCAGACTGACTCCTGCATTTTCCCCGGGCCCTTTGCTGCGTAGGGTGGGGGCTGATACACCCCAAGTCCATCTCCACCCAGGGAATAAGACCTAGGCTTTCATGCATGGGACTTTTTTGTGTGAAATCCCAGAAAGTTGTGTCTTCCTGCTTGTCTAGAAAACCGGGTAGGACCTCAGAACACCCCCCCCACCCTGCACACACACACACACACACACACACACACACACACACCCTTCCGGATGTGCCTCTAGAGCCTGGGGATGGTTTTGAGTTAAAACAACTTTAGTTGGGGGCTCACGGGAAACTTCTGCCCTTTTCCCTAAGACAGGGGTGTCTGACGAGTTTTCACCGGGGGCCGCATCAGCCTCACGGTTGTGTTCAAAGGGCCGAATGTCATTTTAGGACGGTATAAATGTCACTATTCCTTCACTGGGGGCAAGGAGCTCGGTATTTGGCCCTTTGAAGGCAACCGTGAGGCTGATGTGGCCCCCCTCCCCGCCCTGTGAAAATGAGTTGGACACCCCTGTCCTAAACTCCCTAGAAGAGCTTACATTCGGGGGCTTGCCCATGATAAAATATTACCAGAGATAACGTCCTCTGATCTGTCTACAGAGAAGAGGAAACTGCTCATTACGGACCTGGGGCAGCTGACATGGTCCCTTGCTCAGCGTGTCCTGTGTCCCCCACCCCGACTGCCCACCTTGGACCCTCTTGGACGTGTGGTATTTCTGACTCTGTCATTCAGTGACATAAGCATGTAGTCAAATTGGGTCCATTCTTACACCAGCCGGTAGAACCTAGAAAGCACTGGAGACTTGCTTGCTTCCCTACGATGCTTTAACTGCACAAACAGGCATCCCTTCCCCCCGGGATGGGCCCTGGTCACAAGCATCTTTATCAGGGAACTCTCTAGAAGGTTTCTCACACTCACCAGAGTTGGGCTCACACGCCTGGGTAACATTTTTTGAAAGCCCACAGCCTGCAGTTGGCTGTGAATAATGCCCACCCATGTTTCTGGCCCAAGCTTTCAGGGGGAAAAAAATCTTTCATTTTAAATAATTCAACTCCTTTACTGACTTATATTTAGAAACTTCCCTTTGGGCTGATAAAGGCATTTTAGCATTTATGTTGAGCATAGTACGTACAAGGAATTTTAGGTAAAAAATGATTACAACACACAAGAACCGATGCAAGGAATTTGGGGTACTGCCCATGTATGATGTGCTTTCTCATTTTTCCCTCAAAAAATGTGGGCAAGGCAGTGTGTATTATACAGGGAAAACTACAGTAAAATGGGGAGAGATGTCGGTTTCTACAGAGAAGGAGCAAACTATTATCATTAGACACGTTCTGATTAAACTCCGTGCTTTCTCCCTTTTTCCCGCCTGAATTCTTGCTCTCTCCCCTGTAGCAGCAAGGGTACGCACCGCTTTCACCCAGCCCTGTGTTGGTGGACACTGAGATGTTTTCTAAACTTGGCAATCATCACTCATACCTGTGTATGGTGTCAGATCAGCACACTAGGCTCATTGGACAGATTGCTCTGTGAATTATCGGCCTACACCACTAATGCTGGACAGCTGAAACTAATATAAAAATCCTATCCAACGCCAACTGTCACTGGAACCTCAGAAAATATTTTTTTAAAAGATGCTATGTGAAGGCCCAACGGTATTGATTTTGCCTGATTTCTCAACGGAAATACATTCAGCCACAACCCCCGTAAATAAAAACTGTCTTTGTTGCTCAGACTAGAAAAGGGTGACCTTCACCTTTATTTTACCTCCTGCGAATGCCTAAGTTGTTCTTCGGTTTACGAAGTGCGTGAAAAGAAATCACATGAAAAGAAAACTCTGATAAAACACAGGGGTAATAAACGCCTTGCAGCAAAACAAACAAACAAACAAACAAACAAACAAAAAAGTGTCTGTACACAGCTTGACCAGAATTCACCAGAAAAAAATTCCATGGACCCAGTTGAGAAAGGGGTCAGTCAGTAATTCCCGATTTATGGGTTATTTTGGGGGTGTCGACAATGTTTCCGACACGGGCTGCCTTTCCTGTTGTATTTGTTAACTCACGATGAAAGGACAGCACATTCACAGAAACGGACTTTAATTTTACAGCGCACCATCAACAATCCTGGCATCTGCTAACAGCGAGCCATTAAAAGGAGTGTTTATCAGAATGCTTCAGGGGCTTGCCTTAGTGCACTGGGAACTAAAATAATCGTAAATGTCCAGGAGTAGTTAAAAATTAAATGCAAAGCGTTTAAAAACATAAAATGAGCTGCGTTTCATTTTGCAAGCACATCTTTTGAAAAGGTATGTGAGCTACTGTTGATTGTCTTCCTTGTTTTTAAACGGGTGATGTATTGTTTTGGCTGGGTTAGCTTGATTTGGATGTTATTATTGAGGCCTCCTTGTAACGATGCTGGGAACGGCGGAGGTTCCTGTAACCGTGTAGCCAAGAGTTGGCGCCATTTAGTTTCAATTGTAACTATTAGCACTGTTGTGTAAATTTCCCCAGCGTCGATACAATTTCCATGCAGTTAGACAGCAACATAAGCTGTAGCTTATGTTTTAACATCCATCAGTGCCAGGTCAGTGCACTGAAATGTGTCGAAATTTGCAGCTGCCTCTGATGCCATCATCAAATCCACCGAGAAAACAAGGACAAAACAGGACACTGATCTTCTTGCCACCAAGCTCCCGCAACCAGAGACAAGAAAATGACAGAAGTCAGCCCTATTGCTTTGCAACTTCCTTGATTCAATGGAGCGTTCAAGGACATGCCATTCTCTTCTCTGCTGCGTATATGTATACTCACATTGCAAAATATAAAGCCAGTGGGTTGCTACAAAGCCTGCGATGAAATGTTTTGCAGCCTACAGATTTTTGGAACAGCTGGTCTTATCTTTGCTGGACATGCTGAAGTGAGTTTACTTGCTCTGTAGACACAGGTAAGTCAGATCTCACCGGCGCTCAGCTGGTTTTAGCTGCTTGCAAGACAGAATCAGGCCATTGTAGCTGGGGGAGCATTGAGCACAAAACACTGGAGATTGATCTGTATTTTGCTCCATCTGCAAGGCACCTCAGTTCTTATCTCTCTTCATCTTTTTTTGTCAGCGGAACGAATTGGCTTCTTTTCAGCTGGACATAAGGACCTGAGCTTCCCGAGTCTGCCCCGGAGTCTGGTCCTCCAAGTTACCAGTCATCCTCTGCGTGCCAGGATGCAAGAGTGAGGTTGTCTGGATTCTCCTGCACCCTTTCTGCAGCCCAAACCAGACAGCGGTTTTATCAATTGAAACTGTGTCTCTTTCCAATTCCTACGTTCACAGGGGACCTTGCAGAATTAGGGCCACTGTATGGCCGTGATAATTAAGTCCTTCAGGAGGAGGGAGAAACTGTATCTAATCCCATAGGGTCTGCGTCTTTGTAACATTGGGACACAGATGAACACAAAGAAGGAGGAGAACGCCACAGGGAGACAGGTGCAGAAATCGGACGCATGTGGTCACAAGCTGGGGACCACTGTGCATGGCCATCAGCTCAGAAAAACCTGGGACAGATGCTCCCTCGGGGCGTCAGGAGGGGGCCAAGCCTGCCGTCCCACGGGTGACACACTTCTGGTCTCCACAGCCGTGAGAGAATCCATTTCTCTCAAGTCCCCCGGTTTGTGCTGATATTTTATGGACGATCCAAGAAATTCATCCAAACGATGTGACATTGTTGTGTTTTAACCACAGTGGGAAAAATGCTTATAAAGTTTATAGATGAAAAAGGGGTTTCTACGGAAGACAACCTTACAGGGGGGTCGGATCGTAACTCCTTAATTGGACGGGTCGCGGTGGGCGGTCATGCCCCAGGCCTATTACTTCTAAAGAAGGTTTAAGGTTTGAGGTGTGAGGTTTAAGTTTGTCTAAAGCCAGCCTTGCCCATGGTCCTCAATACACCTGGGAACTCAGAGTAACCACCTGGAACACAGCAAGACACTCTGACCATCCTTCAAGGCATCTGAGACCTTCCTTCTCAACAACTATTACCAGTTTGGCTCAAATAGATTCTTACAGAAATTCTCTACAAGTGTGGCTGTCGCTTACATCGACAGGTTGTGAGAGATACCTCGGGATGACGGCCTTTAAAAGCAGTTGACGCGAAAGCAAACAGATATAAAGTGGAAAGAAAAAAAGAGAGACATGTGCATGTCCAAGTAACTTCAAAAGAATCGAGCACTTTAAAAGAATTTTTTAGTGTGTTTATAGATTTGAGGAGGAGTCGATGAGAGAAAAAGAGAAATATCAATGTGAGAGAGAAATGTCCATGGATTGCCTCCCGTATGGGCTGCCGCTGGGAATTGAACCTGTAACCTAGGTATGTGCCCTGACCGGAAATTGAACTTCCAGACTTTGGGTTATGGGATAACGCCCCAGCCAATGAACCACCCCAGCCTGGGCCCGAAGAACCAAGCGCTTTTGGTGAGTGACTTGGTGACCTGTCCCAAAGTCTCTGGTAGGTACAGCAGAAAGGACCATCAAGGTCTCCTCATCCACGGACTTGGCCCCAGATGGCCGGACTTGGCCCAGCTGCACAGTCAGCCAGCATCCTCTCCTGGGGACACGGTGAAAATTGAGGTCTTAGGGATCATGTGTGTCAATGTCTCTTCCCGCCCAGTTTTAAAAAATTGAGGCTAATTCCGTGATGCCCAGGGCCTACGAGGGTTTCATCCCCATTTTTCCTGAAGTCACTGAAGCAGCTGAATAAGCAACACCCAACCCAGAGAGATGGCATTTCAAGTTATGGGTGTGTTATAGCCACGCTGGTCCAGGGTCCTGTCTTCAGCTCTTGTTTCTTTGTGATTAAAACCCAACAAAGGTTGAGAAAGATGCCCCATATGGTTGGCTTTTCCTGTGACGGATGGAACAGCAGTCCCCCAAAAAGACTTTTAAAAACTCTGGACTCCAGAACTCAACACAGTGTTTCTTCCCTGGGCATAGTTCAAACGGGCGTAGTCTCACTTTTCCAGTGGTACAGGGACAGAAGTCAGCTTGAGCGAATGCTAACGACTACATCACGGGTCACTCCTTGTAACATACGTACCGCAAATGTGACTACAAATGACTTAGGTGTCTAAGGATGCTCGTGAGTGGCTTGCATGCGTATTTCCAGTGCTTTCATCTGGGTTTTCAAGATCTGTGTGCCTTGGTGTGTGGTTCACAGCCGGTCCTCTGGGTTGAAGGATGCTCCAGGCATCGCTGGTCTCCCACCCACCCAGGGCCAGGAGAATCATGCGGTCCATGAGAACCAGAAATGTCTCCAGACATTTTCCAGTGCTCCTCGGGACACAAAGTGACCCTCAGTTGAGAATCACTGCCTTTGAGGATGGATAGAAGAACACCTCCAAAAAAAAATTCCACTTGATTTTTATTGTTCAAGTCCTAAGAAGCACAGAACACATTCCAGCATCATTTCCACTTAGAATGTGGAAGCCCCCACATCTACCCCCACCCAGCTCTTGACCTGCAATTCTGCTAAGAAATGTGGGTGTCATTTCATGGGGGTGTTGGGGGAGGGGCGAAGGGAGGTTGGCAGTTTTTTCCAGAAATCATAGGGAAGTTGTGGATTTCCCAGCATTCTCAGTGTGTGTCCGCAAAGGGAAGGAGTTGACCTGAATGGGCTGCTCAGACTATCTCTGGACAGTGTCCACTTGGTCCTCTTGCTAAGAAAGCTCAGGGGGTCTCTGGGCTTGGCTCTCAGCTTGGCCTCAGCATCTGCCTCTTGTTGAGGGGGTGGCGACCCCCACCATGGCATCATGCTGACTTTTTAGGCTCTGAGCCCAAGTGCCTTCTGAGCAACACCTCCTCCAGCTGGCCTCCTGGATCCGAGGCTGTTGAGGCACTTCAACGTAGCCAAGGCAAAACTGTTCCAGAAGCTTCTACCAAGTCCTCAGCTCACGTCTTACCTGAGTGGACCCAGCCGAGCAGCTTCAGTGGTTGGAGAAGAAACACTGTTCTCTCTGACTCACAGTTGGCGCCCTCAGAGCCAGTCGCCCTAGAAAAACACCCTGGTGAGTTCTTACCTCCCACAGCGCCCCGTCTTACACGCTATATCCAACAGAGTTTCAAGCATGTGCCCTGGGCTACCATTTTCAGCTACACCTGCGGCCTTCAACGAATCAATCTATTGATAATCTGGCCCCGTATGGAGATGGCCATCACTTCCTGCTAATGTTTCTGAAATGGGCAGAATGCCTTTGACTTGAACAAGATTTGGGGGAGGAGGGTCAGCATTTTTTTAACCTTCACCTGAGGATATGTGTGTTGACTTTAGAGAGACAGAAACATTGATGTGAGCGAAAAAAAACCCATCAAGGTTGCCCTTCTTACGTGTCCTGACCCTGGATGAAACACTCAAGGCAGCCATGTGCCCTGCGTGGGTATCAAACCCATGACCCTTTGATGTAAAGGAGGGTGCCAAAACCATCTGAGCCACCTGCCCAGGGCCAGGGGCCTCTGTTTTATTTCCTCTACAAGAAGCTACGGCCAAGTGCAGGGTTCTCCGGAAACCCTTTACTTTGGAGACTTGGCCAAGCCCTCAGGTGCTGGAGGTCCGCTAGGAATCTCCATTGCCCAAGTGTCCAGAACACAGGCCATCGGAGACACGTGTCAAATGGGACACCTATGGTTAAACTTGGATATTCCTTTTCCCTGCAGCTGGCCGAGCAGACAGATCAGCTACATGAGCTCAGGAGCCAAAAGGTGCCATTTACCTTTTGCACAATAAGATGTGTGTATGCATCATTCTGTGAGGGGGACAACTCCATCGTTTGGGCTGTCACAACATCTTAAATTCTCAGCCCCCGGCCTCTGGCTAGCACATGCCGCAGGGATCTCTCATCATCTTCTATCCATCAGTCTTTGCCGTGAAGCTACTTGTGAAGTCCGCATTGGAAGGGGTCTTTGGGATGGTTTTGGGCATGTTCTGGGATGTCCACCCTCATGTTTGTGTGTTGAAAACCTTGCAGGTGTGTCTCCAGCTCCTTTTGGAAAACAGATGAATGTGGTTCCCTTTCATGAGGTGTGATTCTGGATTTCAAGAGGAAACACAGACTTGGTACATGGGGTGGACATGATCCCAGGAAGTTCAGGCCCTATTTCCTCTCCAAACAGTCTATTGTTCAAACCACATCTTTAATAATTTATATATATTTGCCATCACAGACATTTTAAGTCACAAGGCCATCAGCCATCTCGTCTCACGGAATACTGGTAAGAAGGTCATCCCTGTTGAAATAACAGCCGACCTCAAGGATGTGACCTGGCTTGCTGGAAACTCTTACCAGATGCTATTTCAGACAAGAGACGCCCACAGGCTCCATTTGTGTTGTTTTGCCTTAAGCGATATTCATGGATTTAACACAGGACATGTTAGAAGGGCTCCGTGTGCGTAGACATGCCAGTGTGTACGTGTTCGGGTACTTCTGGCTCACATTCATATCACAATTTCTTAAACGCTGGTCAGTGAACTTAAAAACACTCTCAACTATCCATCAAGTGTGGAACAGTGTGCAGTTTCCAAGCGGGAGTATAAAAAACATTTGGATACGTGACTTGGAATGGATACTTCTTACAAGGAAACAGAAATCATTCCATTGCATTCCCAAGAAGAGTCAAGGTCACCTGCACACAGGGGAGAAAATACAAAGTCAGAAGAGGGGGCAGAAGAAACAAATTTGCTTGATTTACACAGTTTTAAGGCCCAAAGGAAAATGGAGGTAGAAAGACCAGATGTGGCCAGTGGTTGTTTAGGCAATTCATCTCCGTGTGGATTGCCTACTGTTCTTTTTTAAAAATATATATATTTTATTTTATTGATTATGCCATTACATTTGTTCTGTCATAGACGAGGAACACCCACCTCAGTGAGCAAGCCCTCCTGTCTGCGTGTGGCTCGCTTGATTTTCTGTTGAGCAGCGTTGGTGTGACTTTGGAAAAAGCTGAGCTGGCTTTCAGGAAAAGCCCAAGAAGGTTCAACATTTCCCCCCCGGGACATCCCCCTGGGCAATGTGCACAGGCCTGCTAACGCTTAACCGCACTTGGCTGACTCCAGAAAAGTCAGAAAGAATTACCGAAACAGACTGGAATGTTGAACCCAGTTGATAAATATGTCTCAGCTGTTTCATTAACCCCAAAAGATGCTGAGACGGGAAAAACAATGAAACTGGGAGCGGTGCTAAAACTGCCCCCTCAAAATGGGGAAAGAAAGGAGTTGTCAACCTTTCGGAGCAGAGAAAATGCTGGACATCGACAGTCCAGAAAATAAGAGAGACCGCTTGTCAAGGAAAGTCTGTTAAGGTTAAATTTTTGGAGGAATGGGAAGAAATGCAAAAAATAATCAAACCAAGAACTCTTATCGGTTATGATGTCAGGGCTTTGGGTGAAGGTGAAGGTCATCTATTGATCTAATAAGAGAGGACTTGAGGTTTCACCCATGCACCACACAGATATCGTTTAAATGCTTAGGGCCTACCAGTCAATAAATTCTCCCCTAGTGGGCAGAGTTTAGTAAAAATGAAATGAGACGTGTAGGAGAAAGAAAAACACCACAGATGCTGGCCTTGTATTCCGATCCCAATGACGCTGTCTTCTTCGAGAAGGGACATTGCTTTCAGATGAGACATCGATTCGTTCTTGCAGACGGAAGTCTACAGAGAATAGGAGAAAGGGGTAGACCAGATGGCCCCACTGGTTTTTCCTATGGAGACTTTACAAATGATGTTTACTTATTTATTGTTTGTTTGGCGATATGGGAGGCTTGTCACCTGCCATCCACACCACCAGGGAGATCAAAAGAATCACACATCTTGTGAAGACAACATGGAACATGGTACAAGGTTGGAAAGTTGGAGATCCCATGACAGCCAAGTGCTCAGAACTGGATGCAATGGAATAGGGAGAAATTAGAAAACAGTGCCCTGTAAGGATGTCAGTTTCAGAGGTTTACTCCAGGTGCCCAAAGTGACTGAACAGGGACAAAATTGGGAGCCAACACCGAGTGCATGTCTGGCAGGGGATTTCCTCACAAGGGGCCCCTGAGTCCTGAGAGTCTGAGGTCCCCACGCCAATCCCGACAGCTGCCCATCGACTCCGAGGTCCTCTGCTGTCTGACAAGCAAAGTCGCTGGTGGAGAAAGAACATGCACAGGTAGAGGAAGGATTTCCCTGGGATCACTTCTGCCAGGAGGAACGTCAGGGGGCATCTTCATTCACAAAGGCCTGAAGCCACGTAAGCTGTCTTTGTCCCGCTGACCCCCTGCCCCACCCCCGCGGTGAAGCTGATGAGCGAGACTCTTCCTGAGTCAGGAACATGCCTCCCCATCGTTTCCCTACACAGCGGGGACTGTGGTTTATTTATACTCTCCCCAGTCAGAGGAATTTAAAACCATTTTATTCCAACGGTCAGTCCATGACCTGGCTCTGAGGGAAGGCTGGCGGTCAGCTTCCTTCCTGAAATGGTCGGGGAAACAGCATTTGGCGGGCAGAGAGTAGAACCCAGGACAATGGAGGCATTGTTTCATTGCCATTTTTATCTGTCTATTTAAACCAGCGTCCTTCCTAAATGCATTGGTTTAAATATAGGGCTTTGTTCTAAACACAGGGCTTCTCCCAACACTAAATCGTAAGTAAGCCTGCAGTGTCCTCCAGGGCAACTGTCCCTTTCTGCACAGGATAAGGAGGTGGTCCTGGTCCGGGATCTCGGTCCTGACTGGTACTCCAGGTGGGCACCATCGACGGAGCCCTTGTAGGACACTGAAGATGAGGAAGTGCATGAGGAGGTGTGAGCTAACTGGACACGCTGAGCTGTGATCCGCTGGATTCACACACGTCCCAATGGGAAAAGGGGGTGTCAGCCTGCACCTCTCTTTCTGGAGAGGCACAGGCCACCAGACCGGTGCACAGGCCTGGGTGGCGTCCCCGTGAACAAATGCGGGGTGATGGGCTTGCGTTTCCAGCCCCTTCCTGGATGCCTGGGCGCCCCTCTGAGAGTGAACCCCATTCTTGGAAATCCTTCATGATCCTCCCCACAGAG
Source organism: Artibeus jamaicensis (assembly GCF_021234435.1). NCBI lineage: Eukaryota > Metazoa > Chordata > Mammalia > Chiroptera > Phyllostomidae > Artibeus > Artibeus jamaicensis. Next base: position 2,603,637 of record NW_026521989.1, read on the forward strand.
GGCTGAACCAAAATGAAATCGGGGCATTTGGAAAGGGTACCTGTCTATGAACAGAAGTACGTGTTCCACAATAAGTGTGAATACATACATCATACAGATTGATAAATAGACATATGGGTAGAGAAAGATGCACTGATGGATGGATGGATAGAAGGATAGAGGGACGGAAGGCTGGGGGGATGGAAAAATAGACAGACAGACAGACAGATAGATAATAGATACATGAGCTCTGTCCAGGAGGTATCCAGCCATGTGAAGTGAAAAACACAGACATTTATTGAAGCTACAAGAAACACTGTACATAGAACAATGATGCCTCAGTCCGCTTCAAAGGAGGCACCTGGGACCTCACACAGTTCTCCCAGTCACCACCAGCTGCCCCACCGTATCTTCCTGAATCTCATCTCATTTCAGGAAAATATTCCTGAAATATTTTCCGTATCAAAGGTGATTTTAGTTTTGAGAAAAGGCAGAAGTTGCAGGCACCAAATCTGGGCTGTAGGGGGGCTGAGTCACCTGGGTGATTGGATGTTTCAAGAAAAAACTCTGCACAAGACATGATATATGACTGGCCACATTGTCCTGGTGAAGCTGCCAGTCACCCGTTGCCCATAGCTGCAGCCTTCCGATTCATCCAAATAGTTTCCTTGGAGAAATGTTCAAGCTGAACACAAAATTGGATGCAGATTCATTGCTCTACTCGTTCAGTCATTTTGAATGTAACGACCACACAGTACATGCTCACTCAATGGCATCCACCATCCCAGTGACCAGTACAGTGAAGTCGTCCTTGTTCACACATGCACCACATTCCAGTCCACTCTCCTTGGCTGCCAGGTCACATCAATGTCACCCACTTTGTTCTTGTTATATTAGCAGTGGCTGGACCTTCCAGTACAATGGGTAAATAGATAATAGATAGACTGATGTAGACGCATAGATAATAGCCCACATATAGCTGTGATAGATAAAATAGATGGTAGGTAGGTGGATAAACAGAGACATAGATAAGTGATAAATAGATGTAAATAGATGCATTAATGGCTGGCTGGCTGGATAGAGTGTGGGAGGAATGGGAAGGTGGGTGAATGCATAGATAGATAGATAGATAGATAGATAGATAGATAGATAGATAGATAGATAGATGGATAGACCTGTTGAATGAATAAACAGATAACAGATACATAGGGACATGATAGAAGAAATACACAGGTAGACGCTAGACACACAGATACATATATACACAGAGGATATATGTATAAATACATGGTAGACAGGTACACGTATAGATAAATGGGTACACACACAAATGACCGATACATATGATTCCTCATGAGTTTGTGTACATACCCTGTGCATGTTTGTGTACATAGGTTCATGTGTGCTCATGCCTGCATTCCTGTACAAATTTCTGCACATGCCCATGTATGTCCATGTGTGTGTGTGTGTGTGTGTTATGAAATCACAGGAAGTCCTCTGCTGGATCTCACCCTTATGTGTTTTTTTGCATCCTTTTCAACTGCCGAAGCCCCAAGTCGCACGGGAGAAATGAACCGATGGGAACACCTGCTGTTTGTGTTCACCGATTTCTAGGTCAGCAACCGAGACGTTTGCACTGGTCTCCGGGGACATTTTGACAGATTAATGTGGAAACTAATCTTGGAGCTACACCACACCTTCCAACGTGTCTCCAGCCAGAAAAAAAAAAAGTCGTTCACGCTGCTAAAATCCTGACAGATGAGTGTGGACTTGCCTTCAGACCTGGAGACCTTATCTCAAAGGACGAGCAAGAAATATCTCCCCTTATGCAGTTCATCTATAATTATTTCGTGACGGCTGTTAGCAATGCATTTCTCTGTAAAGCATTAAAATGTTGCTGGATTTCTTCTTTTACGGCCTGGTTAAGCTTGACTAAAAATACATGTGGTCTGAGCATCCTGAAGTCCCAGTGAATCCCCTCCCCGCACTTTTCCTCCTGAACCTCACCGTGACCTCGGAGTGAGATAAGAATTGTACAGATGGTTCAACTCAGAGCTTGGAGATGCCAACAAAGATGTCAGGGCCGTGCGTGCTAGTAAAACCCAGAAGGGGAGACACGTCACCTTGACCCCTGTTTTGAGCAGGGCTACCGTGGAGGGCTCTCAGCGAGGCCCCTGTCTCCAAGGGAGAATGAGCCACGAAATTCACAACCTGGAAATAGAAGGACACCCCTGTCCTGGACGGGAGGGACGGATGGCCATGGTATGAGTCATGGTTCAGCTGCAAGGCTGGCTATCTCAGAAGAGGCCTGTGGTCTGTCTGTGGCTCTGGACTGATACTGCACCACTGTCTGTCCAGCAGAGGTGACGTAACCTGTCTGGAAAGCAGGGACTGGGGAGATAAACCGTGGCTGTGTCTGAGGAAAGCTGGGCCGAGATCTGAGCTCCTGCACCAGGGTTATCTGTGACCTCTCCTTTCAAGGCCCCGCCCCAGGGGCAGCTGCGTTGTCTGTGCCACAGCTCCCAACATCATCACCTCGAGGCGGGGAAGTTGACAAATGTCCTTTGCAAATGCACGCTTTCTTTAACATGGCCTCTGGGAGCCCAAAGGGGGCCTCCTCGGGCATCCACATTTATACATTTCTATGAGGGGAAAAAAAAACCTGGGAGAGGTCAAAGGGAACTCAAGTAACCTTCCCAAAGGGACCCTTGGAGCATTCATCATGCTGACGAATAGTCGCTACAATGCAGCTGTTGTTAGGACACCTGTCACCCAGGTACTTCTGACAATAAAAGGGACAGCCCAGGATGACCAGCGAGGACGGCCTGCTGAGGAAATCATTCTCCTCAATGTATTGCCTTTGCCAGAGTCGGCGTCTCTTGCTACCTAACGGCTCTTCCTTCTCAGGGACAAGCAGTAGAGGTAAGGATGGGACAAAGGTTCCCTCAGAAGACACAGCAGACTGGGCAGCTGACCACGTCCAGGGATTCCTGGGGAGAGAGGAAGGAGTACTCCCCTATGGGGAGGCATGTCCCCTTGGCTGGGAAAATGCTTCCAAACGTCAACACTGATTTCTTGGCCAGGACTCCAAGAAACAGAGGCAAGAAAAGGAAACCTAAGTACATGGGGCTTCATCCGAACTGAAAACGTCCGTTCCGCCAGGGACCCTCTCCAAAGAGTCAGAAAGACAACTCAGTGAACGGGAGAAACTGTTTGCAAATCATGCATCTTGTAAGGAATCAGTAGCCAGAATGTAGCAACCACTCCCACAGCTCAAGGAGCGAGCTGTTTAATCGTACACCCAGAACCTAAATAGATGCTTCGCCAAAGAAGTGTCAGTACTGCATTATAAGATGTTGAACACTGTACTGATGAGGGCATGCAAATCCAAGCCACTGGGAGATACCAAATGACAAAATAATGATAGTAATAATAATAACATGTTGCTTAGGATGTAGAGATATCAGAACTCTTGTGCTTGGCTGGTGCACATGGAGAATGGAGCAACCACCATGGAAGACACTGTGGAGTTTCCGCCATATGTTAAATGGGTCCATAGGACTCAGCCATCCCTCTCCACGGTGTGTGGGTGCAGTCAAAAGAATTTATAGCAAAGACTAGAAGAGAGATTTTTTATATCCATAGTTACAGCCTTAGTCATGGTAGCCAAAAGGTGGGAGCAACCCAAGTGCCCATCAACAGATAAACAGACACACAGACTGGGGTTCATCCACATGGTGGAATACTACACAGCCAGGAACAGGAGCGAGGCTCTGACTCAGGCTGCAGTGCGGGCGGACCTTGGACACGGGAGGCTGCGTGAGAGATGCCAGATACAGTCCCATGGTGTGTGATTTCGTGTGTGGGAAACGTCCAGAGCAGGCAAATAAATGCACAGACACAGAAGGGGGGGTCAGTGGTCACCAAGGGCTAGGGGAATGAAGGGAGGTGACTGTTTATGAGGACATTCTCCTTGGAGTGATGAGACTCTTCTGGAACCAGACAGAGGTGGTGGTCACACCACCTCGGAACACACAAATGCCCCCAAATTGCCCACTTCAAAAAGGACAAACTTACATGAACTTCACCTCCATTCTAAAAAGTTTATAATGGCCTCGATGGTCCCTACCACACACATTGAGTGCACCTACAACCCACCCTCAGCAAACGCAAAGTGAATAAAATCACTCGGTTCTCACTGCTCTGCACGTTCGCGCTGGGAAAAGACACTGCAAAGCAGCCTCAGCTCATCCCACAGCCTTCAAGTAAAGAGAGTTTTCTTCTAGTTCCCAGAAGGACCCGAAAATCCCAGGCACCTGAGCAGGTGCCTGGCTGATGTCAGCCCTTCCCTTTACGACGCCCACCTGCATTTCCCCCTGCTGATAAAAATGGAGCCGGTGACAAAGCCGGTGTGTTGCCTCGTCTGAGCACCTGCACACCGCAATGGGACCTTGGCCGCTGGGGTAACTCACGATTCTTTTTAGAATCATAAAGGGCTACATTCCCGCAGACATAGGGTATTTCTGATGTCCAGGCAAGTCTACAAGTCTGGACACATGGTGCCGGACTGAACAAGAGACATCCCTCCAGTGGGTGTGCCTGCTTTCCGACCAGAGCTCACTCTGCTTATGGCCGGCCTTGACCCCTGGCAGACATGGACCACTGAAGGGCAACCGTGGATTTGCTGTGGAACTGAGCATTGAGATTGAGGACTCGGGTTCATCCACAGTGAGGAGGATTAACTTGCCGGAAACAGACCGAGACCCCTCCTATGCAGACAGGACAACACACCGTGTGGGCTGCGGAAGAAACAAGACACGTGAGTTTGGGGGGGCAGGTGGTACCCCCAGAGATTGTCTGTTATCTTCCTGGGCATGAGTGAAGAATTAGCTGGGCTAGCGTGGCGGTTCCCTAAAAAATTAAGAATAGTTACCATACAAGCCAGCAATCTAGCCCCCAAATTTGAAAACACGTACTTGCAAAGATGTGTGCACGCCTGTGTCTGCCACGGCATTATCCACAGTGGCCAAGACAGGAAAGCCACCAAAGTGTCCTTCTGGAGAAGGTCGGATAGAAAAGATGGGGTGCGTACGTCCTACGGAAGACCACTCAGCCCTGCGAAAAGCTGAAACACTGCCATTTGTGACAACTCGGATGGACCTTGAGAATAGCAGCCTGAGCAAAATAAGTCGGACAGGGAAAAAAAATCAAGAACCCTAGGATTTCACCCACCTGTGGGATATCAAGATGGAAGCAACCAGTGACCAAACCAGAAAAACGGACAAAATCTGAGACACACAGACAACAGGGGGTAATGAGCTGTGGGAAGCGGGTGGGGGAGGGAGAAGACAGAACAGGGGGGTAAATGCTGATGGAGGAGACTGGACTTGGGGAGCGGAACACAGCACACAGTGTCAGACGATGGCTTATACTCCAGAACCACAGACCTGAAACCTGAATAATCTCATTAAGCAGTGTCACGCAAATGAATTAAGTAAATAAGATAAAATAAAATATCACATCACATCACATCACAATTCATTTTCTTGACCGAAAACACACAGTATCTGCAGCTTTTCCCTGCTCCGTGTGGGCATGCCAGCTTCGGAAAATGACGGGACACCTTGCCACACTGCGACCAGAACGAGTTCAGAAGGAGGTGACAAGTCCTCAGGTCCCTGGCATCCTGCAAATTCTCCTCCTGGAAAGCGAAGCCCCGGGACGAATCCAGAGATGACGTCAGTAGTCCGAGCAGGTCTGGCACAAGGCAGTCACCATTCCCTTCAGGTTTCCCCCCCAAAATGTCGGGACCCTCGCTCCCGGAGGCCACCCTGGCAGGACCCAGGGACCACTGGGAGAAAGAAGGGCAGGCCAGACTAGAATCCTCCCGGGGTTGTGGACACTGACCGCCAGGCCCCAGACTTTGTGACCCACCATGTCCTCGTGGGGACGTGAGGTTCTGCAAGGTTCTAACAAGATCCTTTGAGATGCTCTTGTGGGTGCAGACAGCACCTCCAGCTTAGAGTCCCCCCACCTGCGCAGTGCACAGTGACGAGCACCGACACGCCCGTGGACCGTCCCTCATGTGGTGGGGTAACTCATGGAAAAAGAAATAAAAACAAGCGGGAACTCTTCCAACCCTTCCAGGGAGTCCAAGCTAGGCAGACAGAGTCACGCAAGCCCCACTTGGAGCTCCCATTCCAAGGCGGCCCCCAACCAACGGAGCCCCACGGCGGCCCGCAGGGGGAGAAGCGGTCATGGCCAAGCCACCGTGGCTCGGGACGGACCAACACATGACAGCCAGCCACGGCTTTCAGGTTTGCAGGTGCGTCACCAACCTGTGCTTCCTTCCTGTCACCAACCCTGTGGTGCAGGGATCTTCACACGTCAGCCTCCTCCGGGGTCTTTTTGACTTATTCTCCAATTTTTTCTGTCTTTATGGATTCATCTGATGTCTCTCTCATGATTAGGTCGCTGCTCTTCTGTGCAGATTCCTGCTGCAGCCACGTGGAATCTTAGACAATTCGAGAACGTGGCAGAAGGCACACGCACCTCCTCCCCCGAGACGCGAGGCCAGGACGCCGGAGAAAGGCTGGGAATGTCATGTCGACGAGAATGCTGAGAGTAAATGGGGCCGCAGAGAAAAGCACGGTGTCCGCCTTGGAGACGCTGAGCACTGGGGCTCTGTGTGTCTTCCCCAGGGCCGAGCCCTGGGCGGTTTGGGGGGGCTGGGCAAGTCAGGACAGACGAACACCGAAGGACTGAGCCCAGGTGTGTTTAACATTTCCTCCGATTACGGGTGTGTGGACCTGTGTGAGCACAGCTGGTGGAAGTGTGAGCAGGAACAGTGACTGCCGCTATTGATAAAGGGGTCCTATTAATGGGCTGCAGCCGCCACAAGGAAGCAGCCTACGCAGCTTCGACAACAGACGTCTGTCCCTCCCCGTCCTGCAGGCTGGAGGCCGGGACCCAGGGGCGGGCAGGGCCGGCTCCCCCCGAGGCCTCTCTCCTGGGCGTGTGGGCGGCCCTCTGGATGTGTCTATGTCCCCATCTCCTCTTCTTACAAGGACCCCAGTTTAATGGGATCACAACCACTGTAGTGACCTCCTTTCACCTCGTCCGGTCTTTAAAGGCTTCTCTCCATATGCAGCCCCCTTCTGAGAACCTGAGAAATAAGACTCCAACATGCAACTTTCGCACGGGGGGGGGGGGCGTTGATGCAATGCAGCCCATAACAGCAGACGGGGGGCCTAGTGGGTATTGTCCTCTCCTTCTGCAAAGCCACCATGAGTATGGGGGACTCAGGCCTGTTACAGACACACGGACATGGGCATCGTTTACTTCTGTCTTTGTCAAAGCATGCAAACCCAATCTGTCTCCTGGTGACTGTTCCGGGGAGCAGGCAGGTCACGTGACAAGCACCAAAAAGAGACCACAAACAGGCTTGCGTCTTTCTTTCTGTGCAGTTCTGACACCGTGTTGTTTAGTAAAGGGAAAGCATAGGAACAGGGAAGCAGGGGAGGGACCTCATTCATCCCCCAGATCCGGCCTAGGTCTCCTCCCGCCGTGATTCTCCAGGGCTGTGCAGATGTGTGCCGTTCACTGGGGAGAACTTGGGGACACGGGCTTCCTCACCCTGGTCATGGATCAGGGGCACTCGGGGCCACACGCCCACGTCCCAGGAGGCCATGGCCATTTAGGCGGTGTGCTTTTAAAGATGTTTATTTAAATGAAATGACAGCCCCTTTCCCGTGGCAGCTGCTGGATTCTGCAGGTCCCCCCTTCGCAGACTTCAGTGACATTTCTGTACGTTTCCCCTCAACGACACAGATGTCTGCAGTCACGTTGCAGAGCGAGCTGCCTCCCACCTCGCTGGTGTCCTTCCGGCTGGGACGCACAGGGACCAGACCCTCCCCGACCCGGCCCCCGCTGGCGGTTCCTACCTATGCCTGCTTCGCCTTCTCCCCCAGCCAGAAGCACGTTCTCCAAATTCCAGGAACACAAACAGCTTTGCTCTCTTCTCACCCGACACGCCTCTGTCACCTGCCCGTCACCTGTGCCTCACACCGTAGCAAAGCAGAATAGCATTTCAGAAATGCCTTTGTTTCAAAGAAATCCCTCGTCTCCGTGTGAACGGAACCAACTGCCAGGGGGATTTTTGAGCTTATGTGGAGGAAAAAAAAAAAGGATTATGGTCTTTCACAGGGTCGTCACATCTGCACTGAATGTCTATGAGGTTCTGAAAATTCTAGAAGGACTTTGTCACCCACAGGGAAGTCCCAGGAAGCCCTGTGTAGGGTCCCCTGCATTTCGGGGAGGTGACACTTGGTTGGGATTCGTTTCCCAGGGTTCTTCCGTGGAAAATGGCATGGGTGGGGGAAGGGCTGGTCAGAACAAGAACCAGCTGGCGGTATCTACCTGCAGAACCTCACAGAAAGGGGGCCCCCCATTAAGCCTTTGCCGAGCACCCCATGACTTCAGAACGTAGGCCACTGCTATCCATACCAGCAGAGTTTCTGGTCCCACCGAGAAGTATTTATTTATCTTAACTTTTCAGTTACAGTCACAGTTCACACTAGTTTCTATTAGTTTCAGGCTACACATTTATATCATTTACAAAGTGATTCTAGGCTTACTACATTAGTAAGCCTAGTCCCCACCTGGCACCGTGAATAGGTGTAACAATATTATTGACTGTATACCTGTTGTGCTTTACATCCCCGTGACTGTTCTGTAACTGCCAATTTGTGCTTCTTTTTAATTTAACTTGTATTGAATTTATTGGGGTGGCCCTGGTTAATAAAACTATATGGGTTTCAGGTGTACGGCTCCATAAACCATCATCTGTATGTTGTATGGTGTGTTTAGCCGCCCAAGTCAGTTCTCCTTCCATCACCATTTATCCCTTTTTACCCTCTTCTTCCACCCCCACCCAGTTTTCTGCTGGTGAAAGAATTAAGCAAAACACAAACAAACAACCAAAAAAACCCCATAGAGACACAGACAAAATGTGTACATCTCAATCCCTTCACTGTTTCCACACATTCCCCGACCCTCTCTTGTTTGACAACCATCAATCTGTTCTCTGTACCCGGGAGTCTGTTCTGTTTGCTGGTTTATTTTATTCATCGGATTCCACCTATATGTCAGGTCACGTGGTAGCTGTCTTTCGCTGACCTCAGCATAATGCTTTCAGGTCCATCCCTGCTGTCAAAAATGGCAAGGTTTCATTTTTCATGGCCAAGTAATATTCCAGAGAGAGAGAGAGAGAGAGAGAGAATTCCATACTATTCCTTATCCGTAGAATCACACCTTCCTTATCAACGCATCTCTCATCTATGGATGGTCCTGGAGACTATATTTATTGCAATCCATCTTTTAACAACACTTTATGTAGATTATACTGCCTGGAGCAAGTTGGCTCCCAACGAGCTAGTTACTGCCATAACCACAAAGGCTATTTACGAGCAAAGAAAAACTAAAGTACACTGGATGGGTCAAAATGCATATGCATTCATTTGTGGAGAAAAAAGTCCAAACGGTAAATTTTCATCATTCCCGGCTATATATATATTTTTTAGCTTCTGGCTTGACTTTACCTCGCCCCCCCCCCCCATTTAGTTTGGAAGGTACATCCAAAAAGCACACACACAAAATAAGTGAACGCGTTTTCTCTTCTTCGAGTCTGTTTGTAACCCGAGGTGCCAGAGCCGTGTTCCAGAATTTATACAGTGTTTCAGAGCGGGGGAAAAAATGTATCCTCTGGAAGGCCCATGAAGATACACTTACAATCAAATGATAAAATGAAGCGACTCACATGCCAGAGGAGTGAAGACAACGGATTCTTTTCTCTCCGCGGTCGCTTCCAAATGCGTCCAGTTATTTTTACGGCTTTCTTGAGCCAGCTTCACGAGACGCCTTGTGAGGAATAGTCCCTCTGGGGGATGGGCAATCTAATATTTGTGAGCGTTGCCGAACTCAGGCATCAGGACACTGGCTTGTCTTTTACCTGGTGAAGCCCACCGGCTCTTGCCCTCCACCTCTCCCCTCAGTACTTTTTGAGGTCATGCTCGTGGTGGACAGAGTCCCTTTTATCCAGGTCCTATAGGCAATTCCCTGGTTGCACCCACCCTTAGCTCAAGGCTGCTCTGCGTCATGACCACCCTGGACAGACCCTGCTCCCCATGCCCCGGAGCTGGCTGCGTGGGCAGATAAAATTCCATATTTCTGTCCTGTCTGCCCTCAGCCACCAGCCCATTTTCTTTCCTTCTTTCCAAAATCATTTTCCGTCTTCCTTCTTTGTCCTCAAAACTCCAATATGTCTTCTCTGCTCTGAAGGAATGATCCTTCCTGAGATCTCAGAGGGTACAAATGTTCTCTAATCAGATGAGGCCTGCCCTCCACCAAAGGCAGGGCCTGACGTCTCAGGACTTGGGTGGAAATCACATTTTTCCAGTGCTGGTGGTAGCCAGTGGGTTACGGATTACTCCCAACAGCGGAGATGGGCTTGGAGCAACGATGTCCCGTCTTTGAGAGGACAGTTTTGATATTCATTCTACCAGGATGCTAAGAGCACCCCCAGCTTCTCCTGGACCACCTTACCTTTCTTCCTCCGGTGTCTTGGGACAACTCCCCAAGTAAACTGCATTACCCGGGTCCCTGGCAAAAACTCTGTTTTTGAAGAAACTCAAGAGTTCTACTCTCTAGGAAATGCCTGTGCTCTGCCACATTGAACGCAAACCCAAGTCACTTGTCTGACAGGAACAAAAGGCTCCCCTCGAAGCAGAAAGGCAAGAAAAATGTTCGTCACGGTGGAAAACCAGTGGGTCAACCCCATCTTATTTTTCTCCGTTTTTTTCCCCCCTTCTCACTTCTCAGCCTCCGGCAACCACTTTCCTAGTCACTGTTTCTACGCCTTTGGCTTTCAGTAAAATGGCATATATCGGTGAGGCCATGAAGTATCCCTTTTCCTCTGTCTGACTTATTTCACTTAGCATGATACCACCCACATTCCTCCACGCTGCAGCAACAGGCAGCACTTGCTTCTTTTTCAGGGCTGAGTAGTATTTCACTGGGTCTATCTCCCCTTTTCCTCCTCCGTGCACCCGTCCACACAGAGCTTGTTTCCCTACTGTGGCCGCTGTCAGTAATAAGGCTATGAACTTGGGGGTGCGGGCATCTCTACAAATCCTGTTTTTATTCTCTTTGGTTCAATACCCAGAAGCAGAATCCCTGCATCATGCCGTGGTTTTGTGTTCAATTTTTCGAGGAACGTCCGTGCGGTTTTCCGCAGGGGCTGCCCCAGTCTGTATTCCCACCCACAGAGCACAGGTGTCCCTCTTTCTCCACATCTTCACTGACACTAGGTACCTCTCGCCTGGTTGCTGATGCTCATTCTGACAGGTGTGTAGTGGTACCACTGTCTGCTTTTGATTTGCATGCTGTTATGATTCAGAACGCTGACCGCCTTTTCCTACATCTGCTGGCCATCTACGTGTGCTCTTTGGGAAAATGTCGAATTCATTCCTCTGTCCACTTCTTAATCACATGGCTTTGTTGGTGCTGTTTGGTTTACCTCATCTTTCTGGACAGGGTGAGTTTTGGCAACGAGAAGTTGAATAGGCCCTGGCTGGTGTGATTCAGTGGACTGAGGGCCACCCTCTGAACCAAAGCGTTGCCAGTTCAATTCCCAGTCAGGGCACAGGCCTGGGTTGCAGGTCAGGTCCCCAGTAGGGGGCGCAAGAGAGGCAACCACACATGGATGCTTCTTCTCTCCTTCTCCCTCTTTTCCCTCTGTCTCTAAAAATAAAAGCAAATGAAAAAATCTGTGAAAAACAAAGACGTTAAAGAGTTTTCAAATGAACTCTCATCAGGGGGCTGATGGGAAATGGCACAAATGACAAACGACAGGGATCCATGTCCCCAGCACACGGAGCCACATTTGTAACCCGGGGCACCTGGGATTTCCAGTGGAGAATGAGAGCGATGCGGGAAGAAAGGTCCCAGCGGGGTAGCTGATCGTAAGTCAAACACTCAGCTGCACCCCGAGATGCTGCTACAAATAGACAACTCACCCACATGCTACCACAGAGACCTCAGCAAAGCAATTCATGACCTCAAACTTTCACGGAAAGGGGCCGAGCAATTCTTCTGTTTGGGGTGAAATAATCCCCACAGATAATTCCAGGTCTGCACCAACACACACAGGCTTGTGCCAGCCTTAAGAATAAAAACACCGATAAACGTTGATTGGTGGCTTAGTTCATCGACGTCTTCGCAGACCGATTCAACGCACTGATTACTGTCATTTCTCCATGCATGGGTCCCACAGGCCAATTTGTTCTGCAGCCCTCTGGGCTGTCAAGGAAAATTCACTACGACAACCCCAAAAATAAAAAAATAAACAAACGCAGCCTTGCCTTCAAAGCAAGCGGAGAGTTCCAAAAGCGGTTGATTTCCATGGTTTTCACGTACAGGCAAAAACAGGAATCCCTGTTTGACAAAGACAAAGTGGTTTGGCTCGTACCCACCTCACCCAGAAGGAGGGGAAAAGATATTTCTGCAAGAGTAGGCACGCAGACTCCTGTTAGCTGTCAGGAGAAATTCTGGTTGAAAAATAGCACTACGAGGTTAAACAAGCCGCTGCTTTTTATACACACGAGGTTGAGGTTTTGTTGTCACGCGTAAAACATGTCAAGGGCATACAACACGGAGAACAGGTAGACAGTGGACAGGCATGTAGGAATGTGCACACGTGGATGATCGTAAATCTCTCCATGATGCTACATCTACCAGAAGCCCAGCGAGTCCCTCGTACCTGTTGCAGGAAACTTGGATCATGGGGCTTTTCAAAGAACTGACCGCTGCCCCATAGGAAGAACCAGTGACAGGGAATCAAGGAAGAATGTGGGGTGTTGGTGCCCATCGCAGGGAGTCCTGGCCATAGGATGTGAATCAAAACCGGCCCCAGGCCTTGCTCTGGTTGCTCAGTGGGTTGGAGCATCGTCCTGTCCACCAGAAAAGTTAAGGGTTCGATTCCCAGTCAGGGCACTTGCCTGGGTTGCAGGTTCGGTCCCTGGTGGGGGCAAGTACGGGAGGCAGCTGATTGATGTTTGTCTGTCTGTTCCTCTCTCTGTCTGCCTTCTACTCTCTGTAAAATCAATTAAAAATATCTTCAGAGGAAGGTGAAAAAAAAAAAAGCAGCCCTTGCTTTCTGACCTTGCCCCTACACCACCCAGCCGGACTAGGGACTTCGAACTGTCCCCCCAAGTGGCTTCTTTGTCTTCCTTGTTCTATCTACTTGGACAGATGCAAGTGACTAAATGTTCCAGACTGGCCGGAGACCTCACTCCAGCCAAGGTCAATGTGGGAGGTCAAACTCAACATGGGCAGCATTTACCGTGATCAGTGGGGTCAGTTCTCTTGGCACAGCTGGGCCGAGCCACCTGCGACCTCACGTGCCGGCTCCCACACACCAGCACCCCGTGGGAAACAAAACTTGGCTTGGTCTCTCTGGTCCGTCTTTCTGCAAACTCGGGGGTCCCAAACTGCCGATGCCCAGCCTGCACCCTGATGGATGAAAATGTGGGGTGAGTCCTCAGAACCAGTGTCTGTAAAGAATTTGCCATGATTCCAACGTTCAGTAAGGTTTAGACGCCTCTGATCCAGATATTTAGCCTTTGATTCTGTAAGGAAAACGTTTTTTACTCACCAGCTGTTGCCTACTCTGAATTTCCTCAGACACGCTTGAGATTCGCATCCTGAAAGACTGGTAAAGCATGTTGGCCCTCACACCTCTGAAATCATCCTCAAAATGCCCCAGGACAGCATCACAGGCAAAAGGCACACCAATGTACCAAGGGACCCAAACTGGGTCTGGGGTTTTATGTCAGTTCGCACGTGAGCTGGTTGAAATTTCTTCAAGAAACATATTTTTTCATTAAAAACCAAATTTGAGGTGGGCACATGTCATTTGCATTTGTCCAAACCTGTAAAACGTCCAACACCAAGACAGAATCCGATGTCAACTGTGTACTCTGGGGGACGGTGATGGGCCACCACAAGCTCCTCCGTGGTCCGTGGTCCAGTCCTCTGGGGGGGCTGATCATTCACGAAAATCTGTCTGTGTGTGTGGGAGACAGGACGTGGGTGGGGAATCCTCGTATCTTCCTCCCCGTTTTCCTGTGAACCCAGAGCTGCTGCAAAAAATAACGTAGAAAACAAAAAGCGCTCATTAGCTTGTGCAGATGAAAACATTTTCTCCACTGGTAATGAATGGCCTTAGAAAGTGAAGAGAGTATTGAGCTTTTCGATGGCTTTGTTTTGAAGCCGCAGTCTTTCCACTCAGCCGAGAAAGATCCCCGAAACCAGGTCCCTGATGTCCCCTGCCCACATGGGGGTCCATAGTCCCAACGTCTCTCCATCCTGTTCTGCCCACCAGAGAGCAACTGGGGATCGCAGATGGGTTTCTGCCTGCCCCTCAGGTCCAGCAAGAACGGGGAGCCCGCTTGACTTCAATTCTTCACCAATTATTTAAAAAATAAAAAACAACAGCGTCTTTCTTGGGCTGTGGACCACAAGATGCAGTATATCAAGGCGTTACCCACGGGTCTGTGTATAAATTTTCCTTGTAGGTGTGTTTCCTAAGGTTGGAGATGGTGCCTTTGGCTCCATTCAGTGAGTCTGTTCTATGGACGTAAAGTTTTTTTTTAATTAATTTATTTTTTATTGATTATGCCATTACAGTTGTTCTATTCCCCCCTTCATTCCCCTCCACCCTACCCCCCCATCCCCATTACCCCCCTTTTAGTTTATGACCATGTGTCTCAAGTTCTTTAGATTCTATATTTTCCCTACTATTCTTGCCCCCCATCTATTTTCTACCTACCGTCTATGCTACTTATTTTCTGTACCTTCTCCCCCCTTCTCCTCCTCCTCCCACTCCCCTGTTGCTAACCCTCCTTGAGATCTTCATTTCTATGTTTCCACTCCTGATCTAGCTGTCCTTTTAGTTTTGTCCAAACCAGACACAAAGACACAAACATCTCCTAAAGTGTGTGGAATTCCATAAGCAAGTTACAGGGCTACACACCACCTTTTTTTTTTTTTTTTTTGGTCCTTGGTCCCCAAAACACTACCATTGCCACAATGGAAAAAATAAAATAGGAGGAACACGTGACTTTGGGGTACACCATATTTTGCCCGTATAATGCAAAAAATATGCATTATAAGCGCATGTATAATGCACACTTTTTGCCCAAGTTTTTGAGGGAAAAATAAGGATATACATTATACACCGCCAGTCCCTGAAATACTTTGTATCTGTTCTTGTGCCTTGTAATTCCTTGTTATATCACATTTCTTGTACTGTAATACGTTCAAAAATAAATGCTCAAATTCCTTTACCATACCAAAAAAAAAGTGTGTCAACATAAATAAATAAAAATCGAAGTAAAAATGAAAACGAAAGATTGTTTTCCTGAGACGCGGGGCCAAACACATCAGAGATGGGAGCGCGTAATGCATAGCAAAATACGGCTGGTCGATCACAGTATCTGCAAACTCAGTCTTTCTTCCGAGGGCTGAGAAAGAACGCTGCTCTATGTCCATGAAGTAAGTCCTGGCAGCTGAAGAAAACAGATCTTTATAACATGCTTGATAGCCCACGTGGTCCCTGCGTAAAGCAATGGGTAGGAGGACTAGGATTTCAGCCCACGGGGAAGAGTGGTGCTGTGTTTGAGAAGAGACCCCAGCCTGGGTGGGGAAACATCCTTCCGTGACGTGTGCTCCCGTGAGCTCAACCCGAGAGCAAGTCAGACTTCAGGGCAAGGTGTGCTGCCTGAGTGGCCTCCGTGGGCACTGACCTCTGCGGGAGCCGGAAGCCCTCCTTCTGCAGTCTAGGGTTCCTCTTGAACTTCCTCCTGAAACACAAAGCTGGCAGGGAGGGATTTCTTTAAACACCCCAGCAGGGCAGAACTGCGTCTGCGGATTCCCGGGGGGATGGGGCAGGGTGCCAGCTTGGTGCCAGAAATGCATTAGGCGCTGGAGATTTAGGGCCGAACGCCCGCAGACAAGCGTACCCGTGGAGTGCACAGTCTGGTGGAGTCAGACGGTAATAAAAGACGCGGGGGTGGGAACAAAAGCCATGCAGAAAGAATGTGGAGCGGAGAAAAGGGTCGGTGCTGGAGGTCAGAGATGGGGGCTCTCCGGTTCAGGGTCTGCCTGGAAGAGTCAGCAGGTCTCCCAGGAGTCCAGCAGAAGGAGGTGGACGTGGAGGAGACTTGGGGGCATGGGAAGGCACGTGGAAAACAGAGAGAGAGGTCACAAAGAAAGTCAGTCCCTGGCTGGAGTGGCTTCTTGGTTGGAGTGTCATCCTGTGCCCCCAAAATCGGGGGGTTCGATTCCTGATCGGGGCAGATGCCCAGGGTGCAGTTTCCATCCCCAGCTGGGGTACATACAGGAATCAATCGCTCCCCTCTCTCCCTCTCTATCTCTCTTTAAAAGGCAATGAAAAAATGTCAGGCAGGGCCGGAAACTCTGGACAATATAGTCTTATGCACCATGCTATGGACATCACTGTTTGTAAGAGCAAACGTAAGCACTCGACATGTTTGGGGCCTCAGGGCTCCCGGGAGTGCAGAGGAATTTTACAAAGGTTCTCGTGGCTGCAAGCAGAAGAATATGGGTCAGAGAATTGCACACTGTGGCCCTAGGAAGCACATGAGGGGTCCCAGGGAAACACGGTAGTTACTGTCCAGTGGATGGACAGTGCCGGAGATGATTATAGGCATAGAAGTGACCAGCCCCCCACTTAGGCGGGCGTTGGATGAAGACCCAAGGGGATACAGACTGCAGTACTCCTGGCTTCAGAAACAAGACCTGCGAAGCTGGGTCAGAAGTTCAGTTTCCAGTCTTGAGGAGTTTCATGACTTTTACAATAGCAGAGAGAATATGTTGGAGATGGAATTCACCAAAGACGCCTGGAGGGTGTAGACCACAGCTGGCTGGAAACGTAAGTCGGAGATGACTGCTCTGGAGATGGACCCGGACATCCTACCAGAAAAACACCACGGCAATCAGGAGAATAAGAGAATATAGTGTAGGGGGTGGCCCTGGAGGCACTGCGACCTTCAAGTGTCTGGTGAAGGTCAAAAGGCATCGTTTGAGCTAAGTGATGCTCACAGAGTTGGAATGTTACTGCCAGATACGAGGCATGCCAGAACGTGGAAATTCGGCATGACCTCTGAGGACGAAGGGCGTAAAGAAGTAGGACTGTCAGTCTCAACAACTCAAAGCACGTAGCTGAGTACAATCACGTAGGTGGACATATGTTGCCTCGTATGATCTGCGTGTAATGTTACAACATCTACCGTTAGAAAGAAGTTACATGTTTCCTATTACTTCTCTCAACAGCCTGTCCAAAGGGTTTAAATCCAGCGAGCGGTCTGCGGGCTCTGTGTTACTGATGGACGCGCAGACCTCTGGGTTGAGATGCCTTTTCCAAAGCCTGGAACTGGGATCATGAATATGTAAAAATAGGTATCTCCCACCCCACGGCTCGGCGAGAGGTCAAAACACCCTGGATTTATTCGCATCGGGATTTTGGGAACTTCCCGAAGTCACCAAGTTCATGAAAAGCGGCAGACCACGCCGCTGGACATGGTGTGTCTGCAATTACAGTCAAGATGTAGGGTAGATTCCAAAAAATAAAAAAAGTCAGCAATTTGGGGTCTGCTTCCCCAGAAAATTGTGCAGAAGGAGGTATTTCTGTTTTTCTGTGTGGTCACTGTGTGGTCACTGTGTGGTCAGCGGCCAGCCTGCTGCCAGCAGCCAGACAGACGGCGTAGACAGAGAGCAGAGCACCAGTGTCAGCCTCCATCCCAAGCTGGGAACTGCCCAGGAATGGGGTGATCTCCCCTTCTTCCTGCAGAGAGCCCAGAGAGGACGAAATTATGACACCGTGGTCTCCGGCTTGCTGGCGGCCGTGGGGAAAACCTGGCTGCTGCAGAAAGGAGCCGGTTCCTGCAGGGCAGAAGGGCCTCCCAGGCAGGGGGTCAAGCACAGAAAAGAGAAAAGCAGAAGCTCCAAGAATGGGCTGGAGACACAGGACAACTCCGGCTGCAGGGACCCAAAAGTGGTCGTTGGACCACACGCTGTGTAGTTTCTCTGTGGCTCTGTGTTCCGTCTCACCGGTGCCTGCTCTGCTCGGTGACCCCAGTGTCCCTCTCTCTCCCCTCCTCTCGCCGCCCACAGCGCCTGATGATGTTTCTTTCCTTTCCCCCCACCTTCCACGCTCGGACATGCATGCTGCGTCCACCGGACCCTCAGCCCGCTCTATTTCAGTCCTTCTGGGACATATTCCCTTTCAACGCAAGACACTGAGGGATTTTCCCCGTGAAGTTTCAGGACATGGCAGTGAGGGCAGAGGCTGTGTTGACAGAGAGAAACGTTTTATGGAGCCAGAGAGCCCGTCCCTCTGAACCCCCAAATCCTGGCAGGCTGTTTGTGACCTGCTGACTAACCTCGGGCTTATTTTCCTGCTGTGATGCCTATACTTGTCTCTGCAGGTCGGTCGAAGGTTATGAGGATTAAAGGATGAAGCCACAGAAAGCAAGAGTCACGGCTGAAGTAGCTCAATGCCTTCTGAGCACATGAGCTCAGGGCCTGGAACTCAGATCTGAAATCTAGCTTCTGTGGGTGTCAATTTGCCCGTCCTAGAGGCTGGAGGCCGAGACCCAGGGGTGGGCAGGGCTGGCTCCCCCCGAGGCCTCTCTCTCCTGGGCGTGCGGACGGCCGTGTTCCCCCTGGGTCCTCACACAGGCGTCCGTCTGGGTGTCCTGCTTCTCCACTGCCTCTTCATATAAAGACCCTTGTCCCAGTGGATGAAAGCCCACCCCTACGACCTATGTTACCACACTTCCTTAAAGATCCCCATCTCTGAAGGACGGCTAAGCAGGACCCACTCAAGGAGCAAACATTTCTTTGGAGTGTGTGGAGTTCGGACGACTCCCACCCACCTGCTCAGTTATCCCCGACGGTGCGGGTCCCCAAAGCAGATTCGGCTGTGCCTACCTGCTTGGAGCGTGGGAACCCAGCTTGCAGGGGAAACCCTACCCAACTACGCCAGCGCCTTCCTGCTTAATCCCTCTGTCTCCCCATCATCTTCATCATCCCCAGCTCTAGAACGGACGGTAAAGAGCAATAAGCAGCGAGAGATGAAGTGACCTGGCTTCCACAAGTCAGCGATGCCTCTCTCGTAGACTGTGGTGAGCAGAGCACAAGTCTCAAGTGTTGTTAATCGTCTACAGGAATTGCTTTTAGTTTTTCCCCCCAACTTCAGCTTGCATTTTGTGACATCAAATGACTGTTGGCTTATCTGTTACTTAAGACTTAAGCACAAAGGGAAAAAATTACGGGACCCACGGAGTTTTTATACTGCAACCAGGACATGCTCCCCGGCCTGAGGACATGAAGAAGGGTCCGTAGAAGAAGAGAGTGAAGTTGCTTTTCCCCCGTCATGGTTTGGGGTGGGATTACATTCCCCAAATGCACATGCTGAAGCCCTGACCCCCAGGACCTCAGAATGAAGGTGGATTTGGACGTGGGTCTTTCCAGAGGGGATAAAGGGGAAATGGGGTCACCAGGGTGGCTCGGATCCCACAGGACTGGGGTCCTTGTAAGAAGAGGAGATGGGGACACAGGCAAATGGATGGATGACCATGTGAGGATGCAGGAGGAAAATGGCTGTCCATATACCTCAGGAGGGGCCAGCCTTGGGTCTCAGCCTCCAGCCTCCAGCCTCCAGGACGGGGAGGAAGAGATGTCTGTTGGTTAAGCCCCTCAAACTGGGGTGTTCAGTTCTGTCAGCTCCAGAACACGCATGTGCCCATGCACTGGTCATAGCTGTCCACACTCTGTGCACCCCTGAGCTAGGGAGTGTCCATCTTCTCAGACCTTTGCAATGATCAGGACGACCACAGCAGCTCCTGTCAAAGTGTCATGAGAGGCAACCGCACACTGATGTTTCTCTCCGTCTCTCCTTCCCTTCTTCTCTCTCTAAAAATAAATAAATAAAAATCTAAAAAAATACATAAAGAAAGGAAACTCATAAGTCTTGCATCCTTTTGAAACATAGAAAAAAAGTTGCATTTTTACAGCCTCCCAAGACAGTCCATGGTCTCCTTCAAGTTCAACCCCTGCCCACAGTCACTTTTTTTTTTCCAAGTCCTCCCTGAGAGCAAGATGTGGCGAAGACTTTTTCAAAGCCAGCCCAGCAGAGCAAGACACACGGGCCCAGAGCACAAACCCCGTGGAGGTGAGCTACCTTAGATCCTATTGGTAATATCACCGCAATGGAATCGTGTTCTTTGCTCCAAAGGAAGCCGTGCTGAGCCCGTGTACAGGAGGTGAGATAGGGCAGGCACCGTTGGGTGCCTTATGTGCGTGGCTGGCATCTCTACAAAGACTCCTCGCTTGGGTCTAATCAGCAAATTATCTCCATGTCTAGACACAGAGCTCAGCCTGGCAAGGGGTCGGCTGTGCTCTTGCGGATGGAGTCGGCTGCAGTAATCTTCTGAGAGCCCTGGACAACCCTGTGGTTGTACGACGAGGAGAATCAGTCCCGTGGCATGAACTGCCTGCTCGAATTCCGCAGGAGACGTTGAATATGTTTGACCGAGAGCCTTTTACACATTCTTTGCCCCAAAATGCAGCTT
The DNA here is from genome assembly GCF_021234435.1 of Artibeus jamaicensis. Taxonomy (NCBI): domain Eukaryota; kingdom Metazoa; phylum Chordata; class Mammalia; order Chiroptera; family Phyllostomidae; genus Artibeus; species Artibeus jamaicensis. Next base: position 2,624,330 of record NW_026521989.1, read on the forward strand.
CCTGAGACCACTTTTGGTGAGAGCAACAGATTATCGATGACCATTATTTCCTACTCTTCATATTGCTGGTACTTCTTTCTCTTTTCTTTTGCATGTGGTAATCTTCAATTCCCCAAGAAACATTTTTCCATCCTAACGGCTCCTCTCCCTCTTGCATGTAAAGGTGAAATTGTGTCTTGCCTTTACCATCTCTCTGTCAGTAGGTCACATGCCTGGAACCGTAGGAATCCCAGACAGGACGCATTGCCCACTGGGTGGAAAATAAATAGAAAATAACAACAAGGAATCGACTTCTCCAGTGGCCATCAGAGTATGTAAAATCGTCCCGATAGAATGCATGAAAGGCTTCCTCTCTGCTCACTAGTTCACAAGCGTTATTATCTTTCCGAAAGCAGTGAGTCAGGGCTCTTGTGATTCCCCGGGGGCGGGAGCTGGACACCGCGCCGGGGGTTTGGCTCGCGTCCCCGAGTCCTTAACCACCAGTCTACAGGACAGTGTCTTTCAGGGCTCGGCAGCATCCTTATTATGTGGGTTTCCCTTCTTCTGTTCACATCAGGATCTTGGAGCGCTTTCAGTGTCGAAATACATGGAGACTTCTGTGAAACAGAAAGTGGGCTGGAAAAATTTTTTTCTTGATTTTTTTTTCCTTTTTTTTTTTCCCATGATAGCAGAGGACTATCATGGAAGGAATGTAGCAACCCCATCGAAGAAGAAATAGCTTCTCAGGGGTGAGGGGGTACCTGGGACACTTGTGCCTTTGTCCTCACACCCACTGGGCTGCAGCATTAAGGGGAACCAGGACTGACCTCCCCATTCCATTCTGGATCCGTAACTCGAGGTGTGTTTTACTGATGCTTCCTCGAAGGGGCCAAACATTATTTCTCCATATGATGTGTCTCCAGCACAGACTCTACAAATCTCCCTCTCACCTGTCCCCAAAGCCCCCAAACTGTGGGGGTGGGTGGACATCCTTTGTTCGCAGAAGTGCAGAGTTTTGGGCAGCCCTGCAGCACCGAGTTGTAAAGAGGTCACCTGGGCTGAAGCCCCGCCCCGGGATGTCTCCTCGCCACCCCTTGCTCTTTTAGGGTCCCCTCACTCCGCGTGCAGAGAAGCGGTGAGTCTCCCGGAGCTGCTCTGTGAAGGAAGAAGCCTTCAGACTGATCTTGTGGTGTGGCGGCCGCCAGGAGAACTTCGGCCCAGGTTCTCATGGCTCTTCAGGAAATTCCTCTAAAAAAGGACCAGGTCTTGATGAAGTGGGGTGGGTGCGTCTCAAGGGTACACGGTGCATTCTTCTTACAGAAAACATGACTCTGTGAGAGTGTCTCTCGTGTAGGTAGGAACTCCGTGCACCCTTGTTGAGAAGTTCATGTTGTGACTGTCTGTCTGGCTGGCTGTCTGCCTTCTCTCCCCCATGTTTCCCATTGCTCCAATGTCCATCCAGGACACACAGTGGCCTCTTCTTGTTTGACATGATGCATCAACACCAAGCATGACGTGGAGATGGAATTTTCTCCACTTGTGCCCCAGCAGCCCTTCTGTCGCTAGCACCTAATTGTTTAAACTCATCAAAGTCCATCAGATGGAGGCGGTGAAGACTCAGATGCCAAGACCTGGTGGTTGGGAAGGCGGGTTGCGGTCTCCATGGTCTTAGTTGGCTGCAAAGCTTGCGGTGGGTTCTAAGACCTACGACCCCTCCATGGACATTGGCCTGGGAAACCCAGACACCTGTGGAAAGCTGGGTGTGTTCGATTCGGAAGGCATACCAGCATTATCTAGGGAGCTTAAGGATGAATCCAGGGGCTACCCTTGGAGTGCCCGGCTCAGTGGTCTTCCTCTTCAGACCATGGTCTGTGGACACACAACATTCACATCAACCTCCCCTGAGTTTGGGACCCCACCTTGGAGCTCCTGAACCAGAACCGCCTTGTAACAAGGTCCCTGGCTGAGCCCTGGCTGGTGTGGCTCCGTGGACTGAGCGAGGACCTGTGACCCAAAGGGTCTCCGGTTCGATTCCCAGTCAGGGCACGTGCCGGGGTTGTGGGCCAGGTCCCCAGCAGGGGGCGTGTGAGAAGCGACCACACGTGGATGTTTCTCTCCTTCCCTTCCCCTCAGTCTAAAGACAAATAAAATAGTATATTAAAGATCCCTGGGTGATTCAATGCACACCAATCTTTGGAAGAACAAGCTTCTCTATGAAGACTTCTCAGATCCTTATATTGTGGCTTTTCTTTATTTCTTAAAAAATATTTTTGACTGTCGTTCAAGTACAGTTGTCTCTGTTTTCTGCCCACCCCAGCCACCCCCAACTCCCACCTTATGTTAGGGTTTTTCCTACTGCCAGCCACGATGCCTATCACCATGCACGCTAAAATTAGAAGGTACCAATTTTATATTAAGAAGCTCCTCACTGGCACCCCATCCATGAAGCACACTCACCGCAGAACACTCTTCACATGCCCAGATGGCTCATCCACACTTTTCATGGGATGGTTTTTTGTTTTTTTTTTTTTAGATTTCTTTCATAGATACTTACTCTCCCAACCCTGCAATTTAATGCAGGAGAAATCAGGAGCCAAAAAAGGAAGCGGAAACCTCTTTCCAAGCAAACAGTGTTGAGAAAGACGCCTTTGATGGCTCATCACTTTTTTTTTAAGCTAAACCCCAAAAGAGTGTCTGTTCCAACTCCAGGGCACCATGCAGAATTGCAGAAACAAATTATATGTTAACGATTTGCAGTCATGAATTCCCTGATCACCAGTATCTGGCCGAGTAGGCACAACCTACAAAAAAAATTTTTTTTAAAGGAGACATTCTTCCGGCTAAAGGTTTATTTTTTAATTTGGAAATTGGCTTTCTCTTGGTATTTGTCTCACAGGATGCGGACACGTTAATGAACGGCTACTCGCTGTCTGCTTCATTCAATTTAAAACCCCTCTGATGATAGTATTTTTTAAACCAGCACTTTTCCTCCTCCTTTTAATCTACCTGCTTAGCAACAGTAAAAATGTGCCTTCGCCCGAAATGGCTGCTATTTTCATAGCCATGGCCAAAAATGACATAAGCAGACACAGTTGCTTCCTTCTGTTAAATTTTTAAATATTTTTTCTGTTAGAGCCTCATTTACCATCCTTTCCGAACTCTGTCTGCTGCTTGTAATCAATACTCATCATTCTGTGATGTTAGTGGAAATCTGTTATGCTTTGCATTTATGGTATGTTTTATTACGGTAAAAATCACTGCCCATTTTTTTCGCCCGTGTTGCGCGCTTTGCAAGAACCGTTCAAATAAAAATTTCTACAGATGTCATCCCTCCCCCCTTTTGGATGGAGCTGGGTGAAGACTCCAGAGGGTTTCCATATCATCAACGGTTACCCCAACTCCAGTGCCAACAGAGAGAAGAAGAAGTCCTTTTGAACTGATGTCACTTTTATTTTCCGAGTGCTCCTCACATAATAGTTTGCAAATGCCCAGCACATACTTGCAAAACACCCAGAAGGCACGAGGCTGGGAATGATCAAAGAGAGATAGGATGCCTATTTCGGTGTCACATATGGAGACGGGGTTTAAAAAATGCCTTTGGTCCGCGTTTCTGCTCTCAGAGGAAAGTCTCGGCTTCCTGTCGGTCCGATGGGGCGGCCCGGCCTGTCAACACCGCAGCCTCGAGAAGGGGGAAGGAAGGGCGGATGAATAGGCTGTGTGGCAACCGGGCTTGACCTTGGGTGGGTGTGAGAGGCAGACAGGGACACTCAGCCACCAAAAGAAATCCTCACCACTGCCCCCATGACCAATATCATCATATTACCGCTATTGCCATCAGCGTCATCAGCATCGTCACCATCCCCACGATCAACATCATCGTCGTCATTGTCCTGTTGATGCTAAAGAGTCACCAGTATTCGCTCAAACATCAGCTCACATTATCCTGTCCGTCTTCGAATGCAAATGGGCAGCAGATTTACCGAATAAACGATGCAGCGTCCAAGAAAGAGGCCTCGAGGCAGAGAGGTCGGCCTGTGCAAAGGGCCTGAGGCGCATTCTTCGGACTGTGTAGGACACAGTTGAAGTGTCTTCTTCTCCTAGGGCTGCTGGGTCCGATTGCCAGGCCCTGACCCGCTGAAAACCTCATGCCTTTGTTTTCTTGCCATTCTGAACGTCACAGCCGTAACCTGAAGGTGTGAGTTGGTGGTGGTCCTCGGCTCAGGGCCCCTCCTGCCCACCTTGCTCCAACCTCTGCGTCTCGTGTTTCCTTTTTTCTAGCCTCCCGCACTCCCCCCCCCCTTTAATAAGGATGCTGTCTGTGCCTGGTGGGCAGACATTCATGAGCGCCTTGAAAACCTTCCACAAATGCCTACAATGGGTTCGATGGTAATGGGTCAGAGGACACACCTGTCCCGATGAAACAATGCACCATGACATTGACCTATCTCGGCTGAGGGGTACACCAAACTCCCTCCCTGCTACCTGGACTCACCTGGATACCCATAAGCCCAGAGTCCTCTACTGGGCAAGGATACAGACTATGGCATACATGAACACGTATTTATTCTAAAGAAGAGAAATTTAACATTTCAAGGGCTGCCGTGTGTACGAAGCACCAGAGATGTTCCGCACGGCCCTTCGGGGATGCACTTGTGACCCAAGGAAAGTACAAAGAGATGGATTTCGGGGTACCAGAGCTGGCTGAATGGGCAGCACACCTGTCCCCAAAAGAATGAGCCTTCTATGACTGAAGGCTCTGAAGTAATTCAGGATCACCCGGCACTCGGAAAGGATGCTGTGTAATTAATTTCGCCATGGGTGGAGGGAGCCAGTTGGGTGGAGAATATAGAACCAAATAGGAGAATGTCCCTCGTTGAATTGATTTCCTCTCTAAAACTTTTTTTACGGATTCTTTTTTGAGAGACAGAGAGAAGGGAGAGAGAAACACTGATCTGTTGTTCCACTTGTCGACACGTTCACAGGTTGGTTCTTCTACGTGCCCTGACTAGGGATTGAACCTGCAACCTTGGCATATTGCGTTGGCACCCTAACCAGCGGAGCTCCCTGGTCAAGGCCACATGTATTGCCTTTGAAAGCCCAGTGTTACCTGTTCTCCCTGATGTTGCTTTGACGGCAGCCCTCCCTGAAGCACACCTGCCGTGTCCCCGTGTCTCCAGTCCCCTCGTGACCGAAGCCAGACCAGGAGCAGGTCACGGCCTCTGCAGCTGCCCACCCTTCCCCCCGCGTCAAGGTCGCCCTCCCTGCTTGCAAGGAATGTAGCCACTTCCACCACACACAAACGGCCTCTCACGCCCACATGTGCAGAACATATGGAACTTGCTTCTGCACCCTTTCCAAAACGGGGAAAAGAAGAAGCAAATGTCATTTCCCAGGTGCAGGATCGGCAATCAGGCCCCAAGGTTGACGCTGATGGATGAACACGTCCCTTGGTTTAACTGACTCAAAAGTCCCGAAAGGTTTCATCGCCCTTGGAAACGGTTGCATAACGTGAGCGCAGGGCGTGTCACTCAAGAAAATGGAATGTTTGGCTAATCAATAAAGGCGGGTCCCCTGAGACACGAGCGCAGGGCACCGGAGGGGACTGTGGGTGCCTCCTTCGGAAGCTTGATCTCCTATTTTCAGATTCTTACTCAAGTGTACTTTCTACTTTTTTCCCCCTGGGACTTGCAGAAACATGGGCTCAAATTATGTTGTCAAATTATCTTTTTTTTCCCCCCAGTCCGGTTACGCAATCTAATTTGCAGTCAGGGCTTTCATAAGCACTTTTTAAAAATAAAAAATAAAAAAGGAAGTTTGACTGTGAAATCCCTAACTGGGGACTATGACAGATTTATGTTGCTCCGTGGACTGGGTGGCCCCTCAGGTTAGAAGCAGGACTTGCCTGTCGTCACCAGCGTTGAAAATAGGGAGTGATTAAATCAACTGAGGAGAAGATAACACAGGGCAAATTTGTCACAAGAACGGTGGTGGCCTGGTCATTCTCAGGCCACACCCGCAGGTGGTCATTTCCTGACATGCACTGCCTGTGACTGTCTCCACAGGTTCAACAATAGAGCCTGAGACCTTTGCCTGTCTTCTAAAAATCAGTATACTTCAAGTTGCCTGGACCCCCATGGAAGAATAAATAAACAGAAGGCAAGGGGGGGTCCACCCTCACCATGGAATATTACTCAGCCACGAACAAGAGTGAGGCTCTGACTCAGCCTGCCATGTGGCTAGGTCTGGACCACGAGATGCTCAGCGGAAAAAGCCAGACGCAAAAGCGCACATTCTATGATTTCACGTCAATAAGATGTGGCCCACAAGCGAACCGCTGGCCACAGACACAGAACAAGCATTCGTGGTCACCTCATCCAGGGGAGGAAAGAATGAGGATTAGGACGAGCAACTTCTCAACAGGTCTCCTCTGGGGATGATGGGAATGTTCTGGAAGTAGCGTAGGAGGGAGGGGCGTCGATGTGCTCCGGTGGGTGCAGGTGAGAGGATTATGCACGTTCTGGACGTGACGTGTTCTCATAGCAGCGTGGAGACCACGCTTCGAGACCCAGCGTGGTTGAAGGAGAGGCGTACTGTGAGGCATAACCGACATCATGGCTTCGACCACACAGCCTCGGCATCTGATCGTCCTGCAGGTCTGATTTCTGAAAGGGGGGTCGTGGGGTCCACTTGGCTGGGTAAGGGGGCGCTTTATGCTTCGTCACAGTTGGTGCTCCCTAGTTCAGAAGCTTCCAGACGGTGTGTTGCTCCTGAGGTGCAGTGCTCCCGCCGGGAGGGACCCCCTTGGATGGCTACATGTGGTTCCCTCTGAGCAGGTGTTTGGGATTCACGCCGCAAGTTCTGCTGGGGAAAGGTGAGACTGTGCGGGACAGAAGGAAGGACCGAGGTGTCTGGGGCTGAATTTAGCCCCCCAAAAGCTACATGGAAGTCTGGCTCACGGGACCTGGGGGTCAGAACTTCTTGGGACACACCTTCTGTGCAGATGAAACTCAGTGAAGGATCTGAGAGGAGGTCGTCCTGGGTCAGGGTCAGGGTGGCCCTGCGTCCAGTGACAGTGTCCTGAGAAGGGACAGAAGAGGAGATGCAGACACGGAGGAGAAGCCACGTGGAGATGGAGGCAGAGACGGGAGGGACGTCTGGAGCCCCCGGAGCTGGAAGAGGTGAGAAGGCCCCTCCCTGGAGCCTGTGGAGGGAGCGCAGTCCTAAGACCCCTGGACCTCAGACGCCTGCTCTCCAGGGCAGGGGAGGGTGACTTTGTGATGTCATCAGCCCCTGCAATGTGTGGTCATTTGTTACCAGAATCCCAGGGCCCTCAGACGGACAATACTAAAGTGGGAAGGCGGTTTCCATGTCATGTTTTCCTTGTCATTTCTTCCCCGTAAGACGCACCACGCAAGTTCTAGGAGCTTCCTGAGCTCTTCGACTTTTGGCAGCCGGAAAAACCCCGCCTTTCTTTTTCCCCAGAAGCAGGCAGAGTTCCAGGGCACCAAACACAAGATTTTATTCCCTCCGGTCTCGATTCAGAACGGCTTAAACTCTGTTCACGAGTTCTCTTTTGCCTGTACGTGAGGCCGCTCCTTGCAATTCGTGAAAGAACCCTGTCCCTAGAGGATCAGGGACCTGACCTGGAGGTGTCCACAGGTCAGAGAGATGCCCCGGAGAATGTCCTTACGAGACCCGCTGACGAGCTAGGTCTCACCGGCCTTTAGGACTCACACGGAGTCGTCCGTGACGAGCTTGTATTCCAGCTCCTGGGGTGCTTTTTTGGGACAGCCCTAGAAGCTCCTCAGCCTTTATTCCTGCAGACAGCTTGCTTGTGGGACCTGCAGCCAGGAGGAACATGGAGCCAAACCCACTGCTGGAAGCAACAACCTTCAACCTGTGTCGGCTGTCAAACAGACCTCACCAAACGGACGCCTTCCCCAAATCCCTCTTTTCATGTCCAATTAGAGACCCTTTGCCATTTTAACTTGGAAAAGCAAGGCAGGTCTTGGCGTGTGCCAAGTCACCCTTCAGAGCTGAGGTCTTTCAAGGGGTGTGTCTGATGAACGGTGTCCCCTGCCCACACCCCCTGGCCGCCTGTCCCTGGCCGGCGTAGAACGATGGGACCTGCCCTTGGTTTTGTCCCAGGGAGAACGCAGACACTGTGGCTGAGTGCGTCTCTCTGACATTCCCTGTGACAGATCCTTCCGGCTCAGAGAGAAGGCAGAGAGGAGTAAATGACTTCCATCTTGCCCAGGAATCCCTTTGAGCTCGTCCCCATGATGGGTCAGCCGGAGGTCACCTTTCTCCAGGACGCTCTTTCTATAGGTGGCTGAGGGTGACTTTCTCCCTCCTATTTTGAAGAAATAATTCAACTGTGCTTGGCAGATTGGGAGAGTTCCCTGACACGCATCTCTTACTATTATCTTTTTTTTCACTTTGTCCCATTTCAAAATATGCTGTGCAGAAAATCTGGAAGCATTTTAGGACAGGCAATGAAGCAGGAGATGTCTCCTGACCATGGTATGTACGCACAGACCAGAACGAAAATCCCCCCTCATATTCTGAGACAGGGCCAGTTGCCTGAATGGTCATTTAACTACAGTCTTGGGGCCAAGTCTCACTTGCTCGTTCCTAAAAGTCTGCTTCTGCTCAAACGGAGACGCATCCCCCACTCCCCAGCACTCCTGCCCTGGGAGTTTCCAGCTAAACAAGTAGATATTTCCTGTGTTGACCTGCTTTCTTGTCTGTCTGTCCCCATTGATTCTAGGGTTTTTGAGGAGCGGCCCTTAACCCATCAGGCAAGCTGGGCAACAGTGGGGAATACCTGGGCCGCGGGTCTCAGGAGTGATGTCTACCATGGGGATTGTAGACGGAACCAAGAGCTATGGAATTCCGTGGTCCTCCACCACGCGTAGAATCTTCAACTCTGTCACGGAAGACTCAGAATGCCTAAGGCCTGCGGCTCGTGGGAGAGACAGAGAATAGGTCTGCAGAGATCCTGCCTCGTTGTAAAATTTGCTAAAACATTGAGAGACGCGAGTATTCGGTAAAAAATGCCTCCCTTCTTGGTGCCTCAGATCTTGTCTGTCAGCTGCAGATGATGTGGGTGCTATGCTTATTGTCTGTATCCAACTACATCCTGATGCTAGGAGAACCTTGGAGAGCAGGAGGAGGAGGAGGAGGAGGAGGAAAAAGGAGGAAGAGGAGGAGGACAGAGGTAGAGAAGGGGCACCTGGAGAAGAAGGAACCTCCTGTTATTTCCTCAAATCGAAGCATGTCTACAGATTCGATATCCTGGGGGGTGGCCTGGGAGATGGTGGCACATTGGATGCCACCCAAGGTCAACGTCAGAGCCTATTTTGAGCAGGACGGCAGCCCTCTGAGCTCTGGATAGCCACTGGAGGCTGATGGAGAAAGACCCTGGTGGGAGCCAAGACACAGGGCCCCCCACTATGGCAGCGAGAAAGGAGGAGACTGTGGGCCCAGCGATTCTCTATTCCTAGGGGTCACAACCCACTCGACTGGTCCCCCGTGGACTCGAGGGCCCTAAAGGAGAGGCACAGTGGCAGCGGATGACTGGCCTTACTGGTTTAGTTCAGTACCTGCCTGTCAAGGTCATGTACAAGGATAAGGATGTATCCTGCGGGCAGCTTTTTAAACAGTTCATCAACGCGTGCCGGGCATCCCAAGAAAGAGGATGCCTCAAACTGGGTTCTGGAAATACGTCCACGCAGGTTACCGGAACAATAACGCTATGGAAGTGGGTGGACTGACTTCAGAGCCAACCCCTAGTGCTGGTGGGCCCCAGAAACATTGCCCTGCGATGGGTAGGGAGGAATTCCTGGACCCTTCTAGAAGCGGCCGAGGTAGGTAAGTGCTTCACACAGAGAATGAACTCATCCCACGGTTCATTCCTGGCCGTCTCAGGCCCCAGGTCCAGTCTTGGGCTCCCAACAGTTCCTGTCCTGGGCCGTGCCTCTTGGGTACCTCTCTTGTCCCCGCTCACAGGGGCTTTGTCCTTCAGTCCAACATGGGCGCTGCCGATGACTGTCCCCACCTGACCCGTCCCGCCTTCCTCAGGTCTCCTCTTCCCTGGAAGCAGGGTGACTTCCTCCTCTGGCTTCCCCTTTTTTCCGTGAGCAGCGCGCTCCATCCTCCGGGGCCTCTTCCCCCCACGCCCACGTCCTCCCCGACGCCCCCAGCTCGTCCCACCAGGCTCCCCAAAGCTCCCAAGGCTGGCCCTGCCCCCGCAGGCTCTCCAGGCCGAAGGAAGAAAGAAGTTCCACCTTTTTGGCAGGAGGACTCTGGCAGCCCGGAGGAAGCAGGCAGCCAGGAGCCACGGGAAAGGCGGGAAGGCGTGGCGTGGGTCTCACGTTGCAGCCGGGCCTGCTGCAGGGGGAGGGGGGCACTGGCTGGCGGGGCGCAGCCGGCTCCCGCCCGCACCGGGGTTCCGTGGCGCGGCCAGAGGCCACTTCGTTCCTCCCGCAGGAGCGCAAACCCTGCTCCCTCTCTCTCCGGCGAAAGGAAGGAAGCCCTCTCCAGCGCCGCGGGGAAGAGCGCTCAGGCTGCAGGCGCCGCGGCGGCCCTCGGAGTTCCCTGCGTCCCCGCTCCACTCGGGTCCCAGGAGTTTCTCTCCGAGCAGGAGTAGCCCTCCTGTTGGACCCCCTGCCCTTCTTCCCGCGGCAGTGGAAGAGGCGTGCCCACCCGGGACCGGGCGCGATGAAGCGGCGAGAGGAGGGCTGAGCGCAGAGCGGCGCAGCCAGGGTCCCTTGGCTGGCGCCCGCGCCCGGCTCCCTGGGGTGGGGCAGGGTGGGGGTGGGCCGAGGCGTGGACTGGAGAAGACTCTCGGCGACGGGAATAAAAGGGCGTCGGCTCGCCCTGCCGCGCTGGGAAGCGGTGTCACCTCGCCCCCAGCCCCAGGAAGGGCATGGCTCTGGCGGACTCCAGGCGCTGACTCCCGCGCCCCGGCCCCGTGCACACTCAGGGCGCACGGCTCTGGCGAGTGGCGGCCTCCGAAGGACAGGTGAGGTCCCAGAGCAACCTGGGCTCCCGGTGGCTGGTGGCGGGACACTGTCCCTTTCTGCAAGGGGTGCAGAGACTTGGGGGGTAGCCAAGGGAAAGACGGGGAGGAGGGCGGTGAAGGCTAAGAGGTTTATCCCACCGTCCCCGGACCGTTTTAATGGACTGGGGGCCCGTTGCCATTCAGGACAGAAGCGGGTGGAGTCTGGCAGGAGCACGGGTTGATTAGCTCTGATGAAACCCGACCCTTCTCGGTTCCTTCCCCCTCCTTCCCCTCGGAGACCCCTAACCCCTCCACCCCTCGTTTCCAGGAAACCACCCGTAGGATTCCCCCAGGGAACCCAATTGCGCCCCTGCGTTGGCGGGGGAAGCTCAGCAGCGGGGCCTCCTCCCCAACTCCTCTGGCTCCCGGCTCTCAGAGTCTCCTCCTCCCCTCACTCTTTCCCTGGATACCCGGAGACCCGCGGCCCGCCCGGGGCTGAGCCACGCGGGGGCTGCAGAACTCATCATCTTCTGGGGGAGGCGGCTTTCGGTGTGCAGCTCCCGAGGGACCCAGGGGGGAAGCCGAGCCACGTTCCCGGAAGCTCCTATTTCTCCGCGCCGCCCGGCGGGGAGCGTCGAAGCGGGCGCTGGAAGCGGGCCAGGGTGTCAGGGCTGCGCGCCTGGCCGCTCCAGGCTCTTGGCCCCGGGCGTGTGCAGAGCACAATTTTCCGAGGTTTTGTAGCCCGCACCGGGCGCCCTGGCAGGCTCCGGGCGGTTTCCCTCGCTGACTCGGGACTGGGGTCCCCTTGCAGCGCGTGCCTTCGGTCCCCGGGGAGGACCCGAGAGGAGGGCAGCGGGACGCCCAGGCCAGGTCCGCCTGCAGACGCAGGGCGCGAGCCGCGATGCCCTTGGCACAAGCCCGGGGCCCAAGTCCAGCTCGCAGGCAGGGGCGGGGAGAGGCCTGGGCTCCGGCCAGTCAGGAAACTCCTCTCTGCAGAGGTGGAGTCCGGACTAGCCATCTGCAGAGCTGCCTGCGGCTCTTGGGAAGCAGCTGCAGGCCAGACGAGCAGGGGCTGAGCCGACGGTGTATACGGAGTCCAGGCAAGGGACGCCAACGCGAGGGCTCTGGGAGGCTCCGCAACCTGCAGGAGCTGCTGTGGGGTTTGTTATCCGCAGTGGGCGCTTGCCCCGAGCAGGGGCGAATGGAGAGGAGAGGATTCTCTCTGGTGCCTTTTACTTTCCACGTGCCTGTTGCTGTTTTTACATAAACTTCACTGGAAAGATGACAAAAACGGGAGATGATGAAACGTGCCCGGGGCGGGACAGTAGACTCCTTGACGCAAGGAAGGTAGCGGTAGCCATAGAACTTGCAACTGGAATTTCTTTTTCTTTCTTTCTTTCTTTGTTTCTTTCTTTGTTTCTTTCTTTGTTTCTTTGTTTCTTTCTTCCTTCCTTCCTTCCTTCCTTCCTTCCTTCCTTCCTTCCTTCCTTCTTTCTTTCCTTCCTTCCTTTCTTTCTCTCTCTTCTCCTTCCTTCCTTCCTTCCTTCCTTCCTTCCTTCCTTCCTTCCTTCCTTCCTTCCTTCCTTCCTTTTCTCCCTCCCTCACTCCCTCCCTCCCTTTTTCCCCCTTTCTCTCTCTCTTTCTGTTACTTTATTATTGTCTTCCTTCGTTACTTTTTTATTCTGACCTCATTCACCCTTTCTGGTCCCTTGTGGGCGTTGCCCTGAACATACTTCATCGGGCCATTTTTTCATTTTTCATGTCATGACAGATTTTCAGACGTTTCCCCAAAGTTCCTCTTTCAAGGAAAAAAAGGGGGGGGTATGCTGCCTCATGGCCACCCTTTGGCTCCTCCCAGAAAATAAAAATTAGGGATAATAGCAAACCCACAAAGGACAGAATGAATTTCGCTGTAGTGAGTGCCTCTTTGAGCACTTTAAGGTAGAGCTAAAGCTTTAAGGCCTGCCATTAAAAGAAAGAAATTCTCCTGGTAATGATGACCTTCTGGGCGAGTTTTATTTAAATGTATAGAGTATAGAAGGACTCAGAATGGACACAGAGTGGAGACACATAATTCTCTCTCTCTCTCTCTTTCATACCCTCGTCCACGCCGTAGTGACATTTCGAAATCTTAGGACCCAAGTTAGAAATGAAGCTTATGTTCTACATCAAGGATGAGCCTTAATGGCAAAAAAAAAAAAAAAACCCTTCGGCTTTTTTACTCAAATATTTTAAGCGTGGCGACCATCTCTCATTGCAGGACTTGCGAAGCTGCGACCCACGCCGAGGCCCGGTTCTAACATGTGCTGAAGCCGAGGAGAGGCTCCCCGCCCACCCGCGCATCTCCTTGTGTGTGTGCCCCTCCCCCACGCAGGTTTCCCGGGACCACGCACCCCCGACAAGATGCCACCGTGGGCGCCCTGGCGAGCACTGTCCATGGTGCTGATTGTGGCCTGGGCGCGGCCTCCCGCCGCGCGCGCCTGCCCGCGCCCGTGCGCCTGCTACGTGCCCAGCGAGGTGCACTGCACGTTCCGCTCCTTGGCGTCGGTGCCCGCCGGCATCTCTCCGCAGGTGGAAAGAATCAACCTCGGGTTTGTACCGCGTTCGCCCTGAGCCCGTGCGCCCCCCGGCCTGCGGGGTGCTTCGGTGTTGCCATGTCCCTAGGTGCGCCTCTGCACCTGGCGCTCTTTCTAGAAAGGCAGGCTCCTGGGCGGATTTTTAACAGCCAAAAGGATTGCCTTTGGGCCGTTATCTGAATGTCTCTGTGAGCTGCGGCCAACGTGATAAAGCTTAGTGGCAAAAGCATCCTGACAGCTTTCACTGTAGAGACGGTTTCCTTGACAACCATTCCTTGATCTGTGGTCCATACCAAGCTCACCACCCATGCGCAAATACAATAATATTATTTAGGCAGCCTTCAGGAACGATTAAGGAGTGATAAAAAAAACAATCATGAACATCTCTGAAATTTTGTAACATTTGTACATGAGGCAAGCGTGTTTTCCAGGAAATACAAGAATTCTTTAAGAGTTTGCCTATTTCAAGTATCAATCTATTGAAGAGGTATTTTGATGACGCATTCCAGATAGAATCTTTATAGTTAAAATTTTTATTTGATTCACCCGAATTCAAGGCGTATTATGTCCATAAATGGTGGTTGGCTCTGAGTTACGGGTACTTGTGTACAGTGTTCACTGTAAAGAATCAGTTGGACTTATTCGTTTTTTAAAAGATTTTATTTTTTATCTTTAGAGGGGAAGGGAAAAAGAGAGGGAAATATCAACGTGTGGTTGCCTCTAGTGCACCCCCTACTGGGGACCTGGCCTGCAACCCAGGCATGTGCCCTGACTGGGAATCAAACCGCCATCCTTTGGTTTCCAGGCCCACACTCGATCCACTGAGCTACACCAGCCAGGGCTGGACTTAGGACTTTTGACCATCTAGAAAACAAGAAAACGAATTCAGGGTTTGCTGACTATCCCTGGTAGAGACATTTTAATGAAATGAAGAAGTCGAACTTGAATCCATGAACACAGGATTTATATACCCAAATGTACAGAGTTAAAAAAATCTTCTTGCTTTTTTTTTTTGCTTCAAAGATTGCTTAAATTTATTTTTAGACAGTGGGGAAGGGCAGGAGCAAGGGAGGGAGAGAAACATCAACGTGTGATTGCCTTGTGTGTGCCCCCTACTGGGGACCTGGCCCACAACCCAGGCCTGTGCCCTGACTGGGATTCGAGCTAGCGACCCTTTGTTTTCCAGACTGCTGCTCAATCCACTGAGCCACACCAGCCAGGGCTCCTTTTTTTCTTTTACTTTAAATTCCAGAAACAGAACAAAATAATGGGAAGTCAGTCCAATAAGAGAGAAACTTCCTTAATCCAAGACAAAAGGCCAATACGTCCTTACTCAATAAGATCTTGGGAAAGTTGATTAGCTGACTGTCTGCAAATACAGCCACAAAGATAATAGCTCCTTGGGGGAAAACAAGGAGGTTTGCCAGAAGCAGGGATATTAATATCTAAACCAGTTCCCCTCATACCATCGTCCACTTCATGAGGACCCAGTTTAGAGTTTTATCCCTCGAGATGCTTCTGCGTGACATTAGAAATAAAAGAAAAACAATAACGGAGGAATAGCTTCACTGCGTATACATGGAATATATGATTTCCATCTGCCTTGATGTGTAACACAAACACATGGGCCTCATTTCTGAGTTATATTTAAAACCTCACAGCCCTGTTTTTGAAAACCTAGTCTCAAAGGAGGTAACGAGGCTGGTACCATGTATTTCTGTCAGGGGAGAAATAAGGACAGCGTTCCGTATAGACCCAACTGGAGTTTTGCAAGCTTGCCTTTTTACCAATTTTGGGAAGAAAAGAGGCTCAAGGAATGAAGTTTTATTGGCAGAGCGCTAATGAAATATTTTTCCCCCCACACAGATGTTTTTAGAATCCCCAGTCAGGATTTAGGAAGAGATTTGCTCTTTCCTGTTTGGATACCCCTACAGCTTTCAAAAAAAATTATTTTTACTTTCCAAACCCTTTTGAGCAAACAAAATAAAAAACACCCACTTAGAGTCTAATTTATACACCTTGCCATGTTTTCCCCTCGATTACAACTGATTTTTGACAACGTCTTTTTGGAATTCCCGAAATACGAAGAGCACTCTTCTATTTTTTTTTTTAATTTCGTATTTTATATTTTGTTTCGTGAGACTACCTGGTGGCCCTGAACCAGTTTTGCACACAGTTCTGATGCGAGAGAAACCATTTCACTTAGAGGGTCCCTTAGCCAGGAACCGCCCATCAGCAGCTGAGAAACACACTCTCTGCATCACGGCTGGTTTTTAGGTGGATTCACGGACACCCGCTGTGGGGACACTCTGGCCAGTGCATGAGTGTCGGTCTGTTTGGGAGACTTGTCCCCATCTGTAGCTCTCTGGTGACTGCTACAAGCGAGTACAAAAAGGAGGCACAGTAGACAGGCTCCTGAGCTGTCATGGCACCTACGTCGGGGAGACCGGACCCTTGGCTTGCACTTCCTCTCCCCACACCTTCCTCTTCTGGCCTCTTTACTTGTCTTTACTCCTGGGACCTTGCAGACCCTCTTGACGCCCGGGGCTTTCTTCTGTGAGCCCGTTGGCCAATGCCAGTCAGATGTATTCATTTCGGTTTCTCGTCCTGGGGTTGGGTACCACCCTCACCTTGGAGCGTCACAGACATCTTCAAGAGAACAGGGCGAATGTCATTTTAAGTTGCCCGCTGCCCACACACACCAGTCTCGCTCCGCCTTGTCCCTCTCGACAGAAGGTGCGGTTCACTTGTATGCTCACGCCTGGGTGGATCTTCCCTCCAGCACTTCCGGAAGATCTGCACTCGCCTTTCTCTGCCGCGTTGCCCGTCTTGGCCACGGACAGCGGCGTCCCTCCCACGGTGTCTCCTCCGGTCTTTTGCCTCCTTTTTTGGCTGTCCCTGGCCCCTTCTCCACACCGTGGCCAGCGTGGTTGCCTTCACACGGGACTCTGCTCACATCCTTCCCCCCCTTAAAACTCCCGGGACTCAGAACAAAGGACACTCCTTCTCGTGGCCTTCCAACCCCTACATACCAGCTCCCTGCCAACCCCACCTCCTCACCTGACATGATGCCCTGCCTTCCTGTCAAACTCCAACAAGGGGAGAGCATTTTAGACATTACTCTGCCTTTCCTTTCTGCGTCCCCCATCCAAGACAGATGTCCTTGCACGATTCGAAAGAATCACATGTGAATCAGGCCCTGCATTAACCCAGAGACAACCTTACCCTGTACCTCCTCTAATGAAAGTATACATTTAAAAAATAACCTAAAGCAGATTTTTAAAAAAAGTTTATAGCTGTCATGTGCTTACTAAGGCTCTTAGAGGAACGGATGATCCAGCGATTGACTTTAAGACTGAGCCGTGTTTAGGCTCGCAGATGCGCAGGAGAAGATTTGGCGTGGGTAGCATTTGCTGCGTCTACCTGAGACCTCTCCACATCACCTCTCTATACGCTCCTTCCCTTGTGTCTTCGGGGTACGAGGAAGTAATAAAGTCGGGCTACATATGTTCTGTTTCAGGAGAAACCCTCACCCAAGGTAGCTGGCCCCCAACATTGCAAGGTACAAAGTCCTCCAACCATTTTCGTGTTTCTAATCCTCACCGGAGGGTATGTTTGTTGATTAGGGACAGAGAGAGACGTATTGATGTGAGAGAAACACGGATTGGTAGCCTGCTTCTTCATGCACTCAGTCTGAGAATGGAGCCTGCAATCTGGGCATGTCCCCTGACGGGGAATTGAACCCATGGTCTTCCGGTGCATGGGACAATGCTCCAACCAGGTGAGCCACCTGGACAGGGCTCTGTTCATTTTATAGCTGGTTCTCCCGGGGTTAACTCTGGAGATTCCTCGTGTCATTACCACGTACCAGGGAGGATTTTCCAGTCCAGGAAGCATCTTTACTCTTTTTTGATGAAAAAACAAAACCCCAAACACACTAGGCTATTTACCAATAACATAGACAATCAGCCAGAAGTGCGAACCTGTTCTTGTGCAGTGAGGGTGCCCGTATTTGGCGCTGAGTATTACAGTTTGCTTCTTTACTTGTGTGGGTTTTTTTAGAAAACTTTATTTTTTGTTGTTGACGCTATTGTGGATGTCCCCATTTTCCCTGCTTCGCTTCCCTGCCCACCCACCTCCACCCCCACTTCCCTGTGTCCACACCTCACTGCCGCCTGTGTTCATGGGTCAGGCGTATGTGTCATTTGGCTACTCTGGTCCCTTCCTTTGTCTAGTCCCCCTCCCCTCCCCTGTGACAGCTGTCACTCCGTCCACGTGTCCACTCCTCTGTTTCTATTTGGGTTGCCAGTTGATTGTGTTCATTAGCTTCCACCTATGAGTGAGATCATAGGGTATTTGTCTTTCTCTGACTGGATGGTTTCACTTGAAATACACTCCAGGTCATGCTCACAGTCGTAAAGGGTGAGAACTCCCTTTGCTTGCTTTTCTTTCCTTCCTTCCTTCCTTCCTTCCTTCCTTCCTTCCTTCCTTCCTTCCTTCTTTCTTTCTTCCTTCTTTCTTTCTTTCTTTTTTCTTTCCTTCCTTCCTTCTCTCTTTCTTTCTTTCTTTCTTTCTTTCTTTCTTTCCTTCTTTCTTCCTTCCTTCCTTCTTTCCTTCCTTCCTTCCTTCCTTCCTTCCTTCCTTCCTTCCTTCCTTCCTTCCTTCCTTCCCTCCCTCCCTCCCTCCTTCCTTCCACATCCCCCCACGCATGTGTCCTCATCCCCAAGAGCATTGAATTCTCTCTCACCCCCACACACCAGAAAGCACTCCCCGAAAAAGGTTGGGCCGGGCACAGCATCCGGGGAGCCTCGGAACCAATGTTTTTTTGCTGACTTGTTCCTTGCAAGGTGGGGGGAATCATGTCCGTGTGGGACGGACGCGTGCTCTGAGTCCCATTGCCCTTGTTTGTCGCTCAGGTTCAACAGCATCCAGGCTTTGCCAGAAGCCTCCTTCGTGGGACTCACCAAGCTGGAGCTGCTGATGCTGCACGGGAACAACATCCCGAGTATTCCCGACGGTGCCTTGCGAGACCTCGGCTCCCTCCAGGTAAAGCCGGGCCATTTAATACCGTCCCTCAGTGAGGCCTGTGGGAGGAAAACAAGACCATGCTCCCTAGTGACTTATCACACAACCCCTTCGACCTAAAAACAAGCCTGCTGATTGGATTTCTTTAGCATAATGATTAATCCGTTCAGATTCTCTGTTGCTTCTTTGGCTCGGTTTTAGAAGGCGGTACGTCCATTGCAGCGTGATTTACAGTAGCCAAGATTTGGAAGCAACTCAGGAGTCGAGTCATCGATGAGGGAATGAAGAGTCGGTGTATTTACACCATGGAATATTAGTCAGCCATGAAAAAGCAGGAGATCTTATCATGGGGGGAAAACATGGGTGGGCCTACAGGGTATTTTGCTCAGCAAAATAAGTCAGACAGAGACAAATGTCGTATGATTTCATGTGTACGTGGAACTAAACAAACAAAGAAAATAGAAATAGAGGCACAAATACACGGAACAGACTGATGGCTGTCAGAGGGGATGGGGGTTGAGGGGCTGGGTGACAAGGTGAAGGGACTGAGAAGCACAGACCGGCAGTAACAGAACAGTCTCAGGAGGTAAAGTCCAGCCCAGGGAATAGACTCGGCAATGTGGTCACACCTACAGGTGCAGCCAGGTGGGTACTAGACTCACCAGGAGCCACCGATGCCGTAACACCCGGAACTGATATCGTGTTGAAGGTCAAGCGTAATTCAAGATAAAAATGTTTTGAAAAGCCAACCCCAGCTCCATGCTGTCCCCGTCCCTGCCCTTGGTGTCTCCTGCCTCCTGGTTGGTGGCTCTCCAAGGCGTCCAGGGGACCGTGCCCCTCTCTCCGCAGGTTTTCAAGTTCAGCTACAACAAGCTGCGTGTGATCACCGCTCAGACCCTGCAGGGGCTGCACAGCTTGGTGCGGCTTCATGTGGATCACAACGAGCTTGAGTTCATCCACCCGCGGGCCTTCCAGGGCTTGACGGCTCTCCGGCTGCTGCACCTGGAGGGCAACCTCCTGCAGCAGCTGCACCCTGGGACCTTCTCCACCTTCTCCTTCCTGGGCCACTTCCTCCTCTCCAGCCTCCGGCACCTGTACTTGGCGGAGAACCACATCCGCAGCCTCCCGGACGGGATGCTGCAGAACATGCCGCTGCTGGAGAACCTCTACCTGCAGGGGAACCCCTGGGCCTGCGACTGCAGCTTGCGGTGGCTGCTGCGGTGGGACGCCGAGGCCAAAGGTAAGGGGGGCGGGCCGTCCACGCATCTGCGCACCTGTCCGCAGGGGCCGCTTTCTCCCACCTGCGGACGCGGCTTTAGCTCACGTGGGGTGATGTCACAGCACCGGCAGAGGGAGGCAGGAAATGCACAGGAGAACGGTTGCAAGTTCAATGTCGGGACATTTCTCTTCCATCATTCCAATGCATTATTAGTGTTTAGAAAGTGGGTCGCTTATGTATCTATCTATTTATTTTGTCATCCTGCCTCAAGGATATATTTATTGATCTTAGAGAGAGAGGAAAGGAGAGGCAGAGAGAGAGAGAAACATGGACTGATTGCCTCTCATACACACCCTGACTGGAGGACTGAACCCACAATCTTAGTATGCACGACACAGTGCTCCCGACACAATGCTCCAACCCACCAAGCTACCAAGGCCACGGCCAAAGTCATGACCATTGAATCAGCTATCTACGGTGGACGATGGAGCTCACAGCATGAATCTGGGGAGAGGTGTGTCTCACCTGCACTGCAGGGAGGTGTGGGGTGTTTGTGTATTGTGTCCTGTGTGGAAGAACTCAACGGGTGCTTGGAGAAGGGAAAGCTGGGGTGCCTATGGGATCGTTCACTTATGGATGCGGAAGAGAGGTGTTCTGTATTGATCCAGACAACAAACACCTTCAGAACCCAAGTCAAGGCCTAAGAAAGTAGATTTTGATTCCAAATAAGGAAGGTTATCTTTCTTTTCCTTTTCTTTACGCCCTTCTCCATGCCCCCCATACCCTTGGATCCCATTCTCAGGCGCCATTGGCTTCACGGCACCCTGGGTCTGTTTGCTCAGGGGTATCCCTGGTCACAGCCCCCAGCTGGGGTCGAGCCCCTTTTTTGTGTGCCTTGGAGGACAGGGGACCGTCCCGGCTTGGTCCTCCGGCAGCCCTGGGTGCCCACTTCTTCAGTCAACCCTTCTACCATGATCACAACCAGGTTTGGCACCGAGAACCAGCTCATGCTTCAGTACTCTACTGCTTTCCCGTGGTTTGCAGGCTAAAACACGTGCTCCTGACAGGTAGTTCCTACACAGAGGTGCGTCTGCCTACCACCCACCCTACTGCAGCTGGTCTCACTGCGCTCCTTGGTCACCCTGTGCCAGTCACTCCAAAGTGGTTGCCAACTCAACACCATTGCACCTGCTCAGCCCCCTGCCAAGCTGATTGCCTGGGAGACCTTCCAGGGAACCAGCTTCTTCCTACACTCCTGTCTCTGATGAAAAAGCTCACATCTGGGAGAGGCCTCGCCATCCTCAGTTCCCACCTTCCAGCCAGCGGATGGCGCTATTTCCTGTGGCTGCTTCCGGTGGCCTTCTTCCGTGGCTTGGGGGAGGAGCCAGGTGCT
Organism: Artibeus jamaicensis; assembly: GCF_021234435.1. Lineage (NCBI taxonomy): Eukaryota > Metazoa > Chordata > Mammalia > Chiroptera > Phyllostomidae > Artibeus > Artibeus jamaicensis. The sequence continues at coordinate 2,645,527 of NW_026521989.1, forward strand.
TCTATCTGTGGGCCTAGCATTGCTTCATCAGACAAGCAAAGGAGAGAGACAGAGGTGCACCTGCTTCTTAGTCCTTTGAACGACCAAACACTCATGGCCCCTCCATGCCGATTCCCTCAGTGGGAACTACTCCCCAAATATGGGGTGCAACGCCGGGGTGGGAACTGCGTTTGGTTCCTCCTTTCCCAGCAGGAATACTGACCCGTGGAAGCGGGCACAGGGCCATCTTGACCATCCTGGCACCTGCCTGTGTAGCCATGCGTGTCTGTGTGTCTCTGTGTATGTGTGTGTTGGAAGAGGTGTGGGAAACAACCGCATTTGCCTTTGGAGGCGTTCACTCTGAAAGTCACGTAGACAACCAGGGTCAGGGAGAGGAAAGTAGACACCACTGAGCACGGGGACAGTACGTCACGTCTTAAGTGACGATGCTTTCGCTGGTGGATTCCCCGTGGGGACAAAAAGATGTGGGCAGAAGCCACAGCACTGTTGGAGAGCATTTCTGCCCTGGCTGGGTGGCTCAGTAGTTGGTCACAGCATCATCTCGTGCACCAAAAGGTTGCAGGTTCGATCCCCATTGACGTACGTATCAGAGGCAACCCATCGATATTTCTCTCCCTTTGATGTCTCTGTCTTTCTCTCTCTCTTTCTCTTTCGCTCCTTCTCTCTCTTTCCCCCTTTCTCTCTAAAAGACACAAAAAAACGTCCTTGGGCGAGGATAAAAAGAAACATTAACATTAGAAAGTGCACTAAAAAAAAGTACTCCTTATTCATTGCCCATAGTTCTAAAACCCTGGGCAGTGGGCATTCACTGCTCAGGTGACTTAAGATCAGGAGGGGAGACACCCAGGTGCGGGGAGTGAGGCCCTGAATCATGACGGAAAGGCCCGCAGGTGCCAGCCTTGCACCGACGAAGCTCCTTTATCCCACGGCTTCCCTCACGTGTCCCATGTCCGCTTGCTTCTCTGTCTCAGGGGTCCTGAAGTGCAAGAAGGACAAAGCGTACGAAGGCGGCCAGTTGTGCGCTAGGTGTTCCAGCCCCGAGAAGCTACACAGACAAGAGCTCCAGAAGCTGGGAGACGTGGCCTGTGTGAAGCCCTCCATCCAGTCCCCGCTGAGACATAATGCCAGCAGCACCGGCGAGGGGGAGCAAGACCAGGACACGGAGGGGGACGGCCAGCTGTCCCTGGAGGCTCTGCAGTTCCCGCCGTGGAACGTCTCCTTGAACATGACCGATGAGCACGGGAACACCGTGAGCTTGGTGTGCGACATCCGGAAGCCGAGGCACCTGTCCGAGCTTCACCTCAACCAAACGGACTCTCAGGAGATAGACGTCAACGCGACCGTTGCCCTGGACTTTGAGTGTCCGATGACTCGGGACAAGTACGAGAAGCTGTGGAAACTGATCGCCTATTACAGCGAGGTCCCTGTGAAACTGCACCGAGAAGTCACGGTCACCGAAGACCCCAGGGCCGCCGCCCGCTACCGACAAGACGCCAACGAGAATGCCCTGTACTATACGGGGGTCCGGGCCCACATCCTTGCAGAACCCGCGTGGGTCACGCAGCCCTCCATTCAGCTGCAACTCAACCGACGTCAGAGCACGGCCAAGAAAGTGCTGCTGTCCTACTACGCGCACTTCTCTTTAACCACGTCCGGCAAAGAGGCAGGGCAGGCTCGGGGCAGGAGCTGGGTCATGATCGAGCCCGCTGCCGCCGGCCAAGGAGCTCAGACCGTCTTGGAAGGGACTCCGTGCCAGCTGAGCTGCAATGTCAAGGCCTCGGAGAGTCCGTCCATCTTTTGGGTGCTGCCGGATGGCTCTGTCCTCAGAGGGCCCATGGAGGACCCGCACGGCAAGTTCTCCGTCCTCACCAGCGGCCGGCTGAGGATCACGTTGACAGAGCAGTCAGACTCCGGTCTGTACCAGTGCATTGCTCAGGTGAGGGACGAGATGGACCGGGCGGTCTACCGGCTTCTCGTGGAGCCGCCTGCCACTCAGCCCTCGGGCAGACCCACCGTGACCATTCAGAAGAACCCAGGGGAGTCCCTGACGCTGCCTTGCAATGCCCTGGCAGTCCCCGAAGCCCAGGTGAGCTGGATTCTTCCAGACAAAAGGATGATTCATCATGTGGCCAACGCATCGCAGGTCTACCTGTCGCCCAACGGGACTCTGTCCATCCCCAAGGTGCAAGTCAGTGACAGCGGCTTCTACCGATGCGTGGCTGTCAACCAGCAGGGGTCTGACCGGTTCACGGTGGGGGTCACCGTGAGCAAGAGAGGAGCAGGCAAGTCGTCAAAGAGAGGCAGGCGCCCAGGCGGCAAGACTCTCCCGAGGCTCAGAGGAGACGTCGTGGAAGATGAAGGGGGCTCGGGCAGGGGGGAGGAAGAGAGCCCTGCCAGGAGACTTCTGCACCCAAAGGACCAGGAGACCTTCCTCAAAACCAGGGAGGACGCACAGACCAAGAAAGGGCGGAGAAAGCTGAAACCCTGGAAGAATTCTGAGAAGGAACCGGAGAGCAACGTCGCGGAAGGTCGCCGGGTGTTCGAGTCCCGGCGGAGGATCAACATGGCCAACAAGCAGATTCACCCCGAGCACTGGGCAGACATCCTCGCCCGAGTGCGTGGGAAAAACCTGCCTAAGGGGACCGAAGGGCCCGAGGCCGTGAAAAGCACCACGCCATCGGCGAGTCTCCACGTCACCGCCGCCTCGCCCATGATTTCTCCTCCCTCGGTCTCCCCGGCGCAGACTGTAGCCGGTGCCGAAGAATCCTCGGCAGACGCGTCTTTCTTTGGTGAGGAAGAGCAGATTTCCAGTACCATGTCCTCAAGCAGCACGAGACCGGAACGGGGCCAGACGGGCGTGTCCCTGGCCGCAGCCAAAGCGACAAGCCCAGACCTGGAAGAATTCACCGACGACGAGTTTTCCTTGAAGCCCGAGGACCCGGTGTCGCCGGAAGCTGCGGCCACGACCCTGATATCCTTTGTGCCCTCCGAATCTTCTCCTCCTCCGCACACCTGGGCTGAGATCTCCGAAGAGCGTAGCGGAGAAATCGCCCCCCCAGGAGACCGGTCCGCCACTGACATTGCACCCGTGCCTGCGCCCAGGCCCCACGACGGCCAGACTCTTTTGGAGTCCGCCTTGCCGGCTGCGTCCGAGCCCAAGACATCTGTTACCCCAGCACTGGAGATGAACCCACGGCCAGGTGACGATACGGTTACCACGCAGGATTCCAGACGCGCTGCGCCAACCTCTGTGTCCTCACTGGGGGAGTCCCGGACGTCTGAGCCCGCTGCAGACTTCATTCCAGGGGGGCCCAGTGTCCTGCCACGAGGTCATCGACAAGAAGAAGCGGACACAGCCTCAGTTGCCAGAACCGGGTGGAGCACCCAAGGCCAGCCCGTGCGGAAAAAGGGCGCCGTGAAGGATTCTCTGGTGCTCCAGAGGGGAGAGGTGGTGGAGGGGCACCCCCCGGGCTCTGGAGGACCCAACGGGAGGGGTCAGCGTGTGGGACCCACCACCCGGCTTCACTCCACGCTGGGGGGCAAGCCCAGCACAGCTGCCCTTGAGGGCCCCCGGGGGACCACACTCGGGTCTTTGTTGGACGAGGCCACCACCACCGTCACTGCCCCAATGCCACCCCGGACGGCCACTCCACCACCAGCGCCCACCACCCACTCTCCTCGGAAAAGACCCAATGGGCGGAGGAGGTTACGGCCCCACAAGTTCCGTCAGCGCCACAAACAGACCCCACCCGGGACTTCAGCGCCCACGGAGACCTTCTCTCCTCCACCAACCCAAGCGGCTGACGCAAAGACCCCCAAGCAAGTGGCCGCTTTGCTGGTTCCTGCATCTGGGGTGGAGGCTACGGTTGGGCCCCCCACACATGTGGAAGTGGGGACTCGCACAGAACACGTAACCAAGGGCAGCACACGAAGAAAACACGGGAAGAGGCCCAACAAGCATCGGTATAGCATGTCTGCGGTGACCTCCACCGTGTTCGCGTCCAAGCCCGGCCGTACGTCAGAAAACCAGCCGGCCCACGCCATGACCCCCAGTCCAGACACTTCACCTGTACCTACAACTGTTGCTCTGAGGACGGGGGCCCCCCGGGAGGTGACCAGAGTGGCAGATTATCTGACAACCCCCCTCGGGACACCCGCACCTCGTCTCGGGTTGGACCAGACCGTGCCAGCCACACAGCAGTCTGTATCCGACGACAAAGAAGTGGAGGATGACGGCGTCACCAACATCGATGACGATGACACGGACGGTGTAGTCCCCACCGAGTCGGGCGTGAATGTGGTATCCCCTTCTGACTCCGCAGTCTTCACCATGGGGGCGTTTAAGGACGCACCCCCACCTCCTGGCTCTCCCGGGCCTGGAGGCTGGAACCCCCCCAGCCCAGCCCCGCCTGGGGGGCCGCACACAGACACACGTGCCACCACCTCTTCGGAAAACCTGGTGGACTCGTCCCCTTTTTTGAAAGAGTCCGAGGACACGGACCATCCCTCTGCAGTCACCCCTTCTGTGGCCGTCCCCGCAGTGTTTCACCGGGAAGAAGGGTTCCCTTCCACTGGTGTCTTGAGCACCAAAGCAGAGTCATCCTCCCAGCGAATGGCACAAGCCACCCAGAGTGGTCAGGATTCTTATGAAACCACCACAGCTCTTCCCGGTTCTGGGAATCGAATGGAAAATCACCTCCGCCCTCCCGCCGCCCCAGGGGAAGAACCAGCGTCCCCACCGCCACCCACCGCTCTGGTGGCTGCGGCACAGACCACCACGGAACCGGCACCTCTCACGCCGACAGCATCTCCAGTGTCAACGGACCCCAAGGGACATGTTTTCTTCCATCACGTGGGGATCCCAGAAGCCGGAGCACCCCCAGGGAAAACCGAGGGGACAGAGCCTGCGTGGAGAACAAATGAGTTACCCACCCCCTCTCCCAGGGGGGGTCACATCGACATAACTCCACAGCTGGGGTCAGGAAAGGAACCACGGGATGGCAGGTTCAAAAACACCCTTCCACAGGGCCCGGAGCCTCACCACCAGGATGGGAGTGTCCACCTGTTTCACCAACCGACCAGACTCCCCCCAAGAGGGACCGTGAGGCCACTTCCTAGGACCACACAGAGTCCCTTCCGACACATGGTAACTCTGCAGTCCCCTCGTTACTCCACCAACAAACCGGGAATCACAGCCTATCCCTCGAGGGTTCTGCCGGCCAGTAAGCACCCGACGACCCCCAGATTATCGAGTCCCGCCCCTCCCGTGGGCCCGTGGCACCACTCCAGACCTAACGACTTGCCTGACCGAGGCGCTGCCCGGTTCAACAACAACCCCCAGGTGTTTGGAAGTAACAACCTGCCCGATCTAAGACACCCGGTGGGCAAGCTCCCAAATGCGAGGGTGCCCCATTACTCCGACAGCAGGCTTCCCTTCCTTTTCAACAGGACTTTCTCTTCCCCACAGTTGGGAGGTACCGTCAGGCCCCCAACCCCAACCTCTCCTCCCCCAGCGACGGCAGAGAGAAGAGTCAACCCGAGCCCCTACGACAGGATCCATTCCCACGGCATCAGCCACGTGGACTTCGGCCCTCCGGCACCTCCGTTGTGGCCTCGTCCCCGCACCATGTCCCCACCCTCCACAAACACACAGGGCCTCCCTCGGGTCCACCCCACGCGGAGCTCCGTGCCCTTCGTGACGTCCGCAGGCCCTCCTTCCAGAAGCTTCCATCAGAGCAGCTCAAAGCTCTTCTCTGCTGCGGGGCCACCTGCCTCCAAATTCTGGACGCTGGGGGAAAAGCCCCAGATTGTCACCAGATCCCCTCAGACCGTGTCCGTGACGGCAGAGGCCGATGTCATGCTACCGTGCGAGGCAACCGGGAAACCCAAGCCTTCTGTCACCTGGACCAAGGTGTCTACAGGTAGGACATTTAAGCGCCTGCGTCTTAACTGGGGTGTGTGGTAGGAGGGGTGACTCCTGTGTGTGGGTCTCAGGCACCACCGGTGACGGGGACAAAGACAGGCTGATAGCAGAGAGAGGGGACATCAGAGACCCCAGCTTCAAGCACGTTCCTTTGTGGAGACAGGAAGTAAGGGACTCGCACGCACGGACACGTTCCTGGAGCCTTGGGAACATGTGACAGGTTCCCTGGGTGGGGAACAGTGTAGGTTCAGGGAGGGTGGGTGCGTTTCCCTGGGCCTTTCGGGGGCTTGTGAAGGTCAATGCATCTTGTTCCAAGGTCATCAGGTGTTGGTTTGACTTGAATCCAGATACACAGTTGGATTTGTTGGCTACGGCTGCCATAACAGATACTATACATGGGGCAGCTTTTGCTGAATATATTTATTCCTCCCGGTCCTGGAGGCTGGAGGCTGAGACCCAGGGGTGGGCAGGGCTGGCTCCCCCCGAGGCCTCTCTCCTGGGCGTGTAGACGGTCGTCTCCCCCCTGGGCCCTCACACGGCGTGCCTCTGGGTGTGTCTGTGTCCCCATCTCCTCTTCTTCCAAGGACCCCAGTCCTACGGGATCAGGGCCACCCAACTGAGCTCATTCTACCTTAGTCAACTCTCTAGAGATGCACCCCCAAATACCGCCCCATTCCGAGGTTCTGGGGACCTAGGGCTTCATTCAGCATGAGACTTTTGGGGACATGCAAGTCAGCAGAACCCCACTATGCACAAAGCCCTTGACTCCATAGAAACGACACCTGCTTCCTCTAAACGCAGAGGTGATTTCTGGCTGATAGAAGAAAGTCAAGTCTCAGAAACTCCAGCTTTGATGCAAACTGTCTCCTTTCCCCGTTCTCTGCTCTCTCCACATGGCTGTGACCCTCCGGCCTGGATTCTGATCAGAAACGTGGTTTTTCCCCTTTGTTTTGATCATACACCGATGATTTATGCTAAGAGCCCTCGGGAGGGCCCTGTGCCTCTTTAGACCGACCTGTGTGATCTTCTCTGCACCTGGTGTTGTGTGTCTCCTCACGATGCCTAAGCCAGTTTGCAGGAAGCGGCTCGTGGCAACACCACGGGTTTGTCATTCTGAAAGCCCTGAGCCGATAAAGAGGGACCCCTTCTCCCGCAGGGGGATTGCATCGACCCCTGGGGTCTTCTCTACCCTGTTGTGTCTCTGAGCATCTGTGCAATGGTAGACATTCGTACACATTCCTCCCATTTCCAGGCAGCCCCTTCTACTGGCCGGCTGCGTCTTGGTGAGCTCGCCCCACTTTTTAAGGAGCCCCTTGTCGTTGCGCGCCTGAGCAAATCCTTTTGTGCTCACTGGGTGTTCACATCTACAGACTCAGCCCCTCTATTTTATTGAGCTTTTTCTGCTGGAGCAACCAAAGGAGCTCCTTTGTGGAGACCACCCAGCCTCACCGGCACTTTCCTGGCTGCCCCGAACTCAATGCCACGGCTGAGCCTTCTTGTAGTTCCGAATTATGAAGTTCAGTGGTGGGAGGTAGGATCCCGTGGTGGAGGCCAGGGGGGAGCAGCTCGCTTTCTATGCCCACGGCCACTTGTCATTGAGAAAGACTCAGGTGTGAAGCAGGTTGAGTTTCCAGCTGCATCACCCGGAAGGCCAAGCCACACCTGGCGTGTGGAGGTCTGGGCTGGCTCACCTGCCCGGCAGGCTGGCTTGGCCGTGAGCAACAGTGGTCTTGGCAGCTGCTGTGGACAAGTCAGAGCATGTGCCTGAGTGCTGTCCCCTGGAGGAGCCACCCCTGGGGACAGTGCAGGCAACTTAGACATGCGTTACCTTGGCAAAGGACATGAGACTAACTCAGGAACGGGACTGGGGAGTTCTTCTGGGACTTCAAGTTCCCCTCAGAAAGTAGAACTGGGGTCTTAGGCAGAATTGATAAAGCACAACAGACCGTATTGTGCTCTTCCCACGAAGGAGCGCACCAAGCAGCCTTAGGTCCGCTGGCTTCGATGATGCTGGTGGGTGGGAGGCACCCAGGAGTGTCCCCAGTTTATAAACCACGGGGACTAGAGAGAGTGGGGACAAAGAGGAGGACGTGAACAGCGCCCCCCAGAGGGAATAGAGGAGGGTCGGCGGACTCTGGCTGAGCAGAGGCAGATGGTGGCTGCAAGTCTGGGCGTCCCCGCAGCCCACCTGGGGAACCTCAGGTGGGACTGATCTTTGGGTCTGTTTTGTCTGATGCATGACCCCTGTTTTGGGAAGCTGATTGTCCCTGTGTTTGGCCCCCAGGAGCTCTCATGACCCCCAACACCAGAGTCCAGCGCTTCGAGGTGCTGCAGAACGGCACCTTCGTCATCCGCAAGGTGCAGCCACAGGACCGGGGCCAGTACCTGTGCACGGCCAAAAACGTGCACGGCGCGGACAGGATGCTGGTGCTGCTGTCCGTCACCGTACAGCAGCCCCAGATCCTGGCCTCTCACTACCAGGACGTCACCGTCTACCTGGGGGACACCATCGCCATGGAGTGTCTGGCCAAGGGGACCCCGGCTCCCCAAATCTCCTGGATCTTCCCCGACAGGAGGGTGTGGCAGAACGTGTCGCCGGTGGAAGGCAGGGTCACCCTGCACGAGAACCGCACCCTGTCCATCAAGGAGGCGTCCTTTGCAGACAGGGGCGTGTACAAGTGCGTGGCCAGCAACGCCGCGGGCGCGGACAGCCTGGCCATCCGCCTGCACGTGGCGGCGCTGCCCCCGGTCATCCAGCAGGAGAAGCTGGAGAACATCTCCCTGCCGCCGGGGTTTAGCATCCACATCCACTGCAGCGCCAAGGCGGCGCCCCTGCCCAGCGTGCGCTGGGTGCTCTGGGACGGCACGCAGATCCGCCCTTCCCAGTTCCTCCACGGGAACCTGTTCGTCTTCCCCAACGGGACGCTCTACATCCGCAACCTGGCGCCCAAGGACAGCGGGCGCTACGAGTGCGTGGCGGCCAACCTGGTGGGCACGGCGCGCAGGACGGTGCAGCTGACCGTGCGGCGCGCCGCGGCCAACGCGCGCATCACCGGCACCTCGCCGCAGAGGACCAACGTGCACTACGGCGGGACCCTGCGGCTGGACTGCAGCGCCTCCGGGGACCCCTGGCCCCGCATCCTCTGGAGGCTGCCGTCCAAGAGAATGATTGACTCGCTGTTCAGGTACGTGCGCGCCCGGCTGGAGCTCAGCCCCTGGACTGGGGTCCTGCGCGCGCCTCCCCTTCCAGCGCCCGGAGACGCCCGTCCTTGGAGTGTCCTTGTCCAGGATGGAGAGGCGCAGGTGCTGCTCTGTGACTGCGCTGGGCTGGGAGCGACTGTTCTTCACACCTTGGAATCTGGTCTTCACAGCCTAGCATCCTCGGTTTGCCACCCACACCCCCAAAGGAGCCAAAGAGTCTCTCTTTTTCTTTTTAAATATTTTTATTTATTTGTCTGTTTGTTTATTTATTTATTGATTTTAAAAGATTTTATTTATTTATTTTCAGAGAGAGGGAAAGGAGAGAGGGAGGAAACATCAATGTGTGGTCGCCTCTTGTGCGCCCCCTACTGGGGACCTGGCCTGCAACCCAGGCATATGCCCTGGCTGGGATTTGAACCGGACACCCTTTGCTTCACAGGCCACTGCTCAATCCACTGAGCCACACCAGCCAGGGCTAAATAGTTTGTTTTAATGATTTTCGTTTAAACTGTATCTTTTATGACAAGATGACATAAAAGCAATCTACACTAATATGTATTTGTACCAAATACATAGAAGCTTCCGATGTTTTTCAATGGCTTTAAGGAAAGGATGTAAAACAAAATATTAAAGGGACATATTTTTATTATTTTAATTTTAATTTCTACATTTTATTTTATTTTTATTTTTAATTTTTAAAAATTAAAGTAATTTTAAATTTTAATTTAATTTTAATTTTTAACTTCTATATTTTTATTTTATTTTATTTTTAACTTTAATTTAAAAATTGATTTTAATTTTAATTTTAATCTTTAATTTCTATATACTTTATTTTATTTTTAATTTTTTTAATTTTTCATTTCTACACTTACCATTGACAGACAGTATCATACCAGGTTGAAGTACGCAGCACAGTGGTTAGACCTTTACATAACTTACAAAGTGATTCCCCCCCCCACAAGTCTAGGAGCCACCTGGCACCATGTACAGTTCGTACGGTATCACTGACGCTCATTCCGTGGGCTGGACTTTCCGTCCCGTGACAATTCCGTCACCAACAACAGCCTGTGCCTCCGTGTCCCTTCACCTGAGGCATTAGTTCAGCACCAGCATGACCATGAAACGGATTTGTCCAGGAAGGAAGCCGGCTTCTACTCCGCTGCCTTCAGTTCCCAGACACCTGGATCTGGAGCCCAGGGGCCGATTTTGTCCCCCTGGGGACATTTGGCGGCGTCTGCAGGGGTTTGGGGCTGATGCGCCTCAGGGCGGTTACTCCTGGCACCTGGCAGGGGGGAGACCAGGGAGGCTGGCCAACCCCTGCAGTGCCCAGGACGCCCCCCATCTCAGAGTCTCAGTGCTCAAGTTTCCAGACTGTTTGTTCGCACGAGAGTCTCCGTGTCTACCATCCATCTGCCTGTCTGTCTATCTGTCTATCATCTATCTATCCCTTACCTATTTCCGCCTTTCATCTATCAGGTACCATCTGTCTATCTGTATATCTCTCCCCCTGTTCATTTCTCTTCTATTTATGTATCTATCATGTAACTTTTATCCACCATCTATCATCTGTGGCTACCCATCATCTATCTATCATTTGTCTGTCTGTGTATCCATCTGTCATCTACTTACCTGTGTATCATCCCTCTATCTACCTACCATCTATCTGTTTATCTATCTATCGATCTATGGTTCTCCACCTCGTGACTCTGCCTCCAGGGCACACCCATCAGTACAGTCATTCTTGGCACACCTGGGGCTGGGAGGTGTGCCCACCTCCCGGGTGGAGACCAGAGGTGCCAATGGCCGCCCTGCAGTGCCCAGGGCGGCCTGCCTCGCAGATCCACTTAGCCCGAAATCCAAGCGAGCCTGTGTCTATAATGAGCGTTTTGAGGTCTAGAGGAAAGCAACCGCATTGCACAATAAATGCAGGCAGTGTCCATGGCTTATGGTGCGTCTTCAGCACCCCCGGCTCATACAGGGGTGCCCGTCAGCATGCCCCCCTCACCAGGACCGGGGAGAGGCCAGCGAGCATGGGCTCAGTACGGGGCTGTCTCCCAGCTCCTTCCAATGCAGGGAAGGGGCGAAGGCGCTCTCTCCTTCCCTGCGTGGATGTTAGAAGGCTAGGCGGTGCCTCATGCGCCTTGCTCCATCCATTCAGAGCCCAAGGTACCCAATCCTCCCTGGAAAATCTTCCAGCGAGGCAATGCATTGTCACGTGGAGGTGTGCTTCCAGTCCAGCCTGGCCCAGCTGAAGTAGTATCAAGTTCAAAGACTCTCTCACCCCCGACAACTGTGAGCAATTCCAGTAGCACCTCCCTATACATCACAAACCATCATATCTATCTCCCCTTATTTTCACTAAATTCTGCCTATGGATGTCCCTCGTTAAGGGTAATTAAACCGCCCACGTGACTCTTGTAAAAGACCGCACTCCTGGCCCAGCATCCACATTGGAAGGATCAAAAAATATGGAAATTGCAAAAGTCGGTGATGTATGGGCCCATTGTTCAGCTCCTCGGTTGTTGCTGAGAAGGCTCGGGGGTAGGGACCACTGTTCTAGAAGCTCAGAAATGTTTACAGACATGTGGCACTTTACAAATGGGGGTTCACATGCCAAGACCTAGGAAACGATCCTCATTCCCCTAGTATCCCAGCCAGTGACATAGACATGACTGTCACTGGAAGCCAACAAAACCCTTCCTTTCATTATGGTTAGTGGTCGCCTTTAGTAACGACAATCATCTGGTTATGGAGCTGACCTCCATCGTAGGCAGACTTATTTCTTTTTCGATATCGACAAGACAGTTCCAGACATAGATGAATGCATTGCTTAGAAAATATTTAGGGATTAAATGGAGGCCTGCCCCCCCACCCCCAGCCATCATGCAGCTGTTGCGATTTAGGTGTGATGTGAGATTTTCAATCTGCACAGTTATAAAGTCGGAACCTCCCAATTCTGTTCGCAGTTCTTTCACAACATTAGTTCTGACTTGCTCAAGGAAACAACAATATTTATAGACAGGCCACATGGTCAGGGAAGAGCTCTTGAACATTTTCCGTATTGTCCTGTTAAAACAAGAGCCTTTGGTAAATATTTGCTCAGAGGTGTGTAAGCTTGGGCTCCACGTAAAAGTTTTTTTAAATTGATGTTTAGGGAGAGAGAGGAAGGAAGAGAGACAGGAAAATCGATTCGCTGCTCCACGGTATTGCTGCCCTCATTGGTTGATTCCTATATGTGCTCTGACTGGGGATCGAACCCACGACCTTGGTGTATCAGGACGACACTCTAACCAACTGAGTTACCCGGCCAGGGCTGAAGTCAACTTTTATCAGTTCATGTGGAGAAAAGCAAAGCAGCTGGGGGCCGGTAGCTCGTGGAAGTCACTCAGCTTTGGTTTCTGGTTATGAGGAAGCAGACTGCCCTGATATTGCACATGCTGAGGAATTTTACCTTAGCACGGAAATGCTCTAATGAAACCACAGTGATGTCACCTAGAGTACAGTCATTTTGCTGTGTGTTGTCCCATGTCATTTAAAAAATCGTCGAGACTAAAAACAGACTCTAAGGCACTTTTTCCACCAAGAACTTAATCTCTCTCTTTTTTAAGATTTTATTTATTTACTTTTAGAGAGAGGGGCAGGGAGGGAGAAAGAGAGGGAGAGACACATCCATGTGTGGGTACCTGTTGCACGCCCCCTACTGGTGACCTAGCCCACAACACAGGCAAGTGCCCGGACTGGGAATTGAACCTGCAACCCTGTTGTTTGCAAGCTGGCGCTTAATCCACTGAGCCACCCTAGGCAGGACACAACTTCATCTCTTCATGAGATTAACTCACATTCATCTTGCCCGATTTGATCGTTAACCTGAAGTCTGCCCTGGCTCACCCTAACGGGGCTGATGTCTTTGACTGCATTTCACAGTCTCCAATCAGTAGCCAGGCCACCGAAAGGTCGGACTCAAGTGGGGAGTCCTTGTGGGCTCTAAATACTTAATTCCCGCATTTGGACACAGTGCCATCCAGGCTGCAAAGATCAGCTGATGTCTTTCAGGAGCGGTCGGCTGCATGAGCTTATAGTTCTCAGCCCCAGGTGTGTCCGCTGCATCCCACAGACCCACAGCCCGGTGTCCTAGCTGGGATTCTGACTTCTCGTTTCTTGTCTCTCTCTTTCTCTCCGTCAGCTTTGACACCAGAGTCACCGTGTTCGAGAATGGGACCCTGGTGGTGAAGTCCGTCACCGACAGGGACGCGGGGGATTACCTGTGCGTCGCCCGGAATAAGGTCGGGGACGACTTTGTCCTGCTCAAGGTCAACGTGGTCATGAAGCCCGCCAAGATCGAGCACAAAGAGGAGAACGACCACAGGGTCTTCTACGGCGGGGACCTCAAGGTGGACTGCGTGGCCTCGGGGCTGCCCAACCCCGAGATCTCCTGGAGCCTCCCGGACGGCCGCCTGGTCAGCTCCTTCATGCAGTCGGACGACAGCGGTGGGCGCACCAAACGCTACGTGGTGTTCAACAACGGCACCCTCTACTTCAACGAGGTGGGCATGCGTGAGGAAGGGGACTACACCTGCTTCGCGGAGAACCAGGTCGGCAAGGACGAGAAGACCGTGCGCGTCAAGGTGGTGACCGAGCCGGCCGCCATCCAGAACAAGACGTACTCGGTGCTCCATGTCCCCTACGGGGACGTGGTCACCGTGGCTTGCGAGGCGAAAGGGGAGCCCACGCCCAGGGTGACGTGGCTGTCTCCCACAAACAGGCTGATCCCCACCTCCTCGGAGAAATACCAGATCTATCAGGACGGGACCCTCCTCATCCAGAAAGCCCAGCGCGCGGACAGCGGCAACTACACCTGCGTGGTCAGGAACAGCGGGGGCGAGGACAGGAAAATCGTGTGGATCCACGTCAACGTGCGGTCGCCCACGATCAACGGGAACCCCAATGCCATCACCACGGTGCGGGAGATAGCCGCCGGGGGCAGCCGCAAGCTCATCGACTGCCAGGCGGAGGGCGTCCCCACCCCGAAAGTGCTGTGGGCTTTCCCGGAAGGCGTGGTCCTGCCGGCCCCCTACTACGGGAACCGGGTCACGATCCACCGGAACGGCACGCTGGACATCAAGCGCCTCCGGACGAGTGACTCTGTGCAGCTCACCTGCATCGGGCGCAACGAGGGCGGGGAAGCGCGGCTGATTGTGCAGCTCACCGTCCTGGAGCCCATGGAGAGGCCCGTCTTCCACGACCCGGTCAATGAGAAGATCACCGCCATGGCCGGGCACACCATCAGTCTCAACTGCTCCGCCGCGGGCACCCCGGCGCCCTCTCTCACGTGGGTCCTCCCCAACGGGACAGAGCTGCAGAGCGGCCGGCAGCTGCTCCGGTTCTACCACAAGCGGGACGGCATGCTACACATCAGCGGCCTGTCCTCCGGAGACGCCGGGGCGTACCGCTGCGTGGCCCGGAACGCGGCGGGCCACACCGAGAGGCTGGTCTCCCTGAAGGTGGGGCTGAAGCCGGAGCTGAGCAAGCAGTACCACAACCTGGTCAGCATCGTCAACGGCGAGACCCTGAATCTGCAGTGCCTGTCCCCCGGAGGCGGGCCGGCCCGCTTCTCCTGGACGCTCCCCAACGGCGTGGTTTTGCAGGGGCCCCAAACCCGGGGGCGCTTCGCCCTGTGGGAGAACGGCACCCTGACCGTGCGGGAGGCGTCCGTGTTTGACAGGGGCACCTACGCGTGCAAGGCAGAGAGTGACCACGGCCCGTCTGTCATGAACTTCCCGGTCATCGTCATCGCCTACCCTCCCAGGATCACCAGCGAGCCCACGCCGGTCATCTACACCCGGCCCGGCGGCACGGTGAAGATGAACTGCATGGCCATGGGGGTCCCCAAGGCCGAGATCACCTGGGAGCTCCCCGACAAGTCCCGCCTGACCGCCGGGAGGCAGGCGCGTGCCCACGGCCACCGGTCCCTGCACCCACAGGGCTCGCTGACCATCCAGCAGGCCACCCAGAGAGACGCCGGCTTCTACAAGTGCACGGCCAAGAACATCCTGGGCACTGATACGAAAACCACATACATCCACGTCTACTGAAGCCCCTGCCCCTGTGTGTGGACCCCCCAGGCTTTGCTCAGCAGCTCGGAACAAAGCCGTGCTTGTAAGGAAGACCCTGGGGTGACAAGCAGAGCCGGAGCAAGGAGGTTGAGTTCATGTTGACTCTGACCTGGGCTGCCGGGCAAGAGGAAGCAGCTCAGACAGGAAAGAAGGAGTCCCCGCTCAGTGGGGCTTCCCTTCCCGTTCACGGGACACCACGGGCTGTCTCCCAGGGTCTGGGAGTGAAAAACCACCACTCCTAGGCTGCAAAGGGCCCTCGGACATGTTCACAAGCCCCTGCCTGGGGCCTTTCTAAGCGCTCGCTGAAGAAGGAAGCGTCCAGACAGACAGTGCCTTATTCTACCACGTAGTTAACCCGCTTCGGTTTCACGACAGAACATTCTAGAATCACTACCCATCTTTCAGTCCCGTCCTCTGTCACTTCCAAACTCCAGTTGGACCAATAAGGGCGAAGAACCAGAGTGATCCAATTTTCTCTTTAATGTACAAGTTTTCTGCAACACCGGTACCCTTTCATAGGAAAGAACTCTTGCTCCCTGAAACTCCCCTTTTCTATAAATATATATATATATTTTTTGTCTTTCTGATCAGACGATGAGCATAGAAAGAGAAACGCTTTCTGTCTCATTAAACATAATAAATTATTGGTCTTTACAAGACTCGGGTACATGAGAGCAAGTATGGAAACTCAATTAAAAAAGTCTTCTACGCCCATTCTTCCAATTCAGTCTTTGTTATTATTTGGCCTTTGCAGGAAACCCTGCTGGTGGCGGGGAGGTGGGGATATCGGATTTCCTGGTTTCGGAAGTTTGTCTTCAGACCCGTAGGGGCGGGTGGGGGCGGGGGTGGGGGCAGGGGGTGGAGAGAAAGGAGGGAGCTAAGACCTGACCCTGCTGAGCACACCCAGAGCCTCTCCGGAAAGGCCTCCCTCAGGGATATGTGCCCACAGGCAGCGGGAGGCCTCTCATTTTCCAGGCTGCTTTACTGTGTGTTGAAGGTCAATATCATGTACATTGGACAATAAAAGGATATTTTCCAAAATAAGCCAGCACTTGGTGACAATGATGTTTTCAAGGGCAGAATCACCTTCTTGAGATTCAGGGTGTACATTCCAGCGGTGGGCAAAGAGCCTTTATCCATTGCAGTGATGACGTGCTTGTCCTGAGCAAGTATTTACGGGGCAAGGAAACTGTGTCCAAGGCGGTGGTTTGCAAACCTATCCGACAGACAAGCAGTCAGGGTGGGACCCGTCCGTCCTCCGTGGTGACGAAGAGACACTTTGAGGGTGTGGAAATACGCTGTGGCCACCTTCCAGGGCATTTTCTACGGGAACAAAATACCCCAGGGTATCCTGAGACACACGACGCTGCCCTTCTTTGGCTTCCTCTCAAAGGGAGAAAAATGGGGCACCTGGCGTAAATATCTCAGACGAGAGTGACCGTCATGCCTGAGACAAACCCAGGACTGCCGCCACCCAAGAATGTCACTCCTGGAAACAAAGCCGTGTGTAGCTTTTCACAGCTCTGAGGGGGTCTCCGAGGCTCAGTCACTCGGGGAAGTCCCACCTGCACAGCCCTCACTGTGCGAGCCGGTACCAGGACGGGCCCGGGGACGCCCAGGTGTGGAGGGGACACCCAGGTGTGGAGGGGACACCCTGCTAAAAGACTGCACGCTCCCCAAGTGAGCGTTGCAGCCAGCGCGGGTGTCTCAGCATCGACACCGGGGATGTTAGGACTGGATGGTGCTCTGTGCTGAGCGCTGTCCTGGGCACATCAGGGCTCGGGGCAGGGGCCTGGGGTCTGCCCGCTCCGTACCAGCAGCACCGGCAGTCCAGGTTTGACAACCAGAAGTGGCTGCAGATTCTGTCATAGGTCCCCCTGGGCGAGGTGGTGGGGACCATGGAATTCCTCTTAGTGAAGAAGTGCTGCCTTAGCTGATGGATGGTTGGAAGGAGAGAAGGAAGGAAGGAAGGAAGGAAGGAAGGAAGGAAGGAAGGAAGGAAGGAAGGAAGGAAGGAAGGAAGGAAGGAAGGAAGGAAGGAAGGAAAGAAGGAAGGAAAGCAGGGAGGGAGGTAGGAAGGAAGGATTTATGGATGGATGGATGGATGGATGGATGGATGGATGGATGGATGGATGGATGGATAAATTGAAAGGATACATGATAGATAGATAGATAGATAGATAGATAGACAGACAGATAGATAATAGACAGACAGACTTTCGTACTAGGTCATCATGGAGGGAGCATGGCCCTGGGACACCTGGACCTCAGACACCTGGCCTCCAGGACAGGGGACAGTGAATGCCTTTGGTTTAAGTCCCCACTTTGTGGCAGTTGGTTGTAGCAGCCCTGAGAAACAAACCCAAACCGTTCTTACTAAAATTTGCCAGCAGAGAGAGGCAGGACGAGAGGTCACTCCTTGCTTCGTGACAGAGTCCCAGGAAGAGATGTGTGACTGAGCCTGTTAGCCCGCCATAAAGACCCTCTGCGCTCGGACATCACTAATTAGAATCTCACACGGCTCTGTGAGGGTCTGCGGTCCTACGCTGACTGCAGACGCTTTCTCCTCCCCCATGGCCCGCTGAACATCTGGTGGGTGTGCTCGGAAACCTGTGTGCACGGGCAGACTCGAGCTGGCCATCAGTCCTCACTCTCTGATGGCCCCCAGGTCCCTCCCCCCGCAGACAAAACCTCAAACCCAGCCTCTGCCCGTAGAGCAGATGAAACTGGGCAGGATTCTACCTCCGGGGACGCTGCCTCCGTCTTTCTCCCGAATCAAATGGGCAAGATGGTCAACTGCAAGGGGACTCTTTCTAGGCGTTTTATGCTGCAAGCCCAGCCTGGCCATGAGCACTGGGGCGAGCTCCTGGACGTCAGCAGGACCTGAGGTTTGTGGAGTAGCTGGGGCAGCGGGGAGAGCTCAGTCATGTAACACCATCCTCCTCCACGTCTGGCTCCGGAGCCTTCTTCCTGGCGAAGACTGTTTTAAGTTTACCATCTTTCCACAGAATGCGGCAGTAGGGCTCATTCTTGGCTTCATATTCTAACCCCCTGGGGAGACTAAAAATTCCTCCTGCCCAGGGGTGTTTATTTCCTGGGACTGCCGTGACTGCGCGTTTTAGAACCGCAGGAATCCACCCTTCCCCGTTCTGGAGACTGGACGTCTGAGGTCCAGGTGTCCCAGGACTGCATTCTCTCCAGGGAGGGTCCTTCTCACCACTTGCAGCTCCTGGGTTCCAGGCGTCCCTGGGCTGGTGGCCGAGTCCCTCCCGTCTCTGCCTCCATCTCCACATGGCTTCTCCTCCATGTCTGCATCTCCTCTCCTGTCCCTTCTCAGGACACTGTCACTGGACACAGGGCCACCCTGACCCCGGACCACCTCCTCTCAGATCCTTCCTTCCTCCCACCTGCAAAGACCCCGCACTGTCCAACTTGGTTTGTGAGCTGCGTGTTCAAAGCCACGCAGCAGAATGACCACCTAACACAGAACGAGCCTCTCCCAGGGTGGTGGTCCTGGATTCTGCGCTGCCACGATGCTGCTCAGACCATGGCAGGAGAAACAAGGTTCTAAATACGAGACCTGGACTTGAACTTCGGTCCTGAGCCTTAACCATTGTGAGCACCTGCGAATCATCTATGTGAACTCTCTTTGTGAAGGCGTCCAAGGATGCATAACAGGATGATTGACAAAGTTCCTTAGATAACAGACGAATGGTGGAACAAAGGTCAAAACTTCTGTGTTTTTGTTTTTTAAATGCTGCCCTTTTGCCCCTAGTGAGGTAACAGACATCATCTGAGAGAGAAACAATTTCTGTTTTAGAAAACTGTCTATGACACTCCTTCACTATGTGAAGGGAACATCTTGATGTGTAGGCGTTGGGAGAACCCAGTGGCTGAAGAAACAGGGTATAAAGTTCTCAGACGCCTGGTAAGGAGCTGAGCGGGGAGGTGGATGAACCATGAGAAGAAGGAGCTAAACAGCTGCCCCCTGGCTGAGGTGGTCCCCCCTCTCCCCAAGCCTCAGACACCCTGCCGTCTAACCATGAGTTGGTGGCATGGACTCTCCCAGCAGAAACTACATTTCCCAGGCTCCCTTGCTGTCAGGTGGGGCCAAGTGACCGATTCTCACCAATGACAAGGGTTCTTTCCCGACTGCAGTGATGAAGAAGAAGAAACACCTTTAATGGCCCTTGTCCCCTCCCCCACTGAATGAAGCGTTGAGGACAACACCTGTTGGGTGCTGCCACCTGTTACCTGGGTCTACATCTCCTACCCTCTTCCCTCTTAAATTAAAAGTAATGCCAATTACCTAACGATGCTTATTCTTGCAGTCTCAGATTTGTTACCCTCAGGGCACAATTCGACGTTGGACATTAAGCTTTTTTTCCTCCCTAGCAAAGTCCCAGGTAAGACACTAAGCCGTAAAACTATGGTGATGTTTGAATGAAAGCAACACCCGTGGAAATGTCAAATGGCAGTTATGAGTATTTGTTTATCGGTATCACCATCTCGATGGGAAGATTGTACCACCCCAGTGAGGCAATGACTTGCCATTTTCCCGTGCCGAGTAAAATACAGAGAGGGACTGGAGACAAAGTAGGACTTCTTTATCATCGACCGAGTCACCTGGACGGGGATGGATGTTCTGGCCACCCCAGCGCTCCAAGCCGAGACTGGCAGAGACAGAGTACCTGCAGTTCAAGCCCCTCTTTCCCCTGCATCATGAAACACCACCGCACAGGTTAAAAACGATGTTAAATGCCCCGGTTAAAATGTTCAGACTCTGACACCCTCTTTGTCACTGAAGACACACAAAGCGCGTGGTGTATCTTAGTTAGACAGCGACAAGGAGGTTTGGGAGTAGCCATGGGTTCTTAGTAAAAACACAGTTCCACTTTGTGTTATAAAAAATCGAAATGTCAACATGCTGCTTTGGGGAAGGAAAAAGCAGCCTATTTCTCACTCACATCTGTCAACACAAAACGAATCCTCTGCAATCACCCAGATGCGGAAGCAGCCCAAGCGCCCATCAGGAGACAAGTGGGTAAAGCCACATGGGTGCATTTACTCAGGGAAAGAGACTCAGGAAAGGATGAACTCTTACCCTCTGCAAGGGCATGGGCGGACCTGCAGGGCTTTCTGCTCAGTGAGATGAGCCAGCCAGAGAAAGACAAACACCATGTGATTCCACTTCCATGTGGAATCTGGTAAACAATATGAATGAACAAGCAACGTGGAAACAGACTCACAGACGCAGAGAAGAGACTGATGTCCGGGGAGGGGCAGGGGCGGGGTAGAAAAGACAAAGGGATTGAGAAGGACAGACAGACAGTTACAGAACAGTCCTGCGGGTGTAAAGACCAGCCCAGGGAGTATAGTCAATCTCATTGTAGTAACTACTGATCGTGCCAGGTGGATATTTGAAATATGAGGGGACCCCTTTCTAGAGGACGTGGTTTTGCAACCACGATGCTGGAGACCTGAGACTGATACAAAATAACACAAATAACACGGAATGTCCCCTGCAATTGACAAATCAAAAAACTCAGAAGTTAGAACATAGTAAGTAGAACAGAAAGCAAAACACAGAAGATCTACAGGATTCCATGCGTGAAAGCTCATGCCACGCTGTTTATTATTTTACATTGTAGAAGCTTGTGTAAGATATGCCAGAACAATCCAACGATACATTTTCTGGGCTCGAACGAGGGATTTGAGTCAGGAGCCTTCCTGAGGAGTCGGCTCTGAAGGATTATTAAAATGGATGAAGTGTGAAAGCTCTCTTTCCATTTTTCTTTCTGCATGATGGTAGGAGACGGAGCTGTGTTAAATAAACAGTGGAAGGAAGAGATTCAAAACAAATTGTGGGAGGATCTCGGATTCACTGTGGCTTCATGTCCTTCCCGCTGCTGATTCTGCAAAATGAGACTTTTCTCGAGCCAGGGTTTAAATGAATAATAAAAGCATTGAGATTTTTTTTTCCCTGCAGAGAATACCACACTTAGTGCATTTCACCACGGGGAGGAAAGGAGGGGAGAATCTTTTTTCACATGATTTCAGCAGAAACCAGAGAGTGCACAGGGAGGTCGTCCTGCCTTGGGGAGGGAGTGGAGGCTTGGGGTGGGGGGCAGAAGACATTTCCCAGAAGAAAAGCTGATCAGCAAACAATCAGGAGATCAAGACCAAGCCATTCATCTTTCCACCCATAAAGCCTGCACCAAACTGTGTTTGCAACAGCCTTGATGTTTCAGCGTGAATGTTACAAAGAACAAAATATGGACCTCTAGGAAAACGACACCAATAGATGAAAATGATTTTCAAGCCCGTTACTCCAAGACAAGCGCTCTAGAAAGGGTCAGATTTCGGGGTTTGTACAAACTTGTACAATATATGCAGTTCAGTTCAGTTTATTGACCAAATCATGTGCTCTAATGCTTATCTATTTCCTACAGAACCACATAATTTGCATATGCCAGCATCCGATTTGCATGTGGTTGCATAACAATATATGATTTGCATGATGCCCTTTCATGGCAGAGGGGGCGGACCTTGTACCCTATTAGGGGGCAGGCTGGAAAATGGCGGATCCTCTGCTGGTTGGCAGCAAGATATTTTTTTCACACTTTTTGGCCGTGTCTGCAAGGAATCTCCCATAAATCTCGGAAATTCTGAGATGCTGAATTGCTGCAGCGAAGGGTGTGGACGTCTTCAAGCATTTTGCCAAACATTTGGAAAGTGTTCTTCAAAAAGAGCATCCAGTTTCTGTCGCCACAGACGGGCCGGGCCTGTGAGAACCCTATTTCTCCTCAGTTTATGCCCAAGAATTGCTACCGTTGCAAAAACTCCTAATTTGTTCACTTAATGTTCTTTCTGTCTTCCACGTTGTTTAAAACGTCAGTAGCCAAGCGGCATACATATTTTGGCCATTTCATGAAAGCATTTCATTTACGAGCTGCTTCCCACATTTCTGCGGGGCTGTTGAGAATTTGCTTTTTGAGTAATGAGAAGAGTTTACATAAAAAGAGATCCACATGTCATAAATATACCAAATGCATGACAAGGCATTAATACTTGTCCTAAATATAGCAAGTGCCTTTTTATTTGCAGTCATCATTCTTCTTCCAATCTGTTTCATACAACTGCACTTTTTGGAAGTACAAAAGTTCTCAATTTTTTGTTAACTGTGTGTCTCTCTCTTTTCTTTTCATTACCTTTTTCTCCCATTGAGAAAGACACTTTCCTTTGGAGAGTAGATAGTCCTCTAAATGCTTTATAACCTTTCTATTTTTAAAAATTAAAATGTGCAACTTTTGAACTTCAGTGTATGGTATAGGTGAAGACTTAACTTGTTTTGACTTCAATATTAAACAATTATTCTAATATCCTGTCTTAGAATATTTTCTCATTAATACCAAGTGTTCCCCTTACTTTGAAACCCCATGTGGGTTTCCACTCTGGCCTATTTTACTGTGAGAGAGCAAGCATGTTGATATTTGCCACACATCATATTCTTTTTATTTTATTTTATTTTATTTATTTATCTTTGGAAGGAGAGAGGGAGAGAAACATCAATGTATGGTTGCCTTTCATGCGTCCCCTGCTGGGAACTGGCCTGCAGGGAACTGGTCTGCAACCCAGGTGTGTGCCCTAACTGGGAATCGAACCACGATTGTCTGGTTCGCAGGCCCGTGCTCAATCCACTGAGCTACACCAGCCAGGGCCACACATCATATTCTTATATCAAAAAGTCATTGAGATTTCCATTGCATATGGGAAACCTGCACCATTTTCTCAACCAGGGCCATCCCAGAAAAGTCAATGAGAAAGCAAATAAATCAGCAAATAAATAAATGTCAGTATACACACAAATAAACATAAAAAATAAAAATAAAGGAATTTCTTAAAGGATATGAATTCGTTTTGCAGCATTTCTCTTTTATAATAGTGTGTGTCTCCCCCTGTGAAAACCTGAGCGTGCTCCTGTATTGACAAGTTTTTGTATCGATCAGAAATGATCAGATCTTGTCTCCTCTGCATCTGTGGCTAATTCTTTTCACGGAGTTTTTTTATATTGAGGTCATTTTTTGTTCATCATATTGACTGAATAAATATAGCTTTGCAAAAAGAGAAAAACTATAGCTTTTTTTCTCTTCTCTGATTGTTTCTCTTATGTATTTATTTTTCTTATTCTATTCTCCTGACTACAGGCTTCAAATCAACAGCCGGGAACGGTTATGATTGTTATAGAAGAGAAACTCAGACTGGGGTAGCCACTGGGAAAAGAGAATGAAGTTTCCTCAAAAAACTAAAAATGGAACTGCCTCATAAACCAGTGGTTCCTCTTCTGGAAATATAAATGAAGGGACCCCAGACAAAAATTCGAAAGGAGATAAGCACCCCTATGTTCATTGCTGGGTTGTTTACCATCGCCAAGATTTGGAGGCAGCCTGAGCGTCCATCAGTGAACGAGCGGATAAAAAAAGCTGTGGACATTTGCACAGCGGAACATTACCCAGCCCTAAAAAAGAAGGAAGTCTTCCCGTTTGCGACAGCATGGAGGGACCAACCCAGAGAACATGATGCTGAGCGACATAAGCCAGGCAGAGAAAAACAAGTACCCTATGATCTCTCTCACGTGTGGAAACTAATGAACAACATAACAAATAAAATAGAGACAGACTCATAGACACAGACAACAAACTGGCAGCTGTCAGAGGGGAGGGCATTGACAGGCTGGGTGAAAAAAGCGAAGGACTCAGCAAAGAAAATAAAAATAATAAACTCATAGACACAGACACCAGTGTGGGGATGGCCAGAGGGATGGGGTGGGGGAGGGAGAAGAGGGTGAGGGGGGGCAAAGGGTGATGAAAGGAGACTTGACTTGGGGAGGTAACCACCCAATACGCAATTCAGATGATGGATCATAGAATTATACCCTTGAATCCCCTATAATTTTATCACACAGTGTCACCCCAGGAAATTGAAATATTTTTAAAATACAACGAAATATAAAAAAAGAAAAATGAGTCTGGAGCAGCCTTTTTTAAGTAACTGTCAGAAGTCTGCCTCTAAGCCCATGTCCTAAAAAGGGCTTTTGCACTCAAGAAAATGTGTCCGAGGTGACAGAGAGCTCCTGTTCATGCCCCTTAGGAATCTTCATCCTGGCTCTCAGCTGTTGCAGACCGCTCTGCCTGGTTCTAGGAATTGTATCTCCACCCCTTGTGGATAAGGGTGAAGGACGACCTTTGGAGTGCCAGCTGCAGGAGACAAAGCTTGTCTCTGGTAGCAAATGCTGCCACAGTTCCTCTCCCAGCCCCCAAAGCTTGGTTGGAAGTCAATGACAGGTAAGACCCCTCACAGCGGGGAGCAACCTAAACCAGATTCGATCACCTGGGAGGCCTTCATGGAAGGACTCGGGTGGCTGCAACAGAGAGCAATGGACTCTCGCCCCCCAGCTTTGTCAAAGCCTGAGTCCCCATGTTCTCTGGGAGAAGTGCTTCCTGGCTCTAATTCCCCTTAAGCCTGAACACCTGATGGGGAGAGGTGCAGCTCCTTGCTATGCTAGAGTGTGTCCTGGGGAAAAATCTGGCATCACAAAGACTTGCTGATAAACCTGTGAAATCTGCTCTGCTAAGAGTGCTTTCATTCACATGTTAAGGGTTCGAGCAGGAAACCTTAAAACTCTCTTCCTGACAGACACTGACTCAGACTAAGCCCTCAGATCTCTTTGAAATGTGATCTACTGTTTGATCCTTGCCACCCTGTATTCCTATGTATTACAACCCAATAAAAGCCCTGGAGGAGGGGGCTCAGGCCTTTTTCTCTTGAGGAACTGGCCACTGCTCACTTCTCCTCCCCAAGCAGATCACATCATGTCTCACTCATATTTATTCTTCATCCGTAGCAACTGGGGAAACTTGCGAGGAAAATCGCCCCCACACTCAACGACTAAGTGTGTGCTTTTGTTGAGAAGGGCTGTAGATAGAGATCGAAGTGTCTCCCCCACAACTGTGGACGAGTCTCGGGCTTTGAGGAGCCAACTGTCAATCATCCAGGAACTCTATGGGCCATCTGGTCAACCAGGGAACACTCAAATTCAATCAGAGTGTAATATTTACACCACAGAAATTGGCAAACTCTACCAGTCACATGGAGAAAGAGAAGTTTTTGAGACACCGTCTGCTTAGCACGCTGCTCATTCTATAAATAATATCCTCCACGCATCAATCTAATAAATATTTTGAGCATATTGTATGTGTCAAACTGCGAGACAACAGCATCATAAAACTTTGATAAGGGCGGTACAAATTAGGTGAATGGGCACACAGTAATCAGTTCATAAACACAATTATGATATGTCTCATAAAGAAACAACAAAGCAAAATGCAATCAGCTCCTAAACTAATCAGTCTGTGGGGTTTGAAGACTTCCCTGAAGAAGTGATAGACTAGTCTGACCTTGCCCCTCCTTAGGATTCTGTATCTGCCCCATAAATATTATTTATAACTCTTTCCTTACAGGAATTACCTGCACCAAATACAGAGAGTCCACTTTTTAAAAAGACAAAGCAATATAACAACCTTCTTCAGTCAGCACAGCCAAGCCACAGAATTCAACAATAAGAATTCACTCACAGGTGACAGATGTGGTAGAAAAAAACAGGCTAGGACATTTGTAGCAGAATGTACGGGAGATGTTGTGAACACACCATCCCATCTGAGAGACTCTTTCTTGAGATTTCCAGGTTCCTTTTCCTGAAAGTCACCCCCTCACCCAAGTGGGTCCTTTGGTTTCCAGAGAAATCATGTCCCCCCCCCTGTGGCCCAGGACTGCACGCAGGAGACCAAGACTGCATTCCCATGGTTTGAAAAGAAACACCTAACTTGGCATAATTCACACTCTCTCAGTTCTCACCCAAATTCTGCATGTGTGCGTGTTTAGATTCTTAGAAACGTCCCCGCCCGACTCTGTCTTGTGTTTATAAGCAGCTCAAGGTAGCAGCAGGCTTTGTTATGGCAGGGGCTGTTTCTGTTAGCTTTATTGCACACAAGTGCCATTTTTCACTGTGTTTGCTGTTAAAATGACTGATGAAAGGCAGCGTGAAACACGTACAAATCACATCTCCTTCTGAGATTCGACTCTTCCTCTTAGCCACAGCATTCCAAAGACAGTCTACCTGGCCGCGGATTCTGTACCAAGAGCAGTATGATTCTTCAATCTGGCTGCATGTTATTTTTATTCCACCCATTCACGTCTGTCTGTATTTAGTGAAGACCTATTTCCGAAAATGTCCTTGGAAGGGAGGGTCCGTTCTCAGGCCCGTGGTGCTGAGGGAAGCGTTGAGTCTGATCCCATGGGCCCTAGGAAGCTCAGTTTGGTGGTGATGCCCACCCACCCATCTGACTAACACTTGCACCTGTGATACATGGGTGTTGCCTGCCAAGTCAAATTGCCTCCAGAGCCCCAGAGGGGCACCTGAAGACAGGTTGATAGCGGTTGACAAATCTGGGCTTTACGGGCCAACAGGCAGATGAGTCTTCGATGACAACGGCAAGAGGAGGAAGACCTTCTGCACACCAGATGGGTGCAGACGTGGTCCCTGCGTCCTTCTTGGGATCAAGGTGACGTCAGAGTCCAAGGGATCAAAAGACCTGGCCCACAGATGCCCAGTCAGCTCTGAATTTCAGATGAGAACAGGTTGTCTCTTTGCTTTTACGCAGGTTCCAGACTCCACCAGACCCCAATGTCTGAAAACACATGTCAAGACTGTTCAGTAGCAGCTCATTGGACCTAAGAATTTGACACTCAACATCACCAAGCCGCCAAAAATTTTCCCATCTTTCAAGTGTGTGCAAAGAAAAAGGCCCGGATGTGGCCACATGCCTGGAAAAGAAAACTTTACCATTTCTATCCATGCGGCTGCTTTTTAGGGCAAAAGTTGGCTTTATTAGCTCAAGAAAGTCCTCCCTTTTGGAGTGGCATTTCATAATTTCAAATCGCTGGACAGTCCCCATGGTTACCCCCATTTAAATGAGTCTTTGTTTAGAAGCCAAAAGCAAACCTTGGCCGGCTGCCTCCGTGGGTTACAGCCTCGCCCCCATACACCAAAGGCTGTGGGTTCAAACCCTGGTTGAGGCACGTGCAAGAATCAACCAGTGATGCCTCAGTAACTCCAACCACAGACTCACCTTTCTCTCTCTGTCTTCCCTTTCCCCTTTCTCTCTAAAATCATTAAAAAAATATGTAAAAAAAAAAAGACAGCAGAAGAGAATATGGACAAAGCCACAAATTATTTCATTTTGGTTTCTTTAGCTATCAAAGACTCCCGATTTCCTGGGAAGGTAGTCTCTCTCTCTCTCTCTCTCTGTCCACCCTCATGAAGAATTTACAGTCCTTGAACGTTAGGCCAACTTCTCATAGCAACGCGTCTTTCTGCCCACACATATTGTCATTAATTATGAAAAATGTGCCGGCACCGAAATATTTACTGGCTGCCCTGGAGACTCAGGCGCACAGACATTTCTTATAAACCCTCAGTCCTCAGCTCTCTGTCCCCGGGGTTGCCTTTTCTCTCCGGGGAAGGGTGAGTGCCTGTGACTCCCAACTGGACAAGTCCCCACATGCTCAGCGGCTTTGCCGTTTTTTTTGTCTCATCCACTGCAACCTCTGCTTTGACTCAAACTCTAAACATCAGGTTAATTCAGAAAGATCGTGGGACTGGACAGCTTCCCCACCACGCAGGGCACTTCCAAGTCAGTCCCGAGGCCAGCCCGCTTGAAGAGGCCTCGGATTCAGAGAGACAGATGGAAGACAGAAGGCCACCGAGGAATGAAAGTCCCTTCAGGAATTCACAAGGACACAGAGCAATGGAAAAGAGTGTTGGCAGATGGCATGAGTCCACATTCGCTCAGGCATCTTCTTGGCACAGCGCAAACATCATGCTAACTGGAAGGACTTAGCACTCCCCTGGCAGGGCCAGAGAGACAATCAATCTAAGACGTGGCCACAGACATTGGAAAAAGCAAGAAGGAGAAACAAATCTCCCCTCGGGAAGGATGTCTGTAGGCAAGATCCTGGCTGTGTCTGCCTCCTATGCTCACTTCCCTGATGGGCTTGTTTTGCACCTCATCTCGGGGCTTTACTGTGTTCCTCAGGTGAGTTACAAGCAACGAGGACAATTTCCTTTTGAACACAAACACTCTCATGACGACTGGGAGCCCACTGGGGTCTGGCTCTGCATGCAGGATGAAGTCGAGGATGAAGAGCAGTAAGCGTGACCCCAAGACCTTGTTAAAATGCAGTTACTGCTGTATGGTGTTGGCGTTGCACACGGTGAGGAAGGTTTTGGAAGGACACAGCTCCTGTGCACTCTGTTCACTCATGGGATGGCATGGTGGTACTATCTGTCATTGTGTAATCTTAAGCCTTCTGCCTGATTGGACAGTTTCTCAGGCTGCAGGTGAGAAGCCCTGGTGAGTTACTCAATCTGAGCCTGTGGTTTCGGGCACAAGACTCAGCTCCGTAGTCAAGTGTCACAGCAAATAGAGAAAGACACAATAGGGCTGGATTCTACCGAGTCCCTTGCTCCCCACAAGTCTGTGCTAAGCGCCGGTGACTTTGCTGTGAACCAAGACCCGATGGTGAGCACCCCAGTGCCCTCCAGTGTCCCCTAAGCACAGGGAGGTGGCCTGGGGTCTTCAGAGGAAAACACACGTGTTACGTGATCGTTGTTTGAGAGCAAAGGGCAGGGCCGTCAGCCCCAAGGGCCAGGGGAATGAGTCACAATGTAGACTCTGTAACATATGTTGAAACAGAAACACCATAAAACAGGGTTATTTTGATGAAAATGCGTGTGACCTGAGGCTCACGAGAACTTAACCATGTCAGTCTTTGAATGGCAATGGTTTGGAGTTCAGTAATTCAGAGTTTGTGCTCATTTCATAGCACATAACGACCACAAATAATGAGAAAGTGTCTAATACTCACACACTCGCATTTATATCCTCATATATATTTTATATATACTTTTCTATGTATTTTCTCATTTCTACTCTCATATGTTTGTATAAATTTTATGAATGTTCTTTTTAAAAATATATTTGATTAATTATGCCATTACAGTTGTCCCACCTCCCCCCCTTCATTCCCCTCCACCCTGCACACCCCCTCCCCCAATCCCCCCTTTCATTCATGTCCATGTGTCACAAGTTCTTTAGATTCTATATTGCCCCTACTATTCTTACCCTCCCCCCTATTTTCTATTTACCGTCTATGCTACTTATTTTCTGTACCTTCTCCCCTCTTCTCCTTCTCCCACTCCCCGGTTGCTAACCCTCCATGTGATCTTCATTTCTATGGTTCACTTCTGATCTAGCTGTCCTCTTAGTTTGCTTTTGTTTTAGGTGTGGTTGTTCATAACTGTGAGTTTGCTGTCCTTTCACTGTTCATCTTTTTTATCTTCTTTTTCTTAGATAAGTCTCTTTAGCATTTCATAGAATAAGGGCTTGGTGATGATGAACTCCTTGAACTTGACCTTATCTGAGAAGCACCTTATCTGTCCTTCCATTCTAAATGAAAGTTTTGCTGGATAGAGCAATCTTGGATGTAGGTCTTTGGATTTCATGACTTGGAATACCTCTTTCCAGCCCCTTCTTGCCTGTAAGGTCTCTCTTGAGAAATCAGCTGACATTCTGACGGGAACTCCTTTGTAGGTGACTGTCCCCTTATCTCTTGCTGCTTCTAGGATTCTCTCCTTCATTTTAATCTTGGCTAATGTAATGATGATGTGCCTTGGTGTGTTCCTTCTTGGGTCCAACTTCTTTGGGACTCTCTGAGCTTCCTGGATTTCCTGGAAGTCTATTTCCTTTGCCAGGACGGGGAAGTTCTCCTTAATTATTTGTTCAAATAAGTTTCCCACTTGCTCTTTCTCTTCCCCTTCTGGTACCTCTATAATTCGGATGTTGGAGCATTTAAAGATGTCCTGGAGGTTCCTAAGCCTTTCCTCATTTTTTTGAATTCTTGTTTCTTCATCCTTTTCTGTTTGGTCATTTTTTTCTTCCTTCTGGTCCACTCCCTTGATTTGAGTCCAAGTTTCCTTTCCATCACTATTGCTTTCCTGTGCATTTCCTGTCATTTCAATTAGTTTAGCCTTCATTTGTTCCTCTAATTTGGGACTAAAATCAGCCAGTTCTGTGAGCATCCTGATCACCAGTGTTTTGAACTGTGCATCTGAAAGGTTGGCTATTTCTTTATCGCTTAGACTTTGAGTTCTTCTTGAGCCATGTTTTGGTCTGTTTGTGCCCGTTACGTATGAGGAGGAAAGCCTTAGGTGTTCACCAGGGCGGGCCACCCAGGTCGCTGGTTTGTGAGGCTGTATGTGGGGGCGGGGTCAAAGGTGGGCAATAACAGTCCCCTCCGCTGCTTCCCGCTGCTGGGGCCTGCTTGGTCTATGTCACTGCTCACGTTCCTTTGCTGGTTTATCTGCGCGTGAATGTGTGATCGTAGTCAGCCTGCCACCTTGTGCCCTCAGTGGGTCTGCTCATTGCTACTCCACACCTGAGATCCACCCGCAGCTGCCTGAGCACCTGGGTGGCTCGCCCAGGTCGGTCCAGTGGATCTTTCCTGCCCAACCCCGCTCTGCTGCTGGCTCTGCCCCTCTTACCGGTCTGGCTGAACAGTTTGTTGTTGTCAGACTTCCGTATAGTTCAATTTTCTGTGTTTTGGCTGCTTTTTTTGTTACTAATTCTTTGTCATCTTTAAACTTGGTTGTGCAAGGAGGCACAGTGTTTCCACCTACGCCTCCATCTTGGCGGAAGTCCTTATGTATGTTCTCGTAGGTATTTTTATATATTTAATATACTTTGTCTCATCCATAATTCTCATATATTCTCATGTATATTCTTACATGTTTTCTCACAAATATTTAGTGGGGAAACATATTTCTCATATATATGTTTTCTCTCATATATTTCTCTCATATATTCTTATATGTCATCTCATATATAATTCTTATATTTTCTCATATATATTTTCATATATATTTTAATATATATTTTCTCACATATATACCCTCATGCATATTTTCTCATACATATTCTCATATAGTTATATCTTCTTACATCTATATTTCCATATAATTTCTTATATATTTCATATACCTTTCTTACATGTATATTCTCATTTATTTTCTTATGTATTTCATTGAAACTTTTCTTATATAGCTTTCATATATATTTTTCTCATCTATTTTCATGTCTACTTCCTTATGTATATTTATATATGAATTTATAGTTTCAGGTACAGATAAATGGCACATGCTTTACTCAATCAAATGAGAACTCCAAGTTACACAAGAATGTAAATATTTTCAGCAGGAATATAGCGTGCATTGATAAATGGTTGAGATGGTATGCATATCATTGTGTGTGTGTTACCACAACTTAGAAAAAATGTAGTACTACTAGTCATGGCACATTGCAAAATAAACAAAAGCCCCGTCTGTCTATAATAATAGATAAGATAATTATAGTTACATATTCGTCTCAGGATAATAGTAGACACATGTTGTTACCAGCATTTTGTTCTAAAAGTCACTTGCCAGGAAGCTCACCAAACACTCTAAATCCTTTTTTTCTGGTTCAGTGAGAAGCAGAGAAAAGAACCACAGGCATCTCCCCGATCTGATAACAGCAAATTCCCATCCTGGTTCAGACCACGCGAGAAGGGGCACCTGGGTCTCATTTACCTGTCCACGGACATGTGGTATTTCTGAGACTCCAGGGGAAATCCATTTGTAAAAACTGTGTTGGTTTCTTTTAGCCCCACGGAAGAAATCAACAGAATGTCCTTTC
This sequence comes from Artibeus jamaicensis, assembly GCF_021234435.1. Taxonomy (NCBI): domain Eukaryota; kingdom Metazoa; phylum Chordata; class Mammalia; order Chiroptera; family Phyllostomidae; genus Artibeus; species Artibeus jamaicensis. The sequence goes on from NW_026521989.1 coordinate 2,677,614, forward strand.
CGATAAGTGGCTTTGAAATCCCTGCCCCCGGGCAAGCAACTGTTTTTAATCCATCAGTCACTGGCCCACAGGAATGCAGTCTTCTCAATGGGAAAAGTTATAATGGAGTGCAATATCTGTGTGTCTTCTTTTAATTCTTACCATCAGCATGGAGGTGGGGACTATTGTGACCTCTGGTTTCCAGTTCAGGGTGCTGGACTCACTGTCCCAGGGTCACCCGTGCAGGACATGTGTCCTCAGAATTCAAACCCGTGTACCTTCTCCCAGAGAAGCAAACAACTCTTCCACCAGCTTTCCGATCTGTGTGTCTCTAGATAGAAACAGAATCTTCCCCGGTAGCTGCAAAGGATTCATAATCCCACTTTTCTTCCTGGTAGACTGAGATCTGTTCACCCACGGGCAGCCTGGGATTAAGTCTTGTGAACCCATCTCGTACCTTTCCGTGTTGACAATGTCAAGCTTCAGGCAACCCCACAAATATGGGGGCAATCCCAAAATGTGGACTCACAATGCATTGTGATGATGTCAAAATCGGTACAAGCATAGATGACACAGTCACACCCCTGCAGATGACACTCGGTTGGGGAAGATGAGACACCTGTGGGCAGGTAACTCACACAGACACCTGTGGACAGGTAACACACACGGCAGGTTAGGAAGTGCGGTATTGCATGGGAGTAAAGTATGTGGAGGGAAAAAGGAAGAGGAGTTCCATTTCAGGTGTAAGAACTTGGTTAGAGGCTGAGATGAGACTTCCAGTTTGGGTGTCTGGCTGATAGGGCATGGGGATGCAGGGGCCAAAGAGGGTGTCAGTGTCTCTCAGAGAGAATAGAGAGGTGAGGGAAATGAAATGGACCGGAAGAAATGGCAGAAGTAAAACCGGGGGAGGAGGAACCTGGACAAACGGACAGAGAACATGGACCTTCTGATGCCTAATGACAACATTTGGTGTTTGTTTGTCTGACCTGGGAGTAAATGCTGCATTTGACCTCGGGCACATTTCTCATCTCACAGACTCAATTCCTTTGAGTCTTGTCTTTTAAAAATTACAGCCCTGGCTGGTGTGGCTCAGTAGATTGAGCGTGGGCCTGTGAACCAGAGGATCACAGGTTCGATTCCCAGTCAGGGCCCATGCCTGGGTTGCAGGCCAGTTCCCAGCAGGGGACTCATGAGAGACAACCACACATTGATATTTCTCTCTCTCTCTCTCTCTCCTTCCCTTCCCCTCTAAAGACAAATAAATAAAATCTAAAAAAAAAATTACAAAAATCTATAGACACCATTTCAGAGTGGCTTGTGTGGAATAAGATTTTTTTCAAAGCAGATGAAAGGCTTCCCATATTGGCTGCCGCATAACACAGAATAACAAAACTCCGTACGTGTGGCATTGAGTAACAGCACCGAGTTCCTCATATGGAGCTAAAAATGTTCAGGAATCTGTGCTTTGTGGATCATCTGTGGCTGCATTTAAAGCACGATTAATCCTCATGACTCACAGACGCGGTATGCACAAAAACACACAGGTGCTCAAGTGTGCTTGTAACCCCCACGCCCGTACTCTTGGTGTGCTTGCTGTTCTTCGCTGTTTTAAATGATCCTAAACACAGTGTCTAGTATTCCTCAGCACTTACTTACAGAGAAAATCATGTGAAGTGAGGGTATTCAGTTATAGTCAACTGGCCTGTGAGTTCAACCCAAATCACTCAACGATACCTGTTCCATGAAGTGTCTTTACCTGGAGACCCAGAACACAAACAAGGTTATGCATGGTGCTCTGACTAAGAGAAAGTCAAATAACAGGATTGACAGTTACCCTAATTTTTCTTTCTCCTGGATAATGACTACCTCCATCAATGCAGAACCCACTGGATTTGCTCACGTCTGCAGTATTGGTGCTCAACCCAACACTGGGTTCATAATAGGTGTTTGCGGGACATCCGATCAATACACCCAATTCATAATCTACTTATAATTTTAAAGAAAGGAGTACTCAACTCCAAGTAGTCACAATGCAGAAGGCATCACGAGGAAGTAAGATGTAAAGAGATGAAATTTCTGGACTAACCTATAGCTGAAAATAATGTCACGTAGCCATATGGGGAAAAGAATGGTCATTTATGCTCTGACATCATGATACAGGGGGTCCTGTTCTGAATGTTGACCTTGACCGCTTGTCTGCTTCAAACAGAAGAAGGGCAGACACCATGGGAACTGCCCCAGGATGGGGATGAACTCCTGCAGCAACCGTGACATCCACAACCAAAGGCACACACACACCTCCTGGGTTAGTTTCCCAGGGCTGTTATAATACATGGTCACAGACTGAGTGGGTTCAGATGGCAGGAATTTACGCCTCCACAGTACTGGGAACTGCAAGTCCAAAATCAAGGTCATCGGCTGGAATGCACATCTCCTGGAGGCTAAAAGGTAGGATCCACCCTCTGCCTGTCCCTGCTTTTCACCCCTGCTGGCACTTCTTGGTTCATGGCTGCCTCCCTCACATATCTCCTTCCATGGGAGGGAACATCCTTTCCTTCTGTCTCTCTTGTCTCATGTGCTTATTATACCAGAACCCTTGGCCCTGGATTCAAAGGCACCTGCACACTCCATGGTGCTGTCTTCATCGCAAGCTTCTTAAGTTAACGATACCATAATTAAGACCCTCTCTGCCATAGGCCCGGGCACAGCTTCCCGGATTTAAAATTTGAACGTGTCATTCAAGGGCCACGATTCAACCCACTCCACACCCACACAGAGAACCACAGATGTACAGAAAATGAATCCAGGACATCTCTTTGTTTATTGAGATAATGGGCACATAACTTTATATTAATTTCAGGTGCACGACATAGTGGTTTGATATTCGTACACACCATGGCATCTCTGATTCGATGCAAGAGCATGAATGAGAGCCACAGAAATGTCCAGAGGAGTAAAAGAATCCAAACCCAAATTTGTCCCGTAGGCAGCTTGGGAGTATTAGAATGCAGTTGTGTGTACCAAATTCCAGTTCCGAGAATTTAGCTGAAATGACACTAACTGTACCAAGTGCGCTCAATGGCATTTTATTGCAGAGGAAAGGCATAAGGGAGGGGAGTCTAAACATTTGCACTCAGCTGAAACTTTATGAAAAACAGATGTGTACATTCTTGTTATCATCTTTGCCTTGCAACTGCCACTGACAGGCAGGAAATAGAAACCATATCATTGTTCTCAAAGCCAGTCCGTGGACAAACCCAGCCAACACACATGGAACACAAGTCAGGAGGCCTGAGAAGAAGGGACCCAGGGAAATTTGGAACAGCCCTCCACTTCAGAACAGAGGACGCACGTTTAGAAAGACCGTATGCTTAGCAGGTGCCCACGTGTCTGGCAAAGGACGTGTTTATATGTTTGGTTGACATGAAGTGAAAGCGAACACCTACTTCGAGGCACCGTAAGGAGCATGATGCCCAGGACTATTCAGCGGATGGAGCACCACAGGCATTCTTTTTGCAGTGGTTGATTCATGGAGCAGCCCTCCGTGGCACATTGGGGACATGCCAGTGCCATGCAGGGCGATGCTCACAGTCACGGAATAAATGAGATGAGCAAACGCCATGCTTGGCTCCACCAGGTCTTGATGCTGTGCCACCCAACCTGTGTGGGTTCCCTTATGTTCTGTCTTCCAGAAAATGGGTGAGGGTAGAATCGTTACTGACAACAGACCGTGCGTAACCTCCCGAGACAATGCACGCAGAAATGCATCTGCTCAGGACAAGTCCCATATCGGCCTTTTCTGGGTGATAATCTTCCACGGAAAAGTGCCAGGATTTGGCCCTGCCTGGTGCAGCTCAGTGGATTGAGCACAGGCTATGAACTAAGAGGTTGCCAATTTGATTCCCACTCAGGGCACAGGCCTGGGTTGCAGGCCAGGTCCCCAGTGGGGGCCACGAGAGAGGCAACCACACGTTGATGTTTCTCTCCCTTTCTTAATCCCTCCCTTCCTTCTCTCTAAAAATAAATAAATAAAATCTTTTTTTTTAAAGTGTCAGGATTTGCCAACATCTCCCCCTCTCCCCCCACCTTGGGGCACCTTATATGGTGGGAACAATTTCTCGCTTGTTCCAAGCTCTGAAATTTGGATGCAGGTTCATTATGTCATTTAGATGTACAGTCATCTGGTTGACCTGTGATGTTCTGGGGCTATATCTAGAGTCACCAATGTGTAAAACTTGAGCCGTTTATCTACCCTTTGGGTACCCTCTCCTCCTAGTGGCCACGGGAGAATGATGACGGAAAGTGAGACATATGTTGGAGACACAGGTGATCAAAGTCCAGCTGGTGTTTCAGTATCACTTTTGCTGCCGTGACTGTTGTTTGTTTCGACTGTAAGGGCATTCGGTGGTGATATGACTGAGTGGGACCATGTTGGAAACTCTTTTGGGGGGATGAACAGTATTCAGGGCTTCCCAGCCTGAGAAAGAGGAAAGGAAATATAAATAGCACGATTCTGTGGCTTTTAAAGATGTCTTGGAATAACATAGAAGGACAGAGCCCGCTCAGAAGGTGCTAAATTCCGTGGAGTGGACATATCTGTGAACAGAAAGACACCCTTTTCTCCCCAGCCCATTCAAGCTGAGGGCCCTGTGGGTCCCCTGGGAACTACATTCCTGCCGACATCGCTGCGGAAGCATCGTCACTCTGGCCAGTTGAAGGGAGCACTCAGACACATGTGTCCACATCTCTACACCTGGTCCTTGGGAAGGAGAACTAATTGAGAAATGAAGTCTATGCAGGTGCCTAGGGATTATGGATCTGGAGATGAGGCCGTCCTGGATTAGGGTGATTAGCTTTGCATCCAGGGACAGATGAAGAGACCAAAAGAGACAAAAGAGGAAAAACACGGAAATAGAAGAGAAACCACAGGAAAATGGGGGGGACCAAGGTTCCAAAGGCAGCCACAAGTCAAAGCTTGCCTGCGGGAAAAAAAAGAAAAGAAAGAAAAACCTAAGAATGTTGCAATATCTAAACATAGTCATATGTCTAAAAGCACTTCTTTTTCCAGCATTTGAATCTGAAATAGTGAAGATAATACCCAGAGGGGAAAAAAATACGGAGCAATGCTCCTTGTGTTAGACACTCAGCATCACCCACCATCTGAGTGGGACCATTCTGTCCCCATCCTTCCCAGCCCTGTGTGTGAGCCGGCACGTCCTCATAGCCACACTTCCCATCATGTCTCTTTGCTTCATAGAGGCTGTGAACACACCAGAGAGGCATCTTGGGTAGCAGCGAATGCATCCGAGTCTCAGCCTTGGGTAGAACCCTAGCCTGTGAAAACACGTCGAGTTTATGACCCACTGAACACCATGCCACTCTCCGGGTGACAACAATTATTTCACACTACGCACATTTTATCATCTGTCAGGACCAAGACGATCCAAGGGAAGTCAGGGAAGGACACCTTGAGTTTAGTGGCACAGCTGAAGAATTCGTCATTTATCCTCAAACACCAAAGACAAAGTAGATTCAATGAGTTACGCTGCAGTTCGGTGCTGCTGGGTTGTCTGTGGACCCTGCATTATTACATTTACATATTATATATGTTTATTATATTGTATACATACATCGATATCTACATCTATATTTATATGTGTAGTGTGTGTATGTATATAATCTATTCACAAATCGTATCTATATTTACACATACATAAAACGTAAGTATTTCTGTGTACCTGTGAACATGTCACTGCTTCTGTTGGTCCCAGCTCGTACAGAAGCCTGTCTTTCCAGATGAAACTCTGACACTCTGCTCGGGAAAGGTGAGCAGCTCCAAATCATCAGAACGGGGTCACCGCATGTGAATGGCTCTCTGTCATGCCTCTGTACCATCCACAGCGTTTAAAGACATGGAATAAACTTCTCATAAATGCTGCCCCGAAGAAAGAACAATAGACCCCACCTTCACATGTAATAACTGTGTCCGTCATAACCCCTTATGGCTCCTTGATTTCCTCCGGCAGAGATTTCTCTCTGACATCACTCTTGCACACCTGGCCACATGCTCTTTCTGGCAGCCGGGGGTGGCGACGGAGCAAATGTGGCTTGCATTTGGACACCAGCCCAGGCCCTGGACAACAGCCAACCTGGAGGATTTTGCAGCCTTTCCTTCTACCGGGGAACAAGCCAAATGAGCTTCATTATGTCAGCTTGGGGCTTTTTGGACTTTTCTTACCGTTCCGGTGTCTGGAGGTGACCTTCCGTGATTCTCTTATCGAGGAACAGCAGGATTTCATAGACGGGGTATTTTCATTGGCTCTCGTTTAAGAGATGTATTTAGTGAAATGTCAAAACAAGAACCTTCCACTGCAAGGGAAGTCCAGAACCAGTAACGAGGAGATGATACCCAAGGCAGCCCCACAGTACGAGGCTGTGGTTTCCCTGCGGCTGTGAAGGAGGGCCATGTCCCGGGCACCTGGGCAACCATGTCACCCACCTGCCAGCCAAGTCTGTAGCCATGACACCATGATCAAGCAAGAAGCGCCCTAGTCAATGTGTCTCCAAATTGCAGATAACCATCTCTGCACACCTGTGTTCCAGGAATGATGGGAAGCAGATGACCGTCTTAGGGTGCTGGTCAGTGGACGCTGTCAGGCGCACCGCCCAAGTGCATCCACTTACACTATGAATTGTACGTCCAACATCCACGTGTCACCTCTCGGTGGCCCCTGGCCAAATCAGCTGTGGAAGCATCGCACTTTGATTTCCTCCAGAAACTCACAGACGACCCAGGCAACAGACGGACAAGTGGAATAAGTCCCATGAGCCCTGGCAGAGAGTCTCAGGGGCTTGGGCACTGTCCTATGAGCCAAAACGTTGAGGCTGGATCCCCAGTCAAGGCACATGCCCGGGTTGTGGGTTCAATCCCCAGTCAGGGTGTGTACATTTCATACTGATGTTTCTCTCTCTGTGTCTCTCTCTCTTTCAAATCAATAAGCATATTTTCCGGGGATAATTTGTTATGAGTGACGGCACCCGGATGTCCCCAGCAGTCGCATTTCTGGCTGGTTGTCTTCTGCGCCCTCCTCCTACGCAGGATCCAAAGAAAATAAGAAAAATGAACATGAAGCGTATGCCCATGCTGGACATTTTATCTTGTCCACCCCTTCTCGTTTTGTACCCATGCTGTTCTGCAAAGAGGGCTTTGGGATTTCAGTACATCTCTCACGTTGGACTGGGTAATTCCTCATTGATTAATATTCAGAATTTATTTGTTGAGTTGCAGTTAATGGTAAATACTCTGTTATTTTCAGGGGTACGGCATCGTGGTCACACATTTACATAAGTTACCAAATGATCCCCCCAGTATTTGCCGTACCCACCTGGCCTCATCCGTGGTTAACATGATGTTCTTGACTATATTTCCTATGTAGTCTGCATTCTGTGACTGGGTTTTTTTTGTTTTGTTTTTTTTTAACCCTCACCCGAACTTTAGAAAGAGAGGAATAAGGGAAAGAGAGAAAAACATCGGCGTGAGAGAGAAACAGTGATCAGTTGCCTGCTGTACGTGCCTTGACTGGGAATCAAACCCACATCTTTCGGGTCATGGGATGTCACTCCACCCCACAGAGGCCCCCAGCCAGGACCCCAGGGCTGGTTTTACCATGGCCATTTGTTATTCTCGGCGACTTTCCCTTTTCTCCCAGTCCCCCAAGGCCCCTTTCCTGCGGGGCCCACCCATGTGTTCTCTCTCTCTGTGGCAGGGGCGCGTCCTGTGCTGTGAACGACTTGGAGCGGCTCTCCGGCTCCGTCCTTGTACAGCCAGTTGGCCGATTCTGCCCTTTGTCCTAACCCACAACTGTCCCCAGACTTTGCCATGTATCTCCAGGCAGGCCAGCGTGCCCTTGGAAATAAAATGCCAGCATAGACAGATAAACAGAAAGACCGATGAAACGTAATCTCATTAGCCTGTGTCATCCTGCTAAATTCAATGGGAAAGCAACAAACTAAATAAATAAGGAAGGTAGATAGTGAATAAACAAGAGTTTCTTGTGCTACGTCACGGTCTCTCGGCCTCACACCCTGACGTTGGGGCTGGAGGAGTCTCTGATGGGGGGCATCCTGGGCGCAGGAGGGGGGCAGAAGAGCCTGCCTAGTCTCCAACCAGCAGGCAGCAGGAGCTCCCCTGACCTGGTGCTGAAAACCAAAGGTGTCTCCAGATATTATCAAGTGTCCCCAGGGGCAGGGGCAGGATTTTCCTCAATGGCAAACCATTCCTGTAGATAAATAGACAGATCATTGATAAGTAGTTGGATATAGATATGTTGACCGATCAATACATAGATAATAGGTAGACAGATAGCTAGATGATAGGTAGATACATATGTAAGTAGATGATAGATAGGTAATAGATAGTGGATAGATGATGAATAATAAACAGATGATAGATACATAGGTACATGATAAATAGATAGATGATAAACAGATAACAAGTAAATAGATATATAGGTACTGGATAGATAAGTAGATAGATAATACCTAGTAGACAGATGATAGAGGAAGACAGGATAGATAGATAGATAGATAGATAGATAATAGATATATTGATAATAGGTGCCCAATCCCATGATACAGCAGAGACTCTCAACCTCAGCACTGTTCACTGTTCACTCTGGGGGGCTCTCTGATGGGGGGCGTCCTGGGCACTGTAAGGTGTTGACCAGCGCCCCTGGTCTCCAGCCACCAGACTCAAGTAGCACCCCCACTTCCCAAATGTCCCTGGACATTTCTGAGTGTCCTTGGGGTGCCAGGATGACTCCTGGTTGGGACTTACGCTTATGACCCTCCCAGAAGTCTTTACCCACAGTCAGCATCAGCTTAGCTGTTTCTACTTGGCATCACAAATGTGTGACCTGAATCGTTTTCAGGGCTTCGGCTTGAGCTGGGGTGGGAAACGTCCTCAAGGATTTTAAATGACCTCGCCAATGACACTGGGTGACCTCCCACCCTTCCTAAATGTTCTCCACATCCCTTGGTAGTAGGGCTCTGTGTTCTGAGCTTGGCTTGCTTTTCCGTGTGTCTCGGAGGGAATAGGAACCTCTTCGCCGACCCCATTTCACAAACATCACGCAGCTGTGCAGCTTGACCCAAGTTCCTTGAGATTTTCAAGCTAATCACCCACATCCTCTCTTTACACGCCGGGCAGCAGGCTTCCAGGAGAGCTGTGCAGCCTGGTTCCAGATGTGACCCTCAGCGCCGGAATCGAACTAATTTCTGCCAGGAAGAAAGAAGCCCGCCGAATCGGCCTGAGTCCTACCGTTACACCCACGTGGCCACATCTGTGCCAGACCCTTGGGCACACCAAACGCTTCCTCTGAGCAGGGGTGCCTTGTGGTAGGATAGTCCCCAAGTGTAGCTACTTCAGTCAAACTGAATGAAATAGCTCTCGGGGACTCGGGGATAACAGAAAAGATGTCGTGCATGCAAACGTTTTAAGTTCTTGGCACCTTTCACTGCATTAGCTTCCTCTGGGTTATACGAACCCTATGACGTATGATTAAAATATCATCCTGCCTCTTTATGTTTCCGTCTTCATAGATTCCTCAGGTAGCTAACAGACACCCAGCAGCAGGGAGAGGCCGACAACCACCCTGCCCCACAGTCTCCGGATTAATCTCACCAAAACACCAATCGGATGCCCTTAATTACCACCCACCACCGAGATAAAGACAAAACCACCCAAGCAGTCATTCCAACCCCACAATAGAGTGATAGAAGTTATCTTCTTGGAATGACCCTCATTTCTTCTTCAACAAAGGTGGCCTCAGGCAGAAAAACATGCCTTCCAATGGCCTGCTGCCTCTAGACCTTGAAACCAGGCCAGCCAACTCAACGTCCGTTTTGCTCGTGCAGAAGCCAAATGGGCTCCGTCCAGCCCTTGAATGACTGTTCTTTTTTAGTAAGGTTTCCGTGCACAGACCTGGGTTTCTATGACTATCTCCCCACAGCTCAGTAGAATTTAATATCAAGGGTATTTTCGTTGGCTCCCTGTCAAGAGGGTTTATTTATCCAACTGTCAGAACATTTCCTGGAAGGTTAGTTCAGCTGTCACGGCAAGTCTGGAGGGTGTAGTCATGTTGTCACTTCTCTGCAGAGGCTGGACAGGGAAAGGTAGTGGGGACCTGATGGGAAGACCCAAGGAGTGCGGGGCGGATGAGATGACAGGGAGGAGCTCATTGGTGGGGGGGTCTTGAAGGCACTCGAAGGCCACTATCACCATGTCAGCTCAACCACAGGTTCAAATACCAGTGCTGTTGAATGTGCCCCTGTCCTCATGCAAACCAGGGGGCAGAGGGGACAGCATGACAGCCAAAATAACAAGGTTCAAACAGAAACCATTCCACTCGGAGACAGCCTGCCCTATCCCAAACCCGCAGCCCCATGGTGTTAGGGATATTGGCTTGGGAAGCAGACAGCTTGTGTCAGGGTGACAGATGTGTTGGTGGACACCACCAAGGCTTGGCCAGCTTTGGTCCTCACTCCCTGGCTGGACAAGAAGGAGCCATTAGCTTCCTCTCTGACCCAAGTGAGGTTGAGTCCTTCCAGATCTGACCCCGCTGCTCTGAGCGCACGCAAGAAGTCACAAATTTCCAGGGATGTTAACCGTGGTGGTCACGTAGGGTCCACCCCCCGAATGTGCCTGCCCTTCCTTCCTGCGCATGTGAGATAGGTCACTGTCTATGTTTCTTGAATTCACAGGCACTGGCTCCCCACAAGAGCCTCCATTCGTGAAGCATGAGAAACGAGTGTGATCATCTCCCAGGGGAGAAGACGTTACACGTGGAAGAGGCTCCCATGACCACCAGCTCCGAGTGCTTCATGTTTTCCAGATGAGGCTCAGCTGCCAGCCTCTCCCAACATCGTGCGGTCAGAGGGGACCCCGGAGAGTTCCTCCAGAGGTCCCAACGCCCAAGCCGTCACCCCTCGCCACTCTGTTTGAGATCCAGCAAATGACAGGACAAGCCTGGTATTTCTCCAGGGCTCCTACAGGGAGGGGGGTGGGGCATGTGGATCTGCTGTGCTGGACGATCATGACTCATTGGGTGTAATCATAAAGCGATTTTATTTTGTCTCTGACCGTCTCTTTGCAATATATTCCACGGAGGTGGGACAAGTGAGGGGTTCTTTGTGAACCTCTGGAGGGAATCACGGCCAGACTCCTGACTTTCCTGTCTCTCTCTCACCCTCTCTGCTCTTCCTCTTGTTTTCTTTCTCTCTCTTCTCCTTGTGCCCCTTTCTCCTCTTTCTCCAACTTTTTCTTTCTCATTCCCTCCCCTCCTTGTCTTTCTTTGTCTCCTTCTCTGTCTTTGTCCCCCTCTCTTTACTCCTCCCTCTTCTTCTCTTGTGTACCTCCCTTCCACGCATCCCTCCCTCTCTCTTTCTTCCTCCTTGTTTTTCTTCCTCTCCCTTCTCCTCCTCCTCCTCCCCCTTCTCTCTCCCCCCTTTGCCTCCCCTACAATGTCTCCCTCCCTGCCTTCCACCGCACCCCCCAATTCTGACCTCCAGGAGAATGAGGCAGAGTCAGTTGCTCGGGGAAGGTGGCCTTGATCTGCCCAGCTGATCTGATCTATACCCAGTACAACGAGGATGCTGGGGGACAATGGGGGGACTGTATGGATTATTCAACTGGAGGAGGAGTGGGCAGACGTCTTTGTTCCTCCCTGACACCCATGTGGACTTAGCAATGGGCTCCCCTCCCGGCAAGGAGGGCTTGTTGATGACCGACTGTGGGGTACGGTGTCTGAGACAACATCTAAGGTGCTGGAGGACAAAAGACTATGCCTTGTTGCATGACCTGGCTGTCTCCTGTGGCCAGGCCCAGGCTGCATAAAGTTCAGGCTCCCGGGGCGTACGACCTTGTACTTTGCAGCAGCTCACGATGTAGCTGGGGGTGTGTCTGGGGGAACTCCTCCCAACTACAGCAGTCGAGTGTGGGATGCCCCTTCTCCTCAGGGTCCACCTGCTTCCTTGACTCATCAGCCTCAGTCACCTGTGTGTTAGTGGAACATTCAGTTCTTCAGGGAGACAGCGGGGACGTCATCATTGTTGGGGTCTAAACCTTTTCTTCCTACGCTGTGACCTTCATGGAGTAGTGGTCTAGGTCATTACCTGAGTCCTGTGCCTGTCAGAACTGGCTAAGCCAGGACTTTCCTTCCAGGTTACTCCAGAAGTGACCATGCAGACAACTGTGATGTGTGGGAAAGAGAAGTAAGTAGATGTCTCTCTCTCTTCCTAATAGGAATGACACCCGCATCCACCCACGAACTTGGTACATCCACAGACAGAGCTTTGTTCCAAGAAACCATATCCAGAATTTGACCCCCACACAGGTCTGAACACTTCTCTCTCACTCTGTAAATCTTCAAAAAATAACTAAAATGGGGGCCTGGCCAGAAATGCAATGGATCATTATCTGGCCAAAAAAAAAAAGATGGAAAGTGCTGATATGTGCCCTGCACGGGCAAGCATTGAAAACGTGCTGAGTGAGAGAAGCCGGTGAAAAAACCTCATGTGTTGTGAGTTTCTATTAACGTGAAACGTCCAGAATAGGCAAATCCATACAGGGAGCAAGCAGATGATTGGTTTCTGGGGACAGGTGGGCAGGATAGAGGGACCAGGTGGGGAACACATTAAAGAATATAGGGTCTCACCCTGGCTGGTGTAGCTCAGTGAATTGAGTGCAGGCATATGAACCAAAGGATCGCAGTTCGATTCCCAGTCACGGCAAAAGCTTGGATTGCAGGCCAGTTCCCAGTAGGGGGCGCACGAGAGGCAACCATACATTGATATTTCTCTCCCTCTCTCCTTCCCCTCTAAAGATAAATAAAATCTTTTAAAAAAAAAGAACACAGGGTCTCTTGCTGGGGTGGTGGAAATGCTGTAAAATGCACGGTAAGTAACAATGCATTCCATGAGTCCATGAGTCCACTAAGAATCGCTGAGTTTTACGATTGAAGTGGGTGCATTATCTGATGTGCCAATTGCACAGCTCCAAGCTGCTGTTATACAAAAGACGACATAATTAGCTCTTCCTGCTCAGGTATCCACCCTGGTTCCTGAACCCACCCGGATGTCAGAGACTCTGTTTTCCTGCCTATGAACTCCCACGAGCCAAAAGTCTCTGCTCCAAACCACAAAACCACCTGTGTAGACAAGCATGTGATTATTTACATGTGATGTGCTCTCCACGTCATTGCACCTGCAATCAGAGGATTTGCGGTGGCTTAGAATAACCTCACGCAGGTACACGGTTGTTAAAAGAGACAGGAAGAAGGCCATGAGGCAGCTCTGTGGGACACAGACACCCCATTTACCAGGATCCCAGGAGACACAAATCTCAAACTGTTAGGATGCTTCCCACAATCTTTCGATTCTGCAGATTTTTTTTCCTTGCAATTTCTTATACTACAACCTGTGAAATGTCCTGAAGGCTGACTTGTGTATTTATGCATACACTAGAAAATCATAAAGGCTCTGTACCCTGCTCTCAGAAGTCACCTCATTTTGGGGCCCCCACCCACGGACAGAGGGGAAAGCGTTGACTTGAACATGCTTTACGGTGAATTGTAAATGCAAGTTGAGGTGAGGAATGGAAGGGCAGGTGAGTCCATCATGGTGCAGCCAACAAACAGGAGTTCTCGCTGGAAGGTCACTTTCTTCATGTGTGTGTGTGACATGGCCCAAGTGTGTCGTCCGGGCCTGGGTTCCATCTGCCTTCCTGATGTTGCAGGTCATTCCAACATTTCTGGGACAAGAAAATTGACAAGGGCAAGACTTAAGCAGACAGACTACAGACATCGCCCCAAAGGACTGTGCAGGTAGACAGGACACAGGTGTGTTCCCTCCCGATTTCTTACTCCTGGGCATCACGTTATAATGGTTGATACTCAGACATACAAGATGGAGATCTGGTTTAAGGAGTCTGACGGAGATGTGGACTTTAAGAACTTTGGAAGCATCCAAAAAATATCAAGCAGGCATTCCCACATTAACAGGAAGGTCACACAATTTCTGTAACCACGGAGGCATACAAAGGAATAATAAAAACCAGTATGATCAGGGAGCTAATCAAACTCCTTCTACGCCTTTCTTCTTTAAAAATGGCAAGTGCGTTCAAGTGTGTTAATTCTGGAAAACGTGGTATTTTTTTTTTAACAGAACAGAACTTGAAATGTTTCTTGGGCATCAAAGATGTCTATAAAGCAATATTTTTTTTCCTTTTTCTTTTAGGGAGATATGATTGGCTTATGCCACTGTGTAAGATTAGTGTATAATGTGATGACCTGCATACATTGTGAACAATACTTTGATGAGTTCATTATATATGTAAAAACATATGGATAAATTGCTCATGTATAAAATATTAAGAGACATTGAGAGAACCAGCCTTCTTGCAAAAATCTGCTTTCTCTTTGGCAAAAATGAAATATTTGAGTATGTTGGGTTTACAGTAAAGAGCCAGACCTGATTTCCCCATTGGCTGGTTGGTTCTATTATCCAAGAAACACAAAAAATAATTTTACATAATCCATGGTAGTGTTTTCCTAAACAAAACAAAACAAACTTATGGGGCTGTGGGTTGAAAAATCACCTTTTATTGGAAACTTTTCATTCATACTTTTATTTAAGGTGGGTTCCAATATTACTCATTTGGTCACAGAAAACAACTTGAATGGAATTCACAGGAAAAAATGAGCAGGAATGTTTAAAAATGATGCAGTGAATGAAACACTCAAAAAGACCAGTTACAAGTATTAAATTGACCCTTTCTTGTCTTACTTTCAACATTTTTAACATTCACGGGCAGCTTTTTCTATTTTAAGCACAACCAATTCGCTTGTCTAATTTTTATTTATTTATTTATTTATTTTTAGAGAGAGGGGAAGGGAAGGAGAAAGAGTGGGAGAGAAACATCAATGTGTGGTTGCCTCTCATGTGTCCCCCACTGGGAACTGGCCTGCAACCCAGGCATATGCCCTGACTGGGAATCAAACCTCAAATGCATGGTTCGCAGGCCTGCGCTCAATCTACTGAACTACACCAGCCAGGGCTCACTTGTCTAATTTATTTTCCTTTGTCTCAAAAACAGGTCTTATCCCACCATGACAATTCCTAAATTTGGGTTCACCTCTTTTCTGAGCAACCTCATTTGACCTAGAAGATGGTTCATCTCCAATGACTTCAGATGTGGGCCAAGTCAGCGTCACAGAGAAAACCGTTTCTACACATTTTTTCCACGATGCTTCAGCATTTTCAATTGCCCGTGGTTTTACACAAGGAACACCGATGTGCTCATTGTAAACTTGAAAAGGACCAGAGGGTGAGAAGGTTGTTAAGTTTGCCAGGAAGCAGTCCCCTCCTTTGGAATGTTAAGTGTGAGGAGACACATGACCTCCCTTCTTTCAAGTTAAAAATGCTTTGAAGAGCAGATCTTCTTTGGGGAGAGGGAGACGGAGACCAGATAAGAGCCAGGGGGTGGGGATGCTGCTGGGGAGAAAGATGAGGCCCCTCTCTTGCCTGCACCAAAGGGGAAATGCAGGCCTTTTGCAAAACACACTTGCTTTCTTGGAAACATGGTCCTTGCTATGCAAGGCGAGATCTTTTTATTTTATTTTTATTTACAATTTGCATTCAATATGAGGTTGGTTTCGGGTACACGGCATAATGATGAGACATGTATATAAATTACTAAGTGATGCCCCCATATTTCCAGTTACCTCCCCTCCTCCCCCAGCTCCATCCATATTATTGATGCAATTCCCTGTGACGGACTTTACATCCCTGTGACGACTTGAAAACTGCCCACCTGTACTTCTCATTGTCTTTCCTTTTTCTCATCCAGCCCTTCAGTCCCCTCCCATCTGCCAAGCATTAGTTTTTTCTCTCCATGTCTAAGTGTCTGGTATACCAATTATTTCAAGCCAAAGGTGCCCAAGAAAGACCCTGTGGGCTGTCAAGAGAGATGTGTGCTTAGTTTCGTATTGTGAAAATTTTCAGCTAGCAGCCTGGTGCATGATAAGGTTATCACGAGCAATGGCTTTGGACTTGTCTACAGGGCAGAGGAAACTAATAGGTACTGGACCTGTGTTCTCCATACATGACCTGATGAACCTCTCAAATACCTGCCTCACCCGCGGCTCAGGGTATCTTACAACACCTCTAACCTGAACCTGAACCTGCCAAGCACAAGGGTCTCTAAGTCTCTTCTGGATGTACCATTCCTGTGAGCATACTCAATGTGATTTCCTTTTCTCAGTCTGTTTGTTGTTGACTTGATTATCCAACCAACCAAAGTACCGCAGAAGGGGAAGAGGCATTTTTTTTCTCTTCCCCACACAACAAACCCTCCGTGCCCCCCAGGTCCCAAGGGGTGAATCCGAGACAGGGATTCAGGCTGCTTCTCTGTGTCAAGGTGGGTACCCAGAGTTTTCTCTTGCTCACACCACCTGCGACCCACAATGGTCCTCAGCCACAGGTAGGTACAGGGGACCCTCGCTTGGTCTTGTTTGTGGTTGCCCATGGCTGTGGTGACTGGGAGCATGGGTTTAACAGCCGCAGCAGCTCTGGGCCACAGTATGAACAGCTCAGGGTGGGGCAGACACCAGCAGGCGGGCGACTAGACCCGAAGCAAAAGAAAAAGCTGAGCAAGCACCCTAGGTTATGGCAACAGTTGTCAAGAGCTAAGAGAGAGACCCAGTACCCATCTTTAGAGACGATAAATAGATGTCAGTGTGGAAGGGGGCATCTTTCCCAGAAGCAGCAGTGGGGAAACTGAGTCCCTCAATTACAAAAGTTTTTGGGCATGAACAGCATCTGCCTCCCAGATGCATGGTACACAAAAAGGGAAGTAGTCCCTTGTCAGAAACTCACATTGAGGCATCTCAGAGTGAATGGCTTGGGAGGGAACTTGGGGGGCACACGTCTTCTGTCATGAAGCGTGCCTTTGCTGTTTGGAAGCTAATCCTGTTGTCTTACATTTAAAATTTTTTTAATATGTTTACTGGTATCTAGAAAACGAGGAAGAAAGAGAGAGAAAGATAGAAACATTCAAGGGTTGCCTCGTGTACGTGACCCCGGGTGGGGATCGAACCCACAACATTTTGGTGCCCAGGATGACTCTCCAACCAACTGAGCCATACCACCCGGAGCTCCTTATGTCTGTTGAGAGAAAAGGCCAAAGGGTTTCAGACAAAGTCTTGGGCTCCTTAACTCAACACAACAGTCGAAGGCACACTCTGGCCTACGCCGGTCACTTTGTAGATGCTCACTAAACTGCTTACTTGGTGAAAAACCACCCCATTCCACTATTGAGCCAGGTTGCTATCTTTGCTCACCGTGGCTCTTCCCCCAAACGGACCTTGTTTACTTCATGACCTGGTTGCCAGCCCACGGCACAGGGTTTCAGAACAGGTCTTCCACAAGCGATGCTAACACATCTTCGATGCTCTGCTATCTCCCTTCCACGAATCTCTTGCCAGACTCTGACAACAGACATCGGAACACATTCATCTTCCTTTTTATCTGCCTGCCTGACGTGTTCAGCTGGACTCGGGCCTCTGAGCTCCCAGGCAAAAAAAGTGAACAGGATTCCTTTCCTCTGTTGCTTTGAAGGCGTCTGAGTGACATGAGTTTATTACCCTCCATTGCACAGGCTTCATGATGATAGCCATGCTCCCTCGGACATTGTGTTTAATGCAAACACCATCCTTTGGGAGGGGCAGTGAGCTGGGGTCGTGACCACGCTCTTATGTCCTGGACATAGCAGTGGAGGTAAAATACTGTAAGACAGCATGAAGTATAAACACTACGCTTTCTCAGTTTTGTGACCAAGGCGCGGTTTTGCATAACCGAGAGATGATGTCTGAAAGCAGTATGAAGTGAGAAACATGTTCTGCCTCCAAAGATTCTGTCACTGAAAGTAATTAAGTGATCTAAGTGCTAAAGCATCCCATGAGGACATTTCAGAATCATTGACTCACCATGTCCATTCTTAAACCCGGTGAGAGGATTCGACTTATCTTTACGGTGGTTTAGTAAGTGCATTGGAGACGAGAAAAGGTGAAAATCTGTTTTGCATCATTCACAACGGGCTCTGTGATCAAACATCGTGATGTCTTTCTGTACCTACAAGTAGGCTTTCCACCTATAAAAACTCATGCCCTCTGTTCTGGCTCGCACCCTTGAATGCTAAAGATACCAGGCACCAGAAAACACCTTCTGCATGCACAATAAAATCCTTGCCAAGCCCATCTCAATGGGGAAATGTCTTATTTTTCCCAAACCTGACTCACGGAAGACCAGAGATAACCAGCTTCTCCAATTGCAGTAAAGGCTGAATTTCAAAATGGTTCCTGCAACCTCCGGCCAAGGTGGAGGTGTAGGTGGACACACCGTGCCTCCTCACACAGCCAAAAGAAGGACAATAGCAAATTTAAAGACAAACATCAACCAGAACTGCCAGACAATTGAACTGTAAGGAAGTCCGACACACAAGGAGTTAAAGAAGAAACATTCATACAGACTAGCACGAGGGGCAGAGATGGGCAGCTGGGGTAGAGAGGACTCCTGTCAAGGTGATGGAGGGCAGAGCAGGTGAGGTGGTGGCTGGCGGAGTGGGTGGTTCATCCACATTAGCATGAGGATAAACCGGGAGGAACAGCTGGGGAGAGAGACAGACCACACAACCCAGGGTCCCGGCACAGGGAAATGAAGCCTCAAAACCTCTGACTAAAAACACCTGTGGGGGTTGAGGCGGCAGGAGAAACTCCCAGCCTCACAGGAGAGTTCACTGGAGAGACCCACAGGGTCCTAGAACATACACAAAAGCACCCACCCAGGAATCAGCACCAGAAAGGCCCAATTTGCTTGTGGGTGGTGGAGGAAGTAACTCAAAGCCAGGAGAGCTGACCAAGTGGTACTGTTCCCTCTTGGGCCCTCCCCCACATACACCCACAACCCAGCCATGTGGGTGGCCCTGCCCTGGCAAATACCTAAGATGCTGCTCCTTACTGCACAGCAGGAGTGCCCAGACAAAAACAAAACAAAAAGCATAGCCCAACTAAAAAAAAAAAAACAGATCAAAGCTCCAGGAAAAATACAACTAAGCAATGAAGAGATAGCCAACCTATCAGATGCACAGTTCAAAACACTAGTTATCAGGATGCTCACAGAAATGGTTGGGCAGGGTCACAAAATAGAGGAAAAAGTGAAGGCCGTGAAAAGTGAAATGAAGGAAAATGTACAGGAAACCAATAGTGCTGGGAAGGAAACTGGGACTCAGATCAATGGTATGAACCAGAAGGAAGAAATAAACATTCAACCAGAACAGAGTGAAGAAAGAAGAATTCAAAAAAATGAGAAGAGGCTTAGGAACCTCTGGGACAATTTTAGACGTTTCAACATCCAAATCATAGGGGTGCCAAAAGGAGGAGAAGAAAAAGAGCAAGAAATTGAAAACTTATTTGAACAAATAATGAAGGAGAACTTGCCTAATCTGGCAAAGGAATTAGACTTCCAGGAAATCCAGGAAGCTCAGAGAGTCCCAAAGAAGTTGGACCCAAGAAGGAACACACCAAGGCACATCATCATTACATTAGCCAAGATTAAAATGAAGGAGAGAATCTTAAAAGCAGCAAGAGAAAAGGAGACAGTTACCTACAAAGGAGTTCCCATAAGATTATCAGCTGATTTCTCAAAAGAAACCTTGCAGGCAAGAAGGGGCTGGAAAAAAGTATTTGAAGTCATGAAAGGCAAGGACCTACATCCAAGATTGATCTATCCTGCAAAGTTTTCATTTAGAATGGAAGGGCAGATAAGGTGCTTCTCAGATAAGGTCAAGTTCAAGGAGTTTCTCATCACCAAGGCCTTATTATATGAAATGTTAAAGGGACTTATCTAAGTAGAAGAAGATCAAAAATATGAACAGTAAAACAACAACAAACTCACAACTATCAACAACCAAACCTAAAAAAAACAGAAATAAACAAAGCAAACAACTAGAACAGGAGCAGAGCCTCAGAAATGGAGATCACATGGAGGGTTATTAGTGGGGACGGGGAGGAGGGAGATGGGGGAAAAGGTACAGGGAATAAGAAGCATAAATGGTAGGTACAAAATAGACAGGGGGAGGTTAAGAATAGTATGGGAAATGGAGAAGCCAAAGAACTTATATGTATGACCCACAGACTCGAACTAAGATGCGGGAGATGCTGGTGGGAGGGGGGAAGTACTGGTTGGAGGGGAAATAAAGGGGAGAAAAAAAATGAAACAATTGTAATAGCATAATCAATGAAATATATTAAAAATAAAAATAAAAATAAAAATTTTAAAAAATTGCAATTTTGCAACCCCTAATGTAATATAGAATTTAGGTCAAGATCTAAAAAAAAAGAAACCAAACTGTTCCTACAATCATCCACTCTGGGCCTGCATTTCCTGTTGTAAATTAAACAAAAGCTTTTCTGCATTTTTTTTATAAACCATTTTCACATGAAAGAAGCTACGATTGCAGGATATCCCCTGGGTTTCAAGGGGAATTCCATGCCAGTTTTTTACTTTTGTCAGCAGGAACTTCCAGAATTCATCTTCCCAAAGGATCATGGCCACAGACCGAGCCCTGAATCCCTAGACCAGACTGTGAACTTCATTTCAGGAGTATCCTGCAGGATCAGGCTTTGGAGAAGGGCATACCAGGGCCATCTGCTTCCTACATGGAATAACAGCCTTCAACCGTGCAAACTACAAACAGACAATAAATCCGTGCACAAAAAATAATAAATAAATAAACACTTTGGTGGTTGACCTGCTTCAGGAAGCGGCTGTTCTCCCTCCAAAATTGTGTTTGTGAAAACGAGCTCATTTTTTACCAATTATCACCGTGGGGGTGGGGGAATCACTTCATAAATTATAAAAATATCTAACCATTATGCTTACCCCTGAAGCGGATATGCAATATTAAATGTCAACGGTCACTGAAATGGTGAAAAAAACTAACTTCTGTTTTGTGTATGGAGGTGAAATTGAACCCTTAGTATATTGACGCAGCACTTACAACTTTTTCAGAACAGGTTTGGTGCAGAGAGGAAATGGGCTGCTCACAGGCTCATATTAATGCTGTGTTGACTTATTTACCTCTTTCCGCTTTTGTGTACTGTTCGGGGTTGGAGACATATGAGCACACTGAATCCAGACTTTATCTGGACACAGGGTCTTGGCAGGTGGGATGAGGGAAGGATCTGAGAGGAGGTCGTCCTGGGTCAGGGTGGCCCTGCGTCCAGTGACAGTGTCCTGAGAAGGGACAGAAGAGGAGACGCAGACATGGAGGAGAAGCCACGTGGAGACGGAGGCAGAGACAGGAGGGACTCAGCCACCAGCCCAGGGACGCCTGGAGCCCCCGGAGCTGGAAGAGGCAGGAAGGCCACTCCCTGGAGCCTCTGGGGGGAGCACAGCCCTGGGACCCCTGGGCCTCAGATCTCTGGTCTCCAAGACGGGGGCAGGAGGAATTCTATGGTTTCAAGCCCCCAAATGTGTGCTTCTTGGTCAGCAAATACAGGGATAGAAGCTGGGCATTTGGTGAATCTAAGTATCTTCAGCTTCTGAACACAAAGTCAACCGTGGGCTCTGTGAAGCCAGGGCCGATGTGTCTTGGTGATCCCCATGGGGTCAGCATGCGGGGGGTGACAAGGGGGAAGGGAGGGTCCTCACTCCAGTAGACTTGGGGTGTCTCCTATTCCTGCTGTTCTCCCTGCCTCCTGGTGAATGCGAGGCGTCTGTGGCCAGGGGAGTGGGCCACTCAAGGCGGAGAGCAGGGCTGGCTTGCTCAAGGTCCCCCGGAGAACTCCAGACTCTAACGTGAGTGAACACGAATGGGGAACTAGCCTTGGTCTGGGCGGATGTGTGACCCTGCCTGGCCTCTTGGGCCACCGAGAGTCAGCGAAAGAAAGACAGTTGGAAGGAAGCCCTGAGTAACCGCCAGAGCCGGACTTCAAAGCCTGGTGAGTTCACTGTGGCCGCACAGGGAGCTGCAGATGTGTCCAAGCTGGTGAGGCACTGCCCCCAGGGCGAGGCCCCTCCCTGGCCCGTCATTACCACCCTGTCCTCCTGGCCTCCGCTTTCCTCACCGCCTGTGCCCCCGCCAGCGCCTGCCTGTGCCGAAGTGCATTCTACCAACATCTCATAAATGGGATGTTTGACCACATCAGCCCTCCCCCAGGACAAATGTTGGCAAGTGAGAAAAAGACACCCCATCCCAAATCCCCCACATATAATTGCAAAGCATGTTAATGTTTCACAGTTGGTAAAGAGACCCACCCTACATTCTTCCAATGTTATTTCACCATGAAACTTCTCCTTTTCTTCCTTCCCTCCCTCCCTCCCTTCTTTCCTCCTTCCCTTCCTCTCTCCCTTTTTTCCTCTCTCTCTTTCTTTTCCTTCTTTCAGTCCTTCCTTCCTTCCTTCCTCCCTCCCTCCCTCCTCTCTCTCTCTCTCTCTCCTCCCTATCCATAGCTTCAAGAAAACCAGATGTTGGCATAGCAGTTGTGGGGGGGAGCTAATTTCCTTGACTGTCTCTCAGATTTCACTCTTCCTCACTTCCATGTTCAGTTCCATTTTCCAACTTGCCCTTGACTCCCTTGAATCACCTGGCCACTCTCCCCATGCCCGCCGGCATGAAGACAATGCAACTGTGCTTTGTCTGGACGCTGGACAAATTTCATCGCCCCACCCCAGGCTGCTGTACTTCTAAATGTTCCGACATGGACCTCCCATCCATGTGAATCCACACTGTGTGCATTTCTCTGTGCCTTTTCCAATCAGATGCCAGATACACGAGGGGCTATGGAGGGACACGGGTCCTCCTCACAGTTCACAGGTTGAAGCCCTAACCATCAATATGAATGTGTTCAAAGGTGGGCTCCTTGGGGAAAGAATGCAGATGAAATGAGGTCAAAAGGGTGAAGCTCTAATCTGATAGAAAAGATGCCAGGGTTCATTCTCTCTCTCTCTCTCTTCCTCTGCACAGAGAGGTTCAACCACATGAGGACAACAGAAGGTGCCATCTACAAACCAGCAAGAGAGATCTCAGCAGAAAGCAGCCCCATGGACATCTTGATCTTGGGGCTCCAGCCTCCGGAACCATAAGACAATAAATGTCTGTTGGTTAAGCTGCTCCATCTAGAGTGTTCTGTAGGGCTGCTCAAGCCATTGAATACCTTTGCGTGTAAAACCTTCTAATACCCAGATGTTTCTGTCCATCACCAGCCACATCCACACCTTCCTCAACTCTAGCACAGCCGGTCAATAATCAGTAACCTCCCAGGTTTTCTCTACAATAGCCGTCAGGAGAGCCTCACTGACCTGGTGAGAACTTTCGTTTTTTGTTTTGTAATTTGCAATTTTCTGGCCACTTACACTGGACCCCACTCAATCGCTCAGAAACAGAGTCAACACAAACTCCTTTAATCAATTCCATTTCCTCCTAAGGTTGTTTTCTTTTCCCCCTTTGGACCTATTTTACCAGCCTTTCGCCAAGACTTTCATCATGTTTCTTTTCTTCCTGGAACCCCCCCAGCTCGGCCGGGTCTCCGTTCTCTCTGGCCTGCCTCTCAGCTGTGAGTCTACAAACTGACCCTGCTTGGAAGTGACATCTAAGGACCGGGAAGGTATTTGGGAGTCAATCGGAGCACAAAAATGGGAGTTGGGTATGACTCGGTCCCAGCTTACTTGTTCTCCAGTAACAGCAACATGATGTTTCATGATGTTTCAGTCTTTCACAGAAAGACTGAGGTTCAACACACACCTTCCAGTTGTGTCTGGTGCTCAGTGATGTCTAAACACTTAGGCACCAAGTTTGGACTTCATGGTCTTAGGTGGCGAGGTCAACGGGATGGACTCCAGTGACAACTTTTTCCATGTTCTGTAAATTTAGATGGTGGTTACGGCTGTTGTTTTGTCTTGTACACCTTCTAGTCAGTGACTTGTGCCCCTTTCAAAAAATATGGGGAAGG
Organism: Artibeus jamaicensis; assembly: GCF_021234435.1. Classification (NCBI taxonomy): domain Eukaryota; kingdom Metazoa; phylum Chordata; class Mammalia; order Chiroptera; family Phyllostomidae; genus Artibeus; species Artibeus jamaicensis. The sequence goes on from NW_026521989.1 coordinate 2,701,658, forward strand.
CCCTGACTGGTGTAGCTCAGTGGGTTGAGTGTGGGCCTGTGAACCACATGATCGTGGTTCAATTCCCAGTCTGGGCACATGCCTGGGTTGTAGGCCAGGTCCCCAGTAAGGGGCACACAAGAGGCAACCACACATGGATGTTTCTCTCCCTTTCTCCTTCCTTTCTCCTCTCTCTAATATTAAACAAATAAAACCTTCAGAAAGTATGATGAAGTATTTGTGAATGTGGCCTTATGTGGAAATAGAGCTTTCGCAGATATAAATAAGCCAAGATGTGATCAGCAGGATAAATCATGACCAATCAGGACTGGTGTCCTATACGGACAGAAAAGTACCATGTGAAGGCACAAGCACATGAGGACACAGGCACAGGGGGACATCAAGTTACACTGAGGATTCCTGGCTACCACCAGAAGCTGGAAGATGCAAGGAATGACTGTACCCTACAGGCTTCAGAGAGACCATCGCTCCGCTGACACCCTGACCTTGTACTTCCAGCCACCAGACAATGCATTCCTGTCACTGTGAGCCAGGACACTATGGTCCTTTGTTAAAGCAGCCCCAGAAAACTCATACAACAGTGCACTCTTTCTCTGTTCCACTCACTCTTATCAAGTCATAGCAAAGTGTTTACCAAAAATTTCTTACATACCCACCCATTCGCTTATCGGTCCTTGGTGAATATCCGATATCAGTTCTTCCTTAGAGCCATGTGAGATGATATTCATGGTTCATTGATCTTAGGCAAAATAAGAATAATACGTATCTATTCAAGCAGCTATGTATGAATTTATCTAACCATACTTGTAAGGGTAATGTTACCAGTTGATCTTTCAAAAAGAAGATTGTTACTTCACTTAGACAGAATGTCTTTTTGCGCCTTTTGAACACTGAGTTTTTTCAATAGCACTTGTTATAACCTACAACAGGGGGGAGATTACTGATCAGTCAGTGAATGAAGAGCCATTCAATAAAGAATGAAGAGATCATTGGCCTTTCATGTGGAAAAAATATAAACCATATGAACACACATATGCACACACGCACAAGTTCCAGATGGATTAACGTTAAACTTCTGGAAGAAAAATGTAGAGAAAAATATCATTTTCTTTTTGGGAGCCCAGACGGATTCTTAGAAGAAGACACGAAAATTCAAACCATAGAAGAAAACTCCATGTGAACTAACTGAAAAATGAAGACCTTCTGTTGATCAAAAGCCTTATAAATGAAACGCAAAGGGAACACGAATCCTGGAGGAATAACTTTAACAAATTCTCTTGAGAAGGGATTCCAATGATACATGGAAGCTCAAGTTTATGTCAAAGACACAACTCATTAGAAAACTTGGTGAAAACTTGCCTCCGCGAGCGGGCATTTCACTCCAAAGGAATAGACACATGGCTTCCAAACAGTGGAAATCATGACCAGCTCCAACTGTTCAAGAAAAGGAAAGACTGCAACATGATAAGTATAATTTTCATGTGATGAGCAATACTTAAATGTTCTAAAAAGTCCACCCTGGGAGAGAAGGGGAGTCTACACAAGACTCCCAGACAACAATCTTGGGTCTGTAAGTGAATACGACCCCGTTGGAAAACCATTTGGCATCATCTGTCAGTTTTAACCACACAGCTCTCCCTCCAGAATCCTTCTCCTAGGTGAGCATTCCAGGGATAACCAGGCAGGTAAGCACCCAATACATATACCTGAGTGTTCATGCCGTTTTGAATGGTAATAGCCAACCCTGCCAGGAATCCAAATATGCATCAAGAGGGAAATGTAGAAATATATTGTGGTCCACTCTCTCCACAGGTATGTCACAGACAGAGAGAGAGAAAAATAATGAGAAAAGGCAGAATAATGATATAGAACATCTAAGTAAGGACAAAGACTGTCTAAAAAGCCGTTAAAAAGTATGACACCTTTTCCCCCTAAACCGAATCAAAGCATATATTTACTATTAATTATCTTTTATAGGATATTGGTCCAGTTGAGCAGCATATACAAGTATAGACACAAATACATATACACACCTGTATGGATTAGACTCATTTGCTTTTATGTTAATACGTTTTGAAAACAAGAAAATTCAGGGGAATAGTTGGTTGCAAATGGAAGTAAGGAAGGAGACAGAGAAAAAGTAGATAAATGCAATGTATCAGGGAGGATGTCATTCTCGGTTTGGGAAGTCGACGTTTTGCTGTTTGTTATATCATTAGGCTTCTCATATTTGGCATCAAACTGCAATAAATTATTACTTTACAAGAATGGAGAGCTCTTATTATCTTTGCAAGCTTTCATTGTGTTTTATCTACACAGCTGGTGAAATCCATTCATGTTTAAAAAATCCTGCCCGCACTAGACAGCATCTAGAACATTCTTGTGATTCGATTCTCAGGGTGGACGTTCATTGAATATTCCAGTAAGATAATGCACTTTATCAACAAGTTTTTTCTTAAATATTTTTGGCAAACATGCGTCGACATCAAAGTTACTTGCAGTTTCTTGCTCCACCTAGACAACATCAAGCCAAGAAAATAATGAACTCCACATGCAACATGCCTTTCCTCATTTAAAAAAAATATTGGGAAGGTTTTTCATATCTCCAGAGAGGCAGCGTCTCCCAATCTCTTCCAGAAATCCCTGCCAAAATGTCTTCAGTCTCTTCCCATTACACATCCTCAGGAAATCTCCACATGTGCGTGGGGAGCAGACTGACATTTGTTATAATATGGCCAGCAGTGTATCTGAGTTCTTAAAGGGTCTGGGAAGTGGTACAAGCCCGAGTCTCCAGGATAACTCCCGAAGTTCTAGTTCTTGACCTAATGAGGCTATCATGGCCTGGGACCTCTACTGATTCACTAAGACATATGTTGTATGCATTTCTAGTAGTTCTGTTTTACCTAAAAATAAAGTTTCCATTTTAGTTGATTTACCAACAAGAGTATTAAAAGTCGAATTTTGGTGTTTAAAAATTGTTCAGTGTTTACGTAGCAACAGAAATTGGGTTTTTTTACGAAATAATTTTTTATGCAACAACTGTTTTCAATCTGTTTAAAAATGAGGGTAACTGTAGATGTGTTCAGGAAACCAAGAGCAAAGATTTAAGGACCGACTCACCCTTGGCTTCTGAGTATGGAAGGTGGGTAGGCAGACGAGGCTACTCAGGTGTGCTTGAGAGGAAGTGGACTATAAATGAGCTTTGAGTGTTTGAAAAAGAAGAAAGGGGGAAACAAGGAATACTGACCAGGAAGCAGAGAGGGAAGAAATGAGTGAGTCACAAATGAGAACATGACTTTGGAATCAGAGATGCACGCTGACGAGTCCAGGGTGCCCAGGGTGCAGGAATGTTTGGCCTAGACCATGAAAGTCACGCATGGAGCATCAGGATCTAAGGGGATCCAAGAGGCTGGAGGTCAGGCAGTGATGGAGTTGTTTTGGAAGCTGATTCTGACAAGCAGTTCAGCTCACAGAACATCTCTACTGATGCACATGGTTGGCAGAAAAGCAAACTTCTACTTGATAGGAAGGTGTCAATCCAAGGAGAGGTTTTTTTTTTCCTTTCTTGAGTAATGATGTCCCGTGCATTATATTTGAACTAAAATAAATGTACCCTCTTTCTTTTTTCCCCGACAATTGAGCCATCCCTATCAGTTGTTGCAAAGGCAGCTTCCATACCATTCTGAATTCTCCGGTGAGTGAACAGGAGACTTTCAAATTTCTGGATAATCCCTTTGAAACGTTCCAAAAATGGCATATTGGTTGTCAGTCAATAGATGCATGAAAGAGTGATAACAGTTGATAGATATATAGATGGGTGGGTAAGTGAATGAGTGGGTGGGTAGATGAATGGATGGATACATAGGTCAAGAGATGAATAAACGAATGAATGAATGGATAAATAGATACATAGACGCTAGATACGTGGGTCTGTAGATATGTAGATAGATGAGATACGTGAGTAGGTGGGCAGAGAGATGAGTGATAGATTGATAGGTAAGAGGAGATAGATGAAGATGTACATACACACATGTGATACCTGTGTAGTTAGGAAAGAGCTTGGGCAATCACTGATTCACGGCATGGCTGGGCACCCTTTTCTTCTCCGCCCCCTCCTTGGTAAATAGGTACAGTTTGTGTTAGAGGGACAAGGGACACACAGAGCTGGGTGACCAGGAGATCACGCATAGTGAGGCTAAACTGTGCAATCAGGGGCACTTCTGTGTCACCGTTCATTGATGCAAAACTCCCTCCCTTCTTGCAGTGGGCACTTGGAACTGTTACCCTGCGTGCCAGTCCGTGGCAAGGTGCCCACCTTTCTCGATCATGCCAACATCAGGTAGGGTTCATCATCAGAGTCTCTGCCTGTAGTGGGAGTTCGGTTTGGTGGGGAAGGAGGCCGGGTTTTGGGAGTGAACAGAAAGGAACCCAGGACGGGCAAGGCATGGCCGTGAGCCAGGGTCCTGGCTGTGCAGTTTGCCAAAGGGAATCCCTGCTTCTCTGTGGGAGAGGACATCTGAGGCCATTTGGGGGACCAGGGGCCCCAAGGGGGAATGTTGGCGAGGACATGGGCACAGAGACTGTGGAAGACTGGTCAGCATCAATGCATCGGGGGAGCTGGACCAGAAGGATCTTTGTGCTGGGCAGAACAAATGGAAACAGTGTGATTTAGGGGGAGGGTCTGTGGCCAGAGAATTGTGGGCTGGCAGGTGACAGACCATGTGGGTGGTGATGGACTGAATGAGTCCATTTGTGGGGAGAACTTGAGGCCACGCCTCATCCAGCCTTCCACTGTGCTCCTAAAGACTGTGAAAGAAAAATAAGCCACGAGAGCTTCACCCACTGGCTTTCTGGATTTATTTTGCATGGATCGGACACGGTGTTTTTCATGGCACCTAAATGTGAAGGAGTTAACTGAATAGCAGTGGTTTCGGAAAGAATGATCGTGTGATGCTCTAGAGAGGAAATGAAAAACAGAACAAATCCTCTAAAAGAGAGAATATAGCACAAACCCTCCTGAATGATTCCATACGTGTGTGTTCACATGTGTGTGTGATTCTCCATGTGTGCACACGCATATGGTTTGAGAAATTAGCAGATGTTAGCAATCTGAAGGTCCCTTCCAATCATCTAGAAACATATTCTAGACCTACCAGCGGAATTTTGCATTGATTATCAAACCATCTAGGTAGACATCAATACGGATCAAGAAAAGGAAAAATAAAAAGCAGGAGTGTGGTATAGTCAGTGAACCAACTTCTTTGTGTCTGACAGCTAAGGGACCACGTGTGATCATTACAGCTGCTTAATTTTATCAAAAACCCCTTCCTACCAGGACAGCAGGAGCAAACAGCTCCTTATTGCTCTTGGCGACCACAGTGAAGCACATTTTTTTTATTGTTGCTGTTCAGTTACAGTTGTCCCGCCTTTTTCCTCGTTGTTCTCCCCTACCCTGTGCTCCCCACCCCCACAGTCAAGCCCCCCTCTCTGTGCCCACGAGTCCTCTCTTTGTCTTCCTTTGCTTTCCCCTTCATCTTCTTCCCCCCATTACCCTCCTCCGCACTTCCCTCTGCTCACGGTCCCTTTGTTCTGTATTGCCAAGTCTCTGCTTCTATTTTGCTTATTTGTTCATTTCTATGGATTAGTTCTAAACTCCCTGGGACCAGATACCTCCATGAACTCTCCTCAACTATAAGACACGATCTACCCATTTCACTCAGGAGCCAGTTACTTACAAAACATCTCCCAGGTTCAGGGCAAGAGGTAAAAGACGATGGTGAACTGAGTCTCCAGGTTCCTCCGAGACTCACTCCCCTGAGGGAGCAGACGGACCAGCTGCTAATTTGGGGGCCATGTGGCCAGCACTTCCGGAATCAGCCCCCATTGTAAACACTCTCATTTTACCCATATGAAGAAAGAAAAGGGAAGAAGGGAAATTGCTCATGGATGAGAATGGGTTATTTAAACAGAAGGAATGCACAAAATACTAATTTGAAAAGAGACATCCAACCCCATGTGCCTTGAAGCATTTTCTGCATTAACCAAGATGTGGAATCAACCTCAGTACCCATCAGTAGGTGAGTGAGTAAAGAAGCTATGTACATCTATACAAGGCAGCATACTCAGCCATTAAAAAAAAAGAATAAAATCTTATCATTTGCAACAACATGGATAGACCCAGAGGGTAGTATGCTCAGTGAAGTAAGTCAGACAGAGAAAGACAAATCGCTTATTATTTCACTTATTTGCGGAATCTAAAAAACCAAATAAACAAATAAACAAACGAGGAACAGACTCTTAGACACAGAGCACAGGCCGATGGTTGCCAGAGGGAAAAGGGGATGTGAGGGGGGTAGGTGAAAAAATATGGAGGGATTAAGAAGCACAGATTGGGGTCTGGCTGGTGTAGCTCAGTGGATTGAGTGCAGGCCTGTGAACCCAAGAGTCGCAGGTTCGATACCTGGGTTGTGGGTCCCCATTTGGGGGCACATGAGAGGCAACCACACACTGATGTTTCTCTCCCTTTCTCCTTGCCTTCCCCTCTCTGTAAAAGCAAGTAAATAAAATCTTAAAAATATAATAAAGTAATATTTTAAAAAGAAGAACAAACTGGAAGTTACGGAATAGTCATGGGAATAGAGTCAATAATTTGGCGATGACTATGTATGGGACCAGCTGGGTGCTGGACATATCGGAGGATCACTTTGTAAAGTATAGATTGTCTAACCACTTTTCTCTTCACCTAAAACTGGTACAAAATAATACTGAATTATGGCAACTGTCATTGAAAAACAAAAATGAAAAACCCACAAAAATGTAACAACAAAAATAAATTTTACCCACATCACTTTTCTGAAAGTAAAAGGGTCGAGACCCATAGTTGTTGAACCCCAACTCTGCCGCAAAGCTCAGGAAGCAGATAGAATGGTCCACCCACCATAGGACAAGGGGCAGGTGTCAACGGGATAACTCAGGGGGGGAGAGAAACAGTGAGATTCAGGACACGGCCTCCAATACGAGTTTTCTTCACTTCGCTACCCTCCCTGGGCCTCCTCCTTCCTGCCTTTCCAACATCTGGGCTGAGTTGGGTTGGGGAAAATGTGGCCACCATATTGCCGGAAAAGGCGTCAAGGACGAATTGTACTAACCCCAAAGGCGGGTGAGTCACTCCACAGGTTTTTTTTTCCCCTCTTGGGTTTAAAGGCTCCACACTTTCATTTCTGATCAAACACTCATTTTTTTTCCAGTGATAAGACAAGTCTAACACTTAGCTGTCCTGGTTGTCTAAACTCAACATTTTTGTAATTCAAAAGGAAGCATTATGAAGGAATATTTAGAGGAGAAATGGAAAGCCTCAGTTATAGCATGGTTATTTTTCCCTTAAAGGAACAGAGAAACATAAGCCAGCAGCCAACCAACCAAACCATCCCCACGGAGATGCTGGGCCTTGGCCACACCACAGCCATATACCAGATACCACATGTGTCTCATGGGACAACCTGAGCAGATGATGTCAAAGTCACAGCTTTGATTCCAACACATTCACAAAGTACAATTGCTCAAAATGAGGAACGGACGTTGGGAGGGAAAATCAGCAGCAACCCATCTCGGTGCCCATGGAAACACCAGTACTTCACAGTCTGTCATTTTCCCATCCATTTGGTGATTTATACTGAGACTCAGCTCAGAATAAACAGCCAAATGTGTGATATAGACTTAAATATAACAATACAGTCCCTTCAAGGATGAGTATGTGCCATACGGGGAAGGGAGCTGTTCATTTTCATTTCAGGAGAGGAGATAATATACATATATGTGTATACGAATGTGGTCCATGGGAAATTCAGACTTTAAGAACTAGTGAGAATATATCCTAAGAATCCTGAGGTACCAATGTGAAAAATATATGTCCATAACAACATTGTTTACAGTAGCCAAGATCTTGAAACAGCCCAAGTGCCCATCAGTACATGAGTGGATATAAAAGCTGTGGTACATTTACACAGTGGAATATTACATGACCATGAAAAAGGAACTCTTACCTTTTGCAATGGCACAGATGGACCCAGCGAGTATTAAGCTAAGAGAGAGAAAACCCGGTTAGAGAAGGACAAATACCATGTGATTTCATTTATATGTAAAACCTAAAGAGAATAAAGTATGGACAAAACAGAGGCAGAGGCATGGGCAGATGGACAAACTGACAGATGTTAGAGGGGAGGGAAGGGGGACTGGGTGAAAGAAGAGCAAGGGACCAAAGAGCACACACGCCCGACCGGAGAACACAGACCACAGTGTGGTGATGGACACAGGGAAGGGGGAACTGGGTGGAAGCGGACAAAGAGGGGGAATGAGGACATCTGTAATCATATGAAAAATAAAAATAAAGTTAAAAAAGAACCAGTGTACAAAAGCTTTTTCTACTCTTCAGACAGGAAAAACAACTAAGTTTCAAGACAGGACGTGAGTGAGGTGAGGTGCCAAGACACAGCTAGTAATTGGTAGACTCTCCTAAACTCTCAGCAATAACATCTGATACTCATCTTACCCTTAGTTTTACAGCAAAGATGTCAGGTAACCGATGAACTGGAACCCACCTAACTCATGTAGCCTCTAGTGAATTTGGACACGTTATAAAACACACAAACAGCCTCAAAGAATGGAAATCTTAGAACGCAGGTTGCGTTTCTAGGGTCTGTTTCCAACAGGTACCAGGGTACTCACTGATGAAGAGTGAAATAAAGATTTCAGTACGTATCTAGTAAGGTTACAAATGGTAGACAGAGTAACTGTCCTGCCAGCAACGGATTTCAATTTTACCTCCAATTCCTATTTTATTACCACAATTACAAAATGGCGGCATAATTTCATCTGGAACAGCGAAGCCCGAACAAAGATGGCATTACTTTGAGCGCTTTTGATCTTGTGAAATATTATTCATGTATTATGACGTAGGGAGAGACGTTTCCCACTCTCCAAGTGAATTTTTATTTTGAAGTGAAAAAAAGATCTTTTCTTTCAAACTTTCAAAAGGGTGATTTTCTTCCATTCTTAGCCAAAGGTAACACCGCTAGGACTTGTGGGATTCTCCTTGGCCGATAGGAAGTGTGAGCAAGAAGAAGTTACTTTATTATAAGGTCACTGGGCATTGTTAGAAGAGCAGTGTTGTCCAGAAAGGAGGTTTGGATGGGGGAATCTTGCTCCCTGCACCCAAGGCTGAGTTCACAGCTAGACTGGCTCCCCAAACTTCCATTCTGACAGAAGATGCCAACTGCCAGAGAAACCAAACCGACCACAGGATCCAGAAACTGTAAAAATTAAACTCGCAGGAGCAAGAACGCTAACGTTCCCTCTATGACATGGGGACCACAACTATTTCAAGCTAATGGGAACTGGAATTGTCATGATACTGGGTGCGTGCTTGCTTGAAATGAGCCAACACAGGCATTCCGACAGAGGTTCCGGCAGGTTCCAGCAAGTTATGCAAGAAGAAAGATTGAAATAGGTCAGAGGATTTCTAAAGATAGAAGAGAGGGAAAATGTTGACGCCTGATTCTTCAGACTCAGCCACACGCCTCCTTGGAAATTCTTGTGTGTTCTGGTGTTAGAAGCTCTTGAGTCAAATGATTGTAAATGAGGACACTTTGTAGGGTGCAGGTACTATGCTAATCCAGCAAACTCTTACTAAGCTCAGGGGTCCCAACTTTCATCCAATGTCCACTTCTATTTTGTCAGCACTGCTCCGAGCTGCGGGGGGTCCCACCTTGCACTTAAGTGTTGGCAACAGAGTTTTATGGAAAGACATGAAGTTAAGTCTTCCAGGAAAAGTTCCTTTTCACAGGAAAAGAGAACAGATGAGAAGACCACCTTGCTGCCATGGCTGGCCATCCTCAGGGACATCTGGTCGACCTCTCGAGACCATGCGGGAGTGAGCAGGGAGACAAAACCAACTGCAAGGGAAAGGCAGAACCTGAGCCGTCCATGCCTAGAACTTCCAATCTGTTACAATAACATTTCTCCTGATTTTGCGTCCTCCTAGGCTGATTTTGTGTTAGTTTGGGCTAAAATCGATGGAGGGACGACAACTCATCCTAATCACAGTCCTTATTTGTGTCGACCTTTTACGGAAGGGATTCGGGCATGTCCGGGGTGAACGTGGCAACAACCATACTGACGGTGAAGACCGCGGTTTTGAATTCATCTCTGGAATCCTTGTTCCATCTGTGGCATTTAGAGCAGGGAGCGTGCAGATGCGTGGCTTCTGTGCAATGGGATGGCAAGTAAAAAGTCAAGGTCTAAATTCAGCGGATGGCAGAGGTGTGCCTGTTGCAACGTGAGGAAAGAGAAGCTACGCCTTGGTGTATCTCTGGAGTGAAAATGAGGAAATCTGTCAAGAAAGGTGAAGGGGGGGTGATGCTAAGTGACATAAGCCAGTCAGAGAGAGACAAGCACCATACGATCTCACTTATGATGCGTTTGATCCAATGAACAAAACAAGCAAAGAAAACAGAAATAGACTCATAGACGCAGAGGACAGAGTGGCTGCTGTCAGAGGGGCCGTGAGAAAAACGTAAAGTGATTAAATAACAATAACAACCAAAACTCATAGACCCAGACAACAGTGTGGTGATTACCAGAGGGAAAGATGTAATTGAGGGTAAAGGGGAAAAATGGTGATGGAAGGAGCCTTGACTTTGGGTGGTGAACACACAATACCACAGACAGATGATGTGTCCTAGAACACACACCTGAAACTGAATTTTATGAACCAATGTCCCTCCAACAAATAATATTGAAAAAATGTTAAAGACAAGAACATGTATAAGTGCTAATGAGAGAACGCAAGAATACCGTTGTGGATTTGGAAATAATTTGTCATCGATGATTATTTTGAGGACGTCCTTCTCGTTAAAGAGTGAAAAAAGGAGAAATCTACTGGTGGACCATACGGACAGTCCAGGGGAGTAGATAATGAAACCGGGGAGTGAAGAAAGCAGAGTGTGTAGAGACATAGTCATAATGTGTGGTCTCCCAAAAGACCAGAGATGGTTCTGACGGTGGCGACATCCATCCATTGGGCTCCATGTGAAATCTGGGGAGAGTTCAGTCTGCACCCCAAATCCGTTGGTGTGGCACCCTAATCTAGGAGAGGGACTGACCCACGGTTCGTAGAACGCCAGTAGATGCAGTGGGAAGTTAGGTGTTATTTTGGGCGAGACGGAACTATGAGCCTGCCCCACGGGTAAACTCAAGACTGGCCAGGGGCAGACAGCAACGTTAAACATTTGTGCTGCTTACTTGCTCATCAGAAAATAATAAGATGCGAAAAATTTAAGAAATGGGAATGTGTCAGAATAAAATTTCAGTGGCCCCTGATTGCCTCAGTCAGAGATACCAAATGTTACTGGTAATGTCTTTTTTGTTTGTCCTATATCTGTGTCCTTTAAATACCGTACACTAAACGGAAATCAATTTCATTTCATGTCAAGAAAAATGCCTGACCTGAATATAACAAATACATAAAATGAGACTTTATTTCATAAACAATGATGCTAAGATGAACGTTTAAAAATCTAAAAACACTGAATTTTTAAAAAACTGTATAAACTTAGCTTGCTTCTTAATAGAAAAAATATAGTTATTTCTTTGGCAAAACAATTATAAGATTAGTTTCATAGCTATGTAAACAAGCAAACAATCGCTACATTAAAATTTAAAAGAAGCACATTATTATTTTTTACCATTATAATCCCTATTTTATTTTATTTTAATTGTCTTTATTGAGGTGCTCCCATTTTCAGCATGCTTCTTTTAAAAAGTTTTTATGCCTAGTCAAGTAGGAAGTCTGTTTAAATGGAAAACTACTCCCAACAGGAGGAAATTATCTCCAGTGAAACTTGCTATGAATTCAAAGAGATTTTCATGGTTTCACAGTGGGTCTTGGTTTCCCCAGGGAACTGCCTGAGCAAAGATGAATTGTCCTTGTTTTTCTAAGAGGTACTCTTTCTTCCATTCCGTTAATGATTTTTTAAAAAAGTTCTTCCACATTTTCGTTTGCTTCCTATTAAGACCTCAACTGGAATAGCAAGGAGTTGCCCCCCCCTGCCCTCACCTCAAAGATCAAATTTCTTTTGTTGGGGAAACTTAGACATTTGTCTCCTCCATAAGAACTCTCGAATCCAACTCACCTTGAACTCTATTCTTTCTTTCTGAGAACACGGTTCTGGGAACTTTGCATTCCACATGCTTCCTTCTGGGTCAGGAAAACATCAGCTCTTTGTGTTTTAATTTTTGTTTTGTTTCCCGAAAGGAGGTTTAGATGATAAACTTTCTGATGTCTTTTTTTTTTTTTTTTGCCTATCAAATCCCTTGCTTCCCCATCCCACGGATTCACAAATTAATCTGGATTAGGAATTCTCAGATCCAGAAACAAAACAAAACTAAGGAAAACAAGCAAAACAAATCAGTTCTCACAGACGGTTGAGGGCTTGGCTCTATTATCCATGAATATCCAATGCGAATGGGAAGTTTCAGCTGAGGCAACTTGATTTTCTCTTTATCTCTGGAAGATATGGGTCCTTCCTGGTGCCTTTTGCTGTATAAAAAGCCCCTGAAAAGTCAGGGATCTCCACCAACGATCACTGTTGAGCTCACAGTTTTGCGGGTGTGTGTCATTTGGACGGGATGCAGCTGGGCAGCTAGGTGACTGTGCTTATGTTGATGACCTTCTTTGCCACCAAAAACAGAGGTGAGAAAGGAAGCCACAGGACTCTTCCAACAAGACCTCGAAAATCAGCATGGCCTCGTTTTCCTGACACTTCACACCCACAGCAAGTCACAAGGCAGCCCACATTCAACCGTGGGGAAAAAGCCCTTCCTGATGGGAAAAACATGGCCTTGGGGAGCGGGGATTATAAATTCATGAAAAATGCGTTAATGGTATAACTTGTTTTACGGAATGATCTGCAGCTTGGAGAACAAATATTGGCTTTCAAGGAAAGAAAGGCATTTTTCACTAGCAGGGGAAAAAGTGTACTCCAAAGACATTACGCATCCACAAGAAGCTTTCATAAATATGTCAACGTTTACTTTTTTCTGCCGCCTTAGTGGAATCTTGATTATGCTTTGCGTACATGTTAACTCCATTATGATTTAAGGTCCGAAAGGTGAAGGAGTGAGCTCATTTTCTAGGGATTGGAAGGACTTCTGAGACATTTGATTGACTTGTGCCTAAGGGTAGAAGCTCAGGAAATATACCACAGAGTCTCCTGGATTGTGGACCATTGATAAAAAATTCAGGGCTGGAGAGAGACCACCAATTTCAATGAGCCGTGAGGGCTCGGGCTGTTATGTTGCGGAGAAAGTGACATGGACATTTAGGATGCTGCTGTTCAATCTAAGAAGTCGTTGCTTTTTATTTTTTTACTTTAAATAATTTTTTATATTTAAATTATAGTCGACATAGAATATTATATTCATTCCCGGTGCACAGCACACTAGGGAGACATCTATATGTCTTATGAGCTAATGCTCTCTGGTATGTTTACTATCCGCCTGGCACCATGCATCGTGATTACAGTATCGTTAACTATATCACCTGTGCTGTATGTTAATTCGAGGTGAATTTATATTTCCTTATCCCTTCGCCCAAACCCTCTCCCATCTGCAGCTGTCAGTCTGTTCTTGGTGTCTAGGAGTCTGCCCTCATTCTGCTTATTTGTGCGTTTTGTTTTCCAGACCCATTTTGTCGGCTGGCCCTCCTGCTCTCCCAGCCTCTGTTTGTATTCTCACGGCATCACTTTTCTATCGCTTTCTGTTTGGTCTGTGCGTGACGTGCTACACAAAACACCCGACTGGTCGGACCGTCTTCCCTTCCTCGTGCACCTGGGAGAATCGCGTCCAGCAGGACTGAGGTCCCTTCTTCTCTGAGACTTGGCTTATCCCCATTGAACCCTGAAGATCCCACTCAATGGCATCTCTTCCTTGAGGCCTGTTTGACTTCCGACATCTCCACTATCCTGTCTGGATCTCTCACTTCGAATGTGTGAATGTTTTTCCATCTCGTCTCCTCAAGTCATTGCCAAGAACCCCGAGGACATCCCCCCCGCTCTGTGCCTTACTCAACAGAATTTCAAAGCCAGCGGTCGCTGGACTAACCTTATACACCAGGAATCAGCCAACTTGCAGGGCCAACGAGTAAATATTTTTAGCTTTGTGGGCCATTGGGTCTGCGGAAAATACCCGCCTCTGCCATTTGATCGACAAAGCGACTGCAGAATTAGCACGGCTGCGTGCCAATAAAACAGGGTGTCGCTAAATGTTATGCTTTCTTTGAAACATGGGAAGTATTTTAAAATAGAAAAAACCCTTCTTAGCTCATGGGCCATACCAAAACAGGCAGAGAGACGGATTTCACCCACAGGACATTAACTTACCAACTGCTGTAATACACTGAGAAAGATTTAAACATTTACGAAGTCACGCAAAATGTCAGAAAATGAATAACACCCACTACACTGAGGTATTCCTTCAAACCACACCATCATTTTAAAGGACATATTTTATTCTGCTTCTTATTTCCTTAGCTAGTAATAAAGGGCACTTGTATTTGTGGCTGACGGAACCCATTCCAAATCAATGTCAGCCCCTTAGACGTGTTTTACATTTATTTTTACTTATAATTGACATACGAGTTTACAGTACTTTTAGGGGCGTAACATAGCAATTCGACATTTGTATATACCTTTTAAAGGGAGAGCCTTGAAAACTAAGATTCTTCTTTGAACTTACTAATGAAAATTCTTTCATGCATTTTCCCATGAAACTTTGCATCCCTGAGTTTAACAATTCTTTTCTTTCTCAGCTTGAAGAACAAATAATGTTGTAGAAAACCTAACTCAGTGTCTATACACACATCTATTCCTTTATTGTTGCTGGGATATTAAACAATTTTGGGATATTAAATTAAACAATTTTTAATATTGTTTCCTAATTTTTATTGCATGGATTGGCGTGGCCTTGGTTAATAAAATTAAATAGGTTTCAGGTATACAGTTATATAATACATCACCTGTATATTGTATTGTGTGTTCACCACTCCAAGTAAATCAAGGGGGATGATGCATGAAAAAGTTGAAGTTGCTAAGAGCAGGGAAAAAAATCCCACAAATCTATTCTTGGGAAGCCATAGTATTTGCTCACTCTGTCTGATATTGCAGGGATTACAGAAAAGGCAACAAATTTATCACCTGGAAATTCAGCTGTAAAGATGCCCAAAAGCACATTTTCATGCTTCGCAGCCTTTTTAAAAAAAAGATTTTATTCATTTATCTTTAGAGGGGAAGAGAAGGAGAGAGGGAGAGAAACATCCATGTGTGGTTGCCTCTCATGCGCCCCCTGCTGGGAACTGGCCTGCAACCCAGGCATGTGCCCTGACTGGGAATCGAACAGAGATCCTTTGGTTCACAGGCCCGCGCTCAATCCACTGAGCTACACCAGCCAGGGCCGTTGTAGCCTTTTAACACACGTGCAGAATCCCACAAAAGACCCTTGTCCCCAAGAAAACTCAGAAGCCCAGTTAAAAATAGAAAAGACACATCTCTATTAGAAATGTCTCCCCCACCGGCATGGGAGCCAAAAGTGGATCCTTATTTTCAGTCTCCTCATGGAGTTCTGAACGCGTGGAAATGGATGCATCTGAACCGTGTCCAGAGCTCCAAGACTGTTTTTATTCCAGGGCTTGGGATCTGCCTGGCTTCACCCGGGCGAGTCCCTCCAGGGCAGATCAGCTGCAGCCTCCTGGGTTCCACGTCTGAGGTAAAACAAATTGTGTTTACAGAGCACACGCGCCTGCCAGATCGCTGTGGACTCTCTGAAAACGGTATCCTTCGGCCACAAATACACCCCCCTCACCACACACTTCTGAAATATTTGCCTTGGTGCTAGAAGATGGTGGTACTAACGGGCGTGTGGGCATGTTCCTCAGGGCTGCAAATTGAAGACGGGTTTATTGTGCCAACGTGTAGCTCCTGTAGCCCTGTGGGCATAGCCGTTCCTGAAATGAGCTTTTCCTTGAAATCCGTGGTGGGTGTCAATGCCTCTGGCCCATGGCGGTGGGGGTGCCCCGCCCCCGAGCCGTGTAGCCCACTGGCTTTCATCAGTCCGCCCTCCTGGGTTAGATATGACGTCAGTCCTGCCCACGAGCTCACCCGACCGCATCTTGCATCTGCAGACCCTCTCTAGGTTTCTACAGACCTCGGTCTGTCGGTCGTGTTTTTCTTGGAAAGCCAGAACCGAAGCCATACCTTCTAGCCCACGTCCAATTTCATGAAACCCAGAGTGAGAAAACAGGCCTACGGTTGGAGGCCTCCGAAGGCTTTGCCTGCGGTCGAGAAAAGCCGTCTGTTCTCAAACGCCCCGACTGTGGGAAACGATTTGCATCCAATCTTGGGAAAGCGTTCTAGCATTTCATGATCTGTCTCTAAAGTCACAGTCAGGGTAGGTTGCACATCTATGAGCAAGTAAATGTGGTCGACGATACAAAAAAAATCAACAATGTGTGTAGGGTGTTCCCAGGGTGGGAAGTCAGAACTCTCCTTGTCGTTGACCCGGGTAACTGGGCGGAGATCTTGCTGCCTCACCCACCCGGCCATGAAAAATAAATTAGAGCCACCCGGTGGGGTTTTGTGTTGGGTTTTTTCGTCCAGATTTAAATGCACACAGATGTGTGCCTGGGAGTAAGCAGAGAGGATCAGGCACCAGGAAGACACAGGATCCTTGGGCGGCAGAGGCTAGTTGGGCGGCACCCTGGACTTCAAGGTTGCTGGCAGGAGGTTGAAATTCCAGGAATCCTCCCAGGCTATTCTTAGCATCGGAGGCAGCTCCAGAGCGCGCGGGCGTGGGGGGGGCTTCCTCTTGCTTCCTCCCGCTCTCGCTCTCCCCCTGGCCGACTCAGTCACCCCAGGACCCCAGCAAAAAAAAAAAAAAGACAGTCCTGTCAGACGGGACATTCTATGGGCTTAGAGGTCATCTCCCTGGAGCTGAGATCAGAGGTCAGGCTAGTTTTTTTGCTTCCCCGGAAGGAATCATGGCCAATGTTAGTTTGTTTGCTTTAGGGGAATAGGCTTCTGGCCCCCTCCAGCACAGGTGTGTGTGTGTGTGTGTGTGTGTGTGTGTGTGTGTGTGCGCCCTGGACATCGAATTCATGGGTGCCCCTTGGAGCTGGATGCCTTTCTTTCTTCTTACCCCTTCGCCCTGCCCTGGGAGCCACCGCTGGTAAAAAAAAATCATATATATATATATATATATATATATATATATATATATATATATATATATATGTGTGTGTGTGTGTGTGTGTGTGTGTGTGTACATATATATACACCCATATATGATAGCTAGTTCTAGTCATACTTGGTTTATACATGAAAATTACATGTGTGTACACATGTATACACATGTGTATGTGTGTCTATATACCTGGTAAAAATATACGCTATTTTAAAACATAACATCATGCATGTAAAAATTTTATATGTATGTGTATTTGTACGTCTATCTTTGTGTGCATCGTTGGTTAAAATGATGTCTGTGGATATAAGCATATATTAAATTTTGGGTTTGTTTTTAAAGATTGTATTTATTTATTTATTTTTAGACAGAGGGAAAGGGAAGGAGAAAAAGGAGAGAAACATCCATATGTAGTTGCCACTTGAGCGCCCCCTACTGGGGGGCCTGGTCCACAACCCAGGCACGTGCCCTGACTGGGAATTGAACCACTGACCCCTTGATTTGCAGGCCAGCGCTCAGTCCACTCAGCCACACCAGCCAGGGCACTATATTAAATTTTATGCATATGAAATTTGTACATAAAAAATGATATATGGCCCTGGCTGGTGTAGTTCAGTGGATTGAGCACAGGCCTGCAAACCACACAATCGGGGTTCGATTCCCAGTCAGGGCACATGCCTGGGTTGCAGGCCAGTTCCCAGCAGGGGATGCACGAGAGGCAACCATGCATTGATGTTTCTCTCCCTCTCTCTTTCCCTTCCCCTCTAAAGATAAATAAATAAAATCTTTTAAAAAATGATATATGTATGTACATAAAGATGTCCTTGTATATTATATAAAAGTTTAAAATTATATATGGAAATATATGCACACATGTATATTTGAATACAATTAATAGACCGTGGTTTATGTATTATATGCATACCAAATATATAATATATAATAATAGTATATGTAATACATTCATATAAAATATAAAACATTCCTATAGACATGTGTGGAGGTACACATTCATAAACATGCGTATTGTGTGTGCCACATGTGTGTACATACATGTATAACTCACCTATCTAAAATTAGGCGTGTATGATATATGTTTATACTCATGTGCACCTGATGTACATAGACACATAATTTTTTAACCAAACACGGTACCCAAAGCAGGGCTCACGTGAGGCAATCTGCCACACCCACTTTAGACATAAAATTTCATTGCCTTCCAAAACAATTTACTCGTTGAAATGCACAATCTTTTCAGGCAATATTATAACGAATAGAAATGGAAGCCAAACTGAGATCTCTGGCCAACCAACTATCCACCTTTTTAGTGAGGACGCCGTCCCTTGCTGTGAAAGAGGCGATTTTTACATGAAAACAAAAGGTCAGCAAATCCACATGGATGTGCAGGAAGTTGTAGGATACAACGCCATTCGGCACAAGGAAGCTAAAATTGGATTAACAAGCCTAGTGCTGAATTAGATTTTAACCGGGGCCAACTCGAAGGAACCTCGGCAGCTGGTATCGACGTAACCACATGAATCGCCATTTTAGTGTCTATTCCTGGTCAATGATAATAAAAATGAACCCCTTTGAAATGGAGCCAGAGCCGCCGGCCCCGAGGAGCTGTCTCCCATGTTGGATGCCTCCAACCTGCAAATGTTAACACAGGACAAACGCATCTCTGCAAGAGGCTGGAAGCCACCTCGTGTCCCAAAGACCTGTGTGCAGAGGTGACAGGAAAGCAGATGGAGTGACAGCAGGACAGAGGAGCACAGGTTACTTAGAATCAGCATCGCGACATCAGGTCATCTGCACCCACAGCCGTGCCTTCCCGCTGTGGGCGACTGTGGAGTCGGCAGCAGCTTGCACCGACTCGAGACTAGAAACATCCTCCTCGTGTTTCACAAACGACTCCAGAGAGACATCCATCACCGCTGCATTCCTGACCAGCTCCTGGAAGCATCATTTCACTGGAAAACCATGGGAAAGGTGGAACCAAGTGGGCTGCCCTTGGAAACCCTTAGCAGAACCGCTGGCCTCACTCACCAGGCACTGGGGTCCACTTTTGCTCGGGGCATCTCCGGTGGAGCTATAGCCCACAAACCAATGCTGTGCATTTCGAGTTTGTTCCCAAAGCTGTGACGGGTAACGTGAGGTTTGGTTGGGAGTTTAGGCTGGGCCTGATCACTGCTTGTGACGACAACTCAACACAGAGACACTGCTCGTGAAGGATGAGGAGAGAGGATGAGTTCAGCCATGTTCAGGTGCCAGCTGGTACCCGTGTAGGACCCCAAGGAGACCGTCCTTCCCCCATCAGCCTCTCCCTGCCTTGACAATGTTCATGGGGACCCAGCCAGCAAGGGGGAGAGAAGGAAGTCACCCCAGGCAGAAGAGGGTGAGTCCTGGTGACAGGTGACCTAGATTTGGGGACGCCCTCCCCCCCCAACATTTCCCACAGCCACCTGAGCATCATCACCTCATCGTGGGACAACTGCAGCCTACCTGTGCCCAGGTAGCAAGCCTCATTGCAGAACATGCTCAGCGGCATCGGAAACACACTCTTCTTCCTTGATAGAAGTAACAATTTCTTGGTGACTGTAAGACAACAATGACCTCGAATTTGAAGACTAATTCCCCAGAAGAACCTTTAAGAGACCATTGTAATGGTATTTATTGTCTGTGAATTTATTTCACAGGAAATTCTTTCAGACTACCAAGGTTTTTTTTGGTCGGTAAGTCACAACATCCATGGAGATCTATCTGCCAAAGAGAACTCTCTGGGAGAATATGTATTTACTGATTTGTGGTTTTCCTATTTAATAAACTACGGGAAACGCAACCCTTTCTCCCCTAACCACAGCCTAATACACTCTAAACAATCATGTGGAATTATATACACCACGTTTTAAAAGATCCCATTAACCCCTCTTTGTTTTCTGCTCAAATCAACTAAAAGCCCATATTTATACAAGTGCAATCCATCGCTCATGGCGTCTTCAGTACATTGACTGCATCATGGGATGAAGGAGTGATTCTTGGGCAATTTTTAAAAACGGATCATGGTTCATCTTTGGGTCTCACGCCATTTTGCTGACGTGGTTCAGTCCCTCACTGCCTTGTCTGCCTGGATATGGGAAGCAATGGCCATGACACTCAACTCGGTATTATGGACAACGAGGCAGTCCAGGAAAAGCTGACCAGGAAGACAACGGTGTCCACCCCCTGGGAAGACACGAAGGTGCCCCGTTGAGCTGCAAGATGGACTGTCTTCCAGTTTTGAAACCAAATCCAGGCTTACTTTCAACAAAGTAAACAGACTCTTGTTTGGCAGGGGTGGGGGGGGAACGCTTAAGTTTGTAAGGAAAACTAAAACACGTTTCTTGCCGGTTTTATTCCTTTGCTCTGAAATGCTCCCTTGACTCATCATCCATCACCAAGGAAATCCCCAGAAATGGTGGATCAGGTGAGAAAGATCATTCAGAGCTTCCAGGGCAAACACGGGGTTTGGGCATGTGAGCAGCTGCATGGAAATGGATCATCCTTGGGAATCCATTTCCCATCGCATGAGTGTCCACACACACACGTGTACCCACTGCAGAGCTAGCTACCCTTTCGTCCCCACTCCCTTCCTCGTGACACAGAAGGGAGGCGTTGGGAATCTTATTTGGAAACGAAATGAAAGGCAGCTCTCCGGGGCGAGGTACATGAACATCTGGATTCAATTGGCCCTCATGTATGTTTTTCTGTTCACTTTCTTTTCCCTTTTTTTTTTTTCCATTGCACGACCTAGACCTCTGTAAGAAAGAGTCATTGGGGAGGTTGATTGTGCCTCATTGACCTGTATATACATGTTTAATTTTGATTTAGAATTGATGCAAACCTTGAAGGTAAGCCTGGGGCCTAAGAACTGACCTGTAGGGCACATTCCCAGGGGTGGGGGGGAAGGGAAGTAGACTCAAACAGCAACAAATAATCCTATGAATATAGACTAGAAAGAAAAACAGTAAGATTGATCGAATGTTGCCTGTAACTGTCATTTTAGGTTGGCTCTTTCTTCTTTCCTTTTTTCTCTCTGTTTCCCATGGGGCAACAGCTATCAAATTTTGACCACAAAAGCCATTTCTAAGAGTCTTCTTGTCGTCCGGTGGCTTAGTACCAAATATTTCCAGCTCTGTGGCTCTAGGCACAGAGTATGAAGCTCTTGGGGCTGGGGGGAATGTTGACCGTAATTCTGGGTTATTTCTGGAACCCCAGAGGATGGGGCATTGAAGTGCGGGCTTGAAAGACGGCTGGACACTTTTCCCTCCACCCCACCAAGGTGCCCACCAACGATGAAGATGGGGACACCGTATCAGGCGGACCAAGTGATGCCGAGTGAACAGAACACTTGCTGATGACATCATTGACATTTGGGCATATTTACCACCTAACACAGTCAGGTAGACACACCTAGTTAGGAGGCAGGTGTTGCCTTGTT
The DNA here is from genome assembly GCF_021234435.1 of Artibeus jamaicensis. NCBI lineage: Eukaryota > Metazoa > Chordata > Mammalia > Chiroptera > Phyllostomidae > Artibeus > Artibeus jamaicensis. The sequence continues at coordinate 2,723,424 of NW_026521989.1, forward strand.
GACCTGGGAAGAGACTGAGCCTCAACGAGCTGGAATGACTGACCCTTGAGTGGTAGAGAGAGAAATGGATCCTGATGTTTGCCGACACAACGTTCCCATGTTGAACGGAATGTCATCTTCTAGTCCAAACCACTGGGGTTACAGACACTTTGGACCACAAGAAGAATAGTCCTTACCCATTTCTACACACCTGCCCCTCGAGTTTGGGAACTGTGATCTTCCATTAGCATGGAGCTATCCAGAAAGTCTCGATCACAAATGGAACGCAAGTTGAAATTTTAAATTTAAACCCCCTGGCTTTTGTTGGAACCCAAGGATGGTGGTCTCCCAAACCTTGCTGAAAACACAGCGTCCAACAAGGAGGTGAGGAACAGGGACAGGTGATCAGGGAGGGAAGTGACAGGTGGAGGCAGAGAAACCCTGACAACGAGATTGGAAGTCGAACAGAAGGAAGGGAGGAGAGGGACAGGAAAAAACAGACGAGCACACGGCCATGTCCATCCTGGCAGAACCGAATGTTCAGCAACGCGTTGTAGGAAAACCCAGGTGCTTTGGGTGGGAGATGCTGTTGGCTCTGCTTTCGACAAAGTCATTCTGTTTGAGTTGCCGTCAGGAGGGACTGTTTGATCGGAGGTGGAGACCATTCACTCTAGAATGCAGTTCCCCATAGAAGGCCCAAGAGGGTGAGCAAAGACGATCCACAGACGATGTGGAATGAGTCCAGGTGTTCTCTCCTCATCTCCACACTGTGAATCCTGCAGAGTACTCATCCTGAACGAATTACGTGCATGAGAATTGGAGAGGTGTGTCAACCGAGGCAGAGGATGCAGAAATGGCCATGTGTCCAAGTGAGAAACAATTTAAATATGTTGCTTTGGAATATCTCTAGATAGATAGATAGGTGATGGATGAATGTGTGGATGGGTGGATACATGGAGGAATGGATAGATGGATGATTGATAGATGGATTTATAGATAGATAGATAGATAGATAGATAGATAGATAGATAGATAGATAATCATTCAGTCTACATAGGTAGGTAGATAAAAACATAGACACACACAGTGGATAGATGGTGTACCTATCTAGACACATGCATATATATCTAAGTACCTATCATCTTTTGTTTTGATAATTTTCCTTATAATTGAAATGAAAGTCTCATTACAGGTGACTTGGTACGTGGAAAAGAGGAAAACGACCTTCACAGTGAAGAAACGTGACAAACACAGGCTGAAGCAGGTGACCAGGGTCCCCGTCAACCGTAATAAGTTATGGTACTAGCATGGACCCTGGATATGGTGCAGTAAGAGAGGCATTTTACCTCTATGAGGTGTAGTTATCAGAAGAGGGACACAGGTCCCTGGGCTCCAGGCAGCCTGGGACACTCATTCCTACAGTGGCCATTCATCTGTCACCTACGACACGCCAGGGGCTTGACCCAGTCGGAGGTGCCACAAGTGTGGTTACTTTAGAGGCTGTTCCCCTAACATTAAAGGGCCTTTGTAAGTGAGAGGTGGCCACGTTTACTGAGATCAATAACAGCTACTGAGGAAGCACTGACTCAGGCAGGAGCCCACACAGGGTCCCCATGAGGAGCAGACACAAGGGTGGCACCTATGAGAAAGGGGAGGGGACAGGGACACCCACAGCAGGGAGGTGTGGCTGTGGGCGCAGCTGACATGGCATCGTGACGCTGATTCTCCACAGTGTGTTTTGTTCTCAGTCCTGTGCTCATCCGTCCAGTCGTCACCCCGTCTGCTTTCCTGTCCCCTTAGCACACAGCTCTGTGGGACACGGGGTGGCTTGCGGCCCCTTGCACAGGTCACTTTGTCCCGTGTCAACACCCACAGGTTGGAGGCATCCGACGTGTGAGGCAGCTCCTCAGGGGTGGAAGCTCCAGCTTCTCTGCAAAGGGTCTCCCTTTACTATCGTTTATAGCCTCTGACCCCAAGCTCCGCCCTCAGAGAGCAGGAAACTGGGGAAAACTATGTGCATATGTTTCATAATAAAAGCACTAACTGGAAGGAGAACTATAAATTTTTACAAGTCTGTTACAGTTTGAAAACACTTTTTCCCTCTGTAGCCCTCTCTCTGCTTCTGAGATGTAAGTACTATACGCATGAGGCAACTCTTTCCAACAGGTAAGTGAGTCAGTGCAAACCCATAACTCCAACCCTCGATTTTACAATTCTGAATAGGTGGCTGGGTGTATTCTAATTAAGGGTCAGGCTGTACAGGACAAGGTTTTACGAACAAGGCTGCCAATAAAAAAAAAAAAACAGATCCAGAACTTAGCCCGAAAATCTCAAAGCCCGTGTTCCATAAAAATATTTAGCATTCCCATCTATGACTTTATTTTTGCTTTATACCACTTGGCCATTTCCAGCATAACCCTTCAGTCCTGAGTCTGATTCTGCCTCCTTCATTATAAATCAGGTGATTTACATACATAAAAATCACTGGCGTTAAATTTTATGATTTTTTGGGCTCCTGGCCAGGGAGCTCAGTTGGTTAGAGTGTGGAGCTGATACACCAAGGTTGTGGGTTCGATCCCCAGTCAGGGCACATACAAGAAGCGCCCAATGAATAAAGCATCAAGAATCATACAATGAATGCATGAACAGGTAGAATAATAAATTGATGTCTCTCTGTCCTTCTTTCCTCTATCAAATCACTAAAGAAATTTAAAGTTAGTGATTTTTAGTAAACTTACCAACTGGTGTGATTATTGTCACAAACCAGTTTAAAAACGTATCTATCACCCCAATAAATTTCCATGTATTCCTTCATAGATTAGCCCCATCCCCAAAAAGCCTCATTCCATGTTCTTGAGATCACCCATCCTATAGTCTATTTCAACGCTTTATTCTTTTCTCTCTCTCTTTTTATTTTTTTAAAATTTTCCTATTTATGGATTTTAAGATAAAGAGGAAGGGAGAGAGAGAAGGAGGGAGGGAGGTACAGAAACAGAGAGACAGAGAGAGAGAGAGATCAGTTTGTTGTCCTACTTACTGATGCATCATTGGTTGATTCTTGCATGTGCCCTGACCGGGGATCAAACCCACGACCTTGGCGTATTGACACTACGCTGTAACTGACTGAACTAGGCTTCTCTTTCTCTTTGTTCTTTTAAACAGAACTTATTTTTTAGAGCAGTGTCATGTTCCAGGCACAATGGAGAGGGTGGTACAGAGATTCCCCCCCATCGCCTGTGCCCCTCACATGGCTGTGCCCACTATCAACCCCACATCATACAGAACATTTCGATATAACAGATCGCCCCACATGGACACCATTCCCGCCCAAAGGCCACAGTTGACCTTAGGGGTCCCTGTTGCTGTGGTACCTGTATGGATTTGCACAAAGGTAAACTGATATGGGTCCCAGTTTGGCTTCATTCCCTTCGTGACATGCCCTTGAGTTTTCTCCTTGTCTTCTCAGAGGCTGAAGCTCATCACTTTTAGTGCGGAATAACGCTTCACTGTCTGCATGGACCATGGATTACTGGCCCGCCCACCCACCAAAAGGCACCTTGACATTCCAGCTCATGCTTCGTCCTCACTGAAGAGACTTTTGTTGGATTTACAGGCTACGTTTCCCCGTCCATCCACCCCAACTGTGTCCCTAGTATGTGTCGCCGTAGCCCACGGCCCTGCACCTCCAGCCAGTTGGGGACGAGCCCACACGTAGAATCTGGTCCTTTGTTAACTCTCTCGTCATCCAAGTATTGCAACAGAACCGAACACACAGAAGCTGGAGACTTCCTGCTTTCTTACTCATTCCTCGTCAGCTGAGTCTGTTGACCACAGTCCACAGCAGAGTCCCCAAGGGCCTCAGAGACAAGCGTCCTCGACCACTTTCTAAATCCCCTTGTCCTTCCCCCCACCCTCTCCCACCTCCATGTCCTGACTAACTAAGCTCAGCTTGAGGTGGCCATCGTGCATCAAGTTGGCGTGGCTTGCGAGGCCCCTCGGGGAGAGCTGGTCACGCATGTGGAATGTGAAGGCATGGCCCAGGAAAGCCACATTCTAAACAGACCGGAGGTTCACGAATGCCACGCCGTCATATCAGCTCTCCACGGCCGTGATGTTGCAACTGCCCAAGTTCAAAAGGGAGCCGTGCCTGACGTTGTCCAGGCTCTCGGAGGGAAAGTTTGTTTTCACAGGAGGAGATGAGAGGGATTTAACTCCTCCAGCCTGGCCCATTCTTCTGCCTCAGGGAGAGAAGCCTCCTGTTTTCTTGGTGGAGTTGGGGTCAGGACAGGCCACATGCTCTTGTCAAACTGCCTCAAAGAACAAGCCGGCTCGTTTCCCTTTGGTGCTGATTGGCGGAGAAGCTGCCTCGTTTTTTGGTTTTTGTACCACACGCCTTTTTCTAACTATGGTGATTCAGGCAGGCGAACACTCTTAACTAAAACGGCAGCGTGGATGAGCTGGGTTGGTCTTTCTAAGAAACCCAACTGTTTTGAGTGGCGGACCACACAGCCTATTAATTCTGTAAGACTACGACAGCACTCTATTCTGTGAATAGTAACCCTCAGAAAAGCACGAAGCAAGCGAGGGAATGTGGCCAAAACAGGAAAATTGGAGAGGGAAGCCGAAAGTAATAGGCTGTCTACAGAGGATGGCTTTGATGGCAAGGTTATTACGAAACCATTTCAAGCTTTGACTAGAGACTCTTTGAGGTCCTGTGCTGTCCCATGCCGTGGGCAAGAGCTTCCCTGGCTGCTGAGCCCGTACATGGTGATGAGGCTGAGTGGAGACGTGTTGCACGTGTGAAATGCCGTGTATTGGATTCTGATGACTTAGAATGACCCTCAGTGGGTGTGGCTCAGAGGGTTGGGTATCATCCTGCAAAGCCAAAGTTCATGGGTTCTAATCCTGGTCCGGGGCCATGGCTGGGTTGTGGGTTCAGTTCTCAGTCAGGCCAGGTATGAGAGGCAACTGATGAATGATTCTTTCCCACATCAATAGTTTCCTCTTTCTCCTTTCTTTCCCCTCTTACTTTAAGAAGAGAAGAAAAAAAATTGAGGGACATCAAACCGTTAACAGTACCTGCTCTGAAGACCCACCCTCATGAAATAAATAAGAAAGAAGTAATCATATGTGTGGGTATCTTTTAAGCGTCAGTTTTCCTGCAGGTTATATGTTCAAACGTTAAATTAAATTCGCAGCATGAAGTGACACCTTGCATTCCCTCGTGAAGGGGTCTTCAGGACTCTCCGCAAGTCTCACCCACCCACTGTGGAGGTCCCCACGGGCCTGCCTCCATCCCCCTTCTCATCCACCCCTGATTTCAGACACACGAGCGTTGCCCTGTATTGTCCAAGGGGCAGGGATCTGCACGAGAAAGGTGAAGAGATTGAGAAGCACAAGGTGCCCCTTATACAGGACACCCCGGGGAATGGAGTCAATAATTCTGTCATAGCTCTGCAGGCTGTCAGAGGGCTACCTGGGTGACATAAATCCTCTGGGTCAACTAGGATAAACACTTGCTTTCACTCTTTGAAGCGATAACGTAGTTCAGACTTGTGGTTTGAAGCGAAGGAAACAGAATTCGAAGAGGTCAGGGGAAAAGGAGGCCCACCGGACCCCAGGTGCTCTCCTGCCCAGCTCGCCCTTCTCTCATCCGACGACTGCGGGTGGGTCTCCCACAGCGGACGGCTCTCAGGACGGACACAAGGTAGTGTTCAGTCTGTTAAACCCTCTTCTGTACTAACATGTCCCTGTCTTTGTATTTCCATACTGTTTTTATGAAATGCGTTGGGGCGACATCATTTCAGGTGTGCAGCTGGGGCAGGTTTCAGGTGTGCAGTTCCAACACCTCATCTGCAGGCCGTAGAGTGTGCCCACCACTCAACGCTAAATCCTCTTCGGTTACCATGTATTTGACCCCCTTGACCCTGTACGAACCTCCACCCCCTTCTCCCTCCAGTTGCCACCATAGTCTCATCGATGTCTATGTGCTTTTGTTTGCCTGTCTGTCTTGTTTGCTGATTGGTCGCTGTATTCTATTCCATGTATGAGTGAGAGCGAACAGTTCTTGACTTTTTCTGCCTTCCTTATTTTGCTCGCCATGATGTTCTCAACATCCAGCCACACAGAGTTGGCCCCAAAAGACAGGTAGATCAATGGCCAACAAATAGATTTTTTAAATTTTTTATTTATTTATCTTTTAGAGGGGAAGGGAAGGAGAGAGGGAGAGACACATCAATGTATGGTGGCCTTTCGTGCGTCCCCTGCTGGGAACTGGCCAGCAGGGAGCCAGCCTGCAACCCAGGCATGTGCCCTGACTGGGAATTGAACCACCATTGTTTGGTTCGCAGGCCCACGTTCAATCCATTGAGCTACACCAGCCGGGGCCACAAATAGATTTTTTTAAAAAAAGGTGCTCATCCTCACCGGCTAGTAGGGAAGTCAACAAACACTACAAGGAAATACCGCTTGTTAGAGTGGGTATTACCAGCAAGAACTAATCACAAGGGCTGGTGAGGATATAGAGAGAGGGGCACCCTTTTGCACTCTTGCTGGGAACCTAGACCTGGGCAGCCACTGTGGAAAGAAGTACACAGTGTCCTTAAAAAATTAAGACTAGACCTACCCAATGCCTGAGCAACACATAACTTTCAACGTCCTCTCGCGTTAATTGATCAGCTCAGTTCCTTTCTTTCTTTCTCTTATCTTGTTTTCTCCCATTTCCTTGAGGCAGAACAAGGCACCGCCAACAGGGAGATGGGGAGGAGCATTAGACGTCCTGACTTCTCTCTTGTTTGCTTCCTCATCATCTCCCGTTGCTTATTTTTGGCTGGATGTTCCCGAAGTCTCCTCCAGAGTCAGCCGCCTGGCCCGGGGGGCGTTGTGGAGGAGGGAGGGAGACACGGATGTGAACGTACAGGGAGCACGCAGCCCAATCCCAACAGATTCTAGTTGATTCTCAGGTAGCATAATAGACCTATCTCCTCTCAAACACAGGCAGAGTGCAAAATTGTGAAAAATTGCACATTTCTCCCTTCAAAAATTTGGGCAAAAATGCTGCATCTTATACAAGGCAAGAGACGGTAGATGGTCAACAGCTTCCCAAAACCCTTCACTTTATTAAATTCTTCCAGAACATCCTGTTGTTCCTTTAAGGTATACAGCAAAGTTTAGACAAATATTCCCTCAACACCATTTCTGGGTCAACCAAAGTTTTTCATAGTAGAGATGTGGCCTGAACTGAGCAGCTTCTTCTCAGCTTTGAGACTCAAGGAGTTAAAACGTGAGGCCCGGACCAAGAAGTGTGACCCGAGATACTCTTTGAAGTTCTTTTCAGTGGGATGATGTCACAACCTCACAGAGAAGAAACGTAATATTGTAATACAAATTCCAACCACAACGAGGGTTTAGGGGAGAAAGTTCCGTAAACATATCGCTTTCATTTAAAAGAAAAATTCTGTGTTCCACAGGCCTTCTTTGGAAATTCACCTCCAATTCACCAATTCAACATGGCACGAGTCAAAGTGTGGAGTACACACACACTTAAGCTTCTGCTATCTCCCTGCATGGCCCTCAGGTTAATGATTTTCACAGGTATAAATAGCTGGAAGGAAAAATAAAAGAGAAACCTAGTTTGTAAACATGTGAGAAATCACATGAAACTCAAATTTCAGTGTCTATAAAGCTTTATTGGAACACCACTCACTACTCATTTCGGCAGTGCCTACATAAATAGTTGTCCAAAGGAAATTGAAGCTCGAATGTCCATAATTTTAGCAGGAGGGTTATGAACAGCTCAACGGTATAATCAGTTAAAAGAGCACGGGGAAAAATAGTTTTAAAAAAAATCTCAATCATGCAATTTATATGGCATACCAACAGCAAACACACAAACTATATATATACAGGGTCTTATGTATGTTTGGTTGGCCAGAAATTCCATTTAGTTTTTTTCCATAAAATAAAGGACACATTTTTCATTGTCACCAATAACATTATTGACTGGGATATTTTGAGTATGTCAGCTATCTCCTGCATGCTATGTGGATTATTCTCAATTAATGTCTCAATTTGGTCTTCAACTGGTCTACCCAACTGGGGAGCATGGTCCAGCAAGAAATCTCCAGCACAGAATTTTGCAAAGCACCTTTGACACATTTGATCAGTCACAGCACCTTCTCCATAACCTGCAGAATTTTTTTTTGCGTTTCAGTTGCATTTTTACCTTTCTTGAAATAATAAAGCATAATAGGCTGAAAATGTTGTGTTTTTTCTTCCATCTTCAGTATTAAAATGGCTACCCATTTGATGTGTAGCCATTTATCAAATGGCTTCACCCATTTTGATAAGTTTTTTTAAATGCACACTGATAGGACACTTGTCATCATACAATTTAATGAAATTGCCTCAAATGAAGTTCCAGACCAGTAAGCGTTACTAGACAGAACCATCATCGTACAGAACAAACGAAGGAACTTTCTGGGCAACGCAATTCAGAAATTCAAGTGGAGCAAACGGCTGCACTATATGGGGCGCAACAAACTTACCTGTATAGTGAAGGTCTTTCCAGGTGATGTCACAGACATGAAACAAAGGAGCAAGGAGAACATAATCAAATTTAGTGCGTGAGTACGAATGGGAACCCTGTATACTTGAGAGTCAGAGACCCCAGGTGCACGAGAGATTCCGAAATAGAAAAGGAACATGTGTCCATAACACCCCCTGAACCAGGGTCCAGAAAGTGCCCAGGGGGCAGGAGAATGGTGGGGGAGGGCTTCGAACTCCTTGTAGGATGCCGGCGGAAGAGCTATTGCTCAGTCACTAAAATCTGTTCTCCTCTGGTAATCCTTTATGATGGGCAAGACTCATTCTAAGTTCTCATGTCATTAAGGGATTGGGGGGAGGGGCAGAGCTTTCTCTGGACCTGCAGGGTCTCAGTTACTTTGGGTTCAAAGTGAGTTGGCTGGTTTTGAATCTTCAGTGTGCTAGGGACACCAAAGTTTTGTGGTCATTGTTGTTGTTTCCACATCATGAAGGAAAGATATCGCCTCCACCCTCCTGGTTCTGGAGCTGAGTCTGTGATAGCAACGGACAAGAAGAAAGAGAAGAAAAGGAAGACACGTTTGTGAATTATTATGTGCTCTACAGCGCCATAGAGAAAAACATGAATGCCCTCTTTCCCCGCAACTAACCAGGAGATTGAGAGCCGCTACACCATCTTAGCAGGAGAAAGGGAGGGAGGGTGGATGACTTTAGGGCAAATGCCTGTGTCCTCAGAAGAACAGATAAGAGGTGTGACATGGTGTGACAAACCTGGCCGGGGTGTGGGGCCCATCTTCAGCTTCCTCTCTCAGGGCAAGAGGCAGTCCTCGTGTTCTGTGAGTCTCCCAGGAGTGTACGAACGACAACTGAGTCCCTTTGGGAGAAGTTGGGAGGCAGATGGGTTCACAGACAACCTCTGCAGGAATGTGCTGGTTTTCAAGGGCTTACGGCGGCCACGGGTTCTGATCAACCATAAAACCTTGCGAAATATTTGCATATTTTGGCCGTCACCACACTGTTATCTGTATCCACAGGTTCTACGTACCAGTTCTTGACCTGATGCCTAGGAAAGGGGGGAATGGAGGCAGGGAAATGAGGGCATCTGTCATAGTGTCAGCAATAAAAATAAAGTGAAGAAAGTAAAATGAACTCAGGGACACAGCAACAGTGTGGTAATGACCAGAGGGAAGGAGAGTGAGGGAGGTAGAAGAGGGTGAAGGGGGATAATTGGCGATGGAAGGAGACTTGACTTGGGGTGGTGACCACACAGTACAATATACAGATGATGGATCATAGCATCGTGTATGCCTGAAACCCTCATAATTTTTTTAACCAATGTCACCCCAATAAGTTCAATTTTAAAAGGATTAAAAGAAAAATATGCCAATAAGAGTCGAAACTGGGTGGAGGAGGGGTGAAATATGAAGTCTGTCTACTTCTACTTGCTTTTCTGTAGACTTAAAACATCTCTAAAAGTCAAGTCTATTCTATTTTTAAAACACATACATACACAAAAACCCTTCTACATGTAGACTGGAATTTTTACTAGAAAGTTTAGAAGTTTAGCTGACCTTGGAAATTAAGAAGCTAGTTTCCTTCATTCCCAGACTCCAGTCTGTATATATTGTCTTCCCAGACACGGTTTCATGGGTCTCCTGGCCCTCACACCCTGGGAAAACAGTAGTAATCCTGGGTTCCTTTCCCTGCAGGCTGTAGGGGGTTCACGGGGGTCATCAGCTCCAGTGTTCCCATCTGTGTCCCCCTGGAGAAGACCGGTGACATGCCCCTCCCAGGGAGGTCAGCCTGCGGAAGGAATCCGGCCCCGGGAGTGACCACTCTCCTACCTTTCACTGGGACCCTTAGGTGCTCATCCGCATGCACCAGGGTCCTTGCTTTTGGGAAAATTAACTCATGGTTGCTTATATAGAGACATTTTTCCAAACAAGCTTATTCTCCTTCTGAAAAACAAATAAAGCCCTCGGGCTCTTGCTTTGTATTTCATTCCCAATTCACGCAAGCAAAGCAGCTGTGTGTCTTTCTCGGTTTTGGTTGTTCAGGCTTTGTTTGCACAGCAAAAAGGAAACTAGCCCTTGAAAGGAGGGGGAGAATAGAGACCTTCAAAGCACCAGCAGAGGCTGTGTGACTCTTGCAGCAGCCGCCTGGGACTTAGGCTGATTCCTGAGCCTGGGCTGCATTCTAATTCTTTCTCACTCTTTTTACTTGCAAAATGGGATTAATAACAAAGAGACCAGCCTCCCTCGCTGGTGTGGCCTATCTGAGCTGGAAGGGGTAATAAAATTTCAGCAGACTCCCCAGGCTAAGGGGGCTCAAAAAAACAAGTTGTTTTCTCCAACTTTGTAAGACCAATGAACGGGAGCAAATCCAAGTTTTCAATGCCTGTGCAGGGAACAATGGACATAGGCATGAAGCATCCAAGCACAGCCAGGCAACTCTGGGTATCCATGACATTTTTTAGACCAGAGACAAAGAGGGGATAGGGTATTAGATTTCGGAAGTGAGAGTGAGTGGATTAGGAAAGAGTAGAACAGTCAGGGGAGGAATGTTCTCGCCAGGTGACAGAAACTAGGGGACCTGGGGCCTATCGAAAGACCCTGGAATCTTCCTGAGTCCTGCCAGGTGAAAATTCTAGAAAAGGAGGATTCGAGAATTTTCTAAATCAGGTGTCTCTTTCTGAACCTCTAGGTCAGGAAAGGGGGGAGGGTCAAATTTCTGCTCTTTCATTTCTTGATCAACAGCTTAAAGTCAATCTCTGGAATTGGTGGCTTCCCGGAGGCGGCGAGACTTTGGTTCCCTTCACCAGCGTGCAGAAAGCACCTTCCTGGAGTCACTTTGTGTGACCGGAAGATCCCTGGAAAGGGTGGAGTAGGGGGGTGCACAGCAGGTAAGCTATTGTCATTAGATCTCACACATGGTTTTGCCCACTGATGGAGAGCCAACACGCTTTTCTGGGCCACTCCAGTGGGACACCGCACCCACACATGCCAACAGGGCCACCCCAGGCCTGTTCCCTCCCACTCGGCCACTTCTTCCCTGAGGTGTACGCCGTCATCCAGAAAGTAACAGGCCAAGGGGCTTGGTTGGAGGGATGGATGGATGGATGGATGGATGGATGGATGGATGGATGGGTGCGTGGATGAATGGTGGGTGGATGGGTGGGTGGATGGATGGATGAATGGACGGGTGGGTGGGTGGATGGATGGATGGATGGATGGATGGATGGATGGATGGATGGAGAAAGGAATAGATGGATGGGTGGATGGATGGATGGGTGGGTGATGAATGGATGGATGAATGGATGGATGATGGATGGAGAAAGGAATAGATGGATGGGTGGATGGATGGATGGGTGGGTGATGAATGGATGGATGAATGGATGGATGATGGATGAACGGACAGATGGATGGGTGAGTGGATGGATGGATAAATGGATGGTGGATGGATGGATGGATGATGGATGGATGGGCTGATGATAGAAAATAGATAGATGCAATAGACATACAGACATCTTATTGATTTGGGTGATAGATAGATGGACTATTTCCTATTTTAATGGACATTTATGGTACATGCCCACTGAGTAAAAGGCATGAAGGGGGATGCAAGTGCAAGTTAAGGCTCCATCGCTCGTCTTGGCTCCAGAAGAGACAGGTGCATTGCAAGGGAATGTTGAAAATAACCATATTTCATGTTTCTTGCTCATCAATTCTCTATACATTGCTAAGAAAATCCACTAAATGTCCAGAAAGAAGACCCTAATGGCTTATATGTGCATGGTAGTCTGTGGTCATTTTCTTTAATTCCAACTGAGAAAAGTTCGTTACTATGGAAATGTGACTGACAGAAACAAGCCCAGCTGGTGAGGAAATGAACCCACTCTGGGACTCTCTTCCTTTCTCTCTCTCTCTCTCTCTCTTTTATCTCAAAAAGGCATTTGAGTGACAAGCATGATGGGTCACTAAGTTATATAGACTTCAGTCCGCTCAAACCTCATTGTCTTTTGAATCAATACTCTTTTGGGGGAACCAGCACATTCCTGATGATGGACTACACACACACACACACACACACACACACACACGCAACTAAATTCAGCTGCAGCCTCTCACTTGTCACCACCGATTTGCCATTATATTGTCACTGGTGCTCACGTACATTTTCCCCCTCGTTTTCCGGAGCAGAATCAGTCGTATAACCAGCGACTCAAACCCACCTCTAGACAAATTTGCAACCTGTCTCTTCCATTCTCTTGCCCCTGCGACTTGTATTTCTGCGCTTGATTCCTCAAAAATTTACCCTGGCCCCTCACATGCTTACAAGGCAAACCTTTGTCCTGCGACACCCAGCAAATGTAACCTGAAACGCAACTTTACGTTGAGGGACGAGGAGTTCGCGATGGCCGGGAAGCTTCCAAAACACCCTGTGGAAGCATGAAAACTCACAGTCTCCACACCTGGTTTCCATCTGAAGGACGAAACTCATTCAAAGGAGGTCAGCTTTTTACATTTTAATTAGTGCTCAGCCTCCTGGTGAAAAGCCAATGAATCATCTGTTTTGCAGCAAACAGAGGTCTGACTTTCTCTCTTTTTTTTTTTCTTGTCATTTTCTAGTCAAGCGGAGGGTTTGCATTGAATAGGGTGCTTGTTGAGGGAATGGAGGTCTTTGGGGAGTTTCCTGACAATGGCGTTTTGTGAAATGCACCCCAGATTTTAGTGGGTGTGCACAGGAGAACCCCACACAAAGCGCCAGGGTGAGGTCTTTCTCTCCTGCATCGTCCTGGAAAACAATAGGCCCAAAGGTCCCCAAGAGGCAGCTCTCATCAGACTCAAGTTCGGACAACCACCCCGGAACCTGCTGGCTGGAGAGACTTCAGGTGGGCCTCTGGCTGCAGCCAGCTGACTTCCTCCATCCCAGGAATTGGAACAGATTTGGAAAAACCCAGGATTCAATGAGGAATAGCAGAAAATTCCCCGAGGTCTGCCCAATGTGGCTCAGCACCAGAAGGTCACAGGTTCGATTCCCAGTCCGGGCACATACCTGGGTCGCAGGTTCAATTCCCCAGTCAGGGCATGAGTGGTAGGCAACCAATTGATGTTTCTCTTTCAAATCAATGTTCCTCTCTCTCTTTCTCTCTCCCTTCCTGTCTCTCTCAAATCAATAAACATAACCTCGGGTGAGAACTTAACGGAAAAAAAACAGGACTGAGTTCACTTTCTTGGAAGCCAAAGTTCTCCTTCTTGGAGAGGGTTTTTTTTTTTCTTTTTGGACCTGAAAGAGGAATTTAAGGCCATACAGTGTAAACTGATACACAAAATATACAAACACACTTGCTCAGCTGGGTTATCACCGTTGCATACACGGCCCAGAGGGATGCACATCTGTTTTTGGGAAAACAATCGGAAAGCTGTTCTGTTCTTAAGGCTCTTACAAAATAGCAACACATGGGAGAAGGGGAAAAAGGATTTTTCCTTATTTTGCCAATATTGCATCTTTCATTTGGGGGGGGATCCATTTTAGATAAATAGGTTAAAGTGCGTTAAAAATAGTCACACACATGGAAGGTTAAAAAACAAAGCAAATCCCGTATCTTTTCACATCCCTAGAATTTAGCATATATCCTGTAGCGTATAAAGTTTTGACTAATTTATTAACATGTAATTTAGCCTAAAGGAGATTATGTAATAAGTACTCATTATAACTTGCTTTTTTACTCAATAACAATCACACAATATTATATAAATAGATGGTTGATCCTTTTTTTAAAGATTTTTTATTTATTTATCTTTAGAGGGGAAGGGAAGGAGAGAGGGAGAGAAATGTCAATGTATGGTTGCTTCTCGTGTGCCCCCTGCTGGGAACTGGCCTGCAACCCAGGCACGTGCCCTGACTGGGAGTCGAACTGGGATCCTTTGGTTTGCAGGCCCACGCTCAATCCACTGAGTTACACCAGCCAGGGCTTCACCTGCAAATTCTTGTGGGTTATATATTCTATGTTTAATTCTGTTAGTCACATCCACTGAATACTATCTATCTATCACGTCTCTATCATCTGTCATAATCTATCACATATCTATAATCATCCATCCATCACCTACTCATTATTTATCTGTGCATCTATCTACCATCAATTATCTAGCATCAATCACCTGTTTATCTATGTATATCATCCTCTATCTATGATGTATCATCATCATGTATCCATCACTGTTATCTATCTGTGATCAATTATATATCATCAATTACCTATCTAGTATCAATTATATACCATCGATTACCTACCTACCTATCTATGTACCTACCTGTAGGGTTTCACCACTTTCCCTACTTCCTGCCTGGACTCACTGATGTGAGCCCTCTGGTCCCTGCCCGTTCCACAGAACGAGCATTTGCAAAAAGCCCATATTCCTCCCATCTCAGGAAGTGACCAGAGCCCTTTGGCGCTGAGTCGGCTGGGCTGCAATTGCACGGGGAGTTGAGAAACATTGCCACGTAGCTCTGCAAAAACTAACAAGCCAGTCTAGATTTCACCCACAGGGTCACGCCAGCCGGGATGTGCATTAACCGGAGGCGACCATTAGCTTGCCACTGGTCTGGCATCAATAAAATGTGCCCCAGCTCTTTCGTGTGTGTGTGTGTGTGTGTGTGTGTGTGTGTGTGTGTGTGTGTGTGTGTGTGTGTGTGAGAGAGAGAGAGAGAGGGAGGGAGATCCTACCACAGTTTCATCATCAGTTTTTCAAATAGTTTCTGTAAGAGTCATTGACACCCGGCAGATGATGGCAAGCCCATCTGTTCGGAGTGTTTTCAGCATGTTAACGACTTCCCTGAATATTTTAACGGCACCACGGATGATCACCAGAGGACAGAGTTTACAGTCTGGGCCATCTCCCCTGTTTCTGGAGCACCGTGGCCTGACAGCCCTTGAAATGGAAGAATTGTGGTCATGGGAGTGGAATTCCCACGTGGTTCTGTTACCGTGGGTGGCTGGCTCCTTGTGGATGTATACAGTGAGGGGAGGGAATTAGACATCGAGCTTAATCAATGGGGGAGCAGGAGCCTGCTAGCTTCACCAGCAAGCGACCGCTTCACACGCCAGGGGGCCACAGCATTGCTCTTCCAAGGAGTTACCACTCTACATTGCTCCCTTCCCCCTCTGGTCCCGGATGGCTGGGGGTGCAGAGGGAGGGGCTTGAGCCCAGAGGCCTGTCAATCTCGCGACAGTATGCAAATCCATCCAAAGCCCGGACAAGCCTGGGAAGTGGATTGGTTCCTTAGAAAAGGCTCCTGGTTTGCCTCAAACACAAGCTGATATGGTCTCAGGAAACACAAGCTAATGTCATGCCAGGGACACAAAGAATCTCTCTCTCTCTCTCTCTCTCTCTCTCTCTCTCTCCCCTCCTTCTCCCTCCCTCTAGTGATCCATGCTCATCCCACGCATATTCATGCTCTGCTGACCCAGCAGCAAGCACCCATGTAGGTTCAGCACCTACCATGCCCCGCAGCAGACAGCAGGGGCTCCAAAGGACTGAGCTCCCATACAACACAGACAGTCTGACACTGGCTTTCGCTCTGGCCTTGCTGAGGACACAGTTGGACCATCCCCCACAGCAGGACAGAGGTGGGACATCGGACACCCAGGGGGTCGCTTCTCTTCTCATGCAAGGAAATGCTGCCACGCCACGCTCTCCCGCACATGGGTTCTTGGAGTGCTTCCCCCGAGGTCCCCTGGGAGACTGATTTCCACCCACAACGGTAAGGGTACAATGACCTACCTGTCCTCCAGTGGAATTTGGGTGTATGGCAGGGGCTTACACCTGGCTCCATTGGCGTCTTTGTACACAGAATCCAGTGCGAAGGTTGAAACCGTGGGCATCGTCTGGGGCTTCGTCATTGCAGGGGTGGGCCAGAATAACAGCGCGGACGAAGGATTTCCAAGAACCATTGCAGACTTGCCTCTGGAGGGACCAGCATTTCGCTGCCCTGAAGCTGCCTTCTGGGGTCTTGATTTTAAGCTGTGTGTCAAGAAACAACACTCAGAAAGAACCTGTGACCCTTCTCTCTTTCCTGCCCAAGAGATTCAGAGAAACCTGCTTCAGGAAGTATCCTTTAGGATGTTGTCTTAGCGTAGTTTCAGTGAAGTATGGTAAGCACGAGGGTTTCAGACATGTGCAGGATGGCAAGATACCCCCGGAGTCCCAGTGTCCTGAGTCACCCAGGGGCATTTTTGCCGAGTGTGTGCTGTTCTTTGACTGCCTGTAAATCAACCCATTCTCGTTTCTGAAAAGACCTCCATCCACTTTTTCCTCCTTTGCCCAAAATGTCTTATGTAACCAACGTTGACTCACTGTCTTTGGAACATAGAAGCTTGTGCAAATTCCCCATGCTCATGGGTATGTATTAACCCTTTGATTTTTCTCCTTTTCATCTGTGCGTGTTACATTGATCATCGCCCCAGTCTAGAAGAACTTAGAAGGTGGACAGAGCAGTGTGAATGTGTTTTAGCCTCCACGTTTTGTCCTAAGATGGCATTTTTATAGTCTAGGCTATTCTATTGCTGCCAATGCCAGTGAGTTCGCTCCAAAGAATCTCAGAATTCTTTCCATTACAAGACAGTAAATGACCATCGCTTCCCTTTATCTCTGAGACAGCAAGCTTTCTTTTTAAGGAAACAAGATCTTGAAAATTCCTCTTTATTCATTTTCTTCGCTTTTTCCACCCAGCTACATTTTCCATCGACGTAGGTGTTCACGAGGAGCTCTGCCACCTCGGAAATTACATTTCTTTGGCGGCTTCCGAAGCGTAAAAGGTATCTTGTGAATTGGCAGGAGGTTGGAGGGGTGGCTAGCAACTTTTAACTGTTCCCCCTAATGGATCCAAGACTCAGCTCAGACTGGTCACAGCTGATTTCTTGCTATTTCTTGTGAAGATTCACAAGGCAAAGCCAGGGAATTTTTATTTTGCGAAAACACCAAGTGGTAGGTCAGGAGTAACCACTTCTTGTTGTTTTTTCTCCAGACCTTCAGACACACAGAAACCCAGTTTAGGATTTGCTGCTAGGCAAGTATCTAATAGGGAAGCTGCAGGGATTTGCACAGTCACTCCTAAAATATACGTCTACATCCCGATCCAAGAATAGTTAAAAGTGATCTTCTTTGGGAAAATTACTTCTGCAGTTGTAACTGTAGGCGTGAAGGGTCTCAGAGGAGATCGTCCTGGGTCAGGGTGGCCCTGCGTCCAATGACAGTGTCCTTATAAGACACAGAAGAGGAGATGCAGACCCAGAGGAGAAGCCACGTGCAGACAGAGGCAGAGACAGGAGGGACTCAGCCACCGGCCCAGGGACGTCTGGAGTCCCAGGAGCTGGAAGAGCGGGGAAGGACCCCGCCTGGAGCACAGCCCTAGGACACCTGGACCTCAAACACCTGGCCTCCAAGACATGGGAGTGTGAATGTCTGTTTTTTAAGCTCCAAGTTTCTCGCAGAAGCAACAGGAAACATCCCCAAAGACGTTGTCACAAGTCCCGGCTTCTAATGTTTTTGCCTCACCCATGTCCTCGACTCCTTAACGAGACACCCTGTTTCTGGAAAGCCGGGAAGCTGGGCACCTGCGTGTTTGTTCCGTAGTGTGGCCGTGTGCATTCGGGTTGCACATGCATCATGAAGGTGCGTCTCTAAGAAGGTGGCAGGTGTCCACCTGTGTCTTGGGGTCATGGCGTGACAGAAGTCTTCCCTGCAGCCGCTTCCTTACTTCACAAGGAAACGCCATAAAAGTGCCCAAACAGCAGAATGCAGCTGGTGCCCCTGGGCCTCAAGTCTAACTATCAGAGAGCCTTCCTGTATGGAATCAACCAGAGCTGGCAGAACATGTTCTCTTTCTCAGAAGGTACAGGAAGAAAAGACACAGATGGAGAAAAATGATCACGTTTAGAAATAGTACGTGTGGTCCAAGCCCTGATTATATGAAATGTTAAAGGGACTTATCTAAGAAAAAGAAGTTAAAGAAACATGAACAGTGAAAGGACAACAAACTCACAGTTATGAACAACCACACCTAAAACAAAAGCAAACTAAAGGGACAGCTAGATCAGGAGTGGAAAGATAGAAATGAAGATCTCAAGGAGGGTTAGCAACAGGGGAGTGGGAGGAGGAGAAGGGGGGAGAAGGTACAGAGAATAAGTAGCATGGACAGTAGATAGAAAATAGATGGGGGGCAAGAATAGCATGGGAAATATAGAATCTAAAGAACTTGA
This sequence comes from Artibeus jamaicensis, assembly GCF_021234435.1. NCBI lineage: Eukaryota > Metazoa > Chordata > Mammalia > Chiroptera > Phyllostomidae > Artibeus > Artibeus jamaicensis. The sequence goes on from NW_026521989.1 coordinate 2,742,208, forward strand.
GACACGTGGTCATAAACTAAAGGCGGGGTAATGGTGGGGACAGGGGGGGTAGGGTGGAGGGGAATGAAGGAGGGAAACAGAACAACTGTAATGGCATAATCAATAAAATATATTTTTAAAAAAGAAATAGTACATGTGTTATGTTTTGCGTGAGGATTTTTCCCCCCAGGGAGCATGGTGTTGGGGCAACATATTGGTGTGACTCACTGTCCCCATGATAATGAAAAGTCTGGCCTTCCATTCAGGGGCCTGCATGACTTTGGAATAGTTGACTTGCCAAACACGGCTGTGCCCTGTGTTTGGTCCTTGGACCCAATGGCTGTCGTGGGACCGTGCAAAACCCTTGTGCAAAGTGTTCCCATTGGGATGGGTCTCCAGTCTCTCTGGGCTCCCCTAGAAAACAGACACACCTGTGTATGGGGAACAAGAACACACCTCTCTCCCTTTCTTGTTTGCTCCGTGAGGGGACAAGAAAAACGTAGCCAAGCCCAAAGAGTTGTAGAGATTGCAATGAAACAGCTTTCACCCCCCTCCTGTACTTTCTCTCTTCCCCCCACAGATAATTTAGACAGGTAGGTCTGTATACGTAGTCACTGTCTACAAAACGTCTTCATTTCTTTTCAATTTTGGATCGAGCATGGATGCCCGTTTTGTACAAACAGTTGGCAGCAGAAACTTCAGAGGACCTGGAAATAAATGGTCAGGAGGCTAGGAGGCGACCGGCAGGTTTGGTGGTTGGGTGACGTCAGGACATGCGTCAGAGTCACAAACTTCACTGGGTCTCTTCCCCGAGAGCGGAAGGGCATTGGGGAGCTGGGTGAAGGAAGAAAAGAAATGAAGGAGTGCAGATTGGTAGAAATAAAACAGGCACAAAGCACAGAGAGGGACCATAGTCAATAATATTGTAATAACACTGTAGGGTGCCAGGCCAGTTCTGGAAATATCAGGGGAATCATTTTGCAAAATATAGGATGGTCTAATCACTATGTGTACCCCTGAAACTAATACAAAATAATATCCAATGGAAACTGTAATTGAAAAAAAAAGTACCCGAAGCCATGCAATGGAAAATTGAGTTTGGCCATGGCAGTGAGTCTTCTAAATCAAAAATTCTTGTTTTCCGTCCCAATGCCTAGGCTGCCAAGTTCCACAGGAAAATGCCCGTCACTCCGTTACCGCCACCGAAAGTTGTCCTCCCAACAGCTTATTGCCAAAGGCCCTGCAGTTGGAGGTGCTCTGTGAACCCACCCACACAGGAGTTCTTGGTCACTCAGGTTGCTTGTCTCTCCCACTGGCTTCTGTGCCCATGTTAAGGAAACTCCCTCGGCCAGAAGCTGGGTCCTGGGAGCCACCTGCTGACCCCAAAAGCAGAGTTCCCATGACCTTATACCTTGACAGGTCTTTCCCACCTGCCAGTCCATCCCAATGCAAGGGAGGACTGGGTCCTGAATCCCACTTGCCTCGCAATGTCCCCAAACATTTGGATTTCACGATGCCACTTTGGGGAGAGGCATGGTTCCCTTAGATAAGTGATAGTCGAAGAAAGGAAGAGTAGATATCGATGCCTCTGAAGCGTATTGTGATTATTTGTCTTTGATTACAATTGAGTGTGTAGCTCACCTTCAACTCTCTCTCTCTCTCTTATCTCCATCTCCATCTCCCACCTGGAACAATGGGATCTCAGGACAAAGGAAAGCATAGCTCTTCACTGCGCATTCAACTCAGTCCCTGGATTTTTCTAGGTGCCCAATCCATGCTTGCCATTTGCAGAATGGGTGAGTTCATGACACCGTAAATACCTGTGATCAGTGTAGGATGGCCTAGGAAAACCCAGATGATAAATTATGGGCTTTCAGTGTTCCCACTGTCTCTGCTTGCCTTCCTCAAGGGTTTGCATTTAGCTACTCCTGCCAGAAAAGTAATATCACAGCAAAGTCACTACCATTGGAACAGCGTCTCCGAATTCTCCCCATCCCATAAGGCCGATGGGGCTAATTTATTGACCCAGTCAAAAGAATAGGTGGGAAAGAGTGTGTGTCTCTTGCCAATTTCTTGTTTGGGCTGGAGTTTCAACGTTGGAGACCTTCGGTAGAAATGTATACACATTTAAAAAGTTGTTCTTGGTAGGAGTTGTCAGTCAGCTACTCGGCCAGCTATATTAGAATGACCCCTAGTGGTTTCATGAGTTGAAAGATTAAATACATCTAATGCTCAATAAGGCTTAGATTATGCCATGTTACTAATGGGCACCAGAAGGAATTTTTGCATATAAAGACCTGTCTTGAGTAGCTTTATGTTCACAGCTATATGGAAAGATACATAAAGAGATGTCCCATACACGCCCCCCCATACACATAACTTTCTCCAAGGTCAACACAGAACGTAATAGTAACTCACTATGCATGGAGGCGAAATTTTATCATTTATAACTTCACTTGGGTTCATGGCTAATTAATTATCCAGTTGGCAGTTCCTGGAGAAAGAGCAAAGGTCTCTGTTGTTTTAATACATAGGATACAGGCATACGTTGTGTATTATACATTGCTTTTTTGTGCTTTACACATATTGTATTTTTTATATAAATTGAAGGTAACACCCTTCACTAGCAAAAACATTAGGATTCACTGAAGGCTCGGATGGGGGCTGGTAGTTTTTGGAAATAAAGTGTACTGTAATTAAGCATCTACATTGTTTTTACAAATGTAACTCCATTGTACACTTAACAGACTACAGTGGAATGTACATATAAATAACTTTTATATGCAATGAAAATTTTTTTAAAATGTGTGACTGCTTTTACAGTGATACTTGTTTTATTGCCATGTTCTGGAACAAAACACACACAGTCTCCCAGGTCTCCTAGTCCCTTAATTTTCACAGTAAGATCTTTTGCAAAAACAACTAACAAAAGAAGCAAATTTGTTTATGGAGTGCTCCTCATGGCGCTGTGTGTTAAACATTTCCCTAGGCACTTTCTCCACGAATCCAAACAAAAATCTCGTGAGGTGTGCACAATTATCCACGGGCGTTTTGTGAATGGAACAATGGCAACACAGATATGACAGACAGCCGTCCCCAATCCCCCAGCGAGCAGAAGCCCTACTGCTAAAGAATTCAGACTGTCCACCCCTAGACACTGGGTTGCTTTTCATCGCTGGGGATACCACTGTGCAGAAAAGTGCTTCTTTGACTGTTGGTATTGGATTGGCCAAAAAGTCCGTTTCGTTTTTTTTCTGTAAAAAGAAAGACATCTTTTTCATTGGCACTAATACTTTATTGATTTGGATATTTTTGAGTAGGTCAGCTTTCTTCTGTGTGGTAGAACATTGATTTTTCTCAATGAATGTCTTGATTGGATCACGATCAACTTCAATGGGTCTACCTGACCATGGAGCACCGTTCAGTGAGAAATCTCCAGCATGAAACTTTGCAAACCACCTTTGACACATCCCATCACTCAATCACCTTCCCTATGCATGGCACAAATCTTTTTAGTGTGTGTTTCAGCTGTGTTTTTACCTTTCTTGAAATAATAAAACATGATATCTTGAAAATATGGCCTATCTTCTTCTTCTATCTTCAATATTAAAATGACTGCCCCCAAACTCACCAATGCTGATGTTCTTTTTTTAAAAGGCACACAGATAGGACAGCTGTCACAATATAATGACACAAAACTGTTTGAAATGAAGGTGACAACAAGCAAGTGTATGGGGGGAAAATGAAGTTTTCAGCCAGCCCAGTATCTTGCTTTTTCTTAACAGCCTCCTGTGTCACATGGAAGTGAAGAAAGTGAAATGGGGGGAAAGGTGTGAGGTGGTCGTCTCCTGTTAGGATTTCCACCTGCTGGTTCATCGTTAGCTCAGGGCCTTGATCCATACCTGGGTGATGTCTTCATCAGTAGAATAGGGCGTGGCAAGGGACAATCTCAGAATGCCCTTTCCAACCTCAGTTTCTTGGGCTCTGTTCGAGAATACCGTGAATTCAAAAAGAACCTTCCAATCAGGTCTGTGACTTCAGAAATGCTGTGTCAGTGATCTTGCAGAGAGGACAGGCCGAGAAACACCAAGGTCTCTATTAGGTGCCCTTCTGTGGCCAGTGGGGCCAAGGTGGTCACTCAGCAAGTCTGAGGGATAAAAATTAAGCTAACAAAAATCAATGCAGGTGTCTTTTCTGGATTGGATTTTTTAAAAAAATTTCCAGTTCTGCTTGCCCTTAGGGATCTCCTTGATGTCGACAATGTTTTATCAACCATTGTGGAGACTTCCAGAGTATCAGACATCCACATGGTGCTATTTACACAAAGGAATACTACGCAGCCATAAAAAGGAACTCCTACCTTTTGTGAGAGTGTGGATGGACCTGGAGAGCATTGTGCTAAGTGAAACAAGCCAGCCAGAGAAATTGCACTTTTTTCTAGTATCTAACGAACCACCTAAACTGCCAAACAAAGTAGAAACAGGCCCACAGCTGCAGAGAACAGACTGACAGCTGTCGGAAGGGAGGGTGTTGGGGAGCTGGGGGAAAAAGGTGAAGGGATTATGCAAAAAAAAAGCGCCCCAGACTCGTACACATACGCAAGAGTTTGGCGATTACCAGAGGGAAGTGGGGTGCGGGAGGTAGAGGAGGGTAATGGGGGGTGAATGGTGATAGAAGGAGACCAGAAGTCTCTTGCTTCTGGTGCAAACAGAAAGGACCTGATTACTCTTCAGAGGGGACGTGAGACCATTGCCTAGCTGTAGGCTAAGGGGGGTGTTCTGAACATGTTATAGGCAGGGTGGGCTAAGCTATGATGCTTGGGACATTGTGTGTGTTTAATGCATTTTCAACTTATGATATCATCAACTTATAACGGGTTCATTGAGACAGAACTGCACCGTAACCAAAGGAGAATCGGCGATATTTTCGATGCATTGAAATTTTCAATTTTCATCGCTATGCACATGAGAGGATTTTTGTTTCTCCCCCTCATTGACTTTCATTCATGCAGGTCTTTGCTTATGCATTTTGCTTAGGAGACCAACAGAGCCAGTGAGAAAAATAATGATGAAGGCTCGCTTGCTAACAGGGAAAACCAGGTTTCCAACCTTGGAAATCAGATAAAGATTTAGCACGGAGACTCTCCCTAAACATTAATGGATAGTATTTATTATTTAATAATCCCCAACCAATGGACATTTATTTTCCTTTATTTATTTTTGGCTTATCTGAGGCTATGTTTATTGATTTTTAGAGTGAGCGGGTAGGACACAGAGAGAGAAAGAGATAGAGAGAGAGACATTAGTCCATTGTGTCCCGTACATAGTCTGTCCCAGGACCAAACCCACAACCAAGATATGTGCCCTGACCAGGCACTGAACCTGCAACATTTTGATCTCCAGAATGATGCTCCAACCCACTGAGCCGCCCAACCAAGGCACAATTGGCACTTAATAATCTGGAACGCTACATGAATTTCTTGGCTCTCAAATCCACCCCTTGCCTATTCAAAAGTGCCTGTGTTGGCGTCCTTTGAAGGCCTGCTCTCAACCTGTTGTTTCTTGGATGACCATGTGTCCTCGTTGTCACACAAACAGAAAGGGAACACCCCGCAGCAGGGCCTCAGCCACACATGGTCATGGTTCCGCTCGTAATTAAGCTGTAATTCCACGGGGATGATAGTTTTTCTGTGTTCTTTGACGGCCTCGGAGGCCGTCGCGATCACCAGATCATAGAGGGGCTCCGTGGCGTTGGTCAGCGGGGTGGACTCGGAGGGGTCCCGGGACAGATCAAAGAGCAGTGGCGGGTCATGGTAGGTGACATTTTTCCCTACGCATTCACAAAAGTAGGTCTCATAGCAGGCCTGGGCTCCCGGCGGCTGGAACACGGGGGTCACATAATGAACCTTCCACACGGCCTCACCTGGACAACGAACAACATAGGAGACACGTGCCAGCTACGAGCTCATTCCCTTTGTCTGCCAGTACCTTCCTGAGCCTTTCCTGGTCCTTGTCTTTGATCCCAAATTTATTTATATATCAATCAATCTTCAGAAGATCAGAACCCCCTCCGATATCATTATACGTCTTTGGCAGCTGCAATTAGTTCTGTTTCTCAAAATTGTCATTGATTTCTTTAGTCAGTCAGTTTTCTAAAATCCTCACTTGAGGTAAGTTATTCATTTTAGAGAGAAGGGGAGGAGGAGGAGGAGAGGAAGGGACAGGGACAGAGGGGACCAGCCATCGGTTGCCTGCTGTGTGCACCCTGACTAGGGATCGGTATGTGCCTTGACTGGGAGTTGAACCCACAACCCTGTGGTGTACAGGATGATGTTCCAACCCCATACGCCACCTGACCAGACCTCAACATTGCTATTTCTTCTAGTTTATCTTCCTGCCTTTCCAACAAAGAGCAATTCTCAGGACCTTTACAGAGACGGTATTTTTGTGGCAATGCTCAACTAAAAGGGATCGGCAGGGGGATGGAAGCAAGGAAGGACTGAGGATCAGCAGAAGGGCCCCTCCTCCTGTTCTCTGTGGGGCACCTGGGCCAAGGTACTTACTGTCCACGGGGTGCCAGCGGACGGCGTGGAGGTACGCGTCACAGTAGTGAAACAGGAACTCATGCTCCGAATGCACGACCTCACCCCGAAGCAAGGGCATGAGGTTTCGGCCATCAATCACCCTGTACACACACAAAGAAGATAAAGCAACAAAATAAACAAATCAAAGGCCATCAGGATGTGTGAATAGTGGTCCACTCCCAGGGTCCAGAGAACAGTGTACTGAAGATGTAGAGATAGTCATTCATGCTCCCAGAGAGACCAGAACAAAAGAAAAAGAAAAATACCCTCAGTTTTTGACAACTGTGTTACTAGCCTTCCAAAAAATGTTAATACACTCTCTACAAAGTTGTATACATTTTATCTCGGGCATTTTTCATAAGGTTTAAGTGATTTGAGAATATGAGAGGGAGAGAGATGTCAATGGGTTGTTGCACTTACTGATGCATCATTGGTTGATTCTTGCATGTGCCAGGACCAGGAATCAAACTCACAACCTTGGTGTATCGGGAGGATGCTCCGACCACCTGAGTTACCTGGCCAGTGCTACCTTTTATCTTATATCTGAAAATCTACCTGATACCTCACATTAGAAAACAATACTTATAAAAACCCACCTCATCGGACAAAACAGAACAATAAGGCCCAGATCATCCTAAAAATGATCATAAAATCATTGTCTTTATAGATAATCCCTCCCAGTCTCCTGGAACTAAGTGGTACCTTTATCAAGATCATGAATTCAATGTTAGCTGACATTGATAAATACTCTTCCTCTAAGTAGGGAGCTCTATACGGCTCTTATCTGATACAAACTCCCTGTAAATCCTTCCTGGGCCCAAACTAATATTAAACATTTGAACTCAACTCCTCTGGCTTCTAGCTACCTTTCAGATCATCCTTCACTCCAGAATGAGATCGGCTGCATTCCAGGAAGAAAGAGACATTAAAATAGGTGCTTGGGTGTAGAAGGAAAAAATGAAAGTCAGTTGGGTCTATTGCAGTCCCTTCACAAAGCTTTTATCAGTGAAATATCAGAAGAATCAGCTCCAAACCGATCTACGTCAATAGGTGTCAGGGTGCGGAATAATGCAATATAACAAAATTCAAAATATGTATGATGTGCTTCAAAATATCCAGCAAATGACTTTCCTGACCCTCTGCCTCTAGACCTGGAACAGTGAAGATTGGGGAATTGTGGATTTTTTTTTCCTTACATGAATGAGTGCGTTGGCTTGTCGCCTCATGCCCAAACCTTCCTGTCTGTATCTCCCTCCCAAATAAAATCTGCAAAGGGTCCATGAAGGATCACACCTGTGTAACATCAATCCTGCTGCCTGAATACCACTCAACAGACACCACTGCCCGGGTGCAGGGGTGCAAAGTACTCCTGTTAGGATAGAGTTGGTCTCCTTGGACCTGAGTCTTCTTGAGACAGAGCTAGAAAAAGTCTCTGTTAACACATCATCTCGATGTCACCTGTCCTGAGGGACCGTCCCTCCGGTCAAAGCTGCTATCGTCGGGAAGATATCCATCAAGCTGGTAGGCTCATGGATGACTTTCCCAGCCTGCAATTTTCCGGGCCATCGGAAGAGGCCAGGGACACGGATGCCGCCTTCCCAGCCGCCCATGCACTTCCCACCTACAGGGCGAAGCAAGAAAGTTCCAGTTAGAAGAGTCCCTGGGAGAAGGGTGTTCGAAATGATAAATTGACATCCAGAAAATCAGTGTCTCCTCCATGACCGCTGTCTGCAAAGCCCTGCTGAATGTATGCACACAACACTATTTTCTTGGGCTGCTGATAGATTTTTGCTCAAAGGCACTTTCTCAATTATGACTGTATTTAATTTTTTATCCTTACCCAAGGACTTTTTTTTTTGTATTGCTTTAAGAGAGATATGGGGAGAGAGAAACATTGATGTGAGACAGGAACATCAAGTGATTGGTTCCTGTACTCATCCTGACCACAGACCAAACCCACAATTTCGGTATGTGCCCCAATTGAAAATCGAACCCATGACCCCTTAGTTACAGAATGGTGCTCTACCCAACTGAGCCACCTGGCCAGGGCTCTACCCTTTATTTTAACCAAGCATCCAGTAAAAGATCCCTGTTGAGAGTGGCATGCATTCGGCTTATCTTCCACACCACGGCGAACACCAGAGACCCTTTCCCGAAACCCGCACCAGGTAGGATCTCCATCCCCACCTTTGAATATGCCATTCCACCCGCCAAGCTGCATCTTGCCCAGCCTGGCCTCCAGGTGCCCTCCGTGGTCTGATGCAAAGTAGACAACGGTCCGGTTCCTCAGCCCCAAATCGTCAATGGCTGCAAGAAGCTTGCCTGAAACAAGGAGGAAAACAGACCCATAACTCAAGTGACGGTACGACTTTGAGCACCCCCGTGGGTCCCAGCACCTGTATGTTCCTTTGGGAGTCTACAGCACCCTGTGTTTTCCACTCCAAAGATGGCCTGTGAGCGGGCATGTTCCTTAACTTCCTTCACCATCAGGAGTCGAAGAGGGGGTTACGGTCAATGGACGGTCAAAGTGTCCTCATCTGTTCAGGGGCATGGTGCTGGTGAAGAACATGCTACCTGCCTCCTAGAATGTTCATGGCGATCCATCCCGGTCGCCCTTGAAATAGCGCATGTCTCAAAGTAACTGCCCCGTGTGGAAGTGTGCATTCCATGAAGGGATCGGAGGTCCGTGGGGTTGCCTCAGGAAAGCCACGTTCATGGCCGCATGTGAACGTTGGCCATGAATGTCGGCAAAGCAACCTAATAAAGAACCAGCAGTTCTAGGACCGGGGGGACTGGGATGGGTTCCGCAGATAAACAAACTTTTTGAGTGTGGAGGCAGGGGCCTAGGCACGTAGATGATGATTCTTCCCCAAAACGCAGTTCTGGCCGGACAAACACAACAGGCAAAGCCAGAGAGCGCCAATGGCTCATAGGCACATCTCAGCTGTGCTTTTGGCAAATGGGACTTTTAAACACAATGGCTTGTCCTCCACATTCCAGACATCCATCTGGGCAGCATCGTCTGAGGAAAACCCACGGAAACTCACTGACCCCCGAAACCCCTCCTCAGCAGCATTGACACCACACCTTTGCTCTTATTAACTGAGGTATTTCAAAAACACATCATCGCCCTAAAATTTGGAAGCGCACTGTGAGTGGTTTTATTGTGGGTCATCATGGCTAGGTCCTGGGGGGGGCTCTGTCACGCCCTTCGAAAGACCACGAGGTGAATACGGCGAATCAAGACCTGGTGATGGAGGGACAAGCACTCATGAGAACATGCTGTGTGGTGCTGTCCTGGGGAAAAAGGACATTCACATGCAAACCACACACATCATCACGTACAGAAATGGATGCGTGGGTCATATACTGGATGAAAATAGTCTTTATGTGTAAGCTGATTTTTAAAATGTTTTCTGTACTTTGAAGGCTGGGAATCTACAGCATTTCACATCTTTCCTTTGATCAAGTTTGACTTCGTATGTCTTCATAGACTGAACTATACCTCGTGCCAATATCCTATATTTATCATATGTATTGATGATCTATATTTACTCTACATCTAACCTCACAGGGATTTAGTCTAACTTGTGTTTGTGTCCGGCAAATACTCGCTGTTAATCGTGTTGCAATCATCAAGTCTAATTTGATTCATTAGTCCCTGGATCTTAGAGAATCTCCCTGGTGGAGATTCTCTTCACACATGCTTATCTCCCTGGGTGGTATTAGTTTATCAGGGTTTGGATTCTGGCTTACCAACCCCACATTCGGGTCTTAGTACCTAGGAACCTGAAGTAAAGCTGCGTTCTTTCTCCAAACACCAAGATCTGAGTTGAGATCGCACTGCCTTTGGAGACATAAGAAAGTGCTCAAACTGGTTTGGGAAGTAGCAGATGGCGACCCAGTGAGGACGCTGGATTTAGGTCTCTGTGGCCCATGTTTGGATGTGTTCCATCATCTACATCAGACACCAAGGCTGCCAGGAGAGGAGAACCTTGCTCAGGCCTCACAGGGCCGTGCCCAAAGCCAGCAGGGACAGTTTGGGAGAGCCCTGAGCTGCCCGGACACAGACGTGTGGGCTACACACGCCCTCCACTCACCCACGAAGAAGTCCATCTCCTGCACGTTATCTCCGTACAAGCCGTGCCTGCTGGTCCCCAGGAAATCTGTGGTCGTGGGAAGAGGCATGTGGACGTGCAGGAAGGAGAAGAACAGGAGGAAAGGCTGCTGCCGGTGCCTGGGAAAACACCGATTGCACCACACTTGAGTTCTCGGCTCCTGCAAACACGACCCACACTTTTCTCGGACACGCACACACACACACACACACACACACGTCTCCGTGACCCATGGCAGGGGACACATGCCCAAGGCAGCACTTTGGAGTGGCTTCCAGGACCCTGCGGGGCCTGGACTCTGTCCCCAGTTTCTGGGTGAAGCCACTATGGTCCCTGTCAGATGCCAGGACACAGGGTGCACTCAGGGGTGACCACACCATTATCACTGAAATTCCACTCTGCTTGGCACCTTTTCCTCCCAACTCACAGAGTCTCTGTCTGGACTCACACCCATAAGAGAGGGTGTCACAGAAGCGGTTTCTTTGAAACATCAGCCCTTTAACAACCCAACAGTGAGCCTGGGCTGAAACTCCTCATACAGCTGCCCACAGGCCGTGGGTTCCATGTGCGGACACAGGGAGTGAGCTCAGCCCCTTGAAGTCCTGACCATGTGTCCCAGGAAATGGGTGCTCAGTGAGCTGGGCTGGCCCATAACACAACGCCAGGCTTGGGAATTTCTGATGAGATATCAGTGGGGAAAGAAGGGGGGGAAAAATCAACTAAAAAAAAAGTGTGTGCCTTGGGTTAGTAGGTTGAATGGTGTCCAGCTAAAATCACCCGCATAAAAACTCCTACCGTGACCTTATTTGAATATGGGGTCTCTGGAGATGAAAATACTTAATGACAAAGAAACATCGATCAGCTGCCTTCCATATGTGCCCCAACCAGGGATTGAACCTGCGACCTACACACACGTCCTGACTGTGGATTGAACCTGCAAAGTTCTGGGGCACCGGGCGACACTGGAATGCCCAGAGGCCCCCAGCCAAGGGCAACGGCTCTGCTTTTTAAAAAATACTCCTTGTCTTATCACCACCCGAATGTGAGACCAAATCCAGTGTACCTTTCTAAAAATGAAATGGCCTCGTCCACCATGATGGTCCCTGCCCGCTGTGCCTTCAGTGGCTGCTCAGAGATCATTTGCTGCCGCATGAGGATGCAGTCCCTGTACAGGGCGGACCGTGCCTCCAAACTTTGGAACCAAAAGTAGCCCAGGAGATAAACGAACATGCCCGCAAAGAGGATGAGGGACCAGGGGACACTTATCAAGCGCGCCAGCTTCCCTACAGTGCAGGCGACCACACCGGCGGTCAGAAGCTGCACGCAGAACCACAGGTAGCTCCCGAGGGCTAACTCCACATCCCTGGAGGGGTCCGGCCAGCATGACAAATCCATAGAGAACGGCATGCCGTAGAAGTAATCAAACCCGTAGTTGTGCGGATGGTGGCAGTGGTCGGTGCGGGACTGGCAGTTTAATCCCTGGTGCCACTTTCCTGAAACAAAACACAGGCACGTCACACAGGACAGGCTCACATAATGCAGAAACCCCAGCATCATTTTCCCCTTGGAAATCATCGGCCAATACACACACGTGCAGTGGCAAGTACTTCTCTGTTCCTCAAAACTCGGGGTTTTGCAGACACTCAGTGTTTTCTCTTCTTTCATGGGCACGTTGTTGGTCTCAGGACCCGGTTGTGAGTGACCAAGGAGGATGAAAAAATAAAAGGAGGAAAAGAGGACCGGAAGTGTCTAGCAAGGATGGGAGCCAGGCAGTCTCTCATGCACAAGAGGACAAGTCACAGCCACAAACACAGTTGCAACATAGAGCCAAGGTGAGTACAGGTGATGGGCAGGTAGGTAGGTAGGTAAGTAGATAGAAACGATAACCAGAGGTGTCAACCTCATTTTCACCAGGGGCCACATCAGCCTCACAGGTGCCTTCAAAGGGCCAAATGTCAATTTAGGAGCCTGTACACATAACCACTTAACAGGTAAGTGAGAGCTCGGCACTGCTGCCAGGTAGGAACAAGGTACTGGAACGGATAAAACAAGGTGGAGGGCTGGATTCGGCCCACGGGCCTTGTGTTTGCCGCCTGTGATATATACAGAGAGACTCAATGAAGGGGGATGGATGAGTCAGTGGATGAATGAACGGATGCAGAGAGACAGAAATTATAGATAGATAGATAGATAGATAGATACATAGATGAATGGTAAATGGGCGGATAAATAGATGGGTATGTAGATAAACAAACAAGTAATTAGGTAGGTAGACGGACCAATGTAAGCTATGGCCGTAAAGATAAACAAAAAACAGACAAAACATAGATGGTGCATGAGAAATAAATATGTAGATAATGAGTGGATGGGCAGTAGAAAGAGAGAGAGAGGATAGACAGACAAAGATGATGGATGGATGAACGGATGCATGGATTGGGTCACTGGGTGACGAGATAGGTAGGTAGATAGGTAGATCGATAGCCAGCCAGGTGGGTGAGTGGCTGAATGCACAGATGATAGACAGGTGTGCATACGTGGTGGAGAGAACTGACCGTTCATGGAGAAACATGTGAGGGGACAGCTGGCCGACGCTAATCCAAAGGTCTGGCACTAAACATCATTACAGTAAAACGCTTCCTCGGTAACACTTGCCCCCCCTTCAACAGGAACCAAGTGACCCACGTGGTGCTGTCATTGTGACTAAGACAATATGCCCATGTGTGTCTCTAATCCATTAGCAGTGGCCTGCAGGTCCACACCCGAAGGCGTGGACGGACATCTCTCACTGCCTCGGGGCTCGGCAGACAGGAGGTCATGCCCCTGAGGCGGGCTTTTCTGTTCTAAAACAGAACTAAGATGGTCTTCTTTATCCTTGTGAAAGTGACTACAAAAATGGAAGGGACTTCAAAAAAAAAGCATGGTTAAGTGTCATGCCGATCCCCTCAAATAGGAGCAGCAGGTTTCACGGCAGAAGGGCCATCGTTCATTCCTTTCCGTCACGTTGGTCCATGAGGGTGAGAAAATGCACAGGGTCTGCTTCAGTGGAATCATGAGGCTGATGAGAAGACAGGGAAGGACTCAGGTACTTCGACTTTACGGACCAACCACTGTGTTATCCACAACACATATCAGTCACTCAGGTTTGCAAAGCACCGACTCCCTGGTCTCCCACCTTTGAGACATGCACAATTCTTGGCTGTTTCTTCTGCCCATAAATATCAGGGATTCCATCAGTGTGCCGAGCCCTGTCCCTACCATGAAACGAACCTGAGACCATGGTCATGGCCACCAAGGGGCCCCACGCTTTTCTCCTGGGAGTTCACCTTCTGGAGCTCTGGGTCTGGAGGAAGGCAGGCACTAAGTCAAAGAATGGATGGCACAGGATCACGGGGGAACTTTCCGAGCAAAACACATGCTTCTTCTCCTGTTTGGGTGCCCCAGGCTGCGGACATGTCTACGGAAGCAAAGCTCGACCCTCCGTGAAAAGCTAAGGATGCCCAGCCTATTTTGTGTGTGCCTGGGAGGACCCGCCACACATCTTAAATGACACCAGGTGGAGGAGATGCAGGATTTCTGCATTGGTGAAGAACTGTGGGGAAACAAAGTCCCATCCTAGGTCATTCCCATGGAGTGTGTTTGCAGAAGCATACCTGGGAAGCCCTGCCACCTCGGTGGCAAGGGGTCGGGCAGCATGTCTGAGACACACGGGCAGGTATCATTCCGAGATGTGTGTGTGTGTGTCTGTGCATGTGAAGGGGGCATTGCCACGCCAGGTCCCGGGTGAACGAAGCTGGAACATGGCAGTTTGGGAGAGGGCACTGAGAACCACAGCTTCTTACCGATGATGGCCGTGCTGTATCCTTGCTCCTTGACCAAGGATGCAAAAGTTGTTTCGTTAACAGGGAGTCCCGATGAGGCTCCCAGGTTCCTAACGACAAATAGATTGTCAGTCGAAGCCATCCCTGAATGCAACGAGAAAACAAAACACACGTCCACGCAACATGTAGGTAGGTGCTTATTAAGAGAACAGAGAGATTGTCTGAGATGGTTCAGAGCTTGGGCCGTGGACAGCTGACATGTCAGGAAGACAAAACCCGCCCTTTGGCTGAAAAAATAATGTTCTGCAAAGACATAGCTCACCTGGGCCCGTAAGACAAAAGCCCATGAAATGCTTGTGTGCACACACGTGCCCAGCAGGCTCAGACACACCCAAACATGCTGGCCACACAAGTCTTCACACATGACTGCAGGGTGTCAACAGACCATTGCTGATGGAACTCCTAACCTGCATCCTTCCTCCATGGGGGGATCTACGTGGTGGGAGAGATGTTGGAAAAGAACGCTTTTTGAACATTTCAAACGTTTCTGTCTGTACTAACACGTTCTTTCTGACATTAGAGTCTAGTTTTATGTGTCTAAGACGGGGGCATAAACTCTGTTCCCATGTAAGAGCTGAAGTGGGGGACGTGTGGGAAGGGTAGACACATCGGGTTTGAATCTTCTATGACAATCGTACTTGCCAAGCAGGTGGACACCAGTCATCTTGAGACTGGAGAAGACCTGTCATTGATAGGGAAGGAAATGAGGAAAGAAAGTGAGCTTTGGAAGGACTTGGGAATCTAAGAACACCCCAGGATACCCCACAGCTGTCCCCGGCAAGGAGCTGGAACTGGTGGGGGTCATTGCTCAGGTCCATGGAGAATGATGCTAGAATCCGGAACATATTGGACATTTCGGGGCAGACTAGACCTGACCAAGGTCTACATGGATCCAACCATCCAGGTGGATCTCTCCTGGCTTCCTTCTGAAATAGGGCCCACTCAGAAGCAAAACGGAGTAACAGAGGACAGCATGAGTGGGTCAACAGAAAAAAAAGTTCCAGATAACATCAGGAGAGTAGGCAAGGGCAGGAACTCTCGGAGAGCGAGCCGTCCTCATTTCCCATGTAACACGAAAGAAACCTCTTTGAAATTAGGTGTTTTTAAAAGCTGCGTCCTGTCCGTGAAACACATCTCTTCCTAAAACGCGACTTTTACATAAAGAGAGCACTAAAAAAAAAAGAAAGAGTCAAACACATTTCAGTTTACTACAAGGGAAAAAAAACAGAATTAGTAATTTGATGTTTACGGGGCCTGACTAATCTCATTCTCGGCTAACAGAGTGTTGTCAACTTCGGGGAGCCTAGATGTTTCCAGGACACCCTCAAGAATGCATCTTTCAAGTCATAACTGGGCCCTGGCTGGGTAGCTCAGTGGGTTAGAACACCATGCCAATATGCCAAGGTTGCAGGTTCAATTCCCCAGTCAGGGAACAGACAAAAATCAATCATTACATGCATCAATAAATGGGGCAACAGATTGATGCTTCTTTCTCTCTCTCTCTGGTTCTCTCTCCCTTTCCTCTCTTTCAAATACATTTAAAAATGTTTCAGAACATATCCACAGGGCTCACCCTTTCCACTCTTAGGTAGGTATTGGCAAGAATACCTACCTAAGAGCAAAACACTGTTGAACAAAACCTTGTAGAACTCCTCACAGCAGTTGAAAGTGGCACAGGACCTCGGTGTCCCCCCCAGGTGAACAGGCAGACACACGGTGTTCCTTGCTTACAATAACTCAATGCACTGACGAACTTTGGGGACACTGTGAGAGCTCCCGTCTCACGGTAGCCAGGTTTTGTTGGCTCGGCAACATCTCCCTTTTGTCCTGAGGTCAACAGCCAAGGCCACACTCAGTCAAGGGGCACAGGAATAAAAGGCCACCGTCCCAAGACGAACACACACCCCTGAGTCACGCCCTGTGCCCTGGATCAGTTAGAAGCACAGAGGTTGGAATGTTGACCTCAGTAGCTGCTGACACTGGACCAGGAGAGTGATGGTGCCTTTGGATGCTACACACGGCTCAAGCCACGGGGTCCCCGCCTCCCACCCTGACCTGAGAGCTGAGAGGAGCAGACCCTCCCCACGAACGCACCTGATCGGATGCTGTACCTGCCCGTGAGGAAGGCAGACCGACTGGGCGTGCACACGGAAGACGCGGCGATGTGCTGCATTAGCTTCACACTCTCAGTGGCCAAGCGGTCGATGTTCGGGGTCCTGGAAAGAGGGAGGAAGAGGGAGACCTGAAGAAGAACGAGGGGAAGGCACAGAGAGAAAGAGCCAAGCGCGGAGACAGACAGACGGTGAGAGGTGAAGACAGAGAGACAGAGACAGAGATGAAGAGAGACAAACACAGAGACCAACAGACACGCAGATCAGAAGGTAAAAATCCCCATTCACTGTAATTCCCTGGGCTCAGAAGGGCAGAAAAGGAAACTTTGCATGCAACGCTCATTCTGCTTTGGTTGGGGGGCTGCTGTTTTCTGCATGATGGGTGGGATTGGGTTCTGCAAGTTGTATATATCTTTGCATATATATATAGAGAGAAAGAGGCCACATCTATGGTGAAGCGTCTTTGGCCTGGTTACTTAAGGCTAATGACTTACACACCTACAGAGGAGGGTTGGGTAGATGAATGTCCCTTCTCTACACACAGGACATAAAACCACCCTATGATTAAATATAAAAGTAGGCCAAGACCAAAAGAGAATAAAAGGATGCAAGCTGTAACATCTTAACAAGATGCACTGGTCAGTTTTGCATGGCATGGCTGGGGTACATGGGTTTTCCAAGGCACCAGAAGGCTCTAACTTTTTGACACATGTTTGTGTTCTTTCAGAGTGTCCATTGTTCAAATGCACTGCCCCCTAAAAGTCTCTTGGCTCCCACATTAGGACGCATGATTCATTTTGCTTGGGGTCAAAAAGACACCAAGTGAAGTGAAGCAGTTAGAGAAAGACAAAGACCATATGATTTCACTCACGTGTGGAGTCCAATGACTAAAATAAGCAAACAAGATAGAAACAAAACTCATAGACACAGAGAACAGACTGCCAGCTGTCAGAGAGGTAAAAAAAGTGAGGGGTTAATTAAAAAAAAAAACAACCTTGTAGACACAGACAACTGTGTGGTGATTATCAGAGGGAAAGAAGGTGAGGGGGGTAGAAGAAGGTGAAGGGGAGTAAACAGTGATAAAAGGAGACTTGACTTGAGGAGGTGAACACACCAAACAGTACACAGATGGTGTATTGTAGAATTGTGCGCCTGAGCCCCATAGAATTCTATTGGCCAAAGTCACCCCAATCAATTCAATAAAAACTTTAAAAACACGTATCAAAATCACCACTCGTCAAAAATGGTCTGCAGGCTCCCACGCTCCCAGATGTGCCAGGTGGAGATTCAGTGCTGTGGGTAGGTATCTGCCCCTGCCCTGTGCCCTGAATAGATAGAAAGATCCAAGTGTGTGGAGGTTAGGTACCTGTTCTACAATTGCATGGGGACAGAGTCCAATTCCACAGTCTGTCCTCCATCACAGGAAAACCAACCGGTGGATTTGATTTTCCACGGAGAACGAGTCAAGACCTGCATCCCCCCGTCCAAGCCCGAACAACACACCTTATCGTATCGTTTCCATAGCAGCCTAGGTCTCCGATCCCAAGGTCATCCGCCATTATCAGGAGGATATTAGGCTTGTCCTCCTCTGGCCTTTGAGACTGGGCCATATTCAAGAGAAACCACATCCAAGACAGACACACCAAGGGCCTCCTGAAAGACAAGCATGGACTTTGCTGGAAATGGACCATTCTGGGTGGTTTCTGGAGCTCTATTCCACGCCAACACCCTCTTCTCTGAGAACAGCAGGGCTTGCTGGACACCCACACCCCTCTCCCAAAACACAGGAGGCTCTTTCCGAGTGGACGTTGGTCATTGCCATTGACAGGCCTACACAGCCCTCAAAGGCAGGTGCTCCTGAGGTTAAACTCATGTACACTAATTGCTCTTTGTCTCGGCAAACGTCTGTTTACCCAGAGACAAAGCATCATTTCCTTGAGTGAAAGGCGCTAAGAATTAAGAGGTTGTATCACTGGTTAGGTTGTGGGCATACGGTCACGGTTTCTGACTTACACTTAAGGTCAGGTTGCTATGTGATTGGCTGTCTCCCTGACACCCCTGCACATGAAAATAGAAGTGTGTGTGGCTGAAGCAGATTCACCGGAAGAAAAAAAAAACAAACCACGTTTCGCAGAAGAGGAGGAAAACAAAGAAAAAGGCACCACAGAATAAAGGAAAAGCAGGCTGTGGAAGAGAAGTGAATTCTGCAAAAGAAAGAGCCTGAAATCTGGACACTCCTTTAACCCACTTTCCAACGGTGATCTGTCTCCATCCAAGTCCTGTTTTCCCCAAAAAATGTGCCATTCTCCTCCCACTGGGTCCCTAGCCTGGTGTCACGTGATGGGTACCAGTCATGGGAACTATGGCTTCAGTGTTGATCTTGTGTTTCTTCATACTCTAGAACCGACTTCAAAGATGCCCTCCAAGAGCGAGGGAGGAGGAATCCCTCACACCTTCTGCTCTCAACCGGTCACTCGAGATGCAGCCTCTACTTTTCCCAAACCTCCTCCCCCCAAAACCGTTCATGCTCTGAAGACTTCAACTCTACATTTAGGACTTCACCTGTTGACTACAGAAATGCCTTTAATCTTCTCCAAACTGATTAACTCGCTTTCCCCAACCCCTCTTTTCCCAGCATGTTATTGTAATATGAGTGTGTTGGAAATCTGCCATTTAAATGTGTGCCTGTTGCCTAAATCTCTCTTACTTTTTTTTCTTTACTACAGACTGACTGAATCCAGAATATCAATTTAGAGATTCAACACCCAACCCATAAAGTAAGCCCAACACCCAATGTCTCTAGCTATATAAATCTGAACCCGCAAATGCCGCTAAACTGCCCACTGGCGATGAGGCAAACACGTCAGGCCTGTGCCTCACCATAGCTTTCCTTACCTGACCATCATTCTGGGACTCTGAGTTCCTTCCTACCGTCGTGGCTGAAGTTATGGTCCTGCAAAGAAAAGTGTGTTACCTTCACCTTGAGTCAGGATGCATTGTGCAACTCTCACCGAAGTCAGCGAACTTAGGTCTAGTTCCCACACTGGAAAATTGCTTCTGTGACTCAGACAGGGTGTGAGCCCTGAGGGAGGGTTTACGCCTGGATGCCAACACCTGGGAGTTTTGTGGGATTTTTTTGGTGCTTTTTTTTTTTTGAGTTATTGGGCTCAGTCCCCAAACCTACATGTGTGGATGACAGAGGAGTCTTACGGTATAGTGGAAGCAAAGACTTCAATCTAAGCAAGTCTACCTGGAGTAAAGTCAGACCCCCTAAAAAAGATGGTGATTTGGCTTTTCTTCTCTCTTTGCCCATTGGTCCAGGGGCCGACCACCCGGTAGTGATCTCAGCTTTAGGAAGCTGAGAGCCTTATCTATTTGAGGGGAGTGTGGTCTGATGACCCAGTGACAAGATAACACGATCCATTGCCATGAAAGAAAAGAAATAAACAGCCACCTCCGGTCTCTATGCTGCTACCCATATTTGTACCTTAAAAGGATGCTACATGCATAACACTAACGTCCTTTCTCAAAAGCCCATCTGCTGAAGAGGAAGAAGAGACCATACATTAAAAAAAATAACATATTGAATCAGAACTATGGAAGGAAGGAAAGAAGAAAAGAAAGAGAGAGAGGAAGGAAGGAAGGAAGGAAGGAAGGAAGGAAGGAAGGAAGGAAGGAAGGAAGGAAAGGAAGGAAGGAAGAAAGAAAGAAAGAAAGAAAGAAAGAAAGAAAGAAAGAAAGAAAGAAAGAAAGAAAGAAAGAAAGAAAGAAAGAAAGAAAGAAAGAAAGAAAGAAAGAAAGAAAGAAAGAAAGAAAGAAAAAAAAAAAAAAGAAAAGAAAAGAAAAGAAAAGAAAAGGGAGGAAGAGCAGAAGGAAAGAAAGCAAGGAAGGAGGGAGAAAGAAGAGTAATTACTAACTCAAAGAAATGATTTGGAATGGAATTCACAGGTGGACTCACTGACTCCTACAACACTGGCCACTAGAAAAGGAAGCTTTAAAGTCCAGAGCCCATGCACTGGGTGACAATAGGAAGGAAAAAGCAGGGTGGGGACAATAGTACTGTCCACACATACATCTCGTACGTGTGAGCCCTGGCAAGTCGAAGCTCTGATTTGCCAAACTTTCGGGTGTCTGGGGAACACACATTGCCAGCCACGCACCTGAATATCTCGGTTGCTTTCCATGAGCAGGTATTGAGGCTACTCATTTTCCCCTCTTACCTTACTTTAAATCTTATAGTTTAAACTATAGCTTATGCTTTAAATTTACGAACACAGAGTGAGCAGAGCCCAGTAGAAGAACTGCAGCCCTGTCTCTCTCTCCCTCTCTCTCTCTCTTTCTCTCGGTGTGGCCCAGGAGCACCTGCCAGGTCCTGCAAGTAGGGAACCTTTTCTTCTTTATTCTAACACAACTTCTAGGCACTTACCTGCAAAGGGCATCTCGCCAAAACAGGACAAAACAGAAGGGCCCAGCTGAACCCAACGGTGGTTATACGCAGGCTGAAATCAGCACACAAAACACACCCCCAACTCACCTGTCGCTGGTGTTTGCTCCCTGATGTCTAGGCCAAAACTATACGGCCCTCTGGAGGGACTTTCCACCTTCCTGGAAGGTGACCTTGAGCCAGTCGGCAGCCTGCTTGTCACTCTGCTGCCTGCAGGAGAGACGGTGGTCAGCAGGAACAGAGCGCACCTGGTAGATTCCTTTTGGAAAGGCAGGTGAAGTGATCCTCACCCTTGACTTGCACGTCTTTCTAAAAATCCAGGTTTAAAAAAAGAAAGGCTTTGCAAAACGCCCTTACACCTACGTGTCCTGGCTGATCTCTCTTTTTTCTTTTTTTTTTTAACCTGAGCCTGGAAGCCAAATGATTCAGGCAGCCAGAAAGTAAGACTTGAGTCTTCTAGGCCAGGACGCTTCTGTTAGAAGCATTGCCTTCTCCTGGGTTCATTGGTATTGCCTCAGGCAGACGCGTGCAGCTCACTGAAGAACAGAAAGCATCTTCTCTCTTCCAGGATGGTATCTCTGCGATGCTCAGCTGATGGGGGAATAATGGAGGAGTCTGTGCCATGTACCATTCGTCAACACCATGCCCTGAATGGACAGCTGTGTAACAGGGAAGGAAGGCCCCGGGACCGAGCTTCTCCCCAGCATCATAAAGATTCGGGCCTACGAGACTAAAGGCATTAATTTCCCGGACTGCTTCCCACCCCAGGAAATGGGCCGCCGAGACCATGAAAAGCCACCAGATCCATTTTCCTTGCCCACTGGTTGCATGTGTGTGTCAGTATGGCACCCTCTTGCCCCAAAACTTTGGTTTTGGGGGTGCAATGCTTGACAACAGCTGCCCTGCAGTGGGTCTATGGGCTCCAGACTCCAGGTCTTGGACCATCACTCCAAAGACACAGGTACCTCCCAGTCAGCATACTTGGGGGGGACCCTTTGCACCCGATTGTATCCACACGCCAAAAGCCCATGTCGGCATTTTGACCCATTCTCCACAACGGCAAAGACAGAAGGCGTGTGAGTGTTTATTCTGAACAGTAACACGCACAGGGGAAGATGTGTGGGTGGCCGGCTGGGATGTGGAAAGCGAAACATCACCGGGTTAGCTTAAGACTGAATACTGACTGTGCAATCAAAAAACTCTACTATCAAGAAAACTTAGACAAATGAAAACACTACCGTCATATTATCATAATACATTAGACCAGAGATTTATATGTAGGACTGAGACCACTAAAGTAGAATTAGTAATAACGAGTTAGTTTATCTGATTGGAGTTCTCACATTTTAATTCAATACAAGGACACGTGGTGCTTATAGAATTTAGCTCCCTTAAAATAATGGGAGCAAAAACAGAGAACTGTCCTTGAACAATAATTAAATTTAAAAAATTTTTTTTAATTTAAAAAGGGGAACATACATATACATGAACGGTTCATTTGTTATTTAACAAAGCCTCTTGGTTAAGTAAACAGCAATATCTTCTGCTTATATCCAGGTTGTTTTATGTGTTATTACTGCTTTTTAAGCCATCGGTCTAAATAAAGGTGATTAAAAATTGTAGCTAATCTTCACATCAGGTGCAAATAATTTTTTAAAAAGTAAAATACTGTCACATTAATGAAAACAGGTCAGAGAGCGTCAAAAGTATTGGCAGAGGATCCTGACAGATGTTGATACAAGGGGGGAAAAGCCCCCCAAATGGTTGCTAAAAGTCATAAACTACTTGCTTGATCTGCCTCGTGTGAGACTGTGAAATTGTGAAATTGTTCCCGGCAGCCGCCTTCCTGGTAACCAGTCATTACAAACACTGACAGACTATGTTCTAACACGAATTTCAGATATGGAAATAGAAATTGAGATGAAGCTAAAGTTATTTCAAAAGCCCTCGTCATTTTAATTTACAATGTGAAATTACGTGAAAAGCTTTATTTTGGCCCTATCTTACCAAATGGGAAAAGCAAGCTTGAATCTGGAGATACGAGATTCATAGATACAAAGATATAGACTCACCAGCAAAAATATCATTGAGGACACACATCAAAGCATTCCTTGAACTATTTATCTGCAAAAATTGCATGAAAAATATCTAGCTCACAGATCAAAATCACCCAAAATAAACAACAGGCCAACCATTTGCAGGTGTTGTAAAAGAACATTGTGCTTTAACACCTTTGAGCGAATCCTGATTTCTTAGATCCTCGTGTGTGTATTTTTCTACTCCATCTGGATGCTTTCAGCTGAATTGTCAGACAACTGCTGAAGAATTAATGCCCAGTTACATTTGTCAGCTGCTGTTTCAGGTGCTGTGCACCTGTTTTATTAATCCTTCCCTCATGACTAAAACTGAATTCTCTTTCATCAGAGGGATGGCTACCTGAAATTGTGCAAAATGAACTTTACCACTAATGAAATGTTTTAGATTAAGCAAGAAGGTAGAGAATATTTCCAGTTTTCCAACTGATCCTGTGAGGCTGTAATGCCCTGATGCCCAAACCAGGAAACGACATCTCAAGAAAAGGAAAAAAAAAAACTATAGGACAATATCAATTATGAATATATATAAAAATGCCCAACAAAATACAAGCAATCAAAACTCAGATACCATAAAAATGATTACATATGTGACCAAGAGTGCTTTACCCAAGAAATGAAAGACCAATTCAATAATCAAAAACAATTAAATTATCTTTTTGTCATAGGACATAATATGAATGCAGAAACCCTCTAAACTCTTACATCAATTCTATTAGAACTAATAAACAAACTCATTAAAGATCTAGGATACAAAGTTCACATGTGAAAATAAGTTGTGTTGCTGCACACTAATAAAAAACTAGCATAGAAGTTAAGAAAAGAATCCCAATTATAAGCGCTGGAAAAAGAACAAAGTATCTAGGAATAAATTTAACCAAGAAGGTGAAAGATTTTTGCGCTGAAACTACAAGATATATTTTTAAAGATTTTTATTTATTTATTTTTAGGGAGGGAGAAAGAGAGGGAGAGAAACATCCGTGTGTGGTTGCCTCTTGTGTGCCCCCTACTGGGGACCTGGCCTGCATCCCAGGCACGTGCCCTGACTGGGAATTGAACTAGCGACCCGTTGGTTCACAGCCCATGCTCCATCCACTGAGCCACACCAGCCAGGGCTGGAACTAAAAAAATATGGATGAAAAGAATTGAAGAGGAAATTAAAAATATTTATGAAAGTCAGCTCGTGTTCATTAAGTAGGAGACTCGACATAGCGAAACTGTCCACATTTCCCAAAGCAATCTACAAAATCACTAGGCATCCGAGAGATGCCAATTAAAACCAGCAGGAGGTACCACCTCTCACCACTCAGAATGGCCACGATAAACAAATCACAAACTACAAGTGCTGGAGAGGATGTGGTGAAAGGGGAACCCTCATGCACTGTAGAGGGGATTGCAGACTGGGGAAGCCCCTGTGGAAACCCATATGGAACTCCCTAAAAAATTAAACATGGAGCTGCCTTTTGACCCAGCGATTGCACAACCGACTGAATTGAAACCCTCTTTGCTGTTCTCCTCACATAATCTCAATCGGGAAGATGCTCTGAAACTCCTTCTTCTTTCATGACGAATGAGGGCTATAATACCTGCCTTGCATCCATTTGATGTTTAAAAAAAAAAGAAGAACAACCCTGGCCAGTGTGGCTCAGTGGATTGAGCGCTGGCCTGCAAAGTGAAAGGTCGCCAGTTCGATTCCCACTCAGGGCACATGCCTGGGTTATGGGCAGGTCCCCAGTAGGGGGCGTGCAAGAGGCAACCAAACGATGTTTCTCTCTTCTTGTCCCTCTTTGTAAAAATAAATAAATATAATCTTTGGGGAGACAAAAAACCATATTTCTATTATAGTAGGTGTACAGTGAGACTTTCTCCTCTCCCAGTTTTGGGAAGGCTGATATAGTTTATCATGTCAAAAAAACAAACAAAAAATAAACCAACTATTAACCTTACACATAGAAAGCCAAAGTGAGAGGCGATAAGTGTCTACTTCATACGAAAAAGAATGACCATTCAGGGCCCAGAGTTTATTTGTGTTTTTATGAGGAAAGAAAGGAGAAAATTATTGCATGCATAGAAAAATATCTCGTCCTTGGTAAGGAGCCGAGTTACTCTTTAGCTGTTCCTTGTGGTTACCAGTTCTAAGGAATGTCCACAATCCGCGGTTCTGGTGGTCGGGAATCTGCTTTCCTCCTGGCTTTGCAAACAGTTATTGGTCAGCGATTGTGGGTTTGACTGCGACCAAGGGTTCTTTTGCGGTGAGGAAACATCCCCAAAGGTCAAGGAGTCAGACTTGCAAGCCCCAGGTCTCTTGTACGTCTGCTCCAGGTTTATTCTGAAAGAACTCCACGTAAGTCAGTTTCTCAGAAAAAGGAACTAGCCGAATTCCTCTAAGCTCCTACAAGGGCCCATGATACATGTTTGCCTTCATAAATTTGCGCAGCAATGTAACCAGCATAAAGAGTATACAAACTGTCAAGTGTATGGAACAGAAATAGGAGAGAAACAAAGAACGATATACATTCTGGCCTCTTAAAGAGGGACATTCTGTAACCATTTATCTCGCAGCCAAAGGTGAGTGTTACAAGTCTGTGGCATTCAAACAGACTTGAAAGAATGTAACAGAGCGACATCACGCTGTGATTTTAAACACTACTGTTAACAAAAGCCACGTCCGCCACCATTTAAACTCACAAGAAAAAAAAATAATACAGGTGGACTGGTGACTTTTTTAGAGGGTGCTTTATTTAAACCATCATCTTTATTCAAATAACTCTTTAAGGAGACAATAGATGAATGCGTGTTAAGCGGTAAGGCCATGCATGGAAAGTTTTCCCTGTGGTTTTTACTTTTTTTTTTTTTTAATGAGCTGTGCCACCTCAATTCTTGCCTCCCCTCCCCCCGCAACTACTGATTTCTTTGGGAAACCACACACTAACTGGCACTTTCACCGGCACTAACTGGTAACTTTGTATCAATACAGTGATACCTTATGTTCTTCAATGCCCGATTTACTCCTTTCAAGGTGGTGTTTTGAAATGCATCTGTTCTGTGGTGAGCAGTCCCCTCTTCCTCACTGTGAAAGAGATTTTTCTTGCACTCAGTATGTTTCCCTGTTATGCTGCGGACTGAGACCCGGGCTGCGTCTGCTGTGTGGCCATCAATGCAAACCAGTGCAACAGGCTTCTCCTTTGGGGCTTTGTAGGGACGCACACTTCATTCCTCTTGGGCAGACGCCAGGAGGTGCAATTTTTGGGTCATCGAGTAAAGAACAGATTTCACTCTCAAACAAACAAACAAACAAAACAGTCCCAGAGAGGTCCCATCGATGCATTTGGTCAACAGCGGGGTTGCAAAGAAGTGTGCCTCTGAGCTCGGGTCGACGAGAGACAGTGCTGGTCATTTTTGCCATTTTGGTAGCCGCGGTGTCATTTGCTCCCCTTGTGGTGAAACTGTTGCCATTTTGTAGCCACAGGGCTGGGTGCCCTTGCATTTGTCTCCAGAGGGGGCATGTTTCACGCCGCTGTCTTGTTCTTACAAACTGACGAAGGCATTTCTCATCACTGTGGGTTTCCCCCCCCCCCGGAATCAGCCTATGTTTTGCTTCATCCCGTGGGCTTAATGATTCTTCCACAAACCTGGAAAAACTGTCAGGCCCACTCTGTGAGGCCACACCTGTGGCCACGCCGTCCCCAACGTCTGATGCCAGCGTTCTGCAGGCTTCTTGTGGACTCTCGTCTAAGAACCCTTTCAGCTCACTGCCGGGGTCGATATTATGTCTCATGGATTTCAGATTTGAGAGCTGGATTATTGCAACACCATCAGTTCCGACAACATCACTCTGCTTTTGTCAAGAACGGACGTGCAAGTGATGGAGAGACCTGCCTTCCCAGAGCTGACGGCGGTTGTGCCGGCACAAAATAGAACCATAAAGGCTTCGGGAAACCCAGAGAAATAGGCAGAATCCACAGGAGAGTTGACGTTGGCAAGAAGCGACCTATGTGGGGTAAGATTACAGCTTTCCCAGGCTTTTGATCTGGGGGCAGCCTGCCTATGATACCACGAGGGAAGCTTAAAGTGAAATTTAAAAATTCTGCAGTATTCCGGCTCGGAGAATTAGCGGGTGGAGCTCTACCAAGGATGGAGAGGGAGATGAACATCTCAGAACGAAAACAGCCTCAGACGACTCACGTAAACTCACTGTAGGGACACTCTGCCCAGATCTGTGGCTGACATTTAAAAAAAAATACACACTCACACACCCATGAAAGCCGAACACAAAATGACCCGTTCGAGATAAAAGTTCGAAACTGAGATTGGAGCAGGGAAATTCATTGTCCGACTTTGCCACCTGAGCTCGAGAAGATCATTTTCTGCTTTTCAGGAGATAAAGTCACCCTCTCTTGAAGAATGTGTTCCTAAAGAGGAACGCGAAAAAAAGCTGCCGGACTCAACGGACTGCAGGGAAAGGGGTGGAAACCGGTCTTTGGTGAAAATGGAAGTTGGGAACAGAAAGCTCGGCTCGCAATCCTCACATCAGCCCACACAGACGTTCAAATAAAGGGCGTAAGGGGAGACACACAAAGACTCAGCCAGTCCACTTTGGGGTATTTAACCAAAGGAACGTGAAACAATCAATGGGGAAAAAAGATAGGCATCCGAATTTTCACTGCAACGTGATTTCTAGTAGCCAACCTGGGGAAGCAGCCAAAATGCCCTTGGATACGTGACTGGATGAAGAAGTGGTGCATAGATACATACAGTGGAATAGTACTCAGCCAGGTAAATAAACAACATCTTAGCACTGGCAACAACACAGATGGACCTAGAGGGCATTCTGCTCTGTGCAGTAACTCAGAGAGGAAGACAAATACCATGGGATTTCCCCTTCTCTGTGGAATCTCACAAACCCTAGGAACAAACAAACAGAACACAAACGGACTCATAGACACAGAGAACGGACTGATGGTCACCAGATGGAAGGGGCTGGGGATCTGGGTGAAAAGGGTGAGGGGACGGAGAAGGACGACTTGAAGCTACAAGACAGTCATGGGGATGTAAAGCCCAGCACAGGGAAAACAGTCCGTAATATCACAATAACTGTGTATGGTGGCTGGTATGTAGTAGGCTTTCAGAGAGAGTCACTTCATAAGGTATAGAAATGTCTAATCACTGTTGCTGTACGAGTAAAACTAATATAACACTGTACTTTAACTGTAATTGAAAAGTTAGCCCTGGCTGGTGTGGCTCAGTGGGGTCAGGGCTGGCCTATGAACCAATGGGTCACCAGTTCAATTCCCAGTCAGAGAACACACCTGGGTTGTGCACCAGGTCCCCAGTAGGGGGCGTATGAGAGGCAACCACACATGGATGTTTCTCTCCATTTCTTTTTTCATCCCTCTCCCTCTGTCTAAAAATAAATTTAAAATTTTTTAAATACAGAAGAATGGCAAAAAGGTAAAAGGATATTCTAAAAGCAAACAAAATAATCAATGACCCCCCAAAAAAGATTAAAAAAAAAAAACCCTGACAGATCCAAAAGATTTGAAGACTAAAGTCCAACCCATTCAAGAACTGCACTGGATGTTAATGGACAAAACAGCCCAATACCAGAGATGGTCAGTGTGGATGAAAGTGCAAAACACAATTGCACAGCGTCCAGGAGGAAGCAGGTTTAAACAGATCAGTAACTCAATGGACGAGGGCCAAGGGTTTCGATCCAATGCGTAAGCAGGGCAGAAGCGCCCCTGTTCAGGTCGGCCTCAGTCACCTTCCCGCTGCAGAGAATTCCCAGCTATAAAACTCGTGAACTGCATAGCAACCAAAAGCTTCCCTTTGTCAGGAAAACATTTTTCTCAAAAAGCTTCTAATCATACCGAGGCTCCAAAATACATTAAGGCAGAGAGAAATAAAGCAGCAGAATGTTTTACAATAATAGTGTCTTCGGTCAGAAAACACTTTGCCACCTTTATTGAATAACTCAAGTACGTAATTCTCGGTTGATAGTTTTTCCTCAAAAGTTTTACTGGATTATTTTGTGGTCTCTGGCTTCCCTTGGGGCTGTTAGCACGTCCCTGTAAGTTTAATATTTTTTATTGTGTAGGAAAACTTGTGTTTTCTTCTCACTGACTTATAGATCTTTGCTTAGTCATCCGAAGTCTTGAGTTTTCCACGATGCCTTCATTTATACATTTTTTTTTTGCTCACCCTGCTTTCCAAGTGTGTTTTCTGCGTGCCTTTTCCCCCATGAAACAGGTTTCAGACATTTTTTGACATTTTTACTTGAGGTACTGTCTTCGCCCACCTATTCTGTACTTCAGGGGGTAGAATTAATTACCACTGACAACAAGGGCAGGGTTCGCGATGAGAACGCTTACTGACTGCGTCTTGTACAAAGGCAAATTCACGAGAAGTAAACCATGGGAGGCTCGTAGCTACTCTCTGCAATAGATACAGTTTTCCCCATTTGTCACAAGAAAAAGCAAGATGCTGCATTTTTCTCCCAGTCCCATGGTTAGCAGAGAGTCTAACAGAGACCTGGAGCCAGAGCTCTGTCCCAGAACCAAATGCTTGTTACACAGGCGGAGAAGAAAAGAAGAAAAAAAGCAAAGCTGAGAAATGAAAATGCCAATAGCGCCAGTTCAGGTTTTAAATACACTTCAGGCTGAAATGAAGTGTATACTTATTGCGATCGGCGCCTACAAAATCGCATGTTGGGGTTTAGAAGTCTCTGACCGAACCGTGTAAAAACAAAGGCATCAGACTTTCTGCTTCCAATCTCCTTGTAGGAACCACAGATCCCCAAGAATCCGGAGGCAGTTCCCTTGGTCCGCCTTCTCCCTGAACAACGAGACAGAATTATAAAAACACAGTAAAGGAAACCCTCTACTTGTGGTCACTGAGTTTTGGACCCACTTTGGTCTCACGGAGTTCCAGGAGTGAACTTGACGGGGGGAGGGAAATCAAGTCTGAGGATGAAAAACCTGGGTGGAGGGTATTGTTTTTCACCCCCAAACTGACGGAACGTGTCAGCTAGGAATTGCTCCTGACGCCCTTTGTAATAGCACGCTGGTGCTTAGTAACGAGTAGCCCCGTTCTCTTCCTCAGGCCTTGGGCATGGTGCTGTCTCCCTTCACACGCCCACACACGGGGCAGCTCCCACAGCAAGGCTGAAACCACAGTTTCCAAACGCCGCTGAACGGAGACAGCTGGCCTGATGCTGTCTGACGGCCACCTTGATCTTCTTCACCACTGAGTCAAATAACACTTTGCTGCCAGGGCAGAAAGGATGGCTTGTAGACAGGTCTCTTGAGAGGTCAAACAGCAGCAGAGGGGCATGGTAGGCGACCTCTCCGGCTCACGAGCACCTCCCCCTTTCCGGGCAGGCACCAGCTCCATCCAGAGAAAATTGGGGAGTCCTCAACTTTAAGCTTTCCACACAGTTGCGCCTACAAGAAGCAGCTCCATGGGGATGCCATGTTTGTTATCGCTTTAGGATTGTTTTTCCGTTAAACATGCACGTCTCCAATGTTCTCGGCTAATAACGGAAAACATCCTGTAGAAGATGACATGGGGACAATAGCATGTCCTCTACAATAAAAAAAAAGGCTCTGGCTGGTATAGCTCAGTGGATTGAGCATGGGCCTGCAAAGTAAGGGATCGCGGTTCGATTCCCAGTCAGGGCACGTGCCTGGGTTGCAGGCCAGTTCCCAGCAGGGGACGCACGAGAGGCAACCACACATTGATATTTCTCTCCCTCTCTCCTTCTCCTCCCCTCTAAAAATAAATGAATAAAATTTAAAAAAAAACAATGCATGATTGTGCTGCCAACTTGGAGATTTTTATTTGGACCGAATCATGAGAGCAGTAGGGGACACTTAGTCACCACCTGGGTGGCCGTTATAACTGTGGACATTCTAACTCATGTCAACACCTTGGTCTGACTTGGCATAGGAAAAGTAGAAATTTTTCGGAGACTAAATACAATTTTCAGATGTGAAATTGGCAAAGATCATTTGGCAAGATACATCATTTCTCCCTTCCTTCCTTCTTTTTACTTTTTCTCCTCCATAAACCATTATTAATTTTATTTCTAGGGGTCAATTTTATATAGAAAACATTTGAATTTTCCAGCCTCCTGTCTATGAGGCTTATACAGATGTCCATCATTAGGCTCTAGCAGAAAACTATGTTTTCCTAATAAAACTAGGCTAAATGATCTTTGTGGCTCCTTTACCTCCTTTGCTCTACCTTCCCATGAGGAGTGCAGATGTGATGGCTGGAGAAACAGCAGCCGTTTTGTGCCCATGGGGTTAAAAGGCCAACTATAACAGCAGGCATGCCAGAGATGCCTGAGTAGGAATCAAAACAAGCCTGCATCCAGGACGGTCGCATTGAGCACTATATCAGCCCTGGGCTTCCAAACTCTGAAATTCTTATTATGGCAAGATAAATCAAATTCTATTTGTTTAACTCTGCAGTTCAACGTGGGGGGTTATGTTTCAGAAGGAGGAAGCTTCTTTCTTATTATATTCATTGGCCACATCGTGAAGTGAGGCAGAATGGAAAAGGAAAAGGTCTCTATTTGTTTGTTTTTAATTTTAGATGGAAGATTCATTCACACTGACGTGAGAACACATCATATCACAAGTCCTGGACCCTGTGGGAGAAAACCCATATCTACACTGCACACTGAGTACAGCCCAATCCCTTAAAAGTCCTGGAACTTTATCCAAATGCCTCTGAAAGAGTTTTCTTTCCCAGAGGTAAGGCAGTCGAGACCCTTGTTATTTTATATTTACCAGCATGAATCCTGTAGAGAGATGGTGAGACAGAAACAAGGAATTGGAAGAGGCATTCGGTGACTGATGGCTGGGTTAGAATGTTCACTCTGTGGCTATTCTTTTTTTAATGTTCTTAGTTGTGGACACTTGGAGTCTCTCTCTGTCTCTCTCTCTCCCCGTATTCATGCATAGGAGATCATACACACACCTCGCTCTATAATCTGTAGTACAATGGCACCTTACAGAACTCTCCTAAGGAAAAGAGCCGTTCTGAGTGGGTGTTAGTTGCAGACAGAGCCAGTTCCCCCCACCCTCACCAAAGGAGACAAGCCTGTGTCCTTACCTCACACCCTCTGCATGGGGTAACGTGTCTACCTGCCTTCTGCATACTCACAGTCTCTCTGATGCCCCCCGACAGCGTGCAGGTAAAAGGAAGAGGAGCTCCTGCTCCGAGTGGAAGGCCCTGCCCGCCAGCAGGGCATCGGATTCGGGCCGTCAATCACTCTTCGGAGAGAAAGGAAAATGCAGACAGATGACCTGCCATCACAGGTCACACAGAAGAGGAGGAGGCAGCCTTCTCAAAACTGATTGCACATTTTTAGTTATTTCGTGACACTTAAAAAAAATTAAGACAGATAATATGTTTTCGGAGATAATTGGAGAGGGCAGCGATTGGAAGGCGCTGGAAGTGCCTTGTTGCAAGACCATGTGAATAAGTGTTATGGGTAGAACATTGCACTCTTCACGCCTGTTGGGTCCAAGGGAAACTCCCCTGCAAGTGAATATACACCCTCCTCCCCCCACCACACACACACACACACACACACACACACACGCGCACACAGAATCAGGCCTTCACAGCATGCAACACATTTATTCACTTTAAACCCCCCTAGAAAAATATGGCGTACCTCACCACACAGCCACAGACATGTGCTTCCTTTTATTCAGTAATTCCCTTAATAAATGTTTGCTAAAGGGTCTAGGAATGAAAGAAAAGAATGGGTAAGAGAGTTAAACCGAAGCTCAGATTCCACCAGGAGAAGAACCTCTGCACAAACGTAACATGTGAGAGAAGATAAGACTCCATCTAATATAGAAACAGACTATTTCACCATGAACTAGAGGCAGAACTTAATACAACACTGAATATGAAGAAATTTGCTGCACAAACACAGATAAAACTGCCTACCACACCCACATACACCTCAAATCCATCTCCCCAGATAAGAAGCGAGCAGGGGTTTCACACCTGTCCAGGGACAGTATCCTCCCACCAACACAAGACAGCATCAGGTAGATGTCTATGAGACTTTTCAGCTCATCAATGACTTCCCCAGCCTCCAGGACCGTCGGCCACTGGAATATTCCTGGGACACAGGTGCCCCCTTGCATCTACCCATCCCTTTTCCACCTGAAGGCCAGAGATGAGTCCAATTTAACTACATCCCTCCCCACGCACCCAGAAATTAAACCTAGACAGCACTTTGGGTTGCTATATTGACCTCACTGAGCTATTCTTGCCTTCAAGACATGAACACTTGGAAGACAGGGCGTGATTTGAGTTTGGGTGGTGGGCACTCATGCAATGTACAGACGATACGTCATAGAAATGTACACTTGAACTCTACATGATCCTATGAACCAATGTCGCCCCAATAAATTTAATTTACAAAAGAAATAAAAACTCTAAGGGCCAAGGGTATCCAGTATATGGTGAGGAGAGAACAGAATTTGGGTGGTGGGCACACAGCAGAACAAATAGAAGTCATATCATTAAGTTATGTATCTGATACCCCGATAAATTTAATTTAAAAATCACGCCCTCCCCCCCCAAAAAACACTGTAAAACACAAGAAGTGAAAGCTCTAGTTGTATTATCCAAGTGACAAATTCACAAATTTAAGAAAAATAAGAGATGCCCTAATCCAGTGCATCACTACGTGCCCAAGAATACAGTGAACTTTTCATGTTGTAAGAGATGAATATCCCATAAACTGAAAATGTGTACGGCTTTTGTTGTTTGTGTTAATTCTTCACATTGCCCTTGACATGCCACATTACCTTGGTCTCAGGCATACGGCACCATGATTCTATTTTCACGAACGTTATCAGTTCCTTCCCTGCTGTAAATTCAGTGCCTGTCTGGACATACACACTTATGGCAGCATTATTGACCGTATTCCCCACACCACACTTTTTATCATACGCCCATTGTGTAAGTACGAATTTGCACTTCGTAATCTCTTCGCCTTCTTTGGTGCGGCCTTCCAAACCCTCCCACCTATCCTCTGTGTGTCTGAGTCTATTTCTTTTTCTTTTCTTCACTGATTTTGTTCTTTAGATTCCACGGATAAGTGGAATCACACACTATTTGCCTGTCTCCGGCTGGCTTATTTCACTCAGCATCATAAACACTCTCTGGGTCCATCTATGTTGTTGCCAACGGCAAGATTTTATTTATTCGGTATTGTGTGTGGCTGAGAAATATTTCATTGCATGCACTGACCCCCTCTTGTCCACCCACTGACCCACGGATGGGCAGTAACATTGCTGCTATATTTTGGTGATTACACATCATGCGGCAATCAACATGGAGGCGCATACATCTTTTTGAACTGGTGTTTCGGGCGTCTTTGGAAAAAATGCCCAGAGGTAGGATGGATGTCGCAAGGGAGTTCTGTTGAAAATCTCCAGCCTTTATTGGAGGGGTGCCGGGCTGTGAACCATGGGCAAGTGAATGCAGTTCAAAGCAAGACTAGAAAAGCAGGTTGTTCCTGTGTTACCAAGACCTTGGAGAAGTCAGCTCACAACTTTGACTTCACCCAGCGATTCCTCCTGAATGGAGGGAGGAGAAGAGTGGCAGGCAGAGGGTACAGAGGCAGAAAAGGTGTTCAGAGCCACTTCTTAGATGAAGGGCAGACACTGGGAGGCTTCCAAAGCGCAAGACACGTGACCAATCTGTCCTTTCCAATCCCCTACCAAGATGCTCCCAGCAGAATAGAAATGGGGCCCCCAGCCCAGAAATGATACCACGAAGACAAGAAAAACCCATCAGGATAAAAAGGAGAGAGAGATTTTGGGGGGGGGACCCTTCCAAAGCAGAGGGAACATGAATGTTGGCAGAACACCTTCTGTGTGACCATATGAATTACAAACAAAGCATGACCCAGGGTTTCTCTGTGTCAATATAAATTTATTTATAAATCGGAGAAACATTTACGTTACAAGACTTCACTCGAACCAACCAATGTCCCTGTTTTTCTTTATTCAAGGAAAAACCAAGTTACAAGCACATTTCACACTGCAAGCGAGAACCACACAAGCTCCCATAAATCCACCCTGCCGTGTCCCCGACCCTGTTCAGTAACAGGGGACTGTGGGAGAGGCACTGCAGACACCAAAAATGTTTTCTAACTGTTCTTTCACCTGGCATGGCCTTGCCGATACCCCAACAGCAGACTCTGTGGAGTTAGTTTAGCTGTTGGATTATTAATTCAACATGGAAACCATTTGGGGGACTCAGAGGCAGCCCCCTGCAAGGAGGCGGTGGGCACCCAACCAACTCCACATGACAATTCTGTAGAGAATGGGGTCCTCACCTGGAGATGATGTCCCACCAGGGGCCTGCAGGCAGTCACAGACGGTTTTCATGGTGGGAGTCTTGGGTGGGAGGGCGTTCTGACCTCTGAGGGCGTGGACACCAGGGAGGCACCCAGGGCCCAGGGCCCCCCACCTCTGAGGGTCACCTGCCCCAGTGTTCCTGTGTGAGGTTCACGCTTCCCACTGTCACAGGTCTTATGTGTTCTCTTGAGACTCTCATCACCTCCTACACTTTTGTCTTTGCCCCGACTTTGCCAGCTGTACAAGAGAGGCTACTCCTCAGTACCTCCCATGACCTGCGCCGACACGCCAAGGTCGGAGCCCAGCGAGGCGCGCCCCACCTCATCTCTCCGGACCCCGTCCCAGGCGCCCCGCGGGGTGCCGTGCGCACGCGTCTCCAAGGAGCCCCCTTGGAGGGGAGGTGCCCGGCGTGTGGCTGGCAGGGCGCTCGTGGTCCCGCGCGTCCGGGATCCCCCCTGGCGGAGGCGGGGAGAGAGGGCGTCCACCTTCCAGCGCGCGCGGTGCCTGCCTACGGATCACACGCTCCGGACTCTGCTCCCATCACCCCGAACAGCATAAATAGGCAGCATTTTATTATATAGTGTGTGGTATTATGTAAAAAACTGCCTCTTACATTGGAACCCTCCTGTACATAGTACACAGAAATATGCTATGTAATATTTATACATTATATATAACATATTTAATATAGTACATGGAATATGCAGTACATACAACTTTAATCTTACCTATCTATAATGATTCATTATGTATGCATAATATGATATGGTATATATTTATCGTGACTGTATAATAACTTATTTTTTAATAAGTATAGAATATACATTCTATTATGATGAATTGGAATATATAATACATCCTGTGCTATACAATACAATAAATATATCATTTATATATGCTTATAAATACTTTACTTATTGTCAACTATATGCCTTTTGCATGAATATTATAGAACATTGCATTATATATATATATAAATATATTATTGCAACATGTAAATGCATACTAACATATGTAGAACTATAAATCTATAATTAATAAATGTATAATAAACACTCTATACCTCATATTTAGACATATAAATCTGTAATCTATAAATTTATACTATGTATTTCATATTTAGAAGTAGAAATCTATAATTCATACATGTATAATAAGCACTATGTACTTACTGATTATATATTATACAATAGCAGCATTATGTAATTATTTATGAGAGCGATTTTCCACCTTTCTCACGTCACACCCCACACACACTGATGACTGAATTGGACAGAGACACAAAAATATATTTCTAGCCAACGTGACAAGAAAACGAGTATAATTTCGATTCATTCAGACACCTATTGTTCTGTTGGCTGTTGTCATTTTTTTATTGGACCATCTAAGGGGAAAGAGGTCAGTGCCCCTGACTAAATAGTCTGAGATTTCATGTTGTACAAATTCTTGCAGCATGAGAATTTTAAACTGGTGAGTTGAAAATTGCTGGCTTGTGGCATGACAGTATTATATATTATTGTATTCCAGAGTGTGTACATTTAAGGTTTAAAACATGTATCATTTTACTATATAATAGTAGGTCTTTATTATGTAATCTATAACAGAGTGTATCTTACTTTACAACTTATGTAATAGCTACAGGTGATGCAGTAATATATACTATCTATGAATCATCTGTAATATAACATAGTACCAAGTAGGTAAGAATA
Organism: Artibeus jamaicensis; assembly: GCF_021234435.1. Taxonomy (NCBI): domain Eukaryota; kingdom Metazoa; phylum Chordata; class Mammalia; order Chiroptera; family Phyllostomidae; genus Artibeus; species Artibeus jamaicensis. The sequence continues at coordinate 2,779,524 of NW_026521989.1, forward strand.
CATAATATATGTGGGGGGGGGGCTACAGCTGCAGAGCCCCCCTGACCACCACAGAGGAGAATAAGTCTACCAAGACATGATCTGCTTGGGGAAGAAAGTGGCCGATCTCTCAAAGGAGAAGAGCCAGGAGCCTGTTCCTCAGTGGGTTCTTATTGAGTTCCGTTTGCACAGGAATCCAGGTAAAGCTCATCAGTCCTTGTCTGGCAGTAAGGATCAAACAATAGAATACAAAGAATTAGGAGGGCTTGTTCTGAGTCAGACTCTGCTAGCTAAAGGGCTACAGTACTTTGGGAAACAAACTCATTTCCTGCTCGGACCCTTATCAGAAAACTGAGAGCATTCTCAGCAAAGTAGGTTTCACAGGATTTTATGCATTCTTTCTTGGGCCTGATCACCCCAGGGAGCTTGACCGTTCCTGCCTAGGGCTGCACTACCCTCTGTCATTGTTTCAGGCTTAAGTCAGGCGGGGGGGGGGGGGGGGGGAGTAAGGTAGCCGAGAGATTAGAAGATTCCTTGCAGACAGAATGAGGACTCAGGCTTTATCAAAGCTCAGGGGTGGGGGTCCATCACCCCCTTGCTTTATAGGCCCCCATGCCCTTCCCTGAGGGCCCCCTCATGACTGTGCCTGTCTTAGGTCATCCCTCCCTTGAGGAATCTTACCCATCACTGGCTAACCAGTCATCTGCTGGGGCCAAGCAGGGTGAAGTAAAAGGGGCAGAGGCAGTACCCCTGTCAGGGAGATAAGCTTTGTCTCCTTAGTGGCTTATGGTCCCAAGGTCTCTTTACTCAGCCTTAGCCATGGGGGGTTACCACTTCTGAAACCAGGCAAGGCGGTTCCCAACCCAGATAGATAGCACACAAGGGAAACACAACCGTACGGCACATAAAATTCCAGCCGCTCCCCCGAATCCCTCAAAGAAGGACAGTAGTGGCATTGTTCCAGCGGCTCCCAAAACCAATATTGATGCAGTCAGTCCTCCCTGGATGTTTATCCTGGAGCTTTGTAGCTGCAGGACCAAAGCCAATATTTCCTTGTGATCAGCACAGTCAAGTGGGGAAGACTAACTTTTAAATAAAATCTGCATTGAGCCATGTGTGCAAGAGAAAGAGAGAAAGAGAGAGAGAGAGATGGTACACGGCTCTCATTTTTTCATCATACTTTCTTCCCATTTCCTGCAGGTTTTTCCCATCTCACCCACCAGAGGCTGGGCTGAGTCACGTTTCTCGGAGTTTCGTACAAGAACTACACGGCGCCTATTGACCTTAGGCAATCAAGACGCCGTTGCATACTCCTGCTGCAGGCAGGTAGAAATAAGAGTGTTCTTGGCAGCCCTGAGATGCCTGACCAACAGTTCACATACACCCTGTCAGCTCAGGTGAGCTGTGCCCAGAGCACTGTGCCCAGGTGAGCACACATGTTTCAGCGGTCCCCGTCTCACACGCCAGTGTCACTGCAACTTAGACTCTTAATACTGTGCGTGCCCTTCAGGAGAGCTGTTTGCGCAGAATTTCAAAAATGCCGGAGAAGAGAGCACCACTGGCAGACAAACTGGGGAGGCCCTGGCTCACCGGATCGGACCGGGTAGCAGCTGGTGAGGAAGGCGACTGGACTCAGGGTGCCCACAGAAGCGGCGGCCAGGCAGTCAATGTTGGGTGTGCTGCGTAGAAAATTACACAATCATCCTGTGCATATCCAAGTTCCCCCCCCACCCACCAGGAACACAATTCAACGCCTCTCTGTTCTGGGTGGAGATGATGTCTGTCTCCGAACATCAACCTAAAATACACTCTTTCCAAAGCTCAATTTGTCAATCTACCTATTAGACACACCTGTGGTTAAATCGGACCAGCATGAGGGGATTACTCATCTGACGGTGCATTTCCACGCCAAAGGCAAGTCAGCTGGATTTTATCCTGTTCCCAAAGTTAACGGGGTAATTCCCATCCCATAAAGCATTCGTGTAGATAACATAGGATCTCACCTTTAACAGGAAGCTAAACAACAAAACAAACAAGCAAACAGAATAAAAACAAAGACACTGAAATAGAGAACAAGTGGGCAGTGACCAGAGGGGAGAGGGAAGGGAATTTAAGGGGAAAAAGGGGGAGGGATTTGGAGGAACAAATAGGAAGGACACAGGGACGAGAACTAAGGGGGGTGGAAATGGGAGGGAGGTGAGGAGCACGGGGCGGGGGGGGGGGGGGCTGGGATGGGAGAAATAGACAAAAAACTGTACTTGAAAAATAACTAAATAAAATTTTTAAAAATGTATCATTTCAAAATGTCAACGGGTCACTGGAAATATATCATTTCAGAAAGTTAAGGGGTCACTGAGATCGCTTGCAATGTTAATGTCCTGAAAATCTATCATTTCAACACCACCCAAGGGCATCTTTCGGAATTCAAAATACTTCCCATTCTGTTTGGCTAATATTTTAAGGTCTTGAAATCACCGCACAAGGCCTGGCCCGGTGGCTCCGTGGGTTGGAGCACCATTCTGTACAGCAGACAGTTGTGGGTTCAATCCCCAGTCAGGGCACATGACTAGGTTTGAGGTTCCATCTCTGGCTGGAGCACACACAGGAAGCAAACCCATCTCTCTCTCTCTCTGTCACTCTCAGATCAATAAAGAGTATCTTCAGGTGAGGATGTAATGAAAAAGCAATTCGTGCACAAAATGTTCTGAACACCTAAACAGTGGAGGCAGACAAAGGTACTTCACGTGAGTGTCTTTGTGGGTGAGTGTACCGGTGAGGCCCCGTGCCCCGTGGGCCGAGTCGGAGTGTGTCTGGCAGTGCCAGTACGAATTTTCAACAAAGTCTCGTTTCCTACCCACAGTTTCCACGGGGGGAGACAGATAAACGCCTGCTTGTCTTTGCTCCTGCAGACCAGACACGCTTCTAAGTCAATCAGTTCCTTTCCATCTCTAAGAATACGCGTAAAATACAAGGCTACCCTCTGATTTTCATTTCGAGGCGAAACAACGCTATTTAAGTGGAAGCTTAGATGCAGCTGTTATTTTCACACGAGCAGGCTTTGCCTGGTGATGGGGTTTCCCTAGGGGACCAAGGACGACACTGGGTACAAGAGGCTTTAGACAGAATTCAAGGAAAGACGTTGAAAACCTCGAACTCCTATGGGCCACTGAGACAGTGGAATATTACTCAGCCAGGAACAGGAGTGAGGCTGTGGCTCAGGCTGCAGCGTGGAGGGACCCTGAACACAGGAGGCGGCATGAGAGACACCAAAGAAAAGCACATGTGACATGTCGTGAGCTCAACTGTGTCCCCAAAATTCGCACGTTGAGAATTCTAACCCGAGGACCTCAGAATGGGACTGCTTTAAGAGATGAGTTTTCCCAGAGGTGAAGAAGGTAAAATGAGGTCACCAGGGTGGCCTCGCCCAGTCCTGGGAACATGGACAAGGCATCAATGAGTGTCCACACGTCCAACAACTGGATGAACTTATTGTGTGCATGGTAGTTTATTGGAAACATCATTGCATGCTGTACATACAGTGAATAATCAATGCTGCCTTCCTTCATCAGCTTGAGGACAAAGAGCAGGGGCCTGCCGCCACGAGAACCCCATTGCTTCGACCCAGAAGGTCATGCTTAGCAGGTCTTAAGTGTCACTCCTTCCTAGGGGTTGAAGGAGTGGTCCAGTCTGGTGTCCCTGGCCTCGGACCATCCGATCTCTGCAAGTCGCTGAGGTTTCGTAAGCGCGGGAACCTCCCACGATGCAAACGGTACGTGATAAAGATGAGGAACCCAGTCACGTGCTTGTTTTGGGGGCTCGCTCATTTTCGAGGCATCCGCCCACTGTCTCCCCTGGCTTGCTTCCACGGCTTAGGGAGAGATCGCCGGTTTTAATGCAGTGGGCACTGGGTATCTCCGGGCTCAAAGACTTTCACAAGGCTTGGGTGTGGAGGAGGCAGGCCTCGGTGTGAGGTCTCACACGCTGTGTCTGTGCTTGTATGTGTGTGTCCAGTGCCCCCCCTCAGACCGCCGGGGTAAGGCTCTGAAATGCCCATGTCCCCAGGCTTTTACCGGGGCACCTTTGGTGAAGTCTGCACCCCCATCTCCAGGGGGTGCCCGTATTTCTCTGCCCCAGGGCCCGTTTAATCCATCAATTTGATTTCATTGTGGCCATTCCCTATTTTCCTTTTACGGGACCTAAAACATCCCGCAGCATCACGGGCAATGCCTCCTGAAGACATGAAGGGCCGGCTACACCGTCAAGGCACCAGTCTTGGCTGTTTCCGCCTGAATCTCAGAAATAACTCTCCATCAGGGTTCGTGGGTAAGAGTCTCCATGGAGGATCGTAGCTACCAGAGCAAAGCCCTTCCCAAGCCAGTGAGGAATTAATGCTGTTTGTTAAATAGATGGGAATAAAACTCACCTTCACGGCAGACGGGGGTTAGTTCTCTCTGTCCCCCCCAAAATTGTACCTGTCTATTGCGGAATCCTAAGGTATATCAAGGACCTTTCTACCCAGCAGGCTACTCCACCCTCCCCTGCAAACTCCCCTCTATCCTCCCCCTTCCCAATCTTAACACGGGGTTGTCTTCCACATGGGCAATTTCTGAGACACACGTGAACTTCTGAAAGTCTATAAAAGTGAGGGTCCGGCCTCACACACAAATGTGGCCTCACACTTTGGGTTTCCCTTTTGGCTGCCTTCCACAAGGTCTTTGAAATGATTTCCTTAATGACAAAGCAGCCCCTAAAAAAAAAAAACTAGTGGATAATTTCATGGTTTTGATGGTTTCCACCTAGGAAAGACCAAGAAGCAATGAGGCAATATGAGAATTACACGTTAAACTGAGTTCAATGTTGCCCTCTGTGTGTGAATATGCACTTTAAATATTAAAGAGAGACTGGAGAGGAGAGAGAGAGAACCTTTGGTGGTGGACTGGAGCTTCCAAAATGACGGGGGAAAGGTTGTAACAATACGAGGTGATGGATACATTAACCCACCTTCCTCTGCTACTTATGTTCCAAGGTGCAACATACTGTCATCACATTGTCCACTCACACGTTGGGCAACAAGCCTTAAAACAATACTCCGCATTTTAAAGTGTGGATCTTTAGAGGTTAATTCCCAGTGACTCCCAAGTAGCAACATGTACGTCATGGACTTGGGGTAAGTTTATGGGAACCTGGGAATGGGGTCTTATCTGGAAACAGGGTCTTGGCAGGTGGGAGGAGGGAAGGATCTGAGAGGAGGTCGTCCTGGGTCCGGATGGCCCTGCGTCCAGTGACAGTGTCCTGAGAAGGGACAGAAGAGCAGACGCAGACTCGGAGGAGAAGCCACATGGAGACGGAGGCAGAGACGGAAGGGACGCGACCACCAGCCCGGGGACGCCTGGAGCCCCCCAAGCTGGAAGAGGCAGGAAGGCCCCTCCCTGGAGCCTGTGGAGGGGGTGCAGCCCCGGGACCCCTGGACCTCCAGGAGGTCTCCAGGACGGGGGAGGGTGAATGTCTGTGGTTTAAAGCCCCTGCTTTGTTATCATCTGTCAAAGCAGCCACAGGGAACAAACATGAGTAATTAAAGAGAAAAGTTGTCTATGATAAGAGACCCCATCAGGGAAGCAGAAACGCATGTTCGGAGAAGAAGAAAATAGGTTCACTACTCTCTCCAAAGAAGTTTATAAAGGAGACAAAAATACAACAGAAAACTTAAGCATAGGGCATCACCGGGCAATTCCTAGAAGACATACAGATGATCAATACGCACACACTTAGCCTCCTCTGCAAAGCAGAAAACGTCCGTCATAAAAAATCATAACTTACGATACCTCGCTATCCAAACATCAATATCTGTTCATGTCTTGGTGTTCTACCTTTTTAACCAGGCTTCAAAGCAAATCTACCTTCGGACTCCCTGTGAAAGCATTTCAGACGGCAAATTGCCAGTCAATACTAAAAATAAGCTAGTTTGAATAATAATTTCTACTATTAATTTCTTCAAATTGATATTCCCTGGGACAGACGTGCTGGAATGGCTCAATAAACTCCAGAAGACTCCCACCAGAGAGAATTCTTCCTTCCTTCCTGTAAAACAAGAAAAGTGCCTTCCTTTCTCAGTGGTTCTCCTTGATGGCGCAGCTGTCTACGTCCATGAGGCATTTCCCAGCCTCGGGTGAAATGCAAACATTAATTACTTGCAAATCAGATGCGCGCCAGGAGCGGCCTGCTGCTGGCGGTCACAGCAATAAATCTAAACACGCCCCCCGCCCCCAGCGATGAAAAGAGTCTCTCTATTAATATCTGTGAAGGAAAAACAGAGCGGCGGGGGAGATCAGGCTGGGGCATCCCTGCGTTCTTCTCGCGAAAGAGGCGCCTCGGACTTCTCCGCGCACCCGGGGCCTGTGCGCTTGGGCACAGACCCCGCGACGTGCCCAGCGCAGGGGTCATTGCAGCCGGGCGCGAAGCGGGGGACCCCAGGCGATGCCCAGGGCAGTCGTGCGTAGGGTGGCCAGCCTATAAGGTGCTGTTGCACGCTAGGAAAACCCGGGCGAAACCCAGCAGGCCATGCTGACCGCGGACAACGGATATTGACCGGACTTTCTTCTCTTGGCTGTGCGCTCAGAGGCAACCTCCGAGAACGCTGACCGCCCATTTGGCCAGGGCCTGGAGATGATCGGGAATCGACAAGGACTAAAACTGCGCGCCTTTCGGGGGCACGAGGGGCCCATGGGCGGGTGTGTTAGAACGCAGTTGCCAAACTTCACTCCGGGAAGGCGGGGACATGGGAGACGGGGACGCTCTGATTCAGCACGCCCTCAGCACTGTGGGGGCGTTGAGCAGCGTCTCTGGTCTCCACCTGCCAGATGCCAGGAGCCTCCTCCCCAGTCTTACAGACCACAAATGCCCCGAACATTCCCCAGCGCCCCCTAGCGGGCAAAATCCTCCAGTTTCCACCGTGAGCTCCACTGAACTCCAGTGGAAAAAAAACTGCCCTTGCTGCCTGCCGGCCGATGCCGTTCCTTAGCCCCGCAAGGTTCTCCCTGGCTCATCCACACAGCTGTGGACTTAGAAGACGAACCTTGCCATCCTATTCTTTTCAAATCAAAATGCAGGAATAATGAAAGGTTCCGTAATGCTTTCCTAGTTGGTATGGTTTCTCATGTCCCCACCGGAAAGAATTCAGTGAGTTGGGTTACGGCTTATTAATCCTCCAGCCCCTGCTTACACAAGAGGCTTCTAAAGGGATTCGCACAGATCCCCAAACATCTTCCACACGGCTTGATGGCGACTGATTCTTGGAGCCTCATGATCTGAAAATGGAAGAGACAATGTGTGAGAAGAGGAACAAATTTTAAACACGTCTGCTATTACAGACACTCTGTTTCTTCCCAACAGTGCCTATCAAGTCAGTTTTTCCTTTGGGTAACACAGACTCCACACCTGCCACTGTTTGCTTTTCACAGAGAAAAACTCCACTAATGGAAAATGAAGTTCTACCCATTGGGAAGTGAATTTAGAAGCCAGAAGTCTGGTGTCCACAGGGCCACAAGGGTGGGCAATAGTTTTTTAATTCACTTATTCACAGCAACGGGGCAAGGTGCGTACCTCTTCGAGGCCTGTAACAGACACCCTCTCAAGAGGAAAGGCCAATTTTTTGAGGTTCACAAAGTCACATAGACATCATTTTATGACCCAACCCATGTCCCTCACCGCCGTGATCTTCAGTTCTCCTTACCTTCCGGAGAATGGTATAAAAGTTCCAAAACCCATGAAGCCCAGTGCAGAAAACAGAATGTGGCCATCCGAGTGTTGACACACAGGCGAATGAGGGGAGCAACTCCAGGGCGCCCAGCACCCACCGGAACAGTCGGCAGCCGCAACAGGGAGTGAGTGGTGAATGCAGACCACATTCACCGCATGGGGCTCGGGCACAAAAGCAGGCAGGCGAAAGACGCTGCAGAATTCCATGTATATGCAATTCCGGGCCTTTTAAAAGAGAGTTGGTTGAATAAAATCTGTGCTCACTGCTCCATCCTCCACCCCCACTGAGCTCATAAGCACACAGGACTGGGATTAGAATGAACCAAACATATTTTACTGAGTTGAAATGAGTTGTGGTGTGAGCACCTGCAAGGGGGAGCTGGTGCCCCAGCTCTGAGTTTCTGTGCTCCTCGCTCTAATTAAACACGTACGAGTGACCACAGCAGAGCCTTGTGTGAGTCTTTCCATCCCTGTTACATGCAAACACGACCTGCTGGGACACCTGTTCCATGGTTACCGAGGGAAGACATCTCTCCTCTCTTGCTCCTGATCGGCAGCAAACACGCATCTATCATTACGGGGATTTAATGATGGTATCGGAAACGTTTTCTGCCACGAGAACTTTTTTAAAAAGCTTAACCCAGCCCTGGCTGGTGTAGCTCAGTGGATTGAGCACGGGCCTGTGAAGCAAACCCTTGTTGCTTGTTCGATTCCCAGTCAGGGCACATGCCTGGGTTGCAGGCCAGGCTCCCAGTAGGGGGCGCATGAGAGGCAACCACACGCGAATGTTTCTCTCTCTTTCTCCCTCCATTCCCTTCTCTCTAAAAATAAATTTAAAATTTTTTTAAAGAAAAAATATTTTTAAAAAAGCTTAACCCATTCCATGCATGCTGTCACAAAAAGATATTTTTTCCCCATTTCTACAGCCACAAAATATTTATGTGCAGATGCACCACAGCTTTTGAATCCACATGTCTACTGATGGGCACTTGGACTGTCTGCCAATCTCAGTGATTGTAAATAACGCTGCTCGGAATATAAGCGTGCCTATCTTCTTTCGAAGTCGTGTGGGGGGATTTTTAGGGTGTATTCCCACCAGTGGGGTGCTGCGTGAAATAAGTCAGAAGGAGAAAACTACCCTCTGCCCTTGCTTACAGGTCGACCCTGATCAACCGAATGCACTGAGGAACAAAACAGAAACAGGGGCATGGACACACGGACAGACTGACAGCTGTCAGAGGGGAGGGGACTGGGGGAAAGAAGGGGAAGGGCTCAGCCAAAGAACACGCATGTCTGACCCATGGACACAGACAGCGGTGTGGTGTGGACCCAGGGAAGGGGGGGCAGCAACGGGGAGGAGATGGGGGACATCTGCAATAGTGTCCCCTAGATCAATAAAGGGGAAATGAAATAAAACAAAACGTGAAAACTTAAGCAAGGCTACAGTTCAGCAGTAAGAGGGAGGGACCGGGAATAGACTACCAAGCAGGCAAAGTCGGCTTGCTCAACACCATCCTGTACTTAGAGGAGTCTCTTGGTCCTCAGGGCCATATCCTGGGACCAACAAAGTGTCACTTGCTCTCAGCCCACACGTCCGGGGGGCGGGGCCCCCTCCTCACCCGAGTTTACAGGTGGCAATGTCCCCCACTCCGAGACAACCTTGCACCCAACGTTCAGGAACACGATCCTCATGAAATCCTGCTGAAACAGGCTTGTCCTCCCTTGTAACCCGGGCTGGTGACCGGGATGTCTGGGCAAGACCGGACGGATGCCCCCTGTTGACAATTGTCGTGACAATTGACGGATGCCCCCAGGAAAATTGTCTGGCAACAGTGGGACCTATGCGCACAGGCCCCCGAATTTCTGGAGAAGCAAGATGTTTCTGGGGGCCAGGATTATTTATACAGGCATGTCTTCTCTTGTTCTGCACACACACACTGTGCGTTTCCCAGGTTGCAGGTGGAAAGCCGTGTTGTGTGGGCCAAGCCCACGGCCCCCCATGTGGCCAGCAGGCTTGGATGAGAATTAGACATTTGTAACGTATTTTATCACTCACTTTGCAGAATACCTTCTAGGTCCACCCGTGCGGTCAGAAACGACAGCATCGTAGTCTCCTTCACGGCTGAGGAATATTTCATTGCATCTCAGCTGCACACCCTGAGTTTGAGCTTTTGTGCAACCCAAGGTCTGAATCCCACGTCCCGAAATGGACCAGGATGGCCCTCTGGGAAGTTGACACACGCGTCTTGCACAGATGTGGAGGGAGATTCCGTGGCGTCCGCCGTTCCTTGCACCGGCAAAGATCGGAGTGGGACCGCAGTGGTCTAGAGTCCCGTGTGTGACCTTCTGGCCTGCAGGTGCTGTTATTTTGGGGGGAACTGAATGCAGACCCCTTATCCACTCATCCAGTGGGAGATTTTACTCCTTTTTTTTTGCAGCGTAATTGGATGAAACATGCAGCTATCGAACACAGAAGCTAGTGGAAGAGATAGATGGAGGAGTCCCACATCAGGCGTGTGGGTGTTGGGCGAGAGGGGGGCTGGAAGACGGGGCAGCGAGGGGGGTCCTGCTCACCTGGGACCCAGACTGTCTCCCTACAACCACGGTTCCAGGGGTTCCCCTAGAGAAGCTGCTAACGAGCTAAAATCTGGTCCTGCACTCTGATTCGATGACAGAGAGCATGCCCGCCAGCGAGGGGCGCTGTAGCCTGGTGTTGGAAAGCGAGACTTGGGGAGCGAGAGGTCTTCCCTTCAGACGTCCAGCTCGGCCCCTGAGATTTGCCCTTGTCCGTGGAGTTAGTTACTCTCTGTGAGCCTGACTTTCCTCAGTTATGACCGCAAGGAGGGGAGGGAAGGAGGTGTGGAAAAAATACCTCCCTGGGCGCAGTTACATCCTCTCAAAACGGGTTTGCTCTGCTGTGGTTGAGTGCCTGGGGCAGAGGGGTGGAAAGTGCATAAAAAACAAACGCATACCTCCCTCCAGCACTCGAATCCGTCCCACTTCAGAAGCTGAGGAGGAGCTAAAACACCAAAAATTTTAGCAAGTACAGGAATGACCCAATGACACAGGGCCGCCGTGGATACAAGACTCAGCTGTTTTGACAGAGATGCTGATAGTTGAGATTAAAAGCAACCTTCACAGAGTTTTGGGGGAAAAAAATAGGCCACCAACATAGGAGGAGTTTTCTCATGAAACCTACGTATTTATCTTAGCCTGACGGGAACATTTTTTTCTCTTTTAATCACATTGGGGATCGGGACCAGTACAGTGGCATGCATATTCAAAGATTTTCTTTGCTTTTAATTTATTTAATTGTTGTTCAAGTACAGTTTTTTGTCTATTTCTCCCATCCCAGCCTCCCCCACCCTGTGCTCCCACCTCCCTCCCATTCCCCACCCCCCAGTCCTCATCCCTGTGTCCATCACATTTGTTCCTCCAAATCCCTCCCCTTTTCTCCCCTGAAATTCCCTCCCCTCTTCCCTCTGGTCGCTGTCCCCCTTGTTCTCTATTTCAGTGTCTTTGTTTTTTTTCCTGCTGGCTTGTTTGTTTTGTTATTTACCTTTCTGTTAAAGGTGAGATCATATGGTATTTGTCTTTCAACACCTGGCTTATTTCACTCAGCATAATGCTCTCCAGTTCCATCCATGCTGTTGCAAAGGGTAGGAGCTCCTTCTTTCTCTCTGCTGCATAGAATTCCATGGTGTAAATGTGCCATAGTTTTCTGACCCATTCATATTCAAAGATTTTCAAGTGGGTCCCTTTATAAATCTTAACCCGGAGACTGGGATGCCCCGTGCAGCCTAAAGCCACCATCAGAAGAACAGAAAAAGGAAGAGGTCATAGTTTGAACTGAAGACAACCTGGGAATTTTTTCAAAATACCCCAGAGACAGATTTTGGTTAGTTTGTTTGTTTGTTTTTAGTTTTTGGTTGGAGTTGCGCCAAAAGAATTCCAAGCATGTTGAAAGCCCTTTTCAACAGTCATTTAGTCAGTGTGGGTCAGTATTCCTACCTCCACGGTCGCTGAACTTTCCCCTGTGGATTTGTTAGAGCTGTGAACCATCATTCGGGGGCCGGCTGGGGCGGCTCAGTGGGTTGGAGCGGGGTCCCGTTCACCGACGGGTTGCAGGTTCGATTCCCAGTCAGGACACACACCTGGGTTGCAGGTATGGTCACTGCTTGGGGTGCACTGAGAGGCCACTGACCGATGTTTCTCTCTCACATGAGTGTTTCTCTTCCCCCTCCCCCTCTCTGTGAAGTCGAAGTCAATCAGCACCTCCTCCGGTGAGGATTAAAGGAGAAGAGAATTGTCTCTGGTGAGCAGCAGCGCACTCGAAATGGTTCTTTAGCCACGTGAGTCTCAGACAAAAACTGAACAACGCCCTGGCCACTGAGTATGAAAAAAAAAACACCACCACATGTGGGGCTTTGAAAACTTTGAAAACAAGCATGTTGTTTGGGATTCAACACCCAGACGGGGGCAAAAGTTCTCATTCAGTAACATCTTTGAAAAGAAGTGTTTTTACTTCCGATGTTGTCGAAGAAACAATGTCTGCAACCATATGAAAAAAAAAAAAAGAAAGCAGTTCTTAATGAAAAAAACATCGGCACAGAGCCCAAAATAAGTTTACGTGCAGGCTATAATATATGGTTATCGAGGGAAACAGTCCTTTGCACACTGTGGCTAGTCTGTCTCCCTTTGATTTTCTCAGGCCACCGTCGGAGGGGAGGGGGAGACAAATCTCTCCAGACTCTTCAAGGCGACTGCTTTCCCCGCTTGGAGGAGAGCCAGGCCAGGCCTTTTGTGGGTTAAGAGGAGGCCAGAAGGCGGGTGAATAAAGCCGGCACTGTTTCAGGGAGAGGTGTCTGGCCCGCGGGACCCAGTGTGCAGAGGAGAGGAGACTGCAGTCAGCAGTCGGCCTGCTTCCTTCTCCAAGAGCTGCCAGCTGCCTTCTCTGCAAACTTTGTTTATTTGAAGAGTCAATCAGTTGCTGCATACCGGTGTCTCCACTGGAGAGGGGGCGACTCCCAGCCGGCAGCAGCTCGGGTCCCGCAGTTCAGACAGAGGTCGCCCGCACAAGCCTCCTTGGGGTGGCCTCCGCCTGGCCCAGCACGCCACAGCCGGCATCCAGGTAACGCGCTTCTCTCCCAGGTGCGGTCCACCGGCACCGGGAGACACGGGGTGGCCAGCCATGGCTTCCAGTCCTGCAGCCTTCGGCGGGGACAAAGAAGCTCATTGCCCTCCAAATGGGAAAATAGGCCTCAGGGATTCTCCCCAGGAGGAATGCACAGGCAAATTCACGGGGAAAAGCGCCCAGTGGGGGTGGAAAGGGGCTCGACTCGACTTTCAGAGATGGCACAAGACGCGGGCTGGATGTCCAAGAGACGGTGGAGGCGGGAACCCAGGCTGGGTTTGGGGACAGAGTCCCCAGCCGTGGTGACACCAGGCTGGCTGCCCTGGGGGCTGGAGGACAGCCAGACCCCGGAAAGTTCCCTCTGCCCTGGGAACAGAACCCAGGGCTAAATTCCCGGTGCCACCCACTGGAAATATTTTATTCCTGTTTTTGGGAATCTTCTCCTCAAACGGAGGTATGATGGACAGATAATCTGGAGTAACTTTCACTGTACACAGTGTCTTAAGACACCTGGGTTTTTGCAAGATCATGGTCACAACACTGTGAGCCAACGCCTCAGGATGTTGCAGAATTACCCTGCACTGGTTCTGCGTTGAGAGCAATTAAGACACAGTTGGTGAGTCGGTGCCACAGTGTTGCTGAGGGTAACGCCCACGCTAGGTGGCGAGGTCCGCAGACCTCAGTCCGCTGCCGCTGGCAACTTTGTGTCCTTCAGACGCAGCTCCCCGCCCCGCCCACCCCACCAGCCCCGGAGGGCCTCGCTCTGTTTTCTGTTCTTTGGCTGTTTTGCTCATGGAAAGTTTTCTCTGGCACCCACGGAGCAAACGTGAAGCAAAACAAAGTCTGCAGCATGGTTAACGGCTAAAAGGCCGACCTCAGTGCTAAGGTGTAATGCTCTAATTCTTGGCTGTATCTGAATATGCAGAATCGGTTGTTTAAGACGTGGGCTGTGTCCATGGGTCCATGGGTCAGGCATTCTGGTTGTTTCACTGTGCCCTTCCCCTTCTTTCCCCGAGCCCCCCTCCCCCGACCTGGCAGGTGTGCGTCTGTCCATGTGTCCTTGCCTCTGTCTCCACTTTCTTCCTCCTCTGTTTACTTTGTGGATTGGATTCCACAGGTGAGTGAAATCATGTGGCCCGTGTCTTTCACAACCCGGCTTGTTTCGCTGAGCGTAATGCGCTCCAGGTTCACCCAGGCCCGTGGCAGAAGGTAACATTTGTTTCATTTTTCAAGGCCACGTAGTATTCCACAACTGTTTTATCCAGTCCTCTACTATGCTTTTGCTGAGAAAAAAAAAATTAAAATAGATCGAAAGGGGAAATCTTCTCTACCTTAGAGGATATGATATACTGAGTATCTTATATAATACGCCTGTCCTGTGTATGTATTTTATGTATGCATGGGCTATGTATTTTATATGATGTATATGTATACAGAAATATTCATATAGACTCCCTGAGAGGTAGTGATTGAAGAATTATGTCACACAAAAAAAATCGCCGCAAAGGAACAAGTGAGAGATGAGACTCCTGTCGATGGGGTGGAAACAAGAGTGAGCATGCGCAGACTCGGGGCTCTGTCCACACACGTGTGTGATATGCCAACTGTCCCCTTGTAGGACAGGGACCCAGTGGGCAGCACCTTCCGTATTCTGCCCTGGCCTCCAGCCGGACACAGCAGCACCGTCCTGCTGTGAATTCCAACGTGAGGGCAGGAAGTCACGAGGCTCGGGGACAGCCCCTCACAGGGGGACAAAGACTGTGTCATTCCACTTCTCGGTGGTCCCCAGAGGGGTCCCCAGAGGGGTCGGACGCACAGGGACAGAGGGGACATGGCTCTGGGGACTGGGGGTGGCAGTGGACGTCAATATTTAGCACAGAGTTTCAGTTTCCCAACGGGAAATCACCGTGCAGCAGGTGAGGGGGACAATGGCATGACCTGAATGTCCCCAGTGCCACTGAAGTGCACACGGACCAGGGTTTCACGGGGCACATGTTCTTGTGTGCATTTGCCATGACGAGCAACCGCCACCCCGAAGACCGTTCCACAGAGACGTTCCCATCATTTCATTTCTGCGTGTTTCTTCCCTTCACACACGGTCCCTCTCCAGGAGCGATCAGGAACCAATACAAGGATGAGCCTGGCGTGTTTTTGTGAATAAAGTTTGCCCGGCCAACACCCACACCCAGTCCCTGGCGTGTTTCCCCACACGGTGCTCCACCCACAACAGCTCGGAAGGACTGGCGTGACCCTCCGTGCAGAAAAACCCGAAATACGTGCCACGGGGCCCTCGATACACAGGGCACAGTTGGCCCTTTCAAGACCTCGCCACAGGGCACAGCACCACTCTTTTCGGGGTGTTCGGTACTTGCTTTAGGGCTTTAGGGACCGTAGCAGAGACAATCCAAGTCCCCCTCTCTGGACTCGCCTCCCGAGTTCCACTTGTCTCGTGAGCTGATTCTCCGTGGCCACGAATGATGGCTCTCTCTGTTCCTCACAGGAGCTCCCAGTCGGGGCAGAACATGATACCTCTGGAACGTTCTTGGTAAGACGAGACTCGGTGAGGCGGTGAACCTCCCATCCCTGCGTCCGCGTGCCCCCCGGAGCTATCTGGGAATGCGCCCGGAACAAGGGGTCTTGCTCCATCAGCAACGGATCGCGGGTCTCAGAACGGGGAGGGAGACTCACCATGCAAAGGTGTCCCCACGAGGCCCATCACCTGGGGGTGTCCAGGGCACCTTCGGAAGGAGCTGAGTGTCCCCACCTTCCCCATCCAAGTAGCCATGCAGGTCTGGGGGGCTTCCTCAGTGGGAGGTGGCGGCCGGGCCCGGCTGGTCTCAGGCCCTCCTGTGACTTCCCAGTCTGTCCTCTCCCGTGGACTTGGCTGGGCACCCGCTTTTCCAAGTGGCCGGTCAGGCACCTTCATTTTAGGATGCTGGCCATTGGGGGACTATCGTCCCAGTGTCTGTGCAAACCCTGGGTCACAAATAGAAGAGTATCTGTTGTTTTCAGCTGAAAAAAAAACCCCAGCAACCAAGTGCCCTAGAGATGCTTTCCATGCCTGCGGCCATGGGATGTGAAGTCAGGGTCCCCTACACTAGAGACACCCACGTTCCCCCACAGAAGTCTGTGGATGAGGCAGAAAGCAGCATTTGGCACGGGTTTCCCGCCCTCTTTTCCAGGAGCTGGCTGGCCGTGGGCATCTGCCTACTGGCCTGCAGACCCTCCGATGGGAGGGATTTCTCCGGCTCCCGCCCCAATATTCTGCTCCTCATGGCCGATGATCTGGGCATCGGGGACGTCGGCTGCTATGGCAACAACACAATCAGGCAAGAAGGAGAGAATAAAGCCCGGAAGTGAGCCGTGCAAGGCCTCTCGGCTTGGATGTGGGCCGTGGGAAGGTTGAGTTCTGTACACGGCGTTCGGCATCCCTGATCCTGCCGCGCCCCCAGCCCGAGACATGCCCCCTTCACCTACCAGTTACCCACCTACCCACCTCACCTACCAGTTACCTTTTCACTTCTAACTACAATGGCCATCGACACAGCCCATGCCCGTAAGGCAAAGACCAAAGCTCTGTGCCTGTTGCGCCTCCCCCCACCCCAGCAAACCCACCCAATTGTGCGTGATTCCAAGGCCGCCCCCCAGAAATCTCCACTTCAGACAGACAACCTCACTTGCCGGCCCCTCAGGACCTGAGCATCTGTCCGGCTCTGCGACTCTGTCTAGCCCACCATGAGCCCGCCCCCCTCGGCCACCTGCTAACTGTCCTCGCAGGCCACCACGGAGCTGTGCGCGACTCCTGCCCTCACATACCACTTCCGTGGGCCGGCCAGGAAGGTCCAGTGTTCCCACCAGGACCGTGAGTCCGCAGTCGGACGGATCCCGCCTTCTGCATTCCCCAGACACGCACGTCAGCTGCAGAAGCCTAGTGCATAAGCTTGAAGCAATTCCATGCACTTCTTTTGCTTTTGCATTTTATTATTACTATAATTTTTTTAATCCTCACTCAAGGCCATGCTTGGACGGGATGGGAGGGAGACAAATACCGATGTCAGAGAGCAGCACCGGTTGGTCGCCTGCCTGCCGTACACCAAGGGGACCCATCCCACGGCCCAGGCACCCGCTCTGACCGACAGGGAAACCCACGGCACCGCCCAGCCAGGGCGGCCTGACGGGTGTCTCTGCTGCTTCAGAAGACAAAGACAGCTCTCGCCCCTGCCTCTGGTCATTGCTAGGAACCCCTGCACGAGTCCGGGAATGTGTCTCTTAGGCCATTGTTGGTGAAAGAATGAAACGAGTCGTCTTCTTCCCCGCAGGACTCCGAATATCGACCGCCTGGCCGCGGAAGGGGTGCGGCTCACCCAGCACCTGGCGGCCGCCTCCGTCTGCACCCCAAGCCGGGCCGCCTTCCTCACGGGCAGGTACCCTCTCCGATCCGGTAGGTCCCCTCTTGCGCCGACTCCCAGGAACAGCCTGCCTGAAGCCCCTCGGTCCCCTTAGGAAGGCGTGGATCCTCCAGGAGAGGGGACAGAGTGGTCCGAGCCCCCCTGTTCTTTGTGATCGTCCCAGAAAGATACGTTTGACTGATTTTAGAGAGAGAGAGGGGGACAGAGACACAGAAGGACAGACACAGACAAGCATCCATGGGAGAAAGAAACATCAGCTGGCTGCCTTTTGCACACACCCCAACTAGGGGTGGAACCCACAACCCAGGTAACCTGCCCTGACTGGGGATCAAACCGGTGGCTTTTTTTTTTTGGTGTAGGAGACGACGCTCCGATCACCTGAGCCACCCGGCCAAGTGTGCCCAAACCCACACACAGCCTTAGCATGTCAAGACGATGCTGTAATTTACCGAGCCCCCTGGCCGGAGCAAGTGTCCCCGATTTTTATCGTGATATTTTTGTTAAGATTTTATTTATTTATTTTGAGAGAGAGGGGAAGGGAGGGAGAAAAAGGGGGAGAGAAACATCAAGGTGTGGTTGCCTCTTGTGCGCCCCCTACTGGGGACCTGGCCCACAACTCAGGCATGTGCCCTGACTGGGAATTGAACTAGTGACTCTTTGATTCACAGGCCGGCGCTCGATCCACTGAGCCACACCAGGCGGGGAGTCATGGTGTTGAAATGACTGATTTATAGGCTCCATAGCTTAACAAGGGACATGGGCAGGGAGTGGCCCACTTGGTGGCTTCCTGTGGTGTGGGGGACCACATAGGGGAGGAGGGAGAAACGTTTTCTGTGAAGGGCTAGTTGGTCAACGCGTTTGGCTCTCAGGGCTGCGAGGACTCGACTCTGTCCTAGTGTGAGAGCATCTGTAGACACAGTGTAACACGGCGGGGGGGGCACGCAGCGGTCTCCCGGGGACGCTTCCTTCACGCGTGCTGGAACATGAACATCCCTTCCTTCCGCACGTGACGCCGTACAGGTCTAGGATTTCCATTTTCCCCGACCCTTTGAACGTGCACGACCTCGTCCACACATTGGGAGCACGTGGAGGGCTCTTGCCACCACTCCAAAGCACTCATTCCGCGCCGGGTCGTCTCCTCGATAGAATCCCGGCCTCCGGAGGGATAAGCAGGTGTCAGAATATTTGCAGGTTCCCCAGTGGTTCCAACGTGCGTTGGGAAACCGCCAGACCATACCCAGACGTTGGTGAAACCCTAAAGCCATTTTTAAGTCTGTCTTTGTGATTTCCTGCTCTTTGTATACCTAACCTTCACGCGCCAAAAAGGAGTGAGTATCCTTGCCAACCTTTTCAGTCGGTTGACCATTTTATTGGCTGCAGAAACTATGACCCAGATGGCAGAAGTACCTTTCCCGTCTCCTTTGGACTAGTGGGGATTTTCCTCAAATAGTCTACATTTGACACTAACAGTCGTGATTAACGACTGCCCACCGAGAAATGACTGGATAAAGAGGGTGTCGGGCAGAGGCCACAGAATATATTTCAGGCGGAAGGAGAGTGTCGTCTGACCCCTTGGGACAACACAGGTGAACCCAGAGGGTGTTTTTCTCGTGCGCAGAGAAAGACAAATACCACATGACTCCACGTATCTGTGGAGTTGAAAGAACAACATTGACAAGCAAACGGAAGAGAAACAGGCTCACAGACCCGGAGGACGTGGCCAGAGGGGAGGGGGGTGTGGGCGGGCTGGGTGGGACAGAGGACAGGGCTGAGGCTGCCTGCTGCAGAGCAGTCGTGGGGACATGAAGACCGCTGGACTCTGTACCATGTGTGGTGGCCAGTGGGTCCGTCAGGGGATCGCCTTGCAGGGATATATACCAATAACCCGGAGACTAATCCAAGATTGAATGCCAGCTGTCAGGAGGATAGAGAAGATTCAAATGACCGTGGTCATGAGCAGTGCTGAGCGGTCACCTTTCTCTGACAACTACCCCCAGGCATGGTGTCCAGCCAAGGCAACCGCGTTCTGCTGTGGACTGGGGTCCCGGGAGGCCTTCCGACCAACGAGACCACGTTTGCGAAGATACTACAAGGTCAAGGCTATGCCACTGGACTCATAGGTACGTTCCGTTGCAAGCGCAAATCAGCTTCTGTTTGTGCGCAGAGTGTCTTTAACCAAAGGCCCAGGAAGGGAGTGGCTTTTCCCCACTGGACAGGAAGCTTCTCCCCAGCAGCGCCGAGGTTACGGCTCAGGTTGCGGCTCAGGTTGCAGGGTGTCCAGATGTGGAGAAAACAGCAGCCCAGTGAGGCCAGTTTGCTGACTCACCATCATCCCAAACATTCGCCGTGTGTCTAATTTTACCCATTTCCCAGCGACGACTTCCAGGATGATGTTTCCTTCCTTTTCTGCATAGAAATGGGACTGCTTCAATTCTCCTTTCTCTGCTTCCATAAATAGCATTCTTATCTTTTTTAGGGTGTCATTTATTTATTTGTAGAGAGAGGGGAAGGGAGGGAGAAAGAGAGGGAGGGAAACATCCCTGTGTGGTGGCCTCTTGAGCGCCCCCTACTGGGGACCCACCTGACTTGCAACCCAGGCACGTGCCAGCACTGGGAATTGAACCGGCGACCCTTTGGTTGGCAGGCCCACGCTCAATCCACTGAGCCACACCAGCCAGGGCCCATTTCTATCTTTTGATAGGTCAACAAAGCATGTCACGTATGCAGCGGAATAAAACTAAGGACAGCAGGCGCACCCTACACGCCTCCCAAGGGGAATAAGCCCGCCGTCATCCCAACATCATCCTTCTCGCCTTTCAGGAAAATGGCACCTGGGTCTGAACTGCAGATCCTCTGCAGATCACTGCCACCACCCCCTGAACCACGGCTTCGACCACTTCTACGGGATGCCGTTTTCCATGATGGCGGATTGCGCCACATGGGTGATTTCGGAGAAGCAGGAATATCTGAAGCGCAGGCTCGACTGGTACGTGGTGTTGGCGAGCTGCGTTGCCCTCGGGCTCGCGGCAGGGAAGCGCATCGGCCTCTTCAGCCTCTCGTGGGCGCTGGCCCTCTGCCCCGCGGCTGTGGCCGTCCTGTTCTTCACGGCCTCGCGTTTCATCGGCACGCTGGTGGTGCACGCGGACTGCTTCCTGATGAGAAACCACAGCATCACCGAGCAGCCCATGAACTTGTCCAGGACGACGCCTCTCTTCCTCCGGGAGGTCTCGGCGTTTGTCGACAGGTGAGCGCCAGAGGGTGCCGGGTTTCACGACGGAAACGCGTTCGGGGGGGGGGGTCTTTTTCTGCCCTGGGTGTTCAGTTGGTGAAATGGTGGGGGGTCCCAGAGAGGCGTTTTGGTTACCACGAGCCACGAGCAACGCAACCAGGTAAGGCTCCCACTGAATGAACGCGCTCTCCTTTTACTTGGGGAGGAATTTCATTCCACGAGCCCCTCACCACCAGGGGGCCACGTGGAACGGACCCAGCAACATGAATCACCTCACAACCCTGTACGGAAAACTCTGAATCCGTTTCAACTCCACCACCCAGACTGAGGAGGGGTCCTGAGGCTTCAGGGCAGATTCCTGGTGAAGGAAGTCCTGTCCGAGCGACAAGGGCCTGATGATAGATAAGTCACGTCACACAGACAGGCAGCGTTCCAATAAAGTGGAACCCACCCGTAGCCATGCAGCTGGGATCCCGTTCTGGAACATTCTCTGAGAGGCCTTGATGTAGTCCCCTCCCATGTGTGAGGTGCAGACTGACAGTTAGCTCTCTAATTCAGGCAGGCGAGTCTGACCTGCCCCAGCTGAGACTGAGGTCCTCACCTTTGTGTCTACGCTGTCAGAATTAGTATTAACCTCTATGGAACGAGAAGTAAATCTATGGGAGACCTAAAATTCAGAGAGGGGGAAGGAAAAAGGAAGCTCTGCCTACATAAGGGAGAGTCAAATAGAAATTAATAACCTTTTAAAAAGACTTTATTTATTCATTTATAGAGAGAGGGGAAGGGAGGAAGAAAGAGAGAAATAACAATGGGTGGTAGCCTCTTGTGCGCCCCCTACTGGGGACCTGGCCTGCAACCCAGGCGTGTGCCCTGACTGGGCACCGAACTGGCGACTCTTTGATTCGCAGGCCGGCACTCCATCCACTCAGCCACACCAGCCAAGGCCATAACTTACTATTTTTAAAAGTGTGCTCTTTCAGGACAATCTCATGCCCTGAACTTCACCGTATACACAATACCACTCACTGTACGAGCCCAGGTCTGCGGTGGAAACACGGACAGCAAATATGGAGTGGGATAAACCTCCCATCACAGAACCACAACCCAGGTCCTTCCTCTCCATTGTTGGGAGGGTGTTCCGTGAAAAAATAACCGTAATGTTCGAGACGCGTCCATCAGCATCCGTGTCTCCGCAGGCTGTGACGGGGAGAAACCGTCCCGTGACAGACACTCACACGCCAGGACAGTCTCCCCGTCGGGTTGGAGTCGAGAAGCCGCACGTCTGACTCAGGGCAACCTCATTTCAGTGGCTCTCTGCCAGGTCTCTGTGTGCGTGTGTGTGTGCGCGTGTTCCGAAAAAAGAATGAGCCCTGGCCGCCTCGTGTTTGTCCGCAGAAACAAACAAAGGCCTTTCCTGCTCTTTGTGTCCTTCCTGCACACCCACATCCCTCTGGTCACCACGGAGGACTTCCTCGGGGGCAGCGTGCACGGGCTGTACGGCGACAACGTGCAGGAGATGGACTGGATGGTGGGTACGTGCCTCTGTGGGGGGCAGGCTGCGGCCCCCTCACCCGGCCGCGGGGAGGGATGAGGAGCGGAGCGCAGGAAGGGTGCAGACCGAACACAAGGCCGTTCTGTTGTGACCTTGCGGGCGGGTAAGGGTCTTCCTGCGCATTACAGATCACAGCATCTGTGTTTCTCTGTCTGACCCGCCTCCCCCTAATGCCCTGGCGGCCCCTCCGTGCTGCCGAATTTGGCTGAGTGGGCTTTTCCTTTTTCATGGGTGAGGAATAGTCCATTGTGTGGCTCTACCACACCTTCCCCATCCTGTTCTCCATCCACCGAGGGACACTTAGGCTGCCTGATGCCGTGGGCACTGTGAACAAGGCGGCAGTGAACGTTGGGGTTAAGACATCATTTGTGAGATATTAAAGAACTCCGAGCACAATGTTGCAACAATGGTCGTACATGTTGGTTCCATAATCAACCTCCTTCCTAGGCTTTCTTGGTGCCTGTCCTTTTGGTTTGTAATCTTCTCTTTTTTGTCTCGATTTTAAGTGTTGACCCTTTCTGTCCTCTGGAGCGTATTACTTGTCGAACATGCCTAAAAGTTTCTTGACACAGGATGGGGAGTCTAGAGAGAGGTGCCGGTCTTAAATCCACGACGCACAGAGATAGCACAGCTGTCCTACCTCTAGCTTCCACGATGCTTCACCGGGAAAGTCTCATTTGGGGCAAGTCCGAAAGGCAAATAATTGGCTGTAAGACAGCCTTCCATTCTGCCAGGCTCAAACGCACCAATTTTTCGCAGGGCGGATCCTTGACACTTTGGAGACAGCGGGTCTGGCCAACAATACCCTGGTGTATTTCACGTCGGATCACGGGGGTTCCTTGGAGGCTCAGCTGGGGGGCCACCAGTATGGGGGCTGGAACGGGATCTACAGAGGTAAGGCTCACAGGTTCCCCCCCCCCCGCAATCCTCATCCGTGGTCTTGGCTGCAATCCCCAACCCTTCCGCGGCCATGGGGCTGTGCCCCTTAAGAGACGCAATAAAAATGGCTAAGAACTCTGCATGTCGATTGTGGGCAGAAGGCACAACCTGCCCCGTTCATATTGGATTTTTTTTTTTGCACTGTTCACTGGTTTTTAGTCCGTTCTCAGAATCACACAAACACCACCACTACTTAGTTAGGGAATATTTTTGCCGCCTTCGAAAGAAACTCAGGTGCCCATTTATCATGATTCCTCATTTTCCCTGGTGCCCAGCTCTGCCAACTAGTAGCTTATTTCTGTCTCCCTCACTGTTTTCCCATTCTAAACACTTTGTCAAAATAAAATTATTCAATATGTTGTCCTTTGCGGCTGACCGTTTTTACTCAGCATAAGGTTTCCTAGGTCCACCCACACTATATCATGCATTTTGCGGCATTCCTTTTTCATGGCCACGTAATATTCCATTGTACGGATCGACCACATGGCATGGGTCCATCCACCTGCTGATAGACGCAGGTTTGAATTTTGTATCCAGGTAATGCATTCAGAGAGTATGGACAGGCACAGTGGCCACATTACCTTGAAATTCAGAATCGATTGATTATAAAGACAATATTCTTGGATGAGGACTTGCTTTGCTGTCCATGGCTGACATGGATCAACAGGCAGAATAGAAAAGCTATGAAATCTAACATCGGCTGGGGAGCAATTTCCTCAGGCAGAGAGAGAGAGCATGTGTTCAAAGACCAGCTGAAAGCTTCCATCACGCAGAGCAAGCGGCCACGTCTGATGTCCACTACTCTCTTTTCTCTTCCTCTGTGACCACAGGCAGCAAAGGCACGGCAGGCTGGGAAGGCGGGATCCGGGTGCCCGGGATTTTCCGCTGGCCCGGGGTGCTGCCCGCCGGCCGGGTGGTCTCCGAGCCCACCAGCCTCATGGATGTCTTCCCCACCGTGGTCCAGCTGGGGGGCGGCGAGGTGCCCCGGGACAGGTACGGAGCCGCCCAAGAAATCAGTTCCCACTCCCCCCGAGACGACATTGGTGTGCGATGTGGCTTGTGTGGGTGGGGGGGTCACGTATTGTGTAAAATCAGTACCTGGAGAGAGAGGCCCGGCCTCTTGCCTTCTCTGCCGGGGTCACCTGTCTCCTTCCTTTTGTACAAAAAAACACTCTTCTAGTCTTCTCCCGCCTGTCAAATGGTGCCCATTTTATTCTAAGGATCATTGTCCAGGAAAAATCTAACAAGGCACAGAGGAAAGCAGTTTCGATTCAGTGTAGTTCAGAAATTTTAGGTGCTTTCGATTGTTCTCGTCTCAAAATGTATAGAAAACTGCCCTGGCTGGAGTGGCTCAGCGGACTGAGCGCCAGCCTGCAAACCAAAGGGTTGCCAGTTCTAATCCCAGTCAGGGCAACATGCCTGGGTTGCAGGCCAGGTCCCCAGTAGGGGGCGCATGAGAGGCAACCACACATGGATGTTTCTCTCCCTCTCTTTCTCCTTCCCTTCTCCTCTCTCTAAAAATAAATAAATAAAATATATTTTTTAAATGTATAGAGAATTTCAGGGGGAAATAGCAAGGAAATAAAATGATTTCATAACTTTAACAGCCTGGAGAAGAATACATAATTAAACTATGCAGCAAGTATGTAATAAACATACTATATATATTATTTCTATATGCTCATATATTATTATTTACATATATCACAGACACAGATGTTTAAATATATTACATATTTACTTATATACTATGTAAGTTGTAGATTATATAATATCATAAGTTATATGAGATATATTATATATCATTTATAAAGATACAAATCGTATTTATTTATATAAATACACAATATAAATACAACATATTTAATATTATAAATATTATATATTTTGAAATCTTTGTGCACAGACAAAACATTACTGGCTTATTCGGGGGGGCAGAAGTAGGTTTGTGGTTGTGAGTACATGAATCACACAGTTTATCCTGCTGTCATTATGAATTATTGTATTTTTCATACAAACAACCAGAAACCTACTTTTGCCCACTGCAGGATAGAGACAATTTCCTTTGGGGTTTTTTTTTCCGTTTTGCTTTGTTTTCTGTGAAACTCGATCTTGTCGCTTTCCTGCCGGGGGCGTAATTACCTCCCTCGTAGAAACCATCGGACTGAAATCTTTTCACACAGTGAGCTTGTCAGCAGGTCCATCTCTGCATAAACAGGGTTCAGCTGTTTTCTGGCCGTGGCCCCCAGGTATATATGTGGGTGTCTATCATTCCAGAAGGACAAAAGCTAAATTCAGTTTACGTTCTGTACGTGCTTGTGCGGCTGAGTGATCACGTACCTACATTCTGCGTGTGTGCGCAGGCTCAGACACCTACGGCTGAGTTAGGGGGTCCGTGGGCCCCCAGCAGACAGATTGCATAGTTCACCGGAAGACTCCAAACTCACTTTACATTCTCTTGTTTGCTCTCATGGGATTTCTTTTATTTTATTAATAATTTTATTTAGTTTTTTCCAAGTACAGTTTTTTGTCTATTTTTCCCATCCCAGCCTCCCCCGCCCCGTGCTCCCCACCTCCCTTCCATTCCCCCCCCCTTAGTTCTCGTCCCTGTGTCCTTCATACTTGTTCCTCCAAATCCCTCCCCTTTTTTTTCCCCTTAAATTCCCTTCCCTCTCCCCTCTGGTCACTGTCCCCTTGTTCTCCATTTCAGTGTCTTTGTTCTTATTCTGTTTGCTTGTTTGTTTTGTTGTTTAGCTTCCTGTTAAAGGTGAGATCATATGGTATTTGTCTTTCAACCCCTGGCCTACTTCACTCAGCATCATGCTCTCCAGTTCCATCCATGCTGTTGCAAAGGGTAGGAGCTCTCATAGGATTTCATGCCTCTAGTTGCTGGGGTTTCTTTATTTTCTTTTTTTATATATATATATTTTATTTATTTTTCGAGAGAGGGGAAGGGAAGGAGAAAGAGTGAGAGGGAAATATCAATGTATGGTT
The DNA here is from genome assembly GCF_021234435.1 of Artibeus jamaicensis. Lineage (NCBI taxonomy): Eukaryota > Metazoa > Chordata > Mammalia > Chiroptera > Phyllostomidae > Artibeus > Artibeus jamaicensis. The sequence goes on from NW_026521989.1 coordinate 2,805,515, forward strand.
GCCTCTTATGTGTCCCCTGCTGGGAACTGGCCTGCCACCCAGGCATGTGCCCTGACTGGGAACCGAACCTCGATATTCTGGTTCGCAGGCCCACGCTCAATCCACTGAGCCACGCCAGCCAGGGCTCTTTATTTTCTTTCATTGGCAGTTGATTTTAAAATCTATTCATAGAATTGAATGTGTTTCAAGAAGGAAAAATGTCTGGCATGTATATTAGAAGTGTGTTTCACCAGAAAATAAATCCGGCCGCATATCGTTGATATCTAATAAACATATACATCTGTCAGTGTGTTTAGAAATAGACACGTTTGCAGGGGAAATTGTATAGATGTCTATAAACACATTATATTATACGTCATATACACAAATATATAAGGAAAGAATATAAATATAGGGGATGGAATATTGTCTCTAAGAATATGACATAATATGTAACATATCAAAGCTGTATTAAGATGCTATGCATTCAATTATTATAATTAACATACCATGGATATATTAATCCAGTATGGTATATTAATATATGTCCATTATTATATAGACTTATATATATACACACCATTTTATTTCATCATTTCTGTCCAAGTCAAATCTACTTAGGGTCCTAAATTCTCCAACGGGACCAAGACTGTTTAATATTATTGGAGTAAAAGACCTGTTTGGTGACTTTCCATGAGGCATGTAAGCATTGATCATGTGCATTCATGACTAAGTTTTGAGACACCGGATGCTAAACACTTTTCAAACGCATGCAAGCAACATTCAGTAGATTCTGTTTTCCACACAGGCATTGAATGACGTCCCTCCCCGCCCCCGTGGCAAGTGGTGGCCTCGTGCCCTGAGAAAATTATTTCTAGGAAATGTGTAGCTCATAGGGAGTCCCTCATCCAGTCACAAAACACAGGGAAAGGTTTTCCACTGTGCAGCGAGGGGTCACGTCATTGTGCAGGAAAAGGGGCCGGACTGTGGCTCTTCCTGAGCACCAGTGGGTCCGTCTTCTCTCCGGAGAGGAGTGAGAGACTGGGTCGGTGCCCACGGGGTGGGACGCTGGACCACGTCATAGGGGAAGAAGCCAAAGCAGGCCGTGAAAGCACAGGGCCACGCGGAGGACACAATACTTCTGAGTCTTGCAGAAACACACAACTACTTTAGAACGACTTCAAGCCCAGATCAGCATCAAGGAACAAAAAGGCGTCCCAAAGACGCGGCGGCTGAATTTTGGATTGGCCGTGAGGTCAGATGGGCAGTAACCCCCAGAGTGAGCTGGTCCCTGAGCGGTTTTTAGGCAGAGGTGACCTGGGCAGGGGACGGACGCCTTGGCCGCCGCTAAGCTCGCTGCGTTGCGTGGCTGCTGTCCCCTGGGTCCCTGAGTCCCTGTCCTGCTTCACGCAGGGTGATCGACGGCCGGGACTTGCTGCCTCTCCTGCTGGGCACCGCCCCGCACTCGGACCACGAGTTCCTGCTGCATTACTGTGAAGCGTTCCTGCACGCCGCTCGCTGGCACCAACGGGACCGTGAGTAGGGCCGGGGGGCGGCCTCGTCTCCTTCTGTCCTTAGCCATCCACTTCTGCACGGCCGTGGTTTCTGTCTCCAACCTCCCCCGTCTGTTCTTCCCACCTCCACAGCTTTTGTGCGTCTTACACAGCTCGTCTTACACAGCTCGGTCTTTGCAGTAACAATACTTTTCTGGCCATAATGTTGTAACATACGTAGCAATGTGCTCACCCAATACTTTTCTGGCCGCACGATGTTCTGGGCTATGGGGACCCACCATCCTTTCCCAAGAACTGTAAAATTACTGGCACGCTTTTTAAAAAAAAATGTATGAAAAGTTGCTTGGCTGCTGTCTGCAACGCATCATGGAATGTGGGAGGAACGCGTCTCTTTCGGAGAGCAACAGTTCCCAACGTTACATCTCTCCAGTTGTTATTCAGAAAGTATCCATCTCCCCGGGGTAGTTTATTCTCTCACTCACGAATGTAACTGTGGAATGTGTCGCCACACTTTCTACCTCCACCCTCCACCGTCCACCTAACAGTTGACAAACATTTTCTGGTTTTTGTAGGGGTCGTTTTTAAATTATCCAGCTCTGGGATTTACTTACCAACTATATATTTTTTAAAATTTTTTATTTATCTGTTTCTTTTAGAGGCAGGGGAAGGGAAGGAGAAAGAGGGAGAGAAACGTGAGAGAAAAACGTTGGTCGCTGATCGGTTGTTTCTCGAACGCGCCCTGACTGGGCATTTCCTCCGGCCGCCCCTGTGGCGAAGGCATCGGTCCAGCACCTGGGCCCCGTTTTTCCGAGACACCCCCCCGCCATTCTTGTCTCTTCCGCAGGTGGAGCCGTTTGGAAGGTTCACTACCTGACCCCGGTCTTCCACCCGGACGGCGCGGGAGCCTGCTACGACAGAATGGTGTGTCCGTGCTCCGGGGACAGGGTGGCCCGCCACGACCCACCTCTGCTGTTTGACCTCTCAAGGGACCCCTCGGAGGCCCACGCCCTCACGCCGGACACGGAGCCCGCGTTCCATCAGGTGCTGGAGCGGGTGGCTCGGGCCGTGGAGGGCCACCGCCGCACACTCAGCCCTGTGGCTCTGCAGCTGGACGCCCACAGCAACTTCTGGAGACCGTGGCTGCAGCCCTGCTGTGGGGCATTCCCGCTATGCTGGTGTGACCGGGAAGGGGACGGGGATGCGGACGGACAGACACCGCCTGACCGGGACCTCTGACGGGCTGCGTCTCCATTTCTCCATCCGGGCTGCCCACCCAGACAATAGGCAATGACCAGCCAAGTCCCTCCTACTACAGCATCTCTCTGGGCAAAGGACCCCGGCCCTGCCCCCAGGAGAGCCTGTTCCATCCCTGTGGACAGCTCAAGTCCCAAACCAACACATTTCTCTGTCACACGGGTGTCCAGGCGCCCAAGGGGCCACATTAAAGAGCGTGGGTTTATCATTTCCGCTTGGACCAGGACGCTGTGGTTTGCGGCCTGGGGCTGCTTCTGGGCGACGTTCCTCGGTGAGCAGGTGCTCCGGGGAGTCAGGGACGCCCAGACTTTGGAAAGCGTGCTGGGTACGCCCGGTTGGTCCTGTGTCTGCGCCGGGAGGCCACGGCGCGGTGCCTCACACTGGCTTTGCGGTGGACGCGCCCAGCGCAGGGCAGCGGCCACAGGAGGAGAGGGGTGCAGGGATTGTATTGCAGACGCCCAGACACCCACCTACCTCGGCACTGACACACACCCCCCACGCACATCCCCCCCTACGTCGGTCCATGGGGGCTGCGCAATAAAGGACGTGAGACGGGGTGCCTTGCCTGACAGACATTGATGTCTCCCCGTCCTGCAGGCTGGAGGCTGAGGCCCCGGGGTGGGCTGGGCTGGGTCCCCCTGAGGCCTCTCTCTCCTGAGCGTGTGGATGGCTGGCTTCCCCCTGGGTCCTCACACGGACGTCCCTCTGGGTGTGTCTGTGTCCCCATCTCCTCTTCTTCCAAGGACCCCAGTCCTGTGGGATCAGGGATGCCCTAGGGACCCCATGTTACCTCCATGTTCTCTTTAAACACCCATGTCCAAGTCCAGCCCTATTCTGAGTCTCCCCATCTTGGTGAGACTATTTGGGGAAGACCAGCCCCTAACACGTCCTCTGTTGGCATGTGTATTGCTGTGTCGACACTTCTTCCTGTCCCCAGATGCATGAAGCAGTTACTCCTGGCCGTTCTCAAACCCAGGCCACGAGAAGGTGCCCCCCCCCTGCCCTCAAGCACTCTCCCCTCAAAACACCCAAACCCCAGCCTCCAGGAAAGGAGGCTCTCGGGGCTGCCCACCTGGGCCTCCGGCTAATTCTACCCAGAGTGGGTTCCTCTTTGGGGCAAAGACACACGCGACGGTCCAGCAAGCAGCCCAGGACCCCCAGCTCCGTGCCCACCCCTAAGTGTCGGAGGTGGAGCCAGCCGGTTGCTGCCAGCTCTGGCCTGTCCAGCCCCAGCCGTGCCTGGTCACTGCCCTCTCCGGACCCATCACGGTCCCTACATTCTTAAAGGGAATTCAGACCCACAGGATGCAAATCGTTCTTCCTCCCCCATCCACACAACTCCCCCACCCCAGACAGAACTTCCGGGGGCTCCAGCTCCTGCCACCCCGTCTGTCTGCCATTCGTAAATGCACGTGACCACCCCCAGCATCCCCAGTCCCCTTCCCTGCACGATTTAGGGCAACCCTGACTCCTTCCCACATGGCATTGCACCAAAGGGCCCACCTGCACTCGGCCCCAACCGCCTGCATTCCCAGCCATATGTGAGTCCCGGTTTTCTGCACCCTCCATCCCTTCTGGGCCTCAAGTTATTGTCCCCACCTGCGTGGTACTTGCTGAAAAAAAGACCCCAGGCGGGACGTCCGTCCCTCATGGAGAACAGCGGCTGGTAACCGGACGGAGGGGGAATCAAGAATGCCCAAGAATGAACGCAGCTACACCGTCATCCCAATAACCCCCAGCGAACTCATTCTGCCAGCCAAGAGGCAAACATCTCTCCCAACAGAATGTCTGGCCCCAGTGACGGGCATTCCAACGCCGTGGATTTAGGAAGCGCTCCAGACACCGCGCTTCCAGTAAACCCGCCCAGGGCGCTGAGGGCGGCGGAGCTCCCCTGCCCCCACCCCCTGCCACACGCACTTGCAGTAAACACGGATCCTCAAACGCAGAGCTGAATGGCAAAGGTACAGGCGTCGCCGGGGACGCGAGCATAGCTCGTGGGGGCAGGGACGTGAATGAGGGCCGCCAGGCAGACCCCGGTGGGTGACTCGGTCCCCGCTGAGCCAGATGACATGGAACACACGAACACACACACACCCTCCCCTGGGTCACAGACTAGAAGTCCGGCAGCCAGGACCCGGGGAAAGTGAATTTGCATCCCGGGGGGCTTGGCTCCACTGGGAAACTTCCCATTCCCTTCCTTAAATGGAGGGAAGGAGAATCGGTCCTCGGGGCCGAGGTGAGGGGCGGTGGGTCGTCACCGTGCCCAAGCCCAGCCTGGTATTCGTCACCTCCTCCTTCGCCCTCGTCACCCGGGGTGGCCGCAGGAACCCGCAGGACCCGGGAAAACCTGTTTCAAAGATTAGTTACCCAGAGGCCCAGGAGCAGATTAAGCAGATTAAGGAGGCAGATTTTACAGCTCCGGGGGCGGGACTCTGGCGCAGAGGGCTCCGGGCAAGGTCCGGGGCATCTGGCTCGCCGCGCTTCGCCACAGGACCGATGGTGCGGAGGGGACGCGCCGCAGTGGCCTCCAGGTGCGCGGGACCCCGGGACGCAGCCCCCGCTGGGGCCTGGGGCTGGGGGCACGGGGTGGAGGGGAGTCCACGGCGAGCGTGGGTCCCCGGGAAAAGCAGCTGTGTTTGTGCCTTAGAGTCATCCAGACACACCTAGGGGCCCTTCTCGACCCAGATCCGGCACAAAAAAAGAAGAAAAAAAAAAACGTGGAGGCGGCGACAAAGCCCCGCCCCAAGGGGTGAGGAGAACAGGAAAAGCGGAGACAGAGAAAGGCCGGGCTGGGCCCTCCCCCACTGTCTAAGACACGCCCTCGCGGCCCCCACCTAGCGCCCCCGGAGTGCGGCTTGACCTCCCTCCAACACTCGCCCCCCACCCGGCCCGTCCCCACCGCCCCCCCTCTCCCCGACCCCGCAACAGTAAGACGCTCGCGGCCCCTCTATCCGCAACGCACAAGGCTCCCCAAGACACCCAACTCTCTGGCCACGCCTGGTCCCGCCCCGAGTCTCCGAATGGCTGTCGCACCAGACCCCACCGGGACAACCGAGGTGCTCGGGGCCTCAGGACACGTAGGAGCTTAGAGCCCAGACTCCGGCCACACTTTCGCCAAGTGCCTCCGGGTTACAGGGCGGGGAGAGCCCGGGATCCTCCCCGTGCGCGCCAAGTCCCTTTACGCAGGGCCGCCTGCGCGCGCCGCGAGCGCGCGGTGACGCGCGTTTCCAAGCCGCGCGGTATCTACTTGGTCGTAACAGCCGTACGGAGTCTCCGGGTCTTGTCTGCGGTGCTTGTAATTTCACACTTATCATTTTAATACGTAAGCGTCCCTCCGCCACGACCCGCCGAGGCCGCCTGCATCATGGCGCCCCCGGAACTCGGGGGACACCAGGCCTCTCCGCTCGGACGAAGGGAGGCGCCAGCCCTGAGGGCGTGCGCTCACCCTCCTAACCCGCCCTTGACCGAGGCGTGTGCAGCGCAGTTACGCGGCGGCGGGAAGCAGCGGTCCGATTCAAAAACAAACCCAAGTTTGGCGCAGCGGGCTTGTTCGAGTTCCGCGCGGTGCATGTCGTTCTGCAAGCAGTTACGACAAAAGGAAGCCAACGGTAGATGCAATCCCTCGTTAAATCCCTAAATTACAGGGAAAGCGCACGCCTGCTCTGCCAGCTGGTTTGAAAAGGCGACTTTTCCTCCCAAAGTAGAGACGTTCATGCCCGCCGTTTGCGTTTCTCTCCAGGGCCTGCGGGCCGGCTCTACTCACCGTATGTTTGCTTCTGAGGACTTGCGAATTCAAAACAGCCGATGCCTCGAAACCGAATATTCTACTGATAATGGCGGACGACCTTGGCATCGGGGATCTTGGTTGCTATGGGAACCGCACCCTGAGGTATACGATGTGCCTGCTGGTCCTGGTGGGGTCTGTGGCGTGTGCACGCGCGTCTGGCTGACGAGGCTTTTTAAAATCTGTCTATGGAACATAGGAGATTGCCCAGTGTATCCGATCTCGACGCTGAAAGAATTATTTTTCCAAAGTAAAACAGTACATACACCTTTCCAACACTGTGGCACAGTGTTGGGTGGGTGGGTGTGTCCTTTCGTTGCCTTAGCAACTGACCACGCAGAGGGTGCATTCAAACCACAAGCATTCATCCACTGTCCCGGAGCTGGGCCCCTGAGGGCCAGGTGTCCCCAGGGCTGGGCTCCCTCCACAGGCTCCAAGGAGAGTCCCCTCCAGCTGCCTCTTCCAGGTCCGGGGGTCCCAGGTGACCCCGGGCTGGTGGCCACATCCCTCCTGTCTCTGCCTCCGTCTCCACATGGCTTCTCCTCTGCCTCTGTGTCTCCCCCTCTGTCACTTCTGACCCAGGACGACCTCCGCTCAGATCCTTCCCTCACCCCACCTGCAAAGACCCTATTTCCAAGGAAGGTCCCTTCCAAAGGCCTTCCAGTGCAAGGAGCTGCTGAAGCCGGGTGCCCCCTCCCCGTCGTGACAGTGACACGGGTGTGTGGTTTGCTCAGGACGCCCAACATCGACCGGCTTGCGGAAGAAGGCGTGAGGCTCACCCAGCACCTGGCGGCCGCCCCCCTCTGCACCCCGAGCAGGGCTGCCTTCCTGACCGGGAGACACTCTTTCAGATCAGGTGGGTGTCGGGGGCACTGGCCAAAGACGGGCACATCTGCGCCCCCTCATTTTATTTTCTACTTTTACTTTTTTGAGATTGCATTTATTGATTTTTTTAACATTTTATTTATTTATCTTTAGAGGGGAAGGGAAGGAAAGAGGGAGAGAAACATCAATGTATGGTTGCCTTTCGTGGGTCCCCTGCCAGAAACCGGTCTGCCACCCAGGCATGTGCCCTGACTGGGAATCGAACCGCGATTGTTTGGTTTGCAGGCCCACGCTCAATCCACTGAGCTACACCAGCCAGGGCTGCATTTATTGATTTTTAAAGACAGGGAGATTTCTGTTGGTGGCTGAGACATTGATCAGTTGCCTGCCTTAGGCACCCTTACCGACGCTGAGCCCGCAACCCAGGCACGTGCCCTGACCAGCAATCGAACCCACAACCTTTTGCTTTAAGGGATGGTACCCAACCAACTGATTGACTGATGGATGGATTGATTTTAACAATCAGGTTACGATGGCTGAGATCCAAGGAGAACGGTACAAACCCAATCTGCCACTTATTGTCTTGTAATTTACCAAATTCCTGTGTTTTACGGAGTCATGAGAAACGTCTTGATAGGTGGAAATGGAGAAGGGCTGAAAGTTTCATGGTAGCTGACCGGGATGTGTTCTGTATTTAAATATTTGCACCAAGCCCTGGTCCGGTGGCCCAGTTGGTTGGAATGTCGTCCAGTATGCCAAAAAAAAAATAGATGATGGATGGATGGATAGATGAGGATAGATGATAGACTCTCTGCGTCCGCACTCCTGATTTTGGGGGCCGGGGGGATTCTCTTGGCAGGTCTGCCGCCATGCCCTTCAGGACATTTCCTCACACCAGATGCTATGCGTACCCCCCCCCCAAGCCGTGACAGCCAAACACAACTCCAGGCCCTTCCGAGTGGCCCCTGGAGGGGCATGCACACCCACGCCCAGCGAGAGTGCCCCCAGCTGCCCACAGACACCAAACATGTCCCCTCTGCTCTGCTCCACAGGCATGGACACCAGCGGTGGGTACCGGGCCCTCCAGTGGAACGGGGGCTCGGGCGGACTCCCCCAGAACGAAACCACGTTTGCGAGAATCCTGCAGCAGGAAGGTTACGCCACAGGCCTGATAGGTAGGCAGGTGCGGTGCCCTTACAAGGACCCCTGCTCTTCCCAGGGGAACGCGTCACAGGGCGGAACCAAAGGTCGGCGCCCGATCTGTCCCCGTTCTCTTGGGTTGTGTCCAGGGCTGGGATTTCTCAGGGACGAGGAGTTTTCCTTCAAAACCTTGGTGGGTTGGCCCGTGTCTCTCCCGGCACTTACTGATCTCCTGGCGTTCTCTTTCAAAGCCTCGTCATTCTCTTTGTCCTCCAGATTTCCCTCACCCTCCTCTCCAGTTTCAAACTTGGCCGCTTCACACCTTAGCCGCCATCGGAATGTCCAACATGAGCAGACAGAGTGCTGTGTTTCTGACACGAGACCTCACCAGGGAGGTCTTTTTCACTGAGCGTTTTTGCTTCTCTCTTCAGGAAAATGGCACCAGGGTGTCAACTGCGCCACCCGGGGGGACCACTGCCACCACCCTCTGCGCCACGGATTTGACTACTTTTACGGCATGCCCTTCACCCTGGTCAACGACTGCCAGCCCGGCCGGCCGCCCGAGGTGGACGCAGCCCTGAGGGCGCAGCTGTGGCGTTACACCCAGTGGGTGGCCTGGGGGATCGTGACGGTGGCCGTGGGCAGGGCCTGCGGGCTCCTGTCCGTTCCCTGGAGGGCCGTCCTGGCAGCGGCCAGCCTCCTGCTCCTGTTCTTCGCCTCCTGGTTCGCCAGCTTTGGGTTCGTGCGGCGTTGGAACTGCATCCTCATGAGGGGCTATGAGGTCACCGAGCAGCCCATGGTTTTGGAAAGGACAACGGCTCTCCTGCTGAAGGAAGCCATAGCCTACATGGAAAGGTGATTCAACCACCTGTTTTTTTCTTTGTTTTCGGATAGAGTTCAAATCTTACGTTCCGGCGTACGGCATAGTGGTTAGGCTTTGATGGAACTCACAAAGTGGTCTCCCCGATATTCCCGGTCCCCACCTGACCCCGTATATAGTTATGACAATATTATTGAGTGGATTTCCTGGGCTGGACTTTACATTCTTGCGACTGTTCTGTAGCTGCCCATCTATGCTTCTCAATCCCTTCACCCTTTTTTTCAGCCTCAACCTTTCTCCTGTCTAGCAACCATCGGTCTGTTCTCTGTATCCTGGAGTTTGTTTCCGTTTTGTTTTGTAGATTCCACATATAAGCGCAATCAGATGGTATTTGTCTTTCTCTGTCTGCCTTCTTTCACTCCGCATAATGCCCTTGTAGGTCTCCCCTAAGCTGTCTCAAAGAGATAAGGATTCGTTCTTTTTCATGGCTGAGTAATATTCCATCGTACATGTGAACCGCATCTTCCTTATTCACTCACCTCTTGACGGGCACTTGTGTTATTCCCAGATCCCAGTGATTGATTGTAAATATCGCTGCAGTGACGATAAAGGTGCATAAACCTTTTTGAATCAGCGTTTCCGGTTTCTTCAGATAAACACCCATAGGTGGAATTGGCAGGCTATCAGGCAGTTCCATGTATGATTTCTGGAGGGCTCCCCTTTCCCCACACCCCTGCCAGCACTTGCTGTTGGCTGATGGATGAGCGACGGCCATTCCGACTGGAGTGAGGTGGTGTCTCATGGTGGCTTGAATGTGCATTTTTCTGATGGTTAGGGACGTTGACCCTCCTGTCGTGTGTCTCCTGACAGCACGGCTTCTCCGAGCATTTGCGTCTCCTTAGCCTCGTTGGGATTCCACAAGTCCGCCGTGGGTGCCCATGGGCCTGAGGCACTGCCCATTGCCCACGGATGGGTGTCCCAGACTCCAGTCTCTGCGCGGACGTCCCGGGTCCCCCAGCGTGGACACGGGGGCCATCATATTTGAAGGGCGTTCTTCTCCTTCCAGAAACAAGCACAGGCCATTTCTCCTGTTTGTATCTCTACTGCACGTGCACGTGCCCCTGGTGACCACCAAAGAGTTTCTGGGGACGAGTCGCCACGGCTTGTACGGCGACAATGTGGAAGAGATGGACTGGTTCGTGGGTAAGTCCAGGCAGGACGCGGCGAGCTCGTGGCTCACCGGTCGGCCGTGCCGCTGTGAATCGGGTTTCGGGGGGAATCGGAGACCAGGAAAACCAGTCTCGAGAACCTTCTTCCACGTGGTCGCTCACGGGCTACTTTGCTATGTTGGATGTTTTTGTCTACTTTTTAGCAAAAAAGCCTCCCTCCACAAAGTCTGTGAGTTAAAGCCAGCACGAGAGATTATGGAAAAGGAAGCATAATGCCGTCTTTCGGGATCGGGGGCCAAAATCATGTTCCTTCTATGGCTTCAAGAGGCCAAGGAGATTGCAGAGTGTTATCAAATTGTAGGCATTACAATCATGGCACCAAATGACACTGTTAACCTCAAAATGAAAGGGTTTCAAATTGAGGCGACCGGAGCCCACGCAGGGTCCCCAGGAGGAGCAGACACCGGGGTGGCACCTATGAGAAAGGGAAGGGGACAGGGACACCCACAGCAGGGAGGCGTGGCTGTGGGCGCAGCTGACATGGCATCGTGACGCTGATTCTCCACAGCGAGTTTCGTCCTCAGTCCTGTGCTCATCCGTCCAGTCGTCACCCCGTCTGCTTTCTTGTCCCCTTCGCACAGAGCTCTGTGGGACACAGGGGGGCTTGCAGCCCCGTGCACAGGTCACTTTGTCCTGTCTTAACACCCACAGGGTGGACAAATCCGAGGTGTGAGGCAGCTCCTCAGGCCAGCGGCTCCGGCTCCTTTGCAAAGGGGTTTTGTGTACAGCAGCGTTCACGCCGCACGAGGCAAATGACCTCAGCACAGGAGAGCTAGAGGCAGGATGATACAGCAGCCGGCATTGTCGGTGCTGCGAATCTCCTTGGGGTTTATCACCTCGACGTTCCATGACGCGGAAGCCCACGGGAGTGTCCCCTGAGGACGTCACCATGTGCTTTGCAGACAGCTCTGCCCTGATGCATTTAGGCCACCAAAGGCCAGCACCCACGGATGCTCACAGACCTGGCTTCATCCTCAGTGGACGGGGACCCTTAAAATCACAATTTCTCAGCCCGTCTCCACCTGGTCGGTGTATAGCCACGCAGCCACGGCACCGTCCAAACCCGCCATCGGCAGCCTGCCGGCTCCCTGCGTTTATTCTGTTTTCCGAGTTGTCGACCTCTTTGCAAGTGAGATCTCAGTCCTGCGGCATCAGGGCAGGGAGAGGCGTCCCCACATGTCCCTCTCCTATTCCTCCCTGCGATCTCGGGGGACTGGGGTCCCTCGGGTGCCTGGCTAGCAACTGGTGCCTTTGACCGACAGGGGGAAAAGTGTCCCGTGTACCGATGCTCTCTCCTGGTTACCTTTTCCCGAAAAGTCCCGTTTTTTCCATGCAGGTCAACTTCTCCACGCGCTGGAAGCAAACGGCTTGAAAAACAAGACGCTCACGTACTTTACCTCGGACCACGGAGGACATCTGGAGGCGACGGACGGAGCCCTGGGTCAGCTGGGGGGGTGGAACGGCATATTCAGAGGTAAGACCGGTGGGCGTGAGGGGTCGAGCCTCTGTGGGTGCGGCGTGGGGAGTCGTCGGTCACTACGGCAACAGCGTCACCGTGAAGACGCGCGTGGAGAAGCCAGTGTGGAGGGGGACCCTGTTTAAACCTCTCCCACCATCTTACGCTCGCTGGAAATTCTGTGCCTGGAGTTGCTAAGGCGTGGGGCCACCTGGTTAATTCTTACGGGTGCGTTACAAAGAGCCAGTGACCAGTCGTCCAGGGCTTCATCACCACTGGGCTGTCCCCGAGAGGTCGACGGGGCCCCACCCGTTGCCAGAGGGCCCCTGGCAGGGGTTCATGTTTGAAACAAAGGATTTGGACTGGGGGGGTAAGAAAGCAGGGTGGTGGGTGTGCTGGGGCATCCGGAGAGGAGGAGGAGGTAGGTCCCCCAGGTCCAGGGCCCTCTCCATGCAGGAAAGAAAAGGAAGACCACTCACTTTGGGCTCGTACGGAATCCCACGCATGGTTCTGAAGTGACGCATGCCATGCCCTGTTTGTTGAGGGGACCACAGAGGCACCCCAGATTTCAGGGGGGAGGGATGGGGACTCCATCTGCCGGGGAAGGGGCATCACAAGGTTTGGGATCATCGCTGTGGCCGAGTTTGGGAAACGGCAGCTGCCCCATACGCAGCGAGGCGTGGGGCTCAGACACGCGTGTGCAGGCGTGTGTGTCTAGATTGCACAGTCTCCGGGGAGTCCTCACGGGGTGTCCTTTACTCACAGGTGGCAAAGGCATGGCAGGCTGGGAAGGCGGGATCCGGGTGCCCGGGATTTTCCGCTGGCCCGGGGTGCTGCCCGCCGGCCGGGTGGTCTCCGAGCCCACCAGCCTCATGGATGTCTTCCCCACCGTGGTCCAGCTGGGGGGCGGCCAGGTGCCCCGGGACAGGTGCGTGAGATGACACCCCGACCCCTCCTTCGGGACACGGCCCACATTTAGCAGGGAAAACCAACAGCATGAGAACCCTGCAAAAATTCCCACATCCTCAGGCCATGCAGGAGACAGCCTCACGTGAAGTGACCCAACGCAGTCAAGCTTAAGGTTAAAATAAAATATTGGGTCAAGCTACCCATGCCACAGTTTCCGTTGTCACCTCAGAGTTAGCGCTGTGGCAGAGTCATTCTCAGACGAGAGAAAAGAGCAGACGTCAGAGTCTGTTTTCTTAATCTTCACCCGAGAATAGGCTGGGAGCGGAAGGGAGGGAGAGAGAGAGAAAGACAAGGAGACATCGATGGGTCGCCTCCCGCCTGCGCCCAGACGGGGGATCGAACCCACAACCTCGGTATGTGCCCTGATCAGGAATCGAACCTGCAGCCTTTTGGGGGCAGAGGACAAGCATCGAATCCACTGGCACCGGGCCAAGGCTAGAACTCAACATTCCGCTCATAATTTTACTTGATTCCAACGACAGGGTCGAAGAAATACGCTTGTCGATGATGGGAGGTGCCCTTCCCCCCAAATTCCCATCACAAAAACACATTTTTTCTTTTAGTTTGCTTATTAGTTGAGAGAAAGACAAAAGGCTCTAGATGGGTGACTGGAATATGTGTGTGTGTGTGTATCAAATAAGACTTCTTTTAAGAAACGCACGCAGTCATAGAAGCTGATGGAGTGCAATCCTACGTCAGCCAGCAGGCTGGGGGGACTCAGGCGGAATTTCTGTGTGGGGGGGCGCAGGCTGAATTCCACCTTTTCCCAGAAGCGTCCGTGTGTAACCTTGACAGCCTTCAAGTGATCGGATGCGGCCCACCCTCCCTCTCCAGGTGGCTCTCACCGTTCAGGGTCCACGGGGTGCAGACCTCAGCCACGGCCCCAGAGCCCCTTCGTCATAACTCGCAGACTAAGGTTTCCCCAAACGCCCAGCCCAGCAGGGACACAGAGTGAGCCCCCCCCCCCAAACAATCTGGGTGCCGTGAAAAATGAAACAGTAGCTCCAAGGGCTTGTCTGTGGTCAGAAAAAGCTCTACCTTTCTGCCTTCTACCTGCGGGAAGGCGTCTTTCTAATTATACCGTGTTTCTAAGGAAGGGCCCAGAGGCCATGGGACCGTCTGGTTATACAGGTGACAATGCATCTTGGAGTCTCTTGTGACTAAAAAGGTTTGTGCAACCTCAGTGCTCCAGTCAGGGGCCTGGGCGAGGCCGCCAGACTTGGAGAAGGCTTTGTGTTCACATCCCAGGTCAAATGGTGTGTGTGTGTGTGTGTGTGTGTGTGTGTGTGTGTGTGTGTGTGTGTGCGCGTTCTCACCGTGCTGCGTAACAAGCGGCCCTCAAACTCCGTGACTCTGAGTCTCCGCAGGGCTATGTGTGCCTTGCTGGGACGCTTGCAAACTGATCACAGCTCCGGGAGGCCCCTGCAGCCTTGGGGGTTTGTCCCCCAGGGGCACAGCACAGCCCCGCTGGCCTTGAGGGCTGATGCCTCCCTCCGGTCTCTTTGCCGACTCAGGGTGATGGACGGCCGCAGCCTGCTGGCCTTGCTGCAGGGCACTGCCCAGCACTCGGAGCACGAGTTCCTGTTTCATTACTGCGGGGAGGGTCTGCACGCCGCACGCTGGCACGAGAAAGAGCGTGAGTACACGCCCGCCCGGCACCATGGGGGCTGCCACCCCCCGAGGGTTCTCCGGGGAGGGCCCAGCTGCCCTGACCACCGCCCGTTTGCCTTTAGGGGGACGGGTGTGGAAGGTCCATTACGTGACGCCGCGGTTCCACCCCGAGGGAGCCGGAGCCTGCTACGGCCGAGGCGTGTGCCCCTGCTCCGGGGCCGGCGTGACCCAGCACATCCCGCCTCTGCTCTTTGACCTGTCCAGCGACCCTGGGGAGACCCGGCCCCTGTCGCCCGGCTCCGAGCCGCGGTTCCACGAGGTGGTGGCCAGGGTGGGCGAGGCGGTGCGCAGGCACAGGGCCACGCTGAGCCCAGTGCCCCCCCAGTTCTCCCTGAACCACATTCTCTGGAAGCCATGGCTGCAGCCCTGCTGTGGGACCTTCCCTTTCTGCTCCTGCGGCCAGGACGGAGACCACCCAGACACCTGACCTCCCGGCGTCAGGGGGGCTGCCCTGGGGATGCAGCACCCAGCCCGCAGAGAATAGGGAGCCCTGCTGCACTGTGGGTGGGAATGCAGACTCTGCAGCCACCGTGGAAAACGGTGAATTTCCCCCAAAAACAAAACACGGAGCTGCCTTCTGACCCAGTGGTCCCACTTGTAGAAACAAAACCTCAGGATCCCAGGACACCAGGGAGAAAAGGCATGACGCATTCAAGTTCGTACCGACGTTATTTCCGGCCGCCCAGCCATGGAGACAACCTAAGGCTCCGTCAGGGGGCACGTGGGAAAGACGGTGGTACCTATATACGTACATATATCTATACATACATGTGTCTATATGTATGTAGGCAGTAGGACATCATTCACCCATGAGAATGAAGGAATCTAAAGAGCAAAATGAATCATAACATGGAGGAAGAAGAGAGTATAAAAATATAATAAACACAGCTCCGGCTGGTGTGGCTGGGAGCCAAAGGGTGACTGGTTCGATTCCCAGTCAGGGCACAGGCCTGGGTTGCAGGCCAGGTCCCCAGTAGGGGGCGCATGAGAGGCAACCACCCATGGATGTTTCTCTCCCTCCCTTTCCCTCTAAAGATAAATGAATAAAATCTTTATATATAATAAATGCAACCCCTTTAAAAGGGAGCCAGAACGGCTAAAGGCTGCGATAACGTGCCTTATACATCTTATGCCTCCACCCTGTGGGTGTTGACACAGGACAAAGTGACCTGTGCACGGGGCCACAAGCCACCCCGTGTCCCACAGAGCTGTGTGCTAAGGGGACAAGAAAGCAGACGGGGTGACGACTGGACAGATGAGCACAGGACTGAGCAGGAAACTCGCTGTGGAGAAGCAGCATCACGATGCCATGTCAGCTGCGCCCACAGCCACGCCTCCCTGCTGTGGGTGTCCCTGTCCCCTCCCCTTTCTCATAGGTGCCCCCCTTGTGTCTGCTCCTCACGGGGACCCTGTGTGGGCTCCTGCCTGAGTCAGCGCTTCCCCAGTAGCTGTTATTGATCTCAATAAACAGGGCCGCCTCTCACTTAGGAAGGCCCTTTATTCTCAGGTTGCCTGCTAGCTTGCAACTCTGCAAAAGTCAGCAAGATAACTTTCCGTACAAACGGAAACCCTACCAGGGACACTCCTGGGTGAGAACCCCTTCAATACACTACCCTGTGTCTGGTTGTATTTCTTTATTTTCCCATTTTCACCACTGAGAAATAACAGATGCACAAGCCTGTGTAAGTTCAAGGACTTACCTTGGGACGGGGTCGCCCCAGGAGGCTAACATCTGTCTTCTTACTGAGCTGCAAGAAGGCTTTTCCCCTCGTGAGGACAGCGCTCAGCATTTATTCTCTTACCCACTGTGGAATGTGCCGGCCACACACAGGTCTGAGCGGTAGCAATCGCTCAGGACACTGCATCCTTGGGACTCCGGGATCTGGTGGCGGCCACTCTGCCACCAATGACCAGTTTTCTCCCGGCCTCATGTCTCCTGACCCCAGCTGCTCTGTCCATCTGATCTTTTTTTACCTGTGCATTGCACTATTTTTCTATTTGTCTTTTTTTTTTAATTTAAAGATTTTATTTATTTATTTTTAGAGAGACGGGAAGGGAGGGAGAAAGGGAGAGAAACATCACTGTGTGGTTGCCTCTCTCTCACGCGCCCCCTAGTGGGGACCTTGCCTGCAACCCAGGCATGTGCGGCGACTGGGAATTGAACCGGCGACCCTTTGCTTCACTGAGCCACGCCAGGCAGGGCACTGGTTTGGTCTTTTTAAAAAAGGTTCCGCCTATAAGTGAAATCAGACAGCAATTGTGTTTCTTTGACGTATTTCACTGAGCATCATACCTTCCAGGTCCATCCGTCTTGTCACAAATAATAAGATTTCTTTTTTGTTTTCATGGCTGAGTGATAGTCCACTGTGTGAATGCACCACATCTTCCTTATTCCCCCACCGACGGACAAAGAGGCAGCAGTCAGTGGTGCCTGGTCCTGACCAGCAGCAATGCGACCCGATCCCCAGGCCGAGCACAGGAGAACTGAAGACAGACACCCCACGTCCAGGAACCGTTTGTGCCCAGCACTGTCCTAAACGCTGTCAGTCCCTGACCTTTTGTCCCCACCACCTGCGCGCGTGTTGAGTCAATACCTGCGGGCCTTCTGCCAGCGTGGCCATTAACGGGTGAGAAACGCAGACCCCGCCCTGGTTCAAGGGCAGTGAGGAGGAAGAGGCTTGGTGCTTGCTCCTTCTTCCGTGCACTTTGGCTAACGGTGCCCAGCACTCATTTGGGTGCCCCCCCGCCAGGTGCAAGGTGTGCGTGTGCCTTCCACAGCCAAGCCCACCCAAGGGAGTGCCAGGCGAGGCCCCCCCGGGCCGCCGATGGGCTGCAGGCAGCGCCGTGGACCTGGTTCCGCAGGGGCCTCTCGGTCTGGCCTCCCCCGCGCTCTGACCTCCCGGCGCCCTGTGGTCACCATGCCGTCATCCCACGGACGTCAGGCAGGTGCCATCTGGTCACCAGCAGACACGTTCCAATCTCGGAAGTCAACTTTCGTGGGAGGGCACAGCCCTTGCTGTTCCATCGCAGCCCAGAAAAGTGCCAGCTAGTCCCCAATTTCCTATCAGAGGTCAGCTTGGGGTCCGATTGTAGGAACGCACCGGGGGATGCTTCTGGACAGGGCGCTGGGGGCAAGAGGTTCTTCACACAGGGAGAGGAGCTCAACGGAGGTCAACGTAGGGGGGAAAGTGACGAGAATGGGAGAAAATGAGGGGCACCGGACCCAGCTCAGGGGGTGCTGCTGATGGGGGGGTGGGTGTGGGCCACAGCCATTCCGCACGGAACCGGCAATACGGCACCGCAGCCGCACTTCCTGGGCCCTCAGCAGCCTCCCTGAACAGGAGACGGGGCCGTTTCTTGGTTCGCCGCGTGGTCTGCTTACAGACATGATTCGGAGACGGGGCACCTTGGCAGCTGCTGCCAATAATTTCCCCCCCACAAGAAGCAGAGACAAGATTTGCCCTTCCTTCCCAGACGGCTTGCTCCAAAGTCTGGTGGCCTCTGTTTGTTTCTTCAATCCCCCCCTCCCCAAACGGCCCACGTAAATGGAAAATAAGGAAGCAGTGGGTGAAACAAGTTCAACATCTGGGGTTCGTGGGGAGGCCGGGGAGCTAAGGCACGTGGGCTGAGTGGGGTCGGGAAGCAGCCATGAAGGGGGGGTGCTCAGGCAGGTGTGAGGGTGTACGTCCAGGCAGGTAAGGGACCGCGTGCCGGGGAGATGACGCTCACCATCTCTAGGGAAAGGAACTCGCGTGCAACCTTAAAAACTTGGAAAAGCCCTGGCTGGTGTAGCTCGGTGGATTGAGCGCGGGCCTGCAAACCAGAGAATCGTGGTTCGATTCCCAGTCAGGGCCCATGCCTGGGTTGCAGGCCAGTTCCCAGCAGGGGGTGCACAAGAGGCAGCCACACATTGATATTTCCCTCCCTCCCTCCTTCCCTTCCCCTCCCCTCTAAAGATAAATAAATAAAAAAATCTTTAAACACAAAGTTGGAAAACTACTCAAATGTTTTCAACAGGTTCTGTCCTTCTTGAATTTAAATTTATTTTAAAAACGTTTCCAGGGACGGTGTACCTTCAATGTTATTCCGTATTAGTTTTCAGGTGCATAGCATGGTGTTTAGATAATCATATGCGTTACAAAGGGATCCACCCAACATTCCCAGCCCCCACCTGGCACCAAGCACAGTTCTTACAACATTATGGACTGTATTCCCTGTACTGGACATTACTTCAGCAATCCCACTTCTGGGTGGATATCTAAAAAAAAACCCTACTATTTTGGAGGAATAGACGCATCCCTACATTCATTGCAGCATTACTGACAATAGCTAAAACTTGGAGGCAGCTCAAGTGTCCATCAGTAAAGTACATAAAACACCTTGGGTACATATACATGATGGAGTATTACTCAGCCATGAAAAAGGTGATCTTACCAGTGTAAAAGCATAAATGGACCCATTATGCTCAGTGAAATACTTCAAAGACCAAATACCATAGGATTTCACTTATATGCAGAATGTAAAGAACAATGTAAATGAGGAAACAAAAAATGAACTTAAATTTTCCCCGTGCAGCTTTGTACAAGTCCCGGTGCGGAAATTCACTCAAGGGCACAGCCAGCTCCCTACGTGGTATTCTTTTTATTTTTCCCCTGAACATCTGAGTCTTGTGTTTCACCTCCTGATTTCCCTGGTCATTATTGTGGTTAACAACTGGAGTTTTCTGGAACTGCTACTATTCCCCCCCCCTTTTTTTAAAATAAGAAAACGTGTCTTATCTGCAAAGTAAGTTTCACACCCTGGGTGTATTCGGGGCCGCATCACTGTGTTCAATGGGTATACTTTCTGCCACGAATCATAGCCCCATTTTTGTTTCTTCGGATGGTGGAAAGAGTTGGTAGGAGAACTGTTCCGTTTTTTAATAACCGGAAGGCCCTGTTCTTACCCAGAAAGGACCATTGGTTTGCCTACCACCGCAGGACTGGGGGCCCAAAGCAACTCGTTCTGCCTCAGCTTGTTTGCCTTTCCACACAGAGACCCCTCGGCACCGAGACCGTCCATGGGCATTTACGTAGCAGGCAATAGTGTCAGCCGGCTTTGGCCAAGGACGTTAGAGAAAGAAAAGCACTCCCCTTTGTTGCTGTAAAGCTACACGTCACCTACCTCAACCCACCTGGCCAAACCAATATAGCTCGAAATGCTCTTCCTGCCCACACTTCTTCTCTCTGCCCGCTCCCCCCCCCAGTGAAATAGTTCTTGAACAATAAAACACTTTTAAAAATCCCTTCTCTGTACCAAAGTGTTAGAGAGAGTGCAGGTTGCATCCCATTTCTTAGGGACTGAGCTTGCATCAATTCCGTCATCCTGACACCGTGTGGTACCGACTCTGGCCCTGGTATCGTTCACAACAGTGTTACTGTACCTCTTACATGGGTGTCATTCAGAGACCATCAAAATGTTCTTGAACTTGTCCTGCCCTGTATTGGCACATGTCACAGTGCCTGCCATGTAGAGAGACCTCGATAAGTATCAGGTGGATGGATGGATAGGTGGTCGAATGGGCAGGTTAATGGATGAATGGATGGATGGATGATAAAAGGATGGATGGACAATGGGTGGATGGATGGATGATGGATGGATGGGTTAGTAGGTGGCTAAATGGTTGGGTGCATGGATGGATGGGTGGTTGGATGGATGGTAGGAGAATGGATGATTAATGGATAAATAAATGGAAGGTAGATGGATGGATGGAAGAATAGATGAAGCCAAATGCTTTTAAAAAATGGGGGACAGCTTCCGTAGTCTATGGAACTTACTTGTTACCGGTGCCATTGGAAAACCGCTGTGGAAATTTAAAGTCACTGTAGAACTAAGGCAGGCAGCCAGATTCCTTCGCTCTGTGAAACACCAGCTTTCCTTCCGGTCTCTCAGAAGGCACACAAGCGCACACCAGAAGAAAGACCATCGTAATCTGTCTGCGTGAACATCTGTGTCACGACCCGAGGACACAAAACCAGACCTGGATGGTGAAGGTGCAGAGTCCAGACGCCACTGAGCCACGGCACCGCTGCCCCCCAACGTGAATTCCCTTCCCTAGAGTCGCTGAACCAGACCCCAAGTCTCCTCGAGTGGACTGCTTCCCTCTCAAAGGTGCCCCGGCTCAGCTTTCCGTTGCTGCCACCCCGACCCCGTAGCTCAGGGCAGCTACGCTCTTTCTGCAGGACACAGGTAGGTTGTTCTTCTCCGGGTTGGTCACCACCCACCCAGCACAGGGAAGCCTGTGTCCCTGTGGCTGTTGTCAATGACACTATCCTTGACTTCAGATGACAAGCGACCCCTCTTCTTACAGAAGGTGTCACCGCAGCCCATGCCACGGCGGAGGTCAGCCAGATGCTCTGAGCCCCACTGAGCTGCTCCGGGAGGTGAAAACATGGCCAAACAGCCCCTCGTGACCTGCACCACAGCCCCGTCCCCCTCTTCCCGACCTGCGTCTAAACAACCCAGGGACATTCAACAGCACAAGCGCGATCAAGACCCCATTCGCACCTTGAAAAAAATCACCTCATCCTCTGTTTTGCACAGCGGTGCCCCTTTTTAATGGCCACCGTTGCGGTGGGCAGAGAATGGCAACACTCGGAGATGTTCGAACACAGTGCGGGAGCTCACAAAACGCGGCCGCTGCTCAAGAGAAGGCTTCCTCCTGAAATCAAGGGTCCAGGCTCAGCGGACGGGGAATTCTCCTCAAAGAGCCCAGCTGAAATGGCTTGCAGAACAGCGAGGAGATGCGCTGTCTGGAACTGAGGTAGCGACACCCAGCACCGAGCCGTCGGGGGAAGTAGCGGCAGGCAAAACGCCTCCCCGGATGCTGCGATCGCAAGTTCTCCGTGGCCTCCCGTGCAGAATGCAAGCCGTCCGTTCTTGTCAAGCGGCCGGCAGAGCAGCTGGGACAAGGTCACAGCCCCCGCACATCTCTGGCGTCGCCCACATCAGCGGTCTGTGCATGGCACTCTGGGGCCCCGTGGGGTTTCACAGAACAGGGATGACAGGTGCAACATGCTTCCCAAAGTCAAAATAGGATTCCTGCTCGAGACGCTGACCGTGTCCTGAGTCCTCAAAGAGAGGATGTTCGGTCTGGGGGCTCCTGAGCAGCCTGGGACACACGTCACTGCCGTGACGTGCTTAGGAGCTGAAGAAAATGCGTTGACCGGGAGCCCCACTTGGGGCAAAAACGGTGGCCCCCGTCCGCAGCTCCGTGGGGCGGGACGGTGGTCCCGGGCCCACCACGAGCTCCTTCCTGCTGCTGTTGTTTGAGAAACACACCCACTGTCCAACGGAAGCCAGGTGGGGCTGGGTGGCTTGGGTCCGAGGGGCACTTCAGTCTGGGTTTGTGATTCTGGACAGAGGCACTGAAGCCAGGCGACCGACCGTCGGTCACCCTCCAGAGAGGCACCCGGTGGGGCAGCGTCTCCCTGGGGGAGGGCCCACGGAAGCTTGCCCGCGGCCGGACATTGGCGGGCCCGGGCTATTGCAGAAAGCGGTCCAGCTTCTCCTGAATGCGGGCAAAGGCGTCCCTGCCCATGTAATCCACGTGCCCCTCCTCCCATTTCCTCCTCTCCTCCTCGGGGCTCAGCTCCCGGACCTTCTCCTCGATGGAAATCTCGGACATCGAGACGGCCAGGCCGACCTGGGGAACACAGGGCAGCAGGGGACCGGTGGGCAGCTGCCCGCACGCACGCAGCCAGTTGCACCCACGTGCCTCGGTTCTCGCCACCCACCCCCGGCCTCCGTTCGGACAAAGCTTACATTTTCACTTCACAAACGACGAAATATAAAAGGAGAAACAAATCCTGTTTCCGTTTAAGTCATATGGGGTTATTAGATGTCTTTGGCCCACATTTTTTTAAATAAATGGTATGAAGTGTCATTGCGTGTGTGCCTGCTTTTTCTTAAGAATTGTTTTTCAAGCCCTGGCTGGTGTGGCTCAGTGGGTCGGACACCGGTCTGCACAGCAAAGGGTCCCCGGTTCCCAAATATCTATCAGCCACCGAGGCTCCGATGTCTTGGACATAGCAGCTCAAATACACAAAGACACACATTCAATGCAGACTTCCGTCACCCTGCCGACACCCAGCTACAAAGGCACCGTTCCTGTGACTTAAAGACCAAATGGTGTCATTAAATCATCGTTGAAAAAATAAATGTCGGCCAAGCCTCTGCTCAAATGGGTGCACAGAGAAAAGGACGTTTATGAAGACAGCACGCATCTGAGGCAAGGTGAGGAAGGCGTCTTACACATCTTTGAAGGGCCCACGGCCACAGGCTTGGTTTGGCCCCAAGATGCTCCCCCAATTCCCCAGCCTTTGGACAGGGAGTCATTTTTGACCACGGATCCGTGGGCATTCACTTCGAAGCTTGCGCTCTCTCTTAGAAAGCTCAGCCTAGCTCTCAACGTCAATGAACGTTTGCCAAACGGCTTTGAGAGGGAGAAAGGGTGTGATTATTAAGGACGGGACCGAGAGGGAACCGGCCACCAGCCCAACGCTGGAGAGAAGACCCATGGACCAGAAGCCCCGGGAGAGGGGAAGCGGACGCTAGATTTGGACAAAGTGTGGCTGGAAATCGAGGTCCCATAGCAGAGCGCGCCCAGCGGGAGCCCTGAGCAAGCAAAGGACTGAAGCGTCACCTCCAACGTGTCCTCAGAGCTGGGGTCCTTGGGGACGTCCACAGGGGTCCCCGAGCTCAGTTCCACAGATGCGTGGGATGGGCCACCTCCTGTGTGATCCGCGGGACGCTGGGAACATAACACACATCGTTAGTCAGGGGCAAACTTCGGGGAACCTCAGTCCAAACCGCAGCAGCAGAAAGCTCATCCCGGGGAGAATAACAGACCACCAATGCGCCCCTGGGTGGCCTGTCTGCTACACCCACGAGGGCTGAGATCCCAGCTTTTCCTGAGCACCCGGCGTTCCTGACACAGGACGACAGGCTCTGGGTTTGGGTGACCAGGATGGACAGGAACTTGCAGAGTCCAATTCCGCTGGCTCCTATCAAACCCCTACAACAGGGCATTTTCCTACGGTGGCCGGCCTGCCAGACGGAGGGACTCTGTCTCTGTTTGCTATCTTCCCTACGCAGGTGCCTGCCGGTCATGTTACTAAGGAGGGTCGGCCTGGGCTCCATCTTCTGAGGACGCAGATAAAGGTTTAGAAGGACAAAAAGGGACATTGATCCTTGTGCAATACCAAGATTAAGTCTGGTTCCAGAGTCGTACTGATTCTTTTTTTTCTAATGAAGGGACAGGTATCTGCCATATTGATGCTCTGTGTTCTCTTCTGATTCTTCCCCAAAATACAAGAGACCGGCCCAATGGCCTGGGACACATAATAAGGGTGAGGGGACATCTGAGAAGAAAACCAGTGCCTTCTGCAACTGGATAGCGGGAGAGACCAATCCCAATACCATGTCGTCCCGGCTGCAAAACCACTAAGAGAGTCACAGCTCTGGCTGGTGTATCTCCGTGGACTGAGCATAAGATGCAAACCAACAGGTCACCAGTTCAATTCCCAGTCAGGGCACAGGCCTGGGTTGCAGGCTGGGTCCCCAGTAGGGGGCGCATGAGAGGCAACCACACATGGACATTTCTCTCTCTCTCTTTTTCCTTCCCTTCCCTTCTCTAAAGATTAAAAGAAAAGAAAGGTCTTGGGGCGAGGATAAAAACCACGGGGTGTTTTCCTTCACAGCGTGCGCCCACAGACAGGCTGAGATGACAAGACGGCCCCCAGAGAGACGGGCGCCCGTAAGTGTTCAAAGCATGAGTACCGAGCTGTTTGGGGTCCGTGTGACCTCTGCTGATTGGGGGCAAGGAGCCGAGACCGGGTCAGACATCACTCCTGCGGAAGCTTCAATGCCGGGCTTACCTATCATCTGTTATAAAAAAAAATAACAAAAGCACGTTAGCAAAACCTTCATGCAAAGCAGCGCTGCTCCACTGAAGACCGCCCACGACCTTGTCCTCCTCCAGGAGGAATATTGTGGTAGACAAGGGTGACGTGCAGACCGGAGTGCTGGGGTCACAATGCCTGCGTCAGCTTCGTTTGGAGCACCACGTCCTGGGCGCCCCAAACAAGGACAAATTCTGACCCGCGGCCCTGACAGCGTACGCATCCGCTTACCGAAACCACAGGGAGGACCCTGAGCCAACGGTCAGCCCCAGCAGCTCGAAGACAGGTGGACAGCAGACGTGATTTAAGGGGCGTCTCACCGGAGACGCACAGCACCACATCGCTGTTGAACCTGTGTGCTCAGTGTTGCTAAGAAAGAACGTCCTTGTATCTCTGCGGGTGTGTTTGGGGTGTGGCGTCATGATGTCGGAAGCAGACTTGCCAGGGATTCCGAGAATTGTGTGTGTGTGTGTGTGTGTGTGTGTGTGAACAGGCAAACTGTTAACACCTATCAGCGGTAGGTGAAGAACACACGCCCACAGCGGTCTATTCTGTCACTTTCCCGCTGTCTTGTTGCACATTTTTCCAAATAGAAAAATGCTAGAAGGAAGAAAAGAATTTGACCGCTGTCTGGAGCAAATCCAGCCTCTGGCGTCCGTGTGGGCAGTTCAACCACAGAAGGAGGGACTTTCAAAAACTACACTCATGTTTATCTTCAGGGAACCAGGGTGTCCTGGTTGCAGTGGCCTCATGTTCAGGGTCCTTTTGAGAGGAAAGACTGGGGGACCGGGAAGGCTTCAGAGCATTCCTGGCTCAAAGCGGGGAGAAGCTCAACCTCCAAAAGAGCGTGAGTCGGGCACCAGAAATACAGGTGTCACCGGGCCAAATTATTCAGGGAAGCGTCCCAACTCAAATGCACGGCCCCAACAGATCCATGTAGAAGAAATTAAAAGGAAGCACCTCCCGGCTTCCAAGTTCACACTCTTGTGAACTTCATGGAAGCTAAAGGCAAGAAGACGTCCAAGAAAGCGGGGTGTCTCCATTTTCGTCACTGGGCAAGGCTACTTGCTCGAAATGAAGTCTCCCACCAAAGTCAATCAGCCCACAGACTTGAGCTGCTACACACACAAAACATTCGACTCTGTGTATGTAATAAATGCACCTGGCGTCTTATTTTGCCTGGAGACCACGGGGAACCACAGCTGGCTAGACATTTTGGCTGCAGGGGACCCCACACTGCGCTCAGGTGTTTGCACAGGGACCCCCCAAACACCACCGGGTCTTCTTGCTTGGGTTGCCCTGAGGGGGACCAGAGACACCCCAGCCACACAGCAACCAGAAACCGCAGTTTCATGGCAGCTCCACCTGCAGCGGGCAGGTCGCCTCTAGGGAAACCTCGTCCCCAAAACTAAACTAAAATAAATAAACGCGCCTAGGATAAAGGCAGTGTGGTTCAGGGCTTCCGATTCTCGCTGCAGTCCTGGGGTTCTTCGATGAAATGCCGAAGTAGTTTTTATCAGAATTTTATCAGACTATAGAAAGCGGGGAATGGAAATTGGGACTCTTAGAGAAGCATTGGAAACACAAAGGAATGGAAATGGTGGGTAAATAGAGGCTGCCACGGGATCAATAAAAATACACAATGAATCCAAAGGAAAATGATAACAGAGAGAGAAAGATCCTTAGAACAGGCGATGATGGAAAGCAAATGAAAAGACCGCTTCAGGCATCAATATACCAGCGATTGCGTACAATGTCCACAAAGCATCCAAGTTGAAACCCAGAAGTATTTGACTGGATAAAAAGAAAAAGAAAACCCCATCCTACGCTTCTTAAAAAGGAACATCTTCAGCATAAGAACACAAGAGAGGTTGATAGAAAAAAAAAACCAAACGAGACATACCATTTAAACGTTAACCAAAACAAAGCTTTAACGCAACCAACTGTAGCGGAAATATTTTGTAGCAACGAGATCAGACTGCGAAGAACACAGAGTAACTTTACATTTGTTTGGCCGACGGGTTTACTGAGGTATCACGAGCCTTCTCTAAGTGGAACACAGCTAAATTGTACCATTCAGCACATTTTGACACACCCAAGCGACAGAGTAAATATCTGTATTTTCCCTAAAGTTTCCTCTATATGGTGTCCCTCTTCCCTGCATCTGTCTGTCACTGAAGATAACCTTGCATTTTCTATAATTTTATTGGCATGGAATTCTACACAATGTATTGTCTTTTTAAAAAAGATTTTATTTATTTATTTGTAGAGAGAGCGGAAGGGAGGGAGAAAGACAGGGAGAGAAACATTAATGTGTGGTTGCCTCTCAGGCACCCCCTACTGGGGACCTGGCCCATAACCCAGGCACATGCTCTGACTGGGAATCGAACTGGCGACCCTTTGGTTCCCAGCCCGAGCTCAATCCACTGAGCCACACCAGCCAGGCAGGATGTATTATCTTTTGCTTAGTGCCACTGAGTCAGCCAAATTGGCGAAGTCCGTTAGTCAGCTCGATCTTGCAAATTAAACCGACACAGAGACACGTCTCCCATGCTCGCTGGGTTACGCACGACCTTTGAGAAAATTCTCCGTATGATCCACTCACCTTTCATTATCAACTTCGTCTTGTTAAGGCTACACGTGGACATGCACTGACCCAGCAACCCCGCCGTGGGGACAAGCCCTCCAGACGTGCCTACACAGGGCAAGGAGGTGCCCACAGGGTGGTCCCTGGGGGAGATGTCAGGGTTACTCAACACCCCAAACAGTCCACCAATGGAAGAATTCATCCATAAACGGTTTGAGGACATGCAGCCCGAGAGAACACACGGACCACCGGTTCACTCAGCAAGATGGGGGCACAAATACGTCCACTGAAAGAGACCAGGCTGGTGTGTCTCAGTGGGCTGAGCACCAGCCTCAGAACGTAAGGGTTCGCCAGTTCGATTCTCAGTCAGGGCACATGCCTGGGGTGCAGGCCAGGCCCCCAGTAGGGGGCGCATGAGACGCAACCACCCATTTTTCTCTCCTTCTCTTCCTCCCTCCCTTCCTCTCTAAAAATAAACAGTAAAAACAAGAGAAGAGAAGTAGACCAGACTCCCAACTCTCTTTGGCAGGATTTCGTTTGTGGAACAAAGGGATGCAACCCTCGTAAGTGATACCAGTTTAACAGAACAACAGCCCCCTTTTCTCAGGTTTCCCAGAGCTGGCTGGACCCCATCATGCACCACCGATAGACGCTAATTGCTTCAGGAGCCTCTATCAACACCAGACGATGAGTGAACGTACCCAGAAGGCTCGGCGGCCCCGAGAACTTACAGAACAGGACACACCAGACCTCAACCGGCGGCACCGCACCCTGCACCCACAGATAACATCACGGCAAGCTGCAGCCTGTACAAGACCCGCCGAAGCCCCTGCTCCACAGCTGCCCCAGCCGCCTAGTCGAAGCTCCAAGCCCCCAGGGCTGGAGCATCTGGGCGCACCAAGCCCCTCTCCCCTCCTGGAGAGAGGAACCCCACTTTCCTCTCCGCCCCTTCTCCTCCTTGGGAATCTTTCCCAGCGTGCGTGCCGACCACCTGAACACTGGCCCAGCTCCCGACAGCCTTTCCAGGTGCCTGCGATGGGGCAAGGGGTCCTGTGGGTGACTTTCTGGGTCTGCCGACATTCTGGCAACTTCCGTTTGCTTCGCTCTGGAGATTCACTAACAGGGACGCTTATTACACCTTCCCCCTTTCCTAGATACGGACTTCTCCAACAAAAAGCTTTATTAAAAATAAGATGGAAAAATAAAAGTAAAAAGGCATACTGTGAACCACAGGCGGAGGGTGGAATGAAAAGCGACAGAGAAAAATGAATAACTTACCCGCCTTCACTGGGTTAAAAAAGTTTTTCAGTCGGTGGGGGCAGGGGGAGGAAGAACCGAGAGCCGTAATGCAACACGTGGCCAGTAGGTGGCAGCAGCGTTGTGTGATGAATTCCAAAGGCGCCCAGGGGCAGAAAATGAAATACTGAATATATAACATATACTGTAAAAGCACCTAGACCGCATCGCTCTTATAGACTCGCCGTAAAATATCCAAGCGGCAGACGTATTTAAGACCCACCCACCCCTCACCCTTCTTCTTCACAGGATGTAAAGAAGGTACAGCATGCAACCGTGGGCGAAGTTGTTTTTTTTTTGCTTGTATTTTGTTTTCTCATCGAGATTTTAAGCGTCTGTGCCATGCCTGCAAACGGGGGCTCTCGGCTGGATTCTCTACTTTGGTCTCTAAAAGCATGAGCTTCATTCACCTCGGGCTTGTCCCTACCCTGACCATGTCTGGGCTCCGTGGGGGTGAGGGCAGCGGGACCCCTGTCTTCCCCGTTTACTGGGATTTGTTTTGAGTACTCTGCCCCCCCTTAGCCCGCACCCCCAGTGCCCTCAGGGGCCAGACGCCCACCTTCCTCCCTGGGGATCCCCTTCCCCAACCCCTCCTGCGGTCACTGAACATTTCACAACCAGACAAGTCCAGAGCCAGCTTGCTTTTCAGGATGAAAAGAGGCCGCAGTTGACACCTGAGAAGCACAGGCCGCCCAGCAAGGGGGGCCTCCACACTCACAGACCCCACAGGAGGCTCTGAAATGAAAGCTTACGAACTCAAAGCCGGCCACGGCGGGCAGGCATTGGCCTGGGGTAGAATCTTCCCTGACAAACGTCCTTCTGTACTGTGACTGGGCCTGTGTGTTGTCCTTTTGCGTCTGTGATAATAACGTACCTTTGGAACGTCAGACAGTGTCCCTTTTCCCCAAACTGAGGGGCACAAGCCAAGACCACACACCTCCTCATTGTTATTGACAGCAAGTTAACTTTCTAATGTTAACTATCCTGTACCCACCCGTGATTAAGGAGCATGTGTCAATCATTTAAGCTTTTATCCAATCCCTTCCTGCTGCGCTTCCTCCCGCCTCCCTGATGGATCACCCACAGATTTCGTGGGACCCCCTTATACCTTCTCCCCAATCGTAACACAGAAAATAAGGCACAAAACTGCCACCGTCCAGAGCATTTTCTCACTGCATCCAGGTCTTGCTTCCCAGCCATGAGCGTCAGATGGGCTCCGATAAACTAGCAAAAATTCCTAAGACGTCTGGACGTTTCTTGAAAGGACCCTTTCTGCCTCCCGACTTCCACCGAGGGGCCCAGGGCCTAAAAGATCTGCTCTCCCCTCAAAACGGAACTCGTGTGGAAGCCTGTATCGCCGACGGTTTTCTGAGGGAGGGTGAGGAGGCCGATGGTCTGGTAAACACATCGCGTGTGCTCTCTGCTCTGCCCTCGGTCACGGTCACGCTGGCTTTTCTTCACCATGATCTCGCAGGCGGGGCTCCCGGTTGGGGAGGAGAGAGAGCGGTTCTATACATAACACCACATTCTTCAGATTCCTGCAGCGGCGGCTTGCCCTGTATTTAACTCCCAGCAGGCCTTCCTGGGGCCAGACCCACCGGGTGGAGAGGAGAAACGAAAAACTAGGGGGGGAAACGTTCATCGCCTGCCACCTCCGACTTCCCTGCCAAAACCGGAGGGTCTTTGGAAATGGCGCGGGCTGGGCCGACGTCGGAACTCACAACTGATTCATGTGTAACGTGGGCGGGACAAACTTGGTTCCACACGATGGTCAAGTTCACGGTGCCTTCCCACCCGTCACCACCACATAAACGTCAGCTGTGTGTAACCAGCACGAACCAGAGCTCGGGAAATTATGGGAAACCCTGAGACACCAGGACTGTCCTGCCCGGCAGCCTGCAAACACCCCCCCACACACACACACACACCCCACGGTGAGTTCCTAGCCGTTTGGGTGAGAATCTACGGGACTTTGAACGGGACCATTTGCCATGAGAAATTTGTAAAGGCCACACATTCATCCAATGGGGATGGAGAATCAGCCGCCTCATTGACGGTTCTGTTCTGTTTTGCCAACCGGGCGCGCCTTTTCCTGTCCCAGGACGGAAACCTGCGGCCTCCAAGGAAATGACAGGCGGGAGAACATAAACCTACCCACGTCCCATTCGTGCACGTGCGGGCTTTGGCCAGACCCTCCAGCAGGCAGGGTCATGGGCTCTGGTCCCTGAGCTGCCAGGAGCCCAAAGTGCCCCCTTTCAAACGAGAAAGTTTTGGGGCTCCCCCAGTATCGAGATCAGAAGGAACACCTGTCCTTAGGTGTGTGTATGAGTTTCACTGGCACAAAGTGGCCACACACCAGGGGCCTGAAAACGGAGCGGATGGACTGTCACAACCCCGCAGGTCAGAAGCCCCGCCCTGGGTCTCCTCCCCGTGTCCCTGCTCCTTCGCTCCTGCCAAATGCACGCTTCGGTGACAGGTGACGTGTGTGCTGTGCTAATGCCTTTCAGGTGTGAGACTCACAGGGAGGAGGTGTCTGTCTGCCTCCAAGATCCATCGGCCCACACAGGGCCCCCCCCCCACAGGCCCTGCCCCCACGCACGGAGCCTTTCTGACGTGGTGCTTAGGGCGCAGACATCTTGCCGGACGGCGCCTGGCCGAGCAGGCTGAAGATGGGGCACCTCCCTGCCCGTCCCCTCCCAGGACCAGGAGGCGGGGACCCCGTGCGTGATGGCCCACCGCCCCTGAGAGGGTGGCCTGCATGTACTCACGTCTTCCCTACGGGCTCTCTCAGGTGAGGGCGGGGCCTCATTCACTACCAGGGTGGGCTCCGCAGGGTCGTCCCAAGGCCAAGGTCGGCTGGCCCCCGCCACGGAGCTGGCACACTGCCCTTCCGCAGGACGCGCTGCCCAGGGCACCCCAGGGCCGCGGACACCAGCCTAAACCAAAGACGGGACACGCTTAGTAGGCCGGTCTGACCTGTTTGCATCTCTCCGGCTGCCGAGACCCACCCCGTCCTCCGTGGGGCCATGGGCACCCCAACTTGCACTTGTGGAAGGCACCCCCAAAACCTCCCCGTGACCTACACCCACGCTGAGCAGGCTGTACCCACAGCCGGGAGCTCTGACATCAAGAGCAGTGAGATGCCACACCCCCGCCCCCAGCGGCCAACCACACAGGGCAGCCCCGCGGCTGAGGGACTCCTGGTAATGTGACCACTCACAAAGTCGCCGGTGAGGAAACAGGTGGGAGGTGGCCCCTGAGAAAGCGGCTGCCCCCCAGGTGAGAAGGACGCCCCCCACCCTGCCCCGGACACACCTGTGGGCGGAGCCAGACTCTACCTGAGCCCGCAGTGCTCAGCCAAAAACACAGACGAAAATACACTCCTATCCACGCACGTTGAAATGTCAGGGACAGGGTCACTTCTCGGCAAGGAGCCCAGAAGTCCGCCGAACAGAAACCCAGAGTCCACCCCCCGCCCACAGGGAAATTCTCTGTGAGTTCTCAAGCTCGGTACTCATTTTCTGGTACTTGAGTTAAGGCAGCAAATGTACAATAAAACTCTACCGGGGGGAGTCTGCTGGTTAAAAACTCGTCAGGGCAATATGTTCCAGGGACCTAATTTCAACAGGCCTGTCCCCGGGCAAATGAATCGACATCACATCAACGGCAGACGCTTCATGATCTAGAGCGTGGAGGCTTATTATCTATATTTTTTACCGTGAAATAAGTGCCGACCATTTTTAAAAGCCCTCTTCACGATGGGCCTTGGATGGCCCGCCAATGACGTAAAGTGGGAAATGTCTCCTCGGACGAAAAGATGATCAATCATCTTTCGCCACTTATCACAGAGGCTCTTTCCTTGATGAAGCCGCTGATTTAAATAATTCATTTTTTCTGCATAATTTATGGATCGGCCCTGGGCGAGGCAGCAGGCATTTGTGCTCATTAGAGCCACCGTTTTGAGTCCCCAAAAAGGTCACCTTCGTCTTTATTACCTTTGCCGGAAACAGACTAGGCGTTGACCATGGACAGCTTCTCTCTGTTCTCAACTCTTGCTTTATTTTCCCAAAGTGTCATTTAATTTTTTTCCTCTCACCCAAGGATGTGCTTATGGTTTCAAGACGGAGGGGAGGGAGGTAGAGAGACAGGGAGGAAAATATCCATCTGCTGTCTCCTATATTGGTCCGGACTGGGGATCGAACCTGCCACCTTTTGGTGTCCGGGATGATGCTCCAACTTCCTGAGCCACACCAGCCAGGGCTACGTTTTTTTCTTAAATTACAGTAGGCATACGACATGATATTATTTTTGGGTGTACAGCAGAGTGATTCAACACAGCTGTACCTTACGGTATAACCATCCTAAGGCCAGCCACCCTGTGTCCCTGTGGGAAGTTATTACGCTATTACTGACTCTATTCACCACCGTCGCGATCCAAGGGACCGGCTGCCCGCCTCACCGTGCGTGGGGCCGGCGCGTGCCCCTCGGCGTCCCGGACGCTCCCGTACAGAGGCAGGACGCTGCGGTGGAAGATGTCCCACCAGACGTTGAGAAAGGCCAGCTGGTGCTGCTGGTCCAGCCCGGACCCCTCCTCCGAAACCGAGCCGCTCTGCGGGTTGTACTTGTAGCTCCACGGCTTGGCCGGCCCCAGGAAGTGCACCACCTTCACGCCGGCGCCGAACCTGAGGGGGGAAGACTCGGGAGTTCGCGGGCGACCGGCCGGCACGCACGCCAAGCCGCCACGAGGCGCGTCCACGACCTGTCTGAAAACTTTATCGACACCGCGGAGTCACCAGGACATTCGCCTGCAGTTACGTAAGCAGAAACTGGAAGCGACTGCTTAAAGATAACGTTTTGGGGTTATTTCTTTGTTATTTACTTCTTTTTGAATTTTTAAAACGCGATGGACGCAGGCAGCATGTCCATTTGTAAATACCGGGAGTGAAGCATAAGCATGACCCATGAGGGACATCCCCCCAAACTGGGAACCATAAATTTAGGGTTTTATAAACACTGACGCCATTGGCAGCAAGCTCATCATGTTCTTAACACAACAGGGACAAAATCAAGGGTGGGCTTTGCCCCCCAAAAAAGACAGGCTCCCTAAACAAGGTTATGAATTTTCCCCGGTCAGGCTTTTACATTTTTTTCCATTATCTCCACAGCCAACACCCAGGGACATTTTTGTTTATTTATTTCAGTAAGTAAGTTATTTATTTCTTTCAGTAAGTTATTTATTTATAAGTTGTTTATTTATTTCTTTCAGTAAGTTATTTTTTATGTTTTTTAAAAATTCCATGTCCTCCAGCTCCTCCCCTGTGACAACCATTAGTTTGTATTTTTTGTTTGTTTGTTCCTTTTTGTGATTCTGCATGTAAGTGGAATCATACGGTATTGGCCTTTTTCTCTCTGGCTAATTTCACTGGGCACAATATACCCTCTAGGTCCAAGCACATTGGTACAAAGGGTAAGACTTCCTCCTTTTTCATGGCTGAGTAATATTCCACCGTGTGTCTGTACAGCATCTCCCTCATCCACTTGCCTTATTGATGGACAGCCAGGTTGCTTCCCTCTCTTGGCTACTTGAAATAATACAGCAATGAGCTCTGGCTGGAGTAGCTCAGTGGATTGAGCCTGGGACTGCGAACCCATGGCTCTCGGGTTCGATTTCCAGTCAGGGCACATGCCTGGGTTGCAGGCCAGGTCCCCAGCAGGGGGCACCCAGGAGGCAAGCACACATGCATGTTTCTCTCTTTCTCCTCCCCTTCCCCTCTCTCTAAAAATAAATAAATATTTAATAAATAAGTAAATAATCTGGCAATGAAATAGGGGAGCACACACCCCTTCAAAGGAGCACACACCCCTTCAAAGGAGTGTTTTTGTTTTCTGGAAAGAAACTTCCAGAAGTGGAGATGCAAGGCTGTATGCTACCTGTACTTCTAAATTTTTGAGGGACCTCCGTGCGGTTCCCCACAGCGGCTGCAGCGGGCTGCACTCCCACCCAAGGTTCCCCCGACACCTTCATAAGCATCTTTCCCCCTGTGATCTCCTTCCAATGAAATGGCAACACCAAGTTTGCTCTGTGTCCATCTGCCGGCCCCCTGAGCTTTATACGTTAAAAAGGGTCCCATGTTTTCATGCCCAGAGCCCCGATGCCCGCCTGCTGGTGGGGAACATCGCTCTTGCTGTAAACGTATTTATCCCTTCCCTTGCTTCCTTTCAGACTTTCCATATCCCGTTATAACCAGGTGGCTTGCCGCAGCTGAGGTCGCCAGCTTTGGCCCCAGGAGCCCTTGACAGTCTTAAAAACCAACGCACCATAAGGTCACACCAATGTATTAAAGCTATTCCATAATATCACAGCACGTTATTAGTTCCAGGCATTAAAATTATTTCGGAAATATCTGCCCCTCCCCCAACCCCCCAAAAACTGTAAAAAGGTGGCCCTGATCCTCTTGAGCTGTTTATTTGTGTGTCCCCATTCGACACACAGCTCTGCCACATCCTCCAGTCCCCGGAGAGTCCCGCAGTCGGCTCAGGAAAACGGAGACAAACGCCATCATGGGCTTATTTTTCCCAACTTGCCCGCGTAGACAGGCACAGGAGCTGTGTGGAACCCCCAGGGGTTCCCCGGGCCACACTCTGGGAACCACCCTGGGGGTGGGGGCGGGGCCTGCGGAGGGGGCGGACTCACTGTTTGAACGCGGGGCCGTAGGTGTAGGCGGTGCTGCCGCTCAGGTTATAGATGAAAGGGAGGTGCCTGCGGATGTCCGCGGTCGCCCAGCTGCTGAAGAAGCTGTTCAGCAAACCCTGGTCGGCCCCTAGCGGACACCGAAAGACGTTAATGGATCGGGAGTCGGGAATTCCACGCCGGGTGGGGCCGAAGGGGGTTCAAGGTCGACCCCTCTGTGTCTCCGCTCTGCCCCCTGCAATGCCACTGTGGTCTCCCAGGGGGCCTCGACTCCATAGCATCCATTTTTATTAGTTACCACAAGCGAATGCCACGGATCGTTTACCACTGACGGTAAAACCAGGGATGACCTTGAATCAATTCCCACGCACCACAGTGCCAGGACTTAATCCCACTCACACTCTGGAAGAAAAACACCACCATGAACTCATACAATTAATAGCAAGCCATTATTTTAAAATTGCACATTCTCTCCAAAATCCCCCACTGATCGGCCAAATAACAAATAATAAAATCGCTAACTGTCTTTGAAATTCTCCACCCCACCCGCGACGAACTCTATCTTACAGCCACGATGCTTCTCCCACCTTTTCCATGGACTCCTCCTTCTCATCCAGTGGTGACCCACACCTAGTACTTTCTCCCAAACTGACCAAAACTCTAGCCGTTTGGCCACTTGTTAATGCCCGCCCGGTCCAGTCCCGGGCTTCTGGTCGGGTCTGTTGAATTCTCCCCTTTCATATTTCATAGCAAAGGCTGGCCGACGAAAGTCAGCGCCGTCTTTTATAAATAAAGTTTTATGGAGACCCGGCCACGCTCATTTGGTGAAGGAAGCCTCGCCAGAGTGTGTGGAGTGAAATATTTCCAACGGATGTCAATAAATTCTGTGTCCCTGCCTTGGAGAGAAAGGCTGGCCGGCCTGTTCTAGATCAGGGTTGGGGGTCACCCCCTCTACTGGGAAAACGTACTTCCAGTGGGTTTTTGCTGCATATTTACTGACGATAGAACTTCATTCCTTCACATCCCCCTGCCGGCTGTTCCCTCCCATCCAGGCGTTTGACTGACGGACGCCCCCTTGTCACTGAGAGACCCGGGAGGGCGGGCGTGGGGCCGGGAGCCTGGGGGGGCGGGTCCACGCACGTCCAGCTCCCCGCCACGTACCGTCAAAGCTGCCGTGTTCCGTGGCGTGCCGCAGCAGCCGCCGATGTGTCTCCAGGGACGGCTGGAACACGAAGACCCCGCTGTTGAAGCAGTCGGGCCAGCCGGGGTCGGGGGCCGCAGACAACTCCCCCCTCTCAAAGAGTTCGTCCACATTGCACAGCACCTGGCGGAACCAAACGTGGGGACCTGAAGCCACGTGCCTCTCGGCTGCGGTTCGCAGGTCGCGGATGCAGGAGCCGAGCGGCGTTGGGTGACGGGGGAAAAAAAACTGCGCCTCATTTTTGTCCGTGACTTTGTTTTCTGAATCCCGCCCAGTCCTGTGCCCCTAACATGTTGTCCAGGGAGAGCCAAAATGTACACACTGCAAAGCCATGCTATGTAACACGTTGCACAACACATGGCATACGTGCTGGGGATGACCCTGTCTTTACAAACCTACCACCAGATGGCATACGTTTTTTAAAAAAAAAACAACAGCAGGACTTACGTCCAGGTGCGTAATACTAAATGTATGCAACAATGTTACTGGTGTCTGTATTTACTGGCTACATTCTGGTAGTTTGTTTAAAGTACATTGTTTCTACTTCCAGAAAGACAAGGTTGCTGGGACACAGCCTGCCGTGTCGAGCAGGGCACACTGACCGCGTCCACATCGAAACCGTGTTCAGAACGTGTCCCCGCCACCAAGGGCTGCCGAGGCCTCTGGGACTCCGTGCACTCTGTTAATCTCAAGCCGAGGGAGCGCCAGGGTCTCCCAAAGCAAATTAGTGTCTCGCCCTTCACCCACCAAACTTGCTCAGTAAAACTACGGACACTGGGCATCGGGAGGGCTTGTACGCAAATACAAGGTAATGCTCTGATTGTGTCTTGTTCCCCTTTGGGTCTCTCTGTGTGCGCGGAGAGCTACTTCTGTGCAAACACCTCAGAGTGGCCACGCGACATGTCAACTTCCCTTAACATTCTGCCTCGGCACTTTTTGAAGGCGCCCGCCCTGCGCCGCTGTCCTGCCGCTGACACCCCGAAATGACCCCTGGGGGTGTCAGATCTCAGAGCCCAGGTGCTTCTGTCCAATCGATGAGGCAACGCAAGGCAATGATACACCGTCAGGGCTGGATTTGCAACGGTTTTCTAATGATTCTGTTTCATGCAGATGAAATGACGTGATTGTAGACGCCTCCTAGGGTAGATGGGATTGCACTCTGGCGCAGGTGGGGGTGTGATACCTGGCTCTGGCAGAGGGAGTGCCCGTGTGTCAGCCAGCGGGAACCCAGGGAAAGGCAGCGGCCAGCGGGCTGTGTGATCTGGGGCGGGTTTCCGACCCAGCGGGCTGTCCCCGCGAGGCGGTGCTCACCAGGGTGTCCGCGTCCAGGAAGACGCACTTGCTGTAGTGGGTGAGCGTCCAGCAGTGCAGCTTGGTCAGGGTGACGCCGAGCTCGGGCCTCCTCAGGAAAGCCAGGTGGACGTAGTCTGCGCTGTCCATCAGGTCCACCTCGACCACCTCGTCGAACACCTTGGAGAGGAGAAGCCTGGGAAAGACACGTGTCGAATGCCAGGAGGACTGGACGGCATGGGACTCGGAATATGTGCCTCGCACGGGACACCCCACTGGTGCTCACCCACGGGGCAGAGGAATCTGAATCCCTCCCTCCACACTCTCTGTGCACTTCACACCCTGTATTCTTTAATCCTCACCCAAGGAGACGCTCGGTCATTTCAAAAAGAGAGAAAGGGAGAGAGAGAGAGAGAGAGGTATCCATCCACTGCCCTCCATCTGCCTCTCGGCTGGGGATCAAACCTGCCCTAACCAGGAATCACACTTCTCCCTTCTGGTGCCCAGGACCATGCTCCAACCCACCGAGCCACCAGCCCAGGGCCTGGCTTTGCTTCTTTTTCCCACAGATGCCTTAGAGTTTTGCCCACATTTTTACTCCTGCTCAAAAAGGACGCAAACTCAAACAACCTGACAAAGTGTTCAGAAATGTCTTAAGCCAGGCTGAGTCGGGTGAGCGCTTAGGAAGGCACCTGGGTTTGCAGAACGGGTGGCGGGGAGCAGGGAAGGCGGAACAGGTAGCAACCAACCGGTGTCGGCGGCAATGTCTACCAGGGTTTGCCTTCTGTATTGAGAACATGTGTTGTTCGTTGCGTACATGTTGGAGAGTCCAGTGGTGAGAGACCCTTTACCCTTTCTCCAAATGCAATGTGCCTGTCTTCTGTGTATTCTTTCTGCCTTTATTTCACCATAGCCTACGAGATCTTGTGAGGATACAAAACTAAGGAAGAGGTAAGAAAAGGCTAACAGTACGTCAAAAGGAAATGAGGAAGCAACCAGGAGAAGCGCCCCGTGGCCACAGCTGAAAGACTTTGATCGACAACATGAATAAGAAACATGATGTGTGCCATGAATATTCATGGGTCTGGACCGAGATCAAGATTAAATGAGTTAAGTAAACGGGGGAGAAGGGCAGCTACTGTTTACAGAAAAATTCCAAGTAATAAACGTCAAAGGAGGGAGGGAAACAAAATCACTGTTACTGCGGCAAACACCACAGGAATAATTTTTGTGGTCAGGATTCAGCGACGGACATTAAAAGCCAACCGGTAAAGATTGTGAGGAGACACAGCCTGTTTAAAATGGGGTTTTAATCTGTCTCCCTCGATTATAATCCTGGATACGTGTGGATAGAGTCCTACAGGTTTATTTACTTTTTTCATTTAAAATGTATGATACTTTCACCCTGGCTGGCGTGGCTCAGTGGATTGAGCACCAGACTGCCAACAAAAGGGTCACCAGTTCTAATCCCAGTCAGGGCACATGACTGGGTTGCAGGCCAGGTCCCCAGTAGGGGGCACACGAGAGGCACCCACACGTGGATGTTTCTCTCCCTCTCTTTCTCCCTCCCTTCCCCTCTCTCTAAAAATAAATAAATAAAATACTTTCTTCTTCTCTATAATCCTTCTCCACCTTTCACTGCAAGACTTGTATTTTTTTATCTCTCCCTTTCCATGCATTTTATGTTACTGCCTCGAAAGTTGGAACTTATGTCCTTCAGGGGCTCCCCTCAAAGCTCCCCCAGATCATCGGACCATTCCCACAGGGAAACTCACTGTGTCTAAGCAGGGTACTGGCTACTCGTCCTTGCCTCCTCCTCCACTCAGTTCAGGGAGCAAAATGCACACACTCTTAACCCCCGTGACCCCAGGGGGCATCAAACACTGTCCACAGGTGCCACTCTCAGCCGTGGCACATCCCTGGACGGAGTCCCCCGCTTGAATAATGGCCGAGGGTCTTTCAAGAGAGTCTTTGATGTCCATCTGCAATATCCCTCCATCATGCACGCTCCCATCCATCACCCACCCATCTGCTCCCTCCCTGACAGTGGTCCAGGACCACGGACCACGCCTGGGTGGCCTTCCTTCCACCGGAGCAGCCGGCTGGGCCCAGGTGTGTCTGCACGTCTTACCTGAGCAGCCTGGACACCTGAGGCGTGACCAGCACCACCAGCCTCCGGGTCGCCCTGTGGTTCCTGAGGGACTGGCCCAGGACCAGCGCCCCCTGGCAGTAGACGTCATTGGTGGCCAGCGTGACAAAGGCCTGGTCCAATACTGTGGGGACACGGAGGGACAAACAGCAGTGAGTCTCCCGGCTGGTGAAGGGCCCGCCCCTCCCTCTCTCAGGCTTCACCAGTCACATGGCGTGACCGGCCAGCATTCTAAAATGTTCGCTGCTAACAGCTCACGTATGTACTTTCACATAAACGCACACCCACACGCGGGAAGTTCAAAGGAAGCCCAGACCCAATCAGTCAACCAGAGTGCAAAGCACATGTCCGAGCTCTGGCCAAGCAGCTCAGTGGCTTGGAAGGTCGTCTGCTGGCGGTTCCTGATGCCCGATCGGGGCCCGTGGGAGAACGAACCAGTGAGGGCGTCAATCAACCAATCCCGCGTACGTAAAGTGCAACGACGCACTTTCATCACGCTCTCTCGCTCTCTTCCTCTCTCCCAGACCAATATATAAAAACAAATAAAACAACTTTCCCGCTGCTAAGAGACCGTGGATGTCCACGGCCACAGCCCTTTCTTGCCTTCTGCCTTGAAGTGTCGAAAGCGCACCTCGAACGTTTCCAAGGAAACCAATCAGAAGATGCAGCACCAATCGCATGATCTGATTTCCAGGGACGACGCCCCCCGGCCCCCGCCCAAGTCACAGGAACGCCACCCTGGGACCCTTCAATCCTGCACCGACCACCGATTGATTGCTAAGACGGAGGCTGCAGGGTATGGAAGCCGAGGAGAGGGGAGGAAGGGGGACATATCGGCTGCCTTCACCTCAAGTTCTCCGTCTCCAGGACAGGCAGAAAGAGCCGTCTACCGCAAGGTTTAGAGTCCAAGGGCACACTCAGGGGCACTGGATTCTGGGCCCACGGGAGCTGGGTGCCAGGACAGAGAAATCTGTGCCTGTGGCAGGACCGAATTAAAATGCTCAGCAGGCAGCAACTCCATTCTCGAAGATCCCAGCATCCCCCCACTGGAGGCCCTCAGAGCGGGCGGACAGACTCACAGACGGGCGGAATGGGACAAGCCGAGCCGGTTTCCCAGCTCTGCTTTCCCGGGGGGCGGACGTCCTGATGGGGGCCGTCCCTCCGAGTGAATTCCCCAGCGAGCCTGTTCTGACAGGAGCCTGTCTGTCTGCATACTGTGGGTGGGTTGGGCTGTTTGTCAGTTTGGGGGTTTTGGCCAGAATTAGGAAGTTAGAAGGATTTCTGACACCTCCACTGTGAGCGGAGTCTTACAGACAGCAAGGCTCAGACGTCAGGTCGGCAACTCGAAAGATACCTACGTATTTTTCTCTCTATCTATGTCTCTATCATTTATTATTTACGTATGTATCTATCTACCATCTGTACACCTATCTATGGTATTTATCATCCATATCTTTCTATCATGCACCTTTCTACCTATCTACCACCTATTTATGTACCGATCACCTATTTATCTAACACGTATCATCACCATCCACCTCTGACTCTATGTAGCCGTGTACCTATCTGTCGCCTACATACCTAGCTGTCCAGTTTTTTCAACAACTGGCGGAAAACAAGACTGGGTTCCCTTTGGAGGTGTGCGGGGCCCGAGGTGGCCAGGTAGGTGGGGCAAAGACAAGGCCAAGGGCAGCGGGATGAGGCCACGTGTCAGGAAGAGGCCCCACACCCACAGGGAGGAGAGAGACTCAGAGCTGCGTCCACAGAGCTGGGTTTATGCAGCCTCGGTGCGGAAGACAGACAGCGACTGTCCATGTGACGGATACAGTGACAAGACCACAGACCCAAGCTAAGGCAGGGCGCACAGTGGAAGGAAAGAAACCGATAAACTTTCTCGTGGGGCTCCAAACCCAGGCGAAAAGTAAAAAAAAAAAAAAAGGGAGAAAGAAAGAGAGTCTGGCGACATCCAGCCCAACCTCAAGGTCGAGGTGGCTGTGAGTTTTGTAATGAATCCGCCAGACGTGTTTGTGGCTCTGCTGGGCCGGGCCCCCACTCAGGCCGTCCTCCAGCCGGCCCCTGAAATAGCCCCGGCCGCTCGCTCCCCGCCGGTCCCCTCTGCTCAAAGATGTTTTTGTTCCCTGCGACCCGCGGAGAACCCACACAGTCTTCCACACGGCACGGCCCAGGGCTGACAGAGCGGTGTCCACAGGTCCGGGGCTGAATGCTGCCCTTCTGCGGGGCCCCGCGCTCAGGTTTCGCGGGCTGCGTGGTTTCGCACTTCGGCGGCGTAGAACAGACCGTCCTTTCTGCCCTGCGCCCTGAGGGAACCGGCCCTTCTTTCTGGGCCCCCCAAACTGCCCTTTCTAAGGCCAGACCACAGGACAAGCCGCGTGGAGATGCATCGCATGGCTCCCCTGAATGGCTCACACTAACCTACTTATAAATGATCGGGTCTGGCCCATGAGTGGGGCCGTCTTACGGAGGCAAACCCACCCGCATCACTCTCATGGGTCCAGTTCTAAGTCTCTGAACTCAGCTGTCCAAATCCGACGTTCACACAAACCCAAGGGCAGGCACAGAGAAACACACGTGAGCCCTTGGGGACCAGACCGGGCCACAGACCGACAGCCCCGCGCCCTCTGTCTCCGGTTGGCCGTCTGCGTCTGCGGAGGGTTTCGCGACACTCGGCGCGCGGTCAGAACTCATGAGAACCCCAAGGCCCTGCCTTCCCCGAGTTCGGAGAGGGGGCAGGAGCCCTTCCCATCTGTTTCCACTCACTGAGAATCTGAGATACTTCAGCGCTTTGGCCCAGAAACTTGCGCACTGAAACCCGCAGAGCTACTTTTCACAGAAGGGGGATTATGAACTCTGAATGCCCCCGACCGGGCTGTAAACCGCTCCTCCCAACTGCCGGAACATCCACGTCTCCAACTGCAGCGGGCCGCGCCAGCTTCTCCAAACTTGGGAGACGTTGGGGTCGCAGACGATGGGAGACCAGGGGTCTGGGCTGATCGTGGGGCACGGCGGGGGTCTTCCCGGCGCAGACTAACCTCGCGCGCGTGCCAGAAGGCACAGAGGCGGGCTGAATGGAAGGGGCTTTCGCTCCTCGACTCACCGGGCATGGTCCGAGGCTCCGCGCGCCGTGGGCGCCGAGGGGCCGACGTGCACTTGGGCGCGCTGGGTGGACTCTCCGGCTTTTCGCCCGGCCTAGCGGCAGCGAAGTCTCCCGGGGACCAGCGCTGACTTCCAGGCCTGTGAGACACACCCGTGGTGCAGCTCCAGCCCAGCGTCCACTCCTCGCTCCGGGTCACCTGGGCTCCGCTGAACCCCCGCCACCTCCGTCACAGAGGTGCCCCACACCTCACCCTCCGCGCTTGGGCGCAGCCTTTGTCTGCCGGCCGGCCTCCCCTCACCCCTCAGCCGTCCCCGAGCCATCCCCGTGCCAGCCTCGCGCTGCACCTCCTCCGGGCTCGCCAGTCCCGGACGGCCCGCTGCGTCCCTCCGGCTCCCTCGGCGTGCTGCCTCCCCCGGTTACCTCTTTCCGCTCAGGTCCCCCTCCGCGCTCCCCGCCCCCGCACCTCACCCCCTCTCCGCACTCCCGCAGCCTCGGTGCGCTGGCCCCCTCCCGGGTCCCCAGCCGCACCCACGAGGCTTCCACGCCCCCGAACCCCTAGGTCTCCAGCACCTTCTGCGCGCTCCGGCAGGCTGCGTCTCCGGGACCCTTGTGTCCCCACCCCCAACACCTCCCCTGCTCTCCGGCTGAGTGGCTCCACCGGCCCCGGGAGGCCCCGCGGACAGCGCACCGCGATTGGTCGCTCTCCGGAAGCCCAGTCCCGCCTCTGCCCGGCCGCTCCAGCGCACGTCTCCAACGCCCCAGCGCCCCCGCCCGCCCGGGCGACTCCAGCTGTCCGGGGATGCCCCGCCCCAGCGCCGTCGCAGCCCCCTCCCAGCTGAATGCAGGAGTCCGCGATCTCTGGATTCGGACATTTAACCTTTAACCAGCCGGCCCTAAAGTAAATGTTTGCAATGGCCTCAAGGGCCCGGGCGCCGGGCCAGCGCGCAGTCCGCGCGGAGGCCACGGTGGAAACCCGCCAGCCGGGGATGTGCATTCCAGGATCTCGTGGAGGGAGGCGCAGAGGAGCGCGCGCCGGGCTGCAGGAGTGACTGAATGAGTAAACGACAATGGCTATTCGACGTGAGCGAATGATTCAACGCTTACCAGAGTCGGGGAATGAACGCGCTCACGAGTGAGAGAACAAATGCAGGGATGAAGGAGTAACGAGGAGAAGAAATCCTGAATGCAGACTAGAGGGAGGGCGTCTGTCACCTGGCGCACGCGGTGCGTGGACGGCACGAATGCGTAAAGGAACCAAAGGGGTCACGCCGGCACCAGTGAGCGGAGGAACGCGGAACGAGTTCATCTACGCCTGAGGGAATGAATGAAGTGAACAAATGAATGAGTGCAGGCGCGCGTGAGTGAGTGAGGGGCGTGAATAAAGGAAGGAGTCAATGCGTGTGCGTGTGAGAGGGAAAAATGGATTCAGGTGAAAATC
The DNA here is from genome assembly GCF_021234435.1 of Artibeus jamaicensis. NCBI lineage: Eukaryota > Metazoa > Chordata > Mammalia > Chiroptera > Phyllostomidae > Artibeus > Artibeus jamaicensis. The sequence continues at coordinate 2,849,864 of NW_026521989.1, forward strand.
AGTCCGCCTGAGCCTTTGCATTCCTGTTCCCTCTGGGTCTGCAGCGCCCCAGAGCTGGAGATAAGGGCTATCAGTGCCTCCTTGGTGACGGTGGATTTACATCAGGCCACCAACACCCAGAGCCAACAGGTGACTGGTCTGGGAGGCCCTTGGGCCCACCAGCCATTCCTGGGGAACTGCGTCCGTGGGCGGGGAGGCCCTCACTGGACTTCAGGGTGTAGCAGAGGGCGGGGGGCCGTGGCGGCCAGCCGGGAACGGTTTTCCGGAGAAGTCCAGGCTGTGTCACGGACCGTCCTGCTGTTCACATGTTGGCCAGGAGTTCGAGGCAACCACCCAGACCTGGACAGACCGAGGTCTGCAGGTCAGGTGTTGGTCCAGGCCCCCCTCCAGCTCGGGGGGACCCGGGGAAAAACTCAGATGAGATGCAGCGCCCATGTCGTCGAATGGGGGGGGAGAGGGACCGGGGCGGTGGGTGCCCCGGGGTGCTGCCCTGGAGGGCCGGCCGTCTGGGACACTCCCCTGGGGTGGACAGAAGAAAGCGGCAGGGTCAGGTGGGCTGCAGAAGGAAGGGGGGACAGCCCGAGAGGGATCGGGGAACCCCTCAGGGAAGAGGCAGAAAAAAACAGCAGTCATTTCAGAGACTCTTTGATCTCCGAGTTGTCACTGTCCTGCCTGCTCCAGTGTCCAGGGGACAACCAGCAGAGGAGCCTGACATTCCTGCTGAACGGGACACGAGACCGGGGCTTCCCACTCTGCTGGTGTGCCGGGGTCCCCGGGGGAAGGACAGGAGAGGAGTGTCCTCCCCACGAAAACCAGCCACTTCAAGACCATCCGAGCAAACACCACCCACATAATTTCAAAAGACCAGCGAGATCTTTGTATTATTGAGAAGATGAATTTGAAAGTGAAGAAGAAGGAGAAGATAGATAGATAGATAGATAGATAGATAGATAGATAGATAATGATGGGTAGAGAGCTGATAGGGAATGGGTGAATGGACGGAGGAAGGGTTGCATAAACAGATCGATGATGGATGCATGAATGGCCAGACCAATACGGAGAAAGAGAGAGAAATGGAGAGGACAAAACCCCCTCCCGCTGGGTCAGCATCTCCCAGTCTCACGCCCTGGAGGTCTCTCTGATGCTGGGTGTCTCGGGCCCCGGAGGGTGTGGAGCAGCCTCCCTGGCCCCCACCCACCAGATGCCAGGAGCGAGACCTCTCTCCCAGTTGCAACAACCTTAAATGTCTCCAGACACGGCCCGGTGGCCTCTGGGGACACAATCACGCTACATTGGGAAACCGTCCTGTAGCAAGAGAGAGCCTGGGTAGGAGCCAGCTGGGGCTGCACGCAGGAGAGGCGGGAGGGGAGAAGTGGGAGCAGTCCACCTTCCACTGCAGACAGCGGCTCCTGCAAGGTCTGTCTCAGACGACTGCATGGAACCGTCAAAGGGGACATCCAGAGAACACCATCAGGGCTGCCTGCTCATGGTGGCTGCTGGCCAGATGGGCAGAGGGCCGCCTCCCGCCTCCTGCCTCCCTCCAGCCAGCTCCCTCTGCACCACTTGGCAGACACATCTCCTTCTCCAAGCTGAGCAGCAAGCAGCAGCCTCTGGGCTCTTCATGCCGGTCACATCTCACCAGGAGCAGAAGTCAGGTCACGGCGGGCACATCCTGGGGGCTCGCCTCTCAGAAGAGCTGAAGTCTTTGCCATGACACTTGGCTGTGTCAGCAGTGTCTCTGGTCTCCACCTGCGAATGGAAGGATGGATGGATGTTGGACAGAAGCATGAACAGATGGATAGATGGATGGGTGGGTGGATGGATGGGTGGATGGGCGGATGGATGGATAAATGGATGGATGGGTGGGTGGATGGATGGATGGAAAGATGAACACATGGACAGACAGATGAATAGATCGATGGACGGGTAGATGGATAGATGATTCACAGACACATGGGTAGATGGATAGGCAAGCGGACAGACAGTCCCTCATGTGAAGACAGAGTTTGTCGCCCTCAGCAGTGCTGATATTTGCCGCTGGGTGACTGTGTGGAACGGTTCCGAGGTCTCCAGCAGCCAGGTGCCGGGAGCACCCCTCCCCCACGTGTTGACAGGGGGGTCTCCGAACCACAGACGTCGGCTGAGGAAAAAAGTGCTTTCTGAGCCCGGAGAGGATGGTACGGTGAGCGGCCGCACTCTGGGCTGGGGACAAATGGCCTGTCCTCGCTGGCTGGGGAGGAACATGTCCGCTGAAACGCCCTGCTGAGACCCAGGCAGCCACGCAGCCTGTGGCATCCGCGGCAGAACCAGCCCCCTGCGGTTTCCCGGTAACCAGAAGCTCTCAGGACATCTGGGTTTCCAGGGAACCCCAACATTCTCTCCAGAGAACAGGCCATGACACCAGGCGGCTTATGGGGTTGAAGAAGGGAAGCTGTGTCCCTTGTCCCCCACCCATGTCCTCGCCTCCCACACACCCCAGCTGCTCTGGCCGGCCGGTCACCCCAAGCTGCGTGGGGCTCTGAGCCCTCCCCCACCTCCTGTTTTCCGAGGGAGCCCAGGGTCAGCTATGAAGTGGGTCCATCCTGTTCCCCTCAGACATCCTGACAAAGGCACCTGTCCGTCCCCCACCCCCCGAAATGCGGAAACCAGGCCTGGGGGCTGGCACCGTGGGTCATCCACTCTCCCTGGCGCAGACTCACGCTGGAGAAGCCCTGTTTGGATGGCGGACATTTGGGCAAGGCGAGCAGGGGGCGGCGGACCTGGGACACAAGAGACAGTGGGAAGCAGACAGCAGCCAGCGCGGACGGTTGGTGAACGCAGCACAACGTGTAAGCAGGCGGTTCCGGGGGGGCGACCAGAGACCTCTGTCCCCCCAACACAAGAATCACAGACACACAGGGTCTCCTTCACCCCCCAGCCGCCCCACCTGCCCACTCCAAACCCGTGCTCAGAAAGGAGAGCATAAGGCAGTTCACCACAGGGCACCCCTGGACGAAGGGTGGGCCCATTTATACACGGAGCAAGCGTCCTGCTGGGGGCGTTGCGAGGTTCTTCAGTGTCCTGGTGTCCAGGAGGCATGGACAAAGGCCGCCTGGTGAACTCCACCAGGCATGTGGTAAGCAGAGGGCACCGCTTCTCTGGGTTCCGGACAAACTGCCAAGTGAGTCCTCTTCGTCCTACAGGTCCATTCAGAGCTAGTGGGTTCACAGGCCAGAAATGATACTGTTGGATAAGACCTGTCTGGGGACGCATCTCAGACCCGAATCCACAAATGAGACCTCAGCTAATTTGGTTGTATACGGTAAATTTCGGGGACAAACGCCCTGTGAATTAACTCGAAAGACAAGCAGAGGAGGAGACAAAAGGTGTCTGATAAATGGTTACCCATACATGTGGGCTTGATTGACCATTTAGAGTCGTATTGGAGACATCCATAAAAATGAACCTCATGACATTATCTAAACCGCTATATTCGTGAGCAACTTGATTACGAGAATAAGCAAAGGGTTTCTAGCACATGCTATCAGTTCCCATTCGGCCTCCGTGTTTCTCCTGCGCATTTCTGACAGGCGTACGATTTCCCCCCAGGATTCATGGGTTCTCACCTGATCAATTTTCGCCTGGGGCTCTACAGTCCCTTGTATATTCATGAGGAGTGAGAGCTCACTCAGCTGGTGACTTGTGGAAGGGACTCTGTAGTTTTAAAAGAAGACATCCAAGGGGAAATAATCCCAATCTGGCCTCTGGAGATTGGGAGGTGGGCTGTGATGGCTGGAGCAACAGCAGCCATTATTTTACCATGAGTGATCTATGCCCTGGGAAGAGCAAGGTCACAGGACGCTGAGGACCCACCCACTGGAAGACACTTGTGAGCCCTTAAATGACCTCACCCCAGACACCCCAATCTCTAGTAGGTCTCCTTTGTGTAAATACACAGGCTGTCTTCAGTGTTCAAATCCCACCTCAATCCAGGACACCAGACATGCAGTTCTGTTGTAAGGTATCTCTACATGCTTATTAGCTTTGTTTTCTTGTTACCGTAAATTATGTTATAAAAGGAACCTCAGTGATTTCCCTGTGGAAACTGTGAGCACAGCACTAAACCATCATAACTGACCATTTTCATTCCATGTCTCCACCGTGATTGTTTTGAGTGATTGAGAGACACAGACTTATAATAACAATTGTTGCCTTTTGGGGTTTTTGTCATGTTTATTGAGCTTATTGGGGTGACGCTGGTTAATATCATCACATGGGTTTCATCAGTACAATTGTATAATACGCTCCCGTATATTGTATTATGTGTTCACCACCCCAAGTCTAGTCTCCTTCCATCACCATTTTTACCCCCTTTTACCATCGTCTGCCTCAGTGATTGGTTTTCAGTTATTTTTCAAACACCTCTTGCTTCCAACTCTCTCTTTGGAGACCGAGCCCCCAGACCCACACTGGAAGCCCCCACATTTGGGACTTTTAGGGGTGTTCTGTGTGTCTCGCTCACTGCCAGGAGCTCATCACTGGTTCTCGTATTCACGGCCAAGTCTACAAGTCCTGTGAACACTCATCTTGATGGAACCCAGCTGCACCGATCGACCCAAATCTCCCCTGTTCCCCTCCCCGATGTAGCTCTCAAATACAAGCCAATAGGAGTTTTTTATGCAGAAGGACGTAAGGTTTCCGACTGCAGCCCAAAGAAAAAAGGTGTAGAACAAGCAAAGCCGACGTGGCGGCTTCAGCACCGCTGCCCCCAGCCCGTGAGAAAGACTAGAAACTGCACAAAAAGCCTCAGCACCTGAGCACCGCTATGCACATCCCACAGTGTCCAACAGGGACTGCATCCACCCGGTGTCCCAGGACCACGCACCCTGCGACTCGGAGAATCAGAGGCGGTTTTCCCACAAATGAGTTTGCACTTGAGAATCGCCCCCCTGCAACTCACGCTCTCTGCAGGTGATAAAGAAATGCTGGGTCCTGGGCAGCGGGCTTCTGCCCTACACGCTGTGGGTCCCTCCTGCCCGCCTCACCTGAGGGGCAAAGCGCCCAGGGTGTCTGGCTTTCCCGAGGGACACAGCACCGGTCGAATTCCTACCATCGCCTGTCGGAAACCCCCGTTCTCCCAAAAACCCGTCACAACCCTGCCCAAGACCCTGAGCCATTTTGCAGACACCGCGTTTCACGGCCAAGCCCCCAGGCACGAACATGAGGCGTGTTTCTGCAGCAGGAGGAGGTAGTGTGAAGAGCTCAGTGCAAACAGGAACAGCTCTGTGTCCAAGACGGGGGCGGGGGGGGGGGCGCGTTGGCTCCACCCGGTCCAGCAGTCGGGTTTATTGGGGAAGCAGCCCAGGACAGCCAGCGAGAGGGGGCGCTGGTTTCTCAGCAGCTCATCCTTGCGCAGCAGGAGAGGAGTCAAGTTCAAGGAAGCCAAGGACGAAGGAGACTTTCCACAGGAGAGGGGGGCGCGGGTCCCGTCTAGACGGAGGTTTCCCCAGGGCACGTCCAGGTCCTCAGACGTTCTCCGGTGCTGCGGGGCAAGACGGCGACAGACATTTCTCAGCTGGGACAGGAAAGCTCTCTCCCTTGTCCCCCATTTGCTCTTCGTGAAGGGTCGGTGAACACCCTAGATACATCGCATAACTCTACGCCCTTCGTTCAAGCGAATTATATGCGCAAATTGCCATCGTTTCTATTTTATTTCCTTCCCGGTTTTAGGAAAACTGTATGTGAACAGGTGTCAGACCTGCACGGCGAAGTTTGAATTATTACGGTCACTAGTACTATTGTTATTTTGGTATCGCACTCAATACTCTTTTTCCCTCCGTGACGGAGTTTGTTGCTATGCCATTCACATAATGTGTCTGAGGCGAATAGCTCCCTCCCTTCACCCCATTCCAGCCCTGTCCTCAGGGGGCCCCCCGAGCTCTGGGACATAGCCATCCAATCGAACGTGCAGAGCTCTGCCCTGCCGAGGCAGCTGCTGAGAAAGCCAGGCCTTTTCACTCAATTCTGTTTTCCCCTGCCTCGCCCTTTGGAGGTTGGGCATCATGGAGACCCAGGCTGGCCCTGCGGGGATGGGTCACTACCTCCCATCCACCAGCAGGGGGAAGCGACACACCGGTTTTAGGGTTTTGAAATTGCACAAATTGTAAGGGGGGAAAAAAAACGAGGCCATCAGGATAGGTTTCTGCTGGTAGCGTCCCCCAACAAGCCCCAGACAGCTTCACCCATGGGTGGTCTCAGAACCAAACATTCAGAGACCTCAAGTTCAACGCTGAGCTGTTCATTGTGCAATAGAACTTCCTTCACCCTGTGCCCCTCTCTTAGAGGGGCACCTCCAGAGCCCTCGGTGACCAGCAGCTGGCTATCCAGGGGCGCTTCTCCAAACCAGGGAGCCTGGACCACTCCTGGCTGGTGTGACTCATTGGACTGAGTCCTGCAAACCAAAGGGTCACAGGTTCGATTCCCAGGCAGGGCACATGCCTGGGTTGTGGGCCAGGTGTCCAGTAGGGGGCGCATGAGAGGCAACCACACATTCCTGTTTGTCTCCTCTTTCTCCCTTTCCTTCTGTCTAATAAATATATATATATAAATCTTTTTTTAAAAAAAAGGATTGAGCATTTTCTGTGAGAACACACACATTGGTTTCTCTCACCCAATTGCTCTGGGTTCGTGACTAGAAAGTTCCGACTAGAAATCCCTTCACGAGGCAAGAGCTGCTGAGCTAGAAATAACGGCGCTCGCTAAAGACGCCAGAGAGTATATTTATCAGGCTTGAAAAACGGGGTGGGGGCGGGGGGAGAAATGGGAGTGGACCTTACCGTTGGTTCGGAAGCAATTTCTCCTCCGGTTGCGCTGGAAGTAGGTGGCCGCGGCGCCCACCAGCGTGACCACCACCACGGAGACGATGGGAGACACAATTTTCGCCACCATGTTGCCTGCAGGGGTCAAGAGCGGCACCGCGCAGTGAGAAAAGGCGGCCGCGGAAACGCCGTTCGTTTTAAATCCCTGCGCATCCCAGCTTTTCTCACACCCACGGAAGAAAAAGAGCCATTCAGAGCAGGGAACTTCACCAGGGGACTCTTCTTCGCCACCCGTGGAGCTAATAATTATGGGGTACCCACTGAGGACCCCCAAGACTGCACGCGCAAGGCGTCCTTACTATGTCTCTTAAAAACGTGTTTGACCGGACTTGTACGTTTGGGGACGTCGGATGTTAACTCGCCAAAGAGCAAAATTTCACCCAAAGGGGAGCAGGCCACTCGGCACCCCCCAAAGCCCTGCTGGGGCTCTGGACTGCAGACCGCTAGGCCTGGAAATCTCATTTCATGCAAGGCTCCGGACTCCTGCACAGAGAGCCGAGGTGGGGGGTGCCTTGGAGACACAGGCAGAAGCCCCCCACGTGGCCATCTCCGTTCCCCTCGTTTGAAAATAATACTATAAACAAAGCCCCTTTGCAAAGAAGCCGGAGCCACCAGCCACAAGGAGCTGCCTCACACGTCGAATGCCTCCAACCTGTGGGTGTTGAAACAGGACAAAGTGACCTGTGCACGGGGCCGAAAGCCTCCCTGTGTCCAACAGAGCTGTGTGCCAAGGGGACAGGAAAGCCAGTGACCACTGGACAGATGAGCCCAGGACTGAGCATGAAACTCACTGTGGAGAGGCAGCGTCACGATGCCATGTCAGCTGCGCCCACGGCCACGCCTCCCTGCTGTGGGTGTCCCTGTCCCCTCCCCTCTCTCATAGGTGCCACCCCTGTGTCTGCTCCTCCTGGGGACCCTGCGTGGGCTCCTGCCTGAGTCAGCGCTTCCTCAGTAGCTGTTATTGATCTCAATAAACGTGGCCACCTCTCACTTACAAAGGCCCTTTAATGTTAGGGGAACAGCCTCTAAAGTAACCACACTCGTGGCACCTCTGACTGGGTCAAGCCCCTGGTGTGTCGTAGGTGACAGATGAATGGCCACTGCAGGATCGAGGCTCCCAGGCTGCCTGGAGCCCAGGGACCTGTCCCTCAATCGATAACCACACCACAGCCACCTCTGGTGGCTCGGTCTCCCCCTCCCTGCGTCCGCACCCTCTGCAACATGATCTGGTACCACTGCCCAACCGAGAGGTGGCAGCCAGGCCTCGTGCACGCAATGGGGACTTCGGCCAGCATAACACAGACATGTAGCTGTGTTGCCTCAAAGTGCAGACACGCTTCCCTCAGCCCTCCTCAAGAACGAGCATGACCTGGTCCGTCGGAGGGACGGATTTTAGCCCAACACCCCGAGTCCTGTAATCCTGCCCCTAACAAATGGTTGTATTTTAAGCCACTACATTTTTGGGACCTTTTGTTACACAGCGGAGCTCACTGATACATGTTTTGGGATTTGTTGTTACACAGCAGAGCTCACTGATACATGTTTTGGGACCTTTTGTTACATACCAGAGCTCACCAATACACATTTTGGGATTATTTTTTTGTTGTTGTACATCAGAACTCACCGATACATGTTTTCCTGTCCGCTGTTCCATACAGAACAACCACGTGAGCACGAATCACCAAATAACCCTAAAAGCTGACCTCTCCTCTCCATCTCTGCTGCCCATCACCTAGCTCACCAGCACCTCCCATCTGGGAACCGCATGACTCTTGTCATCGGTCTCCCTGACACTTAGCCCTGTGTGGTCCATGCTTCCCAGGGGGGAGCCAGCTGTATCCCATCAGCACGCTGGCCATTCTCCAGGTCCGTGTGCCCATCACACTCCACACCCTGGCCACAGACACTCCTGGTGTGCCAGGAGGGGAGCCAGCCTGGCCTCGCTCACCATGGTCCCTAACATCTTCCTGTGCTGTCCTGTCATGGCCGCCGCTGACTCATCCATTAGACCGAAGCTTCAATATAGTTTTTGCCAAGAGTTCTTACCCCCACCCACCCCAACGAGGCACAGGACTGGCCCTCCGTGCTGCTACAGGCCTGGACACATCTCATCCGACCACGGGTCCGACCTGGATTTCTCTCTTAGGCACTGGGCTCCCCCCTTCTACCTTAAGGACCTTTCTAAGAACACCAAGTACCCAACCAAGAAGGATCCAGAGACTCCATGCCCATCTCGACTTCCAGTTGCAAATTCACTTTGGTCCCTTTTCCCCTTTATGAGGGACATGTCACCGCCGCCACCTCTGTGGACAGACAGCTTTCTCCTCATCTTCCAAGGAAATGTCTCGTGGCTCAGGGCCTGGGACCCATCTCCTAGCTGCCCGTGACAGACATCACCTGTGTCCTCAGTGCCTTCGTCTTGGACCTTCAGGGGGGCTGGCTGAGCACTTGGAGGGGACCACAAGGCAGAATGACCACAGCTCCCCAAGAAAGCCCATCTCTGCTCTCACAGTGACAGGGCACCTTGCACCGTGACCACTAATCTCTATCTTTGCCTCTCTGAGCTCCACACGCGTGACCCCACGCTGAAGATTTTGCACAGGAGTTTCCTGACAAAGAAAGCCACCCGGCGCTTATGAGCGTCCCCGGGTTGGGACAGAGACGCACGCCCACACTGGCCCTTCACCCATGGGTGGGCGACGCTGGGTGCTTATGAAACATCGGGGGGGGGGGCACCGATGTATTACCTTGAGGGTTGCCATAGGTATTGTAGCTGTCACCACCTGCAACGGGAAAAGCACAGGGTCACGCGTGCATTCGGCAGCCGTGCACGGGGGCCCCGCGCGGCCGGCACCAAGCAGAGGCTGGGGGCTGCCGCGGTGAGCAAGCAGGCAAGAGTGAACGCTCTCACAGGGCTGCCTGTTCCCCGGGAAAGGTGACATGCAGCAGGGACGCAGAACACAGGTGCTCCATGTCACGGTGACAACAAGGGGCAGAGACGACAGCTCTCGGTCCAGGGGTCAGGGGTGTGTGCACATGAGCACAGATGTCCAACATACACAAGCACATGCCCACATGCCCACATGAGCACATGCTCGAAGACACACGTGGATGTGTTTGGCACAAACACACATGCATGACCCCATGTGCTGCACCCGTGAACATATATGCATCCCCATGCATGTGCGTGGACGTGCAAAAGCCACGTGCATGTGTGTTGTGCACAATACATATGTGTGCAAATCTATGCTCACACACCTGTACACAACACACAAGCTCACGTGTGAGCATGCAGCCCAAGCATGTTGTTTATGTCCCTTCAAGAAACTACGGCCTCATCCCATGCAAACCATCTTGGCCAGCGGTGGGGACAGGCGGGGACACCGATGGCAGAGCCGGGCGGTGGGTTAGGCGGCAGGCAGGACACCCGGCGCGAGCAAGCTTCCCACCAGGGCCCAGGCGGGTGTTAGCGCCGCAGAGGCAGCAGCTCCCCGGCACCGCGCAGAAGAGAGACCTCCGTTACCATAGTTATATCCGCCCGAGTTGGGTCGAGAGCGCCCACCTCCTGCAGGGAGACAGAGGCGGCGTGAAGAGGAAGACAATGCCCAGGAAGGCTGCCCGCCAGCCGGCCAGCAAGGCAGCCCCAGGAGAAAGCCAGAAGCCCTGAGGCCAGACGCCCGGAAAGGCCACCCCAACTTGGAAGGGAAAGGACCGTCCCGCCGGTGGGCTGGCCTCTGAGCAGACAGAGGCAGCCTGAGATGGACCCCAAATGAGAGTGCATCCTCAAGACCACGGCCAGGTCCCCCGTGAGGGGGTCGTGACTGAGTTGTCTGCCCACTGGCTGGGGGATCAGTTAGAAGAAAAGCCTCGCAGGGTGGTTGGGGCGAGGCCAGGGCGGAAACACTTTCTGAGTCGCCGCCACAGCCGGTCACAACAAAGACAGGGCGTCACACTTTTCCTCGTGCCTGGAGACTGACATGGCAGGCAGGCCTTGAGGATTCTGACAACAGGCACCATGCTCATTTCACTGGTCTTCAACTGGGATTGTCTGTCTGGTGATTTGGAAATGTCACCGGGAATTTAATGTGCTGTCCATTGGAAGTGCCCGCCGGGTGCTCTGGGGCTGAGCCGTGCCCATCTCCAAAACTGGTAGGCTGGGGCCGTAACCCCAGAAACTCAGAAGATGTGTGAATTTGCAGATGGGTCTCTCCAGAGCTAATGATGGTAAAATGGGGTCCCTAGGGTGGCCCCGACCCCACAGGACTGGGGTCCTTGTAAGAAGAGGAGATGGGGACTCAGACACACCCAGAGGGACGCCCGTGTGAGGACGCAGCGGGAAGATGACGGTCCACACACCCAGGAGAGAGGCCTCAGGAGGGGCCAGCCCTGGCCACCCCTGGGTCTCAGCCTCCAGCCTCCAAGACGGGGAGGGACAGATGTCTGTTCTTCAAGCTGCCCCAGGTGGGCAGCCTGACGTCACCAAGAGAGTTCCTGGTAGAGAAACCGGGCCATTAAAAGCCAACTCCTCAGAAAAGGAGAGAGACATTGTCTGACCTCACCAGGCAGGACAGACTCAGGACACGCCCTCCCGGGCTGCACAGCCCTGACCCCTCCAGTGCCCTGCAGGAGGACAGAACCCAGCCAACGGTCGGGCCACCTGCTGGGAACAGTCGGGTGACTCAGTGCGCTGGGTGCTAACCAGACCAGTGACTCCCAGCTGCACGCAGCTCAGGCCCCCAAAACAGCCCCCGGGACTGCAGGATCACCGGATGAGCACACCTTGGGCCCCGCAGTAGGTGGCCCCCCAAAAAAACCTCACTGTGTCATGAGAGACCAGACTCGTTTTCTGGAAAAACACTCAGAAATGGAGGACTGTGGGCCCCCCGCGGGGGGAGCCATTTCTCTCCAGTCTATGAATGTGATCAAAGAACGCGGGCATAGAGCTGATCTAATCAAAGACCCAGGAACACGAAGGTGCTGTACCTGAGCGGAGGCGGACCCTTCAGAGAGCGCACACCTGGAGTTAAACGCGGGTATCGCTCAGCTCAACCGTGACCTTTCCTCCACCTGGTAGCGGCAGAATCTTGAGCTCGGGGCCACCTCGATGGTGGCAAATGTCGAGCCCGTCAAGTGTATATTATTTGGGCATCACCCTTGCGTTTCTTTTGTAAAATCTCACCATGATTTCCAATAAAGACTAATGTGACCCAAATCCAAAACGTGCTTGCATGGGTTGTAAAATCTTTATAGGAATATGGGCGTGCACCCGAAACAGTTCCTCGATAACTTTAAGATGTTAAAAATGCTTGACAAATGGAAAACAGCAAGTAATAATAATAATAATAGCCCTGACTGGTGCGGCTCAGTGGATTGAGTGCCAGGCTGTGAACCACAGGGTTGCCAGTTCCATTCCCAGTCAGGGCATATGCCTGAGAGGTGGGCCAGGTCCCCAGTAGGGGGCGCATGAGAGGCAGCCACACATGGATGTTTCCCTCTCTTCCTCCCTCCCTTCCTCTCTAAAAATAAATAAAAATTTAAAAAACATATAAAATATCTACCTAAAAAATAATAATACTTTAAAATTCATCGATAGATTGATAGGTGGGTGAAGGGTGTCAAAAGGTACACACTTGGAATTATAAAAGAAATAAGACCCAGGGTGTAATGTACAGAGTGGTAACTATAGTTCATTCCATATTATATTATATTAAGTATATATTATGTTAATATTATATTAGCTATCATGATATTATATTATATGTTATCATAATTCTTCATTATGCATTTCAAAGTTGGTAAAAGAATAGATCATAAGAGTTCTCACCACACATGAAAGGTTGTAACTACATGAGGTGTTGGATATTAACTGGACTTATTGTGCTGATCATTTTGCACTCTACACAAATATCGAATCATGGTGTCCTACAGTTGAAACTAAAGAATGTGTATGTCCATTCTGTAGGTGTAGGAAGGTCAGCCGTGACGTTTTCCTTTCCCAGCTGTGGCCTTTCGCGGCCATTCTTGCCCTGGGGAACCAAGAGCGTCGGGCGCACTGCGCGCTCCCACCCCAAGCCGTGCGCACAGGCGCACAAGCCCTGGTCCACCGCTTCAGTGCCCGGCGCCCTCGGACCTGGGCGTCTTCCCCCGCCCTATGGTGTCCCTTCGTGCGTTGGAGCACAGGAGCTGCCTCACATGGAACCCTCCGGGTCCTGCCTGCCCTCTCTCCATGCTTCTCCACCTGGACACGGGAGTGTGGGCGGCCCGAGCTCAGGCGCAGGAGGAGCAGCGAGCGGGTCAGAGTCCCCGCAGAGAAGGCTGAGAAGACGCGCCCAGCAGGGACAGACCCAGATGGAAGGTGGGGACCCCAGCTGGGAGCCCTGCATATCCTCCCCCATGCCCCGTCTTGCGCCCTGCACCCCGCGCGCCCCACCCGGGCCTCCGCGCCGAGCGCACCGTGTGATCCGTAGCCATCGTGACCCGGGCGGTAGCCGCCTCCGCCGCCGCCTCCGTAGCCATCGTGACCCCCGGAGGGGTAGTAGCCACCGCCTCCGCCTCCGCCACCTCCTGTAGAGAGAAGGTGGTGTGGGGGGCGATTTCAGCAGGTGTCCTCAGTGATGGGTGGGAATGAAGGCACCCCCAAGAGTCACCACAGAGGGGCCGGGAGCACCGGTATTGGGGGACTTTCCAAGGGGGTTGTGTGTATACATAATATGCATACTAATGTAAAAGGATATATATTCATATAAAGACGTGTGTAATGACAGATACATACAGTAATATTTGCACAGATCAATATATGTACATGGATATACATCAAGGAGAATGACTATATATGAATACACAGGGTCCCACAGAAATAACACTTGCCTGAGTGTGTTTGGTAGGGTAAGAATAGGCGTGTAATAATTTACAGTTTCAATTCGAACATGTCACCTACAGTGTCATAGGGGGTGTTTGGGGGTGATATTGTCATGTTCCAGAATGACATGCCTATGATTTTGTCAGAAAAGATTTCATAATAAAAAAGGGCATTATTTGCACCAGACCCTGTGAATTATTATGCATGCATGCAAGCCGCATGTTCCACGCGATGACACTCATCGCATGTGTTCACATGTATGTAACTTGTATGTGTGTGGTTACTCATGCTATTGTGCATGTTTATAATGTGTGCACACATGCATATAAAACAAAGATGTGTGTGCTCATACCTATGTGGCCCAGATACATGTGTGTACGTGCATGTGTGTGCATAAAGCATGTTCTTACGTGCTTGCCCACATACTTATATCAGGGCTTCATAAGGGTACACCCACATAGGTAGAGATGTGGAGAGAGTAGATCCCAAATGCTCACCACACAGAAACCATCGGTCACTCTGTGAGGTGACAGAGGTGTCCGTGGAGCCTACAGGGTGCCACGCAGCACCCCAACCGCGCCCCGGGCCCCGGTCACCCGGAGAAGCTGCACAAACCTGCGGGCGGCCTGGGCCTGGGCCTGGGCGGGTAGCGGCCGTCGTCCCCGTCACCGAAGGAACCTGAGGGAAGAAAGACACCGCCATTGTCAAAACTCCCTGCAGACTGCACCCCCAGGACCCAGGTTCGTGGGAGGGTCATGCGGGCGGGTGATGGGGCCCTGTGGGGGCCTGTTCCTGAGCCCCACACTGAGGGTGGGAGCTTGGTTCCTGGAGATGAACGGGGTTCTGACCGAGGCCTGCAGGACGGGGCGGCGGTGGCCCGTGGAGCAGGTGGCTATGGCACCCACACACATCCACCCTCACCCTACATAATGACTGCGACTTGTCCATGGTTATGGAGGTTCCCACTTGTGGGGGTTCGCCAGCATTTCATGAGAAATACAGCAGGGGCTCGGGCCGCGGGACCCCCCCCAAGGGCGTGTGCAGGGAGAGAAGCAAAACTCAACAGAACACCTGTTGGGTGGACAGAGTGGGCATTGTGCTCAGTGGAATTATAAGTCAGACAGAGGAACACAAGCACCATACGATCTCAAGTGCACGGGGAATCCCAATAACAAAATGAATGAGCAAACAGAGCAAAAGCAGACTCCGAGACAGAGAGAACAGACCGAGGGGCTGCTGGATCGGAGAGGGGCTGGGGTTGGGGGGTGAGTGAGAAGCGGGGGGGGATTGAGAAGCCCAGTGGGCAGTGACAGAGGAGTCACAGGACGGAGAGGATAAGCCAGGCCGGAGACCCGGTAAGATTGCCATAACTCTGTGTGGTGCCAAACCAAAGGGTCACCAGTTCGATTCCCAGTCAGGGCACATGGCTGGGTTGCGGGCCAGGTCCCCAGTAGGGGGCGCCAGAGAGGCAACCACACATGGATGTTTCTCTCCCTCTCTTCCTCCCTCCCCTCCCTTCTCCAAAAATAAATAAATGAACTTTTTTTTTTAAAATTTGCCTTCCTTAATAAGAACACGAAGCATCTTTGGAGCTCGGTGCATTTTTTCAGTCAGTTAACGCCAAAGAAAATAAGATGTGTTTGCTGCTGGTATACCGCCAGGTCTGGTGGGGAGCAGGTGGGACCCCTAACAGAAGCACACTTAGGTATTATTTCAAAGCAATGGGCTTTTCACCGTCTCAGAGAGAACCCAAGATGGCATGTTGTGTCCAACACATGTGCCCCAGTAATTGCCCCCTCTTACCTCCACCCTCGGGATAGCCAGGCTGTGGGCGAGGCGGTGGTGGCTTGGGTCTTGGGTAGATATCTGTTGGAAAACAGCACAGTGACTTTAGGGGAGTAATGACATAGTCCAGCAACGAACAATATGAGGAGGCCCTTCCCTGCCAAAACCAGAATTATTTTCTGGACGGCGGGCCCCTTGTAGTCCAGGCTCCCCCCACTGGGTGAGTGTCCTAGGGGCCCATCTGTGTCTGTGCGCCAGCTGGTGTTGCGGTGAGAGGCTGGGTTTGGCTACAGTAGATTTTTTTTTTTTTTTTTGGTGAAGATTCTCTCAACGCATTTGCCCATTTCATGATGGCGCGTTTATGAGTTCACCTGCTCACACCGCGCTGAGTGGTCAGCAGTTTCTGACCAAAGGTGAGTCTTTACCTGCACGGAGCCTGCCTCGTCTTTCTGCATCTATGATAACCTACCAGACAAATATATCTTTGCAACAACAAAACAAATTCTCTCTCTCTTCCTGGACCCCCTCAAATCAGAGGCACCGCACCAGGGGGAGACCCCAAATTTCCCACTGTTCCTTGTTCTCGTGTTCACTGTTCATGGTTTCTCATCTGACTTTCTCTGTCATCCCAGAGATGTCCTCGTTTTCCTTTCTCCCGCCTCCGTAATCGATCACCGAGGGATTTCACCGAACCCACCTTTGTATCCTGTACGGATGCCAATCTGTAAAATTAGGTGCCGATTTCCCAAGCATTTTCTCCATCCCTTGAGATTTTGAGCCCAAGTGACACGCAACCCCTTGGGGACGGACCCCTCGCAAGGCCAGAGGAACTTCCGTCCATCCAAACGCCCCCACCAGCTTGCAGGGAGGTTCACAAAGGCGCACACTGCTCCGCCCAGGGGATTTTTTGCTATTTACAGTTGGTGAATTGCTGTAAAAATCACTGACAGCCTGGCCTATGTCCCTCTGCCCTTTTTTATTTTATTTTTCTTCTAAAGAATCTACCAAGTGTCTGCCAAGTGTTTGCAACAAGCCCGAAGCTGGGGACCAGGGCACTAAAGCACACGACGCAGGGCAGGGCTCATTGAAGAAAAAGCCACATTTCCAAGGGCTCAGACAAGCTACAAAAAGGGTGAACTGTCTAGTGAGAAATCCATCCCAATAACACCAGTGTCCTCTGAATGCACCGCGCTCCCCAGCACCTGAGGGAAATAAAATAATCGGCGTCGATTCGACCTCCTGGTTCCCTTTTGGTGAAGAGAGAGGACCCGCCCCCGGGAGATCCAGGACGGACTTGGTTTCGGAAGTGGCCCCAGGAGAACCCCTACGGAGGTCCAGGCCAGGTCCACGGAGCCCCGTGCCGAAAGGACTCTGAACGCTGAGCATCCTTACTTCCACTGTCCGGGTTTCCGGGCTGCGGGGGGTACGGGGGTTTCGGCTTGGGATAGATGTCTGCAAGGGAGAAGATATTGCGTTTGTTACAAGACAAGACAGATCCCCGGTCGCCAGAAGCAGTCTGTAGAACCAGGACGTGCTGGTGGCCATAGATGTTATGTTCTGTTTGCCTTTGCCGGTCACGGGTGATACATTACCATCGACCAGCTGGAAATCACGCAGCTCCTGGCATGCGAGGCTCAACCCTGAACCTTCAGGAAAAAGCACAACCGCACATACATCCAAAACTCTATTTTTTTAGAATCTAATTGTCATGGCAAGATATCGGAGCGGCTGCCTTCCATGAAGGTAACTCGGAACTCCAAAACGAAATACAAGAAAAAGACGCCTGGAATTCGTGCATTGGCATCCTAATGCCACCTGGCCCGGTAATAACACCGAATACTCTGCTTTTAACCGTATTCCCCACCTGTGAACTCACTGACTTCTTACTCCTTCTGGCAGGGCCAGCTTCAATGAATAAGGCAAAACGTCCAACTTAAAAAAACAGAACCAGATGAAACACTCAGCTGAGAAGAAGTTGTATTTCCTTCTGTTTGCAATGACAGTTTTATTTCCAACATACTCACACCTGCCCCCCGGCCCCTGGTCTTCCCCAGAGAAGGGAGCTGAAAAGGCACCGTGTTATCAACAGTCGGCTTGTTTTGGGATCTCACGCAAGCAAACCTGCGTTTCCCTATGTTTCTCCCCAAAGACAATCCCCCTCTGGCGCGCCTTTGTCTTACCAGAAGGTTTTAAGGTTTCTTTTCACCTGCGGGCATTTAATCACAGGCAAGCGTTCGCCTCCGAGTATTTCGTGAGGCTGAGTCTGGGTCATGTGCTTCCCACCAGAATGGCGAGCGGCCAGCCCTTGTTGGGGACATGGACTAGCCAGCTTCTTGGCATTTGTGGTGTCTCAGACGGACAAAGACTTAACACCATCCAACGCCCCTGTCCACTCCCTCTGAGCTGATGGACGGCTACGTTTGTCCCCTCTGTGGCTGTTTGAATGTCCGTAGCTGCATCGGACATCTCAATATCTGTTACAGCAATTAAACTCCATGTGTATATGTTTATGTTTCCAACATTTCTTGGCTCTCCTTCGTCTTGTATAGGGCGTGAGAAGCACTTACGTTCTATGAAAAGACTTTTTAAAAACATTTCTGTTAGAGCCCTGGCTACTGAGGCTCAGTGGATTGAACGCCAGCCTGAGAAGCAAAGGGTCGCCAGTTCAATTCCCAGTCAGGGCACACACCTGGGTTGCAGGGCAGGTCCCCACTAGGGGGCGCACAAGAGGCAACCAAACATTTGTGTTTCTCTCCCACTCTTTCTCCCTCCCTTCCCCTCTCTCTACAAATGAATGAATTAAATCTATCTTTTAAATTTCTTTTGGGAAATGCATTGGATTGGCAGCTCTGAGGTGAGTTAATACCTCTATAATGTTGATTCTCTCCACCCTCGGGCGAGGTCGATGTCTATTTAGTCAAGTGTTCTCAAAAGTGTTGCATAAATTTTATACATTTTTCCATCCTGGTCCCATGTCCTTTGTGTAGGTGTTTTTATAGGCCTTTCAGACTTTGTGGCTA
Source organism: Artibeus jamaicensis (assembly GCF_021234435.1). Taxonomy (NCBI): domain Eukaryota; kingdom Metazoa; phylum Chordata; class Mammalia; order Chiroptera; family Phyllostomidae; genus Artibeus; species Artibeus jamaicensis. Next base: position 2,868,385 of record NW_026521989.1, read on the forward strand.
TTGCCCATGCGATCTTTTTTAGATGCGATCTCTTTTACAGTTACATTTCAAACAGGCTTCTCCAGCTGCGCCCAAATGTGGCCGATGTTTGCATAGCCGACTTACGGGAAGCAACATTGTTGAACTCTGTTCCTAGTCCTGCCCCTGTGTTTGTAGCTCTTCTCCAGGATGAACACGAGTTAATAACAGCAATACTAAAACCAATAATAACAAAAACAACAGGAGTGCTTGAGTCAAACCACACCCACCACCTCAGACACACTCCATGCAAAACTATAGGAGGCACTGTCTGAAAAAAAAAATCAGTAATAAGATGGTATTCTTAAGACAGCCCCCAAGGCAGGCAGCATTACATTTATTTGTCTTCAATTCCTCTTCTCAAAGTTTAAAAGTAGCACTGGGAAGGACCCAGCAGTCCCATTTCTGCTTGTTTATGGGAAAGAAACAAAGTCACCCATTTGAAAAGCTATACCCACCCGTGTGTCCATTCATTGCTGCGTTATTTGCAAAAGCCAGGATGTGGAAGCAAACCAATTGCCCGTCAGGAGACAAGTGCATAAAGAAATTAGAGCTTGGAGACCATGCATTTGACAATCGTGCCCCTGAAACCTGTATAATTATGTGAATCAGTGTCCCCCCGCCCCCTCAAAAAAATTCCATGAAAAGAGTGACCATGGCCATAAAATAAATAGATTTTTAAAAGAAGCTGTGGTACATCTGTGCAATGGTGTACTACACAGCCGTATCACCTGTGACTCCTCACCAGAGTGGCAGCTGCTATTTCTTTCACAAAAGCGCATGAGGAGTGTAGGTTTATTCCGTGCAAAGTCAGGGGCCCAGAGAGACAGGACCCCTATTGAAAGTTTCCTGGCAGGAAATGCCAATTCTGGATGTTTTATAGAAACGGAAGCCTATGGGACTGGTCCTTCTGTGTCTGGCTTATAGCCATCTGCATAAGGTTCTCACGGTCCATCCACATTGTAGCCTGGGCCCGAGGTTTGCACCTTTTTCAGGGCTGCGTAATATTCCACTGTGTGATTGTGTTCATCTCTTTACTCACTGATGGGGAGCTAGGTTGTCCCTATTTGGGGGCTATGGTACATAATGCCGCTACGGACTCATCCTCAGACATTTTGGTCAGAGTCCCTGCTTCATACCTGGAGGTGAAATTGCTGCTACCCAGAGTAACTCTGGGTGGAAACGGTTAAAGAACTCCTAACCTGTTTTGTGCGGTGGCTGCCCTATTCCGCATTCCCGCCAGCCATCCAGACAGGTTCCGGTTTGTTTACCTGCTTCCCTTGCAAGAATGCAGAGACGTCTCTCACCAGCACTGTTCACAGGCCAGTCCCCCCGTGACTAGGGCGTGCTTCTCACACCTCGTGGCCGGCCATCAATTACACCCCCGGGCACACAGCACACCGCACCTCTGCCAACATCCTCACGCAGCCCTTCCAACACACCCACTCGAGGGCGGGGTCTCTGGTCCACCCAGCCAGTCATCTCTCACCTGAGTATGGCTTCTTTGTGGGCTCTGGAAATAGAGAGAGAGAACACACTCCATGACCATCAGGACGGACACACGGCTCGCGTGTAATAAACGAACAAGGGAAGGTGCTCCGAGTGTAGGGAACTGAACAGAAACTTCACAGGGGAAAAAAGACCAAAGAAGACACCCCCCCAAACCAGGCACGCCTGTCTTAGCCGCAGCCGCCAGGGGGTGAGAGCTGCAAGGGGGAGTCCCCTCTGTGTGTTAGAAACTATGTTTTAGCAAAGCCCAGCAGCAGGCGAGGGGGTGGGACTTCAAACACATGCAGGAGAATTCGCTCAGCCAAGAGGATGGGGGGCAGGAGGGTGGCGCCCTAGGACCACAAGCAGGAGCAAGGGGTGGTAGATCTGGCCACAGAGGTGGAAAAGGCAAAAATAAAACAGGAATCCAGCTTCCCAGCTTCCAGAAGGACACTTCTCCTCTCACTTTGTTTTGTGCAAACGTTTATTCACTCAACAAACACTGGCCCCTGGACGTCAGTCACTGAGACCCCCAGAGTCTTGGAAGGCACTGGGGGGGCTTCGTGCTCAGTGCTGGTGGGTGTGCACACCACGTGGACAGTGCTCGGGCTGCAGCGCATGGCCCCCTGGCTGCGGGAGCCCGGCTGCGCCGTGCGGTGCATAAACGGGAACAGCCAGAAAAACAGGTTTGGGCAAGTCGCTCAAAGGAACCAGACACCAGGGCTGAAGTCTCTGTAAGCAGACGGAACTGCGTGCTTGGAATCCTTCTGTGCACGCGGCATCCTGTGTTCAAAGTCCATCCGCGTCGCAGCCTGAGTCAGAGCCTCGCTCCTGTTCCTGGCTGCGTAATATTCCATGGTGTGGATTCTGTGTATCTGTCTATCAGCTCAGGGAGACTCGTGTTGTTTCCACCTGTGGCTACAGCGCATGAGGCTGCAAACGTGCCTCTCACAGCTTTTGTTTGAGTCCCTTCGGTGGTACGGCTCTGAGCCCATGTCCTCACCCTTGTTCTTCTCTGTCCATCTGATCACTCCCTGCTGGCCACACAGCCTGAACTTCACGGGACATCACTGAACTGCTCTCTTTCCTCAAACCTTCCCCACTCCGCAACCCAGGCTGCATCACCCGGCCCCTCTGGGCTCCAGGAGTCTCAACATCACGGTGCCTGTTGACATTTGTCTGTTGTCTTGATTCTAACCCCAGGCCTCTGGGGCTTGCCAGTAAAGGCCTTGCTCGGTGAGCAGGGAAAATCGGGGTGGTGGTGGGAAGGTTCACGTGTTTCCGCCCTCATCGTGTTTCAGCCGGGGGTCTGGTCGGTCGCCACCCCCCTCTTTCATTTCCCGCAACTGTTTATAGGGGCCGAGTGACCGCGGGAGGCCCCCGAGGCCAGAAGCAGGCAAGCAGGTCTCTTTTTGTTTCGTTTTTAAAGAAAACCGCGTTCCTGCCTGCTTGTGAGTCCACCCTTTCCTCGGGTCAAACACGTCCACCGGCAAGCTGGACGCTGGTCAGGGCCACGGAGGCAGCCAAGGCGTCGTTTTAAATTCCAGGCTTAGTTTTCCAGTTGGGTAAAGAGGAGCTGTGAGAGGGGATGTATGTAACTGCCTTGAACTTGTGCAAAATCTAGGGAGGGGAGAGCAGATGACGGGGGTGCAGAAGTGATGGAGACAACAAAGCAACGTTTCAACGCTCCGCGGACGCCGGTTCTGATTCAGGACAGGTCCTGGCCCTCGGTGGACAGTCCGCAAGGACAGAGGCGCCTCGCTCGGACGACCCCGGTGAAGCCGCTTTGGCCGAGAGCCTGAGGGGGTTGTCCGAAGCAGCCTCCAGAAGAGAAGGGAGCTGGTGGGCATTCTCGGGGTGATTGGCTGAGACTCGTACCAGACTTTTCTCACCCACCAAACAGGAGCATGGTAAATTCGCATCGTTTAAAAGACTAAATAGCTGAAATGAAATGTCGCTTGAAGAACAGACAAGAAAGCCCTCTGGGAGGAAGGAGGGGGAGGCCGGTTTGGTGCATCGGTCAGGGGCTGGATGCACAGGGTGTCGGGCAGCAAGGCCCAAGCCGCAGAGTTTCAGAGAAGCGGAGGCACCAGCGGGAGACCGGAGCACGGCCGGGCGAAGCAGCGGAGTCCAGCCCCAAAGAGGCATCGGCAGGACCTGGCCATTGATCTCGATCTCGTGGGAACTGCGGGGGCATCGCTGCCTGGGGATTCCAAAGCCCCCACCCGACCTCACAGAGGGGCTGGGGTTACACCCACGTACCAGCGTTGTCGTCGAGAGCATCGGCCAAGTCGAAGTCGCCTTGCCCTGTGGGGAACACGCAGGGTGTCAGTCACACAGGGAGGAGGGTGGCCAGGCTCCCTACTTCCTTCCTCAGGAGCCACAGACCCCCTCTCCTCGGAGCACAGCTCAGCCCCACTGAGAGTTCAGCAGGTGCACAAAGTCCCCTGACCCTCCAGGTCCCAGGCCTTGTGCAGACCTATGCGGTATCTTTCCCAACAGGCTGGGGCCCCCCTCACAGAAATATAATTCCATCACTGTCTTTTTTGTTAAATTTTGTTTGGTTAAGCATTTACTTCTAGAGAGAGGGGAAGGGAGGGAGAAAGAGAGGGAAAGAAAGATCAATGTGTGCTAGCCTCTTGAGCGCCCCCTCCTGGACACCTGGCCTGCAACCCAGGCATGTGCCGTGACTGGGAATCAAACCGGCGACCCTTAGCTTCTCAGGCCGGCACTCAATCCACTGAGCCACACCAGCCAGGGCTGTATGACTGCTTAAAACAGAGGAGAAACGTGGTCTCAGCTGCCCTGTTGCGGGAAGACATGTGCGAAGCTATGGATGAAACACAGCCAGCCAGCCACGCGGATGCTTTGGGCCAGCAAAGCTGGAAGTCTTCCTGCAGGAGGCAACAATGTCAGCTGTTGTAAAGGTGCTGCTGAAGCCACCAGGAGAGTCTCTGGCCCCATGTTTAGCTCACGGGAAATGGGGTACAGCCGGCTGGGACTACAGGCAGGGATGTCTTCCTTTATGGCTAAGACAGGACGGAGTTGGACCCGAGGCTCACGCCCCAGGCCCTCCTCCCAGTGAGCGAGGGCTCCCAAATTCGGCTTACGCGTGTGGCTTTTCGACTGGCAGAAAATGACCCCAGAGAGGCACAAAAGCACGCGCCGACTTCCTAACTGGCCCGAGTCTGAGAAGTCCGGAGGGTCCACAGTCGGGTGGGAAATGAGGGGGCACCCGTGATAGGTTTGGGGTAGCTTTTCGGGCGAAATGTTCTGGAATCGGGTGGCGCTGGTGGTTGCCAACATTGTGAATTGATCTTAAAATCATGAGCGCGGTGACCTTCGTGCGTGTGGATTTGAATCTCAATCGAAAATATGTGTATTTTTCACTGATGTTTTTAAAGACAGAAGAAGGGGGTGGAGAGAGAGAGAGAGTGAGAGAAACATCGATTTGTCATTCCACTTGATTGCTCCATCGATTGGTTGCTTCTCTCTGCACCCTGACCGGGGATCGAACCCACCACCTTGGCTTTTAAGGACGATGCTCCAGCCGAGTGAGATAACCAGCCGGGGCTTCCCTGTGTACATTTGTCGCCAGTCGAGGGTCTCAGACCACACAGGCCCCTTTTCCTGCCACCCGCCTCCCCCATCCCACAGGCCCCCCGAGGTACAGAACCCAGGTCTGAGAGTCTTGGAGACCCCGACCGGTCGGAATCCCTCTTTGGCCGACAACCTTTTCAAACGCGGCTTTGCCGGGATGCAGCCTGCAGGTCACCGGTCCACGCTTGGCCAGGGAACAGGTCCGCGGCTTCGAGCCCCGGCACCGTGCTGCGTGACCGCCACGTCTCTGGGTTCCCGAGTACCCTCCTCGCCCCAGAAGGAGCCCCGTCCTCACGAACCATCAGCCCAGCCCCTCCCCCGGCCCCTGACCACCACCGACCCCCCTCTGTGTCCCCGCGAATTCGCCTGCTAGGAACGTTTCACACACACGGAATCACACACCATGTGACCTCGTGGGTCTGGCATCTGTCACCAAGCATCATGGCTTCTCCGACCTGTGTGACATTGTAGACGGTGTCCCCTAAGGAATCCTCCAAGCACACAGGGCAGGGCTTCTGCCTGCCCGCCGGACGCTGGTGTTGCTGCAATGGCTCGCCCGCCCCAGCCTGGGACTCTGCATTTCCCGGAGCACCAGGGAGGCATCAGAATTCGCCCCTGGACAACCTTAGTCGCACCCAAAGCCTGGAAGGAGGGGCGCGGGGGCTCCTGGAAGCTCCCTGCCTTGTGTACGCCCTGGGGAAGCTCTGCTGGGCCCACCCTGGGGTCCACTCAGCTTCTGCCCCTGCCCCAGCTGGGGTGCCGCGTGCGACGGCTCTGGGGTCCCCGCTGAGTGTCCTCTGAGCCCTGAGTGGGCGCAGCCCCAGACACGAGCCCTCTGAGTGAGGTCTGGGCCCCGGCATCAGAGGGCAGGGAAAACCGAGGCCAGTACGTCCCACCGGCAGGGCTGGGAGGCCGGCTGACACAATGACAGCCCAGTCCCAGAGGGCCTTCTGTCCCTCTGGGGGTCCCCGCAGACGCCCCTCTGCCCTGTGGTATCTGATCTGCTGCAGGGAACCACCCGGCTGCTCCAGGACAGAAGACTGTGTGTGCCTGGGACCCCTGCCTTCAGGGGCAGCCCCGGGGCGTGGCTGACCCTCCGTCTGCCCGTCCAGCTCCAAGGGGCCAATCCCTGGGCGAGGCCCCCAGCCAGCCCAGCCCGACTGACAGCATTCTCATCGCTCCCCACCGCCTTCTGCGGGCTTCCAAAGCGGCTCGGCCGGCCGGGCCGGTGATGGACGGACGCCGAACCATCCTCTGCAGCCCATGGGCCCGCCACACCCTGGCTCCCAGGGCGGCCAGCGCCTTTCGGGCCTCGGCCCCTCTCCAAAGTGCCCTTTGCTGCACGGTCGGAGGTACCAGTGCGTTGCAGCAAAGGGACGTTTGGAGAGGGAGGTCCGTGCCTCTGTGGGGGGTCCTGGGACCCCTAACCACACAGCCTGCGGGTACACACAGCCCTCCCTATGTCTCCATCTCAGTTGCCTGCGTGGACTTGGAGGAGCTTGGGATGCCTCCGGGCGGGGCAGGGGGGCAGGGAACAGGGCGAAGGAGGACCCCGGAGGGAGCTGCGCCTGGCGTGTGGGAGCGCTCCCGTGCACTGAGGCCTGTGTGAGCATGACTCACGCGTGTGGGGCGGGTGGCGGTTCCACCTACCTCATTGCGTAAGCCAGGCCACTGCAGCCGGCATGAAGCTGACCCGTGGGGTTCTGCCGGCCGGCAGGTCAAGGGTTTGCCAGATCCCGCCAGTGACAGGGTGGGGGCGGGGGTCCCCGGCCTCAGTCACAGGGGCACTGACTCAGAAACTCTCATTCATTACGCAGATTTTCCACTCAGGGCATGAGACTGGACATGGAACATAACATCTGCTTCTCATTTTTTTTCTGGTTTTTGTTTGTACTTTTTTGCTGACTCGCTCCACGGTGAATCCAAGGCACATGGGCCTCGGCTCTGGAAGCAGCCTCGGGTGCGGGGATGACAGAACATTTTTACCGCAGAAAGAAGCTGGGGTGATTTCTCACCAGCAGTTATTTAGGATATGATACCAGTACAGCCTTTCTTGGCCAGGAGACACATTCGAACTCCCTCGTAACTAACTGGCTGGCTGCTTGCATGCAAAACAACACCGGCTATCACCCTAAAAACATCCGAGTGGATGTTCCTGTCTAGAAAGGGCATCTCCCAGCAGCCCGGGAGGGGGCCTTGTGCTAAATATTCTAGAGGCTTGTGGCTCCTTTGCAGTTACAGAAAGGCCCAAGGGTTATTGCAGAGAACAGCTCCAGGGTGATCGCATCTGTTAAAGAAACCAACCAACCAACCGGAAACCATGGTGGTCTTTCAATTGGGACAGGCTGCGGGTGAGGCTTGCAGGGGGCGCGGCTGTGGGGAGGAGGTTGGGGGGACACACCGGACCCTCTCGGTCCCGGCAGCAACGCTGGTCGTGGGGGGTTTTGAGAGAAAACTGTCTGTCATGATGAGAACTCGGACGAATTCTCTCGTTTGCTTGACTTGTGTTCACACCCCTCCGTGAGCAGACTCGGGATGTTACAAAGCTCAGCACAGCGCTGTTCTTCCAATAATAATAAAATGATCATAATAATAAGCATTCAAGACGGAGGTCTGTCTGAAACAGGGACACACAGGCCCGACCAACCAGCAGAAGCTCCCTCCCAGCTCCCGGGACGCCCTGAAGGAGTGGCTCCGGGTCTGAAGGGGGCAGACGGCCCCCTGGGCCACCTCTGAGGAAGGAGAGAGAGAAAACACAAACTCCGTTACCAGTCCGAGGCCTGGCACCGGTGCCCACCGCCCACGGCAGAATTCACGCCCCGCCGGCCTGCAGTCCCGTGCCCCGGGCTCACCACACTCCTGGGCACACGGACAGGCTCTCCCGGTTTGCCGTTGCTTCCATGACACCTGTCTTCTCTGACAACTGTCTTGTGGTTTTCTTTCTTCCCCCGTCCCCCAGAGTTCAACCTTTTTTTTTTTATTGAACAGGTTACAAAAGAGATTTCCACAGTTCCCCGTCCTCGTCCTTAAAGAGGCTTTTAGTTCTTTGCCCCAAAAAGGCGGCTGCATTGAAACGCAACCTTCGGGCTCAGGCGCCAAGGACGCATATGCCCCGTGGGCTGAAATCACCGTGACTTGACTGTGTCCGCAGAACACACCAGGGCTCCCCCGGAAACACATCGCGACTGTTTGGACCCAAATCTTCAGATTCCCTTTTGAGTCCGACCCCATCATTCCAAGAAAAAAATAAAATAAAATAAATGCCCAGCACGCATTCAGAGCAGCTTCTTGCCGGCACGGCATGACTCACAGCACCGAGAAAATCAGGCCTCTATCTGCCTAGGTGCACGGTCCCCGGGGTCGGAGAATGTGAGCGGGAGGCCAGCGGCGGACCCGGTGCCCGGCCGCTACTGCGGCCCCACTAAATCCCCCCACCCCACACAGAACGGAGCAGCCCTGGGACTAAATCCCCTCCGGCCCGGACTCCCCTGTGAGATTCCCTGCACCAGGCGTGTGTTCACAACCAGGGCTGCCCCCCACTGCCCAGCCCCCCGGGGGTTCATTCTTCCTTCTCACCCTCAGCAACCCCCTCCCGGTAGGTGGGCAGCTCCCCAGAAGGCCGACCAAGTCGTCCCAGGTCCTTGGGGGTCACGACGGCCTTGTCGGGACATTTCACATCTAAACCCTCTGCACCAGCAGGCCCTCCAGGAAGATAAAGATCCGCTCACAGAGGACTGAGAAGCGGTCACTCTTCCTAAAAGGCAGGACATCTCTCGTGAAAGGGAGACAGGAGAGAATTGCCGCTGAGTGTCCCCGTGAAATGCCACCTCCCTAAAGGGCCTGGGCCCAGGGGTCCCTCGGTCCTGGAAGCTGGAGGCCGAGACCCAGGGGTGGGCCGGGCTGGCTCCCCCGGAGGCCTCTCTCCTGGGCGTGTGGACGGCCATCCTCCCCCTGTGTCCTCCTCACACGGGCGCCCCTCTGGGTGTGTCTGTGTCCCCATCTCCTCTTCTTACAAGGACCCTAGTCCTGTGGGGTCAGGGCCACCGTAGTGACCTCATTTTACCTTCACCGCCTCCTTATAAGCCTTATCTCCACACACAGCCCCAACCCGAAGTCCTTGGGGTTAAGATATCAGCCTATGAGTGTGGGTGGCGGCTTAACCCATGACAGAATTCAAGAGGCGGTCACCCGAGCCCCCAAGGAAGAGTGTTAGACACCCAGGTGGAGTGGGGGGGCAGCGTTGCGGCACCCCGGGGGGCTGGGAGGAGAAGGGGGAGCCGTTTGGAGACAGGCTGCCTCCACAACAGGGTCCCATCCGCCTCAGGGCTTCTCAGCCTTGGCGCCTCTCCAAGGCTCAACCACCCACCTGACCTGCCAATCGTGCCGGCAGGCGGCCGCCTGCAGATTCCGGCTGAGCAGGTCCGGGTGAGGCCTCCCGCCTGTCTTCCCAGCTCCCAGGGTGTGGGCGCGGGTGCTCTGGGCCCCCACTGTGGAAGCACATGGTGGGAACCGGAATACTATCCCGCTGACCGAGCCACCCAGGGTGCAGGAGGCCCTCATACCCCAAAGAACCAGAGCGTGGCGGGGAAGACCCCCAGACTGCTTCTCCCCCCCGGGGGGAGGGGAGGCAGCCTTGAGTGCACCCCGGGGACCTGCCTGGATGGGGCCCACCGATGTTCGGTCAGTGCTGCTCGGGTTCCTTCGGAGCACCCCGACACATAACCCCCGGACACACGGGCAGAGGGGACTCCCACTCCCGGCCGAGACTGTGAGTAGCTCTCAAGTGTGGGGCTTGACCAGGGAAGCACCTTCGCTCTCTTGCAAAAAAAACCCCGTGCAGGTAGGACTTGGGTGGACAGCATGAGGAAGCACAGTGAGAAGGTAGAAAAATCCAGCCTGGGTGGTTGGCTCAGCCGGTTGGAGCACTGTCCTGTGAACCAAAAGGCTGCAGGTTGGATTCCCGGTCAGGGCGCATAGAGGAAGCAGCTAATGGATGTTTCTCTCTCACATTGCTATTTATCTCCCTCCCTTCTTTTGTCTCAAATCTATAAACATTTAAAAAGGGGGGAACACAGCAACTTGGGAGACCTGGCCTGGCAGGACCCTCAGGTTTTTTTCCACGGTGAATGCGTGTGAAGTACCCGCCAAGTCTGCCCAGCTTTACGGTGAAGGCGTGGCCACCTTAAGGAATCCCTGTTTGATGTGTCATAAAGCACGAGACCCACTTTGCATTCTGGGGGCGCCCCTGCCCGTGGGGCACGGGAAGCCCACGGGTGTCGTGGCAACACAGGCTGCGAGGTTGCAACTCAGGCACGTGCCCGTCTCGGGTTGGGTGTCCAGATGCCCCGCTCTGGGCGCGTCCCAAAGCTGCCTCTCACTTCTGCTTCTGTAAATTCAGGGATTAGCCTTTGCCCACAGAGACGTGCCTGCGAGGGGGGTCTGTGCCCCGGCCGGTCACACCCCTTCTTGCCCCCTCTCTCTCTAAACAACCGAGTCCTTACCCCTCAACACAGGGAACACGGGATAAACAGGAAATGGCCCAATCCCTCGGGCGTCTGCAGGCCGTGTTTCAATTCCTAAGCAGCCACACTCTCCCAAGCTTCCCCGGACGCCTTTCCCGGTATTAAAATCATAAAAGAACAGCAAGAAAAGGAAGCTCAGGGAAGGGCTGTTCAAATCCTACGCAACTCCTTGAGCTCCTAAACTCGCTCGCCACCGTCCCCAGCCCTCTGGCATCCTGTGAGACACTCGGCCTGCTCATGGGTGTGGCGTTCGGGGGGGTAAACAACTCAGAAGATTCCAATTTACAACCAGCAGCCGCAACACTGGTAAACACCTTCAGCGTGGGAGCAGACCGACTTTCAATCCAACCCTGTCTCCACCAGCCGTGTGCTGCAAAACCAAGCTGTGTTCCGACTGCATTTTTTTCTTTTTGCCTCACAGTAAACCATCAGCGCTGAGGTGTTCAAATCAGCCCAGCGAGACTCAGAAACCCCAACATATACTCCTGAAGGGGTCTCGCAGGAAGCCCCCCCTTTGCAAAGACGAGGCACACACCCTCCTCTAAAGCAGAAAACAGGCGTTTGCTTCCAAAAGCCCCGGGGACATCAGCCTACACCCTGCATTTTTTCCACTTTCAGTTTCTGCCGCCGCTTGCAGCTGTGGTCCCGGTCCCCTGCCAGCTGCCACTCTCGGGTCCCCTTTGGAATGTCCTCAGCCACTTAAAGCCCTTCCTCTTGCTCCTTTATGAGAAGTTTTTAAAGCGACCGGCAGGCACCCACACCCACACATCTCTCTGGGCACGACGTGTCTCTTACCTTGGGCGTGGGCCAGCACGCACAGGGCGGTGACCCAGAAGAGTCCCCACCGGGTTTCCATGGCTTGCCTCTGGGGGAAGGACCCCGAGGTGCCCCCGCCGCCGCCAAGGGACTTGTGAAGTCACAGCCCCCGGCCGCCGCCGCAGGCCGGTGCCGCTGACTTCTGCTTGCCCAGTGAGGAAGGAAGAGACGGAGAATTTCCTCAAACGGAAGGATGAAGATGAAGCCGGCTAGAATCCCGAGGCCAGCATCACAGGGGCTCGGCTCTCACTCAGAAGCCAAAGCCCGGACCAGGGCCCCGCGGGACGAGAGGGAGCAAGCATGCGCCACCTCTCTCGTGGGGCCTCCCCGGGCGGCGATGGCCCACCCTCGGGGTGATGCAGACACAGGCGGTTCCCCACGCTTCCAGGGGCCCGCCCTCCGGTTGGCTCGGCTGTCTGTGGGCGTGCAAGAGGGCGTGTTGCCACCGGGAGCTCCTTGTGCACCAGCCACGAGCCTTCCCAGCATCCTGCCTGGCGGTGACACCCATGCCTCTCCTGGGTCCTCGCAAGAACACCACCCAGGCCAAGCGTGCCTCTCGCCTTCCGGAAAGGACAAGACGCTGACCCTTCGGAACGTGGTCACCCTGTTCCCGGGGCCCATCCCCTCGGGGATCTGGGGAGATGCCCGCACCCAGCTCCACTTTCAACCCAAGGGCTGCCGGAATCTGGACTCCAGCCTTCAGCCTGGCTGTGCCGGTGCAGGTGGGTCACCCGGAGTCGGCTCTCGAAATGCATTGCTACTGGGTGAAAAGGGCAGCACGGTGGCCGAGAAAGGGACGAAGGGATGAAGCCACCAGCCTAGGGACACCTGGAGCCCCCAAAGCTGGTGCAGAGAGAGAGTGGAGATGACCAAGGGGTTCCAGCTTCGTGCCGGGAAGACTGGGGCCACTCAGACGGGGAGCGTGAAGGCCAGAGTGCGGTCCGGCACTTGGCACCAGAGCCCGGTCCAGCGACTTACGGGGACACCTGTTTCCCGATTTCAGGACCATTGTCCACATTGAAAACACCCCAGTTCCTTTAGTCAGTAACTGTGTGGCGAATACTGATTTCCATGAGGAGCGAAGGTTGCAGGTGCTATGAAGCTCGCTCCCAGGGGCCCGTGGCCCCAGGGAGCGCCACTGTGCTGTTTGGGGTGGCTGTGTCCACTCTACAAAGGTATGGCGCAGTCCTAACCCCCAGAACCGCAGAATCGGACGTTATTTGCAAATAGGCATTGACTGAAAGATCTGGGAGGAGGTCGTCCGGGGTCAGGGTGGCCCTGCATCCAGTGACAGTGTCCTGAGAAGGGACAGAAGAGGAGACGCAGACTCGGAGGAGAAGCCACGTGGAGACGGAGGCAGAGACCGGAGGGACACGGCCACCAGCCCAGAGACGCCTGGAGTCCCCAGGAGCTGGAAGAGGCGGGAAGGCCCCTCCCTGCAGCCTGTGGAGGGAGCACGGCCCTGGGACCCCTGGGGTCTCCAGGACGGGGACAGGATATTACGCACATTTGTGGTCTGAAACTACCTGCTTTGTGGCGATCCGTTACTATGGCAGCGAGAGCCTAACAGAGCTCTTTTTTAACATTATTATTTTGAAACGACGATAACAAAAAAACCCACAATGACATCAAGAGACCAAACACATTTCTCTTCTATCCCAGAAGTAAGTGTCCCCCCCCCCCGCGGCCCCCACAATGCCAAGACACAAATGCTGCGGCGTGTTCATCAGTGCGATTGCACAGAATTACACGCACACGAACTATTATAAGGTGTTTTTTTCCCCTGCGAACAAGAGCACCGTAAGGACAAAGCCATGTATTTTGACACAGGCCGGAGCCGGACTGAGCTCCTTTCCGAAGCATCTGCGCCTTCTCCCCAACGCGCTGGTCTGAGTGAAGATCATAGTCCGTGTCTTTCCCCGGGATTGGGTCCCCCGACCCGGCGTGTCCCCACAGAGCCGGAGGACGACCAGGAACAGAAGGGGGAGCCCTGAGCACTGTGCCAAGAGACCAATACTGTCCTCTCCGTACCTCCTGACCACGCCAACCACTCGCTGCGGGGAAGGTGACCTGAGCGGTGATTGGAAGTCAAGACCTGGTCTAGCCCGCGCAACACAGCCACGGCTCCACCGGACTTTGCAAAATTCTTTGCTTTGTGGTTTCATCCAGGCTTCGTGCCACGAAAAAAAGGCGAAAGCACTGAGCATGCGTGATCGACATACGTACACTTCATGTATGTAGCAGGCACATCACCAACGTCTTCCTTTGTCACTCTCCCGGGAGAAGCCACCCAGCCCAGGGACTGAATCCGCATTTCTTTCTTTCCTTACGTATCTGATTGATCTTGGGCCTAAATTGACCCAAATACGCTCATCAATTCACCTCTCCAAAGTCCCCACCTCAAAGCCGCGGGGAAGAACAGAGAGCCAGCCTTTGCCAAAGGCTTTGAAGCCCTCTGAGAAAGGGGGTCAGTGCCCAGGAAAACAGGAAAAATAACTCTCAGTTTGGAAAGAGTTTCTCACTCCCCAGAAAAGCCGGGTGGAGGCCAAAGAGAGCCGAAAGCAGAAGTGACTCACCAGGGCTTGTGAGTCTTTTGGCACCTTGAACGGCTGCTATACCGTATTTCTCCCTGTATAATGAACCTCTTCCTGGAGTTATTCATATTCATGAAACGTACAATTATTTCTCTGCCCATCACACACAGGATTATTATACCTTGGGTATGTCATCATTATACCCATGTGCAAGGCTCGTCCTTACTTTTTCCTTCAAAAATTTGGGCAAAAGGGGGCGCGTTATTCACGGCAAAATATGGCACGAAGCACTTTGTACCAGCAGGGAGAATGTGGGTTATTCAGAGAGAGGTTTGGGAATAATGGGATCATCCCACACAGGGTGCGGTGCAGAGAACTGTACACACAGAGGAATCCCTTCTTCACTGCCTCTGCAAATATGAATGCCTAGGGCATCAAATATCTTCATGGAAAAAAATAATAAAATTGTGAGAAATACGAGTTTTTAAAAAATGTCAGTTTGTTTATTTTGTTTTTTTAGATTCCACCTATAAGTGAGATGATATGGCATTTGCTTTCTCTGGCTCATTTTCCCTGAGCATAACGCCCTCTAGGGGCAGCCCTGCCGTTGCAGATGGGAAGGTTTTATTCTTTTTTATGGCTGAGTAATATTCCTTTGTATGTGTGTCTATATATTTATACACTCACACTGCTTTTTATTCACTTGTGTGTGTATATATAAATATATAATTTCATACTACATATGCATCCATATGTTATATCATAATAATCAATAAATATATAATTTCATGCTATATAATTATTGGCAGATCATTTATCTATTAGTTTAATGCAATAGTATTTATATATACACACACATCCTCCACAGCTTTTTTTATGCAATTCTCTATGGTGTATACTCAAAACTCATACCCGATAATTTGGAATGTAAACTGTCATCAAAAAGTGAAATTAAATAATACAGAGGAAAGGAAAATGTCTCCATGTTTCAAATAGAATTATATTCCGAAAGGGCACATGACAAACTACAATGTATACCCAATGCTCATGTTCCATAAAGAAACATATTTTTATGTAAAATAATAATGTCAGGATGACTGATGATTTTTCTCAGTGTGACAGTTAACTAATTTCCCGACATAAAGATACTAAAAACCAGATTGGGGAAAATACCCGTTCAAAACCCCAAAGGCTAAGGAAAAAGCGAAAAAGCATATTCACTCCCTAGTTCACAGTCTCGTGGCACTACCCTTCATATGTAAAGAGTTCCGACACATCAATAACAAAAGGACCAATGACACAGATACAAATGGGCAAAGGGCCTATTCAGAGAACTTCCCTGGAAAAAGAACGGCCAATGGATTCTGTGTCTCACTCCCGACCAGACAAATGCCATGTAAAATAATCCATCTGACACTGTGCGTCAACAAACAGATGAGCAACGGTCAGAAAATTTGCCAACCTCTGAGGACACAGATCTGCATATCATTGGGGCTACTAAGAATTGCCATAACCCTTACGGGGCACGACTGTGAGGTGCGGATAAAAACAAAACACCCACACACCCTTTTGCTTAACAAACACAGAGGGAGGCATTTCTGGGGCGCAGGCATTTACTAGCAAAGGTCTGAATGCATTTGTAGCATTTCCTTGGTAGTAAAAACTTGACCACAGTTCACAGGGGGTTGGCTACGGACATTGTGACCCAGACTTGTAACAAAACTTGTACTATGCGACTCTCACTCGTTCATGCTCAAATACATATTTTACCCTGATTTCAGAACTTACTGCTCTGTGATTTCCTTGTGGACAGCACCAAGGGGTGAAACAAAGCATACATTTTTTTTTTTTTGCCAAACTATTTAATGATGCAATGAACCACTTAATTAGAAATGCAATTTTCCAGAAAATCCATGTTTGATAAAGTCATGGGTGTTTTTCCATAATGTGAAATTACAATGACTCAAGAACAATGTACATACACGCTCCATAAAAAGTAAGCCTGGCTGACATGTTTATTAAATGTACAGATTTATTTATGAGTCATAATTCCACATACCGTAATTTGCCATGTGTAATGCACACCCACATTTTGGGCCCAAACTTTCAGGGGGGAAAAATAGCACATTCGTTTCAACCTTCTAATTCCATTTTTTATTGATTTATATTTACAAGCAAAACCAATGATCCTATCTGGGGTATTTTTTTGCACATGGATCTTGTTATTGCTTTTTGGAGTTACACTTTAAACACATAAACGTAAATAAAGGATTAAAAACATTTACGTAGGTATGGAACTGGTACCACCCATGTCTAATTTGCATCCTTATTTTCCCCTCGAAAATTTGGGCAAGAACAGTGTGTATTATATATGGCAAAATAGGAGTACTGTTAAAAAAATAGCCACCCTTCCACTATTACCTTCTGTCCAAGAGACACGCATGGCCACAGCATATCATTAATATCCTTACAAAAGTCAATGTTATTCAGAGCAACAAAAATACACATTTTTAAGTATCATTTACAAAGCCCATCGGTGCGCACAGTGGGACCGCGAAGGCCATCAGTGGCCGATCGGGAAGGAAGGCGCATGTTCTTCGCCGCCTTTATAACACAAGCGGTTCCCGAAACTTAGCGAAGGGTCTTGGGCTCATCAGCTAAACTCAGCACTTGGTGACCAGTCGGCCCTGCCTCTTGCTGACTGAGAGAACATACATGTGATTCACATGTTACCCCCCCCGGCACCCAGAAGAAGGTCACGTCCCCTGACTGCACACACACCTGAACCCAGGGCACCCAGCAGGTACCTGCCTGGCTGTGGCAGATCCGCAGGGGGTCTCGATCATTTTTTTACCCTTCTTTTTATAGAGGCAGAAAAGCGACTAAAATCCCCAATGAGCCGGATGTCAGTCTTGAGAAGGAAAGTCTTGGAGGTTTTGGAGCAGGAAGGGAAGCGGAATCTGAGGGAAAAATCGGGGGTTGGGGGGGGCGCAGGGCTTCCTCAGTAGGAGGGCGGATGCCTCGGGAGCCCACCCCACAAGCTCCTGGGGGCAGATTCTACAAGTCCCCATGTGGGGAAGTTCCAGGCGCAAAGGTGGCCCAGCCTTTTCCCCAGATCCGGCTGCGGACAGTGGCCACCCACCACATGCAAAAACACCAAACCTTCGAACAGGGGCCGAGGTGCGTGAGGCTCGGCTTTGAGGACAAGCAGTGGCCTTGAGGGTTCAGGGAGATATTCCAATTGTTCGGTGGACAAAAACACGCCAAGGACGTCCACACCTTTTAGAATGTCGGGGCTCCTGTACTTCAGGGGGTGAACAGGAGACAGCAGGCAAAGTCCTCTCCACGCAGTTATACAAAGAGCGCGCCCACGCCAGGCCTGGCGGGGCGTGCATGGCCGTACACCGGGAAATTTTTCCTGCCGTGGAAACGTCATCGTTTACAGCGAGGAAGAAGCACGTGCTTTTGCTTCACCCCACAGCGTCGGGAATTGGACAAAGGGATCTCTCTGGCACCAAGCGGTTTTGCCCCTAACTTAGAATGAGTTCTCTGGCGCCAAAGCAACTCAGAACATTTCGTAAAGATGGTGCCACCACTTCACATACTGCTGGCCTTTGCCCACCTGGGAGAAGGGGCGTATCTCAGTGCCAGGAAGCACCTGCTTGCGGGGGAATACCTGAATGCAGGGGATACCTTTTGAATATCTAATAGAGGAGTATCTGGTGGAGTACCTGAGGCGAGACAGGACGCAAAATACCTGAATGCAGGGGAGTACCTGGATGCAGGGAGTACCTCAGTGCAAGAAGGTATCGGAGTGCAGAGGGAATATCTGAATGCAGAGGAGTATCTGTGTGGAGTACCTGCAGGCAGGGGGAGCATCTCAATGCAGGGGAGACTCTCAATGCCGGGGACTATCTCGATGCCAGGGAGTATCTGCATGCAGAGGGATATGTGAAGGCGGAGTAGTATGTGCATGTAGGGGAGTATCTGAGAACAGGGCAAAGAGAAAACCCCTGCAATTCTGAGCAAGGAGTTGGGCCGATCCTTTGTCTTACCGCCCCAGCTGTAACTCGCCGTGGGACCCGGCCCACTCAGTCCCGGAGCCTCGCTGCAGAGTCACCCCACGGCAAAAGCATTTCAGGAAAAAGTACATGGTTTCTCACGCCCTTTTATTCGCCTGCTGTAAGAAGTATCCCAAGACACGGAATTTCGAGGAAGCGCTCGGAAGGGTCCTCCCACGGTGGGAAAAGGCCTGAGCGGAGGAAGTTTCCGATGTGCCCGGCATGCGTCCATGGCTCGGGGTTTCTGGAACCGGAATGACGGGGACTTTGCCAGGGACAGTCTGCCGCATCCCGTGGGGACCCTGGAGGGCCCTGGACACGGCGCAGGAAACGTTCCGCTGGATGCTGGACTCCTGGTTGGTCACCGGCATCTACGCCGGACGGCGACAGGCAAATCACTTCTGAGGATTTAACCTGAGGATCCAAGGTGGGCAGGGGCAGGGGGGAGGCGAGGCCGGCGCAGGGGGGGCCACCTAGGCGGGGCTGGGGGCAGGGGGGCTGGTGCAGGAGACCCCTCCCCGCTGCACTGTGGAGGTGCCGCATTGAAGTCCCCCCGTCCTGCTGTGACCGCCAAGCTGTGTGCGCTGGTCACCTTCTACTTCTCCACAATCGTCTGTTGAACTGTCGAGGACAAAGAGACAAGAAAGGACAATGTCACCTAGCATTCCAATCCCCCCCGCCCTGCCCGTGCGTATCTGCTCCTTCCAACTTTGAGACGTTGGTGAAGGCTTTATCCTTTCCATGCAAGATAAAGGGGCTCAGAGACGCTCAAGACGGCACAATCAGTTCTCCCGGGCTAGCAACAAGTATCAATCAACTCTGTAGCTGGACACCGGCGTGATACAATTGTAGCCAGAAACCATAAACACTTCGGGAGAAGGAGGAAGGAAGAGAGAGAAGACGTGTGGAAATGGAGAGTTCTCTCAGACAGCAGAAAGCCCTACAACCTCCCCAATTCAGACTAAATAACTGTCTGGTGAGGGTCCTTGGGGGGTTTTGCTTCTCTTTCTTTGGTTATTTTACAGTGATTTGCAGCTGCACTTCTCTGAGACCTCTCTTGCATTTTCCCCGGTTAGAAATAGCACTAAAAGTAAACACAAACTTCCTGCAAGTGTCTATTTTTTAGAAGTCAAAACACTTTAAAATTTCATTCGACACAATTGTCATTTATCAAGCATCTTCTAGTTGCACGCATACTTTCTTTCTCTTTGCCATTTTCAAAAGGGGTCCCAATCTCAAAAACATCTGCCTTTTGCCCCGAGAGGTTCCCATAATTTTATCAATTTCCTCTTGACCCTACTCGGCCCCTGGAGAGAGAACATTTCGTCCAAGCGCCCCTGGGAAAATGATCACACGGGGATTTGAAATGGTCTGCAGACTGAAAGCCCAGGGAAGTTTCAACGTCACCTCCGGAACATGTCCCCTCAGAAGGAAGGAGACAGAGAAAAGGGCGCAGTCTGTGTCACACAGGGGATTAGAAAGGGGACAAGACGGCAGGAAAGGCACCATGACGCCCTGGGCCAGCGGAGGGCCGGCCCCCCCTTCTCACCGAGCGGTTCCATGTTGGTAGTTCGACTGGTCTGCATGTTGATGTCCCCTTGGTCGGCTGCAAAGGAGAACACAACAGCCCCGGGGTGAATAGTCAGAGAAGACCCCAATACCGACACCAACCTCAGGCTGAGTGGGCCTCCCCCCCTCCCCCAACCCCAGCGGGAGGCCAGGGCTCAGGGGGACTGCCTGCCCACTCCTGACTTTTTTTTTAAAAGGGCACAGTCCTTTATTTCCACAATGATCAGGACAACGTATTTTGTTGATACTAAAAGTATCTCTGTACTATGAGACGGTGCATATGTATCCCACAGAATTAGGGAAAGAGGAAAAGTTACAGAGAAGAAAAGGCCACTGACCGTAACATTCGGACACAGATCCTTGTAGTTTCTTTTCTAGGCATGTGTTTATTTTTTTTTACAAAGAAAAATAGACACGCTGCATTTTGTACCCTGCTTCCTTAACCTGATGTTTCTAATAGTTGCGTATTATTCTATGATAGGGAACTGTCATCATTTGTGAACACATTGCTTTCCTTCATTTTGGGCGTTTGGATGGGTCCTAACAGCTTGTCGTAGGAATATTGGCAACATGAAGATCTTTACAAATAAAGCTTTTGTGAGAACGAATGTTTCCCTAAGGGACCTTTCTGAAATGGGGATTGTTGCCTAGAAGGCCGGGAGCCTTTGTTTGTTTTTACTCTTTACTAGGAAACATTGTCAACACAGACGCAGAAAGAATGTTTAAAGCAACTGCTATTTCAACCGCCTAGATTTTGTGGTTTGTTCCATTTTTGCCACATTGTCTTCATGTATTTTTAAAATCGTTTTTTAAAAGGCTTAAACATCAGAGCTGTATTACAGTGTCCCACACATAACAAAACAAATCCCAACTCCTTAATATCGTGTTTGACTGCCATCTACTTTTTTTTTATTTGCAAAATTTTGCAAACACACAGCAACACATCCACGACCTGCCCCCAGCATGGTCCCCAAGGTGCGTGGCCTCAGGCAACCAAGGGACAGCACGCCAGACCTGCAAGAACGAGACGTACGCATTTCTTTTCTGCCCAGGAAGAGGCAAGCCGGCACTTTTCCCATGGGAAAAGGGACCCGGACAAGGGCATCGGGGCCATGAGACCCTGTGACCTGTGCACAAATCCGTAACCTCAGGACAGCGGCGTCATCGGCTCTGAGAACACCTTACTTGCCCACAGACACGTAACTTTCCATCCAAGTCCCAGAAAAACTCGTCACGGTGTGTAGGAAATGATTCTCGGACACAGAGCCAACCACCAGTGACCCCCATCCCAGAGAGCCAACGTCTGCCGTTCAAATAAGAAGGAAACAGACCCAAAACAGAGGGACACCGGGGGCCACAGGGGTCATGGTGTCGGCCAGCTCATTGCCAGCACCAGCCACGTTTGAGAGCACGCTCTGGATCTGACATCGTTCGTGTTTAAAATCTGTTTATTGAACTCACTGGGGTAACGGGCGTTAATGGGATTACAGCAATTTCAGGGGTATACTTCTACAATACGGCATCTGTATATTGGACTGTGTGTTCCCCTCCCGAGGCCGAGTCTGCTTCCATCACCATTTATCCCCCTTCCCCCGCTCTGCCTCCCCCCACCCCCTCCCTCTGGTCATCGCCACACTGTTGTCTGTGTCTACGAGTTTATCGCTATTTTTTTGCTTCATCTTTTTCACCTGGCCCCGTAACCCCCTCCCCTCTGAATGTATGCATTCCCCCTCCATATGTATGAATCTGTGTTTTATTTCTCACTTGATTTTACTCCTTACAGAAGGGACATCACACGGCACTTGTCTTTCTGTGACTGGCTTATGCCACTGAACATAATGCTCTCCAGGTGTATCCCGGGCAAAGGGTAGGATTCCTTTCATTTTTTTAGGGCTGCGTAGTATTCCACTGTGCAAAGGTCCCACTGCTTCTTCATCCACTCATCTACGGATGGGCTTTAATTGCACAGCACGCCACGGGTGTCCACCAAACTAAAATGTGAGTGACTAAACAGCCCAGAGATTCTAACGGGACGGTCAAGGGCCACCTCAAATCTGGACACATTTGAGAGAACAAAAGAAAAGGCCCATGTGATCTATGCAGCAAGAGCAAAAGCCATTGTGGGTGAATGTTATTTGTAGCGCGTGGAACCACTGCTCCCTGCGCTGCCTCTGAGTAAACACTAGGGGGCAGGATGGCGGAAGGACTCGGGCGCCACCAGCCCCGCCACTGGGTGGAGGCAACTTCTGAAGGAGGGTGTTTAGGGGCCGCACCCTGTTGATAAAGGAGCTGGAGGCTTCCCGAGGTCTCCACCCTCCAGGAAGCCAGAGATAAACCTTTGTCCCTAGACTCAGCCCCTTTCAGGGATGAAGCCACCAGGGGGCACCCCTGACTAGGGTCACAATGAGTCTCCAGCACCAGGGACATTGAGCAAGACCCCCAGACTCTGAGCTGCGGGGACGACATTCAGTGGAGCTCGTGTGACCATTCTGGAAGGGAGGCGGCACCGGGCAGAAGCTTTGTGCTTGGAACATGAGACCCCCCAGACGCCAAGCCCCAAAGAGGAGAGCAGATGGCAGGGGACCCACCCTCCACCACACCCGCTGTGGCCCTCAGAACTGCAAGGGCCAAACACACGAGTGAAAAGAAGCCCAAGCCATTCTTGTGCTTCTGCAGGGACTGTGGGTGGGGGTGGTGGGTGGCGGTCACGGCAACAGCAGCCAGCATGGGGACGACACCTCTCTAATTTATGAGCATGCCCACCACGTGTGGGGACCTGGGGACCACGGACCAGCATGGCTCCACCTTCAGGCGACATGTCAGACTGACTCCTTGGGGACCCACAGAGAGTCGATACTGTGCTGAGTGGGGCACAGGCTTCACGTCACCGGAACCGGGAGACCACGCACGCATCTTGCAAACATCAGGAAGGCTGTCAGGGTTACGCAGGGGACTGCTGGAGGTGACCAGACCCACGCGGGAGCCCACGGGGTCCACATGGTAGGGTTCTGACCCGAACGCCCCATCAACAACCCCCACCCTAACCCCAAAACCTCAACCCCAAGTCACCAGCAAGGCTCGCTGGACCCTCACCCCAGAGGCAAACAAGAAAGGTCATTTTGACGCCCGGGAAGCAGAGAGCGGAGAGTGAAGAAGGAACAAATACTCAGGGATGCTTACGGGGGCACACACGGACGCAGAAATTCTGTGAGGCCAGCAATAGTCTGCCTTAAAAATGACAAACCTGTGACACTGTCAGGGTGACCCCTAAACCTGTGGACGTCCCCTCCCCCACCATGGAGACACCCCGACATCCTGGACAAGCTGATTACAGAGAGAGGGTCAGGGACTGCTTGGCGGGAACGGAGGGGTAAATACACCCTGGGAGAAGTCTACAGGCTGGGAATCCGAGCGTCCGAATCGCATCTGTGGTGTGAGAGGTCAGACCCAGGGACCCCGGTCACCATGCAGGGAGCATGGTGGCTGTCCGCTGCCCTCTGGCCAAATGCACTGCCAAAGACGCCCGTGGCGACGAACTCGGTTTGTGCGTGGACGTCATGGACCGCACTTCTTTCTGTGGGGTTTCACCGGAAAAGGGAACACGGCCACAGATCTTCACTTCCTCAAGTGACCAGCGCAAGAATACAAGATGCTTCCGTGTACGACAAAGGGGCAAAGCGAGGGACACCCCGGGACGGCAGGGAGTGTGGGAGCAGGTGACCGCCGAGACATTCGCTAGCGGGGAGGGGAGGAGGCTCGGAGCGCTTTGGCTGTGCATCTCAGGAGACAGACACCCTGATCAGACAGGACGGGGTCTGGAGGCCCTTCCGGGGGGTGCTACTCCACCCTACATCTTCGGTTCATCTGAAAGGGAAGGTTGGGGAAGAGAGAAAAGAGTAGTAAACTTTCTGAGAGGTTGGCAATGCCCCAGAGCGCAGGCACGAGGTGTTAGAAGGGCAAAGGAGTGTTACAAACATGGGGGTTAGGGTTGGGCTTAGGGTTGGGGCTTGGCTCAGAGGTAAAGCGAGAGGGGGCTGAAGACCGAACAGCTACAGGACGTAGAATCGGAGTGGAGACCAAAATTAAGGAGCAGGAAGGAGAGGGAGGAAGGAGGAGAGGATTTGATGGAAGCATTGGAGGGATGATGCATGGATGGATAGATGGATGGAAAAATTGGTAGATGGATGGATGGTTAGATGGGTGGATGGATAGATGGATGGATGGGTGGGTGGATGGGTGGGTGGGTGGGTGGGTGGATGGGTGGATGGTAGATGGTGGATGGATGGATGGATGATGGATGGATGGATGGATGAAAAAATTGGTAGATGGATAGATGGATGGATGGGTGGGTGGATTGGTGGATGGATGGATGGATACATGGATGGATGGGTAGATGGATGGATAGATGGATACATGGATGGATGGGTAGATGGATGGATGGATGGATACATGGATGGATGGGTAGACGGATGGATGATAGATGAATGGATGGATGGATGGATGGATGGACAAATGGATGGTAGATGGATGAGTGATGAATGGATAAATGAGAGATCAATGGATATATGGATGGATGTATAAATACATGGATGAATGGACAGATGGATGGTAGATGGATGGATGATGATGGATGGATATAAGGAAACAGGAATTGAAGAATGGATGAATAAGACTGATGTGAAGATGGGAGGGAAGGAAGGAAGGAAGGAAGGAAGGAAGGAAGGAAGGAAGGAAGGAAGGAAGGAAGGAAGGAAGGAAGGAAGAGAGGCTAGTCGCTCATTTCACCAAAGCCTCAAGAGACCACTACCAAGCAGATGCTGGACGAAGCTGGTGGACGTGTCCCGAGCAGCAAGAACCAGCCGCAGACACAGGGCACAGCATCACTCCCACGCAGTGACAGCAGCCAAGCGCTGGGCTCTGTCAGTGAATGTCAGGAGCCCGGTCAGCAGGCGCTGGGCCCAGCTCCTTGAAGCCAACATGCCAAGCCACAAAGACACACAGCAACCACGCGCCCGAATCTGAGACAGCGTCAGCAGCGCCCCGTGGAAACCAGATCAGAGTTTTAGGTCTGTGATTTCGAGCCTTTATGAATCAGGAACAGATCTACCAACTTTCGCTGGCTGGAGATACACATAGGTTTTCGTACTTGAGCTTAACCCCTGTGACCGAAAGGCTCCCAAGCAGACTTTGGCCAAGATGGACAGGATTTGATCAACATGTCTCCATGCTGATGTAGGAAGCTCTGCTCCCACCCACATGCCCAAGACTCATCTTGACGCAAACTCAGCAGACACTATGGACCTCAACACAGCGACCAGGTCCTGGAAAATTGTTCTCTGTATAAAGTAACGGTCTCCCCAAAGCCCTGGCTTGTTCAAGGACCAGGGCTTGCAGTACCAACATCCTCCATAGGGAATCTCCAAGGTCATGATCACCCAGGGGTGTGTTCTCCAAATGGCCAGCACAGAATTAAAACCCACAAAGCAGTCTTACACACAGCCGACAAATCCTACGATTGTCCCATGCCTGGCACCTTGATTCCACATTTTAATTCTCTCTCTGTCCATAAAACCACGTCCCTGATAATAAATACTAAATTGGTTGTATAAGTTGAGTGTAAAAGTCTAAATGTCTACTCAGGAAATCAAGAGACATAGTCACTCTTCCATATTGGGTGGGGGGTGTCTAGGAGAAGAGCACCTAATTTTGTTTGTGTGAACGGCGCACATTCTGTGGCTGAAGGCAAGAGCGGTCATGACTGAAACCACAAGGCCCAGCCAACTTCTCTCCCTCCCCTTTGCCTCTTGTTTTCTGCATCTTTACTCCAGCTCCAGCTCATGAGTCTCACACAAACTGCAAAGAAGTAAGTACTGAAGTTGCCCCCCGATGTCCATCTAGCCTCGGAAGAACAAAAGACTATCGAGAACATTTTCTGGGGAAATAAATTTAGCCCACTTTCTGAGTGCCCTAAGGGGACTCCTAAACGGCCCTGAGCCAATTCTTCAGAAAAGACGCTTTCGTTTTTGCAAAATTACAAGGGCAACTATTTCTCCCCGAGGAGCTGTCTGTTTTCAAGACCATCCACCCCGCCAAAACAATGGACAAAATGCTTCCATCGAACCCAATACCAGGGATGAGATGGGTGGGACAGACGACAGCGGGTTTTCCCAACGTCCGAATCCCATTTCCACACAGTGGAATATGCCAGGTAACAGAAATGCTTCGTAACCCCAGGATCTACCTGGGTTTCAGCTGAAGATTTCGGAAATTCTTGCCACGCCTGCTTCCCTGGTGAGCCCGCCTGACCCTCTGCTGGCTGGACAGCATGCTCTGAGGTGAGCATCACCAGAGAGGAAGGAGTATGCAATTGATAAAGAAACAGGCCCTGGCTGGTGTGGCTCAGTGGATTGAGTGCCAGCCTGCGGATCAAAGGGTCGCAGGTTCAATTCCCAGTCAGGGCGCATGCCTGAGTTGAGGGCCAGGTCCCCAGTAGGGGGCGTGTAAGAGGCAACCAATACATGGATGTTTCTCTCCCTCCCTTCCCCTCTCTGCGAAATAAATCCATAAATAAAGCCTTCAGAAAAGAAAAATAAACACAAGTTCACTTCCACTGAACTACTATTCCTTTCACCTCCCTGCTGTTTCCAGAAGTTGCAAGAGCAAGAGGTATTTTCTTTTGTTTTCCCCCCTCTCAGTTATAATCGTTAAGCCTTTTAAAAAAAAATTTAATCCAAGGACAAGCTTCGTGATGTTTAGAGAGAGGGGAAGGAAGGGAGAGAGAGAGAGAGATGGAGAGAAATATTGATGTGAGAGAGATGGACTGATCAGTGGCCTCTCACAGGTGCCCCACCTGGGGACCAAACCCACAACCCAGGCATGTGTCCTGACCGGGAATCAAACCCGTCACCTTTCGGGTTGACGCTCCAACCAACTGAGCCACACCAACCGGAGCTAAAATTGTTGGTGTTTATTAGGAATCTCATGGATTCAGTAGGATCGATGATTGCCATTAAGTCAACCAACCGTGAGTCCTTGGGCACCCCAGAGAGAAGGTACCCAGTCATAGGTAGAAAATAGAAGGCAATCAAAGACCCTTCTGTGCCAGAAAGGGGATATCAAACCAGCAGCTGCCTTTATGTCTCTGAGTTCAAAAGCTGGGTAGAATTCGAATTTCAGGCTCTACATACAGTGTGTGGACATAAACTTCTACTCTGATGGGAGAAAAAGAGTGGACTTTGTCTGTATAATCCAGCTTTGTGTGCTTCAGCGTGCGGTGGAAATGTGGTGGAAATTCTCCTCCAGGTTCATGACATCAACGGCTGGACATGAACAAGGAATTAGGTCACAGGAAGCATGAGAAGTTCGGACACCAGCAGGCCCCTTCCACAGAGGAGAAGGCTTGAGCCCATGAGACCCCCTCCCCAAAACCACATCACAGCCCACCCCCTGTGAGTCCTGCAAAAAAACAAGCAAAAACCTAGAAAGAGACGTCAGGACACACCTGAATGTCAGCTGTGTTTGGAACAGAACTTTCAGGCACAGGGACCAACCTGAAGTAATGCAGGTTTGCGCAGAAGGCATGAACACACCCAATCCTGCCCCTCACCCTTGCTCACCTTACATCCCACCTGAGGCCCTTCCCAGGACCTGCTGGTACCGGGTTCTTAGCAGAAAGGGAGCCACTCAGTCCATTAGGTCCGGAAGAAATATGGTACCCCCTTGGGGATGACAGCGACGTTAACTAAAGATGACTGCATCCTAAGAGCTAACAGTTCTCTGATAGTCGCTCGGTGCCGAGACACCTGCCAAGACGTTCACGTGCAATCTCACTGACCCCCCCAGGGAAATTCTCTGGAGAAAGGACTGTCACCTGTCCCTCTCCAGATGGAAAACCAAGCTCTGGGTTGGTTAGTCACATGTACACGTTGACACCCCTCAACACAGTGCATGCTGGGATCAGACACCACCTGGTTCCCGTATTCTACCAAGGTGACGAGTCATCAGCCACCTTCCTCACATGCAGTCTCGGGTGAGGACCGCGTCTGAGTGTTTTGCTTTGTTTTAGAGAAAGAACGGCTTTCATGGTAGCAGCAGGCAAGACGAGAGGAAGCAGGCATGGCAGTCTTACCGTTTTCTTTGAAGCACAACTTCTTTTTCTGGTAGGCAATAAAGCTGGAAATGGCCCCGGCCACGGCCACCACCACAGCCCCTATGATGCCAGGGACCACGCCCTGGGGTTCGCCTGAGGGAAGAACGCAGGACACTGTTATGGGAGCACAGTCACAAAAGGACGGTGAGGGGGGTTCAAGCTGGCCGTTCGGGCCATTTTTAAACACCCAAAGCCAACCTGTCAGAAACCAGGTGTACCTACCTTCTCCCTCCCCATCATGCCTCTGGTTTCCTTCGCCACCGCCTCCGCCACCACCTCCGCCACCGCCCCCGCCTGGTCAAGAGAAGGACAAACTAGTTGACCAATGACATCCCACAGATTTTTGGTGAAGAACTCACCCCAAGGAGCAGGTCCTGTGACCTTGAGGTGTGAAGGGACCTTAACAGAAGAGGGCGTGGCAGGGACGGGACATTGAATAGCAGGGAGTCGCTTTCCATCGTCAGGAGGCTGTCCCTGCTCTGTTGAGGGTATCACCTGTCTCACTCACTTTTCCCAAAGAGAATAAAAATTCACTCAGACCATCCTTGCATGGTGGGCTTGAGGACAGCCACTGTCTAGTGAGTCCTGAAGGTCTCTCAGGAATTCTGTCCCCTTATAGTGGGCCCAGGGACAATCCAGGCCAAGGTCCAAGACCCCACCTGAGTCCCTGCCCCTTGTGATTGTGGGGGTGGAAATTCAAGACATATTTCTGAGGACTCCCAGGATGCAGAAAATACATTCAGGTAATTGTCTATAAATATAGCAAATGCATATAAGCACATTCTAATAATTATAAACAGATGATGTCATTCCTTACTGGTTGGTTGATAACTCTGTATACTGTTTGAACCCTATTATGACCTAAGATTTCAAGGACAGAAGCAGAAAATAACTTTTCTAACTGCAGTGGGGGTGATGAGGGTACTTGGGGAAGGTGACATCACTCTGTGTCTGGTGCCATGATTTCAACATTCGTTGGCGACATGAGAGAACCCATGAGAAACCTGAGCTAGTTACAGAAGACACCAGTGAGTGACTGGGTCACGCCTGGGAAGTTCCCACTGAGCTCCATCCCGCTGAAGGAGGAAAGGCCCCCTGACCATCAACAGAACAGCCAGGCACCAGCTTCTACCAGGAAGGATGTAGGGTCTACACCTGTGATACGTTCAGAAAGACAGGACCCAGGGTTCAGCCTTCCGACCCTTAGTAACTCTGCAGAACAGCTGAGCCACAGGTGATGAGCGAAAATACAGAAGAAGAAACTAACTCTACCTCCACCGGACGTGAAGTCGACCAGGTCAGAATCGGATAACCCACCTAGGAGAGAAAAACAGGGTCACTGGTCAGACGGGAATGGCTGGCGGGGTCTCGATGTCTTGGGCTGAAGGGGACACACCAAGAAAACCCACCAAAGGGGCCCCACCAGGGTACAGCGTCACGGAAGCTGTCTTTCAAAGATGCAATGACAACTGTATTCCATCTCGGTGGTGAAATTCCTAAAACCAGTCTTGGCCAAAACTCTGCTCAGAAACCAGAAAAAGAACACCCGAAGAAGTGAAAAGTGGGTCCTCATGTTTTTTGATGGCTATAAACTGAGCAGTCGGAAAGGGCTTGATCTCAAGCAGGTCCATTGCCGTTGTGGCTGGCGGTTTTCACGCTCTCCATCCTGGGTTCTTCCCAGGTCTTCACTCTGGACTCCGATGGGAGACTCACTGGCCAAAAAGTCCCTATGGTGTTTATCCATTAAATAAAAGATGCATTTTCCATGTTCTCCAATAACTTGACTGACTTGGATGTTTTGAGTAGATCGGCTTCTCCCGCGTGGCACAATGTTGGTTGTTTGCAACGACTGTCTCGATTGAATCCCTGTGAACCTCACCTGACCTACCCGACTGTGGAGTACCGTCCAGCGAGAAATCGTCCACACGAAACCTCACAAATCGCTTCTGACACGTTTCATCCATCACAGCACCTTCTGCATGCACTACACAAACCTTTTTTTTTTTGCATTTCAGTTTTTACCTTTCTTGAAATAATAAACCCTAACACGCCAAAAATGTTGCGTGTCTTCTTCCATCTTCAGCATTCGAATGGCTGCCCCCAAATTCACCGGTTTTTACGGTCTTTTTTAAATGCACCCTGATGTGACAGCTGTCACAATACAACCTAACAAAGTGGTTTCGAATGAAGTCGAAGACAACTAAGCCCGACTAGAGCCAATGGAAGCCAACTAGAGCTTCCTAGAGTCAAACGAAAAAAAAAAAAAAACGAAGGAAGTTTTTGGTCAGCCCAGTATTTCTGACAACAACCTGGTAG
Organism: Artibeus jamaicensis; assembly: GCF_021234435.1. NCBI lineage: Eukaryota > Metazoa > Chordata > Mammalia > Chiroptera > Phyllostomidae > Artibeus > Artibeus jamaicensis. The sequence goes on from NW_026521989.1 coordinate 2,898,458, forward strand.
CAACATGAGGCACCAAGCAATGTTGCTGAATAGCCTCTTTGGAGCCCCTAAGCATCAGGGTGTGAGACATGCAAGGAAGGGACCCCCCAGCCCAGCCAGGCCACCCCAGACGAGGTGACCCCACTAGAGCCAAACTCATCTCAGCCGCGCCCAGCACAGACTGATGAAACACCACAACTTTTAAAAATCTTCAAGCCTCTGCATGTAGGAATGATTTCTTAGCCCGCGATACCTAGGAGACACCCACCAAATGTAATGCATCGGCTTCACAAAATCTATCGTGACGCACCGGAGTTTAACTCGTGAATTCAAACGTATACATTCTACAAGAACATCCTTCCGCATATAAGTCATCGCATTCGTGGGTTCAAACAAAAAAATAACCCTCTTTGCTGACCACACGCACGTGCTAACACATAGTATTATTATTACTCCTTTTTAGGAAGTAAAAGGGAATAGGAATGGAAAGACACTTCTGTAAATGAGTATCGGTCTTTCCAAACATATTTCTTTAGATATGAGCGAAAGTCAGGCGTAACAAATGTCTGCCGTTCCAGATGGGAAACTTGTCTTGGGCTTTCTAGCCAAGGCACAATTGCACAAACACACAAGTAAGTTGTAGAAAGAAAAGGGAAACATTTTACCTAAGTCATTGGGCAGTGTGAAAGTGTTAGAAAAACTAAGAAACGAGAGAGAAAGTATTCAAAGGGAAAAGGCTGTTCGTCATTAAGTATCTAGTTTAAAAAATCTGCAAGGCAGAAATCAACAGAAAAACAGTGCACATAACGCTTATTCACAGAAATAAATTAAAAACTGGGAGAAAGTGTGGCTCCGTTGGTTGGGCGTCGTCCAGCAAACCCAAAGGTCGCCGGTTCAATTCTCAGTCAGGGCACGTGCCTGGGTTGTGGGCCAGGCCCGTGGCTGGGGGTGTGTGAGAGGCAGCCGAGATACATGTGTCTCACACTGATGTTTCTCTCCCTCTTTTTCTCCTTCCCTTCCTCTCTTTCTAAAAATGAATAAATAAAATCTAAAAAAAAAAGCCCCTACAGGAGGAGTTCACACATACTGACCTCAACGGCTAGACTTCTCGAATCTTTTTTAACAAAAAAAGTTTTAATTGCATGACGATGGCTTAAATTTGCTTTTGTAACTCACAATTCCAAAATCTCAGAAGAAACAAAATAGAACATTTTCAAATTTGGAGATTAGTTATAATAGCATAGAGCTGCCATTAAAAAGTTACATGATGAAAACTATGAAAGGGTATGGAAAAATGTTTCTAGATTATTATTAATGAGCAAAAACTATTTTATGGCCCAGAATAAATAAAAGATGAACATTTTTACTTAATTTGTTTTATCTAATTCACAAGTAAAATACTGAGGAGAATAACCATCCCAACGTTAACAGTGGTAGCTGAACAGTGTTTGTTTTTTCTGTGTTAAAAATGTTAACAAATATATAAAGAAAAAAAAACTCGAAACCAGAAACTTGGATAGGCATTCCACTCAAAAAACTGGTGCTAGCCCAGTTACTCAGAGTATATAGTGATGTGCCAAAAAAGGCAAAAAGGATGAAAAAATCCAGCCGACATTTTTTCTTGTATCGATTCTGTATATTTAAAATGTTGCTGGAAATTTACACAGTGGAATTCTACTCGGTCATAAAAAAAAAAAAAGAAGAAAATTTTACCCTTTGGAACACTATGGATGGATCTGGAGAGCATCGTGTTGAGAGAATAAGCCAATGAGAGAAAGACAAATACCGTCTGATTTTACTCATACATGGAGTCTGTTGAGCAAACTGAAATAACAAGCAAAACAGAGACAGACTCACAGACGGAGAGCAGATGACAGCTAGTGGGGAGAGGGGGAGCTGGGAGTGGAGGGACTGAGCAAGAAGGAAAAAGGACTCACGGACATGGACAACAGGCTGGTGATTGCTGGGGGAAGGGGTGTAGGAGAGAACTGAATGGTAATGGGAAAAAATAATGAAGATTAAACGGAAAAAAAACACACCAACCTTGCATGCTGTTCTCTAAAGTGCCCATAAAAGCTTGGAAGCAAAACAGCTGCCCCATAAAAATCACATGCAAACCCAAAATATCTTTCTCAAGCCTGCTTTCACTATGGGGGGAAAACTGGAATTCCCCTGCACAGAACAACCACGGTCAGCCTGCTTATCCCAGTGATGGGGCAGTGATGTCCAGTGATGTGCAGTGATCACTAGTGATGGGGACAAGGCTGTACCCTAGCAACCACCCAGGGCACCGGTGGAGAGATCTGGGGGTCTTACCAGAAGTTCCAGGGTGGTTGGGGTTTGGATTCGGTTTTGGTTTCGGTGGATCGGGAGGCACGGGGTCATCTGTCGGTAAAAGAGAAGAATTGCAGTCATGAGCAGTTTTCGGCAAAGACAACAAAGCATCATCCATTTGCTCGCAGACAGTCTACTCAGCGCGCCCTCAGCCCGCCCCTTGCTGATTTCCTTCCATCGTCTTCCAGCGACAGTAGTTCCATTCACGTGAATCCAATAGAAGCTATGTGCAGCTGTTGGGACCAGCTGCTCTATTTGTGGGTCCCCAGTGCCAAATGAAGATGCTGGGTCCCCAGGCCATGCCATCAGTATCAATAATTTCAATATGGCAGCAACAAGAGGGTGCAGCCATGGATGGGGTCCCGTTGGAGGGAAGGCCAGTCAGCTTGCCTTGTATTTCCACAAACACAGAGTTTCCAAAGTAAAAGTGAGCACAAAGGTAAACTCCATAGCAAATAGCACCACGCTCATTCCCTAGGTTTTCCTGGTTTAAAAAAAAACAACAAAACCCTCTATGTATCCTTGTAAAATGATGAAGCTCTTTGAACTCACACCCCTTTGGTGATAATAAGCAAGTCAGCCATGAAGCAGAGTGATGAAAGTTACTCACTGTGTCCTCCCCCAGCGACCGCATCTTCTAAACTGAAGTCATCCCCTAAAGAAGGGACGGTAGTCGTTAATACCCAAGTTGTGGGGCAAAAAGCAAAGACAAAGGCATCTTTTAGAGAATGGCGTCCCCATCTCCCTTCTTCCTACTGGTCCGACTACCTCTCTGAGCAGGATGGCAATGGGGAACCCATTTTCCTCAACCAATTTCCACGTGGTTCAGCTCTCAGATGAAGAGTACACGATACAACAAAAACAGAAGTAATTTATCCATCACCAGCACCCCACGGACCGAGGTGGATTTCCAACGCCACCTCCAGAACACTCCGTCTGGTTCATTTCCCATTCTCCGGCCATTCCCCCACAGACGGCCAGCAACTTCTGCAAGGAGGTGGGTTCGCCAAGACACAGGGACAGAAATGGGTGGCCAGATTTGTGTGACAAGCTCCCTCAACAATGGTGGTCCTGACCCAGGTACCCTTGATGAATCGGCATGATGATTCTGGAGAGTTCCCCAGGGCGCCTTCTCGGTTTTAAGACCTGTTTTCCAATTCCAGTTCTTGTCTAGACACACATGTCCACCCCACACAACACACTGGACGACTGTGAAGCACGAGGTGGATGTTACGTGTTGCCTACCGCTCACAGTGGTGCAAATTCACTTATTCAACCGCAATTTATCCTGCAAGGTGTATGAAGCGTCCCAACGCCTGGGTGTGAACAAAGACCTGTGCCAACCCTTCACTCAAGAGATAACCTTCTACAAGCAAGCCCCCTAATTAAGCAGATATATTATTCCTGAAAATAAAAACTCAGAAGAGTCGTACAACTTGAGGCATCGATTTTACTCCGAGTGGCTAACCACCACCGAATTAGAGCGTTGACCAACTTCAGTATTTGTCCCTAATTTCTGCATTGTATTTGAAAGCATCAGTGAGCATGAAGGCATAGACGCTGAAGTCCTGGCAGCTGCGGTGTGAATTTTCTCATGGGGTCTACAGGAGTCTCAGCCCCTAAAATTATTTCTCCCAAGAGCCAGACACCTAGAAACACTTAATGTTCCAATGACCCAAGACTACCTCACTGAAGAGCACCCATTCTCTCCTCCAGAAATCATTGGGCATCATAAACAATTCAAATCTTAACCAGACCATACACAGAGCCCCCAAATTCTGAGTAGTTCCTGTTTGTCCATGGGTCATCCAGTTCTTGGGGAAATCAGGGTTCAAGACAATGACCTGCCCACTCTCTTGGCTCACAAAGAACATCGGCTTCTTACCCGAAGCGGGTTTTTTGGGGGGTGGTGTGGGCTTCTTCTCAGTGTCTGAAAAAAAAAAAAAAAGACATTTCTGTAAGTAAAACTTGTAGCTCAGAAACAAAGTCAACTCCCTAGAATGCCCCATTAAAAAAAAAAGAGTCAATCATGTTTTTTTTTTTAATTTTTCCCCAACATTTACCTTTTATTAAGTCAATAAATAAGAATGAGAAATCCAAAACATTGAAACTGGAGATCAGGAAGGAGACTTAAGACCCTGTACACATGCCTCATCATCTCCTTTATCGTTCCCGATAACGCCTTTGCCCACACAAATACGCCGTGGAAAATGGCAACTGCTTCCTCTTTTAAAAAATACTATCGGGACAATTCATCCCCCAATTTCAAATGCCCGAAGACACTCTTCCGAGGACTTCACAAAAGCAAGGCAACCTGGGCTGAAAAAATGAAAACATCGGGGGACTTTGTAAGGTTTTAAAAAATGTTTTATGTATTGATTTGCAAGAGAGAGAGAGACAGAGAGACTTTGCTTTGTGGTAGCTGTTACTGATGCGTCACTGGTTGGTTCCTGCATGCGACCTGACTGGGGAATCGAACCCACAACCTTGGTGTATCGGGACGATGCTCTAACAGCTGAATGATGAAGCTAGGGCTAGACTGGTGCACGCTAACCCACAGAATTTTAAGGGACATCATTTTTGTTACTGCGATTCTTCACACCAAATTAAAATGCGCTTGAAAATAAAATTCCCGGAGAGAGGCTGAGCATGCTTTCAGCACGGTGTGTCCTGACAGGAAGTCCTAGCTCCTCAGGGCCCCTCCCCAGTCTGGTCCCCTGGGAAACAAAGGACAGCAAGCTGTGGTCACCGGGACCATGAAGTGTGCCACCGCTTGTCTTCCAGAAGCGTGACTTCCCCAGGAGTGAGAGTCTCCTACGGCTGCTTGGCAAGTGCCTGCCTTGCTGAGTTTGGGTCCAGCCTTTTGCCTTGGGCCACAGGGGGGTGGCCGATGACTATCGATTCGATCGAGGGATGACAAAGATTACGGTCCATGAACACAGGTCCTTAGGAACTCCCTGCCCTCCTTAAGGAGAATGAGCTGCGGGCACAGAGGTGCAGACATCCAGGGGCAGAAGGACGCAGGGGTGGGACGCGTGCCCAAGACAGCACCCCCTGCTCTGTGCACATCGTGTCCCCGGGCTCTTGCCACCACCGTCCCATATCACTCGCAGCCCTGGCTGGTGTGGCTCAGCAGATGGAGTGCCCGCCTGTGAACCAAAGGGTCGCCGGATCGATTCCCAGTCAGGGCACATGCCTGGGCCGCAGGCCAGGTCCCCAGTAGGGGGCGCAGGAGAGACGGCCACACATGGATATTTGTTCCCCTCTCTTTCTCCCTCCCTTCTCCCCTCTCTAAAAATAAATAAATAAAATCTTTAAAAAAAAATCACTCACCGTCCAGGGCATCCAATAAGTTGAAATCGTCTAAGAGAAAAAGAGTCCGGTTAGAATTCAGGGAAATCTGAGGAAACTGGGAAATTAAGAAAATGATACACAGAAAGGGGCTGGGCAGGGCACTGCCTGGGGCGTTTGGGGGCTCTGGAAGACACACCAATGTGCTGTGATCTGTCTCCTTCCTCTGCACACTCACTTCCACGCCCACAACCAATAGGCCCCTTTGTACTGAAAACAACCAACAAGGGTAGAATTTAGCAGAAAAGGAAAAGGGCAGAACGCGGTCATTTTGCCTGTGCCTGGTTCTATCACGAAGGCTGTGCCTTTGAAATGGCGGGGGAGGGTTGCCAAGCCCTGGACACCGAGAGTCTGTGGGCACGCTGTCCCACAGACAGGCACCCACGCATCCGGAATTCGGAGGAAGGGGTGGAGTGTCCAGCTCTGGGTGTCCAGCAAGGGGAGGACACCTTGACGTCCAATCGTCCTCGAACGTGTCAAGCCGGCAACCCACCCCCTTGAGGTCCCAGGCGGCCAGGCAGATCGGGGACCTGCCTGTGACACCACAAGCCGGGGGTCCCTCGGTGGAAGCCCAGGTGCCCCTGGTCTCCAGCCCGCCCCCCACAGCTGTCCGAGCCATGCACACAGACAGTGAGTCACCCCGGGCGAGGCCCCTGGCCCCGGGGTGCGGGGCTGAGTCACCCTGGCGAAGCACACAGGGGAACCCAGATGAGTCCCCGAGACCCTGGTATTTGGGCTTCCTGGTGGGGGCGGGGGTGGCACCCTGTCACCAGGGACGAAGCTACAGTGGGACTCCCCCAAATTCCATCACGAGGGCGGGCTACTTCAGCGGTGCAGGGAAACCCTCGCAACGGGGACTTCTCAAAATGGTACAACTTGTCTACACAGCAGGTCTGAGTAAATGCAGACAGAGCACAAATCCTGGCAGCAAAAACAGAATGGAAATAAAATACCTATAAAGTACCACAGTGTATAACTCACACACAGGGGATGGATAAGGAATAGAGAGAAACACACAGAACTAAAATTGAAATAAATTAAAGAAATACCACTAGGACAGATAAGAATAGAGCTCCAATAATAAATTATAAAAATTAAAAATTCTGACACACAGAACTAAAATTGAAATAAATTAAAGAAATACCACTAGGACAGATAAGAATAGAGCTCCAATAATAAATTATAAAAATTAAAAATTCTGCCATTTACATATAGAATGTGTGTGTATAAATTACATAAATCTATAATGGAAATAAATTAGAATAGAAATAAAACCTATGCACAATCATCAATTACAGTGATTACCAAGTGTATAACTTGTTTATATATAAGATGTATGTGTAAATATAAAACCAATATATAAATATGTAAAAGTTATATGTAAAAATAAACAGATAAAAGTATAATGGTAGAAGCAAAATATGAACATTTATAACAATAAATGATATGTAATTGTAAATTACGCAATTTAGAACGTATCCACAGAACTTGTAAATCCTATAAATAAATGTCTAAATTAAAACAAATTAATTTGAGAGATAAACTTAGAACAGAAATAAATGTCCATGTACAATAATAAGTCGTAGATAGGACAAGTGATATACCTTGCAAACAGAACGTATTCATTATACAAGAAACAGAGGTAAAGATAAACTAGAGACGATTTGCAGAAATAAAATCAGACGAGCAGGAGAACTCAGGCGGCCGGAGTGTGCCTCCGCCTTTCAGGTTCCCTCTTGAAGAGCAAGAAAAGCGTGATACAGACATAATAACAGCTCGCGGAGGCCACGGTGCATTTTCCCACGGCCGGCTACGTTCCTGAAACTTTCTGGATGAGACAGTTGAACCCCACGGCGCTGCCATCAGGGTGGGGGAGAAGGGAACTTCACCTGACTCCCACGCCCTACCCTGGTGTCCAGGCCACGGCCCCCACCACGCCCTGCACCATGCAGGGCAGCCACACCTACTCCCAGCTTCTGCAGCCCCGCCCCCCACCCCCATCTCTCCGAGCCTCACTAAGAACTTCGGTGGCACAACAGCCCACAAAGCCACCAGGACAAGAGGCAGGGGCCAAGCATGCATCCCACGCCTGTGTCTGCTCACCCCAGGCCAAGGTTTTCCGGAACAAAGGCGAACCCCTGAAATCCCGGCATCCAGGTGTGCGCAGGGCGGGTGAAGCAGGGTAGCCTGCGTATAGAAAATTCTAGTACCAAGCGCAGGCTGTGAGCACAGAGGACGGGTACAGATGGAGCTTGAAGTCCTCAAGGGAGCAGGGAAGCAAGGTGCAGAGATCAGGGCCGCTGGCTAAATTTTAGTTTCTTTTATTTTAAACCCTTTAAAACACCCTGCTTTTTCCGGACAGCTTCTGACAGGTGTTTTTCTAGGTCCACACACGTGATACCATATTCTGGCTCAGTCTCACGGTCTCACACGCGGGTCTGGGAAGCCGGGCACCAAGATGAATTCGTGCCGGGAATGAATGTCCTAGCAGAAAAAAACGCAGTCGACAGCTGGATCAAGTTCAAGCTCACAATGCATTAAAGGCCGAGAGTGTCCTGAATGGCTGATCCCACAGGGACTGGCGGCCCCGTGCGGAGGCGTGTGTGTGGCCACAATAACCAGACTGGCCATCCCCGGGCGTCCAGAACATTCCCTGCTGGCCCAGCATGAAAAAGAATGAACCCCAGGGACACAGCGAGTTTTCAATGCGACTCTGTGTTTTTCCGCTGTGAAGCCCCACGCAGTGGCAGACCTAGCCTGGGTCTAAGGTGACTGCAGGTGAAGGGGGCCAGCCAGTTCCCTCCTCATGGAGGCGTGAGCACCAGGGTGCACGCAGGGTCGGGCAGGGGCCTGCAGGTCAGTCTACGACAGACTTGATGTTAAGAGGCCAACTTGCCCACTCGTCCTGGGGAAGCTGCCCCCGCTGGTCTGGGGAGCCGTCCTCAGGGACGCACTTCGAGGTTCCCAGGGAGGCAGGGACCACCCAGGACCCTGCTGAGTCCAGGCTCTGCTGCTCGGAACTGAATCCTCACAGTGCCTGTGGTGTCCGATAGATGTCACCGTGCGGCGATAGGCAATTTATCATTGTCCCCAGCATCTTGGGAATGAGTGGTGAGGCCGTCGGAGTCACAGCGTTTGGGCATCTCCACCTTTCCTGAGTCTTCGCTTGCATCCTCCACTTGGTCATACATGTCAAACCATTCCTCTCATGCCAGAAAAACTCTTACTGATGCCTCAAAGCCCTGAGAAAATGACCCGTCCTGCGGGAAACCTCTGTCATTCCTCACGGACGCAGGGGAGCCTGGATAAGTACGTGGATGGATGGGTATGTGGAAGAATGTGGAGGGAGGGAGGGAGGGAGGGAGGGAGGAAGGGGTGGAGGATGGATACATGGAGGGGTAGATGCATGGATGGATGTGTGAGTGGGCGGGTCGACGGACTGACAGCTGCGTGGATGGACTGATGGGTAGATGGGTGGCGATCCCACCATCTACCACCCATAAGAAGCTGCAGAGGCCTCGGTGATGGTTCTTAGATACGTTCGCTACCAGGACTGAGAAAGTTCTCTTGGGCACCAAGCTGAACTTCCCTAAACGTGGGACACTGTCTTCCCCCACCAAACCATATTCCTGGCAGAGGGAGGGTACTATGCTCTGTCCCCAAAGCTGGGTGTCCAGAAGCCACCGAAGGCTCACTGAGCAGGTCTGCACTTGGGACCATCACTTGGGCATCAGAAGAGAGAGAGAGAGAGCAGGATGGAGGGCGTCACAGCAATGCACAGGGCACAAAGCAGCATCTCCTCTGGGTGCTGGCGAGTTGGTCTACTGCACCTGGTTTCCCTGGAAACCTGTCTATTTCTTCTGATGCATTACAAAAAATTATTATTGCCCTGGCTGGTGTAGCTCAGTGGATTGAGCACAGGCCTGTGAAGCAAAGGGTCACTGGTTCGACTCCCAGTCAGGGCACACGCCTGGGTTGCGGGCCACGCCCCCAGTAGGGGGCGCATGAGAGACAACCACACATGGATGTTTCTCTCCCTCTCATTCTCCTTCCCATCCCCTCTCTCTAAAAATAAATAAATAAAATATTATAAAAAATGATCCAGCATTCTGAGAGGGAGTCTCCAGGACCCCTGAAAGTGCCGCCAAGACCCAGGGAAGGAAGAAGATTTGCCGGCTTAACGTCGCGAGAGGGGGAGCAGCGAAAAAAAGGAGCAAGGGCTGAGAAAGGTTCAGGAGATGATGCCAGTGGTATCTGCTAACAGACTGGATGTAACACCAAGGAGCTGGCAACACTGACTGGCGACTCTTCAGTTTGAGAGTCTTGGCAAAGGGCTGTGCCATGAAAAACAGGGATGAAGGAGGAGCTGCAGGAGAGGGAGAAAATAATCAGAAGCTCCAGGTGTGAGGGACTAGGAGACAGCATCGGCGCAACCGGCTGGACCGAATCTATCAGCGGTTACCTAAGCCTACCATGCAGACAGATTTGGGGTGGGACCTCACAGGAGCTCTGTCTAGGGAAGCAAAATACAGGGTACAGTCTGCACCCCAGCACAGGCTATGTTTCCCTGTGTTCTTCCCATCTCCTAATCTCTTCCCCAGCTCCAGCCGGCTCCTTCTCTCCCTGGAATGCAGAACACGGCCTGCATTGCCCAGTGATACGCTCATAGTGAGCTATGATGAGGTCTAAGGGGTTGTGGTCTCGGGGCACTGAGGGGATGCACACCCACAGCAGGAAACCACCTGAGAGGGGCAGCTGCTGCCACTTCTCCGGACAGATGGGTGATTGATAGATTCTAGGTAGAGAGCAAGAGAGAGAGAGGAAGAAAAAGCAATGGATAAAAGATACCTGGATGGATGGATGAGTAGATGGATGGGTGGATGGATGGATGGATGGATGGATGGATGGATGGGTGGGTGGATGGATGGGTGGATAGATGGATGATGGATGGATGGATGGATGGATGGATGGATGGATGGATGGGTGGATGGATGGATGGATGATGGATGGGTGGATTAGTGAATGGATGGATGGATGATGGTGGATGGGTGGATGGATGGTGGATGGGTGGGTGATGGATGGATGGATGGTGGGTGGATGGATGGATGGATGGTGGATGGATGGATGGATGGATGGATGGATGTATGGATGGATGGGTGGATGGATGGATGGATGGTGGATGGATGGATAGATGGATGGGTGGATGGATGGTGGGTGGATGGATGGATGGATGGTGGATGGATGGATAGATGGATGGATGGTGGATGGATGGATGGATGGATGGAGGGGTAGATGGATGGATGGATGGCTGGGTGGATAGGTGAATGAGTATATAGATGGATAAAGAGCTCCATCTGTATATCTCTATGTTCTATCTAGCCTCTACCATTTAGCTATCATCTACCACGTATATCTATCCATCCATCCACCTATAATCTATAATATCTATCCCTCCATCCATCCATCCACACATCTCTCCAACTACGCATCCATCCATCCATCCATCCATCCATCCACACATACATATATACATCATCTATGACATTATATACATCATCTATGACATCCGTCCATCCATCTGTCCGCCATCTATCATGCCCAGTGTGTGCCACCTCCCTCCAGCCATGCCGTGGTCCTTAAGGAACTTCCTCAGCAGGGAGGGACCCCCTCTTCGTCACCCAGGCACCAGCCACCCATCCCCACAAGGCCCCTGTCCCTAGTGTCCTTGCCCTCACTGAGACCCAGCCCAACCTCCCCTTCCCTATCTGCATGCACCGCTCTGTGCCACCCCCGACCGGCGCTGTCCCCCATCCCTTCATGGGGGGGAAGCTCATGTTCTGCTGTGTATTCAGCAAACACACCACTTTCATTCACGTCTTGGACTGAACCCACGCCCCTCTGGACGGGAAGAAGCAGAAGGGGACCGTGGCCACCCTCTGGCTTCTTGCCATATTTAGAAAATCGGCATGCCTGCGAGAGCACCTGCCCCCCCAGACAACAGGAGCGATTTACACTTCGTGCACGGGTAACTCGGGCACGTTGCGGTCCCATGGAAACGCTCGCCTTTTCTGGTCTGCACCTCTCTCTGATCCGACACCACAGGGCAGCCCCCGGCCAGCCCTGGGGTCCCCGAGCGACACTGAAGAACCTCCAACTCTGACTGCATTGTGTTGGGCAGCTCCAGCCCTTCAGAGAGACAGCCCTTCAACAAATGAAAACAAAGACTGTTTTTTTTTTCAAAAGCACCCTTGGCGCGATTGCTCTGCTCTTTGACAAGTTGCCACGCAACTGCAATGTGAAGGTGGTTCCCCGAAACTGAGGGGGTTCTACCCAAAACAGCAAGACACGGCCTCAGGTTATGTTTCCTGTCAGGGTTCAGGGGCGCCCAGAGGAAGTGGGAATCCAGCCCCACCGATGCTGGCTGGGCAGGGGTGCGTGAAACACGCTGGCTGACGTCCCCCGCCCCCCCCCCCGTGTTTACTTTTCTTCCTTCACGCTGCTGACCCCACACCACACCGATGGCCCCGCAGTGGGCCTCACCTTGCTGTCTGAGAATCCCTGGTGGGAGGGCTTGTCTCTGCCTCTGGGGTGAGGAAAGAGGAAGTCTCTAGCTTCCTGTTTAGGACATTTTTTTAAAAAAAAAATAGAATGACTAGCAAGAGAACACATGAGGGAAGGCGGCAAGTATGAGTCATTCTAAGAGAGAGCTGAAACACACCCAAGTGTTACGCTCCCAAATCTGGTCAAGAGAAAAAAAAAAGCAGACAGAGAGTAAGAACAGGAATTTCAAGAAGGGGCAGCCCAGGGCAGGACTATCTGCAGAAGTGAGAGATAATCAGGTAACTACAAGGAGGAATTTGATTAGTTAGCGCCTTTTCCGACAACAGGTGGGCAGAGAGCAAGAGAACCGCCCGGCAGCTGGTCGACCGGTAGTCTGTCTGCCGGACAACGAGACCACGTGCAGAACCAGTGTTGTGGCGGCACCAACCGGGCCCATGACGCAGGCATCTTGGGCAGCCTGGTGATTTTTCCAAAAGGAGCAAATGAAAACAAAATATTCTCAGAAAGGTGTGTGTGTGTGTTAGAGGCATCTCAGGACAGCTTAAGGGCAAAATGCCGGTTGATACTACGAGTCCCTGTGGAAAATCAAGAAAACGTGTGGTCTTGCATCCTGGTTCCTTCCAGAATTTCTTTCTCTGCATGTACTTCTCGCAATGGCGGCAGGCGCCTCTGTGACAATGCACAGCACTGCCTTGCACCCTTCGTCTTTCTAAAAGCCAGCAAGGAAGAGGTCTCGCTGTTCCTTGGCGATCTTGCTGGCCTGGGATGTACCTGGTAGCCTGTTGCTCCTTCTTGGAGGCTTAGGAAGTCCCCATGTCTGCAGGAAATATTTTCCAAAGCATTCTGTCCCCATCACAAAAAAAAAGTTTTGGGAGGTTCCTCTGTGTGCACACACACACTCCGTGATTCACCCCAGGGTTTGGCAAGGGGCGCTGGTCACAGGACAGTGCGTCTATGGAACTGCTGGAGACAGTCCCCCAGTGTGAGGACGGAAGGGGACCTTCTCGGGGACGCGGCATTGCACGGGGCGCTCCTCAACTCTCTGGGCGCCCAAGCCGGTCCTCGAACCAGGTGACCCTGTTCCCTAAACCACACCGTTGTGAGGGGAGGTGTGAGTGCCCAGGAAGTCTCCCGTGGAGGGAGAAGGACACCTACGTCGCCTTCCACGCAACCGGCCACGACCTCTGTGCTGTCTTCTCTCCTCAGTGACTGTCTGCCACCTGCGCCCGGGGCCAATGCTCCCTTGGGAGCTCCCCCCAAAAAGTGCTCCCTTTTCAACAAAGTAGTTTAATCTCCTGAGAGACAAACAGAGTGTCTGGAAGCATCAGAAACACAGGATGCGGGCAGGGGGTCAGGGAAGAGCCATTAAACTGTATCAGGGCCCAGCAAGCGGGTGGGACCATGGCCGGCTTTTCTCTGGGAGGAAGGCAGAAGCAAGCACCCTCGGGGGCGAGGCCAGGGTCCGGGGAATGCAAGCCCCCACGGAAGCCTATTCTTGTTGGGTGGGGACGGCGGGGAACCCCCCAGACTGGCCTTGGGACATCGGCTCAGGTGGGCGTTGCAGCTTCCAAACAGGGGGCACACAGAGCTGACTTTGGGATGGAGGGTGTGTGCGGACTCGAGTCACAGCCCCGATGAACAGCGGGCGACAGCCTGTGGCACAAACACCAGAGTCCCTCGCCCTGGGCCCTGGAGGGTGCTGAGCGGAATCCCTGGCCTCCACCCGGCAGATACCAGGGCCACACCCTTCCCAGTCATGACAACCAAAAATGTCTCCACCTGGGGTTGAAGGCACCTCTTTGCCCTTCTGTGCTCTGTCTTGTCCCTCCCCACAGGGACGTCGAGGCCACCTGGGAACTCAGGGCCCTGGGGCCCAAGGACTCTGAAATCAGACCAATGTCACTAGCCCTACAATCGAGATCCGTCCTTGGCCTCACAGGACTTTAACCGCCAGAGCGGACACCGAGGCACCAGCGTATTTCTGTGACAAACTGTGTCTCCAGTGCACCAGCCACAAAAGAGACTTTGCTGATAAAACCCATGCGCACCTTCAGGACAGCCTGTTCCTACCCCCATCCCCAGGATGGGACTTCTGAAGGAGGTCAGTGGCTACTAAACCTCCAATTTCTCTGCATTTTGGGGTCCCAGGCTGGCCAGGCTGGCTCGTGTCCCCCCCTCATCGGAAATCAGGGAATTCTTGGCTCACGGTGCTGGGGGTTGGGTTTGGTTTTGTTTTTGTTTTGTTTTTTCTTTCCCCTAAACACTTTCAAAATGACTTACTTGGGGGCTGCCCTGACCCGACGCCACCACAGACTGACCACAACACCACAGCCACAGAGCCGGTCACTGTCGCCACGGAGACCACTTCACCCCCACCTTGGGGCTTGTCCCATTCTCCTGTCTGGATATTTGTCCCTGGCCCCCCCTCCATAGATGGCCCATGCTGGGGTTACCAGAACATCCCCCCCTCACCCATTTCCCTGGAGGCCGCACACAGTAGGTGCTCAGGAAAAAACACAAAATCTCTCAGGAAACGATAAACAAGTGGCAGAAACTGGATCAGTGAGAAAGTTGGGGAGGTAGGAGCTGGTATAGTTTGATCAAATGCAACATGCAAGGGAAAAAAAACTTATAAAGAAACGGAGGACAAGCAGGGATATTCCAGAAGGCACCAGAGAGGCAGGAGGGAGTCTCTGCCCACACCGCCCCCCACCCCCACCCTCCATGGCCCCATAGATCAGGGTAGCTTGCTCCCAAGTCGAGGCAGGCCTCCTCCGTCTTCTCGGTCCCATTTCTGGTTCCAAATACACATGCGGCGCCCACCAGACCGGCCTAGAAACTCCACTGCCCGCCTCCCCGGCCGCCTGGCAGTGTGGCCGCACTGGCCAGCACAATAACGCAGCGTTCGGGACAAAATACGCAGCGCGCGCCGGGGGCGGACCGCAGCCGGACCTTGCGTTCCGCGGGGGCGGGGGAGGGGCGGGCTAGCCCTCCTCTCCCGTGTTTTCAAGGCAGAAACCAAAGCCCACGCCAGGAAGCGGCCGGGCGAACCGCGTGGGATCGTGGGGCCGGGCTCCCGAGAAGTTCCCTGCTCTGGAAACTTTTTTTCTGAACCATCTCGCGTGGCACCCTATCCGCTGAGAACACGTTTCTTGTCTTCGCACGGCCTGTCCTCTCGCGCTGCCGTCCCCGAGGCCTGGACACTTGGCCGGCGTTTGGGCTCCTCCAACGCCCAGAGCTGGTCTAACGCTTCCCTTCCCTCCCCTCCCCCCTGGGTGTCTGGCTCCCCGGCAGCGTCCAAATTTAGGCCCGGGACACAGGGCGTGGCTCGGAGCTCCCACCGCGCCCCAGAACAAAGGAGTGCGCTCGGGAGCCCAGCCCGGGTGGGGGCGCACAGGCGGGTCCCGGAACAAACTTTGCCCCTCGGGTGGGGGAGGCCAATGTCACCGGTCCTTCCAGACCCCGGCGACTTTTCACAGGTGGTGGTGAAAAACAAAAACAACCAAAGCTGACGTTTCCCCTCTGGACTGAGCCCAAAATGGTCCGGGGGAAAAAAGTTGCAGGAATCAGCGCTGGCTGCCTCCCCTGGGGCGTTGGCCACCCGTGAGCAGCACGCACCACACACCCCGCCCCGCGGGGAGACTCCAGGTGGGCCCGGGGCAGCCCGCCCCTGCGCCCCCTCCCACACCGGGGCCCCGCGCCCTGCCCCCGCCGCACGCTCACCCTGGGGAGACACCGGAGCGCTCAGCAGTCCCAGCAGCAGCAGCAGCACGAGGACAGCCCGGCGCGCCATGGTGCGCCCGGTGCGGTGCAGGCAGGATCCCTGAAGTGGCGCTGGCGGACGGAGGCTGCACTGCAACCCCCTCCCCCACACACTCCCACCCCGGGGCGGAGCCCGCGCCGGACGAGGGGGAAAAGGGGGCGCGGCGCTATCACCCCGCCCCAACCCGAGCTCGCCCCGCCTGTGACCACCCGGCCCTGCTGCCCAGAAGCAGCCCGGGGTGGAGCGCGCGGAGCTGACGGCGGACGGCCCGGCCCCCACTGGGGGGCCTAGGCCCGGGAAAAGAGCCCCGTTCCCACTGGGGAGAGGATGGGGATGCCCCCACCCGCCCGTGACGGGACCCCAGGGCCGCACGGAAGGCAACAAATAAACCCCACTTCTTCCTCCGTTTACTGCGGATGCCACGGCGCGGTGCCTCTAAGGAGCCCAGTGAAACCCCCTCCCTTGTGTGGAGACTGTGGGGACCCTCCTTGTCTCCACAACCCCTTCCAGGTCGTCACAGGACCACCCCCAAGAGAGATTCCTTAGGAAAATAAAGCGGGGGCGCCCTGCTCCCCGAAGTCCAGGCTGGACTCACGGAGGCCACAGCAGCGGTGGGGGCTTTGGGGCGGCAGGGCCGGTCGGTGGTCTATTCCTCCGCCTGACCCAGGGCTGCCATTCCAGGGGCCTGCAGTTCCCGAAAACCTCCCCAGGCCAGGTCAGGGGTGGGGCGGGGAGAGCCAAGACAAGGGTCCCCTGTCCCCTCCGAGGCGGCCAGCCCCCTTCTCCGGGGTCTCTGGAGACATTCAGAGGCCCCGGGCTGCCCTTTCCCAGTGCCAGGCTTACAGTGTATTTCTTTAACGAAGACGTTAGCTTCAAATTCTTTCCGCCTGGCCTCCAGGGCCTGGGTAAAGGATTCCTGAGTCACAGTGCGGCAGGCGACCGAGGGCTCGTGAGCGCCGCTGTCCGCTCCTCCCGGGGTGAGTCCAGGCCCCGGCTCCTTCCTGGCCATGCCCCAGGACCCTGTCTGCTGCCGCCGGCTCTGCACGCCAGGCCCGGGCGGTGGGGGGACCGGGTGGGGGGATCACAGACGGCCATGCGCCAGGGCCCACCGTGCGTCTGGGTGATTGCTCACCTCACACTCTGACAACTCTTTGCAGCCGGGCTGCGGTTTCCTTCACCAACAGAATCCCAAGGACAGACAGGCTATATTTCCTTTCCAGGGAGAAAGAAACCTAACAAAACACGCAGCCTTTAAAGTGTGACTTCTTGTCATAAGCCTGGGTTGACCCCCTGTCTCATGTTCAGGTGCCCTGAACCTTCTTTACATTTTTTTCTCTAACCCTCCACCATGGACACTTGAAAGAGTGTCAATTAGTTCTTTCCATTCCCTCCCCCCGCCACACACACACACACACACACACACACAGTCTTGGGGCCAATGGAGGGCGGATCTCAGAGCTCTTATGGTAGAAAAAGAGGGGGTGTTGGAGCTGCGGCAGCCTTTTTGGCACCTTGAGGTCAGTCGGCCTCAGAATGAAGCCTGGATGATTAAAACACAAGAAAACATGTGCTTCCTGCACAAACGCAGAGATTCTTTCCTGGGAAATGTCCAGTTCACTCCTACCATCTTCAAAGGAAATTCCTACCTGCAGGAATCCCAGACCTCTTCACCGTGGTGGAAGCCCGTCTCTCTTTTCACCCTTGTAATATTCCAGGAAGTTCTGGAGTCTGGGTGCATCTTATCACTGAGGGGCTGGGTCACCAGCCGTGATAAATACGCCCGGTCCTCCTCTGAATGCCAGGCATGCGGGCTCTCACTTACGTGGTTACGGACAGGCCTTTTGAAGATTTCTCCTGATTCATTCAGCTGCCTGGGGGTGATCACAGTCGAGGGCTACCTTGCTTGTCTCCGAATTAAAACGCCCACAACAGTCCGCAGACGCTTGGGTGGCAGGAAGCTTTATCTTCCAGGATGGCAATGAAATTGGGTGGAAGGCGCCCCTTGGGTTGCATCCAAATGGCATGGGAGGCCGTGAGCTGGACCGGGACTGGGAGTACCTGCGGGCTGTGCGTGGTGCTGGCCGAGCCTCGGGGCACGGCCAGGTTCTGGCCTTTTCTGGCAGGCTCCACGGGCCCTCTCGTACCTTTGTTTCAGAGTAACTCTCGGTCGCTCCCAGCCTCCGATGGGCCCCTGCCTGTCTCCTGAATGTGTGATGACTAATCCCCCTGACTCTGGTCTATTTGTAGCCTGTGCTCCAAGCCAGTTGTATGTGTGTGTTTGCACATGTTCTCTCTACATTTACATGCATGCCAGTATCCATCCATCCACCTGTCTCCTAGTGCATTCATCCACCCATCTGACTGCCATCCGTCCGTCCGTCCATTCACTCGTCCACCTATTTATTCATCTGTTTATCCATTTATCCATCCACTCATCTATTAATCCATCCACCATCCATCCATCTGTCCATCCATACATTCACTCATCCATCCACTCATCCATCTATTTATCCATCTATTTATTCATCCACTGATCTATTTATCCATCGTCCATCCATCATCCGTCCATCTACCCACCCATCCATTCACTCATCCATCTATTTATCCATCTATTTATTCATCCACCGATCTATTTATCCATCCAACCATCCATCTGTTGTGCATGTGAGACTATAACTTGCCCATCTCACATCCCACAACCAGGGCCTTTGATTGTATTTATGTTGGCAATATGCCAGCTCTAAGATTATTGGCTCACTCTCCCTTAGAATTAAAAAGAGAAGAAAAAAAGAGGTTCTGTGGGATAAAATTAATGTCAGCAGAAATTGTTAGGGAACGCTTCTGAAAAATTATTTCTTTAAGAGGTACAGCAATGGCTGGGAAGGGCCACTTGGAGCCTTCTCTGCTTCATCTTGTGGCTGCCTGGAAGACGGAGGTGATGTCTGGAGCCCCAGCAGCTAGACTGGGGCAGGCGGTAACCTAGACGATGAGAGGCACTTTTGAAGAATGACAGAACATAGAAAAGGACACGTGATGGCTAGTGACCCTGCAGAATGGCTGTGCCCATCCTGCACTTCTTTCATGGAAACAAGGATAAGCTTTTCTCTTACCTTTTGTGCAAGTCAGGTTGGCTTCAGTCTCATTTAAACCACTCTTGTTTCCGGTCTTTGTTACCAGAGGTTGGGCCCAATTTATGATAGAGAGTAAATGGGGGGGGCCCTTGTGCTGACCAAAGCAGCCTAGACATATCTTGCCAACACTTATGGTACCCACTGTACAATCTATGTAAGAGAATGTCCTAAAGTATTAGAATGGATGGAGGGTGAGTGGGTGGATGGGTGGGTGGGTGGATGGGTGGATGGATGGATGGATGGGTGGATGGATGGATGGGTGGGTGGATGGCTGGATGGGTGGGTGGATGGATGGGTGGATGGCTGGATGGATGGACAGGTGGATGGATGGATGGGTGGATGGGTGGATGGTGGATGGATTGATGGATGGATGGATGGGTGGATGGACGGGTGGATGAATGGTGGATGGATGAATAGATGGATGGATGGATAGATGGATGGGTAGATGGACAGGTGGGTGGATGGGAGAATGGAAAGAATAGATGGACGGATCGATTAGCGAATCAGTGGATTTGGTGGAGGGATGGATGGATGGACAAACAAACAAGGGAATTATGTGCCTGACATCTGTGTACTCTTTCATAACTAACTAGTAGTCACACACTGGGAAACAAGAATGAAGCAGGAATACTGAATTCGCTAGCCCACTGCTGGGGTCACAGAGGTCTTGAGCGGTGGGCTGGGATTAGCAGCAAGAGTTCTCAGCTCCGGAATCGAAGCCGCTTGCACCTCGCAGCCCCCGAGCTGCCCAACACCACTGGCATTTTCCCCACAGCGGTCACGGCGGCCAGAGATAAAGGGCCATTTGTCTCTTGGAGTTCCCATATTGGGAACTTCATGGTTTCTGCCCATCAGTGGTCTGACCCATTTTAAAAACAGTAACTTCATTAATTTAGCAAGAACCCGAGGCAAGCCGTGTGTGTGTGTGTGTGTGTGTGTGTGTGTGTGTGTGTGTGTGTTCCTCTCTTCAGCACAGCCTGGGCTGGGTCTTCTGCAGAAATCAAGAGAAGCGGGGAAGCAGCTTCATCTATGAACAACTCCTCCGTTGAGGAAGCTGCAGCGTGTGGTTTCTGTGGCTTAGAATCGAGAGGCAGCTCCCCAGAACCCCGCCTTTCAGTCATAAATCCTGTTTGTGTCTAAGCCGGCTTTAGCCGGTCAGCCACCTTCTCTGTTAGGACTGTGTGGATTGGTGGCACCGTGCCCCGGCCCTGGGGCGGGGGACCAGGGTGGGCCGGGGTGGTCACAGTGATGGGGTGAAGGCGTCCCCGAGAGGCAGGACGTCTGTCAATGTCTGTGAGTCTCAGGGTGCGGACACATCTGACTCTGGGCACTTTCCCCGAGTCAGCCCCTGGCTTGGAAGTCACCCCCCACCCCAGACACAGGGCCCTTTCGATGCATAATTCCAGAACCCAAGGCCTTGACGTGAGCTCATCCAGATAATAAATGCCTCCCTCTCTTGTCCTCTGTCCCTATCCATCGGCCACACACACTGAGTCTACAGTTGATGCTTGAGCCACGTTGGAGTTGGAGGCACCCACTCTCGTGCAGCCAAAGATGTGCACAACACTTTGGCTTCCCCCCCAAATTTAACTGCTCATCACCTGCTGTTCACAGCCTGCCTGACCGACCTCGTAACAGTCTACAGACACGATTTTCTACAGAACGTGCACCGTACTCTGCGTTCTTCCAACAAAATGAACTAGGGAGAAGCCAGTGTTGGGAAGAAAATTACAAGGAAGAGAAAATCTATATATACGTATTTTATGTATTTCTGGCATACCTACATTTTTACTTCATTTTCACCACTGCTAGCATGTTTGTCCTATGTGTTTCCTTACAAATCTCCCCAACATTTCCCAATAGACTTCATTAAAAAATCATCCATGTAGGACGGGACCTGGGTAGTCCCATCCATTGCTCCTGGAGGTCCGCCTGCGCCTGGGTAGGCACCAAACTGGCAGGTGAGGGAAGCCACCCCATACGTCACCTCTCCAATGGCTCCGCGTCCCAGCCGCTCTGTGTCTAATGAGCTGCCCCCAAAACTGAGTGTTCAGGTCGGACTTGCGTGTGCTTGTGTGGGGGCCGAAATCTCAGCAGACTTGTGCATTTGCACGGGTAGTTGTTAGGACTGCCCCATTGGCTCAGACGACGAGAAAATAGATGATTTATGGAATTAGAACATCCACTGTTATTGCTTTTGGTGGGGGGGAGGGTAGAACTCAGCAAAGCAGGCTGCCTGGGCTTGATTTCTGTCCTGGTGGGGACGCTGGCTGGTTACAGCCAGCGGGACAACTGTCGGTTAAACACCGTTAGGGTAGCAGTAAATCATTTACTACAGCTGGTGGTTTTCTGTGATACAAGTCCACAGGAAATAGCACCCCTGTCTCTCCATTACGGTTTTCTCTGATGCTTCCTTGGCTAGGGGAGCACCGAGACCACACTCCCCTCTGTGGTCGCAGCCCCTGAACCAGAACGGGGGGGCGCTGAGACCTTCGGCCTTCACACCTGTGCCAGCCCCGCTCACCCAGGTCTCCTGGATACAGCATTACCTGTAATCCCCACCAACTCATCACCACAGAGCTGCAGCTCCAACGAACCTCACTAGGCAGGCTGCCTCCACAGGAGATCATAGATCAGGCAGGTAAGGAACAATACACAATTATTTCTCGACGTTTGGAGGCTGAAGTCCACGATCTAGGTGCCGGCAGATTCGGCGTCTGTTGAGGATGCTGGTCCTCCAACAAGACTGACAGCTTCCTTCTGGGTCTTCTTCACCCAGTGGAAGGAGCCAGGGAGCTCTCTGGGGTCTGGTTTATAAAGGCCACTAATCGCACTGTAGGGAAGGGTCCGACCCATTGCTCCAGTCCCCAACAGAAAGAGTCACTGAGTGTGTTACCACGGTCCCCCGCTCTGATGATCTCACCAGAGTGCAGCCAGAGCGTACGCGAGGTCAGCCTGATGCCTCTGGGCACGGCTGATGCCCACGCTGAGAGACTAGACACCAGCCACAAGGGAGCAGACAGTTCAGCAATGCAAAGCGGATTCGTTTTGCAAATCTAGGCGATCCCCTGATCTAGTGAGTGTCCGAAATGCTGAGGGGAAGCCGTCTGCCTGCTGTCCCTGCCTCTGTCCACGTTTTCTCCGGCTCAGGGTCTTTGTGGGGGCTGCAGGGCATGTTAGGAACATGGGGCGCACCCCTCGGGGTGGGGGCGCGGTGCGTTTCTGCCCAGGGTCGGCACGGGGTGCATGGCGGCTCTCTGGCTTATCACAGGGGCAGTGCCACGGGCCCGCCCCCCTTCCGTCTGCAGCAGGATTGACATCGGCCCGGGCCAATGGAATGCCGCAGAGGTGTGGCCTACAGGTTGCAGCTGCAGAGTGGCTGGAGCACCTGCCCCTGAACCAGCTCCCTGAGCTGAAGCCGGAAAAGCCACCTTCCAGCCCCCGGGGGCCGACCGCTGACTCACCAACCGACACCAGAAGGCCCCCCCCCCTTCATGGGCCCCAACCGAAACAGCCACGCCACGGAATGGAGAGCACAATCCACAGTTGTGAAGTTCTTCTTTTCTACTTTATTCCTCCTACTTAGCCAAGAAAAAGAAAACAAATCTAGACACACATCATTTAGAATAGACAGAGGGATTACTGAGCGAAACATTTTGGAACAACTGGAAGTATCTCCAAGTACGATTGTAAAACACAGAAAGTAAAAATCCGGCCGCGTTGGTGTCTTTAAGCCCTTTTCCCTGAAACCACTCCATTAAAAATTCGTTTGTGATAACACCAGCTTCGGTTGGTATGTGATGTTTCTCTTTGAACATGTAAAAAGGTTTTTTTTCCGATGGTGGTTTCCTTTCAATACTATTTTGAGCGAGTTTCAAGGGTGCAGCGTTGTAGCTACCCACTCGTGGATGTTGCAAAGTGATCTCCTGGTGGTTCCAGCACTCAGGAGGCCGCACAGCCGACTGCTACAGAATTACCGACCATATCCCCTTGGGCTGCCCTTGCCATCCCCGTGAGAACTCTGTGACTGCCGCGTTGGCCTCCTGCAACCACGCGCTCATCCTTTTAAGACGCCGAGTCGCGGAGAGGTTCCCGGTGCCGAGAGAGCCGAGAAACAGTGGCCTCCAGCTGTCGGCGGCTCCAACATCACACAAATCTTTACCGAGAATTCACAGGAACCTGCACACGCCCCTCGGCACCTGGGGAGCTCCAGCTAAAGTCATCCTGAAGCGGTTTGCGATGCCTTTGGCTTCGAAGCGGGGGGAGGTATCCAAGACTTCCAATGCATTGTCATATGGCATGTCTCTGGCTTTGATTTTTACACCCAAGCATCTGCTGGAGGTCCAAGTCCCACGGGCTGGTCTGGGGTTGATAGGTTCTCCTGGGATTCGAGGCGTCTTCCCCCAGTGGGTCCACAGGGGTCACGTATGAGCGAAAATCTCCCGGCTGCACTCGCCGAGGGGCGGACTCCTTGGAACCACGTTCTAAGATTCTTGAGAAAGCGAAGGCTTGACGTGACTCTGGGTCACCGGGGGCGTCCCCACAGAAAGACGGCTGTGCTGAGATCATGGCCTCTAATGGATCCCCTCAAAAGAGGCTGCGGGATGTCATTGGTTGGACCATCATCTGCAACATCCTTTCCGCTGCTTGGGTTCTTTACCCTTCGGGTGGACTGAACTAGAAGACAGAGGATACATTGTATGTGCTCTTGGAGCCGTTAAGGACGTGATTGACACTCTGTTATTAAAGCCAGGGAGTGTTTTGATGCAGGTAGGTTGTCGTATCGATACATTGTATGTGCTCTTGGAGCCGTTAAGGACATGATTGACACTCTGTTATTAAAGCCAGGAAGTGTTTAGATGAGGTGGTCGTATCCCATTGCAAATGGAAGGCACGCCTTCCGCTCTGGGGCCAGGACCTCACACCTGCACACCCTGCTTGTTCGTCCTTTTGACCCGTAAATGAGTAACCGGGGATCCCGTCCCTCTGTCCAAGTGTGCATGTGTGTGTTTACACACCCTTGGGTTTATTCCCGTCTCCTCCTGGACTCTAGTCAATGATTAAGCCCGTCTTCAACAAACACTCGACACAACCGAGGCATCTCCCGCCACAGAGAATCCCATTAAATCAGTTCCTGATTGAACACGGGGCCCTCTTTTCTTCTCGTGGTTACAGACACATTATTTCGAGATTAGGTGTTGAAATGGACCCTCCAATATACCCGTTTCCACGATGATTCTACAGATTGTGAGTCATAAATCTTCGGTATGTTGAGACCATTCCCGAGTCAGAGAAAGTGGCAGAGGATGTGAGGTCAGGCGGTGCCGACGCCCCCAGGGGCCCCTGAGCCAGCTTCACCTCCTGGGGGCAGGTAGCACGATTGCCACAGGACAACACCACACCCAGGACCGCGCCCGCACCGGCGTGGCTCAGTGGGGTGAGCATCGTCCTGCAAAGAGCCAAGTCACTGGTTCGATTCCCAGGCAGGGCACAGGCCTGGGCTGCGGGCCAGGTCTTCGGTGTGTGAGAGGCAAGTGATCACTGTTTCTCTCCCTCTTTCTCCCTCCCTTCCCTTGTCTCTAAAAATAAACAGGTAAGATCTTTAAAAAGAAACTATTAAAAAAAAAAAAGCAACCCAGGACATCTGTATTGCTCATTCTTGCATATGAGACCGCAGACTCCAATGAAGTGAAGACTTTTACCAATCCGTTTAACTTTATTTTTTTAAAATTTTTATCGTTTTTAATTTATTGACCAGAGAGAGAGAGAGAGACATTGATTTGTTGTTCCATTTTTTCATGCACCACTGGCTGATTCTTGCATGCGCCTGGAGCGAGGATCAAACCCACAACCTCGGCGCATCAGGACGATGCTCTAACCAACTGAGCTACCCAGCCAGGGCCATTCAGCCCACTCTCAGTGAACACATTTCCGCCACGCGTTGCCCTAATGAATCCCCAGCGCACAGAGCATTCCAGAGTGCTGTCTCATTAGGCCCTGGGAGAAATAGCAACACAGGTGCCCCGTGTTCCTGGCTGCAAACGCCCCACCCGCCTGCACTGCCCAGCCTTTGGGGGCTCGTGTGGCTGAACGCACATGGGGGGGGGACCCTTGAGGGAGGACAAGGGCTTGTGCTGTTCTGAATCAGCGTGGGGCTGCTTTGTTTTGAAGCAGGGCTGCCAAATCGGGGCGAAGGGGACACCGTCAGTCACCAAGGGTCTTCCAACATTAGGGGAGACTTTCCGGAGGAGGCAAGAGGCTTCGGAAGAGAAGGGGCCTGCCCAGTGGGCAGGGCGGGTGCGACTCCACCCGGAGTCTTGTGGGTGAGGACCCGCGATGAAGGAAGCGCAGGGGAGACCTTAGAGGGTGCGCAGGGGCCCCCCAGAAATGGGGAGACAGGACTGGCACCGCTTGGGCCGGCTCCTGCAGCAGGGAGTCCCGAGCTGCACTGGCCCTAGGGCACAGGAGCTGTGCCCTCAGACAAGAGGGGTGTCGGCAGCCTCAGGACCCCAGGCTGAGGCTCGGCTCATCCTCGGAGGCCCCCTAGAACCTTGTGGAAGCCACAGGAGCCCCCCTGGCTGGAGGCCAAACCTCAGCTCCTGCTTCTGGGCAAGCCCACATCCACCACCCCCTTTTTGATCTGTCAGAGAACCTGAATTGTCTGTGTATGTGTGTGTGGGGGGGAAGCCCCAGAGAAGCGGGCCTTGGTTCCCCATCGGCCCAGGCCCTCCCCCACGCCCTGCGGGAAGCCCCAGTGCCCATGAGTCACTGAGAGAGCGCGCAGCCCTGCCCACTTCCAAATCCCGTGTCTGTCTGTCTGTCTTTCCGGCGGCCCCGCCCAAGGCCCGGGCTGCAGGCAGGCCCCAAAACACGCAAGTCCCCTCTCCACTCACCAGGACAGTCAGCCGTTCTCGGGGACACGCCCAGCTCTCCAGTGTTTTTCTGCAGACACGGCGCTGGAATGACCAGAGTTCACGGGGCAGGGGAGGGGCCCGTCCCCTAGAACCGCCCTGAGCGAACCCCCTCGAGGCCGGCCCGGAGGCACTGCTGGGTGCGCCCCGCCCGACCCACTGAGAACTGAGGAGTCAGCAGACGAATTCACAGAAGGACACCGGGCCCACCCAACCGCCCCAGAGGCGGCCCTGCCCCAGCGCGCAGGTTTGTTGTCGCCGTCTCCATGGAGACGCCTGGCTGCGAAACTGGCCTCTGTCCCCGCTGCAGAGGTCCCTGCGGGCCCTTATCTATCTGCCTGGGGGCGGGTGTGCGGGGGAAACCAAAACAAACCAAAAATATATATAGTAATAACGATAACAAAACTGAAAGTTTTAGGTCGGGCAGCCAACTGTGTTTGGACTCGTTGCCAAAACCTTGATTTGTGAACTTTATTGAGTTTACCAGGGTGACGGTGGGTGATAATATTGCCCAGGTTTCCGGCGTCCAATTCTACAACGCATCGTCCGCACACGGTATTGTGTGCCCGCCACCCCAAGTCACGTCTCCTTTCATCCCCATTTATCGCCCTTCACCCTCCTCTTCCTCCCCCGCCCCCTCCCCTCTGGTCCTCAGCAATCGTTGGTCTGAGTCTCCGAGGTTTTTCTTTTTGCCTGACCCCTCCCCCTTTTCTCCCAGCCCCCCCATCCCCCTCCCTGGTCCAGCGGTAGGCCTGATCTCTCAGTCGGAGTGGCTGTCTTTCTCTGTTTTGTTACTTGCCTTTTTCTGACTGCCTCATTTCACCGAGTGAATTTTTATCTTAAAAGCTGTTTCCCTCCTCAGTGGATGTTTTTGAAAGACCTACTACGGACCCAGAGCAGGGAAGGACACAGGGCCTGTGGGTGGCCACAGCCGGCCACCCGGAGGGGAGATTCAGTGCCTCCGTAGGGTCCCACGGGGCTGTCCCTCTGCCCCCAGCCACCAACAATACTTGGTCCTGTTCCTGAGGGCACATTCCTGGAATGTTTGGATGAGACGCCTTCCAGATGTGTTTTCCTGCTTGTCTCAGACCCGAGTTACCCGAGTGTCTGGCAGCTCTGCCTGACACTCAGTCTGACATCATGTTCAATGCCATCCGAAACTGAACAATGAAACTACTAAACAGGAAACTCAGCCCCGGCCGGGAAGCTCAGTGGGTTGGAGCACCATCTTGTCCACCAAAAAGTTGTGGGTTCGATCCCCAGTCCGACTGCATATGAGAGAAAATCAGTGGCTGTTTCTCTCTCACAATGATGTCTCTCTCTCCTTCCCCTTCCTCTCTCTCTCTCTCTAAAATCAATAAATATATCCTTGGGTGACGATGTAACAAAAATAAAAACAAATAGAAAAAAACGTCAGATCATTGTCCAAGACCCGAGGCCTGTGATGTGGCCCGAACCCCCCCCCCCCCCCCCCCCGGCTGGTTAAGTGTTACCGAAGAGAAAGAGCCAAACACTGAACGCCGATCACCGCGCTGGACAAACTTGGCCATTTTATTCACAGTGGCTTCACGCACGAGAATGCGGAGCTACGGTCCCCAAAGCCTCTCTCTGTGGTGCTGTGCAGGTGACAGATGACAGAGAAGCACAAGGCACCGTGGGCCAGGGGCTGGGACGGGTGACCCACGCAGGTTCTCTGAGTGGTCCCCCAGCTGGGTTTCAGCACCCCCCCTGGGGTATGGGCAGCTAAGCTATCTCTTTCTGGGGTGTCAGGAGACTCCCCCCCTTTGTGAATTTAGAACCCCGTCACACTAAAGAGAGGGAGCACGCTCACTTTTACACACTGCCCCACGTAGAGGATACTTTACGATACAAACCTGCAACTCCAGGAGGATCATACAAAACTACGGTGACCATTGGCGGACGTTCCCCAGGGGACCAGTTCTGTGGTTTATCGCGCCCCTGTCCTCAAAGTACCGTCTCAGGTCAGATACAGGGGCGTGACCAGCAAGGGCGGACTTGTCTCCCCTGCACGTGCCCACGCTCACGAGGTGCGGGGAAAGACCTGGAGCGCAGGGTCATAAAACACTCAAACGCTCCCCCCAGAAGTGCGTGTTGGCGCAAACACCCCCAAGACCCAGAAGGCACGGCACAGGCAAGCGCCATGAAATCACCAGGGAAACGGCTGCGTTTCCTTACGTTTGAACCCCCGCCTTCCCGGACGCGCTGACCGTGCGGGAGGAAGTCGCGGCTGCCCCTGCGTGGTGAAAGCGAGGCGGCGATCCTGTGCGGCCGCGGAAGGACTCTGACCACCGAGGCCTCGAGGACCCAGACCTGGACGCGCCTCCGCACCGCGGCGCATCGGGAGGGAGCGCGGATCCCCTAGGTGCGAAGCACCGTCTTGGTGCAGCGAGCTGTTTGGCCACAGCGACAGTGAGATTAGGGGGCCCCGGCGGGTCGGAGCTGTTAGTCCGGCTGGACTTTGCTCGCTTCTTTCTTGCTGGACAGCATTCTGTGCACCTCCAAGGCAGGCTTCAGAAGCAATCAAAGAGCTAGTAGCGATGGGGGTCGCCAGTGGTCTCCAGAAACACAACCAACTCCGGCAAAAGTGATACAGGTGCCAGGACCACCTGCAGGCCTTTTCGATGCTGGGAGTGATTATGAACAATGTTTGCAAACGTGGTCCAAGCAGATTGCTTATGTTACCTGCACAGTGACCCTGTTACCGGTCAACCCAACACCCTAAGCTGTGGGGCGTGAGTGAGACCAACCCAGAACCCAGAACCCAGAGAGGCAGGGAAGCTCCCAGCTGCCCGGTCTCTAAACTTGTCAGCCTTAAAAGGTGGTCTCCTCTTCCATCCCCTCCCCCCGGGGCAGGGGGTCCACGCTGAGCCCAGGAAGACATCCGTCCTGCAGCCGGCCACCCACCGCATTGCCTGGGGCATCAGGACAGGCCGGCCTGGTCTCCGTAAGATGCTCCTGTGGCCAGAGCCACCACCACGGAAAATCTTGGCAGGTGATTCCAGAACAACTAAGGGAAAAAAGTTCAGGTGGCATCCAGGTGTGTGGATCTGTCCAATCACAAGGTCGTAGAGTTTGTGGGAGATGGTACCTGTCGAAAGAAAAGCCGCCAATTCTTTACTGCTTCAAACCAGAAAAGGGCTCTGTGGGTGGAAGGGGCCAGACCCATAAACGGGCATTTACACACATCAGAATTGCTTCTCGACTCGGTTTAAATTCCCACAGCATTCAACTCATTACCTAAAGGGTTCTGCTCAGCAGCATTTTGCGCCTTCAGCTGTGGTGTGCAACCACGCCTCTGCCTGGCTCCAGAACATTCTCCTCACCCCAGAAGGAAACCTGGCCCCAGGAGCACTCACCCGCCCCTGGCAAGCATCACCCACCTCTCTGCCCCTGTGGGTTGGCCTTCTCTGGACGGTTCAGACACACAGAGTCCACACCATGGGACCGTGAGCGTCTGGCATCTCTCACGCAGCCTCCTGTGTTCGAGGCCCGTCCACGCTGCAGCCTGAGTCAGAGCCTCACTCCTGTTCCTGGCTGCATAATATTCCACTGTTTGCCTGGACCCAATTCCGTGTACCCATTTATCCATCCATGGGCATGTGAGTTGTCTCCCCCTTTTGGCTGTTCGGGGCAGCATTTCTATGAACATTTGTACACAAGTTTTTGTTTGAAACCCCTCTGTAAATGCCATTGCCTACACACACCTAAGCGTGAAACTGCTAAACCACGGTGTAATTATGTGTGGATCTCTTTCAGCGGTCACCACCTGGTGTCCTCAGGGCTGCACCAGCGAGGAAGGACGGCTGCAATCTCTCCCCCTTCCTCGTCAGTGGTCCTGACACCCCTCCCTTTTCAAAAATGACCAGCATGCTGGTGACATGTGGGGCCTTCACAGTTGCTCACCGCTGAGGTCCTCGGCGTCTGAGGGTGCAGAAAACCAAAACCCAAGTTTTTCTCTCTATTTCTGTGTCACATTATGAGAACTCAAAATATTGCACTGTGGACCGATGGTCAAGACGATTCTTTAAAAAAAATTTTTTTGTTTACTTTTAGAGAGAGGGGAAGGGAAGGAGACAGGGAGAGAAACATCAGTGTGTGGTTGCCTCTCATGCGCCCCCTACTGGGGACCTGGCCTGCAACCCAGGCATGTGCCCTGACTGGGAATCGAACCGGAGACCTGTTCCCTCAGGTTGGAGCTCAATCCGCTGAACCCCACCAGCCAGGGTAATACGATATTTTTTAATCCTTATCCGAGTATATGTTTATTGATTTTAGAGAGTGAGACAGACAGACAGAACCTTTGATGTAGGAGAGAAACATCCTTCTGTGCACACCCTGACTGGGGCTCGAACCTGCAACCTTTCCAAGTGCAGGACGACGCTCCAACCGACTGAGCCACCAGGCCAGGGTGCAAGCCGACTTTCCTTGCTAACTTTATGCCTTTGGGTCACCCGAACCCCAAACTCCTTGGAGGGAACTTGGCCACTCTGGGACCCAGCGTCCACACAAGGCCCCCGAGGAAAGGCTGTTGTGAACCCAACATAAAAGACCGCACCCTCGGCCCCTCCTGCTTCCTCACTCCCCGGCAGCGACGGGGGCAGGTGAGGAGCAGACACACCCATGACAGACCGGCCCTGACACGGATCACGACGGCCGATTTCTGCAACCAGGTCTTCGGGAAATCCTGGTCCCCTCCGATCCCAGCGTTCCCATTACACCCCTTTCCACGGTGGGTACTGTCAGGGCAAACAACACACTCGCTGCCCCCAAAGAGCTGAGTGGTGTCGACGTGTCCTCTCCTCTCTTCCTTCAGGTGCGGTGACACTGGGGGACAAAGGCGCCCCTGTCCCCCAGGAATGGGGAGAGGCCCGCAGGCTCCAAGAGAACAGGGGCATGCATATTCAGTTTTCCGGGGCAGGAAAGGGGCACCCAACCTTCCAACCTCCCCGGGGCCACATTTCGTGGATTGCAGCTCAGCCTCCCCGCCAGCCACCCCCCACCCACATCATCTGGCTGTTGAACTCAGGGGCAAATGCCCGGCTTCAGCAGACACCAGACCCCGGGGCCCCTGCCTGGAAGTGGGCATGTCTCCGGCCCCCCCGTGGGCAAGGGGTGTCCCCACATGCACCGGCTTCTTCTGGTGGCAGCTTCTGCGGGAGCTCCCACCCCACAAATGCCTTCCCTCACCCGCGCCATCCTGCCCCTGGGGCCCAGCAGGCCACCCTGACACAGAGACGCTTGTTCGGAGCTGGCTGAGTGGGTGCCATCTCCTACACCGGGGCCCCAGGGAGGGCGCAGCTGACTTCAGGACATTTTTTCCCAAAAGTCACAGCAATTTCTTCTTCTTTTTCCGTCCACGGGTACATTCCGTGCGTCCCACGGGGCACCCGCCCACGGGAGCCGTTGGCTTCTCCTGGAGCCCCTGGGAGGCTGTGCCCAGGGTGAGGGTCCTGAGACGTCCTGCTGCTTCCGAGGTGGACGCCCGGGCTGTGGTGGGGGCCACGCGGGGGTCGGAGGGGATCCCCGGACAGCGGTGACAGCTGAGGGGGCGTCTGGAGAAGGAAGAGGCCTTAGTGGCTCACACAGGGGATGGCAGGGAGGGTTGGGTGTGACCGTGGCCTGTGCAAAGGGCCTGGGGCAGAGGGGACTGAGGGTGTGTGATGAGTACGTGACCAGAGCCCACACGCACTCCCCAGTCGTGAACCCTTTGTCCCCAGGAACCAGCGTGGTTTTATTTTTGTAAATTGATTTCAGACAGTGCAAAGGGGAAAGAGAGAGAGAGAGAGACATCGGTCGGTTGTTCCACTTACTGATGCATCATCAGTAGCTTCCTGTCTGTGCCCTGACCGGGAATCGAACCCATAACCTTTGTGTATTGCGGCGATGCTCCAACAGACTCATCTACCCGGCCAGTCCCGTGTTCGCCTTTCATTCCACGGTCTCCCCCCTGCCTGCCCCCCCCCCCCCCCGTCCTGCCCGTACCTGCCGCCTAACTCTCTGGCCTTGCCTCGGACTCTCACATTCCTGAAGGTCCCTGTCAGGTTCCCTTTGCTAATGTTTGGGCTTTGAGTGCAACGTTGATTTTCTGACCACAAACACAGCGTGACCTCAGGATGGACAACCACGGACACCAAGGGACCTCAGCCACACGCACCACCTCCTGGGTGATGCAGCGGGCACCCTTCTCTCTGAGGGCGGACTCTTCTGTTGCTGTGAGTTGCTGAGACAGGCCCGGTGGTAGACAGGCCTTCCCCTCCACGTGGGGGTGGCGCCCCCTCTCGGCCGGACGCTCCCGGTTGGTGCCCCAAATCTGCTCGGTGCCCCCTGCATGGGCCCCGGTGGAGCCACCCGCTTCCTGGACCACCTGTTCCAGCAACTTGGTTTCCGAGGACTCGGCCGCCGAGGGGACACCTTCTCCCAGGTCTGGGCCCCATCAGCTCTTCCCACCCCGTGGGGCGGCCCAAACGGTGGTCCCCCAACCTGCTCAGCTCCTCGTCTTGGGAGCCTGGAGAGGGGTTCCCTTAAACCACACCAGGGGCTCCGCAGGTGGAATTCGGACAAGGGTCTTCCGAAGCGAATCCTGCACGTTGTCTGAAATCAGAAGCTCTCTTCCAAGAGACCCGCGAGGGGGGTTGGGAGAGGGTCCCCAACACCCGTCCCTCTGGGAAGTGCCTCATGGGGAATTGGAGGCCACTGAGAACAAATAGGCTCCAGAAGAACTTTCACCCGTGTCTTGAAGAAGTTCACCTGGGCCAGTGCTGGGGTCTTTAGTGAGACCAGAGCCTGGATGGCAGGCCCCTCCCCTGGAGTAAGTTACGCCTGGCAGGTTGACTCTGAGGTGTGTCCAATGGCCATGCTTTTCATCTCTCAGTTTCCCGACTTCTGTTCACACCCATCAAGGAGAAGGACTGATGGGAACGTTACAAGACACAGCCCAGGGCTGCTGTTCCAATAATAACAGTCGTAATGATCGTAATAACAGCTGTTCAAGAGCGAGGCTTGCATCCTAGCTGCTAACACACCACAGACCAGCACAGGGCCCGTCCCAGCTCCCGGGAGCCCTGAGTTTCGGTGACTTTGGCTCCAAAGGATCCAGGGAGCCCCAGACCAACTCTGAGGAAAAGGGCATTGGTATGCAGTTCAGGGTCACTTGACGGGACCGTGGGAGACACGTGGACGTCCTTATTCCAAGAGGCAGCCCGGGCGCCTTCCAACGTGCAGAGGAAAGAGCGCTTCCACAGATGAAGGCAGGGAGGCAGAGGAGACAGCGGGGAAGTTAGCACGAGGCGAGCAGCTCCAGGGACCTCCTCAGAGCCCTGTGCCCCACCCCCAAAAGAGGGGTGTGCGTGGGCCGACCACCGTGCTCCAGTGTTCCCGACAGATGGCCTCAGGAGCCCCTGCCTGTCTTTAACTTCATTCAGAACAGTTTTGTGAGATTGGATGAGAGCTGCTGTTGGGTCACCGTGCATTTTTTTCAGTTCATGCAATTTTATTGAAGAAAAATAAATTGCTAGCAGAGCTATTAGTTGATCCCTCATCCACCGACAATTTGATTGGAAGATAGATTAACTTTTTCTTGCGTTTTATTTTTTTGGGGGGGGATCGGCGTGCATTTGTTTAAAAACTCACCAACTGGGTGCATTTTTGTGCGGCCCATTTAATACCGAAGATGCAAGAAAAGACACAACACTGTCAGCCTATTGTGCTCTATTATTCTAAGAAAGGTAAAAACGCAGCTGAGATGCAGAAAAGCATTTGTGCAGTGTGTGGAGAAGGTGCCGTGGGCGATTAAATGTGTGAAATATGGTTTGCGAAGTTTCGTGGTGGAGATTTCTCACTGGACGGTGCTCCACGGTCGGGTAGGTCAGCTGAGGTCGACAGAGCCAATAGAGACGTCATTGAGAATAATCAATATTCTACCAGGTAGCAGAGAGATGACAGACTCAAACTACCCCAATCAATAAATCCACTGGTGAAGAGAAAAAAAAAAACGCGACTTTTATTTTACAGGAAAAAAAGCTGAACAGACTTTTTGGCCAACCCAAGATTTGCACATCGAAGGTTCGCAGCAGCCAAAAGCCCGGGAGACGGGGTGTCCACAATTCCCTGTAATAATGAGGCCAATGCTGGCCTGGGAGGGGCCGTGTCTCACTTGTGACATCTCATCTTCCCACAGACTGAGACACCAGGCACCCCACTGTGCCCCCGCCCAACAGACCGCTTCACTGTAAGTGTTTACAAATGAACAAAAATCAGAGCAGGTCTCACGGTAGCTACAAGATCCTAAGGGGTGAAAAAAAATCCTTCTTCAGCTGATAAAAAAAGAAAGGGTTTTACGGAACTGATCTGGTTGCTGATTAAATGACAGGCACACAGGGCAGTGATTTATTCATCCCCTCTCTGCCGGGGGACAGACCGGCAGGAGCCACCGAGGCGGTGCTCTGAGGAGACACAATGGGGTCACCCTCGGGCAGCGAAGATGTGATCCCAGCATCAACTTCACGGAGGCTGTGCAGCCGGGACTTTATCAGCACGGCGCAGGGCTAATCACCCCAGCAAGCAGGGCGTGTACCCCGGGAGCAGCTCAGAGTACCGGTAGCATATGCCCTGACAGTTGGACGCTCCGCACCGAACGTCTGTTCTGTATTTCCTTTTAATGAATCGACTAATCAGATGTCTCAGGGACCCAAGTTCCGCCCAGGCTGATAAGCAAACACACACACACACACACACACACACACGCAGAAAGAAGTAGACCACTTGCATGTGATACAGAGGGAATTTTTTTTTCTCTCCGAAAGCAGCCCGACGTAGCAATAGGTGAATCTTATTAAGGGGATTGGGAAGGAGAGTTCGGAAGGGGTAGTAAATTAATATCCGAAGAAAGGCGCGCTAACCGCAGCTCTCTAAAGTGACCCAAGATCACAGCACAGAGCACGTAACTCACCCCGGCCAGTTACCTTGGTTGGATGGAGCCCTGTCTTGTGCACCAAAAGGTTGTGGGTTCGATTCTCAGTCAGGGCATGACTGAGAAAGAATCTCTCTCTCTCTCTCTCTCTCTCTCTCTCTGTCTGTCTCTCAGATCCACAGACACATCCTCATGTAAGAATAAAAATGCAACCCAGCTCTGGCTCTGAGGGAGATTTTGAGACATGCACAAGAGCAGTGGTTGTGTTGGCTGCCAACTCAAGGGCTCAGGGAAGGATTCAATGCAACCCGACTAAAAGGGGAGGACTCACACCTCCCGGTGTGAGTGTGCGTTGTTCACTTCTTCTCTGCACACCACAAAGGCTCTGCTCCATGGTGGGGAGGGCGCCAGAAGCCCTTGGCCCTGAAGGACCAGGTTCAGCTCTTCCTCCTACACAACCGGCCTTGGGGCGTGGGGGCTTCGCTGGTGCGTTGCCCTACGTCCCTCTCAGCGTGCCTGCTGCTGTGGTCTGTCACCTCCTTGCCAAGATTCCTCCTGACACGTGTCCGTGTGAACACTCCGTGGAGACCCGCGCACTGGTGGACTTCCTTCGGGAACGTCACAAAAGTCACAGAATTCCAAACGTTGCTGGTCGTTGCAGTCATCTCGGCCGGGAGATGAGAACTGGATGGACTTTCGAGGCCATGTTCCTTCTCTGAGGGGGAGGTGTTTGCCAGGCCTCTGGGCTTGGGGACAGGTACCACCCCAAGGGACTTCCCAAGGCCTGCCATTTACTTCCCTCGGAGCATGCTAGCCACGCTCTATTCCCATTCTATCTGCATTTTATCGACTGATCTACCTGCTTCCTACCCATTCCTCCATCATTCACCTGTGTATCTGTCTCCCTGTGTGTCTACCCACCCACCCATCTATGGATCTGTCCATCTATCCATCCATCCCACTGCCCATCCATCCACCTCTCCCCTCCTCTCTCCATCCACCCACCAACTCATCAATGCATTTATCTACCTACCTACTTATTCATCTATGTATCACTTGTCTATTTATCTATCCATTCATCTCTCCATACACTATCTATCTATCTGTCTTTATACCTGCCTTCATCTACTTAGATATCCCACCACTTGTCTACACTTATTAATTTCTTGACCACAAATAACACAGGTATGGCTCACTCGTACCTTTTCTGGGATCGGATCCTTGGTTGTTCCCAGCAGGTGGTGATCAGGAAGAGAAACAGGGTCTGGAGCCCTGATGAGGAAGGACTTGTCTGCTTAGAGGACAGACTCCAGGGCCTGCCCAGTGGGCCACGTGAGTCGCAGAACCAGAAGCAGTGGGGGGAGGAACCCCCCCGTAGCCGAGGCAGAAGGGGGTCAGCAGGGGATTAGAAGGAGACTTCCGATCACGTCCATGCGTGTGTGGTCTTTTGCTCAACCTTCGTCACACCTTCTTACCCTTGAACAGTGACAGCCAAAATTTCAGGCGGGGCCGGCGGAATGAGTCAGCTCTATGCGTGAGCCAGGCTGGGCCCCCTGCCCTGCTCTGGGGAGGAGACTGAGCCATTCAAAACTCTCTGTGCCCCGCCGGTGACTCCGAGTATGAAATGTTAGCATTTAGGGAATCATTTCGTTGAATAATTTACAAAGAAAATGAAGTCAGTAGCCAGCCGTCTTTGCCTGCGGCAAGCAGAGCCACTGTCCCTTCCGTAGTCACCAATCAGTAACTGGCGCTTTTAACAGAATGGAAATCACCACCGTATTTTTACAGGGCTAATGAGGCGTCACGCGTTGCTTTATGTTTTTTAATATAAAAGGGGAGTATTTAGGAGAAATAGAACTACATGAAGCATCAGCTTCCCTTTCTATTCTGCAAGCAGCAAAGCGTCCCATTCTTTGGGAGCTCTGACTAATCAAACGCCGAAAACCATCTTCATGCACAGATTTAGCTGCTGAGAACGTTTGGATGGACTGGGAGAAGGTGGAGGGTAGGTGGCTACCTTGCACGTCGCACCAGGGCATTGTCTGCTGGTCGTAAGAGACTGAACTACTGATGCAGGCAGCTGGCCACATCAGCATGAGTGACAAATGTCAAACTCTATTATGTTTTCCAATGCCACCTTTCTGTGGCTTGCTGTTGGTGTTATAAGAAAATAACGATAATGATCTCTCGCCTCTTGGAAATGGATCCAAGCCGCCAGCCCCAAGGACTTGCCTTGCACATCAGATGTGTCCGAACTGGGGGCTTTGAAACAGGACAAAGTGATCTGTGCACAGGGCTGCCAGGCCCCCTGCGTCCCACAGAGCTGTGTGCAAAGGGGACGGGGTGACGACTGGACGGATGAGCCCAGGACTGAGCATGAAACACACTGTGGAGAATCAGCGTCACGGTGCCATGTCAGCTGCACCCACAGCCACGCCTCCCTGCTGTGGGTGTCCCTGTCCCCTCCCCTCTCTCATAGGTGCCACCCCTGTGTCTGCTCCTCACGGGGACCCTGCGTGGGCTCCTGCCTGAGTCAGCGCTTCCCCAGTAGCTGTTCTTATTAATCGCTAATACACCTCTCACTTTGAAAGCCTTTCATTTTTAGGTAAACAAGTCCTGATGTCCTCAGGGGTGACCTTAGCAGGCCATGTCCACGGCAGGTGACCAAGGCAGCTCCCTGCTGTGTGCTAAAGACAAGACGGGCTCCTTCTGATATTTTCACAGAAAAGAACTGAAAAAAAATATATACAAACCTCAGCTGAGGATGAGGCTCCCAGAAGCCAACCAAAGAAACCACCACAAAAAAAAAAATGATGTATTTTTGCTGACCCCCGATGTTCACACAGAATAGTGTTGACTGTAAATGGCCATTGAAATGCTTTGTAAAAACGCCAGGAAAACAGTGCAATAAATCTCCACTTTGGGGCATGTTTCCGTTGCCAGAGTTTTCTCTGGGGCAGCTCAGACGGCACCAGGCTGATGACGACAGAATCCTGAGCATTTCGCCCCCAGAACGCAGAGGGTGGATGCGCGTGGACCCCACGCAGACCCACGTGGTGTCTTTAGATTTGGGGGCCCATCTTCTGCGCAGCTTCAGAAAGCGGGGGACCGGCTGCCTGCCAAGCTCCCTGTGACCATGTACGTGAAGAAAACCCCTATCGTGGGTCCCCCGTGACTACTATTGCTTCCGGCGGCCGACCCTTTTCAATACCTTTCTGTCTAAACCAATGTCAGGACTGCCTGCAAGGAGCCCGGTTTATCCCTGAGTTGATCACTCCTCCGGCTTTGCTCTGAGGATGAGCGGGGGCGAACTAGCGGGTGCAACACAGGGCCCCCACCCTGCGCCATAGAAGGAGGGGTGGGGTGAGCTGACAGGACAGCCGGGGGGGCCTCCCCGCCTCCAGGGAGCATGCAGCCAGCACTGGGGGCTTTCTGGCAGCGTGGGACCCCCATGTCGCACACCTGCTAAGCCACCTGCTTGTGGACGAGGTGAGTTTACCAGTCATTTTCTGCTACGGAAAGGAGGAAGCTTCACCCAGTGCCCTGGGCTGATGGGGCTGATGTAAGGAGCAAAGCCCCCCGCACCGGCTGGTTGAAAACTAGAGGGACTTGTGTTCTCTCCGTGCTGGAGAGCAGCCGTCTGAGGTGCACCTGCCCCCCAGGCATGGAAAGGGAGGCATCAGCCATGCCTGCATGCTGCCCCTCTCTGCAGGGGACCACCCTTTCCACCTTCCTTCCTGCACTGCTGTCCTCTGAAACCGCGGACCAGGATGTCCCTGGGGACCCTGCTCAGGGTCACCGCTCGCCCTGCAAACCTGGACCTCCTCACACTCACTCACAGATGCACCGCCATCGCTGCGGCAGGCAGAAGCATCCCCTCTCCCTCTCCACCAGACCCGGAGCTCAGGGACGAGAAGGCACACATCAGAGCCAAAGCCGCCTGCGCCGGCAAGAACGCCACGCTTTCTCTCGGTGCCACGGATGGATGAACCGGGAGTGGCGTTTGCCCACAAGAAACGAGGCGCGTCCGGAAGTCTGCCCCTTGGCACCCGCCCGTGCGCCCTCAAGTTTCGCTTCCCCTCAGGGCCGCCTGGCCTGCAGCGCCCGAGTCTGTGCACTCTTCACGGGTGGTTTCCTGCTGTCCCTGAGCACATGGCCCATGTCAGGGACAGCCTGCGCCATGACAGGCTGCATAAGCACCCGGCCGGGCCTGCCCTGCAACGGGGAGACCAGGCGGAGCGTCCGGGAGTTTGCTATGCACAGCGGTGGCGGTGGCGGAGTAACACCTTCCTGGCTGCGGCACCTGTTTTTCACTCCTGGGACCCAGCCGACCTCCCACCTCCCACACACCCACCTCCTGCGTCTGAAACCTGGTTGCAGGGTTTGCTTCCGAGAGAAAGGGAATTATGACACCTGGCTTCCAGATCCGGTCTGCAAGGTGGTCGGTCCCTACGGAGAGGTACAAAGCCTCCTGGCCAGGTGCTCAGTGGGTTAGAGCGTCGACCTGATGCCCCAAGGTTGTGGGTTTGATGCCCGATCAGGCACATGCAAGAGTGAGCCAATAATGCATCAGTAAATCGAACAACGAATCGATGTTTCCTTCTCTCTCTAAAATATCAATGAAAAGTTTTTTTTTAAAGAGTCACCATGCTCCTTGTCAATAAACTTCAGTCACCAGTGCCACACTCTAAATGCCACTTTGTCACTCTAATTGTGAGCCTCCCTCAATCCCTCATCCCCACACTCCTTTCTGTTCCCCCCCTGAACTCGCCTCCTGAGGAATAAATCAGCCGTCCTCTCCGATCCTGAGGGGGCAACATGGCTTTCCCCCCAAGGCGAGGCTTGGTTTTGAGACGTCACAGTTGTTCATGGTCTCTACCATTTTTTCTGCAGTAAACACAGACAGTCTCATTGCCCTTGCCCAAGGGTGC
Source organism: Artibeus jamaicensis (assembly GCF_021234435.1). Classification (NCBI taxonomy): domain Eukaryota; kingdom Metazoa; phylum Chordata; class Mammalia; order Chiroptera; family Phyllostomidae; genus Artibeus; species Artibeus jamaicensis. Next base: position 2,938,348 of record NW_026521989.1, read on the forward strand.
TGGGGACCAGAGGCGGGCGTGGCGGTTGGGATTCTCTGAGAAAGAAGTCGTAGATCACCAAAAGTCTTGGAGGATCTCCCCAGGAGAACTTGAACGTTGCAAACTTCCTTTCGTGTCCAAAGGACCCCATACACCCTGGGCTCTGTTGCCTGTGGCCTGTTCGTCCCCCTGCAGGTGAGCACACAGGTGTGCCCGGTCTGTGACTTCCCCCGGCCAGGTGAGGTGGCGTAGGCAGCCGAGGATTCAGGCAGAAGTGAGGCCCAAGGTCCAGCTCTGGGAACATGGCTGTTACTCATGGTCTAAAGCAGGGGCTGCTGAGCATCCAAAAAAAAAGCACACTGAGCCCTGACCCGGTGGCTCCATGGGTTTGGCCTCAGCCTGCAAAGTGAAAGGTCACCAGTTCAATTCCCGGTCAGGGCGCATACCTGGGCTGCAGGTTCAATTCCCAGTTGGAGCACAAATGAGAAGCAGCCTGTCAGTGTTTGTCTCCCTCTCTTTCCCCTTCCCTTCCCCTTTCTCTACAAAGAAAATAAAACAAAAATAAAGGAGACCCACTGACCTGAATGTATGGCTTGGCTTTGCTCATGTAAGTCATGATGCAGAAAAGCCAAGATTACTCACAGAATCTTAGAAAAGACCCTTCACACCCACGCCAATGGCACCAATGGGCGAGTCGGTAAGGACAGCGCGGTCCCTGCATAGTACTCCAGAAAACGACTCAGCCTCGGAAGAGCCAGAACTCCTGCCATTCCTGCAAACACCCACAGACCTGCAAACCATGCAAAGCGAGACGAGCCAGGCAGAATTTAAGACAAATCCTGAACGACCTCCCTCACACGTGGGGGAGGAGAGAATGGCCATGTTAGTCAAAAGGCACAAAATGTCAGTCATCCAAGGTAGAGAAATTGTGGAGATGTGCTGTGGACGTACTTCCGAGAGGTAACGATACTGTGTGAAGGAGCAGGGCTAAGAAGGCAGGTCTTAAGAGTTCTCCCAAAAGAAACAAGGAAAGGAAGGAAGGAAGGACAGAAAATGAAAACCGTGGGAGGTGACTGATATGTTCATTAGCTTGCGCTCCTGTCAGGAGACACATCAAAACATCATGTTGTGTGTGCCTTCACTGTATATGACCCTTACTTGTCAACCACAGCTGAATAAAGCTGAAGGGGGGCAAAGGGAACCCCCAAACCAGTAGCGGCCTTCACTGTGATAAATGAGGAACCGGGCATCACCGTATGAGTAGAATGACATCCGGTCCCCAAGCACTGTGACGGACCCATTGTGAGGCCGACGCAGCAAAGTCAGGGACACAGGCCTGATCAGAGATCTGAATGGCTTGCACATGGCTTTACGGACACACCTGTGAATATGCAGGAATTGGCCCGTTTGTAAGTGTCCCAGCCAGTGGGCATTAGCATATTTGCAGCAACCCTGTGCCCACTGACCCATGAGTCCCCTCTCCCTCCCCCAGCCCCTGATAACTGCTGACCCCTCTCCGCCCCTGTGGATTGGCCTGTTCTGGACATTTCACACACATGGAATCCACACCGCAGGGCCGTGTGTGTGTGTGTGTGTGTGTGTGTGTGTGGCATCTCTCACGGGGCATCGTGTGCTCAAGGCCCCTCCACGCTGCAGCCTGAGTCAGAGCCTCACTCCTGTTCCTGGCTGCGTAATATTCCACTGCACACCTGAACCCCCTTCTGTGTATCCATCCATCAACCCCAGACATGTGCTCTGCTGCACTGCATTTGGGGGCAAACAGATGTTTTCACGTCTGTCTAGTCTAACCCCTGGGAATGGACTTCCCGGGTCCTACGGTGGTGTCTGCTTAATCTTGGGAGGAAGCACCGCTTTGTCACGCATCTGCCCCCCCGTCATGTTGATCTAACCAGGCAGACCCGGCTCCCACTGGGACCTGAGGTCTTGGCTGTCCTTGGGGTCCCCAATCTGCGCCCCAGAGTCCCGTACGAATTTGGGTCACGCTCTGTTTCCAGGTGGCTGGGGAACTGGTCCATTTCACACCGCACACAGACAGAAATCACGCCCCCCCACGCCCTCCACCCACGAGGAGCGCCCTGTGAAGTCCTGGGGGTGTGGGTAGCAGCTCCCAGTGCAGGGAACGAGAACCTGAGCACCGTCCTCCCTGAAGGGACCCTCGGAGCCAGCGGGCCGTGCACCAGAATTTCTGCCACCTTCTCCTGGTACCGACCCATCAGCACCAGGACCTGGGTCTCCCTCCCTCTGCCCCTCTCCACCTCTTCCTGCCTCCCGGCCCCTCCAGGCCCTCTTTTCCCCCTTGAGAACCCGCCGTTTTCACCCCAAAGTCCGCCTGATCGTAGAAGCTTCACTGCAAACTATTCTGCAGAGAGCAACCTACAAAACCCACCTGAACGAGGTGGGCCAGAGGAGGACAGGTGGCCCCAGGGCACAGCATCCCTCCTGCGGGTTCACGGGTGAGCCCCCTGCCCCGCTGGGGCTTCTCACGGCCCCCCACCGAGGCCCCCGGTTGACGATGGAAGGCTGCCGGCCGGCAGCCGACGCGGGCCGCAGACGCGCCGGGTCGCCGGTAGGTGGCGCAGTCAGACAAGGGAATCCAGTGCAGCATCCTCACCCCAGGTTGCTGCCCCGCCCTCCCCAACGGAAACCCAGTCTGGGCGCTTCCTCAGGTAGGCACCTGGGTACCGACCCGCAGCAGCGCCTGCGCAGCAGACCTTGGTGCCCCCCCCGCCCCGCCCCCAGGAATCCCAGCCACGGTGGGGTCCACCCTGGGTTTCTGGGAGGCTGTGCGCAGCGGGCCCGGGGCAAAGAATTCAGATCGGACGCTGTGCGTCACGGAGACTGTGTTCAAAACCCCAGGTTGCAATCCTGAGTTTTCGGACGCCCGGCGTGGGCTCCCGATGGCAGCTCTGGACTTGCAGGGTTACGGGCTGGTTTCCAAAACCCCGCTTCTGTTTGGCCCCTACCTGACACCTTTTTGGAAACCGAGCATCATTCTTTACTAACAGGGAACCGCCTCCAACACGGTCTCCCCGAGGAATTCCGGGGTTCACACTGCCCCTTTGTCTGGCTGCTCCCAGAGCCCTCGTTGGAAAAGGGGGCCCCGCTGTGCCCCCCTCAAAGGGCTTTATGGGAAATGTTTTAACAGGGCACACAGCACCAAAGAGGAGTGGATTCATCCATCGTGCCTGCACCCCCAAATTCCACGGTCCCCCCTTTTCTCAAAGGGCAACACCTCCACCGGCCCTTCCAGGCAGACTCCTGACCACCTGGGGCCTCCTTTACCAGTGGACAGAATGTTTTCAAAGAACAGAAAATCGCTTCTTAGCAAAGCAGTGGACAAAAACCCCCAAGTTCCTCTTGGGTTCTCAGGGTTTTTTCTGTCCATAGAAGGACACTGGGTCCTTAGCTTGTCACACACGCGGGTCCCTTTCACTTCCCGTTCCCCGCCAGCTGGCCCTGGGGCTCCCACATGCCCCAGCCCCCATTCTTCCAGCTTTCCTGTGATTCCAGCATGCGGGAGGACCACCCGGAGGAACGAGACCCCTTGCAGACTGAGATGTGTCCTTTTGCCCCCAGGACTCGGAAGGAGACTGTCAATTTTCCCGTGTATGGGGACCCTTCAGCCAGGGCAACATCAGATGTGGGTGAAGTGTGTTCTTCACCCCCCCCATATCTCCCCAGACATGACCTTACACAGCAAGCATGGAAATTAGTACAGCTTCCACATTCTGTCCAGAGTATCCTACTAAATGTCACGGCTTATTATGGGCAGCTTATGACAGTTTTATTAGGAAGCATGACTTCTGAGACCCCGCCTGGCGTCCCCACCTCAACTGGGCGTTCTGGCGAATCGCCCAAATGCCTCTGCGTGTCCCAGGAACGTAGGCAGGTGGACCCACAAGTTTATTAAAGGCGAGCATTTAAAGAACCCTCCACGGCCAAACGCCGAGAACCAGATGTCAATTTAACTTCAAATCTTCATTAGAACGAATGCATGGCAAGCAGTTCTTTTCCCCCAGCGTTGCTGACGCCTGGATTCGCTTTCTGTGCGGAGCAAATGACAATGAGAACAAAATCGAAAAAAGAAAGACATGCCAGCCCAGGCTGAGTGGCTTGGGGCCGTTAGAACATCGTCCCCCAAACTGAAAGGTCGTGAGTTCAATCCCTGGTCAGGGCACATAGCTAGGCTCTGGGTTCGATCCTCAGTCAGGTTATGGACAAGAAGGCAACTGATCACTATTTCTCCCTCTCCCTCTCTCTGTCTACCTTCCTCTCTGAAAGCAATAAAAAAAAAGTCCTCAGGTAAGGGTTATAAAAAAAAAAAGAAACAAAGACTTACCAGGGTAGAAAATGTAGGAGATACACATGCTATCCTAAGGCTACCGCCACAGAAATAACCGTGGTTGTCCGTCCCTGTCTGAATGCATTCATCATTCTGAAGCCGACGTACAGAGGCCGCTGTCTGTTATTGTAAAAGTAAAATGTCCATTTCCCTGTACTTCCTATACATCTGGCGGTAGCTCACACTGGCTGGAATAAACGGGAAGAAAACTGCACTGCCGTCTGGAGGTGCCAGCCTGGACGAGCGCCGCTGTCTGCAAAACACCTTTCCCGACTCCGAAGGGACCGCAGGGACTCATTTCCTGGAAGGAGACGGTTATCTCCAGGGTTCAAAAGCCATTTCCCGGTGAACATATGCCTTTCCGAGAGGCGCAAGGGCTTGCCAGCCCCCCCCTCAAATAAGAGTCATGCCAGTCCTCGCATTTCAACTCGCAGACGAAACCAGAGTGTGAGCGTATTCAGAACCTGCACATAAAAGCGTAGCCGTTTTCTACCCGGCTGCCCTGAACCAGCTTGGATTTGAACAAGGAACAAAAAGGCACATCCCCCAGATAACAAAGCTCAGAGGCAAAATAAAAGTAAATAAAAATAAAACAAGCCAGGAACCTCTCCTGTGTATAACGCACATCACGTTTTTGGCCCAAACTTTCAGGGGGGAAAAACAATCTTTCATTCAATTTTTTTTTATTCATTGCTATTCAGAGACTTGGTTTTTTTGGTGTGCCATAAAGGAATTTTAGCATTGATCTTTCGACATCTTACGGTGCAAGGAATTTAATGGAACACGTAATTACAAAACACAAGAACACATACGAGGCATGTCAGGCATGACCCATGTATACACGTGAGTCCTTACTTGTCCCCCCAAAATTGGGGCAAACTACAGTATCTCTGAGCCTCGAGATTCCCTGACCATGCAAACATGTAGTTTCGGTTCATCAGGTTTTCCCCTGTCCTCATTTGCTTCATTTTTTTGCCCAAGTTGGCAGGTCTGCTTTTGCCTAAGTCAGCGCCTCGAGTCCACAGGGCCAAACAAGCTCCTCTTTACCAGCCTCGTGGTCAGGAAATCGACCCAGATGGAGAAGGAGCCCTCATTTCGGGGCCCCGACACTCAAACGCACTCAGAGACCCAGTGGGTGGCTGATACACCGAGTTGTAAGAATACAGACGTGAGTCCCGGAAGAGCAGACCCAGTCTTGGGAACCTCCGTGTGGGCTGACTCCCAGGGTTTCACTGCCCCGCCCTCCGCCGCTCTCCGGGGGACCACACGGGCAAGCTGCGTGTGGACCAAAATGTATCTTTTTCTGCCCCCAAAGTGGAGCAGAGGCAATTAGAATTGAATTACTCCAGGCAATTGAGTCCAGCCAGACACAGGCAGCATCCAAAAATCTTCTATATAAAACGCTGGACCCGTGCCAGCGCTCTCCAAGGACCCGGGACACATTTGGGAAAATGCGCGCGGTTCTTCAGCGCGCCAGCCTGCACGGACGTCGGGGCCGGCCTGGGGTGCGGGCCCATCTCCGGTCAGCCTGTGGCCCCGAAGAAATCTTGTCCCTTCTCGTCTCAGTCACGGAGAAGGGGAGGGCCTTCCTGGCCCTTGTCTGCCTGCCCCTCCAAGCCATGAGTCCCCCTCTCTGAGTGTCTAAATGCCACTGGAATCGCCCCGGGCAGCTTCGGTCAGTGGCAGGCATGTCCTTGGGTCAGGCGTGTGGGAGCACAATATGCCTTGTTTGCCATCCACCAGAACCGGAGCAAGTGAGCTGGCTGCCCAGCGTCTTCGAATTTCCGCTGCAGAGTGCGTCCCTCTTCCCAGGGCGCTGGCCACTCTCCCAGCCCTGGACAGAAGGTGGACCTCACAGGTGGACACCCTGGCCTGTGCCCCTCGCCGACGGACACACTTGCTGTGCACACACCGGAACCCACGTGATTGTTAGAGACCCTCACTGCAGCCTCTCGGCGGACCTTCAGACCTTCTGCCAAGACCTGGTTTGGAAGCCCAGTGCCGAAGCCACACAAGGAGGGCATGTCCATTTACCTGTGCCGACATTCTGACCTTCAAATGACCCTGCAGGGTCTGACCTGGGCCTTCGGGTTACGTGATGTCCAGAGGAGAAACACAAAGCCTTCGGTGCAGGGTACGCGAATTAAAAGGAGGAAGCCTTCATTCCTAGCTTGAGGGGCACTGGGAGACCCCACCCTGCCCAACACCCCCCACTCACAGACTCACCAACTTTGAAAGAGAGTTTTGCAGGCGGCTGGTGCGGTTTTGACTGAGGGAGCAGCCCTTTGCCATGTCCCCAGTCCCCAGGGGCGGCCAATTCACGGCAAGCGTGCCTTTCTGTAGGACCTGGCGGAGGAACTCACCGGTGGAAAAAACAATACACCAAACGAGGAAAATGAGGTGTGCGTCCCCAACCGCAGGGTCACACAGCGAGGGCGACCGTGGCGATGATTCCGCAGTCTGACATGAAAAGTGTGCACCCGGGGGGACCCTCCAGGTGAGCGGTGAGGTCTGGAGTGTAGGTAGGGAATGGGGGCCGGTCTGGGACAGGCGGTGAGTTTGAAGGCGTGGATGGAGGCCAAGGTTCGCAGTTCCCCCTTCTAACCACCCCAAGGCCCTCTGGGTGTTCAATCCCATCAAACACGCCCACAAGGTGTGGACAGGGGCCAACCGGAGGCGCCAAAGCCTCTGGAGACGGTGGTGTGAGCCCAGTGAAGGGAGCTCTAACTTCTTTCCTTCCAAACGCCCTCCATTCGGCCGGGAGGGAACGGGCTGCCCCCCCTCCCCCCAGCCCGCGTCTCCCTTCACACCTGGATGCTCCCTGGCCCTCCGAGCTCCATTAGGCTGCTCTGATAGAGTCCCCGGCAAGATCGAGTTTAATGGAGCAGCGCAGGTCGCTCTGTCTTTGCCCCTTCGCGCACCCTTGAGAATCGGGAGCTCCGTGTCTGCCTGAGTGTCCTTGGTGAGGCCGCCTCTCCCCCTGGGGACATGAGGAAGCCCCCGCAGGCCGCGTCCTGTGGGCTGGGCTGTGTCACCTCCCCTGACAAGCCTGTCCTTCACCCCCTGTTCTGAGTGTTCCTTTCCCAGACAGCAGACGCAGGTAACAGACGTCTCCACTCCTGCCCTCTCGGTTCCTGGGCACCCCTGGGGTGGGGTGGGGGTCCCTTCTGGCCTCACCGCCTGTCCACACGGGGCGTGTGGGGCTGGACTGCTGAGTCCTGCCTCCTGCGTGACCGGCCCAGGCCCCCACGGTCACGGCACCCACGCGGCACCCTGTGCCCTCGTTCAGCTGCCTTCCGAGAAGACGTCGTTTCCCACAGACAGGTCAGGCCCGCTGTGTGCCTGGCTCTGAAGGTCAAGGGTGCCGATGTCTGTCCGACAGCTCAGAAGCTCTCTGACACCTGCCTCTCCCTGCGGCCAGAGGCCCCAGGGACCAGGGACAGGGTCCCTGCCTCCATTTCTGCTGTTCCCACAGTGCACACAGGAGGACTTGTCGGAGGGAGGATCCGGGCGAGCTAGGCCCGAACCCCAGAACCCCAGAACCCCCAGGGCCCGTGGGTCTGTCTGTGCCTGGGTCAGAGTCCGGTTCCTGGTGCCAGTCCCCGTGCCCTGGTCCCCCAACAAACTCCGTCCTGGACAGTCTGCAGGCGGACCCGGCTTCCTTTCCCGGGAGCCTGGCGCTGGCGCTTGGGGCCTCCTTCCGCCTCCCTCGTCCTGCCGGTCACCCCACGAGCCCTCAGCTCTGCACAGAAGGAAGGCGCTTGGCCTGAGGAAAGTCTACAAAGCTTCCGGGGCTGCGGGATGCAAAATCCATCCGCTCATCCACAGGTCCCGGCCCGGAGGATGGGAGACACGTGTCTCGGGGGAGCATGGGCGGGCGTCCTTTCGGCTGGAAGGACCTATTCTAGAGGTCCACCGCCTCGGGTCCATTCGTCTCTGTGCCACAAAACGGGGAGCCCCGCTCCCCTTACGTAAGTCCTCATTGTGGGCACCCTGGGCCCGAAGCTCTCTTGCACCGCGTCCACCTCCAATTCCTCTCCTGCTACATGGATGCGCCGCACAAACCCTGCCCGGCTTCAGCTGCACCCAGGAAGGAGGAGGAAGGAGAAAGGGGCCGCCTGTCTCCACCAGCCCCGCTATTTCCCCCACCCCTTCTCCATCCATTCCCCTGTAATTACATCCAGCGCACCAGCCGCGGGGTGAGGGGTAGCGGCTCCGAAATCAGGGAGGAAAAGACAAGAGACTCCGGAGAGGAGGGGACCTGAAGGAGAGAGAGGGACAAGGGGGGCAACCAAGGTGGGGATGCGGTGAGGGGCCAGGGAGGGCGCACAGGCGGGAGGGGCGACGCGGAGCGGGGCGCAGGGGGGCGCAGGGGGCGTGGCGCAGCTTCTCCCACCCCGCCCCCCCGCGCGGTCTGCGGAGGGAACCCCCCTCCGCGTTCCGCAGCCCCTCCCGCGCTCGTCCCCGCGCCTCCCTCCCGCGCCCTGCGCCCCCCGCCGCCCGCGGACGGCTGCGCGCTGCTCCCCGCGGGGCCAGGCTTCCACCTGTCACCGCGCGCCCGCCGTCTCGCCGCAGCCGCCGCCACCGCCGCCGCCGCCACCGCCGCCGCCCAAGTTTGCGGGGACTTGCCGGGCGCGCCGCCTCCTCGCTGCCCGCCCGCGCCCGCGTCCTCGCCCATGGCCGCCGCCCCCGCCCGCCCGCCGCCCGCGCCCCCCGCGCCGCGCGCCCAGCCCCGCGGCCGCCGGGCCCGGTGAGCTCAGGCCGAGCGCCGGCGCCTGTCCCCGGCACGGAGCACTGCGGATGCCGCGCGGGGCCGGCGCGGGGCTCCGGGCGCGCTCGGGGGTCGTGAGCGCCGCGCCCCGTGCCCCCGCGCGCCCCCCGCCCTCCCGCGCGCCCCGCCGGGGCCATGCAGTCGCTCATCTCGCCGGTGACCAAGGCGATCCTGGTGGCCCTGTTCATCTTCGCCATCCTGCTCATCCTCTACGTGATCCTCTGGTACATCTGCCGCGATGTGGACTGCGACCACGGCATCTGAACGCCCAGGGCCCCGGGGCCCGCCGCGCTGAGGGCGCCCCCGCGCCGGGCATGGGGGCTGCGCCGCCCGCCCGCGCCCCCCGCCCCTGGCCCCGCTGCGCGCCCGCCGCCGCTGCCACCTGGCCTTGACCTTCAGGGACGGACGGGGGAGCGGGTGAGTGCACTCCTGCGGCCGCCCTGCGGGGCCACGGTGGGGAACTACAACTTCGCGGAGGGCGCGCGATCCGGGCGCCGGACCGTCCCCGGGGTGGGCGCTGCGCCCTGTATTCCCCACCGGGGCGCCGGAGGTGGAGAGCGGTGGCAGGTGGGTGTCGAGGGGGCCGGGAGCCGGCCTGCTGGGCCGCTGCCGAGCAGTCCCGCCAGGCGCCGTGGGTAGCAGGGCGCAAAGCGTTCCCGCCTTCGGTCGCCACCTGCGCGGTGGCCCCAGGCCGAGTGGGACCGAGCCCCGGGGTGCCCAGTGCTTACCGCGCGCTGCCCGGTCCCCAGATCTTTGCCCGCGAGCTGGGGGTGGGACCCTTCTCGCCGATGTTCCCCCTCCCGAAGCCCCACACCGGTGTACTAGGTGCGCGCGTTTGAGGGGACACAGGGGCACCCACCGCAAAGGGACTTGTCTGGCGAGCAGGAGAAAGGAGGTCTGAAGGCTCCTGCGCCCTGCTCCCCAGCCCAGGCGCCCCCCCAGGGATGCTAACCGTGGGAGAAGGGGGCTTTCTCTCAGGTTCCTTGACCCCCCTGCCCCACAAGAGACACACAGAGAGACAAGAATCCAGCTCTGCCGCCCTCCCACCCAGCGTGGCGGTTAAGTTTGTGAATAAAATCCGGGCAGCGAGGAAAAATGCCCTCCCCCGAACGTGTCTCCGAAAAGGAGCCTGTGCAGGAACCGCTGCCCAGTTGGGTGTCCGCCGTGACCACTGTCCTCCCAGCAGGCGGGGACCTGGGGGTCCCCTGCTGTGCCCCCCCCGGGGGAGTCCACATCTGATCATGCCTAGCCCTGCTTTGGGACAGCTCAGTCCTTGCATTTCTCTCTCTCTCTCTCTCTCTCTGTCTCTCTCTCTTGAGCTCTTTCGCCTCCAGCCACCGCAGGGTTAAGGAAGCTGGGGCATCAGAGCCTCCTGGGTGCTCCCCCCCCACACCCCGGAATAGTCGGTCACTCCAGGGGCTGATACTGTCTGATGCGGGGTGATTAGCTGTGGCGGGCGGGTGCGCGTGCGGTGCCTCTGCCGTGGCCATGCCGGGGCTGAGCCGGCCAGAGCTTCTGCAGTGTCTCAGGCACGTCTCCAGGATCTGGTGCGGGAGGAAGAGGGCCGGAGACACCGGAGACCCAGTCGGGAAGACGAGCAGCGCTGTCTGAGCGCGTAAAGACAGCTCCTTGGAGCCCCCCACCCTCCGACCCCCGTAGACCGGAAGGATATGTTTTCTGAGGGGACCGTGGGGAACTGGCCACGTACCTGCTGTCCCCAAACGGAATGGGCATCGCAGCCCACCCTGCCCTGCCAGGGCTACAAGGATCAGACTCTCCCAACTCATTCCTGCAAAACATCCCCCGTGACAAGAAGAACAGCCGGGTCTGTAGGTGTCCAAAGCCCGGCACTCCGAGGGGACAGGTGCAGTGAGCTCAGACAAGCGGGAGACAGGCCGTGCTGGTCACATTCTGAACCGTGCCTGCCTGCCACAGTGTCCCCACAGGGGAGAAAACAGTCCCCAGAGCTTCTCACATCTGCACTGTACACATAGCCCGGGACCCAGGACCCCAAATTTAACCCGGTGTGTTTTCCGTGAGTTGCTTGGGGAGGAGGAGGAGGAGAAAGGGGCCCCCACTGTGAAGTGCCTGATTCTCGGGGAGCCCTGGGGAGATGTGGCGGAGTGAGCTTGGAAGCCTGCGTGGCACGTCTGGGAGGGACAGTGAAGGGACACCATGCAGGCGAGCCCGAGGCCCCCTTTCACTGTGGCGAGTCTTCCCTGTGTGTCCCCTGCTCAGGGTCCCTCAGATGTGCTTCTCTCTCCAGCAGTTTCGGTCCCCACAAAGCAAGGTTTCCCCGACACCCCAAAGAACGACCTGGAAACTCCAGCCTGGTGTCCAGTGCTGCTCCGATGCTCTTCACGGTCATTGCCACGTCCGCCCGAGGCTCGCCGAGAAGTCACAACCCATGCAGGGTCTCGGCATTCACAAGACAAGGCGTGCACACAGCCCGCAGAGAAAGGACGTCTTCTGCCGGACGGTCGTCCCCAAAGGGCAGACACTCCAGTCACCCAGGGAGATGGGGACCCTTCAGACAAACTCACAGGACACTTCCTCAAGTTCACACAGCCCCGCGTTGTCTAGTTCGGCACTGTGCTGGGAAGAGGTCGGAGTCTCGTTCCGGCCCCAATGTAGGCGCCAAAACTCAAGCCAGGATCCGTGGCCTCTTGGGCAAGGTCACGGAGCCAGTGAGGGGACAACCGTCCCTGGTGGTTGGCAGTGTCCCTGGACCTTCCAACTGGAGACAGAGCCGTGTCTCCAAGATGGGAGACCTTGCGCAGCTGCTAGGAAATTCATGCCGGGTTCCCCTGCCTGCCCATCTCCGCACCCGCAGATACATCAGCTCCCCAGGGTGCGTGCCGTTCACTCACGGCCACTATTTGGGCCATTTCATCTCTCGGGAAAAGGGGCCATTTCTCAGCACCGAAACCGTGTCCCCCGCCGAGAAGCATGTCTGGGGGCATCCAGGTAAAAAGAAAAATCCCGGCCGGCTGGGAGGCGCGTGAGGAGGCAGACATATCTGTCTGCTCACCTGCCTGGTTGCCTGTGGGGAGACCGCAGGGTGCGGAGGAGCTGGGATTTCTGCCAGCGCCGCCGCGTTCTTCCCCATAAATAACCGGTGCCTGCCGGCTGGCTGCCTTTCCCCCGGCCCGGCGTCGACCCGCCGCGGTTTTATTTACGCTGCGTTTCTCCCGCCGACGGCTGGCGGCGAGGTGTGTGATGATTACCCCAATTACACAGAGCGGAGGAGAAGCCAGGCTGAGACGGGAACGGGAAGGTTACGTAACTCACAGAACCAGGGAAGAAACCAGGTCCGTGTCTGTGTGTGTGTGTCTCCAAGCTCACAACGCTGGCTTTCCCGTTCCAAGTTTTAGATTGCGTTGCTCCTGTCCTCTGTCCATGAGGGCTGGGAATACTACTTCCCTTAAGACTTTAAAAACACGTCTTGTATGTTCAACAGTAAGCGTTTTTAGGGATTACGGAGCAACTGCCTCGCATTTATTTCTAGGTGCTGCCTGCACAGGTTTTACTATTTTTTAAAATCTGAGTGGACGGCTCAGTGGGTTGCAGCATCACCCTGTGCACCCAAAGGTTGCGGTTTGGTCCCCGGTCAGGGCACAGTGGGGTCGAGGACGGAGGCGACCCAGCCATGTTTCTCTCTCTCTCTCTCTCTGCCCCTTCCTCTCTCTCCAAACTCAATAAACACATCCCCGGGTGAAGATTTAAACAAAAAAAATCAGAACCTCTTGCTTTCTGAATACCGACGAACAGCTGTGAACATTGGAAAGAAAAAAACAAGTGGACGCCGGAGGGTGTTCTGGGTGTTGGGCATTGTGTTCCAGGGTGAGACAAATACGGCCTTTATCCAGTGACCCTCGTGGACTCTGTGTCTCTGAAACCGGGAACATGTTGGTCCCCTGATTGGTCCCCTGAGGAGGACGGGGAGGGGTGAGGCTGCCGATGTCACGGGGCCAGGCTTCTAGAACTTTGCACGGACGCAGGGCCGGCCTGGCACTGCTGCTGGCCTGGCCGGTTGCTTTTGCTCAGGAGAGACGTGTGGGCTCACGTTTGGGGGGCACAGCAGGCAGGCAAGAAGAAAGTGGGGGGTTCAGGGCTCCGTACTCCACGATGGGTCCACGTAGCCCCCCAGCCTGACGTCCCTGATAAACACGGACACGTTTGTGTCCCTCGTGAACTGCGGGAGGCAAAAAGAAGGCGGGAAATCTCCTTGCTGTTTCTGAAGGCATTCGCAGTTTGTGTTTTCCAAAAAAAGGAGGCAGAGTCCTGGCTGGTGTGGCTCAGGTGGTGGAAGTGTTGCTCAACCTGCTGAAAGGTCAGATGTTCAAATCCCGCTCAGGGCACATGCCCGGGTTTCGGGGTTGATCCCTGCTCATTTTTTCCCTCCCTCTCTCTGTCCTCCTGTCTTTAAAACTGGATGAACAAGTGCTCGAATGAGACTTTAAGTAGGAAATAAAAAAGCAAGCAGAGAAAGCAGGCAAAAGTGGCATCCTCCCTGGTTATTTCCTCCCTGTCTCGGGCTCAACGCCGCCTTCACAGGGGGTCTGGGCCTGGAAGGAAGGGGCCCGGGCTGGGGGACGAGCCCCAGACAAGCTGGAGGGTCCCAGACAGGAAGATCGGCGGCTGCCCTGCTGTCCCCAACCCAGCACTGCAGACCTGGCCCCCCCGGGGGGCTGCGGGAGCGAGAGGGACACAGCCCACCACCGGAGGAATAGAGTCACGGCATCTCCCAGAAGGTCACATTCCCCAGAGCTCCATGCACGTCCAACGAAACCACGCAGGAGCGGCTGGGAGCCGTGACCTTGGCGTCCTTCACCACGGACGCTGGACTGCAGCTGCTCCCGGGGGCCCCTGGGCGCCCCGCAGGGGTCCCACCCTGCCCCTGGCCCGCACACCTGCCTCCCCTCAGAGCCGCCGCCGCCTCCTCTTTCCAGCAACGCCTGGCCCTGCTCTCGGGGCCCTGCCCTCTGGAAAATACGCGGCCCCGTCGGGGAATGACCGCAAAAGCGAGTTTTGTAGCCATTCAAGTGCTCGGGACAACGAGAGCGGAGACAATGGCAGCAGACATTTCCAGAAGAGTTCCCGGAACAGGGAGGCACCCCCGAGTGGCCCTTGGCACCTGCAGGTGGGCTTGGGGTGGGGGACGGGTCATGTGCTTCATAACTTCGCCTGCATGCCCCCCCCCCCCCGCAAGGAGGTCTTTGAGGACTCGGCGTCAGGGACCACACATCCGTGCCTCATCTGCACTGGGGTTACCTGGTTTCGTGTGTCCCTGACAAACCCCGGGACGGCTTCCCGTGGTGGCAGGGAAACTCGGGGTCTCTGAGGCTGGGCGGCGGTGAGGGCCAGCTTGCCGGGGTCAGCTGCGGCTGCCCGCAACCCGTCTCGGTCCCTCTCTCGTCTGTCCACGCTGACCATCGTCCTCACCTTCCCTCTCTGAGAGTCCTTGGCGGACTGAGCTGCCCATGGACCTGGGGGCTTTGCACAAACACCGGGAGGGACCCCAGGACAAAGGGGGAAGCGTGTCCTTGACGTCCACGCGTCCTGGACCTGGTTCTGCCTCTGCACGGCTGCCCTGTGACCCTGTCCTGAGCTGTGCACACAAGGACAATGGAAACGAAATCATTTATGTCCCCTGAACACCTGCGCTCTCATTTTTCTCTCCCCACTATTTATTTTTTCATGTTTCAACGTGATGTTGCATTCGTTTCGGGGGCACAGCATGGTGGTTGGACCATCGTATGCTTTACAAAGGGAGGGGTCCCCCGACATTTCCAGCACCCACCTGACGCCACCCAGACTTATGACAAAATTGCTGACTCCATTCTCTGGGTGTCCCCTTCACTTGACATCCTGTGACTGTCTTGTAACTGCCAGTCAGCGCTGCTTCTCCCCCCACCTTTTCCACCCTCCCCTCTGGCAGCCGTGTATCCCTCCCCGTGTGTCCGAGTCTGTTTTGGTTCCATTGGTTCTTTGACTGTGTCAATTAGAGTCCACCCACGAGCGACATCGTTTGGCACTTGTCCTCCGTGCCTGGCTTATTTTGTGTAGCAGAACGCCCTCCAGACCCATCTCCACTGTCACGAATGCTAAGGTTTCCTTTCGTGGCCAAGGAGAATTCCGTCGCATAAGGGCACCGTGCTTTTTTTTATCTACTTGCCCGCTGATAGGCATTTGGGCTGCTCCCAAATCCGAGCCGTGGTCAGTAAGGCTGCAAGGAACAGAGGCATGCCTGTTCGCTTCCGAATTAGTGTTTTGGGATTTTTCCGGACGTGCTCCCAGAAACGAAATCGGGGGCTGCCCCCGTCTGCAGTCCCCCCAACAGTACACGAGGGTCCCCTTCTCTCCACGTCCTCGCCAGCACGTGCCGTTGGCTGGTTTGTTTACCACGGCCATTCTGACCGGTGTGGAGTGGTACCTCACTGTGGTTTTCCTTTGCATCTCTCGGATGGCTAGCGATGCTGAGCACCCTCCCACATGTCTCTGGTCCCTCTCTGTGTCCTCCTGGGAGAAGTGTCTGTTCGGGTCCTTCGCCCATTTCTTCACCGGATCGTTTGTTCTTGGCGTTCTAAGCAGATTCCCGCCTCTTTTCTCCGTGGGTCGAGGACAACATTCTCCAGTGTTGGGCCCTCAGCGGATGGTCCCCCAAAACTGTCCGACTTTTACAGTAGGTTGGCTTCGCACTACGATTTCGGGAAGCAGAGTGCCGCCTAGTTGAGACCTGACAGTAAGTCACTGCTTTCTTCGGTCTTGCTGATTATTATCTCTTACTGCTTTACTTGGGAAGCTTACGCATTTTCTGCCGGTTCCACGGTGCCTGGCATGTTTCATGGCAGCTAAAATTCTATTGTGAAGAAGAGGAGTTAGAGACCTGAGCCTCTACTCTCTCTGTGGCTGCTTTATTTTCTATTCGCTCTTCTTTTTTCATTGTTAAGTGTGTGTATCTTTGTGTGTTTCCAGGGTGCAGAGCCCCCCGGGTTGGTGGTGGGGTGGGAGGGCTCTCTCGTTGCAAAGGAAGAAGTTTAGGAAATAAGGATTCTAGCGCTGGAATAAAACATGCCCCCAGCCTGTGCTTCGCCACTTTGGTTATTATTTTAGTCCAAGATACTATAAAGGGAGGCTGGTTCTTGTCACAGCCGAGTGACCTGTTTTGGGACCTACATTTGTCCCCGGTCCCCCGGTGCAGGGAAGTCAGGAAGCTGCGTTTGCAGCCCGTGGTGTTTTCACTGGGGGAGCAGACAAAACGAGGGAGGCCAACGGTGACCTCTGACATCGCCCCGAGAACACCCTTGAACCGTTGGGTTGGAGCGGGGTGACCTCTGGGTGTGGTGCGGAGCACCTCCTGGCTTCTGTGGCTCCTGGTGTGGGGGCGTCAGGGAGTGAGTTGTGGGGTCCCAGGGGTGGACCGAAGCACCGTGATTTCGGGGAAGACGGACCGCGCCCCCCTCACCCCCCGGGATTTCTCTGTCCTCTTGTACCGGCAGGTTCAGTGCCCGGCGAGGGAAGCACAGCAAGAGCACGCTGTTGGTTGGAGCTCTGTCCCTCCCCGTCCACGCTGCCACCCAGGGCTGGGGAGTAGCCACCCCAGGGTGCCCAGCACGGCCGAGACCTGGGACTCGGCCCTCGCTCCCTCACTGTCTCCACGCCGCACCCCTGCGCCCCACCCCTGTGTGCGCCCCTCAGGACCGGCCTGCGGACTGCACCTCCCCACCCGCCACGGGAGGGGCACCCACATGCTCAGGGCCTCGGACACACGGAGGCCACCTGACCCAGGGCTCAGCCGCCGCCGGTGCACCGGACGCCCCACGTTGGGCTTCCAGCGGGACGGTTCCTGAGGGGAGAAGGAAGGGCGGGGGCACACGGGGATTCTGCTGTGTCCACGTCACAGACCTGGAAAGGGACCCCGAGAAGCACGTCAGGACCGCGGTCCGCCAGCCCCGGGGCTGAGCCTGGGCGGCCCTGCTGCTCCAGGTTGTGGCCCCCACCACACACTGGGGGGCCGTGCCTGCGATGACTTCGCCGTGCAGGAAACCTGGGCTCCAGGGCCGGCCAGGAAGGGCCCCCTTTGTTGCTCGCAGGCGGAGGCCTTGCCTTCGGTGGGTGAGCAAGGCAACGTCCAGGAGGCACAAACAGAGCCCAGCGTGTTCCCAAGAGGCGCAGCTGTGCCGGCAGCATTTTGTCCAGAGTCCAGAACGAACTGGGAGCCGTCCTGGCACCTGTGTGTCTCCCGAGAGCCAGTCCCCGATTGGCCACGTCTCCGGGAGCCCTAGGCCGTCAGTCTCGTAGGGATGGGGGGCCTCGTCCGCAGCTTGTCCCCAGCTCACCTGCTCTCTCTGCTTCTCTTCTCCGCACGCCCTTTAGGGTCGCCGAAGGGACAGAGAGCTCTGGCCGCTGAGGGAGCCCCGGGTCCGCCTGCTCTCCAGGTGCAAGCCAAGATGCTGCGATGTCACCGCGCGGCGGCCGCGGGGAGGCGACCCCTTCTGCCCACACTGAGGGGCACAGGATGGGGCGACCCTCCGGAGGAGCAAGGCCACCCCCGACTCTCATCTTGCAAAGCCATCACCAGGTGGCCGGGACTCACAGGCCGAGTCCCCCGCGGGGCCATGCTGGTTTCTGTCACGTCCACCCACCCTGGCGGTCCCCTCCCGCCGTCCCCGCCCGCCCGCCCGGCCCTGCGTGTTGTCACGTGTTCATCAGCCTGTTCTTGTGGTTTGTCCTCATTCGTGGGTTCAGACGCCCGGGCACGGTGTCGCTGCTGTCCGTGGCTGGCCGAGGCCAGGGCACCAGGCAGGAGAGAGCGGCCTGAGCATCGCCCCCGACAGCCCACACCCGGGACTTCCAGAGCCCCCCACATGCTCTGGGGGAGACCCGCAGGGACCCGCCCTGGCGTTGGTATCAGCCTGTCGCTGCCAGAAGACCCCTTGTTCCGACATCGATGAGCAACTGTGCCCGATGGGGGCTGGGAGCTGCGTCCCAGGAAGCAGAGTGGGCTGGGGAAAGTTCTAGAAACACACCCGGCACGAGGACTGTCTGAACTGGAAGCCACGCCTCGGGCGCTCTCTAGATCACGGGGGACGGTGGCATGACTGCCCAGGACCCTTGGGCCGGGTTTCGTGACCTCTGTTGAAAATCCCAGGGGGTTGGGGATTTGGGACCCCCTGCGGAGGGGATCTGGGCCTGTGGGGTGGGGGTGGGGGCGTGAACGTCTCGGTGAGTGTGTGCCCGTGCTCTGTAGCTCCCTGCCCCCGCCCGCCGCCCCATCCCATTTTGTACACGTTCCCGAGCCCGGCTGTCCTTCTGTCCCGCAGGCCTGTCTGTCCCCTTCCATGGCTTCTGCCTCTCCGCCCGAGAGAGGCCCTCCAGTCGGAGCTGACACATTACGGCTATTCCAGAAAATAAAATATTTTTGAAACCGCCCGGCTCCGGAGTGGGTCTCTGTTCGTGGGGGGTGGGAACCAAACCCCGTGAGCAGAGGCCTCGGGAGACGCGGGGAGATGAGCGTGTGGGAGCAGGCAAGGGCAAGGCCGAGAGGGGCCCCCAGAGGCGGCCGGCGTAGCCCGGGGTCTGTGCGTCCCGTAGCAGGTGCTGTCCACGGGGTGGGGGCGTGGTGTTTGTACGAGAACAGCAACACGTGAGAAGCAGTGGCAAAGGTCGATGATGGGTTTCACACCAGTGCTGTTCTTCTCCCGCACCAGGGGCGTCCCCACCTCACAGCAGGACCGGGGGCGGACGTTGGGCCCCCCCACACACACCGGAGCCCTCTCCACCTCCTGGCCCCTGGCCTCGGGTCTCCCGGGCACCTGCCCCCACTTCGGGCTGCCCCACTGCACTGAGGCAGGTCCCAGAAGGCGCAGGGAACCCTGTGGACCGAGCCCAGAACAGGGGTGAGGGGCTGAGGCTCCAAGTTAAAAAGCGCATATTTAAAATACACAATTTAATCGGATAACACAAAAATATCCATGGTGCTGATAAGGCGCTTATTTTAATATTGATCGTGAGCAGGCAGACCGGGGTCTGGGGTTAAGGGGTGGCTTTGGTATTTACCTCCCGACAAGCTCAATCTCTGGGGGGGGGGCTGCAGGACCCTCTGGAAAGCAGGCCGCAGCATCTTGGGGTGCTCTGGGTCGTCAGAGGGACGGGGCTTAGTGGGGACACGGGTGTTGCTCAGGGCCAGGAGCGCACGCCGTGGCGGGGAAGTACCCCGAGGTGACCAGCCCCTGCCCCGTTTTGGGGGTGCATGTCATTGAGACCCCTAGCAGGCAGGAGTCCCCTGTGTGTCCCCAACGACCAAGGACCACGTTACAGAGCAAACGCCGCTGCTTTCCAAGGCCCTCAGTGGGGAGGGTGCAGGGTTCCCCCAGCACAGAAGCCCGGCGAAGACCCCCGTCTACAGTCCTGTCCCCCTGAGTCCAGGTTTGGGCGGCTCATCTCTGAGCCACCAGGGGCCGCCCTGCTCGAACACGGAAGGTACCAGGGACTGGACACCGGTGGCTGAGGCCATTGCGATCCATTCTTGGTAGATGCACACTGTACATCCTCCACCCGTACGTACCACGCACGCCGTCCTGATGAATGTTTCCGACTCACCAGGGAACCCAGCGAGGAACAAGCACAGGTACATGGGCCTGGAGCGGGACCCTGTGGAAGGAAGAGGCAGGCTGTCTCAGTGACGGCACTGGCTAACGAGATCCGTGACTACCTACGCTCTCCTAGGGGACCTTACGTTTAAAACCCAAAAGACCTTGGAAGTTGGCTAACGCGAGACCTAGCAAAAGGAGCCTTCCTCTCTCTGAATCCAAAAGGCCTGGTTGGAGGTCGGAGGCTGATGTCTTGGGGGGGCTGGATCAGCTGGGAATGTGTGAGAGGCTCACGAGAACCCGGCACGTGGATGGAAAAGGAACACCCTTCTACCTACACAGACTCATGCACGGTGACCAGGGCCTTGAGGAAATCCACCCGCATCCCCCGCTGTCCCAGTGAACCCTGTCTCGTTTGGGGGACCCCCACATCCACGGGGCTGCAAGCCACTCAGTGGTCTTGCCACAGGCTTCAGAAATGACCAAAGAATGGTCAATTTAAAAAATACTGTTAAGGTGATTCTTTAAAAAAAATGTTTGAAGGTGATTCTCGTTAAGCCCTTGGTGCCCAGGTGGCCGGACTGGAGGAACTGGCTTCCCATCAAAGGTATGTGGTACCTTTCCACCCTGGCCAACGTGCTTCCGTTGGTTTGAGAATCACCCGGGGCACAGAGCGGTTGCAGTTTCGAACCCCAGTTGGGACTCATGTGGGAGGCATGGGTGGATGTTTCTCACGCCACTCTCTCTCTTTCTTTCTCTCTGTCTCAAAGCAATGAAAAATTATCCTTGGGTGAAGACAAAAAAAGATGGGTACCTCTTGAAAAAACTTTGTATTGTGGGAAGACCCAAGATAACACCGGCTAACATGCTTCTCATTTCCTGGCAGGTGAAACTGTAGAAAACTCCAGGTCCGGGAAGAGAGTCGACAAGGCGCTGATCTGTCATAGATGCAGCCACCCCAAAAATGTAATAGTCAGAGGGTGGGTGTCGCTCACCGAATCCCTGTCACCGCAGGGAGTCCTGGAGGGAAGAAGGTCAGTGGCTGTGCGTAGACCGAGGGGCTGATGGCCGTGAGGTGTGTAGCCCAGGTGGGCACAGGGGCCACGCAGCCAGGACTCAAACCGCAGGGTGTCCACCTGTGGGGGGCAGGTGTTAGCGCCCATGGCGTCGCCACGGGCTCCTTGGTCTGTTTTACTCCTCCGTCTGAGTGCACAGGGTCACCATTCCTTTGGTCATTGGTACGGCCTTATTCACCTTCCCTGTTTGGATAGACACATGTCTGTGATGTGTTTTATTATTATTGGTTAATCCTCACCCACAGGTGTGTTTATTGATTTTAGAGCGAGAGGAAGGGATGGAGGGGAGAGAGAGAGACATCACTGTGACAGACGGACACCCCAGCCGGCTGCCTCCCCGAGGTTTCAGTTCACGAGACGTCACTCAACCAACCGAGCCACCCACCCGGGGTGTGACATGGTCTTTTCGTCCCAGAGGGCCGTGGGCTCCAGATTCTCCTGCTGGAAGACATGGTCACCCCAAATCGGGCTCATTTTGTTTGACACCGGCAGCTCATGGACAGTTCTCGGTTGCAAAATGCCTGACCTCATTTCGGGGCCCCTGGAGGAATGTCCCCACATGCACCGGGTGGGGACACACAGAACGGCCATCTCTCAATGATGACATCATATACAGAGCTCTCGGGGGTCCCCCGGACCCTATATTTCACACCAGGTTCTCGTGAGCGTCTCATGAGGCAGGCGGGATGCATTTCTCCGCCGGAGGGTTATTATGGTGCAGGGGTGGACAGGCAGAATCGCAAGCTCGGGACTGCACAGGTGGTACCCAGAGCTGCGGACCAGAGTGCCTGCCCATGACCTCGACCTCGGGCCACCCATCCTGTCCTCTGGGACCAGCAGGCTTCCTGGAGGATGGGAAGGAAGCGGTCATGAGCTGGCGAGTTGAGAATCTTCCGTTCATCTACCCCTCTCACTCCAGACTCTCTCTCCATCCACCCACCTACACATTCACCCACCTATTCATTCATTTAGTAGCCCACCCATTAACATATTCATGCACTCATCTATTTACATATGAGTGGATTCATTCACCTACCCATTAATGTATCTATCTATCCATCCATCCATCCACTATTCATTCATTCATCCTTCCATCAATGCATTCATCCATTATCTATGTTTTCATCTAGACATTCATACATCCACCCGTTAACTGATGTATTCGTTAATCCACCTGTTAATGGGCCCATCCATTCATCCATCCATGTATCCATCCATCCACCCGTTCACCCATGAATCTGTTTATCCTGAATCCATGCACTTACATATCCGTTTATCCATTCGTCATCCATCCATCCACTCGCTGCCCCCATCTATCCACTGGACTGTTTCTTTACCAGCCACCCGCTATTTTCTGAGACCAAATGTTTGCCCTGATGGACCTTCAGACCTACTTTCCTTCCTGGAACAGCCCAAGCAACCGGTATTCACTCAATAAATGAACAGTCAAGAACGAATGCATTGCCTTTGTCACGATCATTCCACAGATATATGACAAGGCTGTTCTTAGTTTCACCAAGAAATCAACCCAAGGGACAGAAATAATTAGATCACGAAGAGTCTCCACGACTTTACAGAGGAGACATTAAACACCAAGCACGAGTAATTGTAACCCTGATGAAATGTTCTGGTGCATAACCAGCACCAGGCAGAGGGTTATATTCTCCTGATGGTTCTGGACATTGGAGATGGCAGGTTGCTAGCTCATAAATTCATCTGAGCCCAGTTCTCAACAACCGAAACACATTTCCCTCTACACACTTGGGAAATGGGGAGAAAGGCTCATAGTCACCCGCTGACGACCATTTCAGCTGGGCAGCCGGGTTGAGAAATATTATAAACATTGCCTGGAAAATCTCACTCTGTCTTTCTTTGAGATATATATATATAAAGGGCATCTTATATGACAACATCGCTTTTTTTTAAGAATCAACAGCATCATAAATCTTTGACGAGGGTTAACCAAGTAAGTTTCAAGACACACGCTACACCTCCCGTAAGCAGGGGAAACATCAGTGTTGGCCAGAATCATCTGTTTTGAGAAAGAATACCAGAATTCTATCGCCATTTCTGTCCTTGGTCTTTTTTGTCTTTTAAGACGCATCTCCAGACCCCCCAAGTTTCCCTAAGGCTGGGGGGGGTGCAGCGCTACCCTCAGTACTTAACTGTCTCAGGCAGGGAGTTTGTCGAGGTCCCAGAAAACACGCCGTTTTCCCAAAATGACTTTGACGATGTCCACAGGAGAGGGTGCGCCCGACTCCCCGCTCCTTGGAATTGTAGGTAGATCCCAGCGAGCGGTACAACTAGAAAGTTAATTATCGGAGGTTCAACCCTCGGCTGCCGTCTGCAACATTCAGAGCCTGTCTTGCGTTTCCAAAGGTACCGTCTCAGAAAGACAGAGGCGCGGTGGGATTTGCATTCTCCGGCGTCCTTTTGGGAAATTCTGACGGCTCAGAGGAGAAGAGAAAGTGATGGAAGGAGACGTGTGTTCCAGGAAGCATTCCTGGGAGTTGGGTGTGGATTACAGGGAAGCCCCTGAACCTTTTGAATCTATTGCCCGGTTAGTTGAATGGTTCCCAACGGTGTGTGAGTGAACAGCACAGTTTTTCTGGGGGGTCATTGAAGTGACACACGTGTTAGTCACCGGTTCTGGGCGGACCAAGGAGCAGAGTCCTTCCGGAACAGCCCTGCACATAAATGGCAGGTGGACGCCTCTCCTTTCTTTGTGGAGGGCTTTTTCCTGAGCTGCCCTTCTGGGAAGTTATAAAGATGCGTCTCTAGACTAGAGAGAAGATTTTGTTGGAGGAAAAAGGAAGGCATTGTCTAAGGAAAAACGCCACTCTGAATTCACACGTGCTTTTAGCACGTGAAAACATTTGCATGTACAACCTACCATAATCTTATGATATTATATCACAGGACAATATAATAATGTTCTATTTTATATATATATCTGACCCTTGAAGAACACGGTTTGAACTGCACAGCTCCACAAAAACATGTATTTTTTCAGTAAATACTAGAAATGCATTTTGTCTTTTCTATGATTTTCTCAACAGCACATGCTCTTGTCTAGCCTACGTTATTGTGGGAACACAGTATATAATACCCATCGCCTGCAAAATAAGGCTTGGTTGAGTGATTATGTGATATATGTAACACTATCCGGTCAACAGCAGGCTATTCGTAGTGACATTCTAGGGAGTTGACAGTAGTATGTGGATTTTTTTACTGCGTGCGGAGCTGAGACCCATAACCCCCACCTTGCTTAAGGGTCAGCTGCATACATTTAAATATGATTATAATATAAATATTACATATGTGCATATAAATGCATATGCATAGGTACTTCTATATAATGTAAATCTTATATATCTATACAAATGTATAGAAAATATATACATAAGTGTATGTATTTGCATGTAATGTATACATATAAATGCATACACTTATATGCATATATATAAAGGTATATACATACACATAAAATGTATATAAATGCATGCATATATGTGTATATTATGCTATATGCATTATATAATACACATATACATTATATGCACACATATGTATATACAGTATATAGACATGTTTGCATTTGTGTGTAATATAAATTTTACGAGTACACATATATTATTTATTTGTATATATTGTATAAACCTTATGATATAGGTATGCATAAATATGTATACAGGCACCAGCACAAAAAAAACACTCCTTTGTAATGACAAAATCTTGTACTATGAGATCAGAGGTGTCCACTCTGTCACAGAACACCCCCCTCCAGCACACCCTAGGACGTTTTAGGTGACGTGTTCGAATGAAAACTTGAATTACGGCACCCGAATTACGACCCTACGGACCACAGTCAAGCAGCCGTCCTCCGCCCGACCCTGTATGTCACCGTAAACATGCATTTGTGTATATGAAGTGTAAACCTTCCACTTTATTGAGGCCGCCTGCCACATCACTCGTGCCTCAGGCCAAAGCTTGGTGCCCTAGTGCTCAGGGTCCCTGGAATCCTATGTGACTGAAGTGTCGGTAAATGACCCCAGCGAGAGCTCTGTGGCACCGCCCTCTGGGAAATGCGGACGATGAGACCACAAGGGCCGCCCCCTGGGGAGGCGGAGTTGCCCGGAGCACAGCAGCCCTCGGGCCAGGGAGGGTCCGCCCAGTGCCGCAGAAACACGCACAAACCCCGAGGTTGTGGGTGCCGTCGGGAAGCTGCCCGTCACACCCTGTCTCTACGGGGTGTCCACACGTCCCAGCCGTCCAGTCGCCCACGTTCCCGCCAGCCAAAAATGAGCGCCAGCATTCGGAGCAAAGGGACCGTTTGGGTTCCCGAGGAACGTCTGCAAAGGAGGACGGCAGACACGTGATGGGAACATATTTAAGTGTGGCGAGACGGGGTGTCAGGTGTTCCGTGCGTGTTCCGAACCTTGGGGAGAAAATGGAGCAAAGCCACGCGCCAGACACGCAGCTCCGAGCCTGTGACAAAGCACTGAACATAGGGAAGCGGCTGCAAGTCCCCAGTCACAGGCCGAGTTGTCCCGCCGGCTGTGTACGACCTCTGCGTGAAGGCGCCCCCTGCAGGTTGCATGATTCCCCGGGCGAGGGTCCCAGTGGGGAGGGGGGGCAGAAGCGCCAATACACCCGTGTGCAGACGGCCGTTCAGCAGCGAAGGGGGAGCTCCCTCACCACAGAAACACGTGCAGGGAATGCAGTGCAGGTGGGCAGGTTAAAAAGGAGACAGAGGGGGAGAGGGAGAGGAGGATTGGGGGTAAAAAACCAACATGAAGTTCATCATCACCAAGACCTGGCTTTCAAAGAATCGATTGGACATACAGGTCAATGTCTAGGAGTGTGTGTCTGTCCTGCTTCTTTCTTCCTTCTGTTCATCACACTGCTCACAGGAGTCACAGTGCAGAGCGCCTGCCTGTCTGTCTGGCTGGCTCCCTTCCCTGGGCACGGTGCACCCACCTCGCCCTGAGTGAGATTCCGTTCTCTTTTATGGGGGGAGTGGAGAATCACTTGCTCCATCGTGAGATGGTCTAGCCACTCCAGTGTGCACCTGAGACACACAGAATAGAATAACGATCGTCAGCTGTCACTGAACCATGAACTTTTAAAAAGAAGTGTGTGTGTGTGTATATATATAATGAAGCAACACAGCTGCAAAATTGAGAAAAGCAGCCTGAGACAATTGTGCCCTTGTTCCCCACGGAGAGCCTGTATTTATGGTCTGTGGGTGTGAGACGCGGGGAGAACAATGGCTGGCTCTGCGGCAAAAGGAGGATCCAGGTTCCTCTGGGCGGCCGGTTAGATTTTCTTGAAGGCACAGCTGTTGGAACGATCCTCTGGTACCGCTGTTCGACTCCGATTAAACAGGCTGTAACTAATTCAACACTGTCACTCATAAGAAACAGCCCGGCTTGGAGGATGGATGCATATGAACAGCGGTCCTCCATCTACCACCCCAATTACATTTCCGAAGCTGTTATTAGCGACCAAACGCCGTGACTAATGGTGCTCAGGGGCCGGTCACACGAGAGACCCTGACAGGGGACTTGGGAGATGGGAAATCAGCAGGCAGTCGCTAACCACGGAGCTTTAGACGTTGTTCCTGAGCTTTGCTGTGTTTTCCCGGACCCTGAACTCTTTGGAGTCTATACCCGGAAAACCTACGCGTGTCACAAAGCAAACTTCTCGAGCCCTCTGCTCAGAGGACAAGGGCCAGCTTCGGGTGGCTTCTCTGGTCGAGCCAGCTGCTGGTCCAAAATCGCTCACCATACAAAGAGAAATAATACTAATAACTTGTTGTGGCACGACCCACGTCATCAGTGATGGGCAAATGAGGGTTCGAAGAACCACCAGCATTAGGAAAGTTTTATTCTGAAGTATTCTTGCAGGAGGTGAGATTTCAACGGGGTCCATAGACTAACAGGCATTTTCACATTTGCTAATGGTCCTGTTTTAAAGGTGACCTACCCACCATCCCTCATTTTCTCTCTTCGCTTGTGAACGGGAAGATTTACTATCTGGCTTTTTCAGAAAAACGGACTCCCCCTGTGTGCCATCCTGGAAAGTTTTCATTTCCCCGACCCCGTGTTGACCTTCTGTGACCCCCAATTGCCAGTGTGGGGAAAAACACCGTAGGACCGTCCCGCCTGTTGGAGTCCGTCTGAGAGTCAGAGCAGGAGAGAAGTGTGCCTGCAGCCGAATGAGGACGCAGCAGCCTCCCTGGGGTGGGCGAGGGGCCGGGTTGAGAGCATAGCAGGGCCGTGGTGCCTGATAAGTTGGGAAAGAAGCGCTCGGGGCTGGTGCTTGAACGCTGGACGGGGTCTCAGCCAACAGAGGAGGGACTGGGGAGACGGAGGGATACTGAGGAGCGGTGGCTTGTGACGTTTTGTGCAAGATGGATGAAGACCAGGCACGGCTGGGGGGTCAGCATGGAAGACGCATAAACAAAAAGGCGTCTTCGCCACGGTTTCCCAGGGAAGAGAAAAAGCAGGTGAGAGGGATGGATGGAATAAGGAACCGACTCGTGATTCCGGAGGCTGACAAGCCCACACTTCGCTGGCACAAGCTACGGAGTCAGCACAGCTGCTAGCGTGTGTTCTATTCTGAAGGCAGGGGACGCAGATGTCCCCTGGCTCTGGCAGCCAGGCAGACGGGGACACTGCTTCCCCTTCCCCTTCTGTTCCAGGTGGGCCCTCCACGGATTAGTCGAGGCCCACCCACACTGGGAAGAGCAATCTGCTGGGCCGAAGCCACCCATTCAGGTGCCGCTCTTGTGCACACACGGGCAGACAGGATGCTCGGCCGGGCGTTGGGGCTCCCTGGGACCCACTCAACTGGGCACAGGGGACCCACCATCTGTGAAGGAAAGAGAAGTGTTCAGGGGGAGACGCGCTTCGGTTTGGGGACTTGGGAGTGGCCGGGGAGCAGCATGGAGTTTTACGGATCATGGTTTGGCGGGAACGGAACAGTCCCGTCTGGCAGGGATCAGCTCCCTGCAAGGACGCCGCGGGCTCCTGGCTGTGGTCCCTCCTGCCCCTGTGTGTCATGGACTGTTGCGCCCCTCACCCGATGCTCCCTGTGTCTGCTGCTCAAATCCCAGAGCTGGACTCACGTCAGTGAGAGAGGGGCCCGGCCTGGGAGGTCACCCCACCCAAGCCCACTGTGTTGCAGCCAGCAGTGCAAGAGACCCGTTCAGGGCCGCCACGCAGAAGCCCAGTGAAGTCACCTGAGGGTCACACCTGCACACCCTTCCCCTTGACACACTCTCCCCTGCCCTGCCCCCCAAACTCTCCTTGGGGCCTCAGAACTCCAAGGAGCAACCCAACTAGGAGCAGGATCAGATCCCCTGCAATGGGCCCAGGCGCCCCTGGACGCCAGAGAACCCCGTGCTGCGGTCCTGTTCCCGGTGTGAAGGGTTAGCTGATGGGGCTGGATGCACGCAGGCCGAGCCGTGAGTGGGGGCTCTTCCCCGGATCCCTCAACACCTGCCGTGAACACCACATGCTGCGTGTGTGTGTGTGTGTGTGTGTGTGTGTGTGCCTGCAGGATTTTTCCACTTGCAAACTATGTCACCTCTTCTGTCTAACATTTTTTTTAAGCGATGCCAAAAAAATTTTTTAAAAAAAAGGAAGTCAACCCGTGAGTGTTAATGAGATGCCACATTCAATTTGTCTGCTCCAGAGACAGCTGCGTGTTCTGGGGCGCGGCGGGGGCGGGGGTGGGGCGCAGACTCATTCCACAAACATCCTCGTCGGTAACCGCAGGCCCCGGGCCTGCTGGCCACGGACACCGCGTCTCCCCAGCTGCGGAGCTGGCGAGGACACGGCTGAATCCTCCGCAGGGAGGCCCATCGAGATCAGACTCGTGTTAAAGGGACCCACGCGCAAACAGAAGGTGTGTTGAGCAGACTGTCTGCCTTGGGCCTTGCGACGGATGGGGGGACAGCCAGCGGCATGGGTCAGCGTCACCCAGACACCACTCTGCTCCAAAAGCGTTGTTTCCCTGGGGACGTGGAATCCAGTCAAGAAGACGACTTGGGGATCTCCAGGGCCACGTTCCCTAACACGGGGCACCCACGCTCCCCCCCAAATACCGCACGAGCCCTGCTCTTTACGTCCATAACGCACCGTGAAAAATTCCTGACACTGTTTTTGAAAGGGAGAGGGATGTTAGAACCTTAGCCACCAGCCGTGAATGGGGCCTTCAGGAGTCTCGGACACAGCTTCTGCAAATTCCCAGGGCAGGGGTGACGCGGGGCGTGGATGTCACAGGGCGGGGTGCCCCAGGGAGCCCGGCTGGAGGCCGTCCGCCCACCCTCCTGTCTTCCTGAGAGCCCTTTCTGCAGAGACGAGACGGGATTCCGTGACTGCCACGTTTCGGAGAGTCCATCGACAGCGTTGCTTTCAGAGCTCGTGATGTGAGAGAAGCACAGGAAACTTGCTCTCTCTCCCAGTAATTTATTATGATTTTTTAATGTCTCATTACACGCGGACATGGAGTCATCCTTTCGTTTCAGGGGTACAACACAGATTAGAGCTTTGTACAAGCTGTGAATTGCACCCCACTGACTCTAGGGCCTACCTGCCCCCCCCACACACACAAGTACTAAAGCATCTTCGTGTGTGACCCCTGTGCTGGACGTCACATCCCGTGACCGTTCTGGAACTGCCCGCCTGTGCTGCTCGGTCCCCGCACCTTTGCCACCCACCTCCCCACCCCCTTCCCTTCTGGCAGTAGTCAGTCCGTTCTCCGTATCTATGAGTCGGATTCTGTTTTCTTCGTTTATTTAGTTTGTTTTTCAGATGCCACATTCCGGTGACATCCTAGCACATTTGTTTTTTGGGAGCCTGACTTATTTTACTGAGCATCAAACCCTCTAGGTCCGTCCACGTGGCAAACGGTAGAATTTCATTCTGTTTAATGACCAAGAAGATATTCACAAGTAATGCATCTGATAAGGGGTGAATACCCAAAGCTTATAAAGACCTTGTAAAACTCAATACCACAAAAACAAACTCTCCAATTAAAAAACGGGCAGAGGACCTGAACAGACACTTCTCCAAATCTATAGATGAGCAACAGACGTAGGAAAAACTTTTCAGCACCACTGGCCATCAGAGGTGCAAGTTAAAACCACCAGGAGATACCTGTTCACGCCGGTCAGAACGGCCACCGTAAACAAATCAACCAACAAGGGGAGCTGGAGAGGATGTGGAGAGAAGGGGACCCTTGTGCAGTGTTGGCGGGAAGGCAGACGGGGGCAGCCCCTGTGGAAAACAGCGTAGAATTTTCTCAGAAAACGAAACACGGATCTGCCTTTTGACCCAGCGATCCCACTTCTGGGAGCACTGCGGAAGAACCCTGAACCACTCATTGGAAAGAACCCACGCACCCCTACGTTCACCGTGGTGTTATTTACAATCACCAAGATGTGTGAGCAACCTAGGTGCCCCTCCGTGGGTGAGCTGATGAAAAATAACGGGCAGGTGTATGCGCATTGGAATACTACGACTCGGCCTTAAAGGGGCGTGTCACTTCCCTCGGCCATGAGCTAACGAGGCAGCCGCCCCCAAAGAGGCAGGGCCCAGGCCACTCCGGACAGATGAGGAGGGTACCACGGTGGCCGAGGGGGCTGTGATCCCCGTCCCGCCCTCTCGTGTGGGCTTCTGGAGGGAGCCACCAATGAATTTCCTGACTGTGAAAGTAAACGAGAAACCCCACACCCCTGTGTCTTTGTGTGGATTCACGTCAAATATTTGTACTGGGGCAGGCTGAGTTCCCAATTCCAAGTGGTCTGCTCTTCCTTCTATCAAGAAAGAAAGAATGAGGGAAGAAGGAGAGAGGGAGGGAAGGAGGGAAGGAAGGAAGGAAGGAAGGAAGGAAGGAAGGAAGGAAGGAAGGAAGGAAGGAAGGAAGGAAGGAAGGAAGGAAGGAAGGAAAGAAGGAAGGAAGAAGAAAGAAAGAAAGAAAGAAAGAAAGAAAGAAAGAAAGAAAGAAAGAAAGAAAGAAAGAAAGAAAGAAAGAAAGAAAAGAAAAAAACAAAGAAAAGAGAGAGAAAGGAAGGAAGGGACAGAGAAAGAGAGGAAGAGAAACATGGATTGGTTGCCTCTCCTACAGACCTTGATTATAAACCGAACCTGAAGCCCAGGCCAGTGCCCTGACCAGGAATCGAACCAGTGACTCTTCTATGGGCAAGACAATGTCCAACCAACCGACCCACTGAGCCACCCCAGCCAGGGCAGGAATTACTTTTTATATATTAAAAAAAAAAAAAAAAGAGGAGGCAAATACAGAAATCCGTGGTATTTGGAGAACAGGCACGAACAGATCACATGAGAGGATTCTGCGTGTCGGGCTGATGCCGTGTCAAACCTTCTATCGTGAGGGTTGAGAAAGTGGAATTATTACTGGGCTCCACGGGCCAAGCTCTCGCAAAGCCCTGATAGGTAGCGGGCCCTGGGACGTCGTTCGGTCAGTAGAAAACGGGAGTTACAATTAGTTTCCCCAAGGCTGTGTCCTTCTGGGGAGCAGCTGACTTCTTTTTTCCTGACGTGTTTCGGACTCCGGTAGGTGCTTTCACGTCTGCCTCCCACCTGCGGTCAGTCCTGCGAACACCTGGGTTTCTGCACATCAACAGGCTTTTGGAAGAACGCTGACTTTCCCTCCACACGCCAGGACTAGCGTCGGGAATGAAAACACGCCAAGACCAGGGTCCGAGCCCTGGCCATGGGGGGGGGGGCTCCGTTGGGTGGGAGCGTTGTCCTGCCGCACATCCAAAGGTCGCAGGTTTGATTCCCAGTCACGGCACAAGCCTAGGTTGTGGGTTCAATCCCCGCTGTTTCTCTCTCTCTCTCTGCCTCTCTCTGTAAAATCAATAAAACATATTCTCAGGCGAGGCTAAAACAAATGAAAAGAAAACGAAGGCGTTGTGCAGAAAGTGCCACGGGATCTTGTGAACACTGACGAACAGAGGGCCCGCACGTGCCGTTCACAGGCGCAAAGCGGAACGCCCCGTTCTGATTCCAGCTGCCGGATGAAACCAGGCTCCCCAGCCCGACCGCGGGCCCACGCCGCAGGAACACACGTGTGAGCGGTAGCCGTTACGGGACAGCGGGTATCTCCCAAGGAGGGCATAAACTTGACAATAAGATGCTCTCGGCGCCATAGTCACTTCTAAATGACTGCACCCAGGAAGCACGGATAACTCAGCGTTCGGCAGCTTCTGAGCACAGAACCCCGTCTGGGAACGAGGACACCGGGGCAGCCAGCCGAGCGGGGGGCGCGGGGTCCCCGTCGAAATCCTCCACGGTGCGCTCGCTCTCTCTGGTCCTTTGGTGTGTCATTTTTTGAAGTGTTTACTCGTCCCATGACAGGTGACAGTTCACATTATTTTAGAGGAGTGTCAGGTGTACAGCATAGTAATTAGACAGACGTCTGTGTACCTTCCAAAATCCTCCTCCCCAATGTTTCTGGGACCCACCTGGCCCCGGACGGAGCTATTACAATATTCTTTTTAAAAAAGGTTTTATTTATTTATTTTTAGAGAGAAGGGAAGGGAGGGAGAAAGAGAGGGAGAGAAACATCCATGTGTGGTTGCCTCTCATGCGCCCCCACCTGGGGACCTGGGCCACAACCCAGGCCTGTGCCCTGCCTGGGAATCGAACCAGTGACCCTTTGATTCACAGGCTGGCACTCAATCCACTGAGCCACAC
Organism: Artibeus jamaicensis; assembly: GCF_021234435.1. Lineage (NCBI taxonomy): Eukaryota > Metazoa > Chordata > Mammalia > Chiroptera > Phyllostomidae > Artibeus > Artibeus jamaicensis. Next base: position 2,970,864 of record NW_026521989.1, read on the forward strand.
CAGCCAGGGCCGTTATGACAATATTGTTGACTCTGTTGCTTGTGCTGGAGTTTACGCCCCTGTGACGGTTCTGTCACTGCCCATCTGTCCTTCTCAATCCCTTCACCTCTTGACCAGCCCAGCCCCCTCCCCCCGCAAAACTCCCACCCCTCTGGCACCCATCAGTCTGCTCCCTGAGTCTACAAGTCTGCCCCTATTTTATTTCCTTATTTATTTTGTTAATTACATGCCACAAGAAACTGAAATTGTATGGTATTTGTGCTTCCCCGTCTGACTCACTTCACGGAGCATCGTACTCTCTGGGTCCATGCAGGTCACAAGTGGTCGGATCTCATTCCTTTTTATGGCTGAGGAGCGTTGCTTGCACACACACAAAAGCACCATTTCTTCCTGCCCCGCTCCCCTGTTGACCGGCAGGCACATGGGCTGCCTCCCGATTTTGGTGCCTGTCGGTAACACCGCCATGAACATAGGCGTCGGGGCTCCCAGTGGCGACCAAAGCCGCGGATTCGATCACCCAACTCTAATGGAGGCAGAAGCCCCATGACGTGGAAAAGCAGACGGGTGACCCAAACTCTGGAGAAAAGTTAAAAAAAAAACAAACCTGACAAGACAGGAGCAGGGTGGATGGCGTGTGTGGACATTTCTGGCATGTGGGTGGCTTTGGGGTCAGCAGTGCCTAGCATGTGGCCTTGGGGCCCCTTCCCAGGTCCTGGACACCTGGGCCGAGTGGATCCTGGGACAACGGAGAGGCCGGAGGAACCGGGGACGGCGCCAGCCTCGTCTTCCTGATGTGCTTCTTCCCCTGGCGCTGCCGTATTGTCAGGACCGCCTGCCTCGCCTCCCCTGCTGGACACACACCTGCATCTGGTGCCAGAAGATGCCGGCCGCTTGGGGGACCCAGGAAGGACTCATGGAGGAATGTGCGCCCATTCACAGACCCTGTGGTGGTGGACACCACCCCCTTCTCTCCAGGTCTGGGTCTCCTTCACGGAAATTCTCTTGTGTCCTCAGCAAAGTCACGGAGCTGAGCCCCCTGTCCTGGTTCCTGCTCTAGGTCAGAGGGATGCTGACATCTGAGGTCCTCAGTATCCCCTTGTCCTGCTGCTGTCGCTCAGAGCTGCCGGCTTGCCCACAGCCAGGCCACCGGGGACCCCGAGGAGCCCCGACCTCCCGAGACCCCTTCTGTGGGGACCAGGTGTGAACATGACCTTCGACAAAACAGAACCAACGCTGCCCAGTGGGATGAGTCCGCGCCGTCATCTCCTGGTTGGGAGATGCGCCTCACTCAGGAAGATGTTCTCTTTCTAAACTGTAGGAGGGATTCAAGGCAGACTCGCCTTTTTTTTTTTTTTCCTTTTTTCTCCTTTTTCTTTAACAGAAGGAAATACACAACAAGCAGGAAGCGGCTTTCAGGATGTCAAAATATTTTTGTAACTTCCCCATGAGCAACAGAACCTTTAAAACATGTTCTCTGGAGCGCCTGGCTGCGCAGCGGGGTGACGTGCCAGGGTTTGCTGCCAAGGACGTGTCTCCGGCGTCCAGGAGGAAACGTCCCTTCCCCGTGCCCATCTCCGGGCCCAAAAATCCTTCGGGAATGAGCGAGAGCATCGGAAGACAGACGAATGCGTCTGGAGTGGTTCTTGGTCTCTGTAAACACACAGCCTTCCCCAACAGGAGGTTGAGACGCGCCCAAAACACAGGCAGACACCGAGTCTGGATTTGCAGCGTGAACCGGAAGGCAGAGGCGCGTGGAGACTACTAATCTGGCAGCCCAGTCTGTTCTGTAAGTCGGCCTTCGGCTGTGTCCATAAAAACGGTCAGGGCTGGAAATACCATGAATAATTTATCTGTGCGATTACGAGAAGAAAAAAAAAACCCGCGGGGTCTTGACACGCGAACCCTGGAGACCACGCTCCAATAACACACCCACTAATCAGAAGGGAAATTTCGTACGAAGGAGGACAGTTTATTTCACACACACACACACACACACACACACACACACACACACACGGAGAGAATCCAGAGACAGGACTTCTGTTCTCCCTCCACCAGCTCCCCGGTTTGCAAAGGGCACTGTCGTGTCTGCTCTTCAAGGTCGAATGGCAATTCTGTCCCAGTGACTTATTGATTTTCTTTCATTTGCCGGCCTCGTCCCACTTCTGCTTTGGTCCCAGCTACAAAACTTCCAGTGGCTTTTTAAAATAAATTAAGTGGGTTGGGGTGGCATTGGCTAAGGGGATTATTCTATAGGTTTGAAGAGTGCATTTGCATAATACATCATCTGTATATTACAGGGGGGGGCCAGCCCCCCAAGTTAAATCTTCTCATTCCCTGCGTCGTCATTCATCTGAGCCCCTTCACTCTCTTCATTGGTCTTCCCAGTCTGCTTTCCCCTCTGGTATGTCTCTACCCTTCTGGGGTCTGCATATGGGCGTTTGGTTGTTCTTCTTAGTGGTTCATTTGTCACTTTCAGTTTTATATCCCACGCATGAGTGCAATCGTATGAATCTTGATGTATTTTGCCCAGCACGCTATTGGGAAGAAGCCACCCACGCCCGTACAAGGAACAGCGGTTCATCGCTCCCGATGGCTGCCAAGTGTCCCACTGTGTGTATGTGCCATGGTCTTGTCTATCCGATTGTCCGCCAAGGGTCCCTTGGGCTGCTTCCAAGTCTTGTTTGTACCCACACACAAAAATGAACTCCGAACAGATCAAAGTCCTAAAGATCCAGGGATTTGAAAACCAGGATGGACTCCGGCCACCGGGCCCGTGGGAGACCCAGTCCCCAAGCTGTTCTGAGGGACGTGAATGTCTGTGGCTTCCGCTGCTCAGTCCACAGGTTGTATGGCAGGGGTTCGAGGTCACAAAGACCACCCTGCGCCAAGGAGGGGCGGGCGCAGGTGCAGGTGAGCAGAGGTTGGTTTACTCCTCTCAGAGCAGAGGGGACTGCCTCCTTTCCTCCGTTCTCCACGGAGGAGGAAGCCCCTGCCACCATGCACAGGGGCTCACGTCCCATCCTGAGCCCAGGACACGGGAGTCTGTCTACGAGGCAGTCATGCAAACCACAAACAGGAAGGAGTCCCGGGGGCTCTGGGAGGGGCCCGGATCCCGGGGCTGGGGGTGCCCCGTCTTCTAGCGCAGATCTCGGCCCAGCGAACACCGGCCTCTACGGGCCCCTACCTCCATGGAAAATCACTTAAAATTCGATTTCAGACTCTATTTGCATATGAATGAACATCATTCCCCCTGAGTTCTAGTCAGGACTTTTTCCTTTTCATTTTGAAAGAGACCGGAGGACGTTCCTGGGCCACCCAGAGGCCGCACAGCCCTCAGCACCGTGCCTCTGTGACTGGTGACTGATGGGTGAGCGGGCCCTGGGGGGAAAAAGTCGTAAGGGGAACATAACCGTGTGCAAACCCAGAAATACCAAGGCCGTAGAACGAGGGAAGTCACCCTGACCCAGACCGAAGCTTTCCGGAGACGAGGTGTTAATGTCCATTCGCCTTGATGTTCACACCCTGAGCAGCTGTGGCTGGTGCCCCGTCTCAGCCTCGGACTGTGAGGGTCTGTATCCTTTCTCTCCACCCTCCGTCATCGGGCCCAGCCCCCCCATTCTTCCAAGACTCTTCCAACCACCGCCTTGACCTCGGACCAGCTTCCACCTGGAGGCTGACCCCCCCAGTGTCTCCCCACCTTCATGCAAGGGTCAGAGTTTCACCCCTGCTTCTGCAGGGCCACCTTCTGGAATTTCCCAAGTGATAAGAGGCTCTCGCTTGTCTGTGGTGGGCCCTGGCGGTTCAGGGGTCCTTCGGGGTGGGGGGGTCGGTCAGGACCCAAACATCAGCCGTGTGATGAAAGGCTCTGAGATTTTGGGGGATGCCCGGCTGACTTCTGGGGCGAGGAGGGAAGGCTGGAGACCAATGCTGACCAACCCCAAGGGCCCCGGATCAATGGGTCGTTGTCCCACATAATGGCACCTTGATAATGACGCAGAAGCCTTGGCGGCTGCCCAGTTGGCACTGCCGTGTGGGTGCCGTCCTGTACCAGTGACAAGTAAGAAAAGAGATCATCCAAAGCACACGCCAGCTCTGTGCACCGGCCTCTATCGACACCATCCTATGGGTTCATCCCTTTCAACGTACTTTGCAACTAAACTTGTGCTAAAACCACAATCTACGTCTTTCTGAAGTTCTGTGAGTCCTTCCAGCGAATCGTGAAACCCGAGGGTGGTTTGGGGGCCCCCTGGGGAACTCGCACTGGGTGTCTGAATTTAGGGCGGCTCTGTGGGGACCATCCCCTCCGAGTCTGTCGTTTGGGGGACCCCCGTGGGACTCGCTCCCCAGTTCTTAGTGGCTCCCTGCTCTGGTTGCTGGATGTGCGGCAAAGGAAGGGAACAGCTGGGCATCGTGTGGGTTCAGCTGACTGGGATGAGCGCATAACCCTAGACAAAAATCCCACCTTTGTCTCTCTTCTCCGTTGTCCTAGCCTAAAGGCGTTGGCAAGTTCCCCACCCAATTTTTGGTCCCTCTTCCCCAATCGTGGGACAGGGAATCCCCATTAACACAGACACTCCCCACAGCCTGGAGCAAGGCTTACCTTTGGGGATGCAAGCTGGGCTGCACTGGGAGAAGGCATTTTGAAAAGGGAAACCCAACTGTGTTGGAAATCTCCCCATGGAATGGGGACCGGGATGGGTGAGGTTCCGGGGAGCGCGGGGAAGCACCCGCCAAACCCATCCCCACAGTCCTTGAGCCGCCACGTTTAGTGAAAACTGGCAACAGACCTTTACAGAAACGATCCCCATGTTCCCTTCGGCGACCAGTGGGGAAGAAAGTAGGACACTGGCTATATATAAATGCGTCAACAATGAGCAGCGGTGTGTGACTTGGCCGGCTCAGGAAAAACACCTTCTCTTCCAGCTTGGCGTCTGATGCCCCGTGGGCGCGGGGCAGGGGGGGGTTCAGCCTGGAGTGTTCAAGGAGAGAGCAACCGTGACTGCTGGGAGGCGCGAGGCTTCCAGGAGCGGCCAGAACGCCTTCCGCTTGCAGAGAGAGGGGTGCCTTCCTCTGAGGACGGGCAAACTGCTCTGCAAAACATGCACAGACGTCCCCGGGGCATGAGTGTGTGTTTGTGCACGTGTGTGTGTGAAGTGTGCTTTGTTTCGCCCCCTGGGAGGGGAGGCGGGAATACAGAGATGCCGTGTATGCTTTACACACCTTTCGTCGTGATCAGACGCAAGTGTGGTCAGTTCATAACATGTCAATGCCGGTGACATGAAGCCAGCCCGGGCACTTTGCAGTTTGGCAGCCCGAGACATCAATTCCTTTTCAGCCCCTGGGCCACCAGCACATCTGTTCCCAAGTACGTTTCAGCGAGGGGTCCAGAGGGGGACACTCTGGCTTCCTAAAGATGAATTCGGACAAAGTCTTGGGGGAAAGGCACGTCCACAAACCCTTCTGAAAATGATAAACATCATCTGAGTCCTCGGAAGGCCTGTGTGTGTGGGGGGGGAGGGACCAGTGGGCTGGGCTTGGCTCAGGTTGTCCTGGGGTGGCTGTGGCACCCTCAGTGAATGAGTGAGTGAATGAATGAGTGAATGAATGAGTGAATGAGTGAGTGAATGAATGAGTGAATGTGTGAGTGGATGAGTTAGTGAATGAGTGGATGAATGAATGAGCGAGTGTATGAGTGAGTGAACAAATGAATGAGTGAAGGAATGAATGAGTAGATGAATGAATGAGTGAGTGAACGAGTGAGTGCACAAATGAATGAATGAACGGATGAATGAGTGAATGAATGAATGAGTGGATGAATGAATGAGTGAACTCATGAGTGAGTGAACGACTGCGTGAACAAATGAATGAGTGAATGAAGGAATGAGTGAATGAATGAGTGGATGAGTGAGTGAATGAGTGGATGAGTGAGTGAACACATGAATGAGTGGATGAGTGAGTGAACACATGAATGAGTGCATGAATGAATGGATGAACGAAGAAATGAGTGAGTGAATGCATGAAAATTCAAAACGAGCAGTAATCCTTTGTATCACGTATCCCGGCATGGGAAGCGTCAGCTCCTCAAAAGGACGTCTGCCATCCGTGTTGTATTTGGAAGTTATGTTAAATAACTTCCGGTGAGGCTGCCTGTCCCTCCCCTGGGCCAGCCACCCGGGCAGCATCCACCCACGAACTCTGCCCGGGCCCCTGCGCGGTCCTCCACGCGGACCCGGCCTCCCCCATCTCTGCGCATCTCGGAACAACCCGAGAAGGGGGACCCACACTGGCTGTGGGTCACTGTCTCAACTTCGTAACCACCATCATGTAGATATTTTCAACCCGTTTTTTATTTCTCAGTTACAGTTGACGTTCCATACTGAACGGCCTGTTGTGATTTGGGGGCCACACTCCCTGTGCGGGACTTTACAGCCCTGTGGCAATTCTGTCCCCACCCAACTGCGCTTCTCAATCCCCCCATCTTTCCCCTCAGCCCCCCACCTCCCCGCTGTACGGCGAACCTCAGTCTGCTCCTGGTTTCTGTCCGTCAGTCTGTATCTCGTGTCTTTGTTTCTGTCATTCTTCAGAGCCCACAGACAAGTCAGGTGATTCCATACTTGTCTTTCCCCGAGTTATTCCGCTGACCACGATTCCCCACAGACCCGTTCTGCTCCTACCAATGGTAAGCGGCGGTCGACTTTTATGGCTGCTGTCGCTGACAATCGATCGGCCGATAAAGAGCTTCCCAGACAAGGAAAAGCTAAAGGAGTTTGTCACCACCAAACCAGCGCTAAATGAAAGGTTAAAAGGACTTCTTTAAGAAAAAAAGGAAACATAAGAAATATCAATAATAACGTCGAGATAAGTACATATCCATCAACAATTACTTTAAATGGAAACGGATTGAAGGCTATCATCACTATCAATTTTTTGGGAAAAGAATATGGCTCCAGGTGACTCAAAAAAAAAATACAGTGTGTCCTGGCTGGTGCGGCTCAGTGGACTGAGCACCAGCCTGCGAACCAAAGGGTCATAAGTTCGATTCCCAGTCAGGGCACACGCCTGGGTTGCAGGCCAGATCCCCAGTAGGGGGCGCATGAGAAGCAACCACACATAGATGTTTCACTCCTTTGCTCTCTCCCTCCCTTGCCCTCTCAAAAAATAAACAGAATCTTAACCCCCCCCCAAAAAGCAGTGTCTCCCAAACAGCACCTATTTTATAGCATTTCTACACTTCTGCAAAATACCATGTTTTGCCATATATAACACGCACCCACATTTCGTGTGAATTATCCGCAGGATTATTACCTGGTGCGGAATCATTACACTCACGTATAGTGCGCACCCTTGCTTTTTCCCTCAAAAATGTGAGCAAGAAAGGTGCGCACGGCAAAATACGGGGAGTCGGGAAGATGAAGGTTGGTGCCACCTGGATCTCTCACACCTGAAGGGGGATCGCCTGGTTTCTGCGTCTTTATCGGGGACACCCACCTAGTGGCCATGCCCTCCAGGCTCGTCTGAGTCAAGAGCAGGCTGAGCAGCGCAAAGACCCAGCAGAGAGCCGAGGCCGGGGTCCCTGGATGAGGGCGGCAGAGACATCTCATGTTCTTGCTCCTGTGCCCCTTGGACATCTCGGCAGCCTGCCTGTCTGAAGGCCTCCCACACCACACTGGAGTTGGGTGCCCACCCACGGACTATCGTCGGGGGAGGTCCAGGGACCACCGGGCCAGCTGATCCTCAGGAGAGAAATCACACACACGCATGTCGTCACCTGGAGACGCTGCCTCTGTCCCCCTGCTCCTGAGAAAGGGACAAAACGCATCTCCAAGACAGACTCTTCGAGCCGGACACCGCACCCACGCCCATCACCCGCCTGCTCTCAGAGGTCACGGCCATGAACGCGCAAGAAAAGAGGCCACCACGCCACCACGCTGACTGAGACAAGGCTGCGCTGTGTGCCGTGAAGCAATGGCAGAGCGTGACCCGCCTTCCCCAAGGTCCTGGGAGCGGGAAACGCCGGCCAAGAGCACGCCCACTGAGGAGAATTCGCCGTCACCTTGCTCCTTCACAGCCTGCCCTTGTCTGTTTGTTGAAGAGTAGGAGGCGGAAGGGACAGGGCCACCAGGACCCTGTCCCCACACACCCTCCTATTCCTTCTCCCGATTCCGTGCATGGCCATTACATGGAGAAATTGTGGGCTTCTCCGGCTCTTGGACTGTACTTGACGGTCCCCGCTGCCAAGTCCCCAAGAGCACCCTGCAGCTTCAGGGGGCTCCGAGACCCCCCTCAGGTTCCACGCCTCCCTGGGTGAGTGCAGACCGCTCTGTCGATCTGTGTGCTCCTGGTGCTGAGAATCGCAACAGCACAGACAGGTACGAGGACCTGGGGAAGGTGTCCACCCAGCGGGAGGACCTGAACTCCAGCCTGGCGGTCTCTCAAGAGTGGCACTCCGTGAGCCCCCCACGTCTCCACCCTCCCGCACCACAGTTCTTAGAAGTAAAAGGCTGACGACCCCCCAAGAAGTGAGTGTGGGTTTACTTTAGCAAGAGCGGGTAACATTCCTGGGCTGACGCTAAGAAGGGCTTTATCACAAGGTCACAAAATAAGGCCGTCTTCCCTCCTTCGAGCTGGGGACATCGGGGACACTGTCAAAGGCACAGTCCAAGCAGAGAGGGTGGGAGGTGGGGCAGGGGATTGTTGGGAAACCTCATTATCTCACCATTGGCCGGAGCGATGGGAATGTCTACGCAGGAAACGCCTTGAGGGTCACCACTGAGCGCACAGGTTGAGGACAGTGTTTAAGTCCAGCGCTGGGACCCACCGGAAATGACGCCAGCCTGTTCCTTACTTTGTCACTCTACACAGTCAGGGAGCTGAGCAAGGCTGGTACTCTCTGGCGACCTAAAGGTGGGGGGGGGGGGGCTCACTGCTTAAGCTTTGCATAAAAGGGAGGGTGAACCATTCAGTTCAATGTCAGGCAGTAGACACCACCCTGTGGCAGGAAGGGAAGGTGGTCAGGTTCCAGATGGGACACAGGGGACCCTGCCCAAAGCAGAGAGGGACCAGGAGTGAAGCGCCAGCGAGGACGTCAGCGCCACACCCTCTGAAGGGCCAGATTCTGCCGCCCACCTGTATGAGCCAAGAACGGGGCCTGTCCGGACCGCCCCTGTGGGTGGGTGGGCCTCCTATTTTTGACCTTGGGAACCTGAAGCAGCAAGCAGACTCAGGGGGAACGGCCTGTGCGAGCTTCTCACCCACCCGGCCACGAGGTCACACACTCGGGTTGCTGGGAGCTGCTCCGGGTGGGGTTACGTATTACAGGTGCGTTCGGAGTGAAGCACCGGCTTTGGCAGACTATACGGGGTCTTTCTGGCCGCTGCTGGGGGTCCGCAACCATTGCTCCAACTACCCGGTGGGGCCCTCAGGTCTCAGCCCCCGGTTCTCGGCTCCGGAAACCCCACATGCAAAGACACTTGGCCGACTTGGGGGCAGGAAGAAAAGAGGAGGGCACTGGGGGCCCCCCTAGAGGTGACCTGGCATTGCTCACCCTCCGCGCCTCACCTCCGGGGGCCTGGGAGCCTTTCCTTAGAACACACCTGAAGTTCCACCGGTCCCCTGGGGAAGGGGCACGGGGGTCCGGACAGGGGCCAGCCCTGGCGCTCCATGGTGGACACCCGGTTCCAGTTCTGACGCCGTGGGCGACGACTTCCCATCTCCCACGCGGGGGCCTCTTGTGGGAAGCCCTTCAGGGTGACTGTGACGCCCCCTAACGCTCTTTGCCGGACCCACCTGGGCGTACCTGGCCAAGCAGAGCGGGGAATTATGGGAGCGCAGCCTGGCCTCAGTTTTCTCGTCTGTAGGCCGCAGGGTTGCAAGGCCAGAAGGGCGTGTCCTCCGCCGGCCTGGGGGTACCCCACGGGGGTGCACCCTAGCGTCTTAGTTCCCCCTGGGAGCCCGGTCCAGGCCGCCCCAGTGCTCGCAGCCTGCGTGCTCCGCAGCGCCCCCTAGAGCTGCGCTAGGGTTTCAGCCCCAGGCAGGCCAGGCGGGGGTCACTTCTTAGTGGGGGTCGCAGGTGGGAGTTAGGGTCCTGAAGGGTCATGGAGGAGGGTGTCCTGGCTTCTAGCGGCGGCAGAGGGCCTGGGGGTCCTCGGTCCTGGGTCTTGGCAGGGACTGGGGGTGAGCCCGGCTCGGTGTGCATGAAGGGTGCTCGCCTGCGGTCCAGTGGGCGTTAGAATTGGGGGGGGGGGCTGGGTGGAGGTCCTTGTGGGGGCTGCAGGTAGCAGGCTCGGGGGCTCCCTGGGGGTCCGCCAGGTGTCCCGGTGGGGCTCTGGGTGGGGCCTGCTTGGCGGGCTGGATGGAGCTGGTGGTCCCCAGCACGGGTGTGGTGGGGGTCCAGGCAGGAAGGTGGGGACACGTGCAGTCGGGGTCATTACCTGACCTGGACGGGTGTGTGGTTCCAGGACCCTGTAGGGGTCCCCGTGGGCGCCCCCGTGGGGGTGGTTCTCTGGTCCCCCATAGGGGTCCAAGTGAGGGTCCCGGCAGCCGGGTGAGGATCTGGGTGGGGGGCCGAGATCAGGGTGGGGGTACGGTCTGTGTGGGTGTGTGGGTTCCTGGCAGGGGACAGGCGGCTGGGTCACTTTTCCGGAGGGGGGGGGAGGGGCGGGGCGGGGCGGGCGCGGGGCGGGGCGGGGGCGGTGCCCGGCGGGGCGGGCCTGCGCTGTCCTCGGGTCTATCCGTGCAGCCGAGTCCTGGGCCGGCGTCGCGGAAGCGGTGGCGGAGCAGCCATGTCGCCTTTGTCTGCGGCGCGGGAGGCCCTGCGCGTCTACGCGATGGGCACAGCGGTGATCCTGGCGCAGCTGCTGCGCCGCTGCCTCGGGGGCTTCTCGGAGCCAGGTCAGCGGCGGACACGCGCGAGCCGGGCGCGCGGATTCCCGGGCGGGCAGCACAGGGCGGGCCTGGCGGGGACAGGGGGTACTTTGGCGACCGCGGCGACACCGGGCTGGGGCGCGCTCCCGGCCCCGCGTGACCTTGACTCTGGGGCGCGCCGGGAAGGAGGGGCTGGGCGCCCGGGCGGGGGTCGTGCGCTCCGTTCCTCCGCCCCGCCCCCGCGCGCCCTGGGCCGCGGTCTCACCCTGGGAAGGCCCCTCCTCTGGGTAGTAGCCCGGGGTCCCGGGATCCCAGACCTCAGGCGGCTCTTCCGCCTGCAGGGGGCTCGCGCCGTGGCCGCGCCCCCGCCCGGGCCCGGGTCAGGTAGGACGGGGCTGGCAGGCGTGGGCCGCGGCACTGGCTTCTGCGGCGCCGGGGAGCCCGTGGAGGTCTGCGAGGGAGGGCACTTCCGTTCAGCGGCAACTTTGTTTCTCTGTGGTTAGAGACGCACGGGGCCGCCCCGCACCGGGCAACTTCGGGTCCAGGCCGCTGAAGGGCCTGGGGACCTCCCTCCCGCCTGTGGGCCGGCGCCCTGAACGGGCCATTCACAGCACGGCTAGGAGCTAAGACCCAGAAGCCTGGTGCGTCCACGGGTGCGCTGGTGGGCCGGGAGTGGTCCTGTCAGCTCCTGCACATACTACTTTGAGGGGAAAAACAACTGGTTTTCGGACGCACAGTCTGGAATGGGAATTACGCCCTGTGGCTTGGCAGCTAATCTGCTCCTTGTCCTACCTGGCTTGGGGACAGCGTTCTCGTTCCCCTTTGCCTTAGCCCCTGAGTGCCTGCTGGCTTCTGGAGAGAATGCCCCAAAGGATGGAGGTGAAGCAAGGCCAGGGGCGTGTCGGGTTGTGAAAATACTGCCCCACCCCCCTCGCCAAAAGCCGCTCTGAAGGGAGGGAAATCTCCTATCGGGCCGCAGATGGCGCGCACTGTTCCCGCTCACATTTTTTGAGGGGGAACGAAGGATTTGCGTTATACACGGGGAGTCCTGATACCGGAATGATATCCATGGGCAAAATACTGCCCTGCCGTACGATCACCAGTTTTGTTTCTAAACAGAAGTCCATAAAAAAACTGAATTACAAAATGACAACGAAAGGGTTTTCCCCCACCCCCACCCCCCACCCCCGAAAGCCTGGGCCCCAACACGTGGGTGCGCATTATACACGATAAAATACGGTACAGTCCACCCGGTTCCCCAGCGCCCCCAGGCAGACACGTTTACTGGGACAGGGGCAAAGCCGTGGGTTTTGCCAGGCCCTGGCTGTCCCTGTTTTTAAACTGGGTCAGTGAGATTCCAACTGAAAGGGTAGGAAGAAGCCAGCCTCCAGCCTCTCCCCAAGGCCTGGGGAATGGAAGGTGGACATGCCTCATCTTTGAAAATCACCGTGGTTTTTACTGAGGTGACCTTGGTCCCTCACATAAATTTCCCAGGTACACTATGATCATATTGATCACGTGTCTGCTCTCTTGTGTGTGCCCCCCTAAAAGTTAGTTTGTGCCTTTGAGCATAAATGTCACCCCTTTAATCCAATTTTCCCCCTCCAAACTCCTTCCCTGCTGGTCCCCAACATGCTCTTGTCTCTAGGGACACCTTGCACTGTCCCTTTTTAATCTGGACTCACCTGTGAACTGTGGGTCGCTGTGGAAAGGCTCCCCGGAGCGCGGGGCACGGCGGGAGCTCTATGTGGGCCATGCTCACCTGCCCGCCAGCCTGTCCTGTGTCCACAGAAAGCAGACAGTCGCACTGAGAATGGAATTTAAATTTGGACCCTGGGACCACCCGCCGGTCAGCTTATTTTGACCACGTGGGGGGGGGGGCATGCAGATATGGAGGGCTTTGGTGTTCTTTGGCCATGTTGCTTTAAAAATACATATACATAAAGCGTTAAAAGATCAGCCGAAGTCTGGCAAAGGGACTCCATATCTGCAGGCCAGAAAGAGTCATTTTAGATACACAGGAGTGTCACTCGCTCATCCAGGACAAGCCTGGGCCTGTCTCGGGCTTCAACATAATCTTAGACCCTGGACGAGGGGGCAGCTCTTCTGGTGCTCAGTGGGTGGCTGGCCGCCACGGGGCATCTCCTGTGGGTCCTTTCACCTCTTTCTGGCCTAATCTGCGCGGGCGGCGGAGGAGACATTGCACTTTGCTCTGCCCTTGGAGCCGACCCAAGAGGCCTCGCTGCCTTTTTGGGGCTCTTTTCTCAGCAGTCCAAAATAGAAGTCGGATAAAGGCGGGCGTGATGCACCAGTCCCCTTAGACCGTGGGAAGCAGATGCCGGCGCCATGGCTGCCCGTTGCCCGCTGTTCTCGCAACGTGTTTTGTGGAACCGACATCACCACAAAGTGCTTCTCCAAGGCAGCCCTGTCTTGACGGAAATATGGCATGAACAATATAGAATGTCCGTCAAGAACTCCTGGGAAGGTGTCTCCTTCCCCAGGTCTGGGCTGGGGTCAGGCTGCATCCTTTTTCCGCTTTATTTTCATAAGCAGCAGCCCCATCTTTTGAAGGCGAGATGGAGTCGCTGGCTTCCGTGTGCAAAGCGGACACGGGCATTCGAACACTGACCCCAAACCTGTGGGGCATCGTCGGAGTGTGCGAGGGACAAAGAGTGTCTGTGACAAATTCCATGTCTCTGAGGCAGGCGTGAGAGTCGACGAGGAGACACATGGGGCGAGACGCGTGTCCCCCTCGGGTTCACCCTCGGCCTAGGCTTTTCCTTAAACGTCCTTTTGTGAGTAGGGGAACTGAGTCTGCGTGCCGGGCTGGGAAGCGGCGTGTTCCAGCCCATAATATGCCGGCCGGCCCACTGACAATGCTGTTGGCAGAGACCCTGCTTCTCCAAGTACAGGGTTTGAAAAACCTACAAAGAGAACATTAATTCTTGTTGGTTTTGTGTACCTGTGAGCAGGTGTGGCCTCTGGGTGCAGGGAGGTGAGTTTTCCAACGTTACGATCTCAGGACCCCACTCCCCACCCACAAAGATCTTTTTGCCCGCGTGGCTTTAATTTTTGAGACCTCTCAGGATTGGGAATGAAACGTGGCCATTTCAAACTCCGTTCAGAGTACCTGAAACTGTTATCGCAGCTCACAGCCACAGGGCACACGCAGGTCGTCATCACCAGTAACATAACATTTCCAGATGCAAAGTGACCGTGCTCTCCTACGAGAAGAGAAAGGTCGGGGGAGCCGGGGTCTGTCCTGGGGCGCCTCCGCCCCGAGTCATCAGCTCTGTTCGGCTGTTGGTTTGTTCTGCTCCCACGGAACAGGGACAACGCAGGTGCTCGCATGGCCGTGACACAAGGCAGGACCTCTATGGGTGGCCTTCGGGGCCAGGCCCACGGACACGCTAGGACCAGCATGTGGGAAGGCTCGGGTGGGACGCCGCTGTGGAGGACACTTTGCGCCCGATGGTGATAAAACGGTGGTGCTGGGCCTCGCCTCATCTTGGTGGGGCGGTCGTGCCAGGAGACCACACACAGTCACCCTCCCCCGTCCTGGAGACCAGGCGACTGAGGTCCAGGGGTCTTAGGACTGCGCTCCCTCCACGGGCTCCAGGGAGGGGCCTTCCCCCCCTTCCGGATCCTGGGGCTCCAGGAGTCCCTCCAGACTCTGCCTCCGTCTCCACGTGGCTTCTCCTCTGGGTCTGGTCTCCTCTTCTGTCCCTTCTCAGGCCACTGTCACTGGACCCAGGGCCACCCTGACCCAGGACGACCTCCTCTCAGATCCTTCCCTCCTCCCACCTGCAAAGGCCCTGTTCCCAGGTTGTCTGAGGACTGGAATTTTGGGACAGGCTCTGGTTCCCGCCCCTCGCCACGACCCCAGTGCTCACCAGTGTTTGGCTCTGAACAGGCCCCCAGCAGTTAGGAACAGCTGGTTGGTGCGGCTTGTTATTTGACGACAGGGGGTGGGAAGGTTACACACAGAACGTGCACCGTGTACCCAAACCCGGCTGCCCTTTGAGGTGTCCCTGCCCCGAGGGGGGGAATCAAAGGGTTAGGGGTGTGGGCTCGGAGGGGACCCCGGGGCCTGGCTCATAGGGCAGTTTCTGAGCTCGGAGGACACTGCCCGCCCTGGGCGTTTTGAGACATCCCAGACCGGAGAAATCCATTCCCGTCCCACTTGGCTCAGCCATCCTATCCAAACGGCACATTTGTAAAGAATCAGCCCTGGCTGGTGTGGCTCTGTGGACTGAGCACCGGCCTGACACCCGAAGGGTCCCCAGTTCCATTCCCAGTCAGGACACTTGCCTGGGTCGCGGGCCAGGACCCCAGTAGGGGGCGCGCAAGAGGCAACCACCCATGGATGTTTCTCTCCCTCTTTCTCCCTCCCTTCCCCTCTCTCTACAAATAAATAAATGAAATTAAAAAAGAATGTTACTGCGTCTTGAGCCAAGTTGACGACCTGGGATCTCGTTTTTGTTTTTTCTTTTCTTTTCTTTTTTTTTTGCATCGGGGCAGCCTCACACAGCGTGCGTCACTCACGTTATGAATGACAACCAGACGGCGCGTGGGGGTGGGTGTTCTTGATCAGGGAGGCTCAAGTGAACGCGCTTTGCACAGAAACGCCCCGCCTGCCTGGTGCGTGGTCCGTGGACCTTGTAGGAGCGCTCACGGCAGAGATGACGCAAGACGCGTAAGGCGCGCAAAGACGTTCAAAGAACCGCATGTTGCCAGCGACCCAGACGGAAGCCCGCGCCCGTGCGCCGGACTCTCCCCTTTGCTTCGCCAAAGCCTCGCGCCAAGGAAAGGCAGCCCACGCAGCCCGCGGGCCCTGTTTCCGAAAGCGCAGCCGCTGGGGCGCCTGCCTGCTCTCCGCCCACGTGCCTGGGTCCCTTCTCACGTTCTGTTTGTGTCGCTGCTTCTCAGCAGGTGGCCACGCGTGAGAGGCGCGCCCCCGCTCAGCCCCTCCTCCCCCGGGCCTGGACGATGGAGGGGAAGAGCCCCGACAGCTGCCCGCCGGACCTCAAGCTGGTGGCCCACCCGCGCGCCAAGAGCAAGGTGTGGAAGTACTTCGGCTTCGACACCAACGCGGAGGGGTGCATCCTGCAGTGGAAGAAGATTTACTGCCGCATCTGCATGGCGCAGATCGCCTACTCCGGGAACACCTCCAACCTGTCGTACCACCTGGAGAAGAACCACCCCGAGGAGTTCTGCGAGTTCGTCAAGAGCAACACCGAGCAGATGCGTGAGGCCTTCGCCACCGCCTTCTCCAAGCTGAAGCCCGAGGCGTCGCAGCTGGCGGCACAGGACCCGCTGGCCGCCGCCAAGGCCGGCCTCAGCCACGAGGCCAAGAGGCAGCAGGAGCTGACGGCCGCCGTGCTCGGCCTCATCTGTGAGGGGCTGTACCCGGCCTCCATCGTGGACGAGCCCACCTTCCGCCTGCTGCTGAAGACGGCGGACCCCTGGTACGAGCTGCCCAGCAGGAAGTTCTTCTGCGCCAAGGCCATCCCCGAGAAGTACGGCGCCGTGCGCGAGGCAGTGCGCAAGGAGCTGGCCGACGCGCCCTGGTGCGGCCTGTCCACCGACGTGTGGCGAAGCCACAACCAGAACCGGACGTACGTCACGCTGGCTGCCCACTTCCTCGGCGGAGGGGCCCCCCACGGCCTGTCCCCGGGCTCCCGGTGCCTGAAGACGTTCGAGGTGCCCGACGAGAACGCGGCGGAGACCATCACGCGGGTCCTGTACGAGACGTTCATCGAGTGGGGCATCAGCGCCAAGGTGTCCGGGGCCACCACGGACGGCGGCAAGGACGTGGCCAAGGCCTGCTCGCTGCTGGACATCGCGGTGCAGATGCCCTGCCTGGGCCACAGCTTCGACGCCGGCATCCGGCAGGCCTTGCAGCTGCCCAAGCTGGGCGGGCTGCTGGCGCGCTGCCGCCGGCTGGTGGACTACTTCCAGCAGTCCCCGGTGGCCAGGTTCATGCTGCAGGAGAAGCAGAAGCTGCAGCGCCGGGCGCCCTGCATGCTGGTCAGCGACCGCGTGTCCTGGTGGGGCAGCACGCTGGCCATGCTGCAGCGCCTGCTGGAGCAGCAGTTCGTCATCGCGGGCGTCCTGGTGGAGGACAGCAACAACCACCACCTCATGCTGGAGGCCGCCGAGTGGGCGGCCATCGAGGGCCTCGTGGGGCTGCTGCAGCCCTTCAAGCAGGTGGCGGACATGCTGAGCGCGTCCCGGCACCCCACGGTCAGCATGGTCAAACCGCTGCTGCACATGCTGCTCAGCACCACGCTCACGGTCAAGGAGACGGACTCCAAAGAGACCAGCATGGCCAAGGAGGTCATCGCCAAGGCGCTGGCTGAGACCTACCAGGAGACGCCCGAGATCGACATGTTCCTCAACGTGGCCACCTTCCTGGACCCGCGCTACAAGAAGCTGCCCTTCCTGTCCGCCTTTGAGCGGCAGCAGGTGGAGAACCGGGTGCTGGAGGAAGCCAAGGGCCTCCTGGACAAGGGCAAGGACGGCGCGCCCGCGGCGGCGGCGGCGGCGGCCGATGACAAGGCCTTCGGGCAGGCGGAGGAGCCGCCCGCCAAGAAGCCGGGGCTGCCGTCCACACCGCCGCCGCCCACCAGCGTCATCAACAGCATGCTGGCGGAGATCTTCTGCCCCACGGGCGGCGTGGAGGACCAGGAGGAGGTGCACGCGCAGCTGCTGGAGGAGCTGAGCAACTTCAAGTCCCAGAAGGTGCTGGGGCTGGGCGAGGACCCGCTGCGCTGGTGGTCGGACCGCCTGGCGCTGTTCCCGGTGCTCCCCAAGGTTCTGCGCAAGTACTGGTGTGTGGCGGCCACGTGCGCCCCGCCCGAGCGCCTCTTCGGCGCCGCGGCCAGCGTGGTCAGCGCCAAGAGGAACCGCCTGGCGCCGGCGCACGTGGACGAGCAGGTGTTTCTGTACGAGAACAGCCGCGCAGGGGCGGAGCCGGAGCCGGAGGGCGAGGGCGAGGGGGACTGGGGGCTGGACCAGGAGCAGGCCTTCACGTTCGGGGATGCGGTGCACAGCGGCTTCTTCGGGGTCCGGGAGGGCGGATTCGCGTAGCGGGGGTGGAAGGGGGGCGGCTCAGGAAAGCGGTATAGGGGCGGGGTGCTTGGCCGTGCGCACAGACAAACCACAAAAACAAAGCCGAGACTGGGGAGGGCTGGAAGACGGCACCAGTCGCATCCCAGTAGAAGAAGGGACATCCGCTTCCATAACCAGCATGCGTCCCCGCCCTCACTGAGGACAGGACGAGGGACTCTGTGATCTGTGATTCCCACAGCTGAAAGTCACAACTACCGGCAGAGGAGAATGAACCCATCCCTCCGAGGCCCCAGCACCGTGTGGGGCGCCCCGGCGCTCCTTCCGCGGGGAACACGCGTGCGCAAATCCGAACCCTGCCTCTCAGATTCACCAGAGTCTGGAACCAAATGCGCACTGGTGTTTGTTGTGGGGTAACAGCTGTTCGAAGTGACCGCGCCATGGAAGCGCATATTAAACACCAGAAAACTGGCGATCCGTGTATTCTTGTCTTTTCTGCCATTCGTGAGCCTTGCCCGTCCCCCGGAAGAGTGCCCTTGGTTATTGACTCGGTCCTCGGAAGGGTTTGGGTGCTTTGGGCCCGCGGCTATTTTTGCGTCTGCTGCTTAAAAGGTCCGTTTTTCCCCAGAATCGCTTTTCTCGGAGATGAGAAACAGCCCCCTTGCACCGAGCTCTGCTTTTCAATAGGGGGAAACCTCGGATGCCCGCGGCCTGGTCAACATTTTGATGACGGGAAGGGCCTTTGAATTCTCCCTTTTCAACGACACACCCCGGACACAATCGATTTTAAATGATCTCCACGGATACTTTTATCTTTGAGGGTTGTTTAGTCCACCACTTACGATCACTTTTAATTACTTTTTGTTGTTGTTCGTTTGAAGAGTGGAGGCCTGTCTTTCCTTCCGGGTGCGTATTCAGATGGCACCTGACAAGGTAAGCCGTGTGGACGTGACCCATCTCAGCGACCCGCAGTGCCCTGCTCAGGTGCCCCAACCACATCCCGGAGCTGGCGGGAGGAAATTTCTCTGCCTTAGTGGCCGGCGGCGACGCCCTGGGGCTTACAGAGAGCAGAGGTGCCTCTTTCTGTCACCAGCTGCGTGCTGGTTCACAAAGCCAGGCGTGGAAGGGCGTGGTTTAAGCCGTGCGTGCGCCTTGAGGGACGGTGACCGCGGCTAATCGAAGACCCTCAGCTCTGAGCATTCCCGGGAAAAAGGGCATCCGGCTGGGACCAGTGCCAAGGGCTTTGGGACTTGTCCTCTCTCTGCTCCTGGGCGGGAAAAACCAACCCCAAGACCCAGCTCCCACCTCCCTGGTGGCTGTCCTTCTAGAAACACAAACAGCCCCCTTTTAGAAAAGGCTTGGCTTCCAGTCACTCGGAATAAAAATGCGTGTGTCTTCCTTTTTAAATCTGTTAAGCAATATATTGATTTGAGAGAGAGAAACATCGGTTGATTGCCTCCCATCTAGGCCCTGACCGGGGACCAAACTCAAAACCTAGGCACATGCCCCAACCCCGGATCAAACCTGCAACCTTTTGGTTCTCCGGGGTGATGCTCCAACCAATGGAGTCATGCTGGCCAGGGCTTCAGCTTTTTGTTTTGTGTGTTTTTTATTAAGCAGGCTCTAGTATACGGCAGCAGCTTAGACTTCATTGGTTTTTCTAGGTAACACTTGGAAGCGTTCCTCCCTCGAGATACTTGTAGAACCCCACGGGATTGTACGTGAGGAGGACGGTGGAGAAGCCTCGCCAGTTCTCTGATAACTTGCACACCTGTGGTCCCTCCGCTAGGGGAAGAGACTGATACTAAAGCTCCCTGGGTCTCCCTGAATCTGTGTGTCTCTAGCTCTGTGCTACTCATGGAGGTGACTGAATTCCCCGTCCCCGTCAGGGCACAGAGCAGCCCTGCCCCCAGCAGGAGCCCCTGGTGGCCTGTCTGCAGCTACACCCCACACATCAGCCCGCCAACCACTGACAGATACCCTCTCTGTCAGTCCGACTTCCTCATGTCAACCAGGCCCCATAAATCGGAGCCCACACCACGGAGCCCTTTCCGAACGTGCTCTCCAAATTCCTCGTGGCTTCGTCCAGGTCATTGCTGCACCAGGGTCGGGCAGCCCCTTTCAAATAGTACCTGTAAGCGTCTCCCCTGAGCTGACGATGCTGCTCCGATAAACAGCTGCAGTGTCTTTTACGTGTTTGCAAACCCTCAGCCGTGCGTCGGGGGCATTAGTTGTTGAGGCCGTTTACGCAGCTCTGGGGAAACAGCCGTGGCCCCCTCGTCGGCTGGGGACATACCGTCTCGGTGGAGAATTCGTCACGTGTGCAAGCATCTAATGTTTTGGGGGACAAACCCATTCTGGGGAGCACGAACTGTTCTCGTTCACGGATGAAGCTACGAACTTTATTCCTACGTTCTTTCATTATGGCTGAGTTCTGACATCCTCTTCTGAGTCTGTATTTTATGCAGAATCTCCGAATGCCTTTTTCCTTTTCGTTGTCTGTGTTTGGGGTTTGTGAACTCCCCTCTGATTATTTTTCCGAGAGCTCTTTCTATACAAAACAATGGGCCCTGTGTCATGTCGCCGGCCTTTTGTCTGTGACCTGTGTTATTTGTGGCGATTTTGGCTCTGCAGAATTAAACTTTTTTTTTTGTGTGGTCAGAGGGGTAGAATTTTTCCTCCAGAGCTTATGCCTGTTCCCTAGAAAAGTCATCTTTGCTATGAAATTATCCATCCCCGAGAAAGAACCTTGGACACATTTTCTTCTCTTTTTAATAGACTGAATTTTTTTGACCCTCACGTATGGATACATTGATTGATTTTAGAGGGACAAAGGCAGAGAAATAACGAGGTGAGAGAAGCATCGATCGGTTGTCTGCTGTACGTGCCCCGACTGGGAATCGAACCCACAGCCCTTTCGGTGGATGAGACAACACTCCTACCAACGGAACTGCCTGCCCAGGGTTCTCTTCCCCCTTCTGCTTGGTAGGGCATTTGCTTCTTGTTGTTGATTTTCAAGAACTCTTTCCATATGAGGGAACTAGCCCTTTGACTCCACCAGGAGTTGCAAACTTCCTCCCAACGGATCACTTCCTTTTCCATATGTTGTTCTTTCCTTACCAAGTTAAAAAAAAAAAAGTGATTAGTAAAACTTGTCTAGTTCTCTCCAGGTTGACTTACAATGAGGAAGGGTTTTCTTAATTTGGGAGATGCTAGTATTCTCATTGTTTGACCTTTTTTTTTTACGTGGAAAGTCTCTTCCGATGAGGACGACAAGGTATGGATCTCATTGAATCTCTCTCCAGGGGCGTGTGTAGGTGTGCAAACATATATGTACGAGTTTGCCGTTGCTACTTTCACCGCAGGCTGGAGTTCCTGGGGTGGGGCGGTCCCCAGAGACAGAGGCAGGCACCCGACGGCTGGGAGCCGACCAGCCCACTCCTTCCTGCAGAATCTCCAGGGGACGCTCCTGCCCTCGTCATGCTTCCGGGTCCCCTCTGTCTCCCGATGGAAGCCACTGCCGCCCCCCCCCCCCGGCCCTGGGTGTCCTGGGACCAGTACAGAACCAACTTCTTTCTCCTACATGAACAATACTTGCGTAATAATAAAACTTTCCTCTGACACACAAACGCATACGATATATATACTCCCGGTGCTTCCCGGGATGGTGCACCCAGGAGTCTCCCCCAGGGCTGGGACATTATGTTTTTCCAACCTCTGTGCACAGCATATTCTAGCACATTCCTCCAGAGACATCGGTGGAGGTGGCCGGGGAGGGGAGGGGAGGCCAGCAGCAGCGTTGCTCAGGGGTCTTCCTCCAGCTGAGACCACGCAGGGCTCCTGCTTGGTATTCTGTGGGTGGCGACACGAGAGGAACCCCAAAGATCGCAGCCTGTCGTGGGAGCCCAACCCTCGGCTCCTGAACCTCACTTTGATTTTTCTTTTTCTCTTTTTGCAGCCTTTCCCCACCAAGCCGGCCGGGTTGCCATAGTGACCGGGGGCACGGAAGGCATCGGCTACGCTACCAGCAGGCGGCTGGCACGGCTGGGCATGCGTGTGGTCCTAGGTGATGGTTTCCGTGCTTGTCCGTGGCGGCTGGTGGGGGGGGGCAGGCGGGCGCGGGCCCGTGCACGGCGGCAGCTCCTGGTCTGCTCAGAGACAGAACAGGAGCGGGAGCAGTCGTGTTCAAGAACAGAGACAGAAAACAGGGCCCTCTTTTGGAAAAGGATATTGGTTCTGTGGTCATGTGGATCATGCTTTTTTTTTTTTCTCTTGTGTGATTCACTAGGGGGAAAAAAAAGCGCAATAAAGCTGAGTTACTTTGCCAGAGCCAACATAACAAGCGACCCCAGACAAAGAGGCGCAAAGAACAGACATCTCTTCCTCCCCGTCCTGGAGGCTGGAGGCTGAGACCCAGGGGTGGGCAGGGCTGGCTCCCCCCGAGGCCTCTCTCCTGGGCATGTGGACGGCTGTCGTCCCCCTGGGTCCTCACACAGGCGTCCCTCTGGGTGTGTCTGTGTCCCCATCTCCTCTTCTGACAAGGACCCCAGGCCTGTGGGATCAGGGCCACCCTAGTGACCCCATTTTACCTAAGTCACCTCTTTATAAAGTTCATTTACAAATGCACTCCCATCCTGAGGTCCTGGGGATCAGGGCTCCAACCTGTGAATTTTGGGGGGCACAGTTCAGCTCACATCCGAATCAGAACATATTTTTAGAATAGCAGCTTCTTCTGTAGCTATGCCTTACAGACACTGTATGTTCCATTCCTCTTTTCAAAAATCTCCAATAGCTTATCTTGGTCTGTAACTCCTCTTTTTAAAAAAATTTTATTCATTTATCTTTAGAGGGAAAGGGAAGGAGAGAGGGAGAGAAATATCAATATATGGTTGCCTCTCATGCACCCCCTGCTAGGACCTGGCCTGCAACCCAGGCATGTGCCCTGACTGGGAATCGAACCAGCAATCCCTTAGTTTGTAGGCCTGTGCTCAGTCCACTGAGCTACACCAGCCAGGGCTCGTAAAAACCCTTCAGACAAACCCCTTTTGCTGTTGTTCATAGTCCCGGTTAGTCGGGGGTGGAATTGTTCATCTGGTGGGGAAGAGGGGGATGTGGAGATGAGCTTTGGGAAAGACCCGAGTTGGATTAAATCCTCTGTGCACCTGGTCGGCATTGAACTACGGCCTTTTGCGGTGACGGTTTTTATGGGAACCCTGTAGACTAGGTGTTCCGTGTTCAGAACGGCTCTCACTGCCGTTCTTTCTCATTTCTCATTCTCCCCTTTCTTTCCCCGACACCATGTCCTGGAGGACGGTGACCGGTCAGATGGGACGCCCGGGGTGAGGACTCACACGCCCGTGCGTCCGGCCCTCCCTGGCTCCGTCCACAGCTGGATTTTCCCTGGTCTGGTCCTCGGTGTTACGTGATACCCAGAGCAGCAAACGAAAACCCGTAACCTTATAAACCAATGACGCTGAAATGCAGATATGAAAAATACACAAGAAAACCACCGAGTAGCCATGTAATCATACGCGTCAAATTTTGTACAAACACTTACATGGCGTAGTGGTAAACTTAGTAAGGGTATGTTTCGGAGGTGTGATGATCATAAACTTGGTTTCGAGACATCTTTGGCCAGTGACGCCTGGTATGAAAATGTCTATTGTCGCCCTGGCCAGGTGGCTACAGGGTTGGAGCCTTGTCCCCTGCACCAAGAGGTGGTGGGTTCGATTCCCAGTCAGGGTGCCTACGAGAGACAGCCAATCCAAGTTTTCCTCTAACATCGATGTTCTTCTCTCTCTCTCTCAAATCAGTGCGTATATTCTCAGATGAGGATTTTTTTTTAAAAGATAGTGGTGTGAACACAGGGGAGCAAGCATGTGCCGCCCACGGCCACCAGGACAGAGCCGTGGCTGTTACAACCTCATTTAGGTGATGCCCTTGGACATCCCATTCCTTGGCTGTCGGCACCAAATGTGTCTTATTTTTTGACTTAAATTGAGAGGGAGCCCTGCACCCTCACCTGCCCCCACCACTGTCTGCCTCCCCCCCAGCACACTGAGCTGCTATTGCTCCTGCTCAGCCTCTCGGGTGGGGCGCAGTTCCGATCCCCCATTCTCTCCGATCAGCAGTGCCATCGTCCCTGCTGTCTGTGACTCTGAGCCGGTAATCCCACAGAGGCTGGCAGGGACAACTCTTCATTTCTCATGGCAGTTTGATTCACGGCCACTTCCCGCCACACGGTCAGGAGACAACTGTGGTCACAGCGCAGGCCACCCGTGAGGGGGAAGGTGCGTGTGCCCCCTCACGCTGCCAGCAAGTGCTTTTGTAGCCCGGCGTCCGTGCTGGCGTGCGTCCCACTGTCCTTGAAAGGTCCCCGTGCCCTGGGCACACATGCGTCCAACGGGCAGGCCGGCGAGACCGGAAGGTTCCAGAGGCCATCTCTGGCACGCTGGCCCAAGTCCAGGGGACCCGCCCGCTCACGGTAAATGTCCTTCTCCTTGCAGCTGGAAATGACACAGCCAAAGCAGAAGGCGCTGTCCGGAGCATAAAGGAGGAGACACTGAATGACAAAGGTAACCCCATCATCCGTGGCTGCGCTTCCTGGTTTTCAGACGGCGGGGTCGCCCCCGGGGCCGACCCCCGGGAGGCTGGAGTGGACGGGGCCTTGGTGGGCTGCTTGCCCTGTTCCCGGGGGGATGTTTTGCATGCGGTTTTACAAACTGTGAATGAATAAAAGCAAGGACAATCGCTGAAAGATTGCTCCAGCAGGACATGCTGGTGCCGGCCACCTGCCCAGGCCGGAGCAAAGGTCTGTGGGGCCGCGTGGGGCCATGTAAAAAGTTTCCTGCTGTTCACAAAGACGGGACGATGGCTCCTGTTTTCAGGGGGGAAGCATGTTCTAGGAGTGACTCGGTGGCTCGTTTCCGCTCTGCGTGTTGAAAGTCAGGCTTCAGGGGTAAGTGGTGCATCAAAGGTCACGTCTTGGTCAGGGTTTCTGTTCTGGGGGGGGGGCCGCCAGGGCCGGCGGAGGGAGGCGACGATGCCCGGTCCCCCTGGTCACGGCCACTGAGTTTGTGGAAAGGACAGACCCTTCCGGGCGGGAGGCTGGCTGTGCGTCCTGGGTGGGGTCGGTTCCGTGTTGGTGTTACTGCTTCTCAGATGAGGGCGTCCGAAGGGCGTGGTGGAGGTCCCCGGTCTCAGGCTCAGCGTGGTGTGGGAGGGGACACGGGGCGCCGGGACAGGACCCGACACAGCCGGGTGACCGTAGGGTCTGTGGCACCAGTGTTCCAAGCGGGGGACCCATGGCTGGTGCTCACCACACGCGGAATGAGTGGAAACGTCGGGAGGTCTGGGTCCATGGGACCGTGGTCACTCCCACAGGACCCAGGAGTGGGCCCCGGGCCGGGGGGTGGCCTTCAATTCCACACACTTTCACACACACACACACACACACACTCCGTGTAACTGAATCCCGTGTGCCCCGAACCACAGGCAGGAGTAAGGCCGTACGTGTTTACATCTGCGGCCCCGCTCAGACGGGCCCCTTCACGCTGTCACACGCACAGAAGGCCCCCCCACGCCTCGTCCTGGTTTGAGAGCTCATCTCTCGAGGGGCAGAGCCCCTCCCCGCGGGACTTTAAATGCTCCTGAGTCAGCGTGTCCACCAGCAGAGTGGAACAGTCGGTGGGCTTCTGTGGGCGGAGGACAGTTTCAGGACAAAGTCTTCCCTTCTCACACAGTCCAGCACCTCCATTGCTGCCAAGGAAACTGGGGGTCAGGGTGGCAGTTTACGGGGAGCGTCAGGGTCCAGGGTAGGGACAGAGGTCAGGGTTGGGACTTAGAGTTACGGCTGGATGTTCAGTCAGGGGTAGAGTCAGAGCGAAAGCTTGGAACACGGGGTCAAGGTTTGGTGCAGGGTTAGGATTAGAGGTTAGGATTTAGGGTCAGGATCGCGGTCAGGGTTAAGGTTAGGATCAGGGTTACAGTCAGGGTCCCTGTTAAGTTGACGGACAGGGTGAGCTTTAGACTCAAGGTCAGGTCAAGGTTAGTGTCAGGGTCGGAGCTTGGAGGTCAGAGGTTCAGGTCAGGGTCAGGGTTAGAGCTTGGAGGTCAGAGGTTGGGGTCAGGGTCCGAGCTTGGAGGTCAGAGGTTGGGGTCAGGGTCAGAGCACCGAGTGTGCCCATGTGACAGCCACAGGGTTGAGCTGAGGCCGCCCTTTCCTGTGAGTGGCGGGGACCACGCCCTCCCCAGTGCAGATCGGGCCCCACAGGGACATTTCTCCTTCCCGCCCACGTGGGCCGTTGTACAAGTTAATCACCAGGAAGGTGGCTGAGGCGTGCAGTCTGCACAGGGTGACAGATAAGGAAGGATGTGCGGGGGGGGGGGGGCGGGGAGGGGGGAGGGGCTTTGTCAGCCAGTGAGATGTCCGCGCGCCTGGCCGCTGTCCCAGTCCCGGGCGCAGGCAGGACAGCACCTGGGAGGCCACGCCGATGCCCGCTCACCGGGTGGCGTCCACCCCGCCACAGGCCCTATGTGCAGCACACGCGTGACCGGCACGTGTGTGCCCGCTGCCGGCTGCATGTCACCCTGTGAGGTCCGGCTGTGACGGACCCTCCCGTTATCCCACACACCCCTCTGTGTTCACCTGTCAGTTTTAATTCTTTCATTTATTGATGTGAGAGAGACGTCCATGTCTTGAATTCACGCATTCACCGGTTCATTCTTGTATGTGCCCTGAGCAGGGATCGAACCCACGACCTCGGTGTATCGACTGGGGCAATGCTCTAACCCACCGAGCAACCCGGCCGGGACTGAGGGATGATTAATTGTCACTGGGTAAAGGCGTCATTGATGAAGCGGTGGCCAGGGGGAATTTGGAGCGATTTCCTGTGTTTTTCACACTCCAGAACCCCAAATGCCTGCAGACAGGTGGTTCCCAGGACCTGTCTGTGGTCCTGGGTGAGATTCCCAGGAGAGTCCCTTTACCATCTGTTCCCCCAAATTGAGTCCCCTCAGGGTGCAGGCTTGGCCCTGACCCGACCTGCCCAGAACAGGAAGGACAGTCCCCTGTGGACACCGGCTCTCTCAGGGCGAGTGAATGCTCCTTTCTCAAGGCAGCGAGCCCTCGGGCCAGGGCCCTGCACCCTTTTCCATGACTGGGAATTCACATGCATGCGTGTCATCATCTCGGGGAGTGAGGGTGCCCATGGTCGCATCTTGGGTAAGAAGTTGAGTTCGTTTGAGCAGAGTTTAAGGAGGACCGAGATATGCTCTCCTGAGTCAATGGGTACCCTCCAAAATATATCATTAGTGGGTAAGCGGGTGACTAAAACACGCTCCCTCTGTACAAGGGAATATTATTCGGCCATGAAAAAGAGGAATTTCTGCCACACGCTCCAATGCGGATGCGTCTTACAGGCCTAATGCTCCGTGGATGAAGCCGGTCACAAAGGGGCAGACGCTCTGTGATCCCACGTACGTGAGGTCCCCAGAGGAGCCAAATTCACGGAGACACAGGGTAGACGGAGGGAGCCCTGTGGCGGTGGGCAGCTGGTGTGTGTTGGGGACAGAGTTTCAGGGGAGAATGACAGAAAATGCTTTGGGGACAGATGCTGTATTTTACCACACATTTCTTCCCATGGGGGGAGGTCCTCGGCCCACACTGATGGCCCTGTGAATGGCATCAACAATGACTCTGTAGGTAGGGGTCAGTCTCCTGTGTCACCCTAAAGATTGTCACCGCCACAGATGCTGGGACGACACCAGTCCTGTCCCCGTGGTGCCCCCTCTGTCCTGTTCTGCCTTCTCTGATAGGCCAAAGGAGCCGCCTTTTCATAATACATTTTCCTGGTTAAAGTGGAATTTCCACATGCCCACACTCACATTAATTTTTCAAAAGCTGCCGTTTTACCACGTGGAGGCTGACAGGATTGATGGCCAGAAACAAAATTGTTTATAAAGAGTCGAAACAGAGTAAGCCACCACCTGTGGAATACAGCGAAAATATGAAGACAATTTTCTATTGTTCTACGTTCTTGAATTAATAAGAAATGGGGAAAAATTATGGCCGAATAAGCACCCAGGGGAAGGACGTGAAAATTAGGATGTAGGCTAAAACAGTAATAATATTATGCAGAAAAAAGACACTGAGTGGAAAGAACAGAAAAGCCACAAGGAAAATCAATAATAATTTCTTTTTTTTTTAAAAAGGAAGAATAATAAATCACGAAACAGTTATTTATCTGCCATCGGACTTTTTTAAAAAGCAGGAACCAATTTGTGTGCCTTGGAACAAGGAAAAGGAAGTATCATATAATAAAAATGTGATTTATTTGGGGGCAAAAAGGAATTGTTTCTTGATTCTGGGCTAATATATTTGATAACCAGAATGTCTCATTTTTAAAAAAAAGGAATTATTTGTCCTGGCTGGTGTGGCTCAGTGGATGGAGCACTGGCCTGCAAATCAAAGGGTCACCAGTTCGATTCCCAGTCAGGGCACAGGCCTGGGTTGCAGGCCAGGTCCCCACTAGGGGGCGCTTGAGAGGCAACCACACATGGATGTTTCTCTCCCTCTCTTTCTGTCACCCTCCCGCTCCCTAAAAATAAATAGCTAAAACATCGTTTTTAAAGCAGTTTTCCAAATAGATGCAAATAAATCAGACATCACACCCAGATGGGCAGCAACATGCTTAAGTAGTAAAAGTCAGGGCTCTCACCGTGATAGAGTTTCTAAATACATTTTCCAAACCTCCAAGCCTAATACAGACCAGGAGTCTGCACATTGCACACGCCCTGTGAGAAACCTGGCCCTCCACTTGTTTTTGTCAATAAAGTTTTATCGAAACATGGCCCCACCCATTCATTCACTGCCTGTGGATATGAGTTGAAGACTTCAGGGTGGTGATGAAGGTGATAGTGATGGTCTTCTTTACCGTAGTGCCCAATGACACAAAATCACAGACATTCGGAGGTGACACCCAGAGGCGTTCATGGGCCCCTGGGGAGACCCAGCCATCCTCGGGCACGAACGTCCCAGTCACGTCCGTGCCACTATGGTGGTTTCTCTGCTCTGCTACCAGAGAGACGCTTTCATTCTGGCGCGTCCCCGTGCCCTGTGTTGGCCTCATATTTAATTTCCGATCATCGTCACCTTGCACGTTGGGAGAAGCTCATCTGTGCTGTCTGTCTGTCGTTGGATATGGAACTTCCTTAATTTTTAACTCTCCTCTCTGTCGAGCTGAACCGTTGTGACATTAACTCACCCGTAAAACGCAGCGCTTTTCTGACTCTCCCAGAAAGGAGCTCGCAGGCCTTCCCAGTGAGCTGTCTTACCGTACCTCTGCCCCTGGTCAGGGGGTTTCTGGTAAGAAGTTCTATCTACTGCATACAGCCTTTGTCACTTTTCGGGCTTCCTTGTGTATCAAGCACACGTCCTGTGAGCTCACAGTCCCCACGTTCACTGGCAATGCATTGTACTGATGAAGTGCCGCCTCCCGGGGCAATAACAAATAAGAAACTCCCCTTCGCTTATCTCAGAGCTGGCTAGGAATCCCATCTCTATCGATTCTTGTGGCTGGAACTTACGTGTTATAAAATACTCATTGCCGTAGCCCTCGCGCCATGAAATCAATTGCGTCTGAGGTAATATTTGCCTGTGGACACCTGGGTGGTGGGGTAGGACTTGTTCTCCAGGGAAATGCCAATCAGAGAGGGTCAGTTTGCTCTTCATTGTGTCCAGGAATAAAGGGACGGTATAGACATTATAAAGGGATTCCAGGGTAGTGGAGGGTTCTCTGTCTCTCTGTCTCTCTGCCTTTCTTTCTCTTGTGAGCTGTTTTATTGAAATCTGAATCAATATGAATTCCACTTGCAATAGAAAGTGTTAGGCAGGGGGAAAAAATCTTTGCAACCTGGCTGAGTTTGAGGATGGGACCTTGAGCCGAGGTTGCCGGAAGCTTCGAGAAGGTAGAAAACATCACTGACTCTGCCTCGCACACACACAGAGTTCTTGTTTCCAGCTGCGGACCTGGCGTGCACCTGCCAAAGCACCCACGGAACGCTCCAGATAATAGCTGGAAACCTGGAGCAAGTGTTTGAGATTCTGCACCGGAAGCACAGATAGAAGCTCTATGTGTTCACTCATGGCTGATTCCCCACGTCCCCTGGTACCCGGAGAACAGAGCACTGCCTCCCAGTTCTCTACCCGGTCGTCCAGAAGGACACTGACCCAGGCTTTCAAAACCAAGGGCAAGGACAGACCTTTGGTGTTAGATGCCAGGGTGCCCCGCTGGATGGAGTGCCAGGGTGCTCAGCCAGTGAATTACCCTCACCATTGGTCTGCTGGCTTTTATTCTGCAAATAGTCCTCCGGGTTCATTAGGGCCACAATCCCCATAGCCGATTTATGGGGAGCACAGGGTGCAGCCACAGCCCATGGGGTCTCTGCAAAACAGGGCTCTCTCTCCATCTTGCCTGCCTGTGTTCACCTTCCTGTTAACCACCCCGGGAAGACGTCCTACCTCTCGTGGGTACAGTCACTCAGAAGGTCAAAAGCCTTCCACAGAACAGCCACGCACTACAAAATCTCCCCCTGCCCAGCCCACAGACTGCTGATTTAATCAGAGAAAGGAGCTCTGAGGGAATGAAAATGGTCTCCATGGAGGCAATTTCACGTCATCTCCGCTCGTGCCGTTGACCTGTGTGAGATGATTTCCCAGCGGACAATGTAGATACCACGGCAGCAGAACTGAGGTGGATTCTCCGTCCCTTCATCTGCACCCAGGACTCATTCGTTGTCTGCGACCTGCCCAGAGGCCGGTGTCTGTCATGGGCATGGGGACCTCTATTGTTTTCCGACCAGGGGAGCAAGTGTCCACAGCCTCTGGTGATATTCCCGCAGTTGTAACGTACTGTTTTCCATCTTCGGTTTTCTTTCTTCTTCCCTGGTCTGACGCCAGGTCCGTCTGGTGGGGCTGGGACAGTGTCTGTGTGTGTGGTGCCTTTGACCATGGAGAGCTCTAGGTTGTGACGTGTTGCTAACCTACGCCCAGGCCGAGAACGCCACAAGGAGTGACAGACTCACAGTGTTGCACCAGGCCAGGGGGAAGGGGCATGCTGGACACCGAGTTGGTGTTTACTTTCCCTGCATCAGGGACCTGGTGCTGCCACAGAGGCGTGTCCATAACTGGGGGACTTAACCAAGCAAAATGGGTCATCTCTTCATCCTGGAGACCAGGCGTCTGAGGTCCAGGAGTCCCAGGGCTGCGCTCCCTCCACAGGCTCCAGGGAGGGGCCTTCCCGCCTCTTCCAGCTCCTGGGACTCCAGGCGTCCCCAGGCTGGTGGCCGTGTCCCTCCCGTCTCTGCCTCCATCTCCACGTGGCTTCTCCTCCTTGTCTGCGTCTCCTCTTCTGTCCCTTCTTAGGACACCGGACACATAGCCACCCTGACCCAGAACGACCTTCTCTCAGATCCTTTCCTCATCCCAGCTGTTTCCAGGTAAAGTCTCACGGGGGCTGCCATCGAGGTGGACTTGCAGGCTCTTGATCTGGACATAGGAGGCCAGAGGCTTTCTAGTTTTGTAACAGGAGAGAGAGAGGAAGAAACACTCATTTTGGTGGTTCCACTTCCTGATCCATCGGGGGTAGCTTCTCGTACGTGCCCTGACCGGGGATCGAACCCACAACCTTGGCGTATCGGGACAACACTCTAACCCACTGTGCCGCAGGCCAGGACGGGAGTCAGACCCTTTCTGCCTGATGGTAATAAAGACGTCATCCTCTGTCAGTGACGGACAGGGGCCTGGCCGAGAACGCTGACTTGCTTTTTCTTCCCCTCTGACTATTCTCTTTTCTGCTCTCCTTTGTGACAAGGGACGCACACAGGCCCACACACACCTGCGGTCACAATGCCTCAGGCACAATGGCTGCATTCAGCCTGTGTGGGGACCGGCAGAAATCAGGCTTTGCTAAGCCCCACGCCGTGTGACCGGTCATTCCTTCTTTCTGTCTGAGTCGGAGGCGGCAGAGAGAGGTTGTGGGAGGAGCCGTCTCTTCAAGAAAACACACCCCAGGGAAATTTGCCCTTTTTGTTTCTGTTTCCACAAAAACATGACGAACCTGGGCGAGTGAGTAAAAATCACAGAGAGCAACATTTTATATCCTGTGGAGTCGTTTTTTTTTTAACAAAAGACCCACGGAGGTTGCAGGTTGGTTCTCCCTGGGCCCCAATGAAATAGCAAACTAGCAAACGCAGAAAGCAAACAAAATAACACAACAGTTGAGGAGTGTCCCTGCCCGCGGAAGGAAGAAGTGGGGGGACTCACAGGGGTTTCCAGAGAAACACACACCGCGAGAGGAAGGAAGGGGCGTCACGAACGAGCCGGCTTTTCTGCAGGAGAAATGGGCTTCGTGGTTTTCCCCCCCACTCGGGGTGAGGAACACACTGTTCGTGTCTGTTCTTTTTATCTCACTGTAGCTGTCATGCAATGTTCCGTTCATTTCGGGTGCACTGTACGTTGATACAGCTCCCAATCTATGAAAACACAGAGCGGAATCTGGCCGTTGGTGGCCACGGGGACGGACCCAGAGAGCGTTAGGCTAACAAGTCAGACACAAAATGCGCCCGACAACCTTTTTCTTTGGGCATTCTCACTATTTGCTCCTTTGGGGCGTTTTCCTGATACATTTCTAAGTTTTTTTCAGTGACAGTTGACCTTTAATATTATTCAGTATGACTTTCGGATGTACAGACATCATAGGCAGGGTCTGGCACCAATAACACCCCCCTTTTTTTTAATTTCAAACTATTTAATTATTTTTTCAAGTAGTTTTCTGTCTTCCACTTTCATCCCAGCCCCCCCCCCCCCATGCTCCCCACCTCCCTCCCATTTCCACCCCCCTTAGTTCTTGTCCATGTGTCCTTTATACTAGTTCCTGTAAATCCTTCCCCTTTTCCCCCTGAAATTTCCTCCCCTCTCCCCTCTGGTCACTGTCCCCCTTGTTCTCTATTTCAGTGTCTTTGTTTTTATTCTGCTTGCTTGATTGTTTTGTTGTTTAGCTTCCTGTTAAAGGTGAGATCATATGGTATTTGTCTTTCAACACCTGGCCTATTTCACTCAGCATCATGCTCTCCAGTTCCATCCATGCTGTTGCAAATGGTAGTAGCTCCTTCTTTCTCTCTGCAGCATAGAATTCCATTGTGTATATGTACCACAATTTTTTGATCCATTCATTTACTATTGGGCACTTAGGTTGCTTCCAACTCTTGGCTATTGTAAATCGTGCTGCTATGAACATTGGGGTGCATAGGTTCTTTGGGATTGGATAACACCCCTTTTTTATTACACACTCCTTTATCACAAAGTCATAAGTGTATGATTGTTTAACATAGCACTATTTCCCTCAAGAGCACCCTAGGACCTTTTAGGGTGAAATGCTCAAATCGAAACTAGAAATTATTACCCCCTTATGATGACCGTACCAACCACATGCACACAGGCGTTCCTTCGACCCGACCCTGTATTTTACAAAACTTCCCACTGATACCGTCCTTCTGGGCTCTGTGTTCTCTGAGTTGACCTGCTGCCGACCAGCAAGCTCACCTGGCCGGGGGGCCCTGCGTCTCACCTGGATACATGGGCTCTGTGCCCTCACAAGACTCCCTTGGAAGTCACCTGGGCTTTCCGGGACCCGCAGTCGGCCGGCTTCTGCCCGGTCAGCACCTCCAGAGCTGCGCAGGTAGTGTGGGCTGTTTTGGGAACCGTCCGGTTATTTTTAAACACAACCAGATGTTGGTATTTGGGAGGGTGGTGGGCGGTCACCCGGGCCGGGCAGGAGGGCTGCCGGGACAGAGAACATCTTCCTGTCACTCACTCCCTGCCCGGCTCGTCCTGTCTAAGTCACATTCCACCCAAAACCCCTTTCGTCCGCGGAGCTTGCGCCCTTCACCCTGCACACCCGGCCCCCCAAACCCTCCCCTCTGACTGCCTAATGACCCAGCGATTCCACTTCTGGGAATACATCCTATAAACTCTATGAAACACAAAAAGGGAAGACCAGAAGTATCCCTCTGTTCCTAGCAGCCTCCTTCACAATTGCCGAGATCTGCAAACACCCCAAGTGCCCACAAATACACAAACAGGTTAAAAAAAACCACAGTGCGTTTACCGAAAACCTTCTTGAAGACGGGACACGGGCTCGCATCTCGCCAACACAAGGCACCTTCTTCGTCCGGTAGCATCTCCTTGCGGGTCGGTGGGCCTGCAGATTTTTCTCTGTGGGAGACTGGCGAGGTGAGATAGAGGCGGGAGGTGATGTAGGAACGCCATGGGCACCTCTTCAGCGCGGGTATTGCGTCTCCGCACGTTGCTCGGTTAGTTTCCGATGGTGCGTGTGCGTGCGAGCTAGGGCGTTTCCCACACCGGTGGGCTCGTCTGCCGTTATTTGGGTATTACGTGAAAAAGGGACTATAGACCTGAGGTCAGCGGGAGAAACTTGAAATACGGTTTTGGCATGGTTGAACGGTTCTTCATCTGTTCTAGTCCAGAAAAAAAGACACATGTTTTCTGCTCTGTTTTCCCAACCCCAAATGATGCAGCCACAAGATGCCAACTCCCTAAAGCGATGGCGTCTGTCTGTCTGTCTGTCTGCTGAAGGATGGGGTGCAGGGAGGGCGGGGGCTGGGTGTGGGCAGCTTCATTGTCGCCAGGGTGCAGACCCGTTGATCTCCGACGAGGTGGCCTTTTCCCACACAAGGGCAATGTCTGCCTGTGTCTGAAATGGCCACGCTCAGGCCAGAAGTGGGTCATGGGCATCCTTCTTCCCAAACCTCGCAGTCAGCTCTGTGGGGGCTGGGCTGACTCGGTTCCCCCGCCACCCCCTGCACTGTGCAAACCAGGGCCAAGGATGGATGGCGTCGGAAGTGCAAAGGGCCCAGAGTGCCTGCTGGGACTGCCCTGCCTGGTTTCAGAAGCTGTAACCCCCCCCCCCCATGGCTAAGGCTGAGTGAGAGACCTTGGGACCATAAGCCACTAAGGAGACAAAGTTTATCTCCCTGGAAGGGGCGCAGCCTCTGCTCCTTTTACTTCTCTCTGCTTGGCCTGCGGTGGATGGCCGATTAGCCAGTGATGGGTAAGATTCCTCAAGGGAGGGAGGACCTAAGACAGGCCTGGTCATGGGTAGCCCCCAGGGGAGGGCTTGGGGGCTATGGAGAAAGGGGGTGATGGACCCTCACCCCTCAGTTTTGACATAGCCTGAGCCCTCATTCTGTCTGGGAGCAGTCTCCTAATCTCTTGGCTGCCTTACTTCCCCTGCCTGACTTAAGCCACAATACCTGAGGGTGGTGCAGCCCTGGGCCGGAATGGGTGGTTCCCCCGGGGCCACCGGGCCCAAGGAAGAATGCATAAAATCCTGTGAAACCTGCTTTGCTCAGAATGCCCTCAATTTTCTGATAAGGGTCCGAGCAGGAAATGAGTTTGTTTCCCAAAGTCTCATGGCCCTTTAGCTAACAGAGTCTGACTCAGAATAAGCCCTCCTAGTTCTTTGTATGTGGTCTATTGTTTGATCCTTACTGCCAGACAGTGACTGATGAGCTTTGCCTGGATTCCTGTACAAACTGAACCCACTAAAAGCCCACTGAGGAACCGGCTCCTGGCCCTTCTCCTCTGAGAGATCGGCCACCTCTCCTCCCCAAGCAGATCACGTCTTGGTGGACTTATTCTCCTCCGAGGCGGAGAGGACAGGACTCTGCCTCCAGAGGTGCCCCCCACAGGTGCCAGTGCAGACCCCAGGGGTGTTTGACTCAGCCCCACATTCTAATCATATGTTGGTACCAATCGTAACCTCTGTGAGGGCCGTAGAAATACAATTGTAGAGAATTCTCGTGACCCTTGTTCACAGCTGCACTGTCTCCCTTGTCGCCCGCAAAAGCAGGCCTGTGAAGTGCCTTCCTTGGGAGGTGGGAGGGTTTCAAAGAGGGTGTGTGATACGGTGATCAAAGGGTGACAAAATCCCGGTGCAGGGCAGTCAAGGGGGAGCCAGGACTGGCAAGATGAGGCAGCTTTCGTGTCAGGCGTGGGGGTGCGGCAGAACACTGCTCACGGACCCCTGGGTGCACCCCCTTCCCTCCCAGGCAGGGCCCGCCTGGGACGCTCGGCAGCCCCTGAGCAACCTCGGGGTACGGGGTCTGAGTACTGGGACATGTCCGTGTCAGTGCCGTTTGGGGACATGCTGGGTCCCTCCTGAGTGTGGGGACGTTGAGGGTGCCCCAGAGCAGGGTGGGTGCAAGGGGGTGGATCCCTCAATATGCAGAAAGGAAGGGAAAGTCAGAGAACAGTGGCATGTTACACCAAACAAGACAACAGCCACTATATGGAGGGTGTACAGTCTCCCGAAAAGTTTGTAGTCTTTCCCCTGGGGTACCCCTTGTTTTTTGCTTGTTTTTGTTGTTGTTGTTTGTTTGTTTTTCCATGCATGGGAAAATAATCTGCTCCGAGTGCTAACTAGGCCACTTGATTTTAACGTCACAGGGGAAGAATTTCCCTGGATGACAATCCTAGATGCCACATTCAAATTGAGTCGTCATGAAATACACGGCTCATAAGGAGAGTGTCAAAGATAAGCCACAAGCATCTCAAGGAGCTGTCAAAACCCCGCTCCGTTTTCCAGCTCCATCTTCTTCAACAGAAGTAATAGATTGCAGAGAGCGAATGCAGACAAGATAGGAATCCTGCTGTCATTTGTTAAGCCGCACGTTTGCAAAAGGCTAAGACATTTTGGATGTTCAGATGCATGCAGGAGAAGGAGAACTGGAATCGTCAATCTGCACACAGAAACCAAGGACTTGAACCTCCAGGCTCCACAGAGAAGTCTGAGAACTTGAACTTCTGTCTCTCGCGGAAGAGAGAGGCTGAGCCGTGAGCAGATGGCATTTGAGGGCGCACCTGGCTTCTTCTCTGTTCTGCAGCAAGCTTCCACCTCTGGCAGTGGGTTCCTTTGGAGGAGCAGATTCCAGTCTCACCCAGATAAGTAGTTAGAAAACGGGGGACTTTTTTTCTTTTTTAAGCCACAGAAATGTATTTTCTCACTGTTCTGGAAATGGAGAGTCGTAAGCGGGGGGAGCCAGGTCGAGCAGGTGTTGGGGGCTGTCTTACTGGCTTGTAGGTGGTCCCTGCCTTGCTGTGTCTTCTGGTGGGGACACAGGTCTGGTGTCCCTGAGGAGGAATGCTTGGATTTTTGAGATACGTGTGGGAATCATCGCCGCAAGTGCAAATGCAGCCAAAGGCAGTCAGACGGGGCGTTTGGGACAGTGAGTGGGCACCCCTGCTTTGTGAATGAAGGACGTTCTTAGAGCCTTGTGTCAGGTCATTGTCTCCCACGCAGCGAGGAAGGCATGGCCGGCACTCACAGCACAGCCGTGCTCTGAATGTGCTCGGTCTGCCTGCGTCAGCCGCCAGGGGGTGGCCAGCCGTGCGATCGGGCCATCCCGGCCAAAACCGTGCAGCTGTGGGCCCGTCTTGCCCCAGGGCCTGTGTGCTGAGGCTGTGCAGAAACCATGAGCCGTGGCACCCTGTGCATTTGCAGGAAGCATGGCCTTAGCATCTTCATTCCCGACACACCCAGTCCCAGCCCGGTCTCCCCTTTGACGTCTGTCCCTGAGCTGCCACTCCTGCAAAAGAACCCACCCCCTGCTGTGCAGGAAGTCTGGGTCGTACACGTGATGTGTGCAAAGCCGCCGGTGCAGAGAGCAGCCAGCTCGGTGCACTCAGGTGCTCCGGAAATGTGTGTCAAGTAGGGTGAAGTTCCACAGAGCCTCCAAGTGCAAGGACTTTTCTGCGTCCCACACGGGGCCATTTGCCTGTGGCTTCATCCACAGCCCCCGAGGTCGTGTGGCTCACCACGGATCCTCAGCACGTTCTGCAAGAGGCCACTCTGGGGAAGACCTGTTGAGGGAAGAGGTGGCCCAGCTTACGGAGGCTGTGGGCTGTCCTTTACGGGGCCAGAACTCTGGCCTCGTTAGGAGGGAAGAACTTTCCGTGTATAGACCCGCCGGAGCCACTGGGCGTTTCCGTGGCGCGTGGCTGAGAGGCGGGTTGCACTGTGTGTCCCTGGCACAGAGGCCGGGCCGGGCTCACCTCTGGTGCCTTCACAATGGGGGTGAGTGGGGACAGTCACGTTGTTTGTTCTCCTGCAGGCTCCCGATTGGGACCATGACGTGCTGGTGAAATGCACCTCCCAAAGGTCCTGTTGCGGGGGCTGCAGGTTTTGTCTGTGACAGGGGCGGACGGCACAGCATAAAGCCAGACCCCCCTGCCGTTTGCTTCCACGACGTGCTTTCTTACCGTTTTGCAGATGAGGGGCTTACGAAAAGACGGCAGGGTTCTCCTGTGCGCCTTCGGTGAGCCTGTTGGCCGTCTGCAGTTGCTGTGAGAGGAACTCCCACCCAGTTGTTCCCGCTGAACACAGTGCAACTGCACACACTGACGTAGCTGGAACACGGGGGACCCTTCTGACGGCTTCACCTCATAGTCGCGGGTGGCCTTTGACATGCTCTTAGAGCCCCAGAAGCGGTTGCCGCTTTAAAGAATGAGTTGTAACGTGGGATCTGCAGAGATTATCAGTGAAAATGTCCTAATTCTGTTCGATTCAAGTTGGTGGTCCGGCTGGAGTTTGGAACGGATGTGTTTTCCCGGTGGTCCTTTGGGAAATGCGGGTTCACGGAGTCAGGGAGGGCTTCTCAGAGTTCACCCACGTCACGGCACATGGCACAGAAAATCACATGGGTTCCTCGAATGTCTCATCTCAGCAGAGACGCCTTTCACTCTGGGGAAACTCTCAAGCTGCCGGGGGCCAGAGGCAACGTTTCCAAAACGCTGGTTTTCTCTTAAAAGCTCGACTTTTCTAACAGACAATCAATACCATTTACCTGTTTTCCTTAACGTGACGAGCTTGCTCTGTTCATTTTCAAGGACCGCTGCCAGATACCCAATACTGACCCACCATAGCTTCTGTATCAACTGTATTTTTTTAAAAAATATTTTACTTATTTACTTTTAGAGAGAGAGGGGAAGGGAGGGAGAAAGAGAGGGAGAGAAGCATCCATGTGTGGTTGCCTCTTGTGCACCCCCTACTGGGGACGTGGCCCGCGACCCAGTCATGTGCCCTGACTGGGAATCAAACTGGTGACTCTTTGGTTTGCAGACTGGCACTCAATCCACTGAGCCACACCAGCCAGGGCTATCAATCGCCTTTTGAATCAATGTGGGTTTTCCGTGACAAAACATGGCTAGTTTAGCTTGTAACTGAAACAGCCGCCCCGCCACCCTGCCTCAGTGGACAGTAGAAGTCATTTATCAGTACCTCCCATTTCGTGCCGCGGGACATTAACAACATCCGTATATTCTCACCAGGCAGTAACAAAGCTAGTAATTCTGCCTTTCCCCCCGGGGGCTTTGTAAGGTGAAAGAGACAGCCCTCGCAGCGATGAGTAGTGAGTTGGGACTGCCATCTGGGTCCATGCTAAGGAGTCAAGGACTGGTGCACACAGGGTCCCTTCTGCATCACCCATGGGAACAGAAATGAAGGGACACAGATGTGACCTCAGATGTGACATGAGGCCAGGTGTGTGGCCACAGATGTGACATGAGGCCAGGTGTGTGGCCTCACTGTGACAGGGCTGATCTAATGCCCGGTGAGGTTCACCGCGACGGACAAGCGTTAGCTCAGGACGCAGGGACACAGCATCCCTGGGAAGACACGGTCTCAGGGACTCCTTACGCCAGCCTCTGGCCGCCTTCGTGACCTTGACTTCCACGGGGACTAAACCTTTTGTCACGCTGCTTTGCTTTTCCAAACCAGGGACAAACAAACGCGAAACGCTGACAGAGCCATGCAGTGCAACCTCGGTTGAATCTGAGTTTGTCCCCTTTTTTAATTTTCTCGTATCACGAGGGACTTGGCTGCTCTCAAGAATGTGGTGGTGTGAGTTATTTTAGGGTTTTTTTTCCCAGGTTATCTCTGTGTCAGACTTTGGGTACGGCCATGGGCTATTTTATTTTTGTTATTGATCTAAGAGAGAGGAAGATAAGAGAGCGAGAGATTGGTTTGTTGTTGAAGTTATTGATGCCTCTCTGGTTGATTCTTCTGTGTGCCGTCACCGGGGATGGAACCTGCCGTGTTGGCCTGTCACGACGATGCTCTAACCCACTGAGCCGTCTGGGCAGGGCTTCCGTGGCCTTTGCCTTGCTTTCCACAGTGGTGCTGTGTGACCTCGTGTTCCCTGTGACTGTGTTCTGCACTGTCACTGTGTGCCTGCATTTCCTACCCCACAGGAGGGTGACCTGTGTTGCCCGGTACCCTCCCTGCCCCCCGGGAGAGAGGCAGCCTGGCCAGTCCAGGGAGTCGTTTGCAGTGCGTACGTTTGCTGGTGCCGTTTGGCGTCTCGCCGTCCTGTGACACAAGGTGCCAAGAACCCTCTCCTCTGTCCTGTCCTTCACCGCGTCCAGGGGACGTCGGGGAGCCGGCAGACACTGAGTCACAGTCACTGCCAAGGCCAGCACACTGCTGAGTGTCCATCTGGCTGAAGTTCCCACCTGTGTGCCGCGCAGGACACTTGGCCCTCTTGTCTCCTTCTCCCCCATTTCTGCGCACGTTGGGGATCCCCAAGCCCCTGGCCGTGCTGGGCCAGCATCATCTTCCCCTCCTCAGAGCGCGGCTGCGTGTCTTCGCTCCTTAAAAACAGATTCCAAAACACCACGGGAGCCCCTTGCGTCTAAGGCGGGAAGTTTTGGCTGGACGACCCGTGTGTCCAGCACAGAGACGGATCCCCGTTCCAATGTCACCAGGCCATGGAGCCCTTTGCGGGCGCCACGCTGTTCCCCAGCCGCCCGCCTGTCCCCCGTGCGAGCTAGCCAGCCCTCTGGGTTTGTCTTCGCCGGAGCTTTTGCAGCTCTTGGACTGGAGGTGAGCAATGCAGGAGGACGTGTCCATGGAGAACTCCGAGTCGAATCTGAGGGCCGCCACCCGGTGGAAGTCCCCACAGTCCCCAGTGAGAACCCGGACAGCCACCCCTGTGGTGTCCGGTCTTGGAGAGGGCAGGCTCCCCTCTCAGACCTGAGGTACCTGCAGGAAACCGAGGCAGCAGTTCCGGGGATGAGAGAGGCCCCTCGAATCCCGAGCCGCGCCCGGCCCAGTTGCGGGTGGCGGGCACAGCGCTCCTGTGAGAAGGGACCCGGGCCAAGCCGACTGCCGACATCAGCACGATCGTGCCCTGCAGGGCCTCCGGGGCGCCCCGGGCGGACGGCAGGATGCTGACGGTTGTGGAGTGTGTAGCCTGGGGTTGACCACGGCGCTGCATTAACCCCTTGAGGAGGTGGCTATGTCAAGGCGACGTTGGTGGCTGGCACACAGAGCCTGCGTGTCCCCATCGGACACGTACAAAGCGTGAAGCAAAAGTCCCGAAGCCGCTGCCTCTCGGCAGACGGTTCTCTGTGATGCTGTGAACGCCCAGGAAGACTTGGGTTGAGCTGGGCAGTGAGCAGTGGCCTCTGCCGTCGCAGGCGGCTGTGGAAGGTGGCCGCTTGTGGTGACCTTCCAAGGTCCTTTGCACCTACTTTTGTAGGTCCTGTGCAGTAGAAAGGGAGACACATTGCAGGAGGCAGAAGGAGCTGGTTGCCGTGGCGGGTTCAGCGGAGGTTCTGGCTTGCCCGGAACAGGGGCTTCTCAGCCCTTCATGAGCCGTGAATAAGTCTTGGGGGGGTCAAGGTGGAAACTGGGGAACAGTCTCCAGCAGGTGCAAGGTGTGGACGGAGGGCGTCCTCCCCAGTGAATGAGGAAGGGGCGGGACGCTGGCTCTGCTTCTGCACCATTGTCGGGGTGAACCGCAGCTCATCCTACAAAACAGGGCGTAGGGATAGGACGCGTGGCCATGACGGGGACAGACAGGCGCGGGACTGGTGAATTCAGCTCTTTCTTTGCACCTGAAGAGCCAACTAAAAAAAAAAAAACCAGAAGCACACCCAGACACATCTCGACAGCAGACTGCCCAACCTGGACGCTGAGAACCACACGGACACCTTGCGCCTTTTTAGGAGGACCCTGCTCTCGGGAACTGTGGTCTCAGCCCCATCGGCCTTGAGGAGACACAGTCGGGCTGAGCCTCCCGGCTGTCCGTGGCCACCAAGGAAAAACACGGTCACCCCACCCAGGTGGGGGCTGGGCGAGGACATCTGGCTCGGACTGTTGTGCCTGAGCAGCGCCTGTGCGCGCCCGTGGGAGACAGGGCACCTGTGTCTAGCGTCTTGATGTGCAATGCTGCCTGGCTTTTTCCTGCCCGGAATCCCAGTGCTTTCGCCAGCGATAACTGAGGAATGAGTCAGGGGAAGATGGAAAACATGATGTGTTTTCTCCAAACATTTATGGGGACAGCCTCGGGGGCATCTCGTAGCT
The DNA here is from genome assembly GCF_021234435.1 of Artibeus jamaicensis. Classification (NCBI taxonomy): domain Eukaryota; kingdom Metazoa; phylum Chordata; class Mammalia; order Chiroptera; family Phyllostomidae; genus Artibeus; species Artibeus jamaicensis. The sequence continues at coordinate 3,013,244 of NW_026521989.1, forward strand.
TTCCCTTCGCTGCGATTTCTTTCCCTGTCGGGACTGACATGAGCATGATTTAGGGGCCATCTGTTCTCTTTCCTTCTGGAATATGCTCACCACATAAATATCCTCAGAATCTTGGGCAGAGAAATGCGCTTCGGGTTGATAGCATCCTGCAGAAAAGCTCTGGCTCGTCTGAGAAAACAGACACACCACCCTGTGCATGGAGGGTGCCCCGGCCATCTCGGTGGGTTCTGGAGTGTGACAGGAAGACAGGGATTGGGGGTGACAAGGAGAAAGAGCCGTGGCCCCATAGCGTCCTGGACAACTTGGTGTTGGAGTGTCCAGAGCGACGTGTTTGAGTCTCAGGACAGAGACTGAAGATTCTGTGTGTGTGTGTGTGCATGTGTGTGTGTGGACGGGTGTGGTGGGTTGGGGTGAAGATGGGGAGGGTGGGGGAAGGATTCCAGGGTCCCCAAGCTCCGGGACTCCAAACTGAATGAGGTTGTAGGAGCTATTGTAGAAGCCATTTCTCTGCACCTCAGACAGGTGAGTTAACAACACAACACAGGTACCTACCTGGTGAATCACTGAGTGAGCAGCGTCTGCTCCCATGTATTTACACAAGGGCGTGAAGACAGGTGGCCGCATGAGCGCTCCTGGACCCCTGCTGGGAACACAGTAACTGGTAGTCACCTACAGGTAGAAGCAAGCCAGTCGTCTATTGGTGGGTGGAGAGATGGGTCAGCAGAATGGCGTCCATGCACACCGTGGAATATTACGCAGCCATGAACAGGGGCGAGGCTCTGACTCAGGCTACAACACAGAGTCACCTTGAATAGGTACTGCCGAGTGAAAGAAACCAGATGAAAAAGGGCACCTGGAACAGGATGCTGTTACAGAGAATGTCCCTCAAACAGGCAAATCCATAGAAAAGAAATGAGAGTTTTGGGGTGGAGCATTTTTTGGGGGGGCAACGATAGTCTTCTGAAGCTGCACGGCGAATGGCAGATACACAATGCCAGGTGTGTAATCAATATCACCGAATTGGTGTCATCGCGATCGCTTTTCAATGACTATTTTTAATACGAGGTTGAGGGAGAGAGAATCCAATATCATGCACTTCTGCCCATTACATGTAAATACAGTTCTTTTTAGCGTATTCTCCAAGCTGTGGAGCTGCTGCTGCTGTCTTATCTTTAGGATACGCTGCCTGTCTGGGAGCAGTTACTCCCCGTTAACTCACCCCAGTCTGGACGCTTCTCATCTGCTGTCGGTCTGTATGCGTCTGCCTTTGACGGTGGGGTTCTGCCTTGCAAACTCCCACCAGGGCTGTGCCTAAGAACAAGGCTTAGTTGAACCATATCACCTGAAGGGAGGGCGTTGAAAGCAAATGTTCATGGGAAAAATCCACAAAACGCCCAGCCCCTCTCAGAGTTCCGCCGCGTCTTGGGTCTCCCCAAAGTTCTCACTTCTGTGGACGCTTCGCCACGCCAACCCCAGCCTCTTCTCCCTCGAATGGGGGAGTGAGTTTTGAAAGTTCTCCTGGGGCGGATGGGAACGCCACTGTGTTTACCTGAAGCTTCTTGCCCGTACGAGCTGGAGGATACCTAGACGCCGTGTGCCGGCGTGACTCACGGAATCCGTCTTTCTGGACCTGCGGTCCCGTGGAAGCATCACGAGAGAACCGTGTGTCACGGAATTGGTGTGTCCTCCTCGAGAAGGCGACCGAGCACGGCACCGGCAGAGAAAGGGAGGCTCCGAATGCAGAGAAAGGCGGCCGCCCCCGGTAATGAGTTTTTTGAAAGGAAAGAAATGTAAACGCTGAGCCCCTGGGTGAATAGCTCCAGCATTTTTTTTTTCCATTACATTTTGCATTTTCTGGCTGTTCCGTTATACATGGCCTGTCATTAACCTGTCAGTCAAAGCCCTTATTGAGCTTCTTTTGTGATTCTTGAGTCCTGCTCCATTCTGTTTAGGGAGGAGATGGGCGGACGGGACCAGGAAGACAGACAAAGCTCTGTGCATGCTCATGAGCTCCCCTTGTCCACAGGGAGCTGGCCCAGCTCAGATGCCGCTCACCGCTCTTTGCTGGGGAATTCTCTAAATCAATGAAAACGGAAAGTTTCTTCAAAGGAACAACAGCAATTTTCTTAAGAATTATTTAAGCATAGTTGGTGTACAGTATTACATTCCTTAGTGATACACTGACTTGAGACTTTTATACGGTATGTAATGAACGCTCTGCTAACGTTAGTAATTCACGTCACCGGGAAAACTGATCAGAGTGCTACTGGCTGGTCTTCTCTTCCCCCTTTTTACCCGCTGTCACCCACCCATTCCTTTTTGGGGACCATCCCCGTGACTGTTTTTGTTTCATTGAGTTCATTCGCTTCCACCTACGAGTGGAACGATGTGGTATGTCCCTTTCTCCGCCTGACTCATTTCATTGAGTATCACACCCTCCAGGTCCATCTGCAAGAATTCGTCTGCCTTTACGGCTCATTTGCACTCCACTGCACCCCAACGTCCTGTGTTAAGCCTTGCCCATTTGTGCTTCTCTGTCATTCCCCTCGTTTGTGAGTTCTGTGTGGAAGGGCACGTGTCTCGCTGTCAACCTGGTGCCTCGTGGACGCCCACTCTCTGTGGTCATCCTCCTCCTGCCGCTCATCACTATCACCACTTCCAGCCCGGTGCTGGCCCTCCTCACTTCCAAATTAATGAGCGCCCGAAATTCAATCGTGAGGACGGACCCTACTCTTTGAAGATAAATGCACTCATGTTGCCTCACCCTCCCCCCCAATCTCAACACTCTTTTTGCAGGACAGCTGTTCCCTGCCGTTGCTTTTGTCTCCCCACTGCAAATAGCTTTGAAAAAATATTTAGAAATGATGCTTCTTTTCCCAAAGACATGCCTCCTTTTTACTGCATCGGCCGTACCCCGTTATCCAGCAATGGTCCTTGGTGGAAGAATAACCCCGGTTGCTTTGGTGAGGCTTCGGTTTGATGATCACGCCCCGGTGCTCACGACTGCATGGAGCTCTCCTGGGTACTGGATGGAGCGCGAGTCTGAGTCTCTTTGCTCCCTGGAGTCTCCTGTTCTCTCACCTGAAAGACCCATCCCAGGAATCTGGAAGCATTGATGCTCACCGTTTGCAAATCAAGAGGCATTTAAAAATAATGGGTATGGTTTGTTCCAGCTCTTTCACAGCGAATTTCCCTCTTTCTTTATCACGGGGCTTTTTTCTTTATACCGGCCTCTTGTTCCATGTGTCTTTGCTGTTTTCCTCTTTGCCACTTTCTCCGTCTGCCTTTGGTTGCATGGTCCGTGTGTAATGACTCCAGATCATCCTCTTTTTCTGCTGCATTCTGTGGCTTTGGAGAAAGTTTTCTCTCCATGTCACTGAGTTGACCCTCTGCAGTGTTGATTCCAGACACTCCCCTGTCTAGTGGGAGAGCCATCCCCTGAGGTTCCGGTGACAGGAGAGAGCAGACACCTAGTGACGTTCCAGGGCAGAGGGGACAGCCACTCGGGAATGGCAGGCCCCGTTCACCCCACAGGAGTACGTCCCAGGAGATGTCCCTCATCCTCCTCTCTGGGCACGGGGTCAGCGACCCCGCAGGGCCCAGGCCCTGACCCCCCACCTCCCTTCACGTCCCCAGTCCCAGAGTCCCCTGGGAAGTTTTGAGTGGGCGCATTTTGTTCTGAGACACCTTCAGGTGCCACCGACCAGGGAAGGAACATTTTGTTAGGGATGGCTGTCAAGGGCATGATTTCACCGGCTTTTGAGTAAAGGCAGCAAAGTAACTGCATGTCGGAACAGGGCACAGAGCATCGCATCAAAGTCCTGGGCTTCTCGTCCTGGGCACCATGCGGAGACCAAGAGGCCCAGCACCTGAGTTCTCGGGGTCCCTCCCTGTGCGCCCGAGAGACCCTCCTGGGGTATCGCCGCCATGGTTCAGCTCCGGGAGGACCGCGTCTCACCCTCCACCGCTGGTTCCACCAAGAGTTCCCTGGTTTAGATGGGTTGGTGGCACTGCAGGCTGGACCCAGATTTGGGGGCTGCCCTTGAGCACTTTGTTTAGAAAATGAGATTTATTGGCGTCCTGGCCGGGAGGCTCAGTTGGTTGGAGTGTCATTCCGGAGACCAGAACGTTGCAGGTTGGATTCCCGGTCAGGGCTGGGGCAAGAGGCAGCCGATCCACGTTTCTCTCCCTCCCTCTCGCCCTCTCTCTTCCTCCTCCTCTTCCTCCATCTGTAAAAGCAGTTTTCAAAGCAGGAGGAGTAAATTTACTTTAAAAAATGTGGTTTACTGGGGACAATGGTTCCTAAGATTCTCTAGGTTTCAAGTGTAAAATTTTATGACGTCTCATCTGTATCTTGTGTGGTCACCACCCAAAGTCTGGTCACTTACCGTCACCCTGCCCTCCCCGCCGACCCCTCTTCCCTCTGGTGACCAGCTTACCATCCTCTGTATCTATGACCTTTCGTTTGGTTTTTCTTGTTTGCTTATTCTTTTTACGATTTTATTAATTTAGTTTTAGAGGCGGGGGAAGGGAGGGAGAAAGAGAGGGAGAGAAACATCCATGTGTGGTTGCCTCTTGTGCGCCCCCTACTGGGGACCTGGCCTGCAACCCAGGCTCGTGCCCTGACTGGGAATCCAACCGGTGACCCTTCGGTTCCCTCAGACTCCTGAGCCACACCAGCCAGGACTCCTTGTTTGCTGATTTTTTGCTTTTGGTTTTATACCCCACCCATGAGTGAAGTCATACGGCCCCGCACCTCTTCTCTCGTGAACGCTGTCCTCAGGCCCAGCAGGACCTTGTCCCTCACGCCCTCCACCCCCTGAGCCTGCTCTTGCCGCTGAAGGTGCTTGGCCTCTGCTCTCACTGACCCCAGCGGACGTCACCAGAGCTCTGCTGCGTGTCCCGGAGAGGCCAAAATGTCACATCTGCACTCCAAAGAGCTTCAGGTCTGACGAGCTCCCACCAGGAAGTCCCAGAGCCACGGGGCCAGCACCCCATCAGCCCCAACCGTGGGCGGTGATTTATAACCCCCGGGAAGACCCTGTAGGGCAGAAACTCCAAGGACCGTGCCGTGTGGTAACCACGGGGCATGTGGCCGAGGACAGGTCGGGTTCCTGGGCTCCTGGGGCCAGGACCGCAGGTGGGGCACTGTTCTGATGCCCAGCTGATGGGTGACCTTGAGCAGCCAACGTCCCTGGAGACGCCCCGGGAGGAAGTTTATTTTAAACAGAACCGTCTAGCTCCTGACTCACGTCCTGTGACTCATGCCCCATGATTTCCTTGGAGACGGTACATATTTGCCAGCTTCCCTGTTTCCGAGGGCCCACGAAAGCAGGCATCTTGGCAAGGCCCCCCGAGACCGTGGATTTTCTGGCGGACTCACGCCAGTGTTCAGGGGTCCTGTTACGTGAGCTCACGTGACGCGGCTTTCCTGTGACATGGCTGGAGAACAGCGCTGGAGTCTCTCCATGTCACTGGTGGTCTCCCCAAAATCCTAAAGGCACGGCTGTTGATTGAAGAGTGGGTGTCATCTCGACTCAGCAGCGAACTCGGTGGGCACAGGGCTGTCAGGACCACTAGGGACGACCCAGGCCCGCGGAGTTGACGGGCGTCATCTTTGTAAAGAGGCCCGTTCAGCACCTGCGTCCTTCTCTGACCCTGGCCCGGGCTCCGTGTCTGGTGGCCTCATGCAGAGGGACCCTGGTGGCGGCGTCGGAAGCGAGGGAGCGCGGTCCCAAAGAGGCGGCCTCTTTCTCTGTGAGGCGGGCACTCGAGGCCTGTCCTTCAGCCTCATCCAAAGACCAGACACCCGGGCCACAGCCCTCCCCATGGCCATGACACTGGGTGTTGGTGGCATGGCATTTCTTTCGGCTTCTGTCACCGCCGTGGCGGCCAGGGTTCTTCCCTCGACTGGAAACTTTTAGTAGCAACAGTGGGGAGTCCCATCACTGGCTGAGACAGGGTCTCCTGAGGTTGGCTATGAACCAGCAGCACCATTTTTAACGCATTTTTTCTCATTCTGAGTGGTCGTTTATATCCAAACACTCAGACACAAACAGCAAGTATTCACACCTACTCCCCGGTGCAGATAAGGGCCGGCGATAGGTCTCATTTCGAATGACATGGGCTTGGACATGAAAGCGTCTTGGATTTTCTTTTCAATATTCATCCTATGGTGGTGAGAACATGTGGTGTGAGACTTCCCGTCTTACATTTTGTTAGTGTGTAGGACATTACGAGGGCAAGGGCACGGCCGAAAGGGCTGGAAGCCACGGCACACGCCCCTCAGGGCAGGCGTGTGTGCCTGCTGTGGGCAAGACACCTGGTTTTCCCTGTGCGGCAGGAGACATCCGGTGTCGGTCCGTTCGTCTATCCACCCATTTGTCCATGCATCCACCCACCTTTCTTTCTTTGTATCTATTTATCCATCCATCCATCCATCCATCCATCTATATCCATCTTTGCATCCATCCATCATCCATCTACCATCCACCCATCCATCCATCCACCCAGTCATCCATCCATCTATCCATCCATCCATCCATCATCCATCCATCCATCCATCCATCCATCCATCATCCATCCATCCATCCACCATCTACCATCCACCCATCCACCCATCCACCTACCCATCCATCCATCCATCCATCCATCCATCCATCTATCCATCTTTGCATCCATCCACCCACCCATCCATCCACCTACCCACCCATCCATCCATCCACTCATCCATCCATCCATCCATCTTCGCATCCATCCATCCATCCATCCATCCATCCATCCATCTGCAGATAAAGAGATGCCCAGAGAGACAGAGACACTGAGACAGGAGTGTGTCCCCAGGTGGGGAGAGGACAGCGGGAGGCAGACCGCGGTTCGGAATGAGGACGAGGACAGCAGGTGGGAGGTCCATCTGACTTTGTTCGCAGGCCGAGGCTTGGAAAGGTCCCACCGGTGTCTCTGTGCCGTCCACTGTGCAATGTCTCTGAATTTCCCTGCACCCTCCTGCCATGGTGGAGCTCTTGTGTGCTGTTCCCGAGGGTCTCCACTGCTTGGGGTGTTGGGACCCCACGACTTCAGGCGCCCGATTGTACTGTGTTTAGAAGCCCAGCGCCTGCACAGCGGAGCCTTTCAGAGTGTTTGCAGAACCTAAATTGCCTTCCAAGGGAGGAGGGGCGAGAGCAGAGCTTTGTGGCTCCATTTCCAGCGGCGAGGATGGGCCAGAGCCACGTTGGCTGTGCCGAGTCACACGGCAGTTCTGTCAGCTGTGCATGCATGACAGAGGCCAACTTCTGTGTCCTGGGCCAGCCAAGGGGTCCCCCAGGTTCCCGGAGAACTTCCACAGCCGGCATGCTTGTCACCTGGTGAGTGGATATTTGGTGCCTGAGGACAAAGGTCAGGCTGTGGCCACAGGCACACGGGGGCCAGACGGACGGGCGTCCCGCCCCCTGCCAGGCCCTTGGTCACCCGCCTGCGTAGGAACTAGAAATAGAAGCAGCCCCAGGACAGCCAGGGAAGTCCAGAGCGAGTTCAGCCTGACTAAGGGGAAGCAGGATGTGTTCGATCAAGGTGTTTGGGGGTCACTGTGCTGGGCCCCCTTCTGCCCCCACCCCTGTGAGAGAGGACACAGTTCTCAAGTGGACAGGCATGGACCACCCCCCAGGCCCACCCAGGATGGTCGGGAAGTAGAGAAGGAAGGGCGGCCTCCCCCTCCAACAGCCTTTACTGGGATTTTCCTCAGGAACAAATGGGCGGGCACCGTGAGCAGGGTTAGCCCCGGGAAGTGTGCACAGATTCACTGGGCTGTGGACATGGCTGACCGGCCCCTGCCTCTGGGACGTGAGGAAGAGGGCGGGGGGCCCAGAGAATGACAGCTCTGTAGTGGACACGGAGGCCGTGGCTTCTTCGCCCTTGACAAGCTCTCTCACCCGCTAGTTGTTTAATTTCTTGAACAATTGCTTAGCCGTGGGAGAGGCCGTGTCCCCAAAGTGAGCCAGACCGCAGATGCCAAAGCATCAAAAATACAAGGGGCAGGAAAAGACATTAATAGAAACATCCCCGTGCTGGAGATGAGGGGGAGCAGATGGGTCTGGGCCGTGCTTTGAACTCGCGGCTTCAGTGTGGGGCGTGAACGGAATGGCGGATCGTAATGGGAGGCGGGGCTGTGGTTGGGAGAAGCTTCGAGGGGCCGTTGAAGTGGTGGGCAGGGCTGAGGACAGACAGAGCGGAGGCTGGCGTTGGAACCAGGTGAGGGAAGGGTGAGAGCCGGCGTGCATGGCTGTTCTCGTGTGCACTGATGGCTGCGTGAATGTCTTAGGTGGGCCTTAACAAGTCACGGCGAACCGGGTGGTCTTAAAATATGTAGGGATTCATGCTGTCTCCGTCCTGGAGACCAGGCATGGGAGACCCAGGGCTCCCGGCGCTGCGCTCCCTCCACAGGCTCCAGGGAGGGGCCTCCCCACCTCTTCCAGCTCTGGGGGGCTCCAGGCGTCCCCGGGCTGTGGCCGCGTCCCTCCGGTCTCTGCCTCCGTCTCCACGTGGCTTCTCTCCACGTTCGTGTGCCGTTTCTCGTACAAGGACACCAGTTCTCGGATTTAAACCCCACCCCGAGTCCAAGACAATCTGACATCCTTGACTTCCTCATTTTTTAAGACCCTATTTCCAAATCAGGTCCCATCCACAGGGACCAGGGCACAGAACTGGAAGCTTTCTTTTCTTTTAATAACTTATTTAATTGTTGTTCCAGTACAGTTTTCTGTCTTTTACTCCCATCCCAGCCTCCCCCACCCCGTGCTCCCCACCTCCCTCCCATTTCCACCCCCCTTAGTTGTTGTCCATGTGTCCTTTATACTTGTTCCTGTAAATCCCTCCCCTTTTTCCTCTGAAATCCCCTCCCCTCTCCACTCTGTTCAGTCTGTTCTCTATTTCAGTGTCTTTGCTTCTATTGTGCTTGCTTGTTTGTTTTGTTGTTTAGCTTCCTGTTAAAGGTGAGATCATCTGGTATTTGTCTTTCAACCCCTGGCCTATTTCACTCAGCATAACGCTCTCCAGTTCCATCCATGCTGTTGCAAAGGGTAGGAGCTCCTTCTTTCTCTCTGCTGCATAGAATTCCATTGTGTTTTAGATCCATTCATTCATTTACTGATGGGCACCCAGGTTGCTTCCAGCTCTTGGCTCTTGTAAAGTGTGCTGCTATGAACATTGGGGTGCACAGGTTCTTTTGGGTTGCTCCCGTTTAAGAGCAGCAGTGAACTCGTTCCTGAGGTCAGACAGGAAGCAGGGCTGAGCTGGCGGGCAGAGGGGCCGTCGAAGCTCAGGGCCGGGTGGCATTTTAGACAGTCAGCCCCCATCCCAGTGCCCGTGAAGTCTCAGCCACCCTTCTCCCCGTGAGAAAGTGGAAGGAGGGGTGTCTTCCAGTGCCCCCTGTCTCACTCTGCGCGGCACCCCCTGGAACACCCGCCGGACCTCCCCTGGCTGTGCATTCTGAGCGTGTAGATTACAGGGCACTTACAGGAAAAAGCAAGCTAAACTCCTCCCTCTTTTGTGGTAGAAATCACTTCCTGGGACTGGCTACAGCCTTGTTCCGATGTCACTGCAGGCTTCATCATGACGGGCGCCCACCGCATGTGCTTTGCCCAAAGCATCTGGGGTCAGGACCCCACGGGGCCCCCGTTTTCCTGGGCAGCCTGCAAGCCAGACTGGAGGCCCCCGAGGCCCAGCCCAGGGCCAGCGCAGACTCACCGGGTGGCCCTCCGTGAGGATTTGGAGGTCCGCACCGATGACAGGCCCTGGTGTCCTGCGTGTCCGCCACAGATTCCCGTCAGCGGGGTGAGCGGCGACCTGTGTTTGCGGCCGTGGCAGCCGCACGGCTCGGGGTGCGGTCTCATCTGGCGGCTGTGGGTGGGCAGCTCTTGGACCAGCAGCACATCCCCGTCTGTTAGGAACCTCCTAAAAATGCCGTTTCTCAGGCCTCACCCCACACCCGCAAGTGAAAACCTCAGTGAGGTTCCCGCCCGCACTTCCACAAGCCCCCCAGGTGGCCCCGTGTGCCGGACCCTGAAGGGTGCCCCTGCCCACCCTCTGAGGACCCCCCATGAGCCCGGTTCCACGTTCCCCCAGGGAGAGGACTGTGTTTACTTACCGACCACCATGGGCACTGGGTGCTCTCGGACCTGTGCGTCCCAGGAGCCACAGATATTAATTCAACCACAGAAAGGAGGGCTGGCGGGCGCCCCCAGCTCCGGAGACTCAGTGCCCACAGGACAAAGGAGAATGTACGGCTCATTTCCCGGTCTGCCTCTCCACCAGCACAACCTGTTTTTGTTTACGCAAAGGCAATTAACCTCGTGGCGTGATCAATGCCAGCACAGATGTGCAGCAGAGTAAGAGGCATTACCCGCCGCAAAATGCTTTTCATAAAGAAAATCCGCGGGGGCCGGCGGGGAAGGAGGGAGCGGCCAAGCTGAAGCGCACCGCCTGCTGAAGATTAAACTGTCCGAGCCGCAGAACAACCGTGAGCCGCAAAGAATGGGGACAAACACCGGAGCCGGGAGACTGTGCGTCACGTGAAAGGGAAGAATCAAACACGGTATTAAAAAAAAAAAGAACTTGTGTTCAGTGACTCAGACTTTTGTCCCGGAGCCTGGAAATGATTCCCCCACTGATGTCAGCTAAGTGCACCCTGACGGGGCCCTAACAAGAACACAGACCTTCTAGAAAGGTTGTGGGCTGAGCACAGGCCCACACGAGGGCCAAATTAAAGATTCCTGCACCGAGCGTCCTGGTTTGAAGATACGGCAGCCGATGAAAGTGACGGAAACAGAGTCTCCCAAAGAGCCAGCTCGGACCCAGCACAAGTGGTGGTCTGGTTTAGGACGGGGTTCTTGGTCCGTGGACGGACTTTGGGTCGAATGCAGCATTTTGGACATTGTGTGCAGGTGAGCGCCTATCCCCAAAGGGTTCACGTAGCCCAGGACCAACGGGCGCCGCTGGTTCTGGTGGGTCACTTCTGGACCCTCCGACGGCCCTGCCTCATGGAAATGTCCCTGTTCCCCTGGTGGCCGTGGACCCTGCCCAGCTGTCTTTGCTGACTGTGATGTTTACGTTAGCACGTTGGGTCGGCTGACACCAGCTTCCCCCTCTGGAGCGGCTGAAGACCCAGCTCAGCCACAGTAACATCCCAGGACCCCCAAGCATCTTCTAGGACCCCCCCTGCCGGTCGGCAATGTTTGGGCTCCACTCGGATGGCTGTTGAGAGGCCAGCGGGACCGCTACCGTTTTGAAAGAAAACGCAGCCGTTGAATATTCTCGCTAGAATTCCAAGGAGGAACATGCGAGGCCGTGGCCCGTGGCGTGAAACCGCCACGCGGGCGGGCCAGGGACCAGACCGGGGCCCGCACTTCGCACGGGTGCTCACGCCCCAGAGCGGCAGCTGGGCCGCAAACACAGCTTGTGTGTCCCATACACAGTGTGGCGTCCCGGCTCGGCCCCCGTGTGACACTCCAAGTGTCTGCCTGATCTGTTTCCCCCGACATCCTACACGCTGTCACCCAGGCAGTGACTCACCGGGCCAATTAGCACCCTAATTTTAAAAGCAAATATCACCCTGCGCGCCACGCTGCTTTGCCTCTCTCCTTCCTGCCGTCTGTTGCAGAGTCACCGGTGACTCAGCGTCTCCGAGTCTCCCTGGGTCCCCTCGCTCCAGCCCAGCCCCTCGGCCCTCTCCTTTCTCGTCCGTCCATCGTCCGCTCACGAAATGAAAACAGGACTTCCAGATTGCGTTGAAGCATTCAGCATGTACGACAGTAGACAGCGGTGGGCTTGTCTGTCCAGCATTCGGACGATAGAGCCGATTCCTAGCTCCGGGTCGACGGAGAGAAAACCGAGGCTTTTCCGCGTCGAGGGGCAGGCACCCCGAGAGCAAACCCGGATTCCTTCCCGCTTCTGTGGCCCTTTGTCCCCTCAGTTGTCACTGGGCGGAGGGGGGGTCCTTGGGCGGCTCCTCCCTTTCCTCCTTCACCTCTTCTTCCTCCTGCAGAACTGGGAAGCCCCGTAGCACCCTCTCCTCGCCTGCGGTTCACGGCCGGGCTTTGCCAGATTCCTCCTCTCGCGGTGCCTTGTGCATCTGCGCCTCTGCAACCAAGTGGCTGCTCTCTCGTGTCCTTGGCCTCAACCTGCCTCCCGCCCTTGGCTTCTTGCCCTTGGGCGGATCTGTCTGTTGCGTCCTTGACACCTGGACGGGGTGTGTGGTTGGTGAAGGGGCGGTTTCTCCTCGCCAGCACCGCCCTGAGCTGGTAGTTAAGGATGCTGCCCTACACGTTGGGGCATTACTTTTGAAACGATCCAGTCCTGTCCTGCTTTTAGCAGGTTCTCTGTCACCGTGTCCTTGTCCCCAAGGTGGGGACTGCGCATGTGTATTTTGCCCTCTGTCTGGTCCTTGTTGGTGACATGGTGGCCTCAGCGAGGTGTCCCTGCTGTGAACGGAACCGCCCCTCCCGTCCCTGTCCCCAGCCCTCGGGTGTTGGTCCTGGGTCCAGCCCTGCCCCCGCAGGGGGCTCTCGGTGCCGATGGCAGTGGATCCCTGGGTGGAGACCAACGTGGCGCTTGGGCTGTGGGACCCCAAGGCATGACAGGAAGGCAGATCCTGACGCCCCTGGGCAGTGACTGCCGTTCTGGACTCACCGTGTGTCCCCGGCCTGAGCCCCAGTGCTGGTCCTGTCACCTGCAGGAGCATGGAGTCTGTCCGTCCCTGGGGGCGTGAAGGCAGAAGGAGCTGTGGGAAGAACACGGTGCATCCCGCACTGGGTTTCTCTTTGGAGAGAGACGGCCAGAGGAGCAGACGTCCCCCAGGTGTCCGGGAGCGGAACTCACAGTCCATCACACAGGGATTTCCGTCCGTCAGCCCGGGCCCAGTGGCGCAGCGGACTGGAGCATCGTCCCAGGCACCCAGAGGTTGCGGGTTCGATTCCTGGTCAGGGCACATACGGGAGGCATTGCCTCCCTTGCGATCCATGCTTCTCTCTCACCTTGATGTTTCTCTCTCTCTCTCCCTTCCCTAACATCCCTAAACACATCCTCACATGAGGTTTGTGAAAAGAAAAGTGAATAAATAAAAGCCAAGAGCCGGCAGTCAGCCCCTCAGCAGGTTTGAACCTACAGGGTTCCTAACCTGTGCACTTTGACCGTGGAGGGACGTTTAAAAATAGGCCGCGCATCTGTGCGGGCTTGGAGAACTCCCCGGAACAGCCCCAAGCCCTGCCTGCCGCGAGCACCGCCAGTCCTGGCGGCCGGGCCATCCCCTGGGGATGGCGAGTCTCCAGGGACGCCCTTAGAAAAGCAGGCAGTGCAAGGGATTCCAGCCGCCGAGAGCTTTCTGGGGGCCAGGCTGAAGACAGGGAGGGACTGCCCCCCTGCCCTGCAGAGGAGGCACACGTGTGCCCTGCAACGAATGCTCGTCCCTCCCCGACTCACGTGGGCTGCACGGAGTCGCTGTTGGCAGAGGGGGTCTTTGATGGGACAGATGAGGAACTAGGGGGTCCCGTAAGAGGGGGCCTCGTTATGGGGCGAGTGCACTTAGAACAGGACACACCAGACAGATTGCTCTCTCTCTCTCTGTGTCTCTCTCTCTTTTGTATCAAACGCAACAAAACGGAGTGTTCTCTGGATCTGAGACCAAGGAAGGAACCATGGAATCCCATGGAAAAGACCCTGGCCCTGGCCGGGAGGTTCAGTTCCCTGAACCGAAAGGTTGGGGGTTCGATCCTGGGTCACGGCACGTACCGACGTTGCTGATTCTCCACAGCGTGTTTCATGCTCAGTCCTGTGCTCATCGCTCCAGTCGTCACCTCGTCGGCTTTCCTGTCCCCTTGGCACACAGCTCTGTGGGACACAGGGTGGCTCTCGGCCCCGTGCACAGGTCACTTTGTCCTGTGTCAACACCCACAGGGTCGAGGCTCCCGGTGTGTGAGGCAGCAACTCAGGGCCGGCAGCTTCGGCTGTATATTCAGCAGGCTTTGTTGGGGGTCGTGGTGAAAAATGACTCTGAGCAATAACCTCTCTCTTGAAACTATCTGACGTTTTTTTTTTCCTGGTGCTCAACACCCGTGCTTTGCCTTACCCCAGTGGACGCTCATTTTAAAAATGACACCTGTGGCCCTGGCTGGTGTCGCTCAGTGGATTGACCACGGGCCTGCAAACCAAAGGGTCAATGGTTTGATTCCCAGTCAGGGCACATGCCTTGGTTATGGCCCAGGTCCCCAGTAGGGGGCGCACGAGAGGCAACCACACATGGATGTTTCTCTTCCTCTTTCTCTCCCTCCTTTCCCCTCTCTCTAAAAATAAATAAAACCTTTTTAAAAAAAAGGTTACACACTTAAAAATAAATAAATAAAATTATTTAAGTAACTAAATAAATAAAATCGACAGCTGTGTGGTGATTTCTTATCCGCTCTCTGTGGCCCACGGCATGCTCTCGGTCTCCTCTCCTTCCCCCGCCGGTGCCTCACGTGTCAGGGAATAAATCCCCCCGGGGCGCCCTGAGTCACCCGCGTGGGCCGGGTTTCCTGTTGTCCGGGGGCCTGGAGGAATTTGGTAAGTCGCCCTCGGCCCCCGCCTGCTTCCCCGAATGCCTCCTTCTTTCCTCATTTCTCTGTTGCTCGCAGATTCGTGGGTCTGATTAGCCCTCATTTCCTTGATTACATTGTAATCAGCGTCACTTGCTCAGAAACGCATTCATTTCCCCGAGTTGCTCATATCTGGGAGACGCACCGAACATGTTATTAGCGCCGTGAGCAGGGGGAACCTATAATTTAGAAATCTCCTTCAGGAGATGGACGCGCCCGCGGTTCTAAGTCTGCATTGGCCGCCTCGGGAGAGAGGTTCCTCCGGGCCCCGGTAGAGTGGCGTGTGTCTTGTTCTGCACCAGAACGTGCCAGAAATCTCAGTGACTCTCCGGTGTCACTGTGGTCGATGAGACGTTTAGACAGCTTACGAAGTGATCCCCCGAATACGTCTGCTGCCCATTTGTCCGGAAATGTGGCCGTGGCCCCATGGCGCCCCACATTCTATATCCAACCTTCTCATTTTCAATCCTCCGTTGAAAAGTTTATCATCAGTTTACAGTAGCTTTCTCTCTTTTTTCACACACTCTGAATGTGGTGATAATGAATAAAAAATTATTCATTATCAATTTGTTGTTGTTGTTGATTCTAGAGAGAGGGGGAAGGAGGGAGAAAGAGAGGGCCCAACCCGCCACCTGGGCACCGTGCTCTGGCCGGGATTTGAACCTGCGACGTTTCAGTTTGCAGGATGACACCCAGTGAGACAGGCAGCGGCCTGGCCAAGGTCAACGCTGCTTTCAAACAGCCCCAGCACGCGGCTGGGAGCCGAGCGTGGCGTCGGCCAGGGCCGTTGCCTTGGGTGCCAGGCACCAGCAGGTGCAAGGGCTTCCCTCCCGTGGTCCCCCCTCGCACGAGTCTGCAGGGACAGCCAGACGGCGTGTTGGGGACTCCCCCCCAGATGGCACCGCGCGGCGGAGCCCTGCGTTCCGACTGGGAGCAGCCCGGCTGCCTTGGCCCCGATCCGTCCCGGGTGGGGGAATGAATCGCTAGGAAAATGAATGCTAATCACATGCAAAAGGAAAGCTCCAAGTGTTGCTTTTCCCCCCCCCCCCTTAATCAGTGGATTCAGCAAACACGAAACGCGTGGGCTTTTTTTCCTTCTAATCACTTCTTGACGACGTCTGAGTGTGTCTTACGGCAGACGGATAATGGCTAGTTTGAGGCACGGTGCTGGTCTGTGGACCACGTTTTGGGGTTCTCTGGCCGAGGAACAGGCCGGCCCCTCCACTGGATTTCCTTAGGGAAACATCGACCATTTGGTCCTCAGTGGCTGTGTGTGATTTGGCACACACAGGCTGCATCGTTGCCCCCCAGAGAAAGCGGGGAAGGGAGATTCTGTGACAGTCATCCCCTCCATCGTCCTGTACAGCGGACGGTTGTGGGTTCAACCCCCAGCCAGGGCGCAGACACAGGGAACGGGTCTCCCATCAGCCGTTTTCTCTCTCTGTCTCCCTTCCTTCCTTCCTCGATCTCTGGAATCAAGGAACACATCCTGGGATGAGGAGTCAAAGTAAAAACAAACCAACAAATCCACCCATAAAACTGTCCCAGTCAAAAACTGACGTGAGCCTTTGACCAACTGCTGGTGGTCGCGAGTTTCCCAGTGATGTGTCGGGGGTCAGAGAACAACAAAATCGCACCCATGTGTCCACGGTGGAGTCACACGTCACCGTGGGTGCTTGTCTTTGGTGGGGCGGGGCACCCCGTGCTGTCCTCTGCTCGGGGGGGTCCGCAGACCACACACGTCCCAGGGAGCGTGTTATCGAGATTTCACCTTGCAAACCCGAAATGACCCCCCAGCAAAGCCCAAGGACCCCGTGGCTGCAGGGTCGCCGGGCAAACTGCCCCCAGCTCTGGAGACGTGTCTGGTCTGAGTGTCCCTCCGCACCCCAGAATTCTCCCCCAAGCTCGAGCGGTGGGTGGAGACATTCGGGGCTCAGAGGCTGTAGGTCTGAGCTGCTGACCCTCCGGCTGGCTGGCGAGAGGGGGTCTTTACCCCCTGAACTGTGGTCAAGGGGTGACATCACATGCTGTTTGCCATACGAAGGAACCCAATGACAGGCTGACACCCCAATGTCTGCCGTTATCCTATGGATGAGTAGCCAGGCACGGGTCCCCCCCGCATTCAAGGAGGCGGTCCCACGTGGTCACTCACCGAGGATCGCGTTTATCGCACCGGGAGGTAACCGGGCCTTCTGCGCTTTTCAGTGGAGTTCCTGTATTGCGATCTGGCCTCTTTGGAGTCCATCCGCGAGTTCGTGCACAAGTTCAAGAAGAAGAAAATTCCTCTGCACGTGCTGGTCAACAATGGTGAGTTCCGGCGAAGTCCGGGGGGTCGGTTCGGACACACGCGGAAGCCCACCGCCGCCCCGTGAGAGGGGCGTTTCGGGAAAGCCGGAATTTCCGTGGCCAGGAATACGTTCTTGTCGCCTCATCCGCTTGGTCTCATCCCCATGCTTGGCTTGGAGGATGAGCATCACCCATTTTAATATATTACTTTAAAAGGATGGTGTGATACTCTGGGATGGAGCGCTTGACATTTTCACAAAGGCGTATCGGGACTGGGCTAAGGGCTGGGGGTGTTCACACAGATCACCGTGCTGAAACTGCACCCGGCCTGCAAGGACGCCATCCGTGTTTGCGCTCCTGACCCTGAGACTCAGCCCCGGGTCCCGACTTCTCCTCGCACACCCCACGCCTCAAACCAACGTCTAGAGTCGCTCTCTCCCGTTCTTTATAAGTCCAGAGAACCCAAACTGTCGTAACCATGCCCGAAACGTAGGTGCCCGAGCCATTCAACACGTTGCTTTCAGACTCGGAGGAAATGTGTGAGGGGAGTAAGTCGTAAAATCGACAGAGTGGGCAGAAGAGACACAAGCCAGGCAGCGGGTCACGGCCGCAACGCTGGGCCCTGAGGATGGGGAAGGTCACTGAGGGTCGGCAGAGTTTGTCGATACTCTCACCAGAAGCCTCCTCCGGAATGTTAGCTCTTCCCATCTGCCTGACGGCTGACAGAGACACGGGTTGATGGGACCTGTGCCCCTGAGGGGTCATGGGTGCTAAATTCCACGGGAGGCCACGCCAGCTACTGTCTACAGCCAGGGCTCCCCAGGGAAGCTCTGCCCTGTGAGCTTCCTTTTCTTTTCTGTTTTAAAGATTTTACTTATTTATTTCTAGAGACAGGGCAGGGGAGGGAGAAAGAGAGGGAGAGAAACATCCATGTGTGCTTGCTTCTTGCTCGCCCCCTACTGGGGACCTGGCCCACAACCCAGGCACGTGCCCTGCCTGAGAATCGAACTGGCGACCCTTTGGTTCTGTGACACATGTTTTGTTTATTGCATTGTGTGCACACCACCGGAAATCTAGCCTCCTTCCATCACCATATATTTGACCCCCTTCAGCCTTTTACCACCCCCTCCATCTTCAGTTTTACATCCCACCTATGAGTGGGACAGGAGTCGCCGCTTTTTCTGTCTGACTTATTTCGCTCAGCGTGATATTCTTAAAGAGGCCAAGGAAAGTTTCGCCAACGTGAAGGGTCTGAGACAAGGAACCCCGTTCACACTGGTTAGCGTGACAGAAATACAAGCAGACGGCCTCTTTCTGGCTTCAGAAGCTCAGGAGCAAAGGTGGTCCTTGAGCCAATGCAAGAGGAATCCACAGTCAACCCCCGCCCGAGCTGGGTCGGTGTTTATAGGTTTCTCACACCCCAGTTTTATTTCCCAAGTTTCCCACCCCTGCTGTGCACAGCCATCCATTTTTCATAACGGCACCCGAGTTACATTTTACATTTGTAGGATTTCTTCCCATAATGGTAGTGGGTGAAATTCCCGAGATCAAGAAGGACCCACCCTCAGCTTTCCTGCTCCCCAGAGATGCTCGGCCTGGCTTGATGCCTACGGAACCCAGTTGCTGCTAAAGGTCTTTGATCCTTAGCTCATTCAGGAAATTTGCCCCGCGTGCCGAGGCCGGGGGAGATGCCACGGCAGCAGCCGGCACTGGTTCCTGGTCCCCCACACCGGGATGCACCCACCCTGCGGTGGACACTTCGGAAGCCAGCAGTTGGCCAGGCAGCAGCTGTTGCGCAAACACGCTCTCCCCACACCACTGTTGACACAGGAAACACACTCAGACCGCATCGGAAGATGTTTCCGAGGCACCTTGAACTCGCCCTTGGCCCAGAACTCGCCCTTGTCAAATTCTTAGCACCGGGCCCTGGGCGGCTGTCCTCCAATCTGGCAGCAGCTCTCAGCTGGAGCCAACCCTCCCCCCACCGCTGGCATCTCTCCGTCCTGGCTGCACCGGGGCCTTGTCACGCCCATTATCACTGGGGAGCGAGACAGACACGGAGTGAATAGGGCATGCGGGGCCTCAGGGAGACTAAGGGGTGGGTGTGCTGCAGCTCCTGTGACCCCTTTTCCCTGGTCACGGGGCCCCCACGAGCACACACACGCAGGAGGCCAGCTATTCGGACCGAAGCAGGCACGGACCGTGCCAGGGTGCCTGTGGCCGAGCCCCTGCCTGTTTTCTATGCTGGCCAAGCACAGCAAGAGGGAGGCCACCGGGAGGAGGGACAGCCAGCAGCAGCCATCCCGGCTCCCAAGGGTCATCGTCCAGGGACCAGACGGCGACCTGGCCAACCCCATTATGAACGCCCTGCAATTTGACTATGCGTTTTTATTGAGCCTCCCGGCCCCTTCAAACTGGACTGAAGCCTTAGGAAGCCACCCCTGTTAACACCCCAGAATTCGGTCCAGACATCCCCATGGAGCCCCAGGCCCCCTACTCCTGTGAAAGGGGCCTTGCCGGAGATTTTTCCGGTCTCCAGACTGGGTGTGGGTAGCTCCTCTCCCCCCAAGACAGGGCTCCCAAATGGGAAATGCACAATTTAGGCACGTGGACAATCTCAGGGGCCGCTGCTGGGTGACAAGCCGCCCCCAACCCCAGGGGCTCCAAACCACTGTGTCTTTTTGTTTACAATGTGGGGACATAGGAATTGCGACCGGTTTTGGCCCCAAATGGGGAAGCCAGAGCAGATGTGCGGGATGGCTCCCCCCTGTGGCAGGAGGTAGGTACTGCTTATCACCCCGGCTCAGTGGGGATGGTCGACCAGATGTCCTGCCCCTGGCTGTCACAAAAGATAGTCTCAATTCTGACTATCCTCTCCAAAAATGCTATTTTGGAAAAGGAAGCAGAAGTTCCAGATACAAGCACATTTACATACTCAGACGTGTGCATAAACAGAAATGCATATGCATGTTGTATACATATGCCAATATGCAAATCAGACATGCCTGGTCTATGCATGCCAAATAACATGTATGCTAATTCATGCACTGATCCACAGGAAAAAATGTCTAAGTGTGCATATGGAAATGCATGTGCCTCTGAGAGAAAAAACGCATACACCCAAACACACATGCATGTATACACATAAAACACACACACACATATACATTCAAGAAAGACATAAACACAGAACACATACCCATGCACACAGACGCACACATCGGTGCAAGCTGGCTCATTGGAGGGGACTCCGTGGTACAGCCATGGCTGCGTCCAGCGCACGCCTCCGTGGAAGGACCCGGGTGTCCGGGTGTGGCTAAGCTGCATTTGGCATGGAGGGGGCGCTCCGAGCCTGGGGTATGTGACGTGTTCACGGGATCACGGCCCCTGTGGCTGTTCTGGGGCCCAAGCGGTGCATAGTCTAAGGGAACACACGGGTCCGCACGCTGCACAGGGCCCCATGGGGTGAATTCGTTTGGGGGAAACTCTGCGAATAGGGGTGCTATGGCGACACGCCCAACAGCACCGAGCGCTGGACGTCAGCACCCCACCGGGGCTGAGCCGTTCAGCCCAGATCATCAGTTGGGGGCGGGGCCTCCCTTTCTTCGTGCGCACCGCTGCTCTGTCCACAGTAATAACGTCTCTGGGGCACACCCGGTGATCCGAGCCAGGGTGTGCTCACTTTTTTGCATGCCTGCTGCCATTTTATCACAGTCGCTGTTACCCTACTAATTGCACATAGAGAAGGACGGAGTTTCACAACGGGAAGGTTTTGCTCCACCTCGTGCAGCGCAGGACACGCAGGCCCAAGAGCCTCAATAGACGACTATTCCGATCCAACATTCACTCGAAACTTTAGCATCAGGCTGAGCGACAAAAACGCTTTACACAACGTAGGGAGGTTCACTTTTATAAATACAATTCCCCCGTCCCCGGTCTCCGATTGGTCTATTTTCATGCAAATGATGGCTCCAAATTCTAGCAGTATGATTGGTCCAAAACGCCATGTCCTGATTGGTCAGAATAGAGCTCAGTGAAGATGCTGAGGAGGGTATCACTGTGCAGCTCTGATTGGTTGGAGAAAGCCTAAGTCCTATCGGTCGAAATAGGATTCCTGGAACTGCTTTATAAGGGCTGCTCAGCACAGGCTGCTCCCAGGCTCACACACGCGGTGTGCAGGAGAAGCGTGTTTGCAGAAGTGGTTTCGAGGCTGTGCTTTGAAATTCGAGCCCAGTGACCCTTCCTGAGCAGGTGTCTTCAGGCCCAGGTGGGAGGCCTAGCGGCCACAGCCAGAGCTGGTCGTGCTAGAGCGCAGGGTGCGGGGGGACGACCTCTCCATCTGCCCCCATCTCACGCCCCCCTCCAACCCCTCTGCCCCCAGCCGGCGTGATGATGGTGCCGCAGAGGAAGACCGTGGACGGATTTGAGGAGCACTTCGGCCTGAACTACCTGGGACACTTTCTGCTCACCAACCTGCTCCTGGACACCCTGCAGGAGTCAGGGTGCCCCGGCCGCAGCGCCAGGGTGGTCAGCATGTCCTCAGCCACGCATTACGTCGGCGAGCTGGACTTGGACGACCTTCAGAGCAGGTGGGTCTGTGCTCCCTGAGCAGGTGGGGGCCTAGATCCAGGACCCCTGGCCTGGACGGCGCGGCGACACGCAGGGCAGAGCGCTCGGAATCAAAGCAGCATGGTGCTCGTCACCGACCATTTCTGTGTAAAGCCGTCTCGTTGTGATAATTATAACAATACCTACGAACCGTTTACTGGTTCGCTGTCCCACATTTCAGCGCCTTATCCGCATCCACCCATTACCACGTGGTAGCGAGGCGTGTAGATAACCACGCCCGCCGCCGCCTCAACTTACCCAGATGCCACACTGCCCGGTTGCTACTGTGGAAGTGCCACGTTAAGTGCATACTTACCCGTCGGAGCGCTCTCAGGTTAAAACCGTGACCGCAGTCGACCGCGTCAAGAGCTACCATCACCCTGCAAACATCTTCGTCAGCAGCTCCTCCAGCGGCCCCGGTATGAGCTGAACCTTATCGTCAGCCGCCGAAGAGGGGAGCGCACACGCACTATTTTGTACAATCATAGGACAGGGCGTTTGGTTCCTATAAAAACACCTGAAAATTAAAGGAAGGCTGTGGCACCTTCGTGTCCCATTGCCCCAGATTTAAGAGGCGTTCAAGTTCCAACCCCTAGGACGTGGAAGCCGGGACTTATATGGAAATCGAGTCTCAGCAGAAGGGAGGAAGGGAAGGATCTGAGAGGAGGTCGTCCGGGGTCAGGGTGGCCCTGCGTCCAGTGACAGTGTCCTGAGAAGGGACAGAAGAGGAGACACAGACTCGGAGGAGAAGCCACGTGGAGATGGAGGCAGAGACAGGAGGGACGCGGCCACCAGCCCAGGGACGCCTGGGGCCCCCGAAGCTGGAATAGGCGGGAAGGCCCCTCCCTGGAGCCTGTGGAGGGAGCTCAACCCTGGGACCCCTGGACCTCAGACTCCTGGTCTCGAGAACGGGAGGGTGAATCTGTGTGGTTTGAACCCCCCTCGTGTGGGGGTCTCCTGTACCCTGCACCGGCTTCTAAGGGGTGTCCGAGGTCTGTGGGACCCTGGGAGGCTCACCCTGTGGCGCCCCTCAGCCCAGAGGACGACCGGCGGTAGGGAGGCCCTGCGCCTCTCCCGGAAGCCCAAGGGAGGTAGGAAGTGGCTGACTTCCCTCGCGACAAGCCTCTGTTCTCGTCCTTTCTTTTGTCCCTTTCATTCCCTGCTGACAAACCCCATCGTTTCCAGGGGCACGAACACCAAGCAGGAGATGCAACATGACAGGTACTCTCCGGCACAGCTCACGTTGCTGCCAGGATGCCAGGCTTTCTGTTTGCCTGGATTCATCACGTTGCAATCCCCGGAGTCCAGTCCTCCTGCAAAGGGGCCTGGGGGGGGGGGCAAAGCAGTGCGTCTCCCCCGAGGGGGCTTGGTGTTTGCAAGAGAGCGTGCAACCCGCCAGCACTTCCAGAATTCAGCAGGGGCATGACATTGCATAGCTCACATCACCCATAATGTCGCCCGGTGAGTGTGTGGTCCCTTCGCTCACCAGCGTGTGTTGGTCTCGGTTCCTTCAAGCAAGAGTGAGTCTGAAGACTGTAAAATCACACGTATGCGGGACAGACTGCAGACACGGGTGCGCCTGGCTCTCGTTTGCTACAGCGAGAGGGTCTAGGATCTCACACAAAGCCCCGACCCTGGTGGGGAAGGGGCCCCGGCGGGCTGCAGGCGAGAGCGTGTGGGGAACCTGCTGGTGAGCGGACTCCGTTTGCTTTGAGTTTCCTGTAGAGCCAGTGACGACTGTCTCGTTCCATCCTTTTGATTTAGAAAGGTGCCTGCAAAGGGGGCGAGGCCATTTTTTTCTTTTAATTTTTTAAACAGTGTTTCAGTGACACTTTTTTGTATTGGTTTCAGGTGTGCAGCACGGTGGTCACACAGTCGTACGCGTTACAGAGGGACCCCCCCCCAATATTTCCAGCACCCACGGGGACCTACACAGAGTGATTATGATAGTACTGTGTTCCCTGTGCTGGAGTTGACATCCTGTGACCCTCCTGTAACGGTCCGCCTGTGCTTCTCGGTCCCTTCACCTTCTCCACCCGGCTTCCCCGCTCCTCTCCCCTGACAGTCATCAGTCTGTTCTGTGTCTGTGTGTCTGTCTCTATTTTGTTTGTACGTTTATGTTGTTCATTGGACTCCACAGATCAGTGAAATCAGATGGTGCTTGTCTTTCTCTGTCTGACTCATTTCCCTGAGCTTCGTACCCTCTAGGTCCATCCACATCATTGCAGATGGTAACGATTCCTTCTTCAGGGCTGAGTAATATTCCACTATATGTATGTACCACCTCTGGGTATTAACTGAAGCAATCAAAGGCACTGCTTTCTTTTGCTGTGCTCACAGGTTGGCCGTTACCGAGTTAGTTTGCGTAGTATAATACCCTGTAGGTCGTTACCCCAAGGGTATGCTGATGGCTGTTGACAGAGAGAGAGAGAAGCATCGGTGGGTTGCCTCCTGCCTGCACTCTGACTTGGGGGGGAATCGAACCTGCAACCTTCTGGGTCCGAGCAGCTGATCCACCCGGCTGAAGCTGGTCTCTGGATTATTTTAAACGCAAGGCAGTTGAGAGCCAGGAGCTAGGAAAAACTCTCTTCCTTTCCCATAGTTGTTTAAAAATGACGTGCAAACGTCCCCTCTTGTAGAGGAAATGCACAGCACAAAGGACTTTTTGTTTGAAAGTTGTCTGCAGACCAGGACCAGAGCCTCTCATCTGTGCAGCTGGACGAGCCTCGTTCTCCACGCACGTGCTCCGCCCCCTCCCCAACCAGAAGCCAAAACCCTTTTTCTTGGTTCACACTAAGACGGACTATCAACTCGATCCCCTGGCTGCCTGCTTGGGCCCTGCATGCTGAGTGTGAGAATAAGCGTGTAAACTCTTCTGCGTATGTACGCCATTAACGCTTAGTTTGTCCTGTTCGCGTGTCTTTGAACACTTTAATTGGCACGCCCCGGGTGCCGAACCTCAGAGGGTGGAAGGAAAAGGATATTTTCTCCAGGCCACCCCTCAGTGGAATCACAAGCATGTGTATTTTTTTAAAAAATAGGAGTCCATGGATGTCCATTTCCGTTCATAGCCGCTAGTTTGTTTTTTTCTTTTTTTAAACGAGGACCTCAAAAGTCGTTTGCCCCACGGAAATGTGTGACGTACTGTACCCCCGGCATGTTGCTGGGAATGCGGTCTCGTTGGCTGTGTCCCCTCGGCTGTGACCTTGGCTGTGTCCCAGTCACTGCTATGAGCTGGGGGAGGCTGTCCCAGCAGTTCCTGACGCAGACCAAGCAACCCCCCTAGTGTGGGGGACACCCCCTGTACTTCACTAGAGACACAGGCGTCCAGAAGCTCACAGGCGTCCAGAGTCCTTGACAAGGACAGCAGGTGGCTGTCCCCTCTGACAATAGTGTTTTCTGCAGGATACCCCTTGGACATTTTTGTACCGTGGAGTCTGTTCACAGAGATGCATCCATGGTGTTCAAAACAGAATGAGTCATCCTTCCTCCTTTGGGTCTGAAACGTAGAGAAAGTCTTAGGGGTCAGAACAAGCCGACCGCAAGCAAGCCACCGCGGCATCAAAGTGTTTTCGGTGGGAGGGCTCTATGGAACCCACAAGCGCCAGGCCAAAGAAGCTTCCTTTATCCTCGACCTGAAACTGTGAAGAAATGAGCTTTGCCATAAATTGCACGTATAGAAATACGATTCCCCACACACTGAGCACCGCTAGAAAACCAAACTCTCCTCCTTCCTGCGTCTGCTGCCTCTCTGCACCTTTCCCCCTTCTCTCAAAGAGCATAGAAACCGTGGAATCGAAATGTCTCGCTTTCCATACTTTTCTCCTAAAAAGCCACCCAAACCTGTCCCGTTGAAACTAAAACGTGTAGCTTTTTCTCCTACGCGTGTGCCATGGGTCGCTTTCGTTTGCAACGTCCAGCCACAGACCCCGAAAGGAAAGGAGAAAAGTTTTTTTCTGCCCGAGGCTTTGAGTTTGGATTGAGCTTCCGCTTTTCCTCCAAGGGGTCCCAGCAGCCGGATTTTTACGTATTGAAAATGAAGGTGTTTTTTTTTTTATGGTTTCGGGTCTACAGCATGTGAGCAGTTGATTAACATGTCCGTGTTTCGAATCAAGCGGTGTGGACGTTTCCTGAGTTTCTCTCGCCTGCACATTCGAGGACCCTAACAGAGAAGTGGATTCGTAGGTTCTCTCCGGCTGCTGCTTTCTGTGCACGTCCGACGCTTTATTGTCTCCGGCCCCGGCTGCCTTGCTCCTTCGTCCTTGGGGTTCTGTTGACAGACCTGGGCCGGGTGTCCCGTCCTCTGCTCTGTTTTCCGGGCGGCTTTTCACGTCCACCGTGCGTGTTTCCTTGTCCCCACATGGGGCAGGGAAGCCCTCCTGAACTCACTTGCGCCCTCGGACTTACTCCATCTCCTCCCACAGGGGGCCGTCTTGATTTGTCCTCACGCCGGACCTTCAGAACGTGCCGTTCTGGCCCCTTCCCTCCGCCCTGTAAAGCCACCCGTACGCAGGTCACCGGCGTGACCTCGAGGAACCTGCGTAGATTTAGGGTTCAGTGCCGTGAGAGTCTCTGTGGCTGCCTGGTGCGTAGGGTAAATGTCAGACCCTGCAGTGAACAGATTCAAAGACGTACGTGTGGTGGGTGGGTTTTTTTCCGGTTTGTTGATTCGGGAGAGAGAAACATGGGCGTGAGAGGGTATCGTCCATCGGTGACACCGTGTACACGCCCTGGTGTGTGACGGGACCCGCAACCTAGGCCTGCGCCCGGACCCAGCTCGAACCCAGAACCCTTTGCTGCATGCAGGACAACACTCTGACCCACTGAGCCACCTGGCCAGGGCTACAGTGCCTTTTTTTTTTTAGAGAGATTTTACTTTTAGAGAGAAGGGAAGAGAGGGAGAAAGAGAAGGAGAGAAGGAACCATCAACCTGTGGTTGCCTCTTGTGCGCCCCCTACTGGGGACCTGGCCCGCAACCCAGGCGTGTGCCCTGACTGGGAATCAAACCGGCGACCCTTTGGTTCACAGACTAGTGCTCAATCCACTGAGCCACACCAGGCAGGGCATTTTAAAAAAAAATATTTGAATGTGCTAGATTCTGACAGTGATGACGCATGGATGTTCTCATAAGAGGTTCCGCTCAGCTTGAGAAGGTCAAGGCGATAGACATGGGCCGCGTCAGAGGAAATGGAAGCCAGCCGCTGCATGGCCATCCGACAAGGGACCTTCCAGGAACAACAGTACTTTCGGGACGTAGAGCGTGACCACCACCCGGCGGCCCAGGGCCAGCGGTCAGCCAGACACAGCAGAATGGACCAAGGCAGCGCGGCCCTCCTGTGTCGCTCCTGGGACCCTGCCCGGTCGTGTCTCGCCAGCACCGAGTAGTCAACGGGGAAAAACCGGCCTGGCACACACGTGAGCTAACCGGCCATCTCTAGACATGTTCCTGCACAGGGGAGAGCTGGAGCTTTCTGCCGTAGAATCGGAGATGTTTCAGGAATCCATGGTCACTTCGTGCCCAGAGAGCACCCCACAGATCTTAACAAACAGATGCCCCCACAAAGGGGCTCCGGCCCCGGGTGTGTGGGTCCCGTGTCCACGCTGGTTCTACGCCTCCCGAGACGGCGCAGACAACACGGCCCGCGCCCGGGGCCCCAGCGAGCTCATGGGCAGAGGGCGTGAACCAGGGGCTCCGCCTCCTTTGGGGTCCGAGACGGAGGGGTTCAGGGCTGCACAGGTTCACTCTGTTTTGCCGACTTTGAAGCATGGGATGGGGAACGAGGGCTCCTCAGCTCTCCAAGCCCCCCAGGGCTTCCTGACAGTGGGGGGCTCACTGGGGTGGGCGGCCCCCTCATTCCTCACATGGTTATTTTGCTGGTAACCAGCCTGCGTGGGCGGCGATGTGTCCACTAGGCATTTGCAAGGCAAAGGTGAATGTCAGGCGCCTATGCATTTAAAACATTTGCGCTGCTGGGGAGATTGGAAAAGGGACTTCCAACCTCCACCCCCAGGGTCCGTGGGAGGGGCCGCTCGTGCTCGTGGGGGCGGGGCAGGGAGGGAGCACTGCAGGCAGGCCACGGGCAGCTTTCTCACCGCCTCCCCGCTGGCCCTGTTGCAGCCGCTGCTACTCTCCGCACAGCGCCTACGCCGGGAGCAAGCTGGCCCTGGTCCTGTTCACCTACCACCTGCAGCGCCTGCTGGCGGCCCAGGGCAGCCACGTCACGGCCAACGCCGCCGACCCCGGCGTGGTCGACACGGACCTCTTCAAGCACGTCTTCTGGGGCACGCGTCTGATACAGAAGCTGTTCAGCTGGTGGTTGTTCAAGGTGAGCCGCCCGCGGGTCGTCGTGGTTTCTGGGTCTGGGATCTGAGGCGGGCGCCCCACCCCGGGCGGCCCGCACGAGGCCACGTGGGCCGTGTTGGGGGCGACGGGCCCAAAGGGGGTGGACGTGTGTGGCCACCGGTCGCGTGTGGGAGCACGCTGGTGCCCCTCATGGCTCCGATAGGAAAGGCAGCCCCGGCCTTGGACACGGACGCAGGTCTTGGTATTTTGACATCGAAGTCGGGGGCAGAGAAGGGGGGAGGAGGAGTCAGGATCAGACGCATCAGGCGAAGGAGCACGGGTGGACCGGAGTCCAGGGGGGGGGGCACGGGGGCGGGGCCATTTCCGGGGGAGGCACGGGGGCGGGGCTGGGTGAGCATGGACCCGGGAGACTGTTGCCATAACGACTGCACAGATGCCACAGATGGGTTTGCCTGGCTGACGGCAGGCATTCCGAGAGGAAAGGCTCCCCGGGAACCTGGGGTGAGGTCAGGGACTGGGGGCCCTTTGCAGAGTGAGCAGGCCACCCCTGGTCTCCTCGGGTGCATAGATGTTAATGTCTCTTTTCTCAGTGAATGGCTCAGAACACGCACGACCCCTGTGCTTGCGTCCGTAGCTGCAACAACCCCCTCTGGGGAGGACCCATTTTGTGCTCCGAGACCCCAGCTGCACTCAGGGGGTCCCCAAAGTTTTTGTTGACTCACTCGGGGGAGGGGCAGTCAGGCCGGGTGAGCTGGACCGGGGAGCTGGTGGCTCTGGGTTCAAATCCCAGCGTGTCCACCGCCGTGGGCAAGTGGCTGCACCTCCGTGAGCCTCAGAGCCCCATCTAAAAAGTGGGGGCCGCGACCTCATCCCGGCGGCCACCCCGCCCTGGGCTGCTCCATCCAGTCACTCGATATCGAGGATCAAACCCAGAGGCCCAGGACGCGCCTGCTTTGAGGCAGCTCATCCGCATCATGGTTTCGGAAGCAGTGGTTGAACTGAATGTTTCCATCAGGGATTTTTTCATTTTTATTGATTGATTTGAGAGAGAGAGACACACACACAAAAACATTGCTTTGTGATTCCGTGTGCCAACGCATCATGCATTGAATTTTGCACGTGCCCTGACCAGGGATCGAACCCCTAACCTTGGTGTATTAGGCACGACACTCTAATCTAGTGAGCTGCCCGGCCACGGCTGCATCGGGATTTGTACGTGTGTCTGTCTGTCGGGATGAATGAACCCGACGAGCAAATCCAACCCACGTGGGTGTGCATTCCTGTGGGCTCGTGTTGAAGAGAAGCCCACCGGCTCTGAGGCCCGGCTTCCTGAGCGGGCAGGGACCCGGGGTGGGGCCCTGTCACCCCCACCCCCCAGGCTTGGTGCAAGGGGACAAGCCTGTGCTCTGCTCTCAAAGCCGACACGCCCCGGTCTCCTTCCCTCCCCCCCACAGACCCCCGAGGAAGGATCCTGGACCACCGTCTACACGGCGGTCTCCCCCGCGCTGGAGGGCGTGGGGGGCCGGTACTTCTACAACGAGAAAGAGACCAGGTCGCTGGCCGTCTCCTACGACCTGGACCTGCAGCGGGAACTCTGGGGCAGAAGCTGCGCCATGACCGGCATCCCCGACGTGACCCCCGACGTCCTCTCGGGGCGGCTGCCCCGCTGGGAAGAAGCCACACTGTCCCTGCTGCCGCCCTCGGGGCGCGGTCCCCAAACAGGTGCATTGGCCATCACAGAGCACAGGCCACGTGGTGTGTTGCCCTGAGCAGGGGGTCTGCTCCCTAAATCTTGTGGTGCCAGAGTGTCACATGGTTCCAGGTGCCTTGAATAATTAAATTCTACCCTTCTGGGCACTGGGTGTTCCTTGCTTGGCTCCGAGCAGCGACAAGCGGGCTGGACTGGACATGCACCCCAGGAGCTGAGACTTCCCGGAGACAGACTCTCGTTGGGGTATCGGCGCTTTGGGGGGCTCCCTGTGTGCCGTCTCTTCTCACCCTCCTCATTATGCTGGAGCTCTGGCTTGGGTTCCGGGGCCCCCGGTGGACCCCGGCAGGAGCCCTCCTCGGCTGGGTGCTCAGCGTTGCTGGGACCCACCTTGTCTGACGCTGGCCTGTCCTCTGCCGCCACCTCTCGTTGACTCAGGCCCCCGTCGTCCATGCAGATGGGTTAGCAGAGCCACAGCGGATGGTCAGGACCAGGACGGGCTCAGTGCGGAGCTGACAGCTCCTCAGGATGAGCCTGCTGTGTCTTCACGATGCACAGCTCACCTCCCGCCACCTCCAAGGCCAGCCCTCTGTGTCCTGGGACCAGGGGACTGCTGGGTGGTTGAGGTTCGGATGAGCCGGTAACGCCGGCTGGTCAGGGATGCCCAAGTCATCCAGCGACTGGATTGCAGAAGAGCAGAAGCCATGTGGGGACAGGGGCGGAGACGGGAGGGCCTCCTGGGGACCCCCGGAGCTGGAACAGGCGGGAAGGGCCCTCGCTGGAGCCTGTGGAGGGAGCCCAGCCCCAGGACCCCTGGACGACCTCAGATTTCCAGTGTCCAGGACGGGGGACGGTGAATTCCTGAGGTTCACGGCACCAGCAAACCGCTGGTCCTTTGTCAGAAGGAAAATCCAGCGTCTGACCATTTCCGGCCAGTCCCTGGGCACTGGCCTTGGCCCACCTCCCTCACGTCAGACAAGGGAGGCCCCACAGTCTCCCCGAGGTGCATGCTGGTCGTCCCAAAGCCCCCCGCACACCAACGAGCCTTTGGAAATTCTCTTGAAATGCTGCTGGTCTGTACTCCGCGTTTCCAGACTCGTGGCCTCTGGGCAGCTGCCTGTCCATCCACTTAAGTGACCAAATCCCGCTAAACAACCCAACACTGTGCCTTGGAAGTGCATCCGCCCCCCACCCCGTGGTGGGGTTCACAGAGGAGGCAGGAACCACTGCTGTGTCGTTCTGAGGTGGACGGCGAGTTCCCATAAACAGCGTCGCCCGCGGCCACCCTTGTGGAACACGGGAGTGTCACCCGGGAAGGTCTGTCGCTGGTCACGTTCGGGAGAAGGGAAAGCCAGTCTCGGGCGTCAGCCTCCTGCCTCTGAATCCTGGCACTGCTGTGGGCGGAGCTGCTGCTCTCTGGGCAAACGGGGGCTCATCAGCAAGATCCCCCCCAAACGTCCCGTGGGGCGAGTGGGTCCCCTTGCTCTCCTGTGGAGCCTCGGGACGGGACTCGGATGTCCAGGGTCCACGTGCACAGTGGCATTTCTTCCCGGGTCCTCGAACCGCCCCCTCTGGTCCAGCTGCATTGGAGACCCCAGGAACCAGGCCCCTGCTGACCTCCGCTTCCCGCGGGCCGGCACCTCCGGCCCCGGCTCAGATGCCCTGGTCAGCCCCGCTCCGTGAGGGTCCGACCCTGTGCCTCATCGACTATTTTCCAGCCACCAGGATGCTGCACCCCCAAAAAACAAAGCCCACAGAATCTTGAGTTCTAGGAAGGCCCCAGTCTTGGGATGTTGGCAGATCCTCAGAGACCCTGGTGTCCTTCGAGGTCATCGTACGGAAGTGCCAGCTGCCCTTAGTATCGTCACAAAGCAGGTTTCTGAGGAGTTGCAGGTTCGGGCCTGGCCCAGCCGACGTCCCCCACCCCTCAGACGCCCCTGAGAGGGGCTCGGTCCCCAGGCTCACAAGCTGGGCCACCAGACGGACTGGAACCTGTGGGACCCCCGTCGTCCTGGCGCCTCTGTCTCTCCCCTGGGACAGAGTTGGCGTGGCTTTGAGACGTGCACAAGGCTTCCTCCACACCTGATCGTTGTCACCTTCCTGGGAGATGCCCCTCCGAGGCTGGGGCCACCCCGTGCATCCCCTCCTGGGTGAGTGAGGCTGACGTTGCGGCATCCTGGGCGCTGGGGGTTCTGGGTTCGAGTCTGTCCTGGTGTTGGGGGCAGCGGACCGAGCTCCGTGCGCCGGGATGGCTGCCTTTCCACCGCTCACACCGATGTGTGCGTCCTCTCCGCAAAGCCACCCTCGGGTCCCCCAGGGCGGCATCGGTCAGTTCCTTTCAGACCCTGCAGTGGGAGGCACCACCCTGTCCATCCATTCATTCATTCATTTGCTCATTCATTCATTCATTTGTGTTCAGCACGCCGCAGCCCGCACTCGGAGCTGAGTGGGACACACCGCTTGTCCTCGTGCAGCTGGAGGTCTGTGGGGGGCTGCCGAGGGGACCCCGAAATATCAAGCTCCAGTGTGGGGACGTGTGTCTCTACGTGGTCACAGGGGCTTCTCACAGAAAACTGTGGGTGCGGCAAAGGTGGGCTCCCCCCCGGTGAGGCGCCGGTCTGATTTTGAGGGTGTCTGTGGGCGCACAGGCCACTCAGTGGATATTCTGCAAAGCGGGCGCCCCCCCAAAACCCGGAACTTATTTACGAAAAAACATTGTGCCTTTGTTCAGACACGTTTAAACTCCAGTCCCTTCGAAGGAGTCCCCCTCGGATGCAACACAGCTCTCGGGACATTTGTTTCACGGCGCAAAATGGTTCCCGAACGCGTCGATTCTGGTGCCTTCTAGTGCTTCTACCGGTTTTTTATTTTGTCTCTTCCACATCGACCAAACGTTTCCCTTGAGTAGGTGAAGGGGGAGGGTGGGGCACAGGGCCCTGCCGTTTTGGGTCAAAAACCACTGAACACTCGGTGTGGCGGCAGGTACACGCGTACACGCCCCCATCGTGAAATGGGCAAACACATTTCGTGTCTTCAACACACAAAATTCACTGCAGCCGGGTGCAGCCTCTCACAACAGCGCCAGCTGGCACACGGACACAGACGGGTTCCCGGGACACTCACCCAGCAGGGGCAGCCTGTCCTACAAGGGGCTCACCCTCCAGAAGGAAATTCCGGATTTCTTGGGTCCCCTCCCCGTGTATCCTGTTGGCCGCTATCCAGTTCGTTTGGTTTCGATTCCACGGGGTCCAACATAATACAGGCATTTGTTGCCTTTTCAACACAGGGGCTGCGTGTCTCCCCCTGGGAAGTGCCGATTTCACCCAAAGGTCTCTCCGGCATCCTCTCGGGGACTTATCTGTGCCACCTGGAGGGGAGGCGTCCGCCTGGTCATAGTCCACGAAGGAGATGGGCAGGCCAGGGGTCCTTTCCACGCCGGACATGCGCCCTGCCCCACACAGGCCTCCAAGACAGACACAGGAGGCTGCTCCTGGATTCTAAGTGCCTCTGCCTGGTGCAGTCCTTTCTTCGCCGGCAGAGTCGGGTCCTGCCAGGAGGCCTCTCCTGCCGTCCAGCGCTGGTGACGGGTCCCTTCCCCAAAACTGGACTTGCCTGCACGTTCCCGGGGCCGCGGCTGTGAATGCAAACGACCGAAGCCAGCTTCACCTTCTCCTCTGCCCTTCAGGGGTCCGGCTTTTTGTGAACCCCCCCCCCCGCCTCCCTCCCAGTACAGGAAAATGGTAAGGGATGGGGGGAGCCCTCCCGGCCCCCCTTCAACAGGAGCATGAGTGCATCCGAGGTGGGTCCCTCGTTCTCCCTGCGTCTTTGATGAGCTACCCATGAAAGACTTTGTCCTGAAGCACAGAGAAGCAGGGCTGTTGATTTCGTGGGCCGTGGGGTCCGCTGCGTGGCGCTGCCCCTCCCGTGGTGGTGGCGGTGAGTTACCGGGGCTGAGTCACGGCGCTCGAGAAGCGGCCCGAAGCCGCGTCCGGGGACCTGCCTGGGTGTCGGGACACGCGGCCCCGGGTTCAGTGATACTCGCAAGCCACCTCCCGGGGAGAAACGTCCACACGTGTCTGTAGCCACAGCCGACAGCAGCTCTCGGCTCAGAAGTCACCGGGGATTCCCGCCCGTGTCCCTGTGCGTTGTAAATCACCGCGGTGACCTGTCACCGCTGGGCAGCCTCCTGCCATTTCTCAACAGCCCATTTGGTGCAGGAACTACCCAGGGAACCGCCCCCCAGGGGCAAGGGGGTCGACTGGGGGTCGGTTCCTCCTGTCTACTTGTCCCTCCTGTCAGGAGCTGAGGTGGCCCCGCTGGCCTGGGACGCACACCCTCCCCTGGGGGGCCACAGGTCTCACCGGGACAGGGGTGCGCCTCATTCCTCGGGCTGCTGGTGGTCCGTCCGCAATTCAGTGCCTTACGGTGCTGCCTTCATTGCCAAGTGCAGGGCCTCTCGCCCTGCACCCCGCGGTCGTCTGGGGCTGGGGACTGTCGGGGTGGGGCATCATGGGGACTGCTGGGTGCTGGACTTGGTCCCTGGTGGGTCTGTACCCATGGCACATGCCAGCAGCGTCCCCCCGCCCGACCCCTGGTTTGCACAGCCACCCAGTGTCCACACGTCAGCAAGTGTCCCGTGGAAAGCGAGGCACCCACACTCGAGAACCAGGCCTCGGGGACCCTGACCTCTCTCGGTTCCCCGGAGCCCACACCGCGCGCCGAGCCCCCTCTCTGCTCCTGCTGCAGGGCAGACGGGCTCTGTGCGCCTTGGGGTCACATCGCAGCCTCAGGCAGCCCACAGGGGATGGGACAGTCCCCTGAATCCCCCCCCAGACAGCAGGTGCTCAACACCCGGGCAGCTTCAGAGGCAGGGCACAGCTCGTCCGTGTGGCCTCTGTGTCTGTCAGCCTGTCTCTGTTTTCTGCTTTTCATGTGTGTTCATCGCCTGCCTCCCACGTGTGACATCACCTGGTATTTGTGTGTTTCTGTCTCGCTCATCCCGAGGACTGTGACACCCCGTGGCGAAGGGTGGTGCTTCCTTTTTCATGGCTGCGTCGTATTCCACGGCGCCCACGTCCCTTTTACCCACCCGTCGTCCGAGAGACACACTTTGCGGCCCCCCAAGTCCCATCTACAACCCGAAGCTGAGCATCAGAGAAATGGAAGGAGCCTTGCTAGTAATACACAATGAACAGGAAGAGAGAAGACAGATGAGATTGCAGTTCAGGCCTCCGGGGTGTGGTCATGTGTGTGGCCATTCTGAAAGGACCGCTGCCATCGCTGACCAGGTCCCAGTCCCTTGGTTCTGTCGGGGGCGGGAGGGACCCGTTAACGAGAGTTCACGCGCGAGCGGTGCTGACTCTGGCTGGGGGGGTCTTCGGAGGAGCAAGTGGGGAGGCCCTCGGAGCTGGTTCCGCGGAGACGAGAAGTTCGAGGTGGCAGACAGGACACCCCCAGGCTGCCTCTCCTTTCTCCCTCATACACCACTGCAGAGAAGCTCAGCAGGACCTCACGCAGAAGCACCCACGGATCGGAGCTGCCAAAACATACCTGCCGCTTGCATTCTGCTCAGGTCTCCTGGGAGACTGCCTAGGTCGGCCGGGTAGAAATGCAGGCTCAGCAGGGGCTCGGATGCTAATCCGCACCAGCTCCCCTCCCCCCGGGGCACTGCATGTACCCTGATGACTTAGTTCTGGCCCCACGCCACCACTCCATAAAGGCTCACTGCCATTTATTTGGATGGATTAACGAGGTGGAAGCTTCTAAGCCATAATGCCTTCTGCCCGGAAGCTGGCAGGCCTCGTGCGAGGCAGGGAGGGCGGGAGGGAGGGCCTTGGGGGCAGTGGGCCAGCAGCTGCCACCCCCGTCATCCCTGGGGCGATGAGATGGATTTTTGCTTCATTGATCTTCAATAGGACGCCCTCTGGGTCTGGCCCCAAGCGCTGGCAGGCGGGTGGCAGCTGGCCCTGACGTCTTTATCGGATTATTCCTGCCGCTTCCTGCTGGCTTCCCGCCTCTGGGGCTCTTCCTCACCCCCCCAAAGCAGGGCAGAGAAAGGCCAGGAGGAGGGGGGCGTCCTCACCGGTGACAGTTCAGGGCAGAGCTTCGAAGCCGAAACCTTCCCCCAGGAACACGGCAGGGCTCCTGGGATGGACTTCATTGCAGGGCCCATTCTGTGGCTTCTGTGGCGTGGACGTCCTGTGTTGTGTTTGCATGAGTGTGTAACACCAGACATGAGTTGCACAGCAGTGACTGGAATTTCCTGTCCCCAAAGGACAGCGGTGCCTTCTAACTTCTGCAGCCTGTGAATGACTTTATGTAGAAAAAGAGACTTTGCAGGTGGGAGGAGGGAAGGGTCTGGGGGGAGGTGGCCCTGCGTCCAGGGACAGCCCCCCATCCTCTTCTGCCCCGAGCCCAGGGATGACATTTGTCCTCTGTGCTCGAGTGACCTTTGCCTAGGTGCTGTGGCCTCGCAGGACACTGTCCCATTTCATGGTCTTCGAAGCCCAGGCCCCGCCAGGCTGGTGAGCAGCGTTTAGACTCACCGCGACATCGAACAGGGCAGGAAACCCCTGCACAGGGAACACAGTCCATGATATGATGGCCCACGTACGGGGCCAGGTAACGAACGGGGGCTGGGCTGCAGCCGATCCCTTTACTTATAAGGCCCCCTCGTGACTTATCACCGTGTTGCACGCTTACAACTCCTGTACACTTCTTATTCTTTAAAAGAGAAAGCAGAACGGCACTGGCCTCTCCATTGCTGGGATCACACAGCCATGGGCTCAGCTGCGGTGGCCCCCCAGGGTGACCGAGAGGCGGGGCCGAGTCCCCTCCTGCTCTTTTATTGGCCCTGAAGAGCCCGGGTGGCTGAGCTCCTTTGCTGCCCCCTGCGGTGATTTAGGAGTTGGGGGCATGGCCACCCTGCCCAGCCTCGTCCTCGCACACAGTCTCCCAGGGAACTGGGGCCCCTCTTCCCCTCCCTCCCTGCGGCCCCTGCCACCGTTTATTTGGGGATAAGCAGATGTTTCCGGAAAGCGCGAGGAAGCCTTCCCAGAACTGGGGGAAGCCCGTGGGCAGTGATTGATGGGGGGGTTGGTGGTCAGATTCTCAGCCACGCACCACGGCCTCATCCTCTGTGATGTGTTGTTTTGTAACAAGCTCCTGGGTGGGGTTCGGGGTGGGGGGATTCTTAATCATTAAGTCTGTGGCTTTCCCACCACCTCCCCGCACGAGGGTCTCTTTAACATCAGCACAGCCCCCAGAAGGTGAGACCCTGGACCTCCCCGAGAAATTCCTATGATGACTTCCCCGTTCCGGGGGCTGAGAATTTCTTTTCCATCTCAACCAAATCCACATGGACAATTATCTTTCTGTGTCCAATGAAAATGCTACTTTTTTCTCTTTTTTTTTTTGGCCAAACGCACAGCCCCATTCATTTGTGCTTCATCCAACTGCCACTCGGCGATCCCTTGCAAGTTGTCCTTTGTGATGTCTGTCCACGAGCCTTTGTGTCCAAACCCTCTGGGCCCGTCCGGGCCGCCATGGTGCGGCTCCAGCCTGGGGCCACCGTGTTCCCTGCCTCGGTTTCCCCGGATGTGAACCTCTCTGCCCTTTCTCCTTCCTTCCCGTGACTGCTAGGATCCCCCACACCTGGGATTGTTTTCTCTCTCTGGTTGGCTCTGTGACTGGTGTGGACGTGTACATTGGAAATCGCACGTTCAAGTGCAGAAACTGTCAGGATGTGTGCTCAAATCCCCCCGGAGTGTCTGTGTGGCCCCGGGCACATCTCTGCGCCCTCTGAGCTTCCCCGTACGTGTCCCGAGCTCGGAGCAACCCCAGCACCAGCGTGTCAGGTTTCCGTGACGACCACAGGAGGGGATCTCGGGCAGCCAGGCTCTCTCCCCAAGGTCTCGGGACGTGAGTTCTGCTGTGACGGCCACGGTTGTCTCGGAGGATGAGCCTGGCTTCACGATCTCAGGCTCCGACTCTGCCACACAGAGGAGTCTCGGCAGCGCGACACTGGCCACAGACCGTCCTCCAGACCTCGACGGGTCTCCTGAGGGTCCTTTGAAGGGCAACGTGGTGGTGAATTGTGGCTTCCGAATCCATACGTACTGATTCCTTCCTCCTTCCCCCCCTCCTCTGCTTCTTCTCGACACCTGCCCGTCTTCTATTATTTTATAGCGTCTCAGAAACACAGGGGTGGTCCCCCCTCCCTGGGGGAACCGACCATAACAGCCCACCACCGGGAAGGAGAGGGTTCCAAACTTTTTTCGAAGGCTGTCCCCTCTCCCCTCACTCCCCATCTTTCCAAACGTCTCTGTGCCTTCACTTCTCTTTTCCCCCCTTTACATTGTGCCCAGTCCTTCCCAAACCCAGTGACCTCAGAGGGCTCCTAACAGGTGCCCCCGACTGTCCCCACTGGGACCCAGGAGACACTGAACAGCTCTCTTCCACCCCCCACCTCCTGCCGTGTCTCAGTGCCTACCCACCGAAGCCCTCGGCCCCGACTCACACCCTCTGTCCTCAGTCTCCCGAGATGGCCTGTCCTCCCCGGGCCTCGCTGCTGCTCTGGAGCCTCTGTGTCGTTCGCAGAGCAAGACAGTCCCCGGTCAGCGTCATCCCAGTTCCCGCTGCCTCGGGTATTCTTTCCTGCCAGGCAGCAAACGCCACAGTCATCCCGTCTTCTAGTCTAGCGCCGCCTCACCTTGGCATCTCGCCTTGAACTTGCACACTTGTGTTTGCCTGTTTTAGTCCCGAACCTCACGGTGACGTGTTGTTGACTGCTCTGCCTAGTTTTGGGAATTGTATCTCCACCCCTTGTGGCTAAGGGTGAAGGACGACCTCTGGAATGCCAGCTGCAGGAGACAAAGCCTGTCTCTGGTAGCAAACGCTGCCTCAGTTTCCTCTCCCTGTCCCCAGAGCTCAGTCGGAAGTCAATGACGGGTAAGACCCCTCACAGCGGGGGGCAACCTAAGCCAGACTCGATCACCTGGGAGGCCTTCATGGAAGGACTGGGGGGGCTACAACAAAGAGCAATGGACACTCGCCCCCCAGCTTTGACAAAGCCCGAGTCCCCATGTTCTCTGGGAGAAGTGCTCCCTGGCTCTAATCCCCTTAAGCATGAATACCTGATGGGGAGAGGTGCAGCTCCTTGCCTTGCTAGAGCGTCTCCTGGGGAAAAATCTGGCATCACAAAGATTTGCTGATAAACCTGTGAAATCTGCTCTGCTAAGAGTGCTTTCATTCCTATGATAAGGGTCTGAGAGGAAATGAGTGTATCTCCCAAAGTTTCTGCAACTCTCTTCCTGATGGACACTGACTCAGACTCTGAAGTCCTCTGATATCTTTGGAATGCTATCTACTGTTTGATCCTTGCCGCCCTGTATTCCTGTGTATTACAACCCAATAAAAGGCTATGGAAGAGGGCGCTCAGGGCCTTTTTCTCCTCGGAGAAACTGGCCACAGCCCACTGCTCCTCCCCAAACAGATCTCATCTTGTCTCGGCCACATTTACTCACTCACGAGTGTCCATGGCACCGGGGGGACCTCGCGGAGAGGTCGCCCCCACTGTGACCCAGACCCCTCCGCCGGCCCCTCCCTGCTCTGCAAAGAGGCCCGTGTTCACGGCCATTTCTAGCTCCATCTGACTTGGGAAGGGACGCGGTCCAGCCGAGGGATGGAGCGAGCCCCCGTTTTACCACTCACCGCCTTCCTGCAGCGGGAGGACTGATGTCCGTGCCCAAGAACTGGCTGCGTCCGTGTTCCTGAGGCTGAGTTCACCTCTCTCTGCATCTCCACATGCTTTCCGCCGGGAGTCTCAGCGCTCAGCGGGAGCCGGCAGTTCCGTTCACTGGACCACAGGTTTCTGTCTTTCTGTTCCCTGAGCAGGCATGTTGCCTCCGTGGATGAGGAGACGACCAGGTGGGGAAGGGAGGCGTCCGTATGCGGGTGGATGGTCAGTGAATGAAGCGGGGTGGAGGGTGAGTGGATGGATGGATGGATAGAATGGTAAGTAGGTGTGTGGGCGTGTGGGTGGGATCATGGATGAACGAGATAGGCGGATGGGGAGCTAAATAGATGCATAGGTGGGCGGATGGGTGAATGGATGGGTGACTGGATGAATAAGTGGATTGAGGGGTAACTGGGTTTAGATACATGGAGAGCTGGGTGGATGGGTGGATGGATGAGTGAATAGACAACAAATGAATGGGGGAGTGGACGGGTGGGTAGATGGATGGATGGTGAATGGATGGATAACTGGACGGGTGGACAGGAGGATAAATAGATTCATAGGTGGGTAGATAGATGGATGGGTGAATGGGTGGATGGTGGATGATGGATGGATGAGTGGGTGGATGGATGATGGAT
The DNA here is from genome assembly GCF_021234435.1 of Artibeus jamaicensis. NCBI lineage: Eukaryota > Metazoa > Chordata > Mammalia > Chiroptera > Phyllostomidae > Artibeus > Artibeus jamaicensis. Next base: position 3,053,145 of record NW_026521989.1, read on the forward strand.
GGGTGGAAGGATGGATGGATGGATGGTGGATGGATGGATGGGTGGATGGGTGGATGGATGGTGGATGGATGGGTGGGTGGCTCACACAAGTGGCAAAAACACTTCCTGCTGTGAAGTCTGACATTTTCCTTTCTGGCTTTTTCTCACCAGCCTCCACACACCTGCCCAGACACCTGGGCCTGTCACCTGGGCAGCCCCATGGCACACATCCGCTTGGGCACCTCTGTGAACCTGCCCGGGCTGCCGACTGGCCTGGCCGAGTCACAGTCGTCAGCGTGCTCTCTTCCCAGACTGACTCGGGTCCTGACTGTACCAACAAGACAGTGCCAGGCCTCGTGCTGGGACCCAGAAGAGCCGTCAGCCACCGCCGCTCCGAGCGCGCGGACGACCAGGCATCCCTGCTTGTCTGTGGCTCCTGCGTGCGTCCCGGTGCGGCATCAGCTGCGGCCCTGTTCTCTCCGTCAGAGACACTCACGTCGGATGTGAATAACCACCATTGTTCCTCACTTTCTCCTCAGCTCTTTTTCCTGCCGCATTTTCCCAGCACAGCCTTTTTTGGGGGTGCCTCCTCCGACTTGTAACTAAACTCCGTCTCACAGATGCGCACCGCCCGGCGAAAGCCATGCTTTCCAAATTAGTCGGCAGGCGCCCGGGAGTGTTCTGGCTTCCAGATGGCCATCGGCAGAGACGGCTCACCCTGACGTCTGTCATTTTCCCCTGCCCCCAGAAAGAACAGAGTGACAGAAAGGAGCCTGTCTCTGCCCACACTTGTTGGAGACACCCTGTTCCTCCCGAGAAACCGAGGCTTGGACAGAGGAGATGAGGAGACAGAGAGACACCAGGCAGCTCGGGGCTCGGTCGTTTGTTTCCGAGGAAGCCGCACCGTGACAGCTGACAAATGGGTGTGCGGGGGCTGGCGATCTTTCCGGAGGCTCAGAGCAGGCCCGCTCGTTACGAGACCACTCGGAAGCTGTCTCGTTAGAAGGTGTGATCGTCACTCTTAGTTGTCTTGGCCGTCAAGGAGGCTCCACGGCCCCCAAAAAGCATCGGTCACACGGCTGTCTCTCTGGGGTGGAGGATGAAGGGGGCAGGGCCTTCCACGCTGGTTTGTTCTCTCAGAATCCCAGGGGCTGCTGTGTTCAGCCAGTCGGCACGTGGGATTCAGGTTCTCGTGGACGAGAAAGACGGTTGTGGGTGATGGTGATAGTGTTACCATCAATATTCTTTTTAAAAAATGTGTTTTATTCTGTCGAGAGAGGGGAAGGGAGGGAGAAAGAGAGGGAGAGAAACATCCATGTGTGGTTGTCTCTCGTGCGCCCCCTACTGGGGACCTGGCCTGCAACCCAGGCATGTGCTCTGCCTGGGAATCCAACCAGCGACCCTTTGCTTCACAGGCCCGTGCTCAATCCACTGAGCCACACCAGCCAAGGCCCAACACTTTATTTTTTGAGCAACAGACTAAAAGCGCAGTATGGGAGTATTACGCAAAGTGTAAAATAAACACCCACCAGTCAATACAGACACGAATGATGGAATGGAGATACAATGAGAATAACATTGATATTGGGCTGGCCAACATGTTCAGGTTTTTTTTTTTTTTTGCACAGTGGCTCTAGTGGTGCTTCCCTGTCTTTAACTTCACTCAAAACAACTTGGTTACATGGTATTGTAACAGCTGGCACACCAGCTTGCGTTTATGAAAACGCATCCAAACGGGTGAATTTTTGCGCAGTCATTTTAATACTGGAAGACAGAAGAACATGGGCAACATTTTTGGGGGCAGAGTAGGCTTTGTTATTTCAAGAAAGGCAAACACCAACACTGAAACAGAAGAAAAGATGGGTACAGCGTAGACAGAAGGTGCGGCGATGGACCGAACATGTCAAAGGGGTTTGGGAAGTCTCTTGGTGTCATCGATGTTTGGGCCAAATAATCCTTTGCGGTGGGACTGCCTTGTGCTCTGGAAGGTGGTCAGCAGCCCCCCGGCCTGTCCCCACTGGAAGCCAGTAGCGGGAGACACCTGACACACTCAAAACACACAATCAATCCGCTTCTCGAAATGAAACACGAGTCTTTAATGTTTCAGAAACAATGGGCTTTAGGGCCAACCCAGCAAATACCCTGGACTATCACCCAGCCCTTCAGAGAATGAAATCTCATCTGTGGTGACTTGGAGGAGGCTAGAGGGCATGATGGTGAGTGACATACCTCACACGGAGAGAGACAAATGCCATGTGATGTTACTGACATCTGGGTTGCAAAAAAGAAAAGAAGAAATGAGCAGGCAAACCAGAAGCACGTTCCTACTACAGAGGGCAGCGGGAGGGGGTGGCCGGAGGGGAGGGGGCCGTGCGGGGAAGGAAGGAGGGGCCCAGAGTGGCGGGTGGTAATGACCCCCTTGTCCTACGATTGCGAATTCCTGGCTGAGCAGGAGGAGATGCAGCCGCCACGCCTGGCCTCCGGTGCACCCTTATCTCCCTCATCCATCTGTGCCCTCGTTCTGAGCTCACAGGGGATGTCCCGACTCTGCGTCTTGCGTCCTGAAGGTGTAGTTTGAAAGTAAAAGGGGCAGTGAAAGGCAGGGAGGGCGGGTACTTGGGCTGCTGGAGGCTGGGACGGTCGGCACAAAGAAGGGGCTGGAGAACGTGCCGCAGACTCGCAGAACGGCCACCCCGACGACCCCTGGCGTCTTGGGGGGCTCCGGCCTTGCAACGGCTGTGCCTTCAGGCCGCCAACCAGGGACGATTTGCGTGAAATGCAGGGCACCTGGCGGGGACCCAGGCACGGGTTCACTGAATTCACAACGCACAGGAATCCTTACCTGCTGCCTGCTGCAGGTGGGACATTCGTTTCCGGCCGGCACAGACCCGAATGAAGCAGGGGTCTCGGCGTCCCTACTGTGCGCAGACACCCGAGCCCAGGGGGGCATCCAATTTCGGGTCCAGGCCACCTCTGAGGCCGCAGGACACCCCGCCCCAGAGGGAACCGCCCCAGTCAGCCCGGCTGCAGGGTAGTGCTGTTGCCCACGCAGTGAGCACCAGCTGGTCCAACTGCGCCCCTGGGGACCCTTGGAAACCCTGCGTGGGAACCGGGAGTGATCTCACGTGGGTCCCCTGGAATAATGGGGACCGTGGCCAGAGAGGGACCCCAGAAAAGCCGGGAGAGGATGCAGGCAGGGCCACGGGGAGGCCCGAGGGCAGGTGTGGGCAGGAGGCGGTGTCATTCCAGGAGACCTGGGCGTGTGACCTCCTGATGTGGGGACTCCATCTCTCCCCTTCTCTCTTTTGAATCCTCACCCGAGGATGTGTTTACTGATTTTCAAGAGCGAGGAAGAGAGAGAGAGAGAGAGAGAACTATCCTTGCGAGAGGGAAGCATTCATCGGCCACCTCCCACAGACACCCCACCCAGGGAACAGGACAGGCTCCAACCCACGGGCCTCCCTCCCACGCCTCTGCCCTCCCTCTAGACTTCTATTCAAACCACACCATCATTTCACAGCGGCTTAAAAAAAAAAAAAAAAAGAGCCACCGGTCTTCATGCAGCATTTAAATGCTACTTCTTTACAAATGCGCATGAATGAAGGAAATTGGCGAAAACCATTTTGAAAGCAGAGTTGGCCAGAGAATTGGGGGTTTTTTGCTTTCAAAAAGGGTGTGTGGGCAGGGAGGGCTGTATCCAGGGTTTCTCCTGGGCTGGGGCAGATGTTCTCAGAAGACCCCTCTGGGGGCCCTTTGGAGAATGGGATGGAGGGGGAGCTACAGGGCGTGGGAGGGACTTGAGCTGGGTGTGCGGAGCCGCGACCGTGGGGGAGGAAAGGCCGGGGCAGAGAAGGCGGGGGGTAGATGGGCAGGCGGTGAAGCTGAGGCCGCAGTGCCTGGTGAAGGGACCCAGGAAGGCGGCTCCAGCTGCTGGGCCGGTATCCCCAGGGCAGAGAGGACAGGGAGGGACAGGGGCCGAGTACTGAGGTCAGTGACGGACGTGGGTTCGAGGACTGTGTGGAAACAGGTGACGTGCTCCTGCACTGTGTGTGGACCTCCAGGAAAGAAGCGACAAATTCTCGGTCTTGCCGTCATAAAGCCCCGTCCACGGGGACGAGGGAGCCAGAACACGGGACGGAGACAGGTTGGCGTCTTCCCCACGCCAGAAAAGACACGGCACATCCTCATCACGCAGCAGGCACAAAAAACAACTCAGAGGGCCCGGGATGGGTGATCGGAGGGCGAAAAGCCATCGCGATACAGAGGAAAACACAGCGGAAGAGCCGCCTACGTGGGTCTCTGCCACGGTTTTGTGGAGACCACACCAAACCGATGCACAGAAGCGGGAATGTACCAAAGTAGCACGGACTTCTCGCCTGGGGCCCGGACACGCAGAGGGTCACAGGGTCATCCTGGTACGCCAAGGTCAAGAGTTCGATTCCCAGATCAGGGCATGTATAGCAGTCGACCAGTGATACATCGGTCCGTGCGTGCACAAGTCAATTCTCTCTCTGTATCTCTTCCCCCTCCGTCTATCATCCTCTCTCTACAATCCATCAAAAAATAAATAAAATATAATAAACACTGAACTCTCTGGACAGACTCGGAATCATCAACAGACCGAAGAGACGGCTTGTGGAACAGGGCAGAGCATTTGTCTCTGTACCTGCGACCATCGAAAATCCCTCCTGTGTGCAAAGCGGAGGCTTCCTTAACCACAGCCCTTCCCTGGCCCAGCAAACGAGACTGGCGGTCTCAGCTCTGCTGTGTGTTTCGCCAACCGTTTTGCACAGATGCTAACCTATGGATACTTGTTAGCAACCGATGCAAAGGGCCGGGCCGTCCCCTTGTGCGTTCTGAGCGGAGGAAAAGAACTGTTAGTGTAACAGTTACATGTAGCCGATGGCCAGTGCGTGGGGCGTGGCCGCTTCCTGACAGCATCCTGCACGGGTGCGCTTGGAACCTGCAAATGGAAACATTCTTAGTGGCTACGGAAGTACCGGCAGGGTAGCCCCCTGTGCAGGGGGCCTGGCAAACCACAAGCTGCGTTTCTGAGAACCGCTCCAGGCTCTTGCTTTTTTTTTGGGGGGGGGGTGCCTTTCATCAAATTTCCTTTGAAATTCTCGCACCAAGGCAGTCTGCCTGCACCAAATACCTCTGCAGAGAATTTTCCCAGGCAAATCGGGTGCCTCGTAGGGCTTGTCAATGAGGCTGACGGACAGATGCAGACTTCATGTTTCTTTTTTTTTCCTCCTGAAACTGTGCACACGCTGAAAACAGAACTGGAGAGCCCAGAACCCATGCCTCCTCCCCGCCGGTCTCACTGGAAACAAAGCCCCCACCCCCACCCGCCGCCCCCGCAGCGGGGCCAGCTCTGCAGTCAGGGCACAAGAGAAAGACAAAGAGGCAGATGTGCAGAGAATTAAATTCAGGCCGGAAACTGCAGCCCAGAACGGAGCCCAGAAACCTCGCAGGGCTTGTTCCTGCGGATCACACCCGCTCCCAGGTGCCTTCCAATGTTCCTTCCTGGCAGGCAGACCCCCCAAATATCCCGTCGCCCGGACGCAGCCGGGAAAGAGAAGGGTCGCTGTTTAAAAAACTTTAGCCAAACGACGTGGAATTCTGCGTGTTAATTCTGCAAAGGGCGAGGTTGGAATTGCGGCCGAGTCTCCGAGCTTTTACGAATGCCCCTGACTTTTTACAAGCGGGATCTGTGGGGCCTGGGTCATCTGTTCTTGTTGGTTGAGAAGTATTGTCATTTCTGATTTTCAGCAGAAAACCCTCCTTTTGGGGACACCTGTGGAGGTCAGAATCTAGGATTTCCCTTCTGTCTACCCCTCCGAACCCCAGTTCGTTAAACTGTGGTTTGAGTGGTGAATGGAGGCGTGTAAGCAAAAGTAAATAGATTTACAAATTCTAAAAATACAGAAACAGCCCCGAGTGGTGGGGCCCAGCGGGTTGGGTGTCGTCCCGCAAACCGAACGGGCTGCCGGTTCGATCCCCAGTCAGGGCACAGGCCCGGGTTGTGGGTTTGATCCCAGTCTGTGAGCATGTGGGAGGCATCTGATGGATGTTTCTCTTTTTCCCCCTCCCTCCCCTTGTCGCAAAAACTAAATCAGTAAATAAATCCTTTTAAAATGTGCAGAAATAAATGGAAGCTTCCCAATACCAGTACGGGAAGGGCACAAGCTCTGCTGACAATTCGATTGAACTGGAATCCATTTTGTTAAAGATTTTATTTAGAGGGGAAGGGAAGGAGAGAGGGAGAGAAATATCAGTACGTGGTTGCCTCTCGTGCGCCCCCTGCTGGGAACTGGCCTGCAACCCAGGCATGTGCCCTGACTGGGAATCGAACCTTGATCTTTTGGTTCGCAGGCCCACGCTCAATCCACTGAGCTACACCAGCCAGGGCTGAAACCCATTTATGGAGAGCCTTTCTGGCTACTGCCCTAGCATATTTTATGAGTCCAATGTAACTCCAGTGATTCTGTTTCTGGGCGTTAAGCTGAAGAAAAGAGGAGCAGTGATTCTAAAAGACAGCTGCTCCCCCGGGTTCCTGGTGGCATTACTGACAATCGCCAAGACCTGGAAGCACCTCCGTGCCTGGTAATAGAGGACTGAGTATAAGCACTGTGGTACGTACACGCCGTGGAATACTACTCGGGCATGAAAAAGAACAAAGTCCCGCCATTTGTCACAACACAGAGGGACCTGAAGGGCGTTATGCTCGGGGGAGGCTAAGTCAGTCAGAGAAAGACAAATACCACAAGATTTCCTAATATGCGGAATCTAGCAAACAAAATAAGCAAAACAGAAGCACAGCCCCGGATACAGACAGCAGACTGGTGGCCACCACAGGGGAGAAAGAGATGAGCTGAGAATTTTACCAAAAGAGCTCAGGGTTATTTTTTAAAACACTCAGAAAGACAAAGCGTGCTACCCACAAAAAATAATAAATAAATAGGATGGAAGCTCGAGAGGGGAAAAAATGCTGACTTGTCACACAGGGAGTTTCTCTGTGAAATAAATGCTGGTGCTTCGCCCGCTGGGGTACGTCAAGAGTCTGGGGTCAGTCATTGTTTTCTAGGCGTCTGCACCAGACTAATGCTGATGCCAACGCGGTGCTCGATTTGGGGGAGACTTAGAAGAAAAACGGGACAGCAAAGAAATGAGAGAAAGGTGAGGGGACACTTGGGCGTGGGAGAAGACCCGGATTTTGAATTTCCCCCGAGTGGTACCAGCCGCAGGAAACTACTACGGATTTATGACCGTCATCATCACCGTCAGCACCGCCGTGAGAGAGAATCGAACTTGTGTTGTGAACGCTGTTGCTTCCGGGTTTCCGTCCCCACCAAAGCCAGTGCTTTCTGCCACGGTCCAGCTCTGGGCGCCCTGCACGCAACCCCTCACCCCCGCACGCCCTGCCCCCCCCGCCCCCGCAGGTCCACTCAGCCAGCTCCATAATCTGATTGGCCTCTAATCCGGGCTGGACGGGATAAGCCCCGTGACCTTCAGGGGCAGACCGGAATAAAACCCATCCGGTCTGAGCTGAGGGATCAGCATTTATTTACACAGGCTTTGCTCTTTGTCCGTCTGAGGGAGCTGTTGAAAAGTGCAAACATGCCCAATGTCATTTCCAGGGCACCTTTGTCCTTTCTGGGTTGCACGGAGCCCATGAGGAAAGACCTGTGGCTTGTGCCTCCCTCCATCCCTCGTCCCAAAAGGGGTCATCGCGGCTCCGAGAGTATAAATGTTCCCCACGCGTCGTCAGGCCGTGCCTGCCTCCTGGGAAGGACACACCGGCCACTTTCCGATGGAGGGGTCAGCCCAATACGGGCGGGCGTCATGGTGTCTCAGCCTCATTTTCCTGTGACGCGTGGCCTTTGTCCGTGGCAGCGTGAGGCCAGGACCACAGCCCCAGCGGGTACAGAAGCCCTTCACCTCAGGGAGCGAAGCTAGTTTTCGGACCCAGGGGGGTTTGCCGCTCGCTGGCCGCCCGTGACACAGGGGCAGTCTCCCTGATTGTCACAGACCCTCTGGGCATGTCACCTGGGGCTTGAGATCAGCCCCTGGGGTTCCGAGGGAGGGTGGCGCTGGAAAGCCTCTGTGAGGTGACAGTCCTGTAAAGTGAGACCTCGCAAAACGGCCTGGAGATTCGCTCTGTGGCCACGTTCTCTCCGTGCCGTGGGCCAGACAGACTCAGCATGTACGGAACAGGGGCGCCCATTTCTGTTCTGTAATGCCAAAAATTTCCGCAGAGCCTGGCAGGGACGGAGGATTTAACCCAACATTTCACCTACTTCTGAGAAAACGGGATTAAGGGCGATGTGCGTCAGAGCTGATCTACTATTACCACGTCTTTGTTATGGTGGTGTTTTGCCTACGGAGACCTGCAGACCCGCGGTGGCCCCGGGCTGCCTGCGTCCTTCCCCCCAAGCTTGCGGGAAGCTGTCTCCAGGTGCAGATTCTCCCTGGATTCTTGGGGTGCTGCGGGGGGGAGCGGGTCACAGCAATGTTGGTGACGAGATGCCTGTGTGCCGGAAGGGACCAAGACCCCAAACCGGGAACACAGCGTCTCGGGAAGTAGGGCGAGCCCAGGAAGTAGCCCTGCCTGCCTGCGGCTGGAGTTTGGGGTGCCCGTGGGACTGGGGACACTCGGCTGTTTGAAGCCAGCAGGGCTGTGGGATTGGGTTAGAGCCCCCCGCAGGGAAGTCACGTCATGCGGAGGAGAGAGGGACGGGGGGTGGGTGCTGTGTAGGAAGCGCTGGCGAGTGGGACAGATGAGAAGAACGAGGATGTGTAAAATGAAACTGTGCTTTTACACAGTGGTTTGCACGACTGTTGAACGCGCATCTCCCCAAGGGCAGGGATCGTAAGGTCCACAAAGGGGGAACTCCACTCTCTTGCTCACCCGCTGATCCATGCCTCTGGCCCCCACCTGGCTCCATCAGCAGCTGCCGGAGGCAGGAGCCAGGTCACAGGTCCCGTGAGAACCCCGGTCTCTGCTCGAGTTCCTGTCTCGTTGCCCCGAGCAGGGCTCGGTGGGACTCAGACGTTCAGGACACGGTGCGAGAATTCAGAGGCATTTTCAGCAGAGCTTGGAGGGGTGGGCGTGAAAAGCCCCTTGTTTATCAAGGGCTAAGTTTGTGTTTTCATTGTCACCTGAGGGTGTGTTTATTGATGAGAGAGACAGAGAGAGAGAGAAGCATGGACGTGTTGCCTCCCATACGCACCGTGACTGGGGATCGAACCTGTAGCCTTCTGGTGCACAGCACCACGCTCCAAGCAGACCATGTCATGAGGCTGGACCCAGGCCTTCTGGGCGTCTGCAGCCCACGTGTAAGTCTCAGTGAGCCGTGTGCGTGCACACACAGCCTGTGCTTCCATTTCCTCTCGACAGCATCAGTCTCCTTGGCCCGACGGTCAGTGGCCTCCTGGCCCTGCGGTCACCTTGGTGCATCCCTGTCCCCCCAGGCAGGCCCTCACCCCCTCCGTCCTGAGCCGACACATGAATGCCTGGCGCTGCAGCCCTGAGTGGGTTCCACAGCCTCCAGTCCGGGCTGCCCGTGAGCCCGAGCCCAGGGCGTGGGGAAGCCGTGGCCCAATTCTTGTGTCAGCTCAGCCCCGGTTTCTGCAAACATTTCCACGGCCACGGTCAGGGGCCACAGGGTCGGGGGGCACCAGGAGGAGCCTTTGCCACTCGGGAGAAGGACAGTGTCCTCGGAGGCATAAAATGAAGTCACTAGGGCAGCCCTGATCCCGTAGGACTGGAGTCCTTATAAGAAGAGGAGATGGTGACACAGACACCCCCAGAGGGACACCCGTGTGAGGTCACAGCTGGAAGACAGAGAGCTGGGAGAGTACAGAGGCATGCGCCCCGGCAGTGAGTCCCCCTGCAGGGGGCGCACGTGTGCCTGGGGCATCCAGACAGCAGCGTGCTTGGCCCCCATTCACCTCCGCCACCGTCCTTGGGTGCAGATGCGGCCGCTGAGACTCACACCCTCCCGTTCAGCTTCATTTCAGAGTCAGAACTCGGCTTGTTTTGGTGCCTCTGTGAGGATGTCCTGAAATTCAACGCAAAATAAATAACAAAGTTTTCACACTGTAATAACTCCGTACGGGCCGGCGGGTACTCAAAATACCAGAGGGACACTTGGTAAGGTATATAGGTGTCTAACGTCTACACTGTATCTCCGCAAGTAATATAATATTGAATGTCAGCTGTCATGGAAGAATATAGAAATGGCCCTGGCTGGTGTGGCTCAGTGGATTGAGAGTGGGCTGCAAACCAAAGGGACGCAAGTTCGATTCCCAGTCAGGGCACATGCCTGGGTTGCAGGCCAGGTCCCCAGTAGGGGGCGCATGAGAATCAAGCACACACGGATGTTTCTCTCCCTCGCTTTCTCCCTCCCTTCCCCTGTCTCTAAAAATAAATAAATAAAATCTTGAAAAGAAACAAAATAAAGAAATGGTCTCCCAGCAGACTTAGGCCCTGGGCGTCGCTGCCCTTGGCAGATATCTCCAGTTCCCGCCGTTTGCCCCGGTGAATAAATAGGCGTTGGATGAATTTTCCGGAGCAGCGTAGCGGCTGCATCTCTTTCCAGCGCCCAGCTCGGGGCCGGGCACAGCCAGGCCCTGGCTCTTTTCTGGACAGCTGGGTGCCGGTTTGCGGTGGGACATCCGGACCGCTCAGAGCCTCCCGGGCCCGGGAGCCGGGACTTTGTACGGTGTCCCTGGCAGGGGGCAGGGTGTGGGGCCCTGCGACCCAGAACAGAAGCCAAATCGGAGGAGACAGAGGGTGTCTGAGGCCCCTGCTCTCAGGTGTGTTGGGGCCGGCCTCAGGCCCCCAGGCTGAGGGGCTCGGACACCAGACATTTATTTTGTCCTGATTCTGGGGTCGGCTGGCTCCCCGCCGAGGCCTCTCTCCTGGGCACGTGGACGGCCATCTCCCCCACCGTGTCCTCACACGGCCGTCCCTCTGGGGGGGGGGTGTGTGTTCTTGCAGACCACCCTGCCACGGACCCCGTCCCCTGTCCCTCACTGCAGCAGCCACTGTGTCCTGCTGGACCCTGGACGATGGACGCGGCCCTTCACCCCTCCAGCATCCAGGGGTCATCTCCCAGGCCACGTGGCGGCCACCCTAACTCACACGCTCCCCCACCTTCGACAGACCTGGCGGGGGGTGGGGGTGGACACCCAATGTCACCCCTCAGTTTCCAGTGCAGGCTGCTCATCCGGCAACATCGGGGCCCTGGGAGGACAAATCGTCCCTTCTGCTCTGCGCCCAGGTGTACGGTCCCCGAGCCAGATAACTCCCCATGTCCTGCAGACTGGGCTCAGGGTCTTATCCGGACCCCTCAACGGCGGAAGGATTCTCACAGGCTCATCACACCCTCCCGTGGTGGCACACCCGTCCCCACTGTCCTCTCCAAACTTTCTCATCACCCGGAACAGATGCCCTGTCCCCATTCCACACTCAGTCCCCACCCCTCCCCCACCCCAGGGTCCACCCCCACCACCGTCTCTGTGAGTCTGGGTGCTCTACAGGGCTCGTCTGTCTGTGTCTACCTTGTGTCACTCAGTACAACGTCTTCACAACTCTCCCCCCTTGCAGCCCGAGCCGGGATTCCCTTTTTCATGGCTGTGTAATATTCTGCAGCCCTCACTGCATCGATGCATGCTGGGGTGGCCCCCCTACTTTAAATAACGCTGCCATAAACACGGTATCTGAGTGTCTCTCGGGGACCCTAGTTTCAGCGATTTTCACCTCACTTCTTCTCAGACTGGATTTATGGGGGTGAACTTACCGGTGTCGTGAGCCCAGGACACGTCAGTCCCTGCTACCTTCTGTCGCCCGCCCTGTGTATAAATGCAAAGTCAGGCAGTCTTTCCCAAATTTAATTTTCCTTTTGATGCCACAAGAAATGAGTTCTGCCCGGGCGGCGGCACACGAGACACCCTTCCCAACGCACTTTGATGAGGGAGGTATTAACCTCACGAGTACCCAGATCCTTGCCGGGCTTGGCTGTGTCTCGGTGGAGCTTTGTAAATTAGTTAAATCCCTCTGGGCTTCCCTCCCGGGCTTGCCCATAATTGAAAAAATGCAAATGAGCCTGCTCACCAATACCGAGACCAGAAACGTACCCTGGTTGCTCAAGGTGCCTTGTGTCTGCAGCTAGGACGGGGCCCCGTGTTCCGTGCGGGGGTGACCACTGCATCCTCCGCTGCTGGGAGATGGCAGGTGAGCAGAGCCAGGCGGCAGGGCAGACAGGGAGTGTGGGCTGGTTGGTGGGTTGTTTTTCGCGGGGATGGGGGGCTGGGGCGGGGGCGTCGCGGTGATGAGCTTTACTTACGGAGAGGCAGGCACCCACGGCTGTCTCTGGGGTCCTCGTTTTCCTAACAATAAAGGGCCTTGCGATGAGATCAATAAGAACAGCCACTGAGGAAGCACTGACTCGGGCAGGAGCCCACACAGGGTCCCCGTGAGGAGCAGACACAGGGGTGGCACCTATGAGAGAGGGGAGGGGACAGGGACACCCACAGCAGGGAGGCGTGGCTGTGGGTGCAGCTGACATGGCACCGTGACGCTGATTCTCCACAGCGAGTTTCATGCTCAGTCCTGGGCTCGTCCGTCCAGTCGTCACTCCATCGCCTTTCCTGTCCCCTTTGCACAGAGCTCTGTGGGACACAGGGGGGCTTTTGGCCCCGTGCACAGGTCACCTTGTCCTGTGTCAACACCCACAGGGTGGAGGCATCCGATGTACCAGGCAGCTCCTCAGGGCCGGCCACTTGGACGCATTTCTGAGGGTCTCCGTCCACGCTGTTTACTGCACTCTAAACTCTTTATCTTTAGAGATAACCCACTCTTTCTCTGCACCGGGAATCTCAGCCCGATTGCCATTCACGGCCAGCGTGAGCCGCAGGCGACCGATGCTTCAGTCCTGCAGGGCAGACGCATCTGCAGTGGCCTGCGGGCACCCCAGGGACAGAGTTACCAGAGGGGAACCGAGCACCCCTGTGGCCCAAAGTCTCCGAATTCATCCGAGGGCGGAAACCGTCCCCGCGTCTGCTCACGGGCCCGGACAAGCAAGGGCGCCCTGTCACCGCGGTTCCCAAACTCCGTGCCACGCGGGGGCTCACAGGGCTCCCCGGGTTGTTTTCCGGTTTCCAAGGGAGACACAGGTAAGTGTGGCGAGCACTGCTGCCGTGTTTTGGAGCGCAGCAAAGGGAGAGGTAACGGTGGTGTCTTTCTCTGCCCACCGGGGAAGCCGGGAAGACGAGACCGAGGCGGGAAGGAGCCGGAGCACCGAGGACCCTCGGGGTCCTCAGTGGCCATCTACCTGCAACTTTTCCTGGGCAGAGGCGCCCGCGGTGCCAGCCGCACTCTGCCCAAACAGGTGGAGGATCGGTGCCGTCCCTAAACCAGAAGTGGGCGTCCCCGTGTGACCCCGGAGGTTCAACGCCCGTCAACAACCCAGACGCTGCTGCCAGCAAGGGGGTGGGGAAAGTGTGTCAAAACTCTGCTGGGTCCCTCACTCAGCGGGCCCCAGCCGGGCGGGCAGCTCAGGGCATGTGGACTCTCTTCCCGTTCAAACGGCGCCAATTGGAAAGATGTCCACAGGCAGAAATGATCGGTTCCACGGGAGAAAGGCCGTGTGTGCAGAAGGAGACGCCAGGGAGCTGGCTGGTGGCCCCGAGCGCTCCCTCCCCGCCCCCCCACCAGGCTACTCCGAACCATACGGTGCCCAGGACGCCCCTCATGTCCGTGGTGCTGCAGCTGGGAAACCTGCCTTAGCACAAGTCCCCATCTGTCTGTCTGTCTGTCTCTGTGGACGTATATACGTATATGCACATATATCCACATTCTGTTTGGCCCTGACTCATGCAAACCCCATGAGCACAAAAACTTCCGGAACGTTGCCAGCTGCAGGCTGAGCAATCAGCCCACGGCTTGGCTCCGCCCTGCGGGCCTGGGGGCTGGAGGGCTCTCGGCGGGGGGGCATCCTGTCCCCTGTAGGGAGCGGAGCAGTGTCCCTGGTCCCCACCCACCGCTTGCTAGCACCCCCCCCCCCCCCCCCCCGAGTTGTGACAAGGACCATCCTTTCTCCAGATGGGGCCGAGCGTGCCCTGGGGTACAGAGTCTCCCCGGACTGAGAACAAGCCAACTGCGGGTGCAGAGGCGACCGTGCACTTGCTTGAATAACAGTCACATCCTTGTCGGGGACCTGGGGACGGAGAGAGCCGGGAGGCAGCTTGGGGGGGGGGCAGGGAAAGCCAGACAGAGCAGTTGGGGTACTCATGTCATTCTGGAGGCCGTGGGCGACCTCATCTCATCGGCAAGGTTCAAGTTCACTGCACGTAGCTGATGAGGACTGTGAATGGGTGTCTTGAACAAGAGGAACCTGCCGGGGTCCAAGCAGGCATTTCCAGCCCCGCCTGCTACTTGCTTATGACTTCCAGGGTCAGTGTTTTCGCCCTGTGTGGGGGTGCAGGGTGAGCACCTGGTCCCCCACCCCCCAAAAAAAAGTAGTGAATCCTAGAGGGGAGACATGCAAGGCCAGCCCCTAACTGCTCATGTCTCAGCCCCCACCCGAGAAAGTGCCCGACACTGTCACTCGGGGCAGATCCAACCCGCACGGAAACCTGCACAGGAGCAGAGTTGAGTTCAGAACGGGTGAGAAGCCGCAGGGCTGTCTGAACGCCGACACCGGGTTGTAGGGGTGTCAAGACCCTGAGCCCCGGCCGGGTGGCTGAACTGTCTGCACCGTCGTCTCGACCCTCAGAAGGTCACGGTTCGATTCCCGATCCGGGTGCGCATGCCCACGTGGCAGGTTTGACTCCCGAAAAGCCAAGCTGATGCCTGTTGAATGTGGCATTTGCAAGTTGCTAACTCAGCACACAGGGGCAGAATATTAATTAGGTCGTGGGCTCTGCAGAACGGATGAGAGCCCTGAGCAGACCCTCTAAAATGCCTTTGGAATCGATATGTTTGGGGGCGGGGGAGACAGGTCTGACGGATACTGCAGGGGCTTGATCTTCTAGGAGAATTTGGAAAAATGCACAGCCTTCTGTCTTGGCTTAAATTTGAGGACTCTTTCTCCGCAGCTTGAAGGCACCGTTGAAGCTCATCGGCCTGAATCTCATCTGTCCTCTCTGGAGGAAGGTCAAGTCCGGGAGAGCGAGGTTGAGGCTGCTGTTCATTGTAACCGTTTCTCGGTGAAGCCTGACAAAGGGCTAAACCCCTCCCTTCCGCCAAGAAGCAGATACACTGTGTCTCGTGGTGGGAACACGCAGCCTCCTGATATTTTGTAGCCTTGAGTCAGCTGTTACTAAGCATAATTATTTTTATATCAAAACTGTGAATTTGTGGGAAAATAGCATTGCAAAAACTTCAACACAGTAGGTGTGATTTTTTTTTATTTCTTAAAGAAATGAGACATGTTGTTCCTTTTTGCATTTGGCTGAGAGCTATTGAATGAGTCCCTCTGCCTCAAAAATACCCCTGAAATTGTTGCTTTGAAATAAACAGTCGCCTGTGTTCCCAGAAATGAGAAAACCGCCTGTTTGGGGAAGAGTTTGCAGAGGAGCAACAATGCAGGGGACACACGCTGGTGATGGTGTCCCTGGACGGGGCAGGGGCACAGGGGTCCTCCGTCTGTGGGCTGGGACACCTGGGTGGACGGCCAGCCCTGACACTCATGGCAGTTTCAACATGAATGGCCCATGAGACAGGCTCAGGGAGCAGGCACCTGTCACAGGGAGAAGGTCTTACCTCCCCCTGCACACCTCTGCAGAATTTGCTGATGCTGCAGAGGAGAGCTGGAAATATATATTTTCACCCAACAGTGTCCATGTAGAAAAGATTTCCATGTTCAAGGTTCAGACCCCGGTGAACGGGAGACACACATTGTGGGGAAACTCACTGTGAGGAGTGAGCAGAACATATGACCCCGACGGGAACAGTTCGTGTTTCTTGTTCCTTTTTTATGTTTATTGATTTATTTTTGCAACAGAAACGTTTGACTTGCAACCAAAGGCTCTTGTAGGGCCTGGGCGTGGTCCGCCAGCGGGTATTCAGAATAGGAGGTGTTTGCCAGGACCGGGGCCCTGAAGCATAGACATTGTTGCTTTTGGCTTTTGTTGCAATTACTCCGCCCAGGAGGGTGAGTAACCAGGCATAGGCCGGCGTCCTTTGTAGCCCGTTTCTTTACCATAAAAACGGCACATGAGCTTTTAGGGACTCAGAGAAGAGACTTGTGGTCAGAGAAGAAAACCACACCCACGTGCTTCTTAGAAAGTCCAGGGCACTGTCTGCCCACTGCAGATCAAGGATGCCCCAGACCTGGTGGGGATGGGTGTTCAGCCAGGACCAGCTTCTGCTGCAGACCACGCCCGACTGTGAGTTCATGCATCCAGACACGAGAAGTGTCACAAATGCAGAAAAACGTTGCTTTTTTTTTGGGGGGGGCATTGTTTTTAGAGTTTGATTTCTTTCATACTTCACTGTGAGCCCCTGTCTTGGTATAGGTTCCCCCCAAAACAGACTCCGAGGCAAGAATCAAGGAGCAAGAAGCTGATTTGGGGGGTGACCCCAGGGAGCATGGGCGCAGGTGATAATCATCCTGGTTTTCACCATTTATATGTGATGGATGGACGGACAGGTGGATGGATGCATGGATGGATGGATGGACGGCACAGGTGGATGGGTGGATGGTGGATGGATGGATGGATGGATGGATGGATGGATGGATGGTGGATGGATGCATGGATGGATGGATGGATGGATGGCTGAATGGGTGGATGGATGGATGGATACCTATTGGGTTGGCCAAAAATTTTATTAATTTTTTCCCCATAGGATGGCTCTACTAGCGCTTAGCTGTCTTGAACTTCATTGGAATAAATTTCATTAGAATGCATTGTAACAGCTATCATAGGAGTGTGCATTAAAAAAAAAGACTTACCAAATTGGTGTATTTTTGTGGAGTCATTTTTTGAAAGGCTGTATTTATTTATTTATTTTTTTAGAGGCCAAAAAAAAAAATTCTCAGGCGAAGGTTTGCTGATGAACGAAAGGAGTCTTCTTTGGGAAGCGGATACTTAAACCCAGCAACTCATAGCTTGAATCACGTCAGCCCATCAATTTAGGCTGAACTCCAACACCTGAGTTCTCCTACCTTTTCCCTCTGACTTTCTATAGTTGTTTTAGTTCTCTAGGGTTAGTTTATAAACTAAAAACCACCCAGTTTGGGGAGCACGGCAGGCTTCTGCCTCAGAACCCATCTCCACTAGAACCCCTGAGGAAGACTAACCCTGCCACCCTCTGCCGGGTCAGCCAAACCCTTGGCTGCACCCCGACGTCCTTCCCATCCAAAATACCATATTTTCCCATGTATAATGCACACCTTTTTGCCCAAATCGTTGAGGGAAAAATAACAATGAGGATTATACATGAGTAGCACTCATTCCGTATCTATATAAATGTTTTCCATTCTTTGTTTATGCATTAAAAGTGTACCTCTAGAAAGCAGTAACAATATCCATATGCAAAACTGTGCTTTGCCATGCGATCATCGGTGGTATATATAAATTAAAAATTGAATTAAAAAATCAAAACAAAAGATTTTTTCCAAAAGTTTGGGCCAAAACTGTGACCGATTTAATTTATGTTTAGAGTAAGGGGAAGGGAGAGAGAGTGGGAGAGAAACATCCATGTGTGGTTGCCTCTCGTGCGCCCCCTACTGGGGGCCTGACCCACAACCCAGGCCTGTGCCCTGACTGGGAATCAAACCAACGAACCTTTGGTTCACAGGCTGGTGCTCAATCCACTGAGCCACACCCGCCAGGACTCTGCGGCCATTTTAATATCGAAGACAGAAGAAGATACACAACTTTTTCAGTGCATTCTGCTTTATTACTTCCAGAAAGGTAAAAATGCAAGCGATACCTGCAAATAAAGATTTGTGCAGTGTGTGGAGAAGTTGTTGTCGTGGATCGAACTGTCAAAAGTGGTTCGCAACATTTCTTGTACTGTTGACACTTTGACCAAATAATTCTTTGCCGTGGGGCTGTCTTGTGCACTGGAAGGTGGCCAGCAGCACCCTGGCCATTCCCCACCAGAAGCCATCGTGGAAGACAGCCGACATGCTCAGAGTATCCAGATCCATCAAGTCGGTGGTGAAACTGAAAAATGTGTCTTTTATGTTACGGAAAAAACTGACTTTTTGGCCAACCCAATAGGCAGATAGGAAGGTGAGAAATGTACTCAGATACATAATGGGTGGGTGGACAGGCAGACAGACAGACGGGTATGTGGATGGACACGGCCAGGATGAGTGATGGGGATTGACCATCGACAAGAATATAAACAGGAATGGCTGATTTTTCTTCCCACTGCGTACAAAACCCAGGTCACGACGCCAATCCAGGTACTTGACTGGGTTCTTCCCACACTCTTTCTGCAACCCAGGCTGGGGTTTCAGACAAAACTGGTAAAATGTGGGGGTTCTTTTACCGGCAGGTGCCGTACCTCTGTCCCCAGAGAGACGTGCAGTCTTCAGGGACAGCCAGTCAGCCTTCCCGCCGTGGAGTGTGAAGGGCTCATCATTAAACAAGGCAGGCAGGAAAACACGTTCCCCCAAGGCCTTGTTACCCAGAAAATCCCGGGAGGAATCACAGCCCGAGGGCCGTGGTGTCCTCTTGGGGGGGGAAAAGAAATCCCACGTGAGCCTGGCCACCAGCTGCATGTCCTGCGTCCACACTGGCTCATTTGTCGGTGACTCAGCTGCGTGTTCCCTCCTCCCACTCACGTTTGATCAGAGGGGACTCCCAGCGGCTTTGCCTGCACAAGGGTCTCGGGGGGGCTGTGTTATCATCCACCAGCCCTTTGTGGGGGGCTTCGAAGCACAGTGAGAAACAGTGAATGGGCGGTCAGCCCGGGAGCCATGGTGGGTGACACTCTCTAGTGACCCCTTGTCTGTGATCATAGGAAGGGTATGGTTCCCTGTGTGAGACCGAGGAGCCACTGTGAGCCCCACATCAGTTTTGGGGGCTTGCGGGGTTGGGAGACCCCGGGCAAGAATGTAACAGCCCGTTTGGGAGCTGATGCTGCTGCGGAACCAGCCCCCTGTGTGAGATTCTTGGGGTGGCCGCAGCACAGGGCCATACGCTGGTGTCCTCAAACAAGAGGAATTTATTCCCACCCCCGTCCTGGAGACCAGGCGTCTGAGGCCCAGCGGTCCCGGGGCCGTGCTGCCCCCACAGGCTCCAGGGAGGGGCCTTCCTGCCTCTTCCAGCTGCTGGGGACTCCAGGCGTCCCTGGGCTGGTGGCCCCGTCCCTCCTGTCTCTGCCTCCATCTCCACGTGGCTTCTCCTCCGAGTCTGCATCTCCTCTTCTGTCCCTTCTCAGGACACTGTCACTGGACGCAGGGCCACCTGACCCAGGACGACCTCCTCTCAGACCCTTCCCTCAACTACAAAGACCCTGTCCCCAGACAAGCTCCCGTTCCCAGGCTCTGAGATCCAGATGTGGGCATAACTTTTGGGGGGGCCACCCAAAAGCGTGCCACCCACCACGCTGTCTCGGTGCTGTGTTTTAACCAGGGAATCCATCGATGAATCAGGAGGGGCTGCCCTCTCTGGCACAGCCAGAACACGCTACACGCAAGGAGAGTACCCCTCCCGCTGAGGGTCCAGGTCGGCACCCACCCCCATAGGTCCCGGCCACTCAGCAGCCCCCGCCCCCTTCCCCCCTTTGTTTAAGCAGATACAGCAAGATGCGCGTTTTTGCTGATTGCTGTGACTTTCCCAGCCCCCGTTGGCAGGGAATCCATTTTCTTCTCCCACTAAAGACAACTTACCGTCTCCGTATATAAATAAATTAGCTGAGTCCGGGCAGAAGCAGGGGCCAAGATGGGCTGATGCCAAGATGGCTTAAACATGGGGAGGAGGCCAGAAAAGACACATCACCATTGCAAAGAAAAACGAGGCAGGTGGACGGCAGAGGTTTGTGAAAGAAAAACCCCCAACACAGGTGAGCCAGGAGGCTCAGGGACCCAGGGAGGCAGAAGCAGGTGCCTCCCTCGCCGGAGGCAGGTGGCCTGGATTCTGCAGGTCGGTTCAGGCTTCCGGGGGCTGCGCCTGGAGTCCCCAGAACATGCATTTGTCTGACAGACTCGGGTGACAGCTGAGTTCACGGTGACGACTGATCCCAGAGAACAGACACAGGACCACATGGCAGGCAGCGTGGACGTCCAGGGGAACCAGACGGAAGCTGCCAGAGCCCTGCTCCAAGGCGGTCACCAGAATGCTCTTGATTCGTCTGGCAAAACCTCTCTACACCTACCTCCCCTGCTCTAAGAAACTCATGATCAACTCGCTATTTCTGCAGATTGGCATTCTCTGGAGGTTTCTTATCGATAGAACAAGACGCCAAGTGATTGTGAGTGTCTGACATCTCTCACGCAGCGTCCTGTGTTCAAAGTCCCTCCATGGTGTAGCTTGGGTCAGAGCCTCGCTCCTGTTCCTGGCTGCATAATATTCCACTGTGTACCTGGACCCCCCCCTTCTGTGGATGGGTTCATCAGCTCACAGACGGTTGGGCTGTTTCCACCCTTCCGGCCATTCACAATGATGCCACGAGGAATAGTCCAGCAACAGTGTCTGTGGGGTCACATTTTCAGTTTTCTCAGGTAGATGGCCAGGCGTCACACGCTAACAAGAACCGCCTCGTCATTTCCAGAACGGCCCCTCTGCTTTCCAGGATACATCAAACATCAACGACTTACCATCTTCCTTCCTTCTTTCTCTTTCCCTTCTGTCTACCCATCTGTTATCTGTCAACGCATCGATCCATCCTTTGTCCATCATCTCTCCCTCTGTTATCTGCGGATGTCTGTGTCTGTCCGGGGGAGCTGTTGTCCATGTTTTTATTATTCCTCCACCCTTCTGTGGCAGTGGTTTATATCGGCAGTCGGTTTTCCCAGGAAGGACACTTGTCACCAACTGGGGGCAGCTTTATTTGTCACCAGTTGGGGTGTATATTCCTGGCGCATGGTGGTGATACAGGCAGATGGGGCTACACTAAAGCTGATCACTGCGGAGAACTCGGAAGAGGCCACACGAGGGGGCATCTAGGGCAGCATTGGCTGAGAAGCTGATGCCTCCACAGAGCATGGAAATAAAAAAAGAGGGGTAGCAGCCCTGGCTGGTGTGGCTCAGTGGGTCGAGCGCCAGCCTGCAAGCTAAAGGGTCACTGGTTCAATTCCCAGTCAGGGCACATGCCTGGGTTGTGAGCCAGGTCCCCAGCAGGGGGCGTGAGAGAGGCAACCACACATGGATGTTTCTCTCCCTCTCTTTCTCCTTCCCTTCCCCTTACTCTAAACATAAATTAAATCAGTCACAATTTTGGCTCAAACTTTCAGAAAAATGACTTTAAGTTTTTTAATTCAATTTTTAAAATTTCTATATAAAACTGATGATCGTATTGCAGGGCATGATTTTGCTTATGGATATTGTTACTGCTTTCTAGAGGTACACTTTTAATGTGTGACCATAAATAAAAGATTGGAAAACATTTATATAGATGCGGAATGAGTGCTACCCATGTATAATGCACATTCTTATTTTTCCCTCAACGATTTGAGCAAATAGGTGTGCATTGTACACGGGAAAATATGGTATTTGGTTGGGGAAGGAAGTCGGGGTGCAGCCAAGGGTTGGACTGACCTGGCAGAGGGTGGCAGGGTTAGTCTTCCTTG
Organism: Artibeus jamaicensis; assembly: GCF_021234435.1. Taxonomy (NCBI): domain Eukaryota; kingdom Metazoa; phylum Chordata; class Mammalia; order Chiroptera; family Phyllostomidae; genus Artibeus; species Artibeus jamaicensis. The sequence continues at coordinate 3,074,882 of NW_026521989.1, forward strand.
GGGGTTCTAGTGAGGATGGGTTCTGAGGCAGAAGCCTGCCGAGCTCCCAAAACTGTGTGGTTTTTAGTTTATAAACTAACCCTAGAGAACAAAAACAACTATAGAAAGTCAGAGGAAAAAGGTAGGAGAACTCAAGTGTTGGAGTTTAGCCTTAATTGATGGGCTGACGTGATTGGAGCTATGAGTTGCTGGGCTTTGGTATCTGCTTTTGAATAAAAAGACCCCTGTCCTTCATCACCAAAGGTTTGCCTCTGGAATTTTCACCTCGGGGGCAGCAGGACCCCAAGTGCTGTTTGGTCACAGTAGGTGAAGACCAGGGCGGCCCCTGGACACTCTGCGGTGCCTAGGACACCCCGCAGCAGACACTCCTGGGGTCTCTGTTGTTCAATGTGCTCCAGAGAAAACCCACGACCGTGAACTTTCAGCAGGCGGCTTTTGGTTTCAGACATCCCCAGTGCCGTTTCTTTAGCCACGGGGGACACCTCTGGGCACCGGACAACGACTTTCCCTGGAAATCTCGTAGGTGCGCAGGACAATGGCGGAGGTGGAGAGAGCAGCTCGGGATTGTGGACGTGTAGACACCAGGAGAATAACGGGGAAGAACAGGAGAAAATTCCGGAAGGAGCAAAACCAGAAAGAAGGCACCAAGGATCTGTTTCCTGACCCTCCACAGAGCAGGGAGGTGGGTGGTCCGGGGGCACCCATTCTCCTGGCACAGCTAAGATACGTGCAACCACTCGGCATCTCCTGGGGCTGACCTGGCCCAGCCTCACCTGCTCAGGAAGCCCAGTTCCCGCTGCTGAAAATAAACATGGAGCCCGTGGGGCCCGTGAAAGGGAAACCGCCTGCTAATGAGGACGCTGGTGGCCCGGGGCTGCGTTTCATCAAAGGTCGAGATTCTGGGGCCAAGCGGCCCCTGCGGGGACCCCCAACACCCCCTGCTCACAAACGCCCAATTACACACACACACATGACCTTTTGCGCCCCTTTTATCTCACCGCTTCCTGGTCAGCAAATGTCACGGCCTTTGATTTCCGAGGCGTCAGACCCGACCTCTGTGGATGCTGGGGGGGTCACGAAAGTTCTAGGACTTTCCATGCGTGAAATTTCTAGTTTTCTGCAAATGCAATTGTACAGTATGGGGGGTTTTTTCGTTGATTTTGTTGGGCCTCTTTTCCATTGCCATTATTTTGAGACTCAGCCAACTTATCCTTTCCTGCCCGCACCAACACTTTGGTACAGAATTGTGCCTTTCACCCACCGGCCACCAAAAACTCAGAAACACACTGAAGCAAGCCCCCCCCCCACCCCGGGCAGCAGCTTCCCATGCAGGGATACCCAGAAATAGCCCCCCCTAAAGGCACGATTCCCTCGGCAAGAACACCCAACAGGTCTCATACGAGGTATCAATAGACGCAATATTTCAATACACAGTTGACCAAACCGACTGTCCAACACCCTGGACAGAAAATTCTGCTTTTTTTAATGCAGTTTCACTGCCTGGGTCTTCAAGCCTGGTGTGCACCGTGCTCACATTTTCCTGTTTTCTAATTCTGCTGTTTTCCCTGCAGAATGGTTGCCGCTGTGCTCCCTACCTGGTTTCTACCCCGGGGCAGGCTGAGTTTAAATAAAGCCCCGGTCAGAACAGCCTGGGCCGGTCAGAACAGCTTCCCTGTCTTCCCGACAGGGGGCAGTGTAACCCCAGGGGTAATTACGCGTTCTGGAAGCCACAGCGCTGCACGGAGCTGTGGCCGTTGAAGCAGAGAGACGCTGATCCCTCTCTGCCCCGCGACAAAGCTGCACACAGCGACCCCAGGCGGTTGAGAACTTGCTGTTGTTTCATCCCCCTCCCCCTCACTGTTCCCCGCACTCCCAGGGGCAGAGCCTGAATGTTCTGCAATGCACCCTATGCACCCTCTTCTGCTCGCCTCGCAGGAAAATCTAACGCTTGGTAAACTAGGAAAGAAAGTGAAAGCAAAGGCGGGGGGTGAGTAGACACAGGGGGGCGGGTGTTCTGGCTGATGCCGGCTGTAAATGAGGGGTGCAGATGTTTTCCAAAGCGGGCGGCGTGACCACCCCAAGGTCAGGTCGCATGGAAGCGGCCTGCGTGCGTTTCCCAAGGTTGTTCCAGAGAGGCCGCTGGTCTCCCGGGCAGTTCACGAGACGGTGAGGCAACAGCGCCCCCTGCCGTCCATGGCCACAACTGCGCATTCCCGTCTGGTCGCCCGCACTGGGATGTAGCTTCCTGGAAATGACATTTCTGTCCCTCTCTGGCGGGTCCCCTCCTGGGGAACGGGGGTTCCAGCCCTTTGCCTGACCCCTGGCTCTGGGCACGGAAGGTGGGCAGGCAGGATCTGCCCCAGGTGGATGAGCCAGGGGCTGGAGGATGGGGGGGGGCAGTTCCTAGGTAACACATGTGAGTTTGGGCAGATGAGGAAAATTCATTCATGGGCTGCGCAAATGTGTGAGCGTGCATAACACCGTTCGCTTGTGCCGGTAAAGGTCAGTGAAGACACTGGGAAGCACAGGCTGGAAGTGACAACACAGTCACAGGGACATAAAGGGCGACATAGCCAGGGAATAGAGCCAATAACAGCATAATGATTGCGTCTGGGCCGGCTGGGTGCTGTAAAGACCGAGGGGACCGCTTTGTGGGGTATGTCCACGTGTGACCACTGTGCCGTCCACCGCAAACTCACGTGCGGCGGAACACCAACTGCAACCAAGCCATCAAACTGAGCAAGTACAAGACGGCTAATGTGATGCTCTCTTTATTTTACCACAAGAAAAGACACCCATGGCCGTTTTGATGCTGAGTATTGCACATGGAGGCAGACAGAGAAAGGTCAGCGGTGTGAGATCGTCACGTCTATGTGCCATAAGAAAAGAAAAGCAGAAAGTGAACTCACAGGTACAAGGGGCAGATGGAGTTGCCACGGGGGGCGGGGGGGGGCGGGATGGGCGGAGCCAGGCAAGAGGGACCAGCCTGCAGGCAGGTGGGAGCTCACGAAGCTTTGGGGTGTCACGGCCGTGCAGCGTGCTGACTACAGTCAGACACACCCCTCGGTGTGTGGGTGCAAGTTGTCAAGAGTTTGTCGGTTTTCAAAGTCCTCATCGAAAGGAAAGATGGGACGGAGGCTGTTCACCTGACGCAATAGCGCCGATCAGTTTGCCGGATGAACCACTGTGGATTTGTGGTGTGTGGCACCGCAGACTAACAAAATGGGTCGCATCAACGTCACATGAGGGGTATCAGTAAACCCGTAAACAATTCTCAAAGCGTCCTAACGGCTAGCAGAAGGCTGGTGGAATTCAGATCTGTCCATGAAAGACACGCACACAAGACATCTCGCCCACACTCTGGGAGTAACTCCAGAATGAAGAAAAGGGGGGAAAAACTGGTGACACGGGGGTGAGGGGGACTTTCACAGTGTGGGGTGCCTGGGGGGTCATCACTCTCCACAAGAGTCACCACCAGAGGCGGGAGCCCGTGTGCCTTCTGCTCATGGTGGGATTCATGTGTTTTTCCCCCACAGATGGGGTGCGAAAGGACCCTTGGAAGGGAGCGCAGTGGCCAGAAATTGCTCTACAGGCAGAGACAGAATGGGGGGCTCGATCCCAGGGGCTCAGTGACAGAGGGGACATCGGGTTCCTTGTGGAGGCCTCACGACAGACCCAGTGCGGACCTTTGGTTGGGAAATGTGGGTGTCTGCGATGTGGCCGGGACATTCCTGACACATTCAACCATGGGGACGCCCAATGTCACTGGGAGGGACAGAGCGGGCAGGGGAAGGGGGGCAGGAGAAAGGGGTCCGTACATTTCAGGAGCTGCTACACCAGGGCAGTCAGACTAACGTCCCCAAGTTGCCCACATCCTACCCCCCATGTGGAGATGGACGATAATAGAATTAAGCAGAGTCCGGCGAAGGGGCGTCGTGAAATAAAACACAAGAAACTTTAGAACAGAACACACAGTCCTACAAAGGGTCAGGCAGTGGGCAACGGCCCAGAGTCACTGGCACGAGAAACAGGACACGTCACTGAGGCCGCCTGTTCGTCACGGCGTCTGCGACTCTCCGGCCGTGACAGGCTGCAGGGGTGGCGGTGGGGGGCACCACTTCCTGGCCAGGATGGCGTCGTAAACGCCCCCGGTGGTCTGGCAGCGGATGTCCCGGAAGCCGGCGGCCTTCAGCAGCGCCTGGTACTGGGCGGGGGTCCGCTCCCGGCCCTCGGTCTGCACCAACATGTTCAGCGAGTACAGCTGTGTGGTCAGCGGCCCCCGGCCGTCTGCGTCCAACAGGCTCTCGATGACCAGGATGCCGCCTCCTGGGACGGGAAGAGGCGGGCCCGAGTGAGGGGCACACAAGCCTGCGGTCCCCCAGCCTCCGCCTCTCTGTCTGCTCTCCGAGCCCCAGCCCCCTTGCCCCGGGACACAACTTGGTCCTCACAGGCACAGTGGACTCATCGCTGACATCCCTCCCCCTTTTCAGCTGGGACACGGAAGCACGGTCCTCGCAGACCACTGGGGTGCAGGGGACTGATGGGGCAGTGTCCCCGCCACCCACGGAGGCTGCGCCCAAGTCCTCGGGAACCATCAGGATGAACGCACGTCACAAAACGGCTGCGAGGGCGCCTTCATCACACCACCTACCCGGCTTGCAGGCCTGATGGACTCTCGCCAGCAGCTGCGAGCACTTGTCGTCGGCCCAGTCGTGCAGGACCCTGGCCAGGACGTACAGGTCTGCGTGTGGAAGGCGGTCTCTGAAGAAATCTCCTGTAACAGAGGGCAGGGCCCTGGGGTCAGCCTGCGATTCGGGCCCCCTGGTCTGGACCCCACCCAGCACGGGAAGGTCTCTGGGGCTGGGGGCGCCGAGCTTTCCCGAGGTCTTCCCAGCTGGGGATCCCCCCTTGGACTACGCCCCGAACCAAGAGACATCTCAGTGAAGATAAGGCCTCCGTTCGGAGGATGTGTGGAGCTCCTTCCCTCCATCAGGTCTGGGAAAGGGTCTTGTTTGGATTCTATTTCCTACACGCCACTAGCTCTGCATCTCAAGGAGGCTGCTGAAAATGGGCCTCTGCAGCTCCCGAGGGACAAGGTGAACAAAACCAGCGTCTTTCGGCCTGAAAACAAGTGCCCAAGACACAGCCTTACGCATACGTGGTGTCTTGTGACATTTTTCCTGGCAAACGCGTACAGACCTCGGAGAGCCCTGTGCCTGCAACTCACTCAGGGCCCGCGTGGACCACACTCTGCAAATTCACAGCAAGCGGACGGAACGTCTGCCGATGGTCTCCGGAGTCTGTCCCCTGAGACCCGGCACTTAGGGAGGGAGCTGACCCCCGTGTTGGCAAGGCCAGAGGAAGTCCCACTTCAGGGCCTGGTTGACAGCCTCCTGATCTCGTGAGTCGGTCATTGTCCCGCGATCTTGCCTACAGCATTTCCGTTCTCCAGTGCTCTGAAAGCAGAAGTCTGTAGCAGGCGTCTGCACGGTTCTGATGAAGTAGCCCCGGTCCTGGAGACCGGACATCTGAGGTCCAGGGGTCCCAGGGCTGCGCTCCCTCCACAGGCTCCAGGGAGGGGCCTTCCCGCCTCTTCCAGCTCCTGGGGCTCCAGGCGTCCCCGGGCTGGTGGCTGCGTCCCTCCCATCTCTGCCTCCGTCTCGATGTGGCTTCTCCTCTGTATCTGTCACTTCTAAGGACACTGCCCTCAGAGGTAGGGCCAAGACGACCTCATCCGCGACCCTTCACTTCATCACGTCTGAAGAGGCCGTATTTCCAAATGAAGCCCTATTCCCTGATTTTGGGTGGATACAGATTTTCGGGGAGCGCTCCCCAACGGGGACAATCCTCAAGGAAGAATTAACGGTCAGAGAGTGAGAGGACTGTAACCCAGCTTCCCATCGGCCATGAGGACCCTTCTGTGTGGAGAAGGGGGGGCGCGCGGAGGGCTCTCCACGGTCGGCTTGTCGGAGAAACACGATGAATCTGTGCCTCCCCAAGGAGGCAGACAGCCCACGGAAGCCCACCTTCCTGGAAGCCCATGCGCCCTTCCTCCGGGCACGGGAAGTGCTTCCTCGCCATCTGCACGACTTCCGGGATGTCGAAGACGGTCACTTGGCATCCAGGGTACAGAGACACGCACTCCTTGGCCAGCGCCCCGGAACAGCCTGCGAGGGGACAGGGAGGGAGATGTGCAGAGAGGAGCCATCGTGGGCCCCCGCGGGTCCAGGCTGCGGACCTGGTCGTCACGGCGACAGCATCCTCTGCGTGCCCCTGAGTCTGGGAGGTCTTCCCGGCTGGCCCCACCTGGGGTCCAACCTGCAATGCAGTGTCTGAGCTGCTTCCTCCTGTGGCCAGGGCCTCTGTCCACCAAGGGCAGTCTGCCGTCCCTGGGGGAGGAAGCAGGACCCCCCGGGGCAGGCAGACGCCCCCTGGAGGACATTCCCCGGGGCCACGGAGATGCGGGCACTTCCTGATGTCCTCCCTGGAACGTCCTGCATCTGAGACACGTCCCTGGGGGCTCCTGGTCTGTTTTCTCCCCCAGGTGGCCCCCAGGGAGGGCCATTCCACCCTCTGCTCTTGTTTCTAGAAACTCGGGGCCGTTCCTCAGAGAGCCTCGTGTGTCCTCAGTGGTGATCCACGGTCTCATGTGCACGGCCCAGCATCACCCACTTCTCAGGGACACCGGGGTTCAGAGAGACAGAGCGACCTGGCTGAGGCCACACAGCAAGCAAGAGACAGGACCCACTTGGAAATCCAGGGTCGGCTCTGCCCACACGGCTTCTGCTGCCCGTGGGGCGTGGAGGGGACAACTTTGGCTAAGGACGGTCTTGCTCAGGGAACTCTGTCCGTCCCCTCCCTTCCACCATCTTGCAGGATTTGGGGGAACCCCTCTGAGCGGCAGACAAGGACGGATGACCCGTCCAGTGGGCCTGGCCCTGTGACTTTATCACTGGACGCTCAGTCAACGCCACCTGGCCCTCACTGTTGAAGGATGGAGGGCCCCCAGTTGGGGAGGGTCACCTTGGGCCGGCGACCAGCTCGAGCCCCAGTGGCCTTCGGGATGTGACCGAAGGCGCCTTGCCCACCGTCCTACACGGCATCTCCACGCTGCTCCTTCCCCCGGCCACAGGGCACCACAAAAACAGGGTAAGACTCTCGCCACAGGGAACGTGAGCGGCGGCTCCGACGCCCGCGGAGGACACTCACCACCGAGGTCGCAGATGAGGGGGAAGGGGGACAGGTCGAAAGCGGCCATGACGCTCCTCCCCTGGACGCTCCAGATGTCCTGCAGGGCCCGCATGAACTGCAGCTGCTCGTCCTCGGACCTGGCCGGCAACACCACGCGTGTTCAAACCGTGCCACGCCCACCGTGGCCGCCGGAAGCAAGGGCATGGGGAGCCCTCCGCTGGGCAGCGCTGTGCCCCCCGAACATGTTGGGGCAGCACTGGAGATGCAGACTCCACGCTGAAGAGGATGGTGAGAGCCCCCGGCAGCTGCCGCCATCCACCCAGCCCTGGGAGTGTGGCGGGAGGAGACACACGTCCTTCTCTGCAGCCACGCCCCACAGGGCTGAGGGCAAGACTAGGTGGTGTAGTTTGCAAGTCCGCAGGAGATGGGGCGACGGATCCAAACTGGGGGTTCGGACGGTGGGCCGCAGAGGGTGGCAGCAGGAGGGGTCTTGGAGGTGGGTGGCGCCAAGGAGGAGGGGCGGACGAGGGGTGGACGGATCTCTGGGTGTGGGGGCATTTCCCGGCCCATCCTCACACTTCCTCTCTCCCCTGCCCGCTCTCAGGGGGCAACCCTGCGGGTGGGCTCTCGGTGTGGGAAGGGAGAAAGGCGGTGCGCCACCCAGGCTCCAATGCCAGTCGTGCTGACCCTCAGCAACCTTGTCTTAGCCCGAGACACTCGGCACTTGTGTCTGTCTGTCTGTCTATGAACTCTCCTCCACCTGTCGTCCATTGATCTACCCCCATGCAGCTGTCTACCTTCCTGCCTGGCTACCTAGAGCCCTCAGGTGCTACCCCCCCCCCATCCTTCTTCCCCAGTCCTGCACCACTCAGCCAGCGACAAACACTGCAAATCGGACACGGACTGGGGCTCGCGTCTAGTCCCCCGAAGGCAGAGCAAACTCTGCAGCTGCTCAGGAAACCGATCCATGCAAGCATGAGTACTACGGCAGCACCTGTTTTTGCTTTGTTTTTTTTTGTTTGTTTGTTTTAAATTTTGCATGAGACAGCAACGTCCGTGTGGTTTTGTCTGTCGGGACACACTGACTCAGCCCGGTAAGGAGAACCCTTTGTAAAGCACGTGATGGTCCCATTGCTATGCTGTAGCCCTGAAGCTCGTACAACGGTAGTGGGAAAAAGCCATGAAAATAAAGTGTTGCTTCACCTAAAAAAAATGAGCAGATACTCTGAGCGTCGGGGTGACCTTTACCTGTAGATGGCGCTGAAGAGCTGGTCCGAGGGAACCCCAAAGGCCTGCGGGTACTGGTTCCTCCCCTCTCTGAAAATCAGGAGGGAGGCGGTCACTGCCCCACACCTGCTCTGCGTTTCCAAACCTGCAGGTGTCTCCTTCGCTTCAGCAAGCCACCTGACACCTCGACCCCTCACGCCCTGACCCCAGCCCCGGGGCAGCCCCGGTGCACACAACACGCCACGCCACGCCACGCCATGCCACGCCCACCTCACGGCCTGGGCCAGGTGTGCCCAGCACAGGTAGGTTGTCCGGGCCAAGTACAGCAGCATGTGGTGCTGGGACCTGGGGCTGGACCTCAGCAGGTAGGTGCTGGAGAGCTCCGTGTTTGCGTACAAGGCTGACGACACACAAAAAGAACAACAGCCACAAGAAGAAGTCACGTTTCAAGGCATCGAGGACGTTACGCTCTCCATGGGCCCCTCCGCCATGAGCGTAGACGTCCCCGCAGCGGGGGACTCATCCCGAAGGAGCAGGTGACCAGGGCTTTTTTGGGATTCTACGTATTCCCAGCGTAGCGACTTTCCACCCCTCTCAGAACAAGAGGAAGCTCACGTGGAAGAAGACTGAGGTCTCACGGCTGAATCCCCTGCCCGGCTGCCGCCCAGCTCAGCACCGGGGACCCCACCAGGCACCTGCTCCAGGAGGGCTCATCTGCAAACACCATTCCCGCTGTGGCTGCCGTGGTCTCAGCTGGCTTGCCGCGGGCCCCTGCTTCATTCCCAAGCCGGGCTGTTTGAGGATGGTCCCCAGCCCAGCTGTGTCTCCCTGCTCGGTTTGGCCCATGCCAATGTGCGCACCCAGAGCCCCAGGACCAACGTGACTCCTTGTTTGAGCAAAACGGCCACCGCCCATGGCCGCTGCAACCTGCCACACACTCCGGTGCCTGCTGGGACCCACCAGAACTGTGGTTTGTAGACTCGGCCACGTCACGAGTGAACAGACTCCTAAAACCGCACCGAAGGCGCATGCTACGGTTAACGGTTCTGACTTTTGCAAAATCAGAGCATTTTTTTTAAAAGCAACCCTCTCACCTTCCCTAAGAAGAAAGCTGGTTCAGCTGCAATGTAAGAGTAGAAGCTCGACATGAACTTTGAACTGGATGAATTTCACGTAATACACTACTTCGTTGGGATATCTTTTTCCCCCCACATTTTTATCTTGTTCATTGGATGCCAAGGCGCCCACCAGCGCAGGGAAAGGTCTAGGACAGGCATCAGCAAACTGTAGCGTGGGCGCTACACCCGGCCCCCGGCCCGTTGAGGTGAATAAAGTTTCTCTGCAAAGCCAGCGACGCCCACTCGTGTACAGAATGCTCCTGGCTGCGTTTAGGCTCCAAAGCAAAGATCCGCCGCTGGTGTGGAGTCCAGACGGCGCCCAGCACGGAAAACAGGTGCCTTCTGGTCCTTGACACCGAAAGGGTGCGGAGGGTGTGCGTCTCAAATGCCCCCTTCAAAGGCGCGTCTTACCTTTTCCCCCTCTGGTTTCCACCTGAAGGAGCCTCAGGGTCACGCAGGTGTCCAGCAGCAGCTCTGTCCCCCGGGAGCTGGCGCCCAAACGGGCGGCCACCGCATCGGAGCCCAGGGCCTCCGGGGCCTCGGCGAGAAGGTCAAACACCCCCAGCTCGCAGGCGGCAAAGAGAACCTGGGGAAAGTGAAAAGGACGGACTGGAAGAGATTGTCACGTGCCCGTGTTCACGGCCGCCGAGAGGTGGCGGCGGCAGCCCGAGTGTCCGTGGACGGAGTGACTCCCGGTCCGCCCAGAGTGCCACGGAAAGGAACGAGGTCCAGTGAAATGAGCCAGGCGCCGAGGGACAAAGCCAAAGGGATCCCCCTGGGCGGAGCCCCCAAAGCCACACATTCGCAGAGACAGGAAGTGGAGGGCGCGGGCCAGGGGCTGGGGGACGGGATGGGGACGGAGCATTTCACGGGGACAGCAGTTCAGTTCCCGGTGCAGGTAAGGTCCTGGAGGAGCTGGTGCTCGTTAACAGCAGTGCCATGAAAAACAAATGTTTTGATGGCACTTCCACTGTGCATTGAGGAAGCAGCCGTGTCTGCTGTTCCAAGGGGTTGAGACCCTTGGGGTTGACCAGATGTCCAAGGGCAACGCCACCTGGGGCAGGGATTGGTCCCCTGGGAGGGTGAGGGCCTCGGTTTGTGGGGAGCTGCCCCCAAACACCCAGGGTCCAACGTGGCAACTTCTTCTCGGGTCTGCCTGCGGGGAGCAAGGACAGGGCAAGCTCGACTCCCATTCTAAGGTAGCATGGATTCCATTTTAGTGTGCTTCCCAGATAAGGCCAAGTTCAAGGGGTTCATCATCACCCAGCCCTTAGTATATGAAATGTTAAAGGGACTTGGAAGGAGAAGAAGACAGAAACGATCGACTGTCAAATGACAGCAAGCTCACAACTATCAACAACTGAACCCAAAAGACAAAACCCAAAACAAACAAAGCAAACGACTAGAACAGGAACAGAACCACGGAAATGGAGATCCCACAGAGGGTTATCAGCTGGGAGGGGAAGAAGGGAGATTTGGGGGGAAAGGTACAGGGAATAAGAAGCATAAATGTAGGTAGAAAACAGACGGGGGAGGGTAAGAACCGTACGGGAGATGGAGAAGCCAGAGAATTAATATGCACGACCCTTGGACATGAACCAAGGGGGGTGGGCATGCTGGTGGGAGGGGTGTGTAAAATGAGACAAATGTCATAGCATAATCCATAACATGTGCTTAAAAAGAAGACTGGCCCAGCTTTGTCCTATTGCGGTGGTGACAAGCCAAGGGCATCGTTATGACGTGTACGTAGGGGCCCTCCCTCCCAGGATCCACAGCACACCCAGCACTCCTGAGAGCCAGCCGAATTCGATTCACACCGAATGCACAGCCAGCAGCCCCAGAGGGCTGGGGACATTACGGAGGGACAGCTAAGTCACGTTCCCAGACGGGAGATGGGCAACACATTTTCTGCAGAAGGACACACCTTTCCCAGACCCCACTGCCTCCCAAACAGGTCCTTGTAACCCGTGGGGGGTCTCTGCAGAAAGTTCCATCAGCTCCACCTTTGGGTAAGCTCTCCCTGAACCCTAGCAGCTCCTTTGATGACGGAGAAGGCACAGCTACGCAGCGTCACCGCACCTGTGACCTTGTGACCAAGGGAAGCCACAGACCACAGATACCTTCCCGTGCCGTGCTGGCCAGTGTAGGGAACTGGAAACAGCATCGGCACCTGAGACCCCACAGAGCCGGGGGTTTGCAGCCATCGCCACCCTCTGGGCACCTCTGTGCCTGGTGGCTCCGTGGGCACCCCAGGGTGAAGCCGTGTATTATGGTGATCGGAGACTCAGCACCGCCTCCCAAAAAATGTGGAAGGGTCTGGCTGTTCCAGGAGACTGACCACCTGACCCCAGAAACCAGCTTTGCATCTGAAATCGTTCAGCCACAAGGTTCAACCGCAGACCTCAGCCCGGACCCCCAGCCAGAGATGCAGCATGGACTGGACCCCCGACGCCCACAGGCGTGAGACCCGAGAAAGACCACCCACTGCCGATGCCCCCGTGGGGCAGACCTGACACCGATGGACCCCGAAAGAGAAAATCTATCCCGCAGTTGCCTCTATTTTTGTCAACGTGAAATTCACACAGATTCGCCATTAACCGTTGAAACCAAGCAGTTCGGGGGCATTTCGCGGACGTGCACGACTGTGTAGCCACGGCCTGCGTCTGGTTCCAGGACAGGCCCATCGCCCCCAAAAGCAGACCCGTGCCCACGAGCAGTCACCGCGAACGTGTCCCCCCAAACTGAACTCCCCCTGCTCACGGGAACCTTACCCATTGCCCTGAAGAGTCGATGAGACAGGTTTTGTGTGTTTTATGAAATAGACACTGTATTCTTACAATAAAGGGAGCTATGGGAAAGAAAATGTTACAGATAAAATCGTTCCCTAACTGGGAAGCTCAGCTAGTTAAGAGCGTCGTCCCGATAATGCCAAGGTTGCGGGTTCGATCCCCGGTCAGGGCACATGCAAGAACCGACCAACAAGGCATCAATGAGTGGAACCGCACATGGATGCTTCTCTTTCTCTCCTTCCGTCTCTCTGTCCAAATAGCAATTAAATTTTTTAAATTAAAATGTGGAAAATGATATGGAAAATACATTTAGTGTCTATTTTTTAAAAACCTGTGTGTGGGTCTGTGCAGTTCATATCTGTGTTGTCTGGCTGTGTGTGGACACACTGCCTTGGTTTCGGGGAGTTAATTTTTAATTTTTTTGTTCATTTAATGTTCATTTAAAAAAACCTTTATTACTCTGTCACCAAAGGTCTCCAATGTTTCAATATCTGTATTTTGATGAGCACTGTCTGCTTTGTGTCCTAATTGTACATGTCCCTTCTTAGAAACATCATTCTGGGTGCCCGTCAGTAAATGAATGAATCAAAAAATTGTGGTACATTTACACCATGGAATTCTATGCAGCAGAGAGAAAGAAGGAGCTACTACCCTTTGCAACAACATGGATGGAACTGGAAAGCATTATGCTGAGTGAAATAGGTCAGGTGCTGAAAGAGAAATACCATATGATCTCACCTTTAACAGGAAGCTAAACAACAAAACAGACAAGCAAGCAGAATAGAAGCAAAGACACTGAAATAGAGAACAAGGGGACAGCGACCAGAGGGGAGAGGGGAGGGAATTTCAGGGGGAAAAGGGGAAGGGATTTAGAGGAACAAGTATGAAGGACACAGGGACAAGAACTAAGGGGGGTGGAAATGGGAGGGAGGTGGGGAGCACAGGGGGGTGGGCTGGGAGGGAGTAAAAAACAGAAAACTGTGCTTGAACAACAATTAAATAAATTTATAAAACCATCATTCTGAGGGTGGGGCGATGGAGGAAAAGGCAAAGGGCTGGAGAAGTACAAGTCGGCCGTGGCAGGATAATCACGGGGGAGCAGAGTCCAGCACGGGGAACACACCCGACAATATGGTGATGAGTATGTGTGGGTCTGGGTGGGGGCTGCAGACAGTGGGGGTACCCCCGTGTAAGAAGTCACAGAGGTGTTTCATCGCTATGCTGCACACACGAAAGGAATACGAAAACCCATTGGAAGTCGGCGGTAATGGAAAAAAATTGAAGAATTTAAATACACAAAGAGGGACTAAATAAAGAAATACAAACCTCCTTCTGAGAGGGGGGCCAGGGGGGCCGAGACACCCCCACAAAAGCCCCTTGCTGCGGGGCCCGGTTTCGACCCAGAGGCATCTGTCCACAACGCTGCGGTCTCCCTGAAGGAGCCCCCGGCCCCTGGGCCAGGCACACCCCCATGCGCCACCCCCTCTCCCGTCCAAGGTACTGAGCGTGCCCCGTGACCCCCCTGGGCGCCTACCTGGGAGACCATGAAGCCGCAGGAGTACTGGTCCAGCAGGCTCAGGGCGGCCTGCTCTCCGGGGGAGCCCATGTCCCTCCTGCCCCTGGCCGTGGGGGGCCCCGCTGGTCCCGGGTGCAGGGAGCTGGGGTCCTTAGCAAGCTTGGGGGCTGGAGGCTGGGGCGCACGCCCCCCAGGGACACCAGACGGCCACAGCGGAAAATCCCCTGAGCCTTATGAAGGGGCTGGCAGGGCTTACGGGGGGGGGGCGCCAAGAACCGCTGACGTCATTCTTAAATGGTATTACTTTGTCCTTCCCTTAATTCCTCCTGGTGTTTGCATTTAATTAGAAATGAGAGATGACGTGTATCAAGGTGGCCAGGAAAGGACGCCGTCCACAGAACAAAGTGACAGGAGGTGCTTATCAGTGACCCGCCCCACCAGGGCGGCGTATCCAAACCACATAAGGAATCCACTTCACGGAAGAACGGAAACCACAAAGAACCGGACTGAAAGGGGGTGGGGGGATGCTGAACACATGTCCCTCCAACGAGAACATGCAGGGGCCCTCCGACCATCACGCCACAGTGCGGAAAAGCGCGCTGACAAAGGTCACTCCCTGTGTGTCCTGAAAACCCCCCATGAACTAGGGACAAAGGGAACCTGCCTCAACATAATAAAAGTTTGTGTTCGCGTCGTTCAGTGATGTCCTTCTTCACTTAAGCATTTCTAATTGCTGCATTGTCGCGGGATCATTTATTTTTATGTGGACACGTTTAATTTATTTAAAGTTTATTTGACCCATGGAACTACCGGGATTTTTCATTAATTACGTTCATGATTGTAAAATGTATTTATTATTTTAAAAATGTGTTTCTCTTCAAAATTTATGTTATTTTTTTACTTAATTTTTTCATGTATTTTATTGATTGTGCAATTACAGTTATTCCATTTTACCCCCTTTACTTCCCCCCCACCCTGCACACCCCGCCCACCCACATCCCCCCAACCTTAGTTCACATCCATGGGTCGTACGTATAAGTTCTTTAGATTCTATATTTCCCATGCTATTCTTACCCTCCCCCCATCTATTTTCTACCTACCATCTATGCTACTTATTCTCTGTACCTTCTCCCCTCTTCTCCTTCTCCCACTCCCCTGTTGCTAACCCTCCATGTGATCTTCATTTCTATGGTTCACTCCTGATCTAGCTGTCCTCTTAGTTTGCTTTTGTTTTAGGTGTGGTTGTTAAGAACTGTGAGTTTGCTGTCCTTTCACTGTTCATCTTTTTTATCTTCTTTTTCTTAGGTAAGTCCCTTTAACATTTCATAGAATAAGGGCTTGGTGATGATGAACTCCTTGAATTTGATCTTATCTGAGAAGCACTTTATCTGTCCTTCCATTCTAAATGAAAGCCTTGCTGGATAGAACAATCTCGGATGTAGGTCTTTGTATTTTATGACTTGGAATACTTCTTTCCAGCCCCTTCTTGCCTGTAAGGTCTCTTTTGACAAATCAGCTGACAGTCTGATGGGGACTCCTTTGTAGGTGACTGTCCCCTTAGCTCTTGCTGCTTCTAGGATTCTCTCCTTCATTTGAATCTTGGCTAATGTAATGATGATGTGCCTTGGTGTGTTTCTTCTTGGGTCCAACTTCTTTGGGACTCTCTGAGTTTCCTGGATTTCCTGGAAGTCTATTTCCTTTGCCAGATTGGGGAAATTCTCCTTTATTATTTGTTCAAATAAGGTTTCCACTTGTTGTTCTTCCTCTTCCCCTTCTGGTACCCCTGTAATTCGGATGTTGGAGCGTTTAAAGATGTCCTGGAGGTTCCTAAGCCTCTCCTCATTTTTTTGAATTCTTGTTTCTTCCTTCTTTTCTTGTTGGATGTTTCTTTCTTCCTTCTGGTCCACTCCATTGATCTGAGTCCCGGTTTCCTTCCCATCACTATTGGTTGCCTGTACATTTTTTTTTCCACTTAGCGTAGCCTTGGTTTTTTTTTCATCTAATTTGCTACCAAATTCAACCATTTCTGTGAGCACCCTGATTACCAGTGTTTTGAACTGTGCATCTGGTAGGTTGGCTACCTCTTCATAGCTTAGTAGTAGTTTTTCTGGAGCTTTGATCTGTTCTTTCATTTGGGCCTTTTTTTTTTTGTCTCTGTGCACCTGCTAGGTATAAGGGGCGGAGCCTTAGGTATTCACCAGGGCGGGGCAACCTACGTTGCTGTGTTGTGACGCTGTACGTGGGGGAGGGTCCGAGAGGGAACAATGGCGCTTGCTCCGCTCTCTGCTGGATTTCAGTCACTTCCCCCGGCTTCCCACAAGCAAACTGGGCCCTTGAGTCCCAGGTGGGTGGCTTATGTACATTCTAGGACCCTGTGGGTCTCTCCAACAAAGTCTCCTGTGAGGCTGGGAGCTTCTCCCGCTGCCGCCTCAACCCCCACAGGTGTTTTCAGTCAGAGGTTTGAGGCTTTATTTCCCTGGGCTGCGACCTGGGGTTGCAGGTCTGTCTCTGTCCCCAGGTGTCCCTGCCAGTTTATCTGCATGTGAATGTGGGACCGCCCGCTCTCGCTGGCTGCTGCCTGGCCACAAGTCCTCTCCGCCCGGCTGCCCATCTCTGCCCCTCCCACCGGTCTGGGTGAGTGTTTCTTGGCTGTTGGACTTCCATACAGTTCCATTTTCTCTCCGTTCTGGTTGTTTTTTGTTTTCAAATTGTTGTTGTCCTTCCTTTGGTTATGGGAGGAGGGACAGTGTGTCTACCTACGCCTCCATCTTGGCCAGAAGTCCTAAAATTGTGTGTCATTGTGTTTTTAAATGTATTTATTTCCCGAAGTTCAGGTCATTTCATTAGTTCAGTTGGGTCTCATTTCACGTGCACGGGTCATCGCTTGTCCCAACGATGTGTAAGCCTTTGGTTCTTTGGGCTCCGAGGTGAGTAATATCTCCGCACTGTTCCCAAGGCCTGGCAACTGCCCACACCCGCCTGCGAGTCTGTGGTCCACGCTGTCCGTCCATCTGGGGGCTCTGGGCCACGCCCACATCACCCTCCTCTGGGCAATGTCCCCGTAAGTCCCCTCCGAACCCCAGGTCCCCACCGGCCACCGCACAGGCAGCCGGTTCCCTCGTTAGCCTCACAAGGTCATGTGCCTGGACTGAACCAGTCTCTGTGGTTACCTCCACGCCTCCCTGGAACCCGCCCTCAGGGACCGGGAGCACCCACGCCATGTCCTGCCGTGCCCGGTGGCTGCTCACCTCCCGCCCTCGGTGGTCCTGGATGAGGTCCAGCACCTCAGAAGGCAGTGCCGGTGGCAGCTTTAACCCCAAACACCCGCGAGCTTCCCTGGACGCCAGCATCTCTACTACGACATTGCTGTAGGTCAGGGGTGTCAAATTCCTTCTCAGCAGCAGCCACATCAGCCTCAGGGGTTGCCTTCCAAGGCCCGAATGCCATTTGAACTCCTGAACACTTAAGGGGTCCTCGCGTGTACACAGTGCTAAAATGATGTCAGCCCTGGGAAGGCCACCGTGAGACCAATGTGGCCCCCACAGAGAAGGAGTTTGACATCCCCTGCTTCAGGGGTCCCTGCCGATGGGCGCGGACAGGGTTGATTTCCTGTGTCCTTAGGGACAAGCAAACCAATAGTTCTAAATGATTTAAATGAATAATGAAAATGCGTGCATGTGATTAAAACACCGTGGCCTCTCCTTCCCAGTCCTGAGAGTCAGGGGGAGGAGGAAATGCGCTGGGGGTCAGCGTGTACGAACAATATTGAAGGCCTCTGCTATATCTCTGGTGCTGACTCACACATCCAGTGAGATTTCCTTGAGCGTGTTCTTGTTTTGGCTTCTTCTACCTTTCTCTTGCTCTGGGCTGAATCGGTCCTGCCTCCGGGGAGGGGCTGTCGGCCGCTGCCCATTTCCGACCGTGTTACACAGAGCGGGCGGCTGACTTTCCCCAACCCGGGAGCCCACCAGCTGCTCACGACTCTGCATGTCTGCCCTGAGTCTGGGGACCGGTCACTTGTTTGGGGGTGGAGGGCAAGTCCGAAGGGTGAGCCCCACCCCCTCTTGGCGTGAGGTCATCTTTGCTGTGTGGTCAGATGGGTGACAAGTCCTGGGAGACATCGAGGGTGACAGATGAGCTTACAGGGGAGGGTGGGCACGAGCTGAAGTTAAGAGGATGGCAGAACTTCCCACCCTCTTACTAGGGGTGGGGCGGGGGCGGGGGACAGGGCTACTGGCCACAGATGGCATTCTCTTGATTGAATTGCCAGCGGCCTTTGTTAAAGCCGGCTGATCTCCTGAGCCGCCCAATCCTCCCTTAAGGCGATGACTTTGGGAATGAGATCCGTGGATGGGAAGGCCCAGGATGCACTCCCTGGACACTGGAGCCTGATGCCTGAGGTTCAAGGTCAGTGCCTGGATTCCCCCCATCTGCAGGCACAGTCTGTTAAAGATTTCACTGACTTTCAGGGGCACCGGGAGGGAGGGGCAGGAACATGGATCAGCTGCCCCGGCCGGGAATGAAACCTGCAACCCAGGCACGTGTCCTGACCGGGAACCGAACCCTCAACCTTTTGCTCTGCGGGACAAGGCCCACAACAGACAAGAATGGGTGCGCACTTGGCCGCTGAGTGTTTCTGGGGGACGCACCCATGTCCTGGAATTAGACCATGGTGGCAGCTGTGCCACCGAATACACCAGAAAAAAACTGTGCTGAAGTTCATCCACTTTACACGGGTGGGTATTTGGGCATGTGGATTATATATTCCCAAAGCTGCTACTTATCCCCCCCCCCCTTTTTTTTTTTTTTTTTTGAAGACCAGTTTCAGAGAAAATGTAGAGATTTCTACTATACACGCCCGGCTTTCCCAGAACCACAGCCTCCCCAGGAAGGCTGTTTTTTAAAGAAAAAATTGTTCTGTGGGAAGTTAGGAGCTGTTAAGATGCACTTGGCCTGCAATAACCTCCCCGCAGGCGCCCTCCCAAGTTCACTGCCGGGGGCTGTTTGTTAACCCGCCTGCCTGTTCCCTGGGGCCCCCGCACCCACAGGGAACTAAGGGACCGGCGTGGGAGGCCGGCAGTGACACCCCAGCTTCTGTGGCCTCTGAGGACAAGCGAGAGGGCGAGCAGTCAGCCAGGCCTGACCAGAGCAGGAAAGGTCAGGGACAGGAGGTCACCGGGACGGAAAGTCTCTCGGGCACGACCGGCAACACAGGCATGGAAGGCTGGGACCTCATCCCCAGGGTGAGCTGTGCACCCCTAGCAGGTCGCCGGTCACGGGTTTAGACCCCTGACTGGGGGACAGCCCCCAAGGACCCCCGTGCAAGCCCTTGTTTGACTTGTCCCTCACGCACGGTGCCCTCAGGACAGGGAGGTTCTGACCCGCGTCCAGTAACCTGAGCCACAGAGCCTGGGTCTGCAGACCACGGAGACCGCGTTTCCGTCAAAGCAGGGGTCACGTTCAGGCTCTGTGTTTCAGTTCGAGGCCCAGGAAGCCGCCCGGCCAGGCTGGGGCCAGGAGGCACCACGCCCCGGAGGCCACACCTGGAGAGCTGGCCCTTACCCTACTCCGGTCTTCCCACGAGACCGCCCCTGAAATCCCCACCTTTGGGAAGCAGATCGACACCCTTAGGACCAAGGACCCGGGGGGGCCCTGCTCCCTCTCCCACGCCGGACCGCCGGACAGACGGCAGGACAAGAATGACCGCGGGCCAAGCAGGGCATCGCAAACGAGTATGGAGTCAGCTCTCCAGCAAGACGGGACAACTGTTAACTTGTGTGCGCCTCACAATGGTGCCAGAATCCAAAAGGGAAAAATGAGTACAGTTGGGAGGCACAGACTATTAGATGTCTCCACTATGGGTGCAGACATCACCACCTGTTAGAGGAGTAACAGACCCCAGCAGGGAGGGGAGCCGGGGTGCACTGGCCTGCTCCCACTCCCCCGGCCGTGGCTCTGGAGGGACATCACGGCAGAGCTTGTCTGAATGCAGATTCCTGAGTCTCTTCCACGGGGACAGCCACTCTCTCAGCTTGGGGTGTCCTGGAGCCAGGCCACCCGCAGCAGATGCACCCCACCCCCACGCTGGCACCCCCGCCCAGGCCAGTACAGCCGGGTGCATACCCGACCCCACGGCCCACCGCCCCAGCCTGCGCCCTCTGTCCACGTCCACGGGGGCGTCACCTCACGCCCAACTCACAGGGCGCTGGCTGGGTGGCGAGGGATGGGCGGGAGTCCCGGCCGTGGGGCCTGGCCTGTGCGTCCAGCTGCGCATTGGCCGTCATTTCCTCTGCGAACACCTCCCCGGCGGCTTCCTGCTGAGCTGTGAACACGCTCTGTCCGCGTCTGCTGTGGGGACCTCCACCCGGATCCCCGGGCCAGCACTTGCAGTTCCCCTGGCCTAGGAATCTCCCTGCACCCTGCGGAGACCCCCGTGGCCTCGCAGAAGCCCTAATGTCCCCCCTACCTCGTGGCTTGGGACCTTCCGGGAGATCCTGCGTTTGAACCGGCACCTTCTCCAGGGAGCCGGGACCCTGCCCCAGGGCCAGGGCGGGATGCCCCGAACGAGGCCGAGGTCAGCCACGGGGCCCCGAGGGCTTCCCACAGACAAACCGCACGCGCACAACGCTCTTCACTGGAAAAGGTTTTATTTCACCGTAAAAATGCCAACTGGAAACAACACCGTCTTTCCTAACGCAAGCGTGACAGCTATCTGTAAGGTCTTCCGCGCTTTAGCTGCAGAAGCAGATCGTTACAAAATTTAACAAGTGTGCAGCCTGAAATCAGTTGGAAACGTCTGGAATAAAAATAATTTAGCAAAACAGCTTTTTAAAAAAAACCACGCGCGCTAACCTTGACGAGAAACCGAAGCTGCGCCCCAGCCTGCCCTCCGCCAAGCCACTGAACTTGGCCGGAGGGAGCGTCCCTGCAGCGCAGGGCCCTCCGCCCCCGCGGACCGCCCGCGCCCTGGGCCCCAAAGCAGCAAAGGCCCGCCGGAGCTCCCGTCCTGGGACGCTCTCCTTCCCCAGCCACGACTTCCTCTGTCAAGGTCACTTGGTTCCTCGGGCGTCCCAGCCGCGGTGCTTCCCAGTCCGTTAAAGTCACAAAGAGAAAAATAAAGAGAAGAAACAAAAAAGACCCAGCCGGGCAAGGCTTCCCCATCCTGCCCCGCGGGACCGTGGAGACCCCACGCTGGCCACTCGTCCCCAGAGACCGGCCATGCGTCCGCCGAGACGTGGGTGACGCAGGCTGGCTGCCGCCAAGCGGAACTGGGGTGCTGCGCCGCCCTGTTTGCACGGTCGGCAAGTCCCTCCGCGGTCGCCCGGGGCGTTTCTGCGGAGCGAGGACTGGCCACGTTAAAGCTACTGGTCAGAAGTCTTACAGGAAACTCAGGGCTGGTGACAGGCGGCTCCACAAGGGACCCCAGGGCCGCCGGTCGTCGAGGAAAGGGCTCGTGACACGCTGCGCTCTGCCAGGCGGAGGCCCCGGGAGGTGTGCTGGCAAGGCAGCGGGAAGAGGAGCCAGGACACCCCGGGCCCCGCGCTTCCGGGCGCCGGCAGCACGCGCCCCGCACTACCTGTCCCAGGTGCTGCGGTGCCGGCCGGGGGACCCGGAGCGAGACCTCTGGCCGTGACGGTGGCGGCTGCGCTTCCTCCCGGAGCTGCTGCGGCGGTCTCGGCTCTTCTCCCGGTGGCCTGAGCGGTCCCTGCTGGGCGACCTCCTGGACCGAGCGTGGGCGGGGCTCGCACTGTGCTGGGGGCTGTCGCGCTGGCGCGAGCGCTTCCTGTGGGAGCGGCGCTCCTTCCGGCGCCCCCTGTCCTCCCGGCTACCCGCCCGCCGAGGCCGGCTGCGCTCCCGCTGCTGCCTGTCCGCGCTGCCCGGGGCCCCGCCCGCGCGGCCCCGGCTCCTGCTGGGCTCCCGGTTGCACTTGTCTTGCTCCGAGCGCGTGTCCTTCCGCGGCGCGCTCTGCTCGCAGGCGGGGGGCGTGCCCTTGGGCTGCTGGTTGTTGTCCGGGATGCAGGAGAGTACCGCGGGGCAGCGCTTCTCCGGGGAGGCGTCCTCGGGCGCGACCGGACGAGAGGGCTGCCGGTCCCTGCACTGCGCGTCCTCGGTGGCGTTCCCGTTCACGTTGGTGGGCGCACACTCCGCCTCGGGCCGTGGCGGGGTCTCCTTGGGGGCACTGGGGGCCGCCTGGGCCCCGAGCAGATGCGGAGAGGCGGCACGCAGACAGCCGGCCGACACGGTCTGCAGGATGTCCAGCACGGGCTGCAGCAGGTCCGCGTGCGCGACGCCCAGGTCCTCCTGCGCCTGGGGGTCGTCCACCTTCTTGCTCAGCAGGATGCTCAGCAGGCGCTGGCGCAGCTGCCTCTCCTTCCGCTGCAGCCCCAGGGCGCGCTCCTTCTCCTCCTCCACGCGCCGCAGCTCCGCCTCCTGCAGGCGCCGCCGCTCCTCCAGCTGCTGCAGCCGCAGGGCCTGCTCCTTCTGCTCCTGCTCCTGCACCTTGGCGGCCTGCGGGAGAGAGGCACGGCCTGAGACGGGCTCGGGGCCGCCACACGCTCGCTCGGGCAGCTCTGGGCTCTCCAGGCGCCCCGCGGTCTGCGGTGCTGGGCAGCGGCCCGGCGCCCATCCCTGCCACGCCCGGCGGTCATGCGTCCGGCCGAGGGAGGCACACACCCTGCGGCAAAGCCACTCGGCACAGCCCCAGGGTGGGCGTTGTGGGGGCAGCCCCGGCCCCTGCGTGGCCACTGCAGCAGGGAGCTGAGGTGCCAACGGGAACGCAGGCTGCCAGGGACGTGCTGGGCCTGGCCTGGGTCAGTGTCTTCAATATTCACCATGAAATAAGAACTGAGCTGCCACAAGTCTCAGCGCGCCTGCCATTGTCCTTCCCGGGGCCTTATCAACGCTGCAAGCAGACAACAGGTTATGGGGTCGCCCCACGCCGCACGGGCGCGTGGCCGCCTGAGTGCAGGTCTGCCCGCGGCCCCGGGCCCAGCTCACGGGAGTGACTGGCGAAGCCTGCAAGGGGCACAAGGAGGCTCTCGGGCCTGAGGAATCGTCCACTCGGCACGGACAAGGCCTGCCACACCACGGCCGCGGAGCAGGGACGCGGCCGGCTGGGCTCTGCGGCGGGCCCCGCCCTCGCCCCGTGCCCTGGGCTCCTGGCCTGGTGACCTGACCCAGCCTGGCCAGCATGTCCCAGTGGGAGGAGGGCCACGAGAGCCCGGGGACCCTGTACGAGCTCCGCCGCTGGGCCCTGGCCACCCAGCCCCCAGCAGGGAGGTGATGCTCCCTCGCCGCCCCCCCCCACCCCCGCTCCCCGAGCCTGACGTCCGGGACCACGCACAAACCCAGCAAACCCTGGACGGCGGGTCCCCCTCCGTGGGAAGCCCAGTCCTTCCGGCTCCAGCGGCAGCGGGCCCAGGCCCGGGCCGCGGCATGGCCCCAGTGCGCCCGCGTGAGGACGGCCGCCGGCTCCAGTACCTTGGCGCGGCTGAGCAGCTCGGCGATGAGCCGGATGGACTGCAGGTTGCGCTGGGCCAGCAGCAGCTTGCGCTCCTCCAGCCTGATCTTCTCCTGCAGCCGCCTCTGCTCCTCCGCCTGCAGCTTCTCCAGCCTCTTCTGGTTGCGGCGGAGCTCGCGGTCCCTCTGCTTCTGCTCCCTCTTGCGCAGCTTCTCCTCCCTCCTCCGCTCCCTCTCCAGTTCTTCCAGCTCCTTCTGCTTCCTGTGCAAACATGCCAGGCTGTGAGGCAGACGTGAGGGGCGGGGGATGAGCCGCACCCCTGAGCAGGCGGGGGAGTGGGCGCCAGGAAGCCGCTCCCGTGACTGACCCCTGCAGCTCCTCCCCCCCAGCTGCTTCCGACACACCAGGCGGATGCCAGAGCGGCTCCCCACGGGGACGGTCCCCAACCTGGGCTGCACATCCCTGTGGGGCCGAGCGGAGCAATGACACCTGAGCACACACAGACACAAGGAAGGTTCCAGGAGCACTGCGCCCGGGGAACATTGCAGCACAGAGGCTCACGCGCGTACAGCCTCTAGTGTGGAGTCCGCAAAAGCAAACCACAGTGACAGCATGCCCAGGACGGCTGCTGCCCAGGGCTTTTGGAGGGATCCTGGAAATGAGCACCCCAATGCCGGCAGCCAAGACCAGGATCGCCAGGAAGTCTGGAGCCCCCACACACACACACACTCCCGGGCTGGGAAGTTACTCAAACCACCGAGGGACGTGGCGGCAAAGACAGACCTGCCCCAGAAGCACCAGACACAGCAGAGACCCACAGCCATGCCCCACAGAGAGCAGAGCGTTGGGTGCTGGGGCCAAACTGCGCTGCACACCAGGAAGGAACCAGGCACAGCGGCAAGGGCCCCACACCAGACTTCCCGCCACACTCGGGCCCGGGCCCCCAGCCTCGGCAGCTGGGGGTCCCTGAGGCCTCCGGAGCCTGCGGGTGTCCGCCACAGAGAACACACGCACTGCAGGCCACGCCGTCCTGCCCCAGAGCGTGGGGGTACGGCTGCACCCCACCCCTCGTTAGCTGAGCTGCCCACAGACACGCTCGCCGGCAACGCAGCAGACACACGGCGGACACACAGGCCCCAGCTGAGAAAGGGTGCGGGCTGTCCTGAACGCCCGAGCCCCCCCCCCCCCCCCCGCCTCAGGGCCCGGCACACGCCCCACCCCACAGGACCCCTCTGTCCTCAGCCCTGCCCCCCCGGACAGCCTGCACCTGCCACCAGGGCCGCGGCCTGACCCACGCTGTCCCCCCGTGAAGATCAGGGAGTGCCTTGCCGAGCGGCCCCCGGAGTCGTGTTATGAAACACTGGGCAGCCGGGGTGACGAGCAGCACCCTCTGCGGGTCGTGGGTGACGCCTGGGCAAGAGCCCACTGCAGACCCTGGCTGGGGGCCGGCCTGCACCTCAGCGTCCTCAGCGGACCTCCCCCCCGACCGCAGAGTGAGACTCGGGGAGAGCGCCTGCTGGGACCCACGGCTGGGGCTCCGAGGGCGGCAACGGCTCAGCAGACACACCTTCGCAGACACTCCACTGACCCGGGCGAGGACGGAAGGGAAGACAGGGCCCCACCACGGCGGGGCGATGTTCCGCCAGCTCCGCGGACGGAGAGACCGAAGGGCGGTGGGGAAGCAGGGCGGCCCCACGCCCGGGCCCAGGCCTGAACTGCAGCGAACTCGGAGCCGAGGCAGACACGCCGGACGGCCACAGCCCGGGGCAGGCACGGGCACGCAGAGGTGCCCTCCCTCCCAAGCTCGAGAACACGGCGCCAGATTCACTACTTTTACAACAAACAAGACACCTAAGTACAGGGACAACGTGACCCGAGTTGGCCTCCCGACGCCTCTGCAGTGGGCGGGGTGGGGGAAAGACAGGCGCCCTGAGGGCCTGGGCGCTGCAGCGGGTGTTAGGACGCGAGGGCAGAGCCGCCCTCCCACCTGTTCTGTCGGGACAGCTTCGCCCCCCTGCACCCAGCAGCCAGGACACACGGGGACAGGCTCCATGGGGCCCACCCAGGCCGGGCCCCCAGTGGGACTGAGCCTGGAGGTGCGACCAGGGCAAGCACTTGGGGCCCAGTTCCCAGCAGCCGCGGCACGTGAGAGCACACGCATACACACAGACACAGCTGGAATGTGCACCCGTGCACAGGCACACACGCGTGCAGACCCACGGGAGCACGCACGCACACACACACGCACACACAGGCAAGCAGCAGGCCCAGGGCGCCCGCGGCCCACCTCTCCTCCGCCCTCTGCCGCTCCTCGGCCTCCTTCTCCCGCCGCTTCTGCTCCTCCCGCTGCTGCTCCAGCTCCTGCAGCTTCTGCCTCTCCAGCTGCCGCTTCTTGATGGAGGCGTCGCTCAGATGTTTGGTGGAGTCGAAAGACACCTTTGAAGGAAACACAGCGCCAAGTAGAGAGACCACCCACAGCACCGCTCTCCAGCACACAGGCGGGCCGGCGCCCACACTGGGAGCCACCGAGTCCCTCTGCGCCCGGGAGCCGCCCGACCCGGGGCCTGGGCCGGGATCGCGCAGTGTCTGCGTGCAGACCAGGCCCCCCGCTCCCATGGGGTCCTCATGCAACCGGGAGGACGACCCGGCCCTGAGACCCTGACCTGCCTCACACTAAGGAGAACACAGAAAACTCCCCCTTGCACAAGACCACTATCCCTTCCGGCTCCGGGGGGGCCCTGCCACCCCCTGGACCGTGGCCAGCACCCAGAAGCCACAGGGCCCGGGCCTCTGCTAACAGGGTGTACGCTGTCTCCCGGCTGCAAAGGCCGGAGTCCTCTGTGAGGCTGCTGCCCTTCTCCTCGAAGGCACACAGGACAGAGTTGACAAGGGTGAAGGACACGACCCACCCTCCTCTAAAGGTGGGGGGGGGGGTGTCAAAAGCACCAACCCGTCCCAGCTCTTTGGCTCCGAAGTCCTTGCAGACCCCACAACAACGTTCAAGGGTACGGCCGGGCGCGTGCACCTACACGTGGACTCTGTAGCACCCACGGGGGCTACTCACCTGTGTCTGCGCCTGAAACGCTCCTGACCACAGGGGGGTCGGTGGTGCCCCCCAGCCCCCGCCCATCCCGAAGGGCCGCCGTGCAGCCAGGGTCCCTCGAGGAGGCCCGGGCTCACCTTGATGTTGCAGGCCACGGCCTTGCCGTCCTCGCCCTTGTACATGAGCTTCATGCCGCGCAGGGCGCTCATGGCCTGGATGAAGCCGGCGTACTCGCAGTACTGCACGTAGGCCTCGAAGTTCAGGTGGCCCCCAAAGCTGAAGGTGTGGAAGTTGCGGCCAGTCATCTCCTCGCGGTAGGGGTCCAGCATGGGGATGTCCACGTTGCGGATGGCCCCAAACTTCTCAAACACCCTGACCAGCACCTCCTCGCTGGGCTTCTCAGAGCCCGAGTCCTTGAGGGCGAACCACTTACAGGGCAGCCCCTCCAGGTGGACGGTGTCGGGGCGCTCGCCGGGCAGCGTCTCATTCATGTCCTTGGCGTCGCGGAAGAAGGAGTCCCAGTCGTGCCGGCTGGGGAAGTCGACCTTGAACTCGGCGGCGCGCACCTTGAGGATGTCGGAGAAGCCGCTGAGCTTGATAGTCTTGCCGTCCAGGCAGGCCAGGAAAGACTTGACCAGGCTCTTGTTCTCCACCTCGCCCTCGAAGCGGATGAAGTCCATGGTGCTCTTGGAGATGCGCAGCGTGGAGAACTGGTGGCTGTGCACCATGCCCTTCAGCCGCTCCATCACCTCCCAGTTGGAGATGGACTTCCCGGGCTGCTTCAGCTGCGGCAGGGCCACGCTGATGGTCATCTTGGTGATGGGCTTCAGGTAGAGCCCGTACACGGGGCACAGGTCCACCGCCTCCGACGTGTCATGCACGATGGTAGCCGAGGCCATCGCCGGGACCGGGGGCCTGGAACACACACCGTGGTCAGCTCCCGAGGCCCAGGGAGGAGACACGGGACCGCCTGCCTCTCTGCCCTCCCCACCTGAGGCGGCTGTTGGTTTTAAGTCATCAGATTACACTGAAGGGAGAAAGAATGGGATGGAAAGAAACTTTTAAGGACAAGTCAGTACCCGAGCCCCCGTCGGCGCCGACCTGCACCGGGTACCCAGGGCCAGCTCCCCACCCCCCGGGGGCAGCAGTGGGGAGAGGCAGTCTAGAATCCCCCTAGCTCTGCAGAGGGTGCAGGAGACTGGCTGGGGAAGGCATGCAGTTCAGCTCCAAGAATCAGGGACGATCTTGGAGGAGGCAACCCAGTGTGGGTGTCCATGAAACAAGAAGTTCTGTGCCAATAAGACAATCCCTCTCTTTGCCAAAGTTAAAGTTGAAAGGGACACAGCCTTTCACCAGCTTGGGGCTGGGAGTGACCTGTGGCCTCTTCCTCCCCCGCCCTCTCTAGGCAAGTCTCCCCTACTGGTCAAACAAGTCCTCGAAGAGCCAGGCTCCAGCCAGGAGCTGGCACCAGACACCCAGTCAGTGCAGGTGGCCCGTCCAGCCACCTGCCCACCAGCTCTGCTCACCCACCAGCCGCTGTGGCAGTTCCAGAGGCACAAACACTGGGGCACAGCCAGAGGGCGGAGACCCAAAGCAGGAGGGTCTGGGCACCCCCAGGACGCTGGGGAAAAGGCAGCCACACCCCCAGCACTGCCCTCAGTTAACCCAGGCCACCCCCAATCCCTAGTGGTGGGGGGCATCTCCAATGCTTCCAACCCCCTCCAGCAGCCTCAGGAGCAGCCTGCCTCCCCCAACGCCTCCCTGTCATTTGGGTACCCCCCCACAATCCCCTAGGACCCTCGGTACCCCGGCTTCCCCAGCCTCCTGTGGCCCTGGCTTTTGAAGCGCAGCCCCCACCACCCCATCCCGCAAGCAGCAAACTCCTCACTACCCTCGGTGTCCATGGCAACCCCCAGACCCAGGTCCCCACCGCGCCATCGCTAAACCCAACCCAAGGTAGGTAGGCCCACGGTTATGTCCTGACCCTCAAGGACCAGCGAACCGCGGTCCCCTGGACTCTGGCTCCCCGATCGCCCAGTATCCCCTGCCCCCCAGACCAGTACCTCGGGGCCGCCAGGACTCCAGGACCCCGCAGACCCCCGGCCCCATAAATCCCTCAGCGCCCAGGACCCCCCGGACCCGCAGGCCACAGTGACCCCGACCGGCCGCAGATAACCGACTCCCCCTCCGAAGACCACCGCCCCACAATGCCCGCAGCCCCGGGGTCCCCCGGATCTCCCGGACCCCCAGTCACCCAGTACTGCCGACCGCTCGAGGACGCCAACCGCCCACAGACCTGGGGCCCGGCCCCCGCCCCCGGCCAGTCCCCGTCGCCGCCGCCGCCGAGCCCCCTTCGGGCGCCTCGCAGACCCCGGCCTCCTCGCGGAGGAAGGCGGTTGCGGGAGGCGCTCACCGTCGCGGGGCTCCGCCTGCGTCCCCAGCCGCCGCCGCCCTGGTCCCAGCGCGCCGCGGTCCGCCGACGACCCCGGCAACAGCGGCCTGTAGCCCGGAGGCGCCACCGTCCTCCGGAAGCGCCCCGAACGTTGACCGCTCCTGTGACGCACTTCCGTTTCCGGCTCTCGGGCCGGCGGAAGCGGACGCGCGGCGGCCCCAGGCTTCGCCTCCTGGCTCTGACCCCGCCCCTAAGGCGGGACTTCCGGAAGCTCGGGGGTGTCGGGCCCAAACGGCCCTGGTCTCTGCACTGCGCGTGCGCGACGTCGTTCGGTTGGTGGAGGGCGGGGCGCGGGTGCTGCACCTGTGGGCCAGAGTGGGAGGTCGTCCGCGTTAACCCCGGGAGGAATGGGGCCTGGTGTTTTCCCCCCAAATTATCACGATGAGCATAAATAATATAGCAGTGTGGACTAATTTCAAATTACTTATTATCCAGCCGTATACTGACTAGTTATTTCACTTACTGCATGAGGCGTGTTGATTAATTATCCATCGTGAAATTTAAATTATTTATTATCTCATCAAGCGTTTATTATTTAACTACTTTATTTAGTATGCATCTAGATTGTCTAAATTAGACACTTCCAGGTGACATGGTGTTCTCACGTGATATAAACATGAGTTACTGTAATATTTTAAATGTTTCTTATTGTCATATTCTTGATACCACTCATTTTCAGTGACATGGAATTTAGAGATAAATAGACTACAGTTGATATATGGTGTGTAATGTAATTTTATGCATCTGGAGAGTGTATGTTTGTGTGATACTACATTCTTAGACGATCACACCGTTGGATTATAAATGAGCCAATTTCAATGTATTCCACTGGCCCATTGTGCCAGACCCTGCAACAGAAATGATGCCCCAGGCATGTCCCACGAGCCCCCCAACTGACAACCCCGGCCTGGGGAACGAGGGGGGAACCCTCTGCCCACACGTTAGCATCATGGGGACCACGGTGGGGACCCCATGTCAAGTGGCCTTTCACACAGAGAGGGGCTCCTGGGGAATTGCTGGGTGTGTGCTCTGGGTGCCTCCCTAGTCCCACGATCTTGACCTTGATGTCCGCCTGACAAGGACACAGAGGCTCCCAGGGTCCCCTGGAAGGGAGCTTGGGCTTAGATCCCCCGGGGCAGGCCTCCTAGCAGGGCCAGCATCTTCGCTGTCCTCTTCCCCCTTGTCCTTGGAAACACAGAGATGTTTGCGGTTCCCCACACGACTGGTGTCCCCAAGACAGCCTCGCCCACGGAGGGCACCTTGCTTCCCTGGGAACCTGTTAAATTTGGAAGCCGCGCTCTCCAAAGACTTTTCAAAGCAAACGAAGAAATGGGGAATTTATTATTTACTCCTTGGGAACCAGTCAGCCCAAGAGACGAAATCATTGGTGAAACATTAGAGAGGAAAGCCTGTTAAAGTTCTGAGCAAGATAGAAAGAGAAAATTTCCTGTGCCGTGCATCATAACCCCGGGTCCTCCTGTGATGTGGTCATGAGCATACACACCGCACTCGCTGAGCGTGAACAGGGACTGGGAACACGACAGGAGATCCCCCCCAGGATGTTATGGCAAAGGTCAAAGAATCCGTTGCAGTCAAGTCCCTAATCAGTTGACTGAAGAGGAGCAGATGGCCCTGGGTGGGCCTGGCCTAACCAGGTGTCGGGGTCAGAGCGAAACACGAGGTTTGAAACGGCAGAATACGAAACACAACAAAAGAATCAAACAAACAAACAAACAAAAAACGTGGTTGCTTTGACACAGCCAGCTGCCTCGTACAGAAAACGACTTGTAAATTCAACCCTAATCTTAACCTCAAATCACATGCTAACTCTCATGCTAACCATAAAGGGTTATAAACCTAATACTAACCTCAACACTTACTGAAACTCAACCCTATGCCCCATGGTAACCCTAAAACTAACACTCATTTTCACCTGAACCCAAATACGAGCCCTAAACGTAACCCGTATGTCCACCCACCCATCCATCCATGTGCCTGTCCATTTATCTAGCCACCAATCCACCCCTCTGGGCACCAATATATCCATTCATCCCTCCATCCATCCACCCATCTGCCCACCACCCACCTCCATCTGCACCTCCATACATCTCAGATACACCTATCTCCTAGGTCCCTCCCAGCAGGGGGTGCATCCCGCACCCCAATCAACACTGGAAGGAGCCAGGAAGCTGAGGCCTTCAGACTCTTGATACACCCTTCACCTCCCACCAGCCCAGTGGTTCCCCAGGAACTTCACCCTATTCAAGAAAACGGCTCTTTGCAGCTCATTGTGTTATTAGGCGATTCTTTTCTAAAGTCTATTTTATGGATTATGCTATTACGGTTGTCCCACTTTTTCCCCGTCTGCTCCCCTTGTCCGGGCACTCCCCCGCCTTCCCTCCAGCAGTCCCTCCCCCCTTAATTCATGTCCATGGGTTGTGCATGCCAGGTTTCTGGTCTCTCCATTTCTTACACTATTCTTAACCTCCCCCTGTCCAGTTTGTTCCTGCCATGTATCCTTCTTATTCCTCCCCTTTTTTCCCCCCCCATTCTCCCCCTCGCCCTCCCTGCTGATAACCCTCCACGTGATCTCCATTTCTCTGATTCTGCTCCTGGTCATTAGCTTAGTTCGTTTTTGTTTTTGTGTCTGCTTTTTTTTTTAAGTTTGGTTGTTGATACTTGTGAGTTTGCTGTCATTTTACTGTTCGTATTTTTGATCTTGTTCTTTTTCTTAGATAATTCCTTCATAGAATAACGGTTTGGTGATGATGAACTCCTTTAAGTTGACCTTATCTGGGAAGCACTTTATCTGCCCTTCCATTCTAAATGAAAGCTTTGCTGGATAGAGCAATCTTGGATGTAGGTCCTTGTCTCTTATGACTTCAAATACTTCTTTCCAGCCCCTTCTTGCCTGTAAGGTGTCTTTTTGAGAAGTCAGCTGACAGTCTTATGGGCACTCTTTTGTAAGTAACTGTCTCCTTTCCTCTTGCTGCTTTTAAGATTCTCGCTTTATCTTTAACCTTTGGCATTTCAGTGACAATGTCTTTTGGTGAGTTCCTCTTTGGATCCAACTTCTTTGGGACTCTCTGAGCTTCCTGGACTTGTATGTCTATTTCCTTGGCCGTGTAAGCCAATGCTTTAACTTATCCCAAAACGTCATGCAACCAGGCCTGCGGTGTTCTGAGCGGCACGGTAAAGAGGAGAGGGCATGATGTGGTCTTTGAAGCGGTGGCACCAGGCGCCTGTGCCAGGTGTGTTCATGAACGTGATTTTCAGCAGCACGGTCCGCGCGGCCTGCTGCCATAGCGGCCATTCTTCCTGTGCGCGCTTCCTGATGGACTCCCCCACGCCGCTGCGGGCGACTCATTCTATGGGTTTTCCTCACAGATGCACAAAGGGACATGGGCCAGTTCCATTTCATAGGTGTGTGTCTATAGATAATACATTCGTGTGTGGGCGACCATAGAATGAAAATCTAGAAATTACATGAAGGGTATTTGTTGCAATGGCAGGGGTCTGGTGGGGGCACAGCAATGCCCTCGAAGTCCAGACTGTGGCCACACAGTGAGGTCAACGGCATGAGCTCCGACAGGAAAACAGAACAGGATGAGGGACAGTTTGGGGCAGAAGGAGGCCCGTGGCTCCCGTCAGGCTGACATTGGCTGGCAGGTGTCTGCTGCCCAGTGAAGGTCGGAGGCCAGGGTGAGTCCAGAAGCAGAAAGAAGCGTGATGCGGGAGCCACAGTCCCAGGGCAGAAAGAGACTGTGTGCAGTCCATCCACCCACTGTCTTCTTTCCCAGTTCATCCAGCCAGCCAGCCACGCGTGAATCCACCCATCCGCCAGTTTATCTGTTCAGCCCTGTAAGCATCTATCTCTCAGCTCAGTTTTCCACCCACCCACCCATCCACCCAGCATCGATGTGTGATGACGTACAAGGAACACTGATGACCAGGGAAGCTCACCTGTGCCTCAACGTCCAGTTCCTACTGGTACTCAACCAGCTGCTGCCCACATGGCTCACCTTAGCCTCCAGCCCCCCCCCAGATGTCCCACACACTATCTTTAGCCCCAACCCCTCCTGGACGTTGAAACTGACACAGCACGTCCCTGCGACCTCCTCAGAAACCACATCGGCTGCCCAGGGGGCCAGTGTCCAGGTAAACAAAGATAGTCCTGTCAAGGAGGACATTGCAGGGACCTGCAGATGATGTGTCAGGAGCAGGGGACAAAAGCCAGAGTCCTGTGTGGCTCCAGTTAAGTCATCTCTGCAGCAAAACACAGCACCAAGGAGCCTGAGCTTGCGGTGAGCGCTCTGAAGGAAGATGTGAAAGCGTGATAACACAGGGCAGGGCGGAGTCCCCTAAGGAGGACAGAGCAGCCATTCAGGGTTTGAGATCGGGAGTTAGGGGACCCAGGCCTCCAGGTGCACAGTGGTGTCCCCTGCACCTGGCAGAGGGGTGGGGGTGAGGCGTGGCTGTATGTGGTCAGGGGACTTTCCATGGGTAAGGTCACAGCGACTTCCCACGGGCACCCGAGGAGCAGGGACGCCTGGTGACATGGCACTAGGTGAAGATCCTGCTTGGCTCTGACGGACAGAAACAGGGTCCCCTGGAGGGGAACGTTCGCTCATCCTGTTCAAAGACAGACGGTATTTTCAGCCCGGTTCGCTCCTGCATAGCAGACCTGGGTCTTTCAGTTGGAGCTTTCTCTGTTTCTTATCCCCAGTGCTGCGTAGCCAGCGCAGAGATTGGGGTTTTTTTAAATACGTGGTGACAGCCTCGCCTCTGTAAATCTTCACAGAGAGGATGTGTTAATAATGCTGGGTTTTCTGGAGGCCTCTATCCCTTCCTCCCACCCCCATGCCCACTGCACAACTCGATAACGCCCTGGCTGGCGTTGGGTGTGGGTGCCGTGGGGAGAGAAGGCAGCCCAGTCTCTGAAAGTGTCTGGGGCAACGGAGGCTGCAAAATAGATGGTCTGCGTCCGGCCCTCTTACTGAGATCAGGAGGACGGAGAAGCAATCTGTGCTAACCCAAGAGGCTGATGTCGAACAGTGTGGGGACGGTCGCCCGGGACAACAGCCGGAGGAGAAACATGCCGGTTCCAGGAATCGGTGAGCGGCAGATGTGTGAGCAATACACCAAACACGTGTGCCGCGGGCGGGCGGAGGGGGCTCCGTTCTCCTCGGTGGAGGGCGGGAATCAGACGTTGCCGAGACCAGATCAAAGGACAGAAGGCAGAGACACAAAACCGAGATAAAGACGTGACATGTGCTTATTACTCACAGGCTGCCCTTCCCTTTCCTCGTCAGAGCAATGGCACTGTATTGCAGGATGGAGGGCAGGGTGCCCGGCCAGAGTGGGCAGAACCGGGCAGAAGCAGGGTCTCCGGAGCACAGCGTGCAGCCCCCAGCGATGGGCCTGCTGGGGGCTGCACAGTCAGGTGTCAGCGGGGACAGCTCCGGGACCCTGGCCCTCCG
Source organism: Artibeus jamaicensis (assembly GCF_021234435.1). NCBI lineage: Eukaryota > Metazoa > Chordata > Mammalia > Chiroptera > Phyllostomidae > Artibeus > Artibeus jamaicensis. The sequence continues at coordinate 3,109,158 of NW_026521989.1, forward strand.
GAGAGATATGTGGGCAGCGCCCAGGTGGGAGAAGGCAGCGACCAAAGTCTTTGTTCTCAGGGACTGAGGCTCCGCTCCCACAGCAGGGGTCCTGAGCAGGAGAAGAGGTGTTTCGAGGGTCTGGAATGCCAGGGACCCCAGTTAAGTGGACTGCGGTCCAGTGTCACGCCACTGGGCATGTTTGTCCTCACCATCCATCTGTCCATCATCCAACCCTCACCCATCTGCCCAGCCACAGATCCATCCATCCATCCACATTTCAACCATCCATGCATCCATCGGTGCACACGTTGAAAAACATGTCCATCCATCTGTCTGTGCATCCATCTCATCTCTGGTCTACTATCTGTCCATCTCTCCATCCACCCAGTATCCATCTACACCTTCAACTGTACATGCACCCTTCTTCTTGTTTCTCCATCCTTCCATCCATTGGTCCATGGACCTAGCTATCTGTCCATCTCTCCATCCATCCATCCACCCATCCATCCTTCCATCCACCCATCCACCCATCCATCCATCCATCCATCCATCCATCCATCCATCCACCCATCCATCCATCCACCATCCATCCATCCATCCACCCACCCATCCATCCATCCACCCACCATCCACCATCCATCCACCATCCATCCATCCACCATCCACCCATCCGTCCACCATCCATCCACCCATCCATCCATCCACCCATCCATCCATCCACCCATCCATCTACCATCCATCCATCCATCCACCATCCATCCACCATCCATCCACCCACCCATCCATCCACCCACCCACCCACCCATCCATGCCCCGATGCATCCGCCCACCCACCCATCTGTGCACGTACACGCCCACCTACTTCCCACCCACCCTTTTCCCACTTCTGCTCGCCTGACTTCCACAGAAGCACGCTCCCCCACAACTACTCTCAAACTCTCCTTCCTCCCCGTCTCATGGTCCGCTGCGAAAGCGTCTGTGTCTCACCATTTCTCCTGCACCAGTGACTGTCTGCCTTCCACGGTGTTTAAATGACCTCCAGCTTCCCTCCCCGCGGCCTTATTTCGAATGCCAGTGTGCTGTTGATCCTTGATTTTTGCATCCATTTTTACTGTTTTTTAAAAATATTTTATTATTTATTTTTAGAGAGGGGGGAAGGGAAGGAGAAAGAGTGGAAGAGAAACATCCATGTGTGGGTACCTCTCATGCGCCCCCTACTGGGGACCTGGCCTGCAACCCAGGCACGTGCCCTGACTGGGAATCGAACTGGAGACCCTTTGTTTCCCAGGCCCGTGCTCAGTCCACTGAGCCGCACCAGCCAGGGCCTGTTTTTACTGTTTTTACATATTGCAGAAGAAAGAGAAGCATTGTTATGCGGGTGAGTGAGCTTGGGGCCACATTTTTCTTGCTCCACCCCCCACCCCCTGCCAGGAGACACAATCAGCAAACACCTGGAAACTGTCCCTGGCTGTTTCAACTTTGTTTTGTTTTCTTCCTCAGCAGCTGGGTTGCCACCACACTGCCGTCCCTCCGTCCCCCTTGCAGGACACCCAGCGTTCGTTTTCACGCTGGTCCCTCACAGAGGCGTGGCCTCTCCCGCTGCTCTGCTGGGCTGCCCGGGGCTGAGGACGCAGGTGGGGCCCTCGGTTCACTTCCTGCCTCCTTCTGGTGCTATTTTTACCGTCACCCTCCAGGCATCCTGTGCCTATTGTCACGAGACTGACAGGCACAACTGGAGGGACGTTTATATCTGGAAGCAGGGGTGGCCGACGTCGGCCGCCCTCTCTCCTCCCCGGAGGGGGTCGTCACCTGTGGGTCCAGGATGCTCCGTGAGCTGCCCCCTGCTTGGCATCCCCCCGGGTCCCCCTCCTGTCCCGGCAGCCAGAGGAACAGCATGCAGGGGGCTCGGGCCGCCCGGGATGGGTCCCGGGCGTTCACGGAAGGGAATGAGCATCCTGCACTCAGGGCACAGATGAGACGCACATACAGGGAGGGGCTCCAGCCCGGAGCCGCTGTCCCGCTGGCTGTGTGGCTTCGACTGCCCGAGCTGCCGCCACGCGACCTTGGACGTGCGGGACTGCCCTGGGCGGCCAGCTCCTTCCTCTGTCCATGGGGGGCCTGTGGGTCTGAGGCCCCGGGGGAAGGGTCCGATGGACGACCTCTACAGCGGCTGCCGTACAGAAACGAGAAAGTGTAAGATGAGGTGCGTGTCCGCAGCCTGGCGCCACTGAGGTCGCCCACCTGCCAGGTCACGTCCTCCCAGAACAGGATTTGGGGTGGGAAGCATTTTCCCGTCCAAACTCCTGAGACCTGCTGCGTGGGGTCGCTCAGCGTTTGGCTCTGGGGAAAACTGAGAACGTTTTGCTCGGTAAAGTAATTTGCTCATTTTTCCGGGATCCTACGTATACAAATAAAGATGGGCGATATATTGATAAGTACGATGATTCACACGTGATTGACATGTGGATAAACATAGGATTGATAATAGATTATTGACTGGTTAATTGATAGGGATGAAAGCATATGGATTATAGATTAGTGGATGGATAGATAAATGATGAATTGGTAGAGAAGCAGATTTATAGATAGAAGAATCATAGATAGATGATAGCTACACAGATAAACAGGTGATAAATTCATAGATGTAGATGGTAGAAAATGATCAATGTGTAGATATATAGATGATAAAGAGATGGATGATAGATATGATGAATAAATAATGCATTGGTAGAGAAATAGGTATGTAGATAGACGATAGATACATAGGTAAAGCGGTGATAGACAGACATAGGTGATGTTTAAATGAAGAGTTGGTAGGCAGCGATAGATAGACGGGTGGATCAATGGATAGATAAGCAGGCAGACGCAGACCGATCGGTGAGAGACAGATAGGGGACGGGTAGAGGAGGCTCCCGGTCCCATTCCTGGGCTGCTGCGGGCCGTGGGGGGCGTCTCAGGGTGAGAGGAAGGGGGCTCCTGCCCCTGAGTCCGTCTGTCTTCAGTTGCTGACAGAGGATTCGACGTGGGGTGGGCCGGCACGTGCCTCAGAGGAAAACCCCAAACCACATGGGGGCGGGTGCCCTCTGTGGGTGGGCCCGCAACCCCCAGCGAAGCCTCAGGATGAACCCGTCTTCCACAATAAAAGGCCACCCCTGACCCGGGGTCCCTCCCCTGCCGTGGCCGCCGGGCCCTGAGGACTCAGGGGAGGCGTTGGGCAGGGAGGGGGCCCCCTCCGGAGGGCCCAACGCAGGCCTGTCCGCCTTGGGGCTCAGAGGAGATGGAGGAGTGAGCTGGACAATGCAGAGTCAGCTCGGAAGGTTCCCAAAGGCCGGCAGTGACTGGCGGCTCACCCAGGCCTGATACATGTGTTACCATCTGTGAGCAGAGAGCGATACACTGTTGCCAGCTACAGCCGCCGCCTGGAGGTGCTGGCCTTTCCCTGTGCCAGGACCCCATCCACGACCCGTGTGACCTTGGGCTGTGCCACCTTCTTGTTACTCCTCTGGGCTGTGACCGTGTCTCAGACTTGTCTTGCTTTGGGGACTTGGATGGTTTGGAGGAGCACTGGCTGGGCATTTGCAGGGCACCCCTTTCTTTGGGTTTTCTGTGATGTTTTTCTCCAGGCCAGACGGGGCTTGTGGCTTTGGGGCAGGTAAGACATGGGTTCCCCGACGTCCGGCATGCACGCTGTCCCTGTGAGTCACTGCTGTGGACGTGGCCTCAGTCACCTGGCCCAGGTGTGTGTGTCAGATGTCTGCACGGTGAAGGTGCAGTACCCCCATCCCCTGGTCTCTGTCTGCTCTTTGCAAGCACACCATAACCCACACTCAGGGGCATGAGTTTGCTCTGTCCGTGTGCGAGATTTTAACAGGAAACTTGAGCAGAAGCTGCTTTACCAGAAATGGGGGAAGGTGAGAAGTAACAGTTCTCATACCTTCTCATCGCCCGCCCCTGCCAAGGTCCAAGAGGCATGCTAACTTTGTCCACCTAGTGACTACCAGTTGATGTTCAGGAGGCTACTGCTGTGGTCTGGGCGCAAGGGCCAGGTGGGGACAACTGCTGGGAGATGAGACGGCCCCACTCTTAGCCGTGTCCTCAACCCCTATGGAATCGTAACACTACTCGGACTTTCACATTAGAGATTCATTCCTTTGGCATTGATGAGACAGCCTCCAGAGCTGTCATCAACCAGCATGCTTGCAGAAAATTATTTATTTCCAACTGAGACGAGAATAGACCCAGGGTAAGCCACTCCCAGAATTCTCAAGGGCCAGGATTCTCAGTCCTCACTTCACTGCTCAAGTGAGTTCCGCTCTGACAGCCTGTCCTGAATGTCCCGGCATGGGAACTCCCCAGGGTCTCTCGCCCTCTTCCCGGTCCCCCCTCAGGCTCCTCCTGGCGGCTTCCCACGGCCTCCTGTCCGTCTTGGGTCCTTAGACCGTTTGGTACTCAACTCAGGCCCTTGTCCAACAGTCTCCACAAGACCTTCCACCTGCTGCAGAGAGGTCAGCCCTCGTTACAGGGCTGGCCCCGGGGAGCTCGCCTTCAGGATGTTGGAAACCTGTGTCCTTACGATGGCCAACCTCCTCCAGCCCATGGGCCGGCGCTCTCCCTGACTGCTGCCTCTTTCCTCTTCCAAACTGTGGCGCTGGCCCCCATCTCTGCGTCTGCAAATGGCAGTCGCTCTAGAGAGTGACTTCTAGTTTTCTCTCAGTCTCCACGTGTAATGGTCTCTCAGCGTCTAGTATTTAATAGCGTAAAGTGCTGTCTCCACCTGTGCCACGGGCAAGAGAAAGTCTAGAAAGGTGGAGAAGTAGCTCACAGCCCCTGTCAGCATGGGAGAGGACTGAGTCACACATATCTGGGTGATTCTCCTGCGGCCTGCGAATAATTCTGGACAAGCCAGTGAGCCTCACAGGACTAGTGAATTCGAACGCAGAGACGGATTTAAGGAGTCCAGGTGGCGCCTTGGCTGAGTCCTATCTGCAGAAGGTGGACACAAAGGAGGGACGTGGCCACCGGCCGGGGGACGCCTGCACCCCCCCCAAGGCCCCTCCCTGGAGCCTGTGGAGGGAGTGAGGCCCTGGGACACCTGGGCCTCGGACGCCTGTTCTCCAAGACGGGGGAGGTGAATCTCATGGGTTGTGAGCCTCCTATTTCTGGTCGTTTTTTTTTCAAATAGCTCTCCCAGGGCACTTGCTTTTAAAATATGCAAGCTTGTGAGTTCTCTGTCCCTGGGGACAAATCGGGGCCCCGGAGACCCTGAGGCATGACACGCAGAGGGCAGGCGCTGGCCTGTCTGGTCTCACTGGGCGGCCGGGCCCCTTGGAGGCCCAGAGAGCTCGCGGCAGCCCCCTCAAGTCCAGTTGGGCCTCCCTCCCCACCAACAAGGGGCTGTTTTCGGTTGTAAATATCAGTGCGGTCAATGCACAAAGCCTCAGAGGAACGCCCGGTCACGTGCGCAAAGTCTGATTCAGTTTTGCTTTTTGTTTTCGTGTTCAGAGAGGCAGCTCTGGAACCTCCTTATCTGCATTCGCCACCCGGGTCTCCCTTCATCCAGGGGCCGTGCTGAGAAAGGGCTCTGATTTGGGCGTCCACGGGATGTGGGCGCGGATCTGGGCTCTGGGCTCGCGGCGCGGACCCAGCGGGGGCACCAGCACAGGGGCCGGCATTTTGATGACTGGAGACCAGTGTCTGTTACTCTCCTTTTTTAAAACGAGATGAAGTCCCCACAACCCACAATGCACTATTTTCAAAGTGGCTGCCTCGGTGGCCCTGAGCAGATTCCAAATATCATGGGACAACTGTGCCTGACTCGTTCAAGAACATTAACATCTCCCCAGAAGGAGCGCCAGCCCCTGAGAACAACTGCCCCTTCTCTGTCCCTGCAGAGCGACCTGCTCTGGATGGACAGGTCACACACACACAGAATCCACCCCGTGGGACCGCGAGTGTCTGGAGTCTCTCACGAAGCCTCCTGTGTTCAAGGTCCATCCGCGCTGCAGCCTGAGTCAGAGCCTTGCTCCTGTTCCTGGCTGCGTAATATTCCACAATGGGAATGGACCCAGTTCTGTTTAATTATCCATCAGTGCTTCCGTGGATACCTGGTTGCCCCTACCGTTGGTCGATTGCCAAGAGTGTGGGGTGGGGGTCCCCGACATGGATGCTGTGACCAGGAGAAAGAAACAATGCAGAGCCGCCCCCGCCCCGGTTGCTGCGATGGACATGGGGGAAGGCCTTTCCCAGTCCTTCTGACAAGAGCGTGTCCCACTTGCACAGGCCGAGGCCCCGCCTCCCGGCCGTGAGCCGGTTCTGCAGGGAAGTGAAACCTGTGCCTGTGAACTTGTTTGCTGGGCGAGGTGGCACCGCCGACAACCTCTGCAGGGCAGCCGCGCCCCAGCCGCCCGCGGTGCAGAAGGGGGCACGGGGAAGGAGGTGCAGGGTGTGTCCCTTCCTCTCGAGCATCCTGTGCTGTTCAGCGGCTGCCAGGGCGCCCCGGCCTGCACACAGGATGAGAACCTGAGCACCGGGACCTGCTGGGGCTGGGGACCCCCGTCTCCGGGTCAGCTGTGCTCTGAGCCCAGTGAGCGAGGCGCAGGTTCTGGACCGGCCCAGGGGTGTGGTCCCTGCGGCTCAAGCATGTGGGTTTCCCCCACCAGCTCCGGCACAGGCCTGTCCCAGGCAGCTCCTGCGTCCCCGCTGCGGTCTGCGGACCATCCTTGCTGGTGGGCTGCCCACCCAGCCACCCCCCCATCCGTGCCTGGGGCTGGGATTCCCATGCAGTTGGGTGAAGAGCACCCCCCACACCCACAGCAAAGGGCCCCCGAGTGGACAGACTTGGACTTTGGGTTGAGCACGGCTGAGTTATCTCACACCACATGGAGAAGGGACCCCGCTCTGCCCATGACTGGGTACCAAAGGGTTATGAGAGTTGGCAGGACAGGGCACGGGTCCCGCCTGTCCCCACATGCCACTCTGTGCGGAATCATCCCCACGGCCAGTGCGGGAAGGAGCTCGCGGAATGAGCTTCGTCTCGGTCCCAGCTACGCACTGTCCGTACGTCTGCCACACTTCTCGGGGGACACCCCAGGACCGGCGGTCCTTCACTTCCCCACTTCCCATACCCACTCGGTGGCCCCCACGCCTGGGGCCTCAAAGTGCCGTCAGCTCAGAGCACCCCGCAGCACCGTGCTGGATGGGGGAGCCTTTTACAGCTCCGCCTTGCCAGCGAAAAGCACAAACGTGCAAGGAACACCTGAGGCTCTGTGGAGAGGCATCTCATGCCAGCTCAGCTGGGGACAGAGGTGACCATGAGCCAGCAGCAGTACCGACTGGGGGGAGGCACGTCCATGTCTCGAGGCTGCGTGTTGGAAAACACGCCACCCGCCAGCAGGGAGCTGGGACGGTACCGGCCCCGGGGCCCTGGAGACAGGGGGCTCATGAGCCTGTACAGAGAGGAGTGTGAACAGCATTGCTCCAAATTCTCTTTCTAGGATAAAAGTGCTGTTTGTGGGTCCTTTCTCCTTGGGGCAGTCAGACTGTTGCCATCCAAACACGTCCCAGCAACTCGTCACCCCAGGACGGCCCTCTGGGACCTGAGTCCCGGGTCTGTGACTTCCTTATGCCGGCAGGGGACGGGGCGAGTGCCTCAGACAGAGGCCCTGGAAGACGCAGGGCAGCGAGAGTGCAGCTGGCCGCGGGCGGGCACCTGGCTGACGCCACCCGCCCTGGAAATCCAGGTGCCCCAAAGGCGTCCCCCTGCCCATGAAGCCTCTGCCCACGCCAACTACCCGCTGTCTGTGCGGCAGCCAGTCCCGGGGTCAGCCCCCACCGGCGACAGCCCAAGCGGCGTGGACAAGGGATGTGGGGACATCGAAACCCTTGTGGACGGCGGGTGGGAGGACAATGGTCAGGCTGCTTGGGGAAAACCTGCTGGGAGTTCCTCACACGGTTAAACAGAGAGTTACCTGATGACCCAGCAATCTCACTTCTGGGAATGGGCTCAAGAAACTTGATAAAAATGACTGTGAAACAAAACCCAACTCAGCGCATGTTTTTGGCATGCTTCCCAGTGGCTGACAGGCGGCAACACTCCAAATGCCTGTCCCCTGGGAGGGGACTGGTACGCAGAAGGAGGTGCACCCATGCTGTGGAATATTACGCAGCCAGGAACAGGAGCGGGGCTCTGACTCAGGCTGCAGCGTGGATGGGCCTTGAACACAGGAGGCTGCGTGAGAGATGCCAGACACCCAAGGTCCCCTGGTGTGGATTCCATCTGTGTAAATGTCAATCTACAGGGACATAGAGGGGGCCGGCGGTTCTCAGGGGCTGAGGAACAGGGGTGGGGACTGGCTACTTGTGGGAATGGACATCCTTTTGGGGTGGGAAAGAGATTTTCAATGAGGCCCCGACCCAAGTTGCTCAATCAATGGCTTGGGTGGTGTCCCGCAGACCGAAAGGTCACCAGTTCAGTTCCAGAAATAGCCATGCGGTTACGGGTTCCGTGTCCGCCCGGTCGGCCCGTGTACGATGCTGCTCTCTCTCGTTGATTTTCCTCCTCCTCTTTCCCCTTCCCCTTCTCTCTCTCTCTCTAAAAAAACCCCAAATCTGAACTGGATGCAAGTGGCGACTACCCAACATGGTGAAGTGCTAAGTGCCTGTAAAGCTCACAGTGTCGAGACCTCACACAGCGTGAGTCTCAGCCTGGTGCCCACAGACTCACAGACTCACAGACACACAGTGTGGAGAAGATGCTGGTCCACCGCGGCCCCTGGTCTGGCCCTCAGCTCCGGTGTCACCGGGCCTGCAGGTGGCTCTGTCCCAGCAAACTCATCTGTCACACACAGAGGACATCTCGAGACATCCCAATCCCCGTGACCACACGGGCTTGTCACGAGTACAGGTGTGATGGGCAGAAGGGCTCTGTGTGACACACAGGGATTCGCAGGGTGCAGACCTCCCACCAAAGTGGCCCCCCGACACTGTCTCTGGGGCGGACGTAACCAAATGCGAGAGACACCCCGGGAGTCCTGAACCCACCCAGACGGACCCTGTCCCGCACCCGCAGAGCACGGCTCCAGATCACGGAGACACGGGCCCCCTGGGCGTGGGCAGTGGCCCAGGGACCGAGTCCTCACTGTGGGGCCCATCCCGTCCTCATTAGCTGAGAGCTTCAAAGGTAGGGGCAGGACCGACCATGGAAGAAAGATGAGTGTGCACAGATGGGTGGGTGGGTCAGTGATGGATGCACACACAGAGAGAGGGAGAGGGAGGGTGGGTGGGTGGGTGGGGCCATGATGGACGGATACATGATGGGAGATGGTAGAGACGTAGATAGATGCACAGATAGATAGTTAGAGACGTAAATAGATACATAGATAGATAGATACTAGGTAGATAGTTAGATGCATAAATGGATACATAGGTAGATAGTTAGATACATAAATAGATACATAGGTAGATAGTTAGATACATAAATAGATACATAGGTAGATAGATACATAAATAGATACATAGGCAGATAGTTTGATACATAAATAGATACATAGGTAGATAATTAGATACACAAATAGATACATAGGTAGATAGTTAGATACATAAATAGATACATAGCTATGGTGGGTGGGTGGATGGAAGGACATAAACAGATAAAAGATGATGGTGGACGCATGGGTACACATACATGATGCATACATATGACGGATGGATACGTACACACACAGAGATGATACAAGTGTGTGCCTCTGGGTGGTCACAGCTATGCCGGGTGGATGGACGGCTGCACGGAGACAGACAGCCGGCAGTAGGTGGAAAAGAGCTGCAGACGATACACAGACCCATTTGGATAACGGAGCGGCGATAGACCTAGATCAACACAAGACACAGCTAGTATCCAGGCTGTGATAGACAAGCAACCGCTACGGCCTTACAGGTTAACGACATGGGTGGTTTGTATGGTGTAGACAGGCAGACAGACAGAAAGCCCTGGGTTTTCCCAGGGACAGAGCGAGCCCTCCAGCCCCCTTGGCTTTCAGGACAGAAGCACGGACAGTCTCCAGGACCGGCCTCAGGCCTGCTGTGAGTGAGCCCAGCGGCAGGACCTGGGAGTTGCTCCTCCCGGTGAACCTTCCCGGAAGCCCTCACCCTGCTTCCCACGCGGCCCGAGTTTGGGAAATCACCGTGTTTACTGGCCGAAACTCCAGCTCCACCCTGTGCCCTGGGCGGTGTCCCCACTGTGAGTCAAGCCCCCAAAGCCAGCATCCCCTTCTGGCTGCAGTTCTGAGGGGCTGCGATAGACTCAGCCTCACGATGTCCGTGGAGATACATTATGGTAGCAAGGCCTTCTTTAACTTTTTTTTCCCCTTCATTGCAAACAAAAAGCTGGAATTGGTTTTGTCTAGAAATGTGACTTCAGCTTCCAGCCTGCTGTATGTCTGCTCAGGCACCGAGTCCCTGGCTTGTCCTGTGGAGTGTGTCCCTGCCATGTGCCCTCAGCACACGTCCCCGGGGAGTGACAGGCTCTCACAGCTGCCCCCCCGCCCCCGGGCAGGTTCCCCATGAGCTCGGCAAGGAGGCGGGGGCCCCACACAGGCCTGCCCCCCCCAGAGCACACGCAGACAGTTACACAGGAAACTCAGAACGTGTTTCCTCTCTGTGTCCCCTAACTCTCCTGTGGGGCTCCGGGCTCGGAAACACTTTGCATTTGGGGCGAGTGCCGCAGCCCCGGTGCAAAGAGCGTGCCACGTGCAGACCTGTGGAGCCGCGGCTGGCGGGCGCCGGCTCAGACGCGGGCGGGCAGGCGGGCGTCATGAAGACTGGCCTCCGGACCGGGCGCTTCCAGGCTGGGCTGCGTGCACGCTCCTGACCCCGTGCGCTGCCCAACACCCCAGCTGCGGCCTGTCCTGGGTGAGTCCTCTGCCTGTTCCTTTTTAAGCGCTTGCTCAGGAGAAGTGGGGGGCACAGGGTTTTCGGTTGGGGGGGAATATGGGACGTGCAAGGGGCATGCCGGAGCGTTCTGCAGCCAGAAAAAGAGCAACCCCCAAAACGCTTTGCAAAGCCCCTCAGCTGCAAACCTGCCACTGGGGAGCACCTGCTGCACCCAGGGCGGGTGGGCAGGCCGGTGTCTGCTGGGGACCCGCCGCCCGGCACCCGCGAGAGGGCAGACAGCGCCTGGCCGCCGTTTTGCTTAGAAATCGGGCCTCTTGGCGCATCTTACAAGCATCCCAGAAGGGTGGGGGGGCGAGGGGAGCCCCACACGCTGCCTGGGGAGGCGGCTTGGGAACTCCTGCGGCCTTAGAAACGGAACAGGGTCAGCAGCGGTTTGGGTCCCAGCCTGTGAACAGGAACTGCGGGCCAGGCGTGCTGTTTTGTGGCAGAACGGGGTTGATGTGTTGTTGCTGCCGTTGGCGCCTTTTGTTCAGTGAGCACAGTGGTCAGCGGGCCCCCCTCCGAGGCGGGAGGGCTGGGGTGTGGCACCTGGCTCCTGAGTCTTCTCGTCGGACAGGGCGTGCACTTGGGGCTGGGCGTCAGCCCATGTTTGTCTCCTAAGATGTTTCTATGCTGGCAAAGGGGGTCTTTTCCTTGGGGCCTCGCCAAAGCCAGCCTTCATGCACAGGGGGATGGAGCCCAGGACGTGGCCCCTGAAGGCTGGGGACCAGGATGGCTGGGTGGTTGGAGCTGCCGGGGCTCCGGGTGTTTATTTAATATGGACATCTGCCAGGGGGTGATGGGCAGCCCACCCCTGCACCCGAGACAGACACCCCAGCATGCAGGCAGTGGGGTAGGACGAGAAGCCGCCCAGCTGGCTGGCTGTGCATGTGAGTGGGTGGACACATGAGGGCATGAATGGGTAGGGGGGTGCATGGGTGGGTGGGTGGATGGATGGATGGGTGGACGGATGGATGATGGATGATGGATAAATAGATAGTGGGTGGTGGACGGATGGGTAAGTAGATGGGTGAATGGATGGACAAATGGACGGATGGGTGCATGAGTGAGTAGATGGGTGGGTGGGTGGATGGATGGATAGATGGATGGATGTGTTATGGGCGGGTGAGGACACGGATGAACGAATAACGTGGGTTTACGGGTGAGCAGGTGGACGAGGAAGACACAGGTGCCTAGATGAGAGAACATGCATAGAAAAATGAGGGATGAAAGAATGAACATTCTCCAGCCCGCGGAAGAGAGATTCCGTGTCTAGATCAAACCCGAAGGAAAGCAGCAGGAGGGGACAGAACGCAAACGTACGGTCGAGAAGCACCCACAGTCGTGTCTGCACCGAAGGGCAGTTTTGACAGTTGCAGCAACACGCGTCTGTTGCTGGGTGGCGGAGATGAAAGCCCGGATAAGGACCGCTCCCCCAAATGGTGAAGGATTTCTGGGTTCTGTGAGCAACTCACAGGGACTCCCAGAAACCTCATGGCGTCCCTCTGGGCAAGCTGTTGACAGCTCTTTCCGTGTGGGGAAACCGAGACCCAGAGAGACCAGTGATGGGGCCAGTGTCCCCCAGCCATCGGGGGCCTTCACTGCCTGCTGTTATCACCCATAGCATCACCGCTGTAGGTGTTGTTAGTCCACACGCGGGGATTCTGCGTGTCCCACCGGCCGGCTGTAGTTGGAGCTCGCTACGAGTCCTTGTGGGGCAGGGGTGGGAGGGGGGGGAGGGTGGAAAAGTTTTCGGCCTCGCCCCAGGAAGTGGTTGCCCAACACCCTGAAGGCACCACAGGCCACTAAATCATTCAAAGTTGTGTCTCAACTTTCAAGCGAGGGACAGGGACGTACGCACAACCATGCAGAGGGCCCGCCCTCACTTCCCCTTGCCTGTCAGGCGGCCGGCTGGCGGGCGGCCTTTTACAGTCCCGAGTCACACGCTCAGGAGACCAGCCGGGGGGCGCGCCTCAAAACCCCGCCACTCGGTGCCCGTCCACCACGCTAAATAAAACTCGCCACTGGCATTTCTACACAGCTGATGCAAAGGAGAGGAGAGGCAGATTTCTGCCCAGGTTGGGGAGGGGGGCGGGGGTGCCCAGAGCTCGAATTCGTAGTGCGTGCTGGAATCGCTTCAGGGTGACAAAGATGACTCGTGCCCAGCTCCCACGCTGTCTGGACGGCAACAACATCAGAAGTTGGCCCGTGATCCAAAGGGACCCTATGAGGGAGCTGACGGAGCCCAGATGTATGACGGGGTGCACAGAGATGCTGGGGGACCAGACTGATGACTGAGGGCCCCGGAGATTTTAAAGGGGCCGGAGTAAACAGGGGGGGCCAGACAGATGACGAAGACCAGCATGAACAGGGACATGACTGCAGATCACAGAGGATATTGGGGTGCGGAGACGAGATCGGGGACTGGGGACAATAGTGGGCCCTGGAAGAGAACGTTGACGATGAAGAGAACATTGGAAACCAGACAGAACGTTGGGGACCACAGCACGTATTGAAAACTAGGGGAAGTATTGAGGCTCATAGGCACTATTGGGGGGCCACAGAAAATACTGAGGATGAGACCGTTTTTGGGGGAGCAGACACATTGTTAGGAGCACAGGGCAAAGATGGGGTCCTCACTGTCCACCATTTGGGGGCGTCTTTGAGCTCACGGCACGGGCAGGTACACTTTCCCTGGGCACACCCGTGGCTGCGTGGGTCGCGGCCGAACGCGTGAACTCAGAAGTCCAGGCCCTCGCCCCAGCCCAGCACCCACAGCCCAGCCGTCCCAGATGCCCTCTGGCCGCTGAAGTGCTTTCCTTGTGGCTCAGAGGCTCCGACAACTTCCTTATACCTTACACGTGGTCCTCGGGCTGGGGACAGAAGGGGGAGGCTGCTGGAGGGGCACCGTGTGCCAGGACTTCTGTGGAGCATGGGGGGGGGGGTCAGGGCAGAAGGGGCCACAGGCTCCCTGCACCCCTGTCTGCTGCTCCGTGGTCTGGTCTTCCAGGCCTCTGTCCCTGTGGACGTCCAGCCTCACCCTCACCAAGTGCAGTGCAGCCCCATCCTGACACTGTTCTCACCTGTCCACCAGGTGTGTGCCAAGGGCCCTGCCGCACCTGTTGGCTGCAAGCCCAGGGCCAGCCCGGGGCTCTGTGACTGCTTCCTACGAGGTGTGGGTGTGTGGTGGGTCGCCCACACCACAGGTCACCAGGTAACCTGCGATGCTTCCTCAGTGGCGTGGCCCCAGACACGCCCCCATTACTTGACGTGGCAATGCAATGAACCCCATCATTGCCGAAATCAACTCGGACAGGGACAGCTGAGGACAGACTCTTGCTAACGTTGTCCCCAGTGGTAGTGACCACAGACTGGTGACAAGGACCCCACGGTGACCTGGGCCCCAGGCCTCCAACCTCCCCCAGCCCCTGCTGCGTTCCTTCTCAGGGGGGCCCAGCCACCGCTCTGGCGACCCCACATGGCAGGCGTCCACGGAGCCGAGCTCCTGGCCACCCACCTGGCGAAATGACCACCTGGTCTTTATTTCCTAGGCTGAGCACCTCAGACATTCAGGGACAGAGGCTGGGGCCTGGTGAAGCTTCAGGAAACAGCCCATAATGTTGTCGAGGGAAACCTGGGTCTCTGATTTCACATCCAGGGCACGGCGACCCAGGCTGGACTCCATGGCCATAGTTCCAGGGACACTTGGGGCCAGACAATGCTGTGAGGTGCAGCCGCCCTGGGTGTTTCTTGTCTCCAGCCACCGGGTGCCAGTAGTACCATCCCCTGAGGTGTGGGGACCAGCAATGTCTCCAGACACAGGCAAGAGTCTTCCCAGGTGGCCATCTCATCCCCAGTTCTGAGTCACTGTCGGAGGCAGATAGAGGGTAGATCAGTGATGGGAGCTCATAGATACAGGGTGGATGCATGATGGACACATAGAGAGATAGGGAGACAGATGACAGGTACATAGGTAGATAAATAATAGAGTGATTGATAGAAGATAGAAAGTAGATGGATAGATCATAGATGGATGATAGACGTACTGATAGACAGACAGAGGAAGAAGACAGATGGATACACAGATGACAGATACATAAATGACAGAAACAGACCTGCATAAATACATGATAGAATATGGATGCAGGGATGGGCAGATGGTAGATAGTGAGATACAAAAGTAGAGAGTTACATGGTAGACAGAAAGGGATAATAGATGGAAAGGTACATGATGGGTGGACGAATTGGGTAGACAAGTAGAATATGGCTAGCTAGCTAGCTAGATAATGGGTGGATGGATGGATAGATGGATGGATGGGTAGAAGGATGGATGGGTGGGTGGGTGGATGGGTGGGCAGATGGGTGGATGGATGGGTGGATGGATGGTGGATGGATGAGTGGAAGGATGGATGGGTGGGTGGATGGATGGTGGATGGATGAGTGGAAGGATGGATGGGTGGGTGGATGGGTTGGCAGATGGGTGGATGGATAGATGGTTGATGAATGGGTAGATGGATGAGTGGATGGATGGATGGATGGATGGATGGATGAATGGATAATTGGATGGATGGACAGGAGGATAAATAGATTCATAGGTGGGTAGATAGATGGACGGGTAGATGGGTGGGTGGGTGGATGGATGGGAGGATGCAGAGATTCACAGGCCGTTACATAGGTACACAGGTAGGTAGATACATAGATGGATGTAAGAAGGAAAGAGGCTGAAAGAGAAAGACAAGAGCGTCTCCCAGTGAAGTCAGAGCCTGCCCCCCTCAGCCTCACACCCTGACACTGGGGCTGCAGGACGTTCACGTGTGGGGCAGCACGAGCCCTGTGTAGAGGACATTGAGCAGCCTCCTTGGGCTCCGGCTGCTGGACAGTGGCATTGCCCCCGCTCAGAGATGACCACCAGAGCAAACGCAGACATTGCCCAGTGTCCCGGGGTGGGGCGTCTGTGGCCCCCAGCGGAAACACCTTGGCCAACATGCAGCCTGGTCACGTGGTGTTTTCGGCATCTCCTTGGCTGGCCACCCAGCGCTCTGAGGACCTGGGGACATCTGGCTTTCTCAGGGCACTCCCGCAGCATCGATCAGAAAACCAGCTAACGCTGCTGTGCTGCATTCGATGGAGCTACCCCAGCCCTGGGCCCTTTCCCTGAACCCACAGGGTGTCTGTTCGGGGGTCTGTGATGAGAGGGAAGGGGCGCTCCCCGGTCCTGATGCGTCAGGAGGTGCGGGTAAGGACTGCGGGGTCCCCTGGAGAGCCGTGGCTGTGTGGGCTGGAGCCCGCCTCAGAGGGGTCGACGTCCCCAACACCAGCTGTGTGTGTGACCGTGGCCGCTCTGTGACCTGACGCCCTGACCTCGATCTCCTCTTCGATCGACCAGGAAAAGTGGTCCTCTCTCTCAGCTTGTGGCAGAAGTGTCGTGCTGACACCCATGTTCCTCCGAGTATCGAGCTACGCAAACAGGCGAGGGGTGCAGCCATAGTCGAGGTGACGAAACTGTAGCACCACTGCCAGTCACAAGACGGGGCTCCGCTGGACGGCTGGGGCCTCTCTCCCAGCTCCGGGTGGGGCTGCTCCATGCCTCCGTTCACCACTCTGTGCAATGGGCACCTCAGCCCTCCAGGGCCTTCCGTGTGCGCTCAGCTGCAAACACGGAGGGTCCCCGTGTGTGTCATATCTCAGCGTGGGGGCTGGGGAGGGATGTCTCTCAGGGGGGGCGGGGGGAACCTAAAATATCACGGCATCGGCGCGTCAAGGTGCAAGCACCGTGGCCCCGAGGGTGTGCACGGCACCCCACGCAAAATGACCGTCCCGGTCTGCTCTGCACACTCTCCCTCCCTGCTCCTGAGGGGCTTCCCCTGAGGAGGGGCCTCCAGAAGTCGGATCATACGGGGAGGGGAGTTCTTGACCCAAATGGCCTGTGACTCAACATGGAGAAAGGGGGTCCCTCACATCACGCCCAGGAGTGACGTGGGGGGTGTCTGGCTTCTCTGACAGATTCTGTGTTCCTGGGGGTTCTGCCAGGAAGCTGGGGGGTGGTCCGTTGGGCATGGACCACCGGGGGCTCACCTAGTGGGTGGAGCGTTTTCTGGGAGGTTCCATGAGTGTGTTTCAGGATGAGACCCGGGCCCACCCAGGGTGCGTGGTCCCCACCGCCCCTCCCTCCCATCAGCCGGAGGCCCGAATGGCCCTAAACGTGGGCTGGGGGACCACCTTCTCTTCGGCCTGAATGTGTCTGAGCCAGGACCCTGGTCTCCTTGTGTCTTCTTCAGGCTGAGACATACAGCGTCAGCTCTTGCTTGGTCTGCAGACAGCAGACAGCAGGTCACGGGACTCCCCAGCCTCCCCGTCATGTGAGCCGATTCCTTATAACTAATCTCGTTCGAATGTGTCGCTTCTGCCTGGTCTGGGCAACACCGAAAATGCGGGAACGGCAGCAGCCGAGAGATGATGGATGGATACATAGACAGGTAGAGAGAGAGAGGCAAGATAAATATGTCTACAGACATAGGTAGGTACGATAGGTGGCGGATAGAGACATACGTATGGAACACAAAAGACACAGAACACACAAGAATATATGATAGATGGATAGATACATAGATGGATGTATGTATGAGATACATGTATCCATAGAGCTGTATCCATAGAGCTGTATCCATAGAGATGTATCCAGAGAGATGTATCCATAGAGATGTATCCATAGAGATGTATCCAGAGACAGACAGAGAGATGTATCCATGGAGCTGTATCCATAGAGCTGTATCCATAGAGATGTATCCAGAGACAGACAGAGAGACACTGATGTCCTTACAGAACTGACTCACCAGCAGGCCCCAGGCCCCCTGCACAGCCGTGGGCGCGGCGGGACCCCAGAGACCTTCCTCAGGGGCCTCAGTCTGTCTCCTCTCAAGTCCATGAACTGACTGGACAAGGCTCCCCCACGGGGCGGAAGGCAAGCTGTTTTCCTCAATGTCCACCAAGCTCAATGCTCATCTCCTCCGTCAGGACGGCTTAGGAACAGCTGGTAGACAGCTGTGGGACCCCACACGTGGGTCCCAGAGGTGGCACCAGGGTGATGCAAAGCAGTCACAGTGTGGCAGTGCTTCTGCCTGACCTCTGGTCCCGAAGCCTTGCTCACGGCTGACGTTCACACTCACGTGCCCTGGGACTCCTGGGGTCCACCCCACGCCCCCTGAGTCTCTTCTGTGCCCTCCATGGCGGTCCCCAGTCTGATGTCCACCCTGGGTTTCTGTGGCCAGCCCCTCACAGCTCAGCGTGGCCCCTGGCTCTCAGGGGCCCTTAAGCTAACTGACCGTAGCCTGAACTCCGTGGTCAGAGGCAACTGACATCTTTAGTTCTGTCTCTGGAGATCCCACCGCAGAGAACTCTAGGGAACATGCTGAGCGAGCGGTGGACATGATCCTGAGGACCCCGAGAGACACAGGAAGGCCTGTGGGGGGATGGCTGTCACTCGGTTCCCGGAAAGATAAAAATCTGCTTGGTAGCGATCACTCCACCAGCCCGCACATCACCCAGGAAACGCGGCCCTTTCCCACCGGGCCTGGGGGAGGCTGGGCGTGAAATGTAGTATCTGCAGAAGCACATGTCTGCGGTCGTTAACAGCACACCACAGAGGCCTGGCGGCTGTGGGGGAGTGTTATGTAATCCGTTAAGGAACAAGCCAGCAGAACAATGAGATCCTTGGTGAGGGAACGAATGGGGTCACTGGTGAATGACAGCAGGTGGCCCAGGTAGGCAGGGGACTTCGTTCAGAGCTGAATTGGTTGCCTAACAAAATCCAGTTGTGGAGACCCCAGAACAGGACCTTATTTGGAGACAGGGCCATTAGTTCGAATGAGGTCATCCTGAGTCAGTGTGGGTCCCTGATCCCGCAGGACTGGGGTCCTTGTAAGAAGAGGAGATGGGGACACAGACACACCCAGAGGGACGCCGGTGTGAGGACACAGGGGGAATTCGGTCGTCCACACACCCAGCAGAGAGGCCTCAGGGGGAGCCGGCCCAGCCCACCCTGGGCCTCAGCCTCCAGCCTCCAGGACGGGGAGGAAGAACTTTCTACTTGTGATTTTTTTAAGAGAATAAACGTCAGCCAGTGGTGCTTTATTAGAGTGGATGCAGGAGACATTCCTGTGGAGTCTCGAGACTAATCACCGTGAGGGGATGTTGCCTGTCCCCGCCTGTCCTTTCTCAAACCTGGTGACCCGCCTCTGAAGAGAGGCTGACCCAGGGCCCGGTGAGAGAGGCCTTCTGTCCGTGACAAGGCTCACTGGGATGTGACGTGGTCTGTGGGTGGCTGTCCGATGAGACTCACCTCTCCAAGGCCACTTTCCGCGGGAACCTTCTGCAGGACACGTGAATAGAAAGGTGTCTGTCCTGTTCGCTGTCGAAGGTGTCCCCCAGGACAGAGGACAGAGGGCAGACATGTGCCCGGCCCTCAGGCTGTGGCCCTCCCAAATTTCCTTATCGAGGCTGTGCACCTCACAGGCATGAGGATTTTCCCTAAAGTCACCAAGTGGACCCGGAGTGTTTGACACAAGCCTCGGCCAGGCACAGCACGAACCCACTCAGGACCGGCTGCCTCACCTCCGGGGACTGTGACACAAAGCCAGGAACGAAGAGAAGACCAAAGACCCTTCCATGGCCGGACACTTCCAAATACAAGCCAGGGGCTGAAGAAGGCATCGTGATGAAAACGGACAAAAGCCTTTTGACGAGAAACACGCAAAACCGTGTGGCCTCTCGTGAGGTGGGGGGCGGGTCAGCACGCACTTTCAAGCGCCCGAAAGCAGAGCTAATCTGTCTGGAATTGGTTGTGCGCTCTGCCCTTCCTCTTGGGCCCGGGGCTGTCCCCTCCTCCCCCTTGCCCAGAGACTTGGGGCAGAAGGACTCTTCCAACGGGGACACGCAGGGCACCAGAGACCGTTCAGGGATGTCCGTGCGTGCTTGGATGTTTGAGCCTTCTGTGTTTGAGCCACGCTGATGATCCCTGACAGTTCACATTCAGAACAATTCTCGGACGCTGGGCGAACGTTAGGAAGCTGTCCTGCGGGCGAAGTCTGACCGTGGCCCCTCACCCCGGTGCCCTCAACCAACAAGGACGCCCTCCTCCTTAATATTCAACCCAGCTTCCCCAAACCGAGAGGCCCCGCGTCCCCCGCCTGGCGACACCTGTGTTGACTGCCAGGGGCCCACTCACAGGTGCGTGACCCGTATGAACACAGCGCCTTACAAAACTCGTAAGGAAGCCTTTTTCAGGCAGTCGAGTCCAGCAGACTTTTACGCCGATGTTCAGAAATGGAACCCCAGGGTGCACCAGGATTTGCTTGCTCTGACCCATCTGGACCCTGCAGGACGAATTTGAGGGGGAACAATGGGTCGGCAGGAAGGGAAGTGAAACAGGTGTTCACGGTCGAGTGCACACCCTATTTCCATTCTCCCGACGTGCGTGGTTGCGCACCTCCCCGCTGAAGGAGTTTCAGGCCTAGGTGCAGGTGACTGAGGTCCCAAATCTGACAATAAGGTTGCAGACAAAGCAGCTCAGCTTGCAGGTGACCGCTGCACAGTGAGAAACCCCCTAATCTGTAAAGAGAGTCGCTTCCTGGCTGGTCGGAACGAGGGCAGGGTTTCCGAAGCCTGGCTCAGAACTGGCTTCTTGCAGACGTTTCAAAGGGTCCCTCGCGGCCGTGTGTGTAAATAGCCATGTTCACGTCCTGTCAAAAATTGTTTGCATCTCTCTTGCCACTGAGAATATTTGCTGTCAGCCTGGAAGGCTTTTAGAGTGCACAGAAAAAGCCTTTTGTGCTAAATCCCCAGGGCGGTCTTCACAAAGGACCATAAAGTACTAAGGAAGGGAACAGCACAGAAGTTCACCCTCCCCGGTCCTGGAGACCGGACGTCTGAGGTCCAGGGGTCCCAGGGCTGTGCTCCCTCCACAGGCTCCAGGGAGGGGCCTTCCTGCCTCTTCCAGCTCCTGGGACTCCAGGCGTCCCTGGGCTGGTGGCCGTGTCCCTCCTGTCTCTGCCTCTGTCTCCACATGGCTTCTCCTCTGGGTCTGCATCTCCTCTTCTGTCCCTTCTCAGGACACTGTCACTGGACGCAGGGCCACCCTGACCCAGGACGACCTCCTCTCAGACCCTTCCCTCCTCCCACCTGCCAAGTCACTGTTTGCAGATAAGATCCACTTCCCAGGTTCTGAGGGTCAAATGGCTGTGGAGACACACATGTCTGGGGGGCCGCCCCTCAGCCCTCCACGCCACGGAACCCGTGGGTCAGGTTGTGCACGTGGCCCCCATTCTGTATGGTCAGCTAGGGAGCCACGGGGCCCTTGAGCAAAGAAACAGCGCTGTGGGCTGCAGGGCCAGGTGGGGACCTCACGGTGCGTGCGAGGGAAGCTGTCAGGGTCCCCCGAGGGGGGACAGAAAGAGGAACTTCCCCCCACGCTCCCGTGGGGGGTATCCCATGGTCGCCAACACGAAGCTCATGTCAGAGGGGAGGGGAAAGGCAAGCAGACAAAATAAGGATCCAGGCACTTGATTCATTTCTTTGCAAGCGGCGCTGCCTGGTGCAGCTGCAACCGAACCCAGCTGAGAAATGACTTTCCTTCCACGGTAGAAAAAAAAAAGCCAAACCAAAACCCGGGGATTGTGATGGCCCAACAGCTCCCCCTCGGGAGGACGCACCGGTCTCTCAGGGTCCTGCACGGTGCAGGTACTGGCGCAGGAACCAGCCCCACGCCCATCCAGGGGAAGGCCAGCCCCCCTGCCAACGACGGAGACCTCGCACCAGCCCCGTTCTCTGTCACATGGCCCTGTGACTCATTCAAAGGTCAGAGCTGAAATTCCCCACTTCCCCCAGGAGCCCAGCCTGGCTGTGCCCTGGCTTACTTCCCTCCCCGGTCACCCACGGGCAGGACTGGCTGGTCCCTGCTGCCCGGGACTCTGAAAGTCCCTTGTCCTGGGAAGCCCCTAGTCCCCACAAAGCTGGCCATATGGTGGCCACGTCTGGGGGCCCTCTGCCTCCGGGACGAGCCCACCTGCCCCAGGTCAGAGACGGGCCCTCTTAACAAACGCCCAAGGGCTCCGTAGTCTGTCTAAGGCCTTCCCTCAGTGAGACTCGGTACCCACTCAACCCTGAGTCCCCGCCCCGTCCCTGGTCCCTGGTCCCCACTGTCTTGATGAATGTGGCTCTGGGGACCTCATACAAGGGCCGTCCTACAATTTCCATCCTTGTGCGTCTGGTGTCTCTCACGGAGCCTCCTGTGTTTAAGGCCCGTCCAGGCAGCAGCCTGAGTCCGAGCCTCGTGCCTGTTCCTGGCTGCGTAATATTCCACACGGGGTGGATAAAGTGCAGTTGATTTATCTGTTCAGCAGAGGGTTAGACCTAGAGCTGCCCTATGGTCTGGGGAGCACGGATCCCAGAACAGACTGAAAATCATCGAAATCAGGACTCGGAAGAGACCCGTGCGCCCCAGGTTTGCAGCAGCCCCCACCACCACAGCCACAGGGTGCAAACACCCTCTGTGCACCCAGGACGCCCCCTCTAGGGATTCTGAGCGGTGCGATGGGGGTCCGGCTGGGCCCGGCGCCCTGCCCCCTCCCACCGAGGGGTGTCCAGGCTGCTGGACAAAGACGCAAACCCTTCAGAGAGAGCAGGGCCGTCAGCCACGGCGACTGGCTGCCCGTGGATGCGGCCAGGAGCAGGCCCACGCGGCGGAAATGTAGATGGATCCTGCACGGTCGTGCCTCAGAGCCAGGACCCTCCCCTCTTGCCCCTGACCACTGGCCGCATCGTCATCCCCAGGGACACGGCAACTGCTCCGGGCCGACCCGGCCATGGGCCGACGACTCCGTGTCCCCGTAAGAAAGGGCCAAACCTGCCAGGAGTCTTTACGAGCTGATGGCAGACAGACAGACGCCCATGGCCAGGAAGCCAAACCTCAACGGAGTGAGAACATGCTCCGAAAATGGTCGTTTTGCGCCTTCTTGTGCACCTTGCGTTCGAAAGAGGAGACGTAAGGGGCTTCCGAGAAGTGCAAGGGTGATCGATTAGGGTGATCAATTAGGGGAGAGCAAAACAGCCTCTGGGATTGGATCAAAGGTACAGTGATAGGCACACACTTTTTCCACCCCGGTGGGCTCGGCGTCCTCAACAGTCGACAACTAACGCAAGAACAGTAGCAGTGAGGGACTGTGGCCTCCCCTGGTGGGGTGCCTGAGCTTCCTGGGGTCCGGGAAAAGGAATTCTGAAGCCCCAAGGGTGTGTTGCTGCAGATGTGAAAACACAGTATGTGGTCTAAGGAAGGGAAAGACGGACTTTCGTCAGTGAAGAGCGTGTGGCCTGGGACAGCCCTGCCCGCCACACGCCCTATGTTCCCGTGGAACGTGTCCGACGTCAGGCCATCCCGTGTCGTTCCTTTACATGTCTGAGGCCGCAAGGCCGCCATGCAGGCCACCCCCTCCCCCTCTGCCTCACCCCGAGCTTATCAGGTCTGGTCTGGGGCGCCTGTGTCCACACTGGGCATCGGGGTGAGGCCCCCCGTGCAATACCGCAGTCCAGCAGTGACGGAGAAAGAGGCGGGAAAGAGAAATCTGGTGGAAGGAGCTAGCAACCCCGTTTGCAGACAGAAGGAGGGGGCCCCGGCCCAGGTGTGTGGAGGCTGGAGAGAGACAGAGACCCCCCGAAACCCCCCCGAAATCCGTGGCTGTGGCCTCCCGCTCCCAGGTCCGGGCACCCACAGAAACTCATTCCCTGGCCCCCCCAGCTCCCGCCTCTATTTCCCTGGTGTTCGCAACAGGAAGGCAGGACTTTAAAAACAGGAGACAGCATCACGAGCTACTGTTGTATGATAAACAGCTGTCCCTCCGTGGGGCGTGTGTCTGCAGTGACTCAGCTCCTGAAATGCTGATGTGGCCCCTTGGCCCGTGTGGCTCACTGGGTTGGAGCATCATCCTCTCTACTCGAGAGGTCGTGGGTTCGATTCCCGGTCAGGGACCCAATCCATGCTTGTCTGTCACACGGATGTTTCTCCATCTCTCTCTCCAGTGAGAATACAATAGGTCTTTAAAAGAAAGTAAATAAAACGATGGTAATGTGAAAAATCCCCAAGGCGAGCCCCGTGTGCTAGAACCGGGGGAGACCAGCTGTCCGAGGGGCCAGCAGCCTGAACACCCCTGAGCCCGCAAGGGCGTCTGAACGTCCTGGGGCTGGAGGGCTTTTCGGGGGGTGCACTGAAGGTTTGCTGAAGAGCCAGG
This sequence comes from Artibeus jamaicensis, assembly GCF_021234435.1. Classification (NCBI taxonomy): domain Eukaryota; kingdom Metazoa; phylum Chordata; class Mammalia; order Chiroptera; family Phyllostomidae; genus Artibeus; species Artibeus jamaicensis. The sequence goes on from NW_026521989.1 coordinate 3,133,343, forward strand.
CCAGACAGCACGGGTGGGTGACAGGGCCTGCCTCCCCCACGTCACCATCTCCTTGACGACCAGCGGAGCCGCGCACAAGGCATTTCTCTGCGCTCTTTGCAAGTCATTTCCCCTTAGAGTTAAAAGGAAAAAAACCAACAACAACAGAAAAAGGAGCCCGGCGTTTTATCCCTTGCTTTGCGTGAACGCCAGCACCCTCTTTGTTGTTTGGGGTTAGTTTTCTCCTAATTTAAAAAAAAAAAATTGGAGGATGAGCAGTGGTAGTTTGGTGGGGCTGCCCCGGTCTGGCCAGCTTCAGTGACAGACGTCTGTCCCTCCCCGTCCTGCAGGCTGGAGGCTGAGACCCAGGGGTGGGCCGGGCTGGCTCCCCCTGAGGCCTCTCTCCTGGGCATGTGGGCGGCTGTCGTCCCCCTGGGTCCTCACACGGGCGTCCCTCTGGGTGTGTCTGTGTCCCCATCTCCTCTTCTTACAAGGACCCGTCCTATGGGATTGGGGCCACCCTAGTGACCTCATTCCACCTTCATCCCCTTGGAAAGAGCCACCAGTCCGCAATCACACAGGCTTAAGAGCTAACTCCACGACCTCGATTTTAACAAGGCCACCTCCATGAGGCTTCTCGGTCCCCACAATCTCCGAATATGGGCCCCCCGTCAGTCTCTGCCCAGGGGGGGCTGCGACGGAGGAAGGCCACCCACTACCGGGGAGAACCGCCGCACCCCTGCGACACGTTGGCTCCTCCGCGCTGCCCAGAGACCACTTCGAACACAGGCACAGCCGCCAGCCTGTCAGGACTTGACATCCATCCGCGCAGATCTCAAAACTGCGTGAAAACTCGCAACCTCATCTGAAACACAGTCATACAAACCGCATGACGGGCAGCCCGCAGCGAATCCGCAGGAAGTGGTCCCTCTCTGCGTGAAGGAGACACTTGATTGGTTGGTTTTTTTCCCCCTCTAACAACATGTTTTTGGAAATGCGCTTTTGAAGACATACGTAAAATCCCCTCGGACGGCTGTGTGCCCTCCCCCCCCCCCCCAACCAAGGGGCCTCCCGTGAAAAAGAGGAAACTTTTCATCCATGGCAGGTCTGGGTTTCGTAACCTTGCGCGTTTCATTAAATCTGAGGGCGACAGACAGCTTGCCGTTATAACAAAGCTCTTGGTCCCGGGAGGGTTGGGGCACTGGGTCCGTTACATGTCCGGTTGGGAGGCGGACGCACCCGCCTCTGGAGAGGGAGCGCACAGCTGCGCCTTCGCCAGACCCGCCAGCAGCCTCCTCCAAAGGGGCCCCAAGAGGAGAGTCGCCGCGGCCGCCGGGCTCGCCCCAGGACCTCCGCCGTAAGTCCCGGGACCAGAGTGGGGGCCGGATGTCCCGGGGAGGGAAGGCAAGACGCAGGTGACGGCCATGTCTCCGTTTTAAAGGTGCCGTTTAATTGGTAGTAGGACAGGGTTGGGGGGGGTGGGTGGTGAGCTCTGCCCAGCTCGGCCCAGCTCATGTTCGGGGTGTGTTGTTTGAGCCGGGCACCCCAAGTTCGTGTAACTTGTTTGTGGGGCACGCAGAGACCACGCATGGTCTGCGTGGGTGCCGGCACGGGCTGGGGTCTGTGTACACCGTTCTCGTTTTCGACCGTGTGAACACACTGACCCAGCACAGGGCGTGAGTTCAGAAGTTTGGCCAAGATCCATCCATATCCAGACCAGGGCAGAAGGGGGGTGTGGGGCGCCTCTTGCACGTGGCGGTGAAGGGCGGGGTCCCCTGGAATCCTCCTCCTCTGGGATTCTGTTCGCCAGCACGGGACACTGCCAGCTCCTTGTGGGTGGGTGAGTCACAAGGCTTTTGCTGTCAAACTCTGAACCCCTGACTCATGCCAGCGGAGCTCAATTTGGAAATGGCCAACTTCGGTCATTAGGAAATTCATGGCAGCTTCAGGTATGGCTCGATCCAGGAGCTCAAGTGGTCATCGGCTCCTGCTCTTTCTCTCTCTCTTTCTCTTTCTCGTCTGCTAGTTCAGCTCCATCTCTGTGTCCTCTAGCTTCAGACTATGGTGACTTTTGAAGAAGGCCACTTGGTCTGTGTGGGGGGAAAGAGGGTCCTTGATAGCCTTGGCCCCTCATTTTTGCAGAGAAAGGGACCCCCCCCCCAAGTAACACCTCCTAAAGGTTCTGTTTGGCTCTGCCAGGGTCAGATGGCCACCCCTTAGACGGTCTGTGTGCATGGATAGAAGGAGCTCCGTGATTGGCAGGCTTGGGCCACACCCACTGCTGTGTGAGTGACAGTCCCCTGGACCACACAGCTTCAAGGAGGAGGATCCAGGGGACGGTCGAGGGCTGAACACCCGGCCCCACGGTAGCAGGAGGACAGCAGGTCCAGGGTGCAGGAAGGGGGACTGGACCCAAATGCACAGGCTCCTTCCTGCTGCTCCCGCGTCCATGCGTTTGATCATCCATTCCCTCCGCACTTGCGGATCGCGCTCGTTCATTCGCTCCCGCACTGACTCCACCATTCATGCACGCCTCGGACATGGAGGGGAAACACCTTGGGTCTGTTTTACTCAGTCGTGCATTCATGCATTCACTCCCTCTGAATCTACCGGGAGTATTTCGTGTGTCATTCATTCATTCATTCCCTCATCCGTGCATGCATGCATTCATCCATCCATTCATTCATTCATACATTCACGCATCCAACCATCCATTCATTCATTCATACATTCACACATCCATCCATCCATTCATTCATTCATACATTCACGCATCCAACCATCCATTCATTCATTCATTCATACATTCATTAATTCATACATTCACACACTCACCCACCCGTTCACTCCCTTCCTCCACACTCACTGGACACATCTGGTGTGTCACCCACGTGTCTGCTCTGCATTTATCGACACCCTCCTGTGTGCCGGCTCTAAACTCAGCACAGAGGTGTCCTTGACCCATGCCTGGCCAGAGGGGCGGGCCCTCAGCGGCATCCTGGAGCAACGGCTGGGCAGGGAGGGGAAGGCAGGAGGGCGGGCGTGCAGGCCCCGCACGATGCAGGTGCAGAGAAGAGGGTGAGGGGTTTGCTGGGTGGGAAAATGGGAGACACGGGGGAGTGGGTCCCACCGGTGTGGCCGTACCTCCAGGTAGACAGCAATTCCTGGGGAGGGAGGTGCTTAGCCCACCCTCTGTCCCTGAAATGAAGCTGGCAGCCCCCACACACACACTAGGATGCATGGCCACTGGTGGCCCTCCACGTACCTCTCCAGGGTGGACTGTGACTCCGTCTCCACTCCCCCAGGGCACCACCTGGCAGGCCGAGGGCATCCAGGGTGGACAGCTGGGGGGTGCGCCTTGCTGAGACCCTGTGTCTCTTCTCCCCTCTGCTGTGACTGGTCCTCGTGCCCACGACTCACACCTTCTCAGGAGCAGGTGTGGCCACCTGGCTGCTTAGGGTGAATGGGATGAAGTGAGAGTGGTCTCCCTCTTTAGAGAAAACCAGGCTCTCACACCGCGGGGCGGTCCCCGAAGTCCCCGCGAGGGTGGGAGCAGGGAGCAGGACTACCAGGACAGAGCCCGAGAGGCTTGGCCTGCGGCTTTTTCTACCTCTGGTCCCAAAATGCGGGGTGTCCGTGCTGACTGCACCTGCCCCTCAGCCTGCCAGTCCCTCTCTGCCTCGATTTCCCCATTTGTACGGAGGGTCTTTCGAGGACAGCACTAGGAGAAAACTGTCTGACAAGCGGAGGTGCAGGCCAAGGGCTGCGGGAAGTCTTGGCCTGAGGTTTCAACATCCTGTCCGGGCCCTCATGCCAGGAAGACTAGTGGCCTTGGACATGGAGGAAATGGGAACAATACGAGCCCCTGGAGACCCTGACTCAGCCAGCACTGGCTTCCGGGATCACGGCTCGAGAGGTGCGACCTCTGAGCATGGTAGGCAGAGAGGGCAGGTCCGCCTGCTCCTCCTGAGACAAAATGACCGGCAGTGACCACGGACCAGAAGTGTGGGCAGCCGGCTCCAGTGACCCGAGGCATAAGGTCACCCAAACAAAGGGGCGGAAGGGTGCCAGGACCGGGGGCCGGGAGTTCACAGGGGAGAGCTGGCCAACGCAGACACAGAGAAAGGAAGCAGTCCTGTTTTTAGGCTTTTTGTTGCAATTCAAGGCATTTTTGAGTTGACGTAGAGATATCATCTCCCACGACATTCACTGAACCCGGCAAAGTGCGTCGATACAGGGACATCGAGCACATTGGCCAAGTCCTGCAGCCGCCCCCTCTGTCTGGTTCCAGAAGATTTGAATCTCCCCACAAGGGCCCCCACTTCCCTCCTCCTGCCCCAGTGTCTGAAAACCACTGACCCCCCCCCTCTGTCCCTGGGGATTGGCCTGCTCTGGACGTTTCCCACCCACGGGATCCACCCCAGGAGACCTTGTCTGTCTGGCGCCTCTCACCAGGCATCGTGTGATGTCCAGGGTGTGCCCACACGGCAGCCTGAGTCAGAGCCCACTCCTGTTCATGGCTGCGTAATATTCCACCGTGTGCATGTACCCATTCTGTGTACCCATCCATCCGTGGATGGACACTTGGGTTGCTCCCCCGCTTTGGAGACTGTGAATGATGTTGCAGGCAGCTCAGCTCGCAGGTGCCTGTGTCAGTGTGGACGTGTGTGTTCATTCCTCTTGGCCTCTGCCCAGGAGCAGAAAGGCCGCTGGGTGGTGGGACTACGGTGTCGAGTGGAGGAATTGCTGGGTGATTTTCATGGGGCGCTTGGCACACCGTGAAGAGCTGATGAGGTGGGGGAGGGATGAGTCTGGTCCTTGCTCAGAGCGTGCACAGAGGGTTCCCACCTGCCCTGCACTTCACACCTGGACTACTCAGGCCTCACCTAGGTCCAGCTGGCTCACCGCCCAGAACCCACAGTTTGACCGAAGGCATGAACAAATCTATTGAGAACTTTCTCCCACAAGGGGCCACACTGAGAGGGTTGATCAACCCCTTTTCATCTGCAAACAGTGTTTTGCATTATCAACACCCCCCCTTTTGGGGGGCTCAAAGTAGTCCCCCAAATGTATGTCCACCCAGAACCCCAGAATGAGATCTCATTTGGACACAGGGTCTTTGCAGATGGGCTTGAGGGAAGGATCTGAGAGGAGGTCGTCCTGGGTCAGGGTGGCCCTGCGTCCAGTGACAGTGTCCTGAGAAGGGACAGGAGAGGAGACGCAGACACGGAGGAGAAGCCACGTGGAGACGGAGGCAGAGATTGAAAAATCTAGAGAAAAGATCAGATTAAACAGGTAGTGAAAAGAGATGATAGATAGAGAGAGAGAGAGAATTCATGGATGTAGGAAGGGAAAACTGAAGGCTGTTTGCCCCAGCTGCTTCCCCCTCAGGGACCTCATTTCAGTGCACAGCTTATCATCCTGCTGAAGAAGGACCTCAAGTGACCCTTGGCCCTTCCGCCCTAAGGAGCCCGCCAGGCCGCTTCCTTGACCCTGGGCTTGCACAGGTCAGAACACTGTGAGAGAGTCAACTTCCATACTCGCAAGCCGCCAGCTGGTGGAAATTCGTTCAGCTGGCCGCAGGGAACTAACAGAATCCCCGTCTCGCTATGCAGAAAAGGGGCTTCCAGATGGAGGGTGTTGCCCCAGGCCCCCCAGCTGGTGACTCAGACTCTGGCCTTGCCAACCCCCGAGCCCAGGCTGGCCGTCCCCAAGCCACCAGTGTTTCTGCTTGCGCCTCGGGGCAGCTGACCCCCACCCCACACGGAAAAAAACAGGCGATCGGCCTGCTTAGGGTGTTTTCCACCCACCCCCTCTCCTCAGGCGCTGCCTGCTGTTTTCCTTCCCTGCCCAGAAAGACCCTGTGCTCCTCCTGAACCCACAAAGTCAGCATTTGAGTTCATGGGACTATTGACGTCTGGCGCGAGGCTGGGAGCAGACTGGGGGCCACCGTCAGGTCACGTGTTGGCTCATCAGGACGATGACCGGTGCGGGGAAAGGAGGCCATCGGCCAGGAGACACTGGGGGCTTCCCTTTCCCTTCATCGGTCCCAGCTCTCTGTCCGTCACCTGTCCATCTGTCTGTGTATCCATCCATCCATCATACTTCTAACCATATCTATCATCTATGTATGTACCTGTCTCCTCTATCCATCCGTGTTCCTGTCTGTGCGTCCATCCATCGTCCACCTCAGGACATCTATTATCTATGTATTTACATATCTGGGTAATGCTGCCCGCCATCATCCGTCCATCAACCTGTGGTGTATTTACATATCCACTTATGTGCCTGTGTATCTCTCTTTGTCTTCCTCTCTCCTGTTCACCCCGCACACGCACACACCCACGCCCCAATCTGTTAGGCAAATCCCTCCCACTTACGAGCCCTGCTGACGCTGTGTTTCGGGCCACGGACCCTTGGCCCAACCGTGAACCGCCCGGAACGTGGCCCTTGAAAACCCCCGTTTCCCGGGAGGCCCCCGCCCCCACGGCGGCGGCTGCGGTTGGCTTTCCCCCCTGCCGAGTGCCCTCCGGTTGATTCATGTCTCCAGGCGCCGCCGAGCAGCTTCCTGCCCCGCTCACCCGGGCTGCTTCTGCAGCTGCAGTTCGTGTGCCGGTGCCAGGAACGCCAGCGGTGCGGGGTGCCCCCTGGGACGCGGGGAGCAGCGCCCCGCTGCAAACCCAGACCCAGGCTCCTGGCGTTTTGCAGGCTCTGAGCTCTGCCTGCGTAGAGAGCCCTGCGGCTGGGCCCTATGGTGGACAAACGGCCCGAAGGCAAGAGGCCACAGCGGGGCTTCAATCTTGGCAGGGCCCACAGATGAAACCTGAGGTGCCCCAGATGGACAAGAGCATGCAAATCAGACGCCTGTTGGCGAGCACTTGGGTTGCACAATCCAGAGGAAGATGCAGGAGGGGAGATTGATACTGTGCACCTCCGCTCGGTGTCACCCTTTGATCTGAGGGTCCTGGCGAGAAGCCAGATGGGCCCGGTCCCCTGTCCCCACCATGCCCTCGCTCACCACCTGCCCCGCTCGCCGCTGCACTGTCCTCATTTTCAAATCGGTGGGAGAACACGGTGTTCGCTCAGGGACAAAGCAGACGGCGGTTGTAGGCAGCTCGTGCCTGCAAAGGTGGCCAATGCTGGGGGCGGGAGCTGTGCCGGGGTCTGGAGGAGACCCTGGCATGGCATCGAGGGCAGCACTGAGTGACAAGTGTCCTTGTCTGTCCCCCACCCTCCCCGCCACACACCCTGGCATTCAGGGCTCTTGAGACCTTAGAGCTCAGCTGTCGTCTTGCCTGTTGGGGGATATCTCCTCCTGGTGAATTAGCAATTTTGCTCGTGACGAGGAGCTGCCTCTCTCGGCTACCTGTGCGCTGTCCCCGCAGGACTCCGTCCGGTCGAGAACTCGGGGCTTTCTCTCCTGCCCAGTATGACGCCGTCTTTGTACGTTGTGGATACAAGTCTCCCTTCCGGAGTGTCTTTCGGAAATGTCTGCTCCCAGTCTCGGCTTCTCTTCTCCTGATCCTGGCGTCGCCATGGCCAGCAGAAGCCGTTCGGGTGGAGGAAGTCTGCATCATCTCTTTCTTTGCTCACGCACCGGGTCTTTGGCGTCCGATGGGACATGTCCCCGCTGTGCCCGGGGGTGCTCCAGAGCCCCTCCCGTGCCCTCTCCCTTTGTAGCTTTGCCTTTGACATTCAGGTGTGTGGTCTGTCTTGGGTTCGTTTTCATGAAGCAGGACAGTCTTTAACGGGCTCCTCGCTGGACTCCCGTTCTGTGCTATTGACCTGTTTGTTCTCAGGTTTCCCCTGCAGTGCCACTCTGTGTTGGTGGCCGTAGCTTTCAGCCATCTTCTAGCTTTGTCCTCGGCTGTTTTGGGCCTCGTTGTCCCCTAGTCCTCACCTGAGGTTGTGTTGATTGACTTTTCAAGAGAGAGAGAAACATCGGTGTGAGAGAGACCTATCGCTCGGCTGCCTCCCTTGTGCGGCCTGGGTGGCATCGGACCCGCAGCCCTTGGGCACAGGGACAATGCTCCAGTCTGTCTCTTGTGTGCCCACAAACTCTGCAGTTGCCTGGTTGAAGGATGTGTGGGGACACGCACTGTCCCTTCCGTACGCCCCCCAAGTGACACCAGCTTCGGGCGAGGCCGTGCAGGCCCAGGTCGGGGACGGTCAGGCTGCGGTGCTGGGGCGAGCTCGGGCACCTGTCGGGGTGCACGGGTTCCCGAGCATTTTGTCCTGGGCCACGGTGCTGTCTCGGGTCCCTTCACGCGTTTGCCACGCAGTCGCCGAGCCGGTGGCAGGGCAGAGGCGAGGACAAGGCCTGGGTGGGAAGCGGGAACGAGGGCACTGCAGCCGAGGCGAGCGCAGGAAGGTGAGGCCTGGAAAGTAGGAACCTCGAGGGCACTCGGGAAAGAGGGTGGGGGCCCTTCATAGTCACGGGGAGGAAAAGGTGTCCCTACGAGTACACAGGACTGGGTCAGGGCACGGTGACACTGGACGTCAGGACTGTCCTCAGGTGCTGACCACTGAGATGGGGAGATAGGGGGAGGGATGGATGGATGGGTGGATGGATGGAGGGATGGATGGATGAATAAGTACATAGACACATAGATGGGTAGATGTGTGGATGGATAGATAAGTAATGGATGGATGGATGATAGACAGACAGACAGAGAGAGGACACAGAAAGACAGAGACTGTCCTACAAGGTCAGCATTTCCCAGCCTCACACCACAACTTGGGCCCTGGAGGGTAGAGGGTGCTGAGCAGCCTCCCGGGTCCCCGCCCACCGGGTGCCAGGAGCACGGCTCCCCCCGGGGGATGGCCGCGGACCGCAGGACGGCTTGTAGGGGCCGCGCAAACCTGGTGGGCTGGTGTCACGCCGAGGCGGCGTGTCTCTGCTGACAGTGAGAACCGCGAAACCGTGCACCCTCTGAACCGGCAGACAGCACAGTATGTAAATCGCACCTCAATAAAGCCGTCCAGAAAGACTAAAGAGAGATTGTGGGCAGATACTCAGGCACCTTGACAGGTGACACACAGCCTCTGAGACGGGCGTGGGGCACAGCAGTCGCACAGGCTCCCGCCTGCAGCTGGCGAGCCCGGCACGGCGGCCGGTCACCTGCCGGGGCAGCCCCGAGCCCCTGCCTCTGGCAAGAGCCACCTCCGCACCCCCGGTGCCTGGGGGCCACGCAAAGCAGCCGGTTTTGCTCATTTCATAAAATTTCCCTCCTGACGCCGGAGAGCCTCCTCCGGGTCCAGACCACAAACGCTGCGTCTGCGCGCCGCGACCGGCCCGGCGGTCTCTCTATGACTCATCGCCGCCACCCAGCCATCCACCGGGCTGCCCCACCAGGGCCTGGACGCCAGGAAGCCACCCGCGGGTGGCCGGTCACACACCGATCGTGGCAGATCAGAGCGGTAAAAACTCCGTGAATACTGCGGCGTGGGCTTTCGATGCCCACAGTTTTTCTGCCACCGTAACATCCCTCAGCTGGCTGGACGTCTGTCCTAAGACCTCCCGCAATGGTGGCACCCAAACTCGGCATCCTCAGAAGCTCATAGCTCGCTGGGACCATCGCAGATACAAGGGCGGTGAGAGCCACGCCGGCGGACGTGGAAAGAACTTTCCCCAGACACTCGCCGACCTCAGAAGACCGCAGTACCACGCGCCCCAGAAGGACCGTTTCCGTGGTCCTGGGTCTGCCCGCCATGTCCTGTCTCAGACCTCCTGGGTGGACGCATCTCTAAAGCCCCCAGCAGGCTCCTCCCTCCCTGTGTTCCCGGCGATGGTGACCGTCTCTCGCATCCGTGTGTGTGCCCGCAGCAGCGAGGGGACCCGGAGACACACACGTGCCTGTTGGAGCTGAGTTCCCGGGCGTCCCAGGCGGCCGGGGCCGGGCCGGCGTGCACACGCAAAACGAAACCCCAAGGCGGGGTGGCCGTTTGCGAACTGGGTTAGAGGAAGCTCTGGGCTGCAGCGGGCAGAGTGTGCAGGCGTGTTCACCCCCGGGGACAGACACCTCGCCTGGGCCCGCTGACCTGTGAGTAAAACCCATTCGCACATCGCAGGTGGCCACAGGGGTGCCTCTCCGGCACACCCACCGAGTGTTTCCTGCTGACCCAGGGTCCGGAAGCACCCCCTCTGCCCCCCAGGACCCGGTGACAAAAAGACCAACGCCCTTGGGAATGGCAGCTGTGAGGGGAGGAACAGCCCGGGGGCCGGTTTCAGGAGCCCCCAGTCTCACTCCCACAGCCACCTGCAAATGAAAGGTGGCAGGGGCCTGCGTGGGGACAGGGCTCGGCAGCCCAACGACAAACCTCGCGTGGCATCGTGCGGGCGTGAGCTGGCACCTCTTGTGTCTGGGGTTTCCAAGCCCGCAGCACAGGGGCAGGAAGGCGTCACAGCTGAAACGATGACGTCCGCCGAGGCGCAACACAGCAGCTCGGGCGGCCACCCTGGAGGCTCTGTGGCCTCAGGGACAGAGTCTGCGGGGACTTGTGAGTGCTTCTGTCCCCACTGCGGGGCCCAGGGACTCCGCCCCCGGCCATTCTGTCATCGGGGGCCTGAGGTGTCTTCCAAAGAGCAGGTGTGAGCCTCGCTGTCAGGAAAACGCCAAGACACGGCAAAGCGGTGCGGGCTGCTGGCGAAGCCGCTTGCCTCCTTGCCCACGGCAGCTGCACGCCATCCCATCTGGGGACGTCGGTGTCCCCGTCGGTAAAATGGGAACACAGTGCTGCCTTCCCACCGCCTGCAGGGGCCACACAGAGGGTCCGGGGTTCTGTGCTGTGCCAGGACAGCTGGATTTCCGTCACAGAACACCGCAGACTGGGCACTTCTTCCTCACGGCCCTGGAGGCTGCACGGCCAAGGTCAAGGTGTCAGGGGGGCTGGGTGCTGGTGAGGACCGCCCTTCCAGTGTGCCGGTGGCCCACGCACGCAGTTGGTATGCTGGGTATAGCAGAGATTCTCAGCTCCAGGTCCAATGCGTCCTGAACGTGTGCCCTCCAGCCTCACAAACTGTCCCCGCCCAGGCGACTACCACGCAGGCATCTTCTTGGGCAGGAGGAAAACACACAGGCCTTGCTTTTATTTCGTTATTTGTTTCTTACGTTGCGTGGTTAGGCTGTTTGCCCCGCCGCCCGCATGCCACCTCCCCGCCGTTCAAACAGAGAGAAATCAGAGTCTACCATGAGTGAGGAAATGGGTGCCCCAGACTTTTTAAACCGAGGGAAACGCTGGTATTTACGGAACACAACGAGCCCGGGTCCCTTCCTGTAGGGGCGGCCCTGGCACGTTCCATGCTGCCCTGGAGAGGGGGTGATGGGACCCCCAGCCCGTCCTCAGGGGGTTTCCGGGCCTGAGTATCTGTGCGCTTTTCGGGAGGCTGATGGGCGCTGGGGCTTCACAGCCACGCCAGGCAGATAAAGCTTGCCGTACACACGGTGTGTCTGAGGGTCGCCTTGAAGCTACGATAGTGCATTCCCTCCGGCTGTGCTCACTGGCTTCACTGCCTTGGAGTGTCCCGCGGGGGACAGGTGAAGGGGAGGGCCAGGGATAATGTCTCAGTGGCCCCCACCCTTAATGAGCAGCCCCCCCCCACCGTGGGCACCCCAAAGGGCAGGAGAAAGCAGGAAGCCAGGCGCAGGGTGTTGGGATAAGGAACCTCCTGGGACTATCATGCGGATAGCACAGTGGCCCCCGTGGGACATCAGGCAAATGACAGCACCGGCTCCCAGCAAAATCTGAGAGAAACAGCGTGTCTACTAGACACTTGCAGGATGAGTCCCTTGGTGAACTTATCACTTGGTAACGGTTGCAGTGCCGGAATCCTCACGGCCCCAACGTGGCTGCCACTGCACCGTGCCTCACAGAACACAGTCCTCGGGCTTCCGAGAAGAAAGGGGTTTACCAGGCCTGCGATGAGTGGGTGGCGAGCAGTCTGAGGAAGTTCCCCGGCAGAGATGGTGGCATGCCTGCTCCCTGAGACGAGGAAGGGGAGCAGGGAAGGAAGTCAGGACTGGCTGCATCCAGGGCACTCAGTGCATCGGAATGCAGGGCCATCCAGGAGCAGGCCACCCCCTTCTGTCCCCCTCTCACCCTTGTGCCCTTTGCCTTCCAGACCGTCCCCGAGCCCCCGAGGGGCGCCCGGCAGGATGGACATCAACATGACGCGCCCGGACAACGCCACCATTCTGATGCTGAAGAACCCGGCCATCGCGGTGGCGCTGCCCGTGGTGTACTCGCTGGTGGCGCTGATCAGCATCCCCGGCAACCTGTTCTCGCTGTGGGTGCTCTGCCGCCACATCGGGCCGCGGTCCCCGTCCATCATCTTCATGATCAACCTGAGCGTCACGGACCTGATGCTGGCCGCCGTGCTCCCCTTCCAGATCGCCTACCACTGCAACGGCAACCACTGGGTGTTCGGCACGCAGCTGTGCACCGGCGTCACGCTGGTCTTCTACTCCAACATGTACTCCTCCATCCTCACCATGACCTGCATCAGCGTGGACCGCTTCCTGGGCGTGGTGTACCCGCTGGCCTCCGCGCCCTGGCGGCGGCGGCGCTACGCCCTGGCCGCCTGCCTGGGCATGTGGGTGCTCCTGCTGGGCGCCCTGTCCCCGCTGGCGCGCACCGACCTCACCTACGCCGTGGAGGAACTGGGCATCGTCACCTGCTTCGACGTGCTCAAGTCCACCATGCTGCCCAGCGTGGCCATGTGGGCCATCTTCCTCTTCACGCTCTTCATGGTGCTCTTCCTCGTGCCCTTCCTGATCACCGTGGCCTGCTACACGGCCACCATCCTGCAGCTGCTGCGCACGCCGGACCCGCAGGGCCACGCGCAGCGGCGGCGCGCGGTGGGGCTGGCGGCCGTGGTGCTGCTGGCCTTCGTCACCTGCTTCGCGCCCAACAACTTCGTGCTGCTGGCGCACATGGTGGGCCGCCTCTTCCTGGGCACCAGCTACTACCACGTGTACAAGCTCACGCTCTGCCTCAGCTGCCTCAACAACTGCCTCGACCCTTTTGTGTACTACTTCGCGTCCAGGGAGTTCCAGATGCGCCTGCGCGACTACCTGCGCTCCGGCCCGCCGCCGCCCCGCCCCGCGGACGCGCGCCGCGACAGCCTCTTCTCCGCCCGGACGCTGTCCACCGGCCCCGCCGACGGGCCCGACGCCGCCGCCGCCCGCCCCTTCCTGCAGAGGCAGGAGAGCGTGTTCTGAGCCGGGCCAGAGAGGGGGGCGGCCGGGAGGTCCGAGGTTTCCTTCCTGGCGCTGCCGCCTCCATCGTGAAGGCACCGGGAAGGGTCCCCACGCTGCCGCAGGGGTGACTCCCAGCATCGGGGCAGCGGCCCTGGCCCGCGGGCGGAGCCGGGGCGCAGGCAGACAGCAGGGTTTGGTTTTGGGGGAGACGCTGGCAATATGCAAGGCAGACTGGGTCCCTGCTCCTGAGGTTGGCGGCCAGGGCAGCCCCCCCCCCCCAGTGGTCGGCCAGCCCCTGCTGTGTCCCCATCAGCCCCTGCTTGTCCTGCCGGGGCCTCCCACCCACCCCGTGGTCTGGGCCTGCCCGGTCTCAGACGCCCCGCCCTGACGTGCCCTGGACGTGGTCCACGTGTCCCAGTGGTCACTCAGGCACTGGGATGCAAACAGACCACCGTGGAGAGGCGTCACTGTGCTCTGCAAGTTCCCCGCCCCGCACGTGAGCCGGGCGGGGGCGGGGGGCTCCGCAGCCGTGTGGTCTCACGCAGGAAGCAAGGGCGACCAGGTGGGGTGGGTCAGGCCCCGATGGCCGAGGGCCTCCAGGGGCATGAGCAGGGGCTGAAGTGGCCGTGTGAGGACAGTGACCGACCTGGGCTGCAGGGTGCACCCCAGGACACTTTGGGGGCAGCGCCCTGCTGAGAACCCTGAGCCACGGACAGAGACCCCCAGGTCTGAGGTGGTTTGTCCACGTGCAAGCACCCAGGCTGACCCATGGCATTTTGCAAGGAGAAGGCACCTGACCACACGAGCCCAGTGGAGCAGTGTCCGCCAAGCCCCTTGGTGCCCACTGGCCAGTTTGGTGCAAGACTTCCCGCACCGGGATCCACTGGAACCGGCCTTGAGGCCTGGGCCGCTTCTGGAACCCAGGGGCCGCCAGCCCTGGGGCATCCAGGCAGCCAAAACCGCAGGTCCTCGGAGCCGGGGATTTGCCCAAACCCGCAGAGTTCTGGCACTTTGCACATCGCAGGAAAGGCACCAGACAGGGGGAGAGACCTGAGCCTGCCAGGCGAGGGCTGGGAGGGGCCATCAGGTGGTGAGATTGGGGGGCCCAGTGGCTGATGGAGATTCCGCACCTCCCTTCCTGCCCCCACTGCTTTGGAAGAAAACAGACACAAGTGTACGGAGGTGAATCCTGTGCTCCCCCAAATCCGTGTCCCGCCGGGACCTCAGAATGTGACCTGCTGGGTGAGGATGACCCCGCATCGAGTGACAGTGTCCTGAGAAGGGACAGACGAGGAGACGCAGACTCGGAGGAGAAGCCACGTGGAGACAGAGGCAGAGACGGGAGGGACGTGGCCAATAGCCCGGGGACGCCTGGACCTCAGGCGCCTGGTCTCCAGGACGGAGAGAATGAATTCTCGGTGTTTCGTGGCCCAAGTTCGTGGGCACTTGTTACGGCCACCCCAGCACCAGCCCGCGTGTTGAAGCCACGCCAGGTTCCGTGGCCAGGACTCCAGCACGTAGAAAGCATTAACCTATGGACGGGAGATGAAGGCCCACCCAGCCCGGTGCTGGCTCCCTGGGGACCTGCCTCCTGGGACGCAGGCGCTCGGCAGGGCACGGCGGCCACTGTGGAGTCAGGTGAAGGCTGTACAAGGCCCGTGGGGGACCCTCCACACAGACGGCGGCTCGGAGGAGTGAGGGGGCCCGCCGGATTCTCGGTCCGCCTGAATGTGTGTGAACTGTGGACCCTGACACCGGCCCTGCGGGGGCTGCAGACCCCCACCTGTGTCCGCAGCTAGAACCCACCCACGTGCTGTCTTGGCCCTCTGCCCACCTTGGGGACCTGGGAGTGGGTCTCAGGGTCCCCTCAGCCCAGCGCTCCCCAGGCCACGGATACACAGGGCCATCGCTCCCAGCGTCCGCTGCACCTGGGACGTCCCCTTTCGAGATGCTGTCCAAGCCCATCGGCCCTGAATATCCACGGGCCTGCAAGGTGATGACGGACCTAGGATAGGGCTTCAATGGACGCAGGTGACTCAAAAAAGGCTGGGACCCCCATCCTCCACAAGGGGACCCTCCCCCACCGAAACCCTGGAATGCACCACCAACTCAACCAGAACTGGGCCACCGACCCTGGTCCACCGACACGGCGACACACCCGTGTGCCGGGAGGGATCCTCACTCATCGGGTGCAAAAAAACAAAATCTGTGAGAAACCTCAAACCGCCTGCGTGGAATGGAAAAGGTGGGACACAGGTGATCGGCCCACAGCCAGAGTTTGGAGTACACCCGTCTACTCTGGTCAGAACGTCCCCGGAGTGGACGCTAGCTCCCGGTGGCCAGCGCGGACTGACGCACTCAGGCTCAAGGCAGCATTTCCTCAGCAGGAGTTCCATTGTCATTTTGTCCTGAAGCCCGGGGGGCAGTTGGGCGGCCAACACCGCCCCCATCGGCCTCCGGGTGCCGCCGAGGTCCCTGGACACACGCAGGGTGTCTGGGGTGCCCCACTGAGGTGCTGCGGCTTCTGGTGGCAGGCAGTCTGTCCGTCGGAGTCTGTCCTCCGACCCAAGATGCCAGGCAGCCTCGGTCCGCGTTACAAATGCCCACAACGCGGTGTGTGTGTTTGTCCACAGACGCACTCCGACCGTGCACCTGCTCGGCACCCCGGGGACCAACCGAGAGGGCACCTGTACGTGCACGTGACGGAAGCCATGGCCGTTCTATCGCAAGGACCGAACAAGCCCTGGGACAAGGAGCACCCTGATGACACTCTGCATTGTTCCCAGTGCACAGGGTGGACGTGTCCCTCTCTCTGGAACGCCTGAGCCCCTCTCCCTCACACGGGAACCCTCCCACCACCTCCAGGCAGCCCCCTAAAAATCAAGAGCCAGTGCAAGGGCACGCAGACACCGTTCATGCATCCAGGCATGCACGCACGCGTGAATGCTTATGTACGTGCCTGACACACACACACATACCCATGCATTTTTGCATACACACCTATTTCGGTGACTTGGAAGGAAAAACAGCAGAATGGTAGTCACAGAGAAGAGTCCCGTGTGGGTGAATGGGGTACGGCATTTCATGATGTGGTTCTGTACTAAAAGTAATAAAAACAGAAATACACCTGGTGTGTTGGAGACCGTGTCAGGAAGGCCTTGCCCGACCCAGGGTGACCGGCTTGGGGACTGCCGGGACCATCTCCATTCACAGCTGCTGGATCTGGAAGAAGCAAACCTTCCCCAGACTCCTGGTTTATGTTTTTGTTTTTGCTGTTTTCTACTTCCTTCTGATTTTTGTTTGGAGTGTGCTCAAACACACACGACACCCCATCTGCCCTCTTACCCCTTTGGCGGGGCACAGCTCAGCGGCATGAGTCACACCCACATGGTGTGCTGCCGTCCCCACCACCGTCATCTCTGGAACTTTGTCACTGCCCTGCATGGAAGCTCTGTCCACATCACACACTGAGTGCCCACTGCCCGCCCCAGCCCCCGACGCCCCGTCTCTGTGAATCCCTCGGTTCCAGGGCCCTCCTGGGAGCGGAACCCTACAGGGCTTGTGCTTTGGTGACCGGCTTCCCTGCCACGTCTGCTGTGGCTCCTGCTGGCTTCTTATTGCCACGATGCTGTGGGGGCTCATGATGCCGTGGCACCCACCTGTCTGCCATTATCAGGGCGGGGTAACCACATTTCCATCCACACTACGGTGGTTGTTATACAGAAAGCTGCAGACAGCATCTCAATCAGTGTACGCTGGCCACAATTTGACCTCAGCCTCCCCCAAGGTCCTGTCAAAATATCACCATGACCCCTACCTGCTGTCCCACTGGGCCACGGCCCTGTCTTCCGTCCCACCTCCCGACTCTTCCTGCAGACGGCACGGACAAGGGCAGCTTCAGACTTGCCAAGCCTCCAGAACACCGTCTGCCAACGCAGAAATCAGCCCCGGCTCCCGAGGCCTGTGCAAGAGCCGCAAGCCTGGTCCCCGACTTTTTAACATTGTGTTTTCTAATCTGTCTTGGGACGTGTCTGTGATTCTCTGATGCAAAAAATAAACAAACAAACAAACAAACAAAAAACAGTCTTGCCTGCTGTTAGAACACAACTGCTGTGGAAATAAACGGGAGCGAAGGGTCAGGAGGGGGTTTCTTGCTGAAGATGACAGGTATAGGGGACCCCCAAATAAATCCCCTCCCCCAAGTGGGGAACAACGGTAGGACCTGGTGCATGGGGTGCACGCAGCTTGTCACACAGGCGGTCCCCTTTATCCCACTAAAACGAGGCAGGCATTGGGGCCGCTTTTCACAGGAGCAATGGGAGGCATAGAAATGCCTGACCCCGGGTCCCGGAGTTGCTTAGTGCCACAGCCAGGATTGGACTCTGACCTGACCCTGGGCCTTGGAGAGCCCAGGGTGGGTGTGTGTCCCCTACCTCAGTCCCTAACCTGCGGCGAACCTGCCCATCCCCCCTGTCTCTCACCCACCCTGCGGACACCCTGGGCTGACCTGAAGGTCGTCCTGAACCAGCCCAGTGGCCCGAAGTCCTCCTCATCAAGCCGGAGAACCAAGGGATCCGGGTCATCAAGTACAAGGCATGGCCGCAAACTGGACCCCCAAAGCGCACTGGGGAGCTGGGGGTCCTCGGACACAGTGTGCAGACAGACCTAGGTTGTCAGTTGGGACCAACGGGCCACAGGAACACAGGATGTGGACAGGATGGGAAGGTTATGATGAGGGTATGCGAACTCACTGTTTTACTTGACCATCCGCCCAGACAGCTAAACTGTCACCCAGTAAACCACCTGTTTTTGTGAACAGAACCAGGTGACTTTGGGGTCCGCTATGATAGCGACTTGCTCAGGAGGTGACCCCACTGACTGCTTTCACGGTTTTTGCAGAAATGACCAGGGGCTGGGTTCTCAGAGGTCGGCCCTTCAAAAACAGTTTTCAAGTTTGCCTTTGAAATGTCTTCGTCCCGATGAAAACGAACAGAGGCCTTCGGTGCCCATGGAGAAGGGAGAGGGGTGCGCTCAAGGTCAGTTGACAAAGAGGGCCCCCTGGACACCCTTCCTCTGGCGACTGAGAAAGAGGTACTCACACCTTAACCCCAACCTTTGCAGAGAGTCCTGGGCGATACCCAGAGATGATTCAAACAGTTTGTAATGGGGCTGCGTGTACCCTTGAATGAGTGATAGAATAACAGTTATTATGACATACTGTCCTGGCTCGTGTGGTTCAGTGGATTGAACACAAGCCTACAAACCAAAGGGCCGCTGGTTTGATTCCCAGTCAGGGCACATGCCTGGGTTTTGGGCCAGGTCCCCAGTAGGGGGCGCTTGAGAGGCAACCACACATTGATGTTTCCCTCTCTTTCTCCCTCCCTTCCCCTCTCTCTGAAAATAAATAAAAATCTAAAACAAAGAGGAAATATTAATGAGTAATATGAACAGATAGTTAATGATAATTAAATATGAATGATTAAAGGTAGTGAGTGTTCATGACATATTTGATAATAATTTATTAGGATTATTTCTGACCTTTGAGGGAGACACAAACCTCAACCAATCGGGAGTTGACTCCCCAAACACGTGGGCTGAGCCCAGTGAGGCCAAATGGGGATCAGAGCTGGACGTTGAGTAACGGGTTGGGTCTCCCGGGAGGGGGCCCGCATGGAATCCCGCAGGTTGAGAACCTGCCTTCGAATAACAGAGTTTGTCTGTGTTTGTATCCGGTACCTGTGTCGTCTGTGTATTATATTATTTGTCTACCTCTTTGTCCTGAATATCTACCATTATCCATCATTCTCTGTCCGTTTACCAATCATTTTTTATCTGTGCATTTATCACCTATCTATACAGCGAGAATATCTCTATTCCTCTCTCTCTCTCTCTTTCTCACACATCTGCCTATCTATCCCCAACACGCGGTTCTCAAGAGGCAGTGATTCTGTCCGCAGGGAGCAGGTGGCGACTCCTTGATCACAGCTTGGAGAGCAGGTGCTGCCATCTGGTGCTCGGAAGCCAGGCTGCTCCGGCCCCGCTCCCCACTCCCGCCCCTACCGTCCCCCGATGCTGACGTCACTGCAATTACGTCCAGAAACCCGCCTTCGCCGGCGACGTCGTGCGCGTCTATCCGTCCATCATCCATCCCTTGGCCACCTGGAGATATATTCCTGCCGTCTGCGCGCGCCCCATGGCGCGCATGGGGATCCCCATCTCCGCGCCCCTACTGCGCCCACGCCAAGTCCGATCTTCGGGCCTCCATTCACGCATCACAAACGACTCCACGCTGCGAGAACCTCCGCCCGGCGGGGGCGGGGCGAGCTTCGGGGGCGGGGCTCCACTTGCGTCAGGTCGCGGGCGGAGCTTCTGAGGGGCGGGGCCTTGTTCAACGCTAGGCCGGGGAAGGGACCGGGCTAGGATCGGGGGCGTGGCACCGCGGGGAGGGTGGGCGGGGCCTTTTAAACGTCCGTTGGGGGCGGAGCTGGCTCGGGAGCGGTTCCGCTCAGTCCCGGGCACCGAGGTCGGCCGAGGCGGAGTTTTATCCTGGGCGGGGCTCCGGCGACTGTGCGCTGTCTGCGGGGCTGAGCACTTGTTGGCTGCTTCCTGTGCACGGGGACCCGGCCCGCGGCGATGGTGTTGTACCCGGTGATCCGGAAGCTGCTGGATAAGCGCGTGGTGTTGGCCAGCGCCTCCCCGCGGCGCCAGGAGATCCTGAGCAACGCGGTAAATGTCTGGGACCGGCCAGGGTCGGGTTTCAGGGAGCGAGGAGGGGGTTACCGATCCGGAAACCTAGTGACCCTGCAGCCTCGGGACCTTGGCCTGCTGGCAGCGGGTGCGCCAAGTGACCCGGGCCCGGTGATTGCGGGCTCGGGGGGCGGGCAGTTGGCGGCTGGTGACGAAGTGTGAGGTCCAGAGTCTTCAGGCCGAGACTTGGAGACCCGGGCGGTAGGGCTTGAGCCGGAGCCTATGCGATCTGGGGTCAGGGCCTTCAGGCCGGGCTTCACGTTCTGGCAACCTGTGTCCTGGCTGAGGTGACAGGGCGAGCCAGGTCAGGGTCCCCAGCTGCCTCTGTCCTGGGGCTGCTGGCCGAGGGGGAGGGCCAGAGCCATGTAGGTGCTCTGTAGGGCTGCCAAGGAGAGGGGCTGCTGACCCTCTGTGGTCAGAGTCCACAGTGCGGACCCTCGGTGTCAGTGCCCGTGACCACCTTCTCCCAGGGACTGTCCTGCCTGGTCAGCATTTCTGTCCTTTGCAGTTCTTGCAGGCAGGATATTTCCAGTCGCTGGCCCCCTGTGGGGGTGGAACACAGGACTTTGGAGCTGTCTGGGAGCCGTTTGACCCTGCGGATCTTTGTGCCCAGCACCTCAGTCAATACACAGGTCTTCCCTGTAGGTCTACAGTCTCGGCCACCTGGCATCTGACCCTTGGGGAAAGTTCAGTGTCTGTCACAGGAACTGAGAGCCCACACTGGCCGTGACCCAACCCGACTCTGTCGGACATTCCTGTGATCCTCACCCTCTCATTGTCCCCTTCTCCCATTGCAGGGGCTCAGGTTCGAGGTGGTTCCTTCCAGGTTCAAAGAGCAGCTCAGTAAAGCCTCGTTCCCCACCCCTTACGCATACGCCATGGAAACGGCCAAGCAGAAGGCTCTGGAGGTGGCCAGGAGGATGCACCAGGCAAGGGCTCTGCTTCTGCCACTCGGGACACGTGGGCTTTGGGAGAGGCGGTTGGGGGGCCAGGTTTTGAGTCGACGTGTTCCTTCCACGTCCACATGAGTGGGCAGTAACACCGCTTATCCACGGCTGAGTGTCGCAGAGGACCGGGCTGTTACACTCATGCAGCGTTTTTGTAGTACAGCTTGTCAACAAGAGTTAACGTAGCCAGTCTATTGCTTTGTTACCACAGAGGGGACTGTCCTCAGGAGCTAAAGGTGTCCTTTACAATTTAGAGTTAATGTTACTTGTCCGTTACCATGCGTAACTTTATAACACACCATCGTAGCTAATGGTATCATTTCTAGAATATAGATGATGAGTTACTTTGTTGGTATGTCCTACAACAGTATCATTTATGTGAATGTATCTATTACTATGTGTTACTGCGTAATACCTTCCTGTAATGAATACAATGGTTTCTTCCACTGCACAGAATTAATGTAACTTATCACTAGACGTTGCAATCACATCCCATGGCAGCTGGGATACTAAGTGCACTGTAGGTCCTACTGTGAGCAGTGGTACAAGTGAGTGAGTCCTGAGAGACCGGTGTTCTGAGGGGAAGGCTCCTGTGTCAGTGGGCCCCAGGGACGAGGTGGGACACACTCCCGTCCCCGCCCAGCACCAGGAGCCACGCAGGCCTTGCTCTCCATAGTCAGCCCAGGGACCAGCAGGGAAGCTGCTTGCACGCACCAATCCACAGACCCGCGTCCTTCCTGAAGCTGGGTTTGGATTCTTGCAGAAAGACCTGCGGGCCCCTGACGTCCTCATCGGAGCCGACACCATCGTGGTGAGTCCACCCCTAGGCCTGCAGCAGGGTTTACGTGTCCCGGGTGACTCTCACCTGGAACTGTAGGAAAGAGTGTCATACGTGGACATGGTGGCCTCTGCAGGCCGGGCTCGGGGCGTGGACGTGGCCTTGTCTCTCCCTCGCAGGCGCTGGAGGGGCTGATCCTGGAGAAGCCCGTGGACAAGGCAGACGCCTACAGCATGCTGTCCCGGTGGGTCCCGATGGCCCACGTCCCGGGCACCTGCGCGCATAGAGAGCGTGTGGGGCGGGGCTTCGGTCCTTGTGGGTGAATGCACAACCTCGCCCGTCAGCCTTCCCGGTCAGAGCAGAGGACAGACCCGGCATCCTTGAACTTAAGCTGCGTTAGTTCCACACAAATGCCACTGGAGCAGAAATCCATGGGGTCGTGGCCTTCGTTCTGATCCCTACTCATCCCACTGAGCAGCGGGGTGTCCCTCGGACGCCCTCCCTTTTCCGGCTTTCCCACAGCCCAGCAGGTCTGAGCCCGGGCTCCAGTCTGGGCCCCGGGCCTTCCCGACAGGTCCCGTGGTCCTGCGTCCCCCTCCCCCTGGGGGAGCAAACACAGCCTCCGAGGCACCTGCCCAGAGTGGTTCCGCCTGGGTTTTCCCTGCCCGGCCCGCCACTCCTGGGGGTCAGTGTGCTCCCCGGTGACCTGGGCGGTGGGTCGGTCCTGCAAGCGACACCCAGGGCTGCGACCCACTCCGAGAGCGTGGCCCCGCCCCTGCCCGCTCCTCCATCCGGCTGTTTGGGAAGGACCCTTGGAGACCTGCAGGCCAGGACGATGGGCGGACATAGGGTTGCAAATAGTGGGAAGGGGGTCCTGGCCCTGGGGCGCAGTGTCCCCTGTTCCTGGGGACACGGGTCCTGCTTCTTCCCTTGCCCACGGGGGTGACTTCTATTACAGGCTGAACGGGAAGGAGCACAGTGTGTTCACGGGGGTAGCCATCATCCACTGCTCCAACCAAGGTACCACGTCATCCCTGCTTCCACCTCGGGATCATGGAGGATGCCAGGGACTCTGGGTGCCCAGGGCCACCGGGGGCAGCTCCAGCGCCCTCCCACAGAATCCCTGCCTGGGAAGTTGGGGTGACGGTGCGGTCTGGGGTTGCCTCTGAGCCCCTCGGAGTGCCATGTCTGGATGCGGAGGGGACGTGTCCTCAGGGCCGACCCCTTGCAGGCGGCGGGCTGCACACGGACATCTCGGAGTTCTACCAGGAGACACGCGTGAGGTTCTCGCAGCTGTCAGAGGAGATGCTGTGGGACTACATCCACAGCGGGGAGCCCATGTGAGTGCCCCCCACGTCCACCCTGGGGACTGCGGCCAGGGCAGATGGGGCCGCAGGCGGCCGGTCTCCCAGTCCGTCCTGCGGCTCAGGCACTGGGCGGACGCCAGACACACCTGCTTTCCCTCCCTGGGGACACTGGCCAGAGGGACGTCGTCCTAGGGCCGCTGTTGCCTGCAGTTCACGCAGGGAGTGGTCTTCATGCCCTAAACACAAGGGTCCCGTCCTGTCCTGGGGGACGCAAGTCTGGGTGCAGAAAGGGGAAGGAGCGGGACACAGCAGTCCTGGGGGCTCGGTCCGGGTGCAGCAAGGAGCTGCAGGGCCCCCGCGCCCCATAAAGGGGCGACGCAGCCACCAGGAGGACCCGGGTCCGGGCCAGGTCCAAGTGACGCGTGGGGGCCCGGACCCCGGCAGCAGCGGAGCCCAGCCACGCTGGACTCCTTCCTGCAACCCCCCCCCCAGGTGGCCGCGTCCCGGGGTGGGTGGGACGCCAGCATCACAGCGGGGACACCGGCTCCACCTCGTCAGTGCGGGCGGGCAGGGCTCGGGGTGATGGAGGGCGCCCTGTAGGGCTGGGGCCGGCTGAGGGGCAGGGACGTCTCAGCCATCCCGCTGGGCTCGCGCTGCCTGTAGTTGTGTGGTTTCCACGAAACCCTGGCGGTGGTGCTTGGCCCCGAGCCCCCTGGGTAAGCCCCCTGATGTCTCCCCTTCTCCCCTCCCTCCTTCGTCCGGCCCCTCCCACCCCTCACAGGGACAAAGCTGGAGGCTACGGCATCCAGGCCCTGGGCGGCATGCTGGTGGAATCCATCCACGGGGACTTCCTCAACGTTGTGGGCTTCCCCCTGAACCGCTTCTGCCAGGAGCTGGCTGACCTGTACTGTCTGCCACGCCCCGAGGGCCTGCACCGGGTCAAACACGACTCCATCCCCGCCGTGGACACCTTTGAGGACCTCAGTGACCAGGAGGGCGGAGGCCCCAGCCAGGGAGGGGCTCAGGGGGGCCGCGCCCATCCCCAGGCTCAGGGCAGGAAGGACAGGGAGGACGCAGACCAGGAACCCACCGTGGAGAGCGTGCCTCCAACTGCGATTCTGGAACTGATAGATGGCTACAAAGTATCCAAGGTAACCGGCTGCGCGTGCGGGGTGGCTGTGACTAGGGGCTGGAAACAGCAGCAGCAATTCATCCCATCTCCGTCCTGGAGACCAGGCGTCCCAGGCCCAGGGGTCCCAGGGCTGCGCTCCCTGCACAGGCTCCAGGGAGGGGCCTTCCCCCTCTTCCAGCTCCGGGGGCTGCAGGCGTCCCCGGGCCGATGGCCGCATCTCTCTCTCCTCTGCTTCCGTCTCCACGTGGCTTCTCCTCTGGGTCTGGTCTCCTCTTCTGCCTCTTCTAAGCACACTGTCACTGGACGCAGGGCCACCTGACCCCGGACGACCCCCTCCCCTCAGATCCTTCACTAAGGGCACCTGAGTCCCAGGTAGCGGGGTGAGGACTTCAGCACACCTTTTTGGAGCCACAGCGCAGCCCCTAAGAGTGTCCTTGCTGGTGACCTGCTGCCACTCAGTGGCTGCAGACAGACGTGGGGACCTCGGGGACCAGCAGAGTGTGCTAGGTTCTCCGCCATTTGCTAGCAGGCTCTTGGGGAGGGAGGGGGCCGGGTGGGGGCGCTCAGGCTGCGGGACTGAGGCCCGCCCCGCTCAACTCTCCGTCCCTTCTCCTCTCCTGTGCACTCAAGGTCACAGGGGACTTGCTGTGGTAGGAAGGAAAGGGGGAGTGCTGGGTTGGACCTCACGTTCTCTCATTTGCCTGAAAAGAGGAATTCAGTCAGCGCTCGGCCGCACCTGCTCGCATCACAGGTTCCAGCTGCGCCCCGGCGCCTGCAGGCGGCCTTGACCTCCTTCACCCATCGGCTGTCCATCCGAGATCCGCTTTTCCATCTGCCCATCTGTCTACCACTTCTGTCCATCCATCTACCCATGTCTGCCTACCCTTCCTTCTCTCCCACCCTTCCTCCTTTTGTCTTATCATTCCTCCATCCATGCCTTCATCTATCCATCCACCCATCCATCCTTCACCCATCCACCATCCATCCATCCACCCATCCATCCATCTATCTATCCAACATCCACCCATCCATCCTTCCACCCATCCACCATCCATCCATCCACCCATCCATCCATCTATCCAACATCCACACATTCATCCTTCCATCCATCCATCCAACCATCCATCCATCCACCCATCCATCCACCCATCCATCCATCTATCCATCCACCCATCCACCCATCTGTCCATCCACCCATCCACCCATCCACCCATCTGTCCATCCACCATCCATCCATCCATCCACCCATCCACCAATCCATCCACCCATCCACCCATCCATCCATCCACCATCCATCCATCCACCCACCCATCCATCCATCCACCATCCACCCACCCACCCATCCACCATCTATCCATCCACCCACCATCCATCCATCCACCATCCATCCATCCATCCACCATCCATCCATCCATCCACCATCCATCCACCATCCATCCACCCATCCACCCACCCATCCATCCATCCATCCATCATCCACCCATCCACCATGTCTTTCTGTCCTTCCTTCCATCTCTGCCTCCCTCCATTCATTCTTCCATCTATCTGTTTATCCATCAATTTGTCCATCCATCCTTCCATCCTTGTATCCATCCATCCATGTGTCTGTCATGTCTTTTCACCTGTGTATCAGTCATTGACTGCCCATCTATGCAACCGTCCATCCCTGTGTTCGTCTGTCACCTGTTCACCTTCCTCTTCGTCCATGCACCCACTCGCCTACTGCTTACCTCACATCTCCAAGGCCTGCCAGTGGCCAGGCCTGCTGACCAAGCAGGAATGCCTCAGGGGGTCTGGGAGTGGAGGTGACCTGCCTGGTCTATCCTGTTTGTTCCTTCTCCATACAGCTGGCATTTATGGAAATGCCTCAGCGGCCACAGGGGGTTGTCTGTGGCAAAGACAGAGCTTGAGTGGCCATTCTCAAAGCCACATGAGGGCATGCATCCTGAGAAGTGTAGGGAACTGGTCCACCCGGGACTGGACCTCTGTGTCCAGGCCGAGTCCCATTTGGAGCTGCTGCTCTCGGGGCTTCACCGGCTGGGTCTCGGTGGTCCCGACTCAGCCGGTTGCAGCCCATTGCAGCTGCATGTGGGTTTTCTCCCACGGACAGCCTCCCTGGTGGGTAGGCACTGATTGCCAACAAACACCTGGTGCAGGATGGGTACCAGCTAGTGGCTCAACCCTCTCCTCCGTGGGGAAGAGAGTCCCACTGACAACTGGCACGATCTGGCCTGTTCGGACCTCCCACTTTGCACTTTGTGGGGGTGAAGAGCTCTCGATGAGCCACATGCCAAGTCTAACTGCAGCTGCCGCTCCCGCACAGGTCCTGGTCACAGCTTGCAACATGAAGGTGTTCGACTTACTGAGAGATGAAGGCCCCCTGCGTGCGGAGGACATTGCCAGGAAAACCGGTGCCTCAGAGATAGGAACTGGACAGCTGCTGGACGTCTGTGTAGCCCTGGGACTGCTGGACAAGACGGAGAGAGGTAAGGGGACCGGGAGGAGTTTCTCGGAGAGTCACAGAGGCAGAAGCACGTCACCGAGGGAACGGGGTCTGGGAGCCGAGGCAGGGACGACGGGACCCGCTGTCCCTCTGCCCTCAGAAGCCGGGCTGCTCCCCAGACGGTGGGACAGAGGATGGGGGGGAGAAAGGAGAAGGCGCGTGTGGGTGTTAGCACACGCGCACGTGAGGAGAATGCCTCCTTATGTGTCTGGTCTCTGGGGGCCGTCTCGGTCAGGGGTCTCCAGAGACACAGAACAAACCGGACATTTCCCTGTGCACGACACAGACACGGGTTATCTGGACGGACAGGTGAGAGGGAGGAGGAGAGATGGTAGATAGGTAGATGGATGGACAGAGGGACACAGTGGACAGGCGGATGGATGCGTGGTGGGTGGGTGGATGATGGATGGATGGGTAGAGAGGGTGTTGAGTGGACGGATGGATGGAAAGTCGTACATGGATGGATGGATGGGAAGATAGATGGATAGATGGACAGATAGATGGATGGATGGGCTGATGGATGATGGACAGATGCATGGATGGAGGGACGGAGGGACAGACAGCAGACTGAAGGAAGGAGTGCAGCAGGCTCAGTGCCCATCCAGGGCCCTTGGGGGAACCCCCCCCCATCGGCACCTGCGTGCGCCCCCCATGGCCGGCTCCCTCTGCAGCCGCCTGCCAGCGTGTGGTGAGCAGTCGTCTGGCGGGTGGCGTTTGTGCTCATTCCCTGTGGCACCCAGCTGTGGTCCCGTGGGGGAGGGCCAGCTGCATCGTCACTGTGAGGACCTCACCTGTCACTTCAGGTTACAGCAACACGCAGCTGGCCAGCCTGTACCTGCTGTCCGACGGCGAGTACTCCCTCCACAGCTTCGTCCTGTTCCAAAGGGACCTCATCTGGCCCTTCTACTCCCACCTGGACTTCGCTGTCCAGGAGGGTGCTGTCCAGTTTCAGAGGGTTCTGGGAACAGCCGGGGAAGAATCCTACGAGGTGACCTCCCAGAGATGTTCCTTCCACGCATGGGTTTGGGGAAAGGATCTGAGGGGGCGGGATCCGTGTCCATCCTATTGCTGCACGAAACTCGGCAGCCACTGAGCATGGGCCTTCGAACGTCACCAGTCCTGATGGCGTCCGCTGCGGGAGGGACGGCGCGGGGGAGAAGGGCACACAGAGCGAGGCAGAAGGCAGAGAGCAACAAGGCCTGGACAGGGACCCGCAGTCACAAGACAGACGGACAGGCACGGGGAGGCACTGCCCGCTGGGGGTGCCGCCGGCGTGCAGGGCCCCCGGCCCTGGCCTGCCTGCTCACGCCCTGCTCTGCCTCAGGGATTGTTCTACCAGACCCAGGAGAGGAAGCTGCAGTTCATGGCGGCCATGCACGGCTACACGAAGGTGGCGGTTCGCCAGGTGGCCACGGCCTTCGACCTGTCTCGGTTCACCTCCGCCTGCGACCTGGGAGGTGCGCACACTCCCCACCACACCCCCCAGGCACTCTGTGTCCCTGGCTGTGTGCACATCTTTCCCTGGGTCACACGGCGGGTGGCTGATGTGCTCATGAGACCGCAACATGGGCTTCTCTCTTGAAAACACCCCAAGGACTCCTGAGCTGCCAGCTTGCTTGTCCCCATTCTCCCTGCACAGCCTTCCTCCTCGTGGCCCAGACTGGCTGCTGAAGCAGCAGCCATCACGTCTGTGTTCACAAACAAGAAAAAGTTTGGGTGGTTACCAGACCTCCAGAACTTTGCCCTGAGGATTCTCTTCTCACACTATGACCACGCCTCACTCTCCTGCTCACCTACACGGTCTTGACCTTGGAAAGCCCCGAGGCCCACACAAGGCACGGGCCAGGTCTGCACCGCAGCTGGCTTTACTGCACGTCTCTGGCTTCAGTGCATGTTCCAGAACGTTGCTCGATTTGGCCTCGGTCCAACCTGGAAACTCACCCAGGCATCCCTAGGTGCCAGGAAGGTCAGGTGGTCAAGGGCGTGCTCTCCCCTGCAGGCTGCACAGGCGCCCTGGCCTACGAGCTGGCCAGACAGTACCCGGGGCTGAAGGTGACCGTGTTGGACCTGCCAGAGGTCATTGAGGACGCCGCGCATTTCCGACCGGACGGACCGCAGACGGGGCAGGTCAGCTTCATGCCAGGTGAGTGCGTCTGTGCCTTGGCATCTGGGCTGCCCCGGGCTGACCTCTGACACTGTGTCGCCTCTTCTGTCCCTTCTCAGGACACTGTCACTGGACGCAGGGCCACGTGACCCAGGACCACCTCCTCTCTGATCCTTCCCTCATCCCACCTGCCAGACCATATGGCTCCATATGTTTCCATGTGGCTACAGTTTCCATATGGCCACGGGTTCTGGCATTAGGACATGGAGCGTGTGCTGGGGGGACACTCACCCCACTACAAGCGGCCCGCCTTGCCCTTTCAGTTCAGAGGCGGTGCCGCCCCGCTTCTGCCTGGGGAGAGCCAGTTCCGGGGTCTCTGACGGAACGATCCCCTTTTGTGTTCCACCAGGGGACTTCTTCCGAGACCCTCTCCCGGAGGCCGACCTCTACATCCTCTCCAAAGTTCTGCACAACTGGCCGGACGAGAAGGTGCACCAGCTGCTCAGCCGGATCTCCCGCAGCTGCAAACCAGGTGAGGCCGCGTCCGCCACGGCCTCGTCTAAATATTTGTTTTCACTGTTTACAAGGTTTCTTCATGGACATTTAGAGACGGGGGAGGGAGGGAGAGACACGGGGATGTGAGAACAGATTGGCTGCCTCGCCGCCCCCCCCCCCCCCTGGAGACCTGTTCCCCAGCCCAGTCAGGAGCCGAGACTGGGCACAGAACCAGGGACGTCTCCCTGTGCAGGCCAGCAGGAAGTGCCCTCGGTCACAGAGGCCAGGGCACTTACTCTTCTCGTTTGTTTGTGTTCCAAAAGTCAGTAGCTTTCATTTCTAAGAAACGAGAAATGAACTTTGTCTTGGTAAGTGTCCGCCAGCCCCACTGTGGTGCTCAGTTTAGTGTCCTCAGAGGACACTCTTGATTCGAGGATGTGGAGACAAGTGACTGCACACTGGGACAGCTGTCCCCGAGCTTGTTTCCCCGAGTGTCATGGTCCCGGCCCCGCAGGGCAGTGACAAAGCCTGGGGCCTCCTGCCCCACAAGACCCCTCCCGCACCTGCCCTGCCCCGTCCCTCCGTCCCCAGCCTCCCCCCCCCATCTCGCTGTCTGTCCTCTCTGTCTCCTGTGTCCTTGCCTCCCCCTCTGTTGTTCCGTGTCTGCGTGTGTCTCTGTCTTCCCTCTGTCTCCCTGTCTGATTCCCCAGCCTGCTGGTGTCTGTCTGCAGCCTCTACCCATGAGGGCTGGCGTCCCTCAGGCCCCCTCCCCCACTTCCCAGGGCAGAACCCAGAGTCCACTCTCATGTACACAGGGGGCGGCCTGCTGGTGGTGGAGCTGCTGCTGGACGAGAAGTGCCAGTCTCTGATCCCCGTGCTGCAGTCGCTGACCATGATGGTGCTGTTCCTGAGCAGGGAGCGCACCCTGAGCGAGTACCGCAGCCTGCTGCAGGCTCACGGCTTCACCGACGTGCGGGCTGCGTACCTCGGGAGCACTGTGGACGCCATCCTGGCCACCAGAGCCTGACAGCCACCTGCATACAGGTCACAGGGTCACTCCCTCGGGAGACAGCAGCCCACAGTCCCCAAGTGTGTCCCGTCAGGTGGAAAGTCGACTGCAAGGGGCGGCGTCACACCCCAGGTGAAAGAAGGTGCTCAGCCCTGGCTCTAGGAGCGGGGTGGTGGGGCTGCGCGGGACAGGGCAGTGCTCACTGGGTCCCTCCACGCGTCAGCGGAGGCAGTCACCAGGGCACAGGCCGTGTCATTCCCATGTGTACGTTCCAGCTCCGCCACAGCCCCCATCAGCACAGTGTTAGATGCACAACTTGTGGACATGTGGTTTCTGCCTGAGATGGATTTTATACACAATCCGGATGTCGATTTACAAGACACACACACCTGCACGATTTACACAGTGCAGATAATCACAGCCACCCACCCGTGCACAGTCCCGGGTGGACACCTTGGTCCTGCACTCTCCCCTGTGCCCTGAGCCCAGGACCCACCCACGGGAGACCCCCGGCTGCCAGGGTGACAGCCAGGTGACCCTTGTGGGAACTGAGGAAGGGTCCCGGTCCCCTGACACCAAGTGCTGTCCCCTTATTGCTGCTGGAAATGTTCCTAGAAACAATGAACACAGTGAGAAGACTCCCAGCCTGAGTGTCTGATTATTAGGGACACTGTGGGAACACAGTGGCCTTCAGAGAGTCTGGGAAAGGAGGGGGGGTGGGCACGCACCCATGTCTCTCTCATAAAGGGTTTTCCTCTGCAGGCGTGGGCGGGGATCTCCCCGAGGTGGGGGTGGCCTGAGCCCGCCCTCGGGTGCAGGTCCCTCATTCCTTTGCTCATTCAGGGGTGTGTGAGGGCCCCTGGACACAGGACTGTCTGGGTGGGTTGTCCTGGGGTAAAGTCTGCCCTAAGGGGGTGGGTGTGGGGAACAGCTCAGGGCAGCAGCTTGCAGCAACAGGATCTGAGTGCACAGGGCCTCAGTCCTTCCCCTTCCCTTTTGGGGACCCCGTGGGTCCCTGTGGGTCCCCACACCATGTAGCCTGCTGGCCCCTCAGCAGACCAGGCTGCTTAAAGGCAGAGCTGGGCCACTGCATCCAGGCCTCGTCACCGTGAGGGCCATGCAGAGCCTTCCCTGGACCGGACCCCACACCTTGGGGAGCCCAGGGTGGTGTGTGACCCCTACCTCAGTCCCTAACCTGTGGCGAACCTGCCCATCCCCCCTGTCTCTCATCCACCCTGCGGACACCCTGGGCTGACCTGAAGGTCGTCCTGAACCAGCCCAGTGGCCGGCAGTCCTCCTCATCAAGCCAGAGAACCAAGGGATCCGGGTCATCAAGTACAAGGCATGGCCGCAAACTGGACCCCCAAAGCGCACTGGGGAGCTGGGGGTCCTCGGACACAGTGTGCACACAGACACAGGTTATTGGATGGCACCAACTGGCCACAGGAATGCAGGATGTGGGTGTGAGGGTGCAGAACAGGCCTGGAAGCTGAGCTCTGCTTGGGGCGTGGCTGCAGTAGGTGGGCGGGGCCAGGACCCCACTAATTGTCCAAAGAGTGGTCAGGGCCCAGATCCGCAGGGGCGGGGCCTGGTGGGCGGGGCCAGGACCCCACTAATTGTCCAAAGAGTGGTCTGGGCCCAGATCCGCAGGGGCGGGGCCTGGGGGCGTGGCCTCGGTCGGGGCGGGGCTTCGTCAGAGTGGGCCAGGCCTCAAGGACCCAGACCCAGGAGCAGGAGGCCTGGCCCAGCAGACCATCCCTTGAGCCACAGGGCGTGGGGCGCCGACTCGAGAGCCATGGTCTTCTTCCCGCTGATCCCGCAGCTGCTGCATAAGCGTGTGGTGATGGCCCGCACTGCCCCGCGCCACCTCAATCTCCTAAGAAATGCGGTGAATAGTTGGGACAGAACCGGGTCGGGTTCTGGGTGCGAGGGGCGTGCTACTGATCCCCGAGCCTACTCAACCTGGGGCCCCTGGACGGGTGGAGCACCAGGGGCTGCCTACTGCCCTGGCCCGGTGTTTGGGGCCGGTGGGCACATGGGGACCAGCGACGAGGTGTGAGGTCCACCGTCTCTAGGCCCAGACCAGGAACTGAAGCAGTGGGGTCTGGGGGAAGCTCCTAGTGGCCGGGGTTCAGGTCGGTGGGCCCGGGGAAGCCAGAACCCGTGTCACGTGGGCTCCAGTGTTCTGACCAGGCCCGGGGGTCTGGTGTGCTCCATGACATGGCCTCTTGGCAGAACAAATCGGTGCCCGGTACTCAGCTGCCCCTGCCCTGAGGCTGCTGGGGGAGGGGCAGGGACCAAGCCACAGGGGTGCTTTGTAGGGGCTGCCAAGGGAGGGACCGCCGACACCAGGGCCTCAGGGGCCACAGAGCAGGCACTCCAGAGGCCATGGACACGACCAACCCGGTTCAGGCACCGGGAACTGCCTTGCTCGGTCAGGATGAGGGACCCCTGAGGTAGTCCCATTTCCCCACACAACTTATTTCTGTCCTTTGCGTTTCCTGCAGGCAGTGAATTTCCAGGGGCTGGGCCCCTGTGGGGGTGGAGTACCGGCCTTGGGAATGTCCTGGGGGCTCTTCCACCCACAGAGGTACACAGCACCTCAGTCAATACTGCCCCCCGGGGCCTTTGGGTGACCAGCATGAACACAGGTCTTCCTTCTAGGTCCCAAGATCCGGCTGTGCAGGATGTGCTGTTGGAGAGAGTTCAGGGTCTGGTCCGGCACTGAGAGCCCACACTGGCCGTGACCCAGCCCATTGTGATTGGTGCAAGCTGCGTGCCTCACCCTCTCACTGTCCCCCTTCTCCCATTGCAGGGGCCCAGGTTCCAGGTGGTTCCTTCCAGGTTCAAAGGGCAGCTCAGTAAAGCCTCGTTCCCCACCCCTTACGCATACGCCATGGAAACGGCCAAGCAGAAGACTCTGGAGGTGGCCAGGAGGATGCACCAGGCAAGGGCTCTGCTTCTGCCACTCGGGACACGTGGGCTTTGGGAGAGGCGGTTGGGGGGCCAGGTTTTGAGTCGACGTGTTCCTTCCACGTCCACTGGAGTGGGCAGTAACACCGCTTATCTACGGCTGAGTGTCGCAGAGGACCGGGCTGTTACACTCATGCAGCGTTTTTGTAGTACAGCTTGTCAACAAGAGTTAACGTAGTAGCCAGTCTATTGCTTTGTTACCACAGAGGGGACTGTCCTCAGGAGCCCAAGGTGTCCTTTACAATTTAGAGTTAACGTTACTTGTCCGTTACCATGTGTAACTTTATAACACACCATTGTAGCTAATGGTATCACTTCTAGAATATAGATGATGAGTTACTTTGTTGGTATGTCCTACAACAGTATCATTTATGTGAATGTATCTATTACTATGTGTTACTGCGTAATCCCTTCCTGTAATGAATACAATGGTTTCTTCCACTGCACAGAATTAATGTAACTTATCACTACACGTTGCAATCACATCCCATGGCAGCTGGGATACTAAGTGCACTGTAGGTCCTACTGTGAGCAGTGGTACAAGTGAGTGAGTCCTGAGAGACCGGTGTTCTGAGGGGAAGGCTCCTGTGTCAGTGGGGCCCAGGGACGAGGTGGGACACACTCCCGTCCCCGCCCAGCACCAGGAGCCACGCAGGCCTTGCTCTCCAGAGTCAGCCCAGGGACCAGCAGGGAAGCTGCTTGCAGGCACCAAACCACAGACCCGAGTCCTTCCTGAAGCTGGGTTCGGATTCTTGCAGAAGCACGGGAAGGACGCGAAGGATGCAGACTGCACAGCCACCGTGGAGAGCCTGCCCCCGACTGCCATTGTGAAGATGATATACGGCCTCAAAGTGTCCCAGGTGTCCTGCCGGGGGCCCTGGGGTGACTTGACGAAGGGCTACAACCTGGGGGCTAAGCCATGGGAAGTCATCTTGTTTCTGTCCTGGACACCAGGCGTCTGAGATGCAGGTCTCCCTGGGTCACCCTTGCTTGGAGGGTCCAGGGAGGTTCTAACTGGGCCTGCTGCTCCCGCACAGGTCCTCTTCACAGCTTGCAAGATGAAGGTGTTCGACTTACTGAGAGATGAAGGCCCCCTGCGTGCGGAGGACATTGCCAGGAAAATCGGTGCCTCAGAGATAGGAACTGGACAGCTGCTGGACGTCTGTGTAGCCCTGGGACTGCTGGACAAGACGGAGAGAGGTAAGGGGACCGGGAGGTGTTTCTCGGAGAGTCACAGAGGCAGAAGCACATCACCGAGGGAACGGGGTCTGGGAGCCGAGGCAGGGACGACCGGACCCGCTGTCCCTTTGCCCTCAGAAGCCGGGCCGCTCCCCAGACGGTGGGACAGAGGATGGGGGGGAGAAAGGAGAAGGCATGTGTGGGTGTCAGCACATGCGCACGTGAGGAGAATGCCTCCTTATGTGTCTGGTCTCTGGGGGCCGTCTCGGTCAGGGGTCTCCAGAGACACAGAACAAACCGGACATTTCCCTGTGCACGACACAGACACGGGTTATCTGGACGGACAGGTGAGAGGGAGGAGGAGAGATGGTAGATAGGTAGATGGATGGACAGAGGGACACAGTGGACAGGTGGATGGATGCGTGGTGGGTGGGTGGATGATGGATGGATGGATAGAGAGGGTGTTGAGTGGATGGATGGATGGATGGATGGATGGGAAGA